>NC_073628.1:97012500-98262500 GCF_029407905.1 Bubalus kerabau | reverse complement strand
AGACCCTGCCTCAAGGCTACTCCTTCTTTGTCTCCATATCCCCTCCCTTCTTTGACTAGCAGCTGTTCCATTCTATCCTTTGGGACTCAGGGAAGGTCATGGAGGCTGGAATCTATTCCCTACATGTAACAATGGGGGACACAGAAAGGCTTTGATCCTGCTTGGTTTCATTACTGGTTTATAACAAAGGACATAAATCAGGGACAGCCAAAGGGAAGACATGCTTAGGGGAAGGGAGACATGGAGTTTCCATGTTTTCCTCGAGTCCATCCCCCTCCTGGAATATCCATGTTTTCACCAATTTGGAAGCTCTCCTGAACCTCAGACTTTTTTTAAAGTAGATCTCAATCTCCAGTCCTCCTTCTCCCAGAGGCTGGTTCCTAAACTCTGGTAAAGTATTTGGTGGTTCTGGTGACCAGCTCTCATCCTGAGGTACCTGGGGTGGGCGGGGGAGTGGCACTAGAGGTAAAGAACCCTCCTGCCAGTGCAGGAGATGTAAGAGACACAGATTCAATCCCTGAGTCAGGAAAAGCCCCTGGAGAAGGGCATGGCAACCCACTGCAGTATTCTTGCTTGGTGAATCCCATGGACAGAGGAGCCTGGTGGGCTACAGTCCATAGGGTTGCAAAGAGTCGGACATGACTAAAGTGACTTAGCACAGCAAACAGCGCCCTTAGTTATCCTGTTAGCACAAACTCAAGTGTGATCCACAGTTGTGCCTTATGAATGACAAAGACATGCCTGCTGAAAGTGTTTACCACAGACTTGAACCCATGTGCTGGGACTCAAACCCAGCCAAAACTCACTTTGGGACTCAAACCCACATGACCAGGACTTGTGCTGTGTTTAGTTGTTCAGTCGTGTCTGACTCTTTACAACCCCATGGGCTGTAGCCTGCCAGGCTCCTCTGTCCATGGGGATTTTCCAGGCAAGAATACTGGAGTGGGTTGCCTTGCCCTCCTCAGAGGGATCTTCCCAACCCAGGAATTGAACTGAGGTCTCCAGCATTGCAGGCAGATTCTTTACCATCTGAGCCACAAGGGAAGCCCAAACCTGATGTGAGCATGATGCATTGGCTGGGAATTGAACCCGGATCTCCCTTGTGGAAGGCAAGAATTCTACTGCTGAACCTCCAGTGCAAACAAGATTTAAACCCAGCCAAAACCCTGCTTGGGACTTGAACCCACCTGGCTGAGACTCAAACCCAGCCAAAACCCATGGTACCTGGTTTCAGGACCTAATGAAGCTCAGGTTCTTGATGTCTTATCACAGAAAGAATTCAGTGAGAGACAAAGTGGTAGGTAAGAAGTGGATTTATTCAGATTCAGAGAGAAGCACATTCCACAGACAGAGTGTGGGCCATCCCAGAGGGCAAGTAGGGCTGAGAAATGTGACATGGTTTGTTTTAATGGGCTGGGTACAGTTCATATGACCATTACATCTACTAATGGGGGCAAGAGCCCCCTAGAAGAAATGGACTAACCCTCATAGTAAACAAAAGAGTCCAAAATGCAGTACTTGGGTCCAATCTCAAATTTGAAAGAATGATCTCTGTTCATTTTCAAGGCAAAACCATTCAATATCACAATAATCCAAGTCTATGCCCCAACCAGTAATGCCAAAGAAGCTGAAGTTGAACAGTTTGATGAAGACCTACAAGACCTTCTAGAACTAACACCCAAAAAAGATGTCCTTCTCATCATAGGGGACTGGAATGCAAAAGTAGGAAGTCAAGAGATACCTGTAAAACAGGCAACTTTGGCCTTGGAGGACAAACTGAAGCAGGGCAAAGGCTAACAGAGTTTTCCCAGGAGAACGCACTGGTCATAGGAAACACCCTCTTCCAGCAACATAAGAGAAGACTCTACACATGGATATCACCAGATACTCATTACCAAAATCAGATTGATTATATACTTTGCAGCCGAAGATGGAGACGCTCCATACAGTCAGCAGAAACAAGACCAGGAGCTGACTATGGCTCAGATCATGAACTCCTTACTGCCAAATTCAGACTTAAATTGAAGAAAATAGGGAAAACCACTAGACCATTCAGGTATAACCTAAATCAAATCCCTTGTAATTATACAGTGGAAGTGACAAACAGATTCAAGGGATTAGATCTGATACACAGATTGCCTGGAGAACTATGGACAGAGGTTCATGACATTGTACAGGAGACAGTGATCAAGACCATCCTCAAGAAAAAGAAATGCAAAAAGGCAAATTGGCTGTCTGAGGAGGCCTTACAAATGGCTGAGAAAAGAAGAGAAGCTAAAGGCAAAGGGGAAAAGGAAAGATATATCCATCTGAATCCAGAGTTCCAAAGAATAGTGAGGAGAGATAAGAAAGCCTGCCTGAGTAATCAATGCAAAGAAATAGAGGAAAACAGTAGAATGGGAAAGACTAGAAATCTCTTAGAAAATTGGAGACACCAAGGGAACATTTTATGCCAAGATGGGCACAATAGAAAAAAGAGAAATGGTATGGACCTGAAAGAAGCAGGAGATATTAAGAAGACCTGGCAAGAATACATAGGAAAACTATACAAAAAAGATCTTCATGACCCAGATAACCACGATGGTGTGATCACTCACCTAGAGCCAGACATCCTGGAGTCCAAAGTCAAGTGGGCTTTAGGAAGCATCACTATGAACAAAGCTAGTGGAGGTGATGGAATTCCAGTTGAGCTATTTCAAATCCTAAAAGATGATGCTGGTAAAGTGCTGCACTCAATATACCAGCAAATTTGGAAAACTCAGCAGTGGCCAAAGCATTGGAAAAAGTCAGTTTTCATTCCAATTTCAAATAAAGGCAATGCCAAAGAATGTTCAAACTACCACACAATTGCACTCATCTCACATGGTAGCAAAGTAATGCTCAAAATTCTCCAAGCCAGTCTTCAACAGTACATGAACCGTGAACTTCCAGATGTTCTAGCTGGATTTAGAAAAGGCAGAGGAACCAGAGATCAAATTGAAAACCTTTACCACAGATTGGGACTTGAACCATGTGGCTGGGACTCAAACCCAGTCAAAACCATGCTTAGGACTTAAACCTACATGGCGGGGACTTGAACCCAGCCAAAACCCACAGTATCTGGTTTCTGGGCCTAATGAAGCTCAGGTTCTTGATGTCTCATCGCAGAAAGAATTCAGTGAGATGCAATGCGACCCCATGGACTGCAGCACGCCAGGCCTCCCTGTGCATCACCAACTCCTGGAGTCTACTCAAACTTAGGTCCACTGAGTCGGTGATGCCATCCAACCATCTCATCCTCTGTTGTCCCCTTCTTCTCCCACTATCGATGTTTCCCAGCATCAGGATCTTTTCAGATGAGTCAGTTCTTCACATCAGGTGGCCAGAGTATTGGAGTTTCAGCTTCAGCATCAGTCCTTCCAATGAATATTCAGGAGAAATGTGACATGGTTAGTTTTAATGGGCTTGGTACAATTCATACAATCATTATATCTACTAATGTGGGCGAGAATCCCTTAGAAGAAATGGAGTAGCCCTCATAGTCAACAAGAGTCTGAAATGCAGTGCTTGGGTACAATCTCAAAAACTCATAGGGCGAGTGTGGCTCCGAAGTTTGACTTGGTTAGTTTTTATAGGCTAGGTAATTTTATAGCTTAATGAGTTGGAGGATTATTCCAACTATTTTTGGAAAGGGGTGGAGATTTCCAGGATTTGGCCCAGGTCTCACTCCTTGGTCTTTTAACATTGCCTTGGAACTGTCATGGCATCTCTGGGTGTGTCATTTACTTGCTCTTTGAGGATCAAGGTCTAGTCTTGTCTGCCATCTTGGTCCCATTTGATTTATGGGTCTAATTGGTTTATGTTGTTTCCTTGGGCTATGTCATTCTTTCAAAAGTTTTGCCCTGCCCCTTTCTCTCCTGTTACAAAACTGCCAACATCCATTGGATCATGGAAAAAGCAAGAGAGTTACAGAAAAACACCTACTTCTGCTTTATTGACTATGCCAAAGCCTTTGATTGTGTGGATCATAACAAATTGTGGAAAATTCTGAAAGAGATGGGAATAGCAGACCACCTTATCTGCCTCCTGAGAAATCTGTAAACAGGCCAAGAAGCAACAGTTAGAACCCGACATGAAACAACAGAGTGGTTCCAAATCAGGAAAGGAGTACGTCAAGGCTGTATATTGTCACCTTGCTTATTTAACTTCTATGCAGAGTACATCATGTGAAATGCCAGGCTAGACGAAGCACAAGCTGGAATCAAGATTGCCAGGAGAAATATCAATAATCTCAGATATGCAGATGACACCACCCTTATGGCAGAAAGTGAAGAGGAACTAACGAGCCTCTGGTTGAAAGTGAAAGAGGAGAGTGAAAAAGTTGGCCTAAAACTCAACATTCAAAACACTAAGATCATGGCATCTGATCCCATCCCTTCATGGCAAATAGGTGGGGGAAAAAATGAAAACAGTGAAAGACTATTTTGAGGGGGTTCCAGAATCATTGCATATGGTAATTGCAGCCATGAAATTAAAAGATACTTGCTCTTTGGAAGAAAAGTTATGACCAACCTAGACAGCATATTAAAAAGCAGAGACATTACTTTGCCAACCAAGGTCTGCTGTAGTCAAAGCTATGGTTTTTCCAGTAGTCATGTATGGATGTGAGAGGGATGGATGTAACAGGAGGGAAAGTGGCAAGGCACAACTTTTGAAAGAATGACAAAGCCCAAGGACACAACATAAACTGATTAGAATCAAATGGGACCAAGATGGAAGACAAGACTAGACCTTGATCCTGAATCAGCAAGTGAAATATGCACCTGGAGGTGCCATAACAGTTCCAGTTCAGTTCAGTCACTCAGTTGCGCCCAACTCTTTGTGACCTCATTGAATGCAGCACGCCAGGCCTCCCTGTCCATCACCAACTCCTGGAGTTTACTCAAACTCAAGTCCATTGAGTCAGTGATGCTGTCTAACCATCTCATCCTCTTTCATCCCCTTCTCCTCCTGCCTTCAATCTTTCCCAGCATCAGGGGCTTTTCAAATGAGTCATTTCTTCACATCAGGTGGCCAAAGGATTGGAGCTTCAGCTTCAGTATCAGTCCTTCCAGTGAATATTCAGGACTGATTTCCTTTAGGATGGATTGTTTGGATCTCCTTGCAGTCCAAGGGACTCGAAGGAGTCTTCTCCAACACCACAGTTCAAAAGCATCAATTCTTTGGTCCTCAGCCTTCTTTATGGTCCAACTCTCACATCCATACATGACTACTGGAAAAACCATAGCTTTGACTACAGCAGACCTTGGTTGGCAAAGTAATGTCTCTGCTTTTTAATATGCTGTCTAGGTTGGTCATAACTTTTCTTCCAAAGAGCAAGTATCTTTTAATTTCATGGCTGCAATTACCATATGCAATGATTCTGGAACCCCCTCAAAATAGTCTTTCACTGTTTTCATTTTTTCCCCCACCTATTTGCCATGAAGGGATGGGATCAGATGCCATGATCTTAGTGTTTTGAATGTTGAGTTTTAGGCCAACTTTTTCACTCTCCTCTTTCACTTTCAACCAGAGGCTCGTTAGTTCCTCTTCACTTTCTGCCATAAGGGTGGTGTCATCTGCATATCTGAGATTATTGATATTTCTCCTGGCAATCTTGATTCCAGCTTGTGCTTCGTCTAGCCTGGCATTTCACATGATGTACTCTGCATAGAAGTTAAATAAGCAAGGTGACAATATACAGCCTTGACGTACTCCTTTCCTGATTTGGAACCACTCTGTTGTTCCATGTCTGGTTCTAACTGCTGCTTCTTGACCTGCACACAGGTTTCTCAGGAAGTAGGTAAGGTGGTCTGGTATTCCCATCTCTTTCAGAATTTTCCACAATTTGTTATGATCCACATAGTCAAAAGCTTTGGCATAGTCAATAAAGCAGAAGTAGATGTATTTCTGGAACTCTTTTGCTTTTTCTATGAGCCAACGGATGTTGGCAATTTGGTCTCTGCTACCTCTGCCTTTTAGAAATTCAAATTTTACATCTGGAAATGCTCAGGTCATGTACTGTTGAAGCCTAGCTTGAAGGATTTTTAGCACTACCTCGATGGGCGTGAGTTTGAGTGAACTCCGGGAGTTGGTGATGGACAGGGAGGCCCGGACGTGCTGCAATTCATGGGGTCGCAAAGGGTCAGACACGACTGAGCAACTGAACTGAACTGAACTGAACTGAGTCTCTTTCTGACCTGGGTTTGATTTCTGGGTCAGAAAGATCCTCTGGAGAAGGAAATGGCAACCCACTCCAGTATTCTCGCCTGGAGAATCCCATTGAGAGGGGAGCCTGGCAGGCTACAGTCCATGGGATCGGAAGAGTCGGACACAACTTAGCAACTAAACTACCACCACAGTCTCTTTCTTATTTTAGAGAATTTAACAGCCATTACTATCAAAAGGGGAAAATAGCTCATTTATCTAGTCAAGGCTATGGTTTTTCCAGTGGTCATGTATGGATGTGAGAGTTGGACTGTGAAGAAAGCTGAGCACCGAAGAATTGATGCCTTTGAACTGTAGTGTTGGAGAAGACTCTTGAGAGTCCCTTGGACTGCAAGGAGATCCAACCAGTCCATCCTAAAGGAGATCAGTCCTGGGTGTTCATTGGAAGGACTGATGCTAAAGCTGAAACTCCAATACTTTGGCCACCTCATGCGAAGAGTTGACTCATTGGAAAAGACTCTGATGCTGGGAGGCATTGGGGGCAGGAGGAGAAGGGGATGACAGAGGATGAGATGGCTGGATGGCATCACCGACTCAATGGACATGAGTTTGGGTGAACTCTGGAAGTTGGTAATGGACAGGGAAGCCTGGTGTGCTGTGATTCATGGGGTCACAAAGAGTTGGACACGACTGAGCAACTGAACTGAACTGAACTGAACTTGATAGCATGTGAGATAAGCGCAACTGTGCAGCAGTTCAAACTCTTTGGCATTGCCTTTCTTTGGGACTGGAATGAAAACTGACCTTTTCCAGTTCTGTGGACACTGCTGAGTTTTCCAAAGGCATTGTTATAAGACAAAGGAAGGGGCGGTGACCCAAATCCAGAAAATCTCCGCCCCTTCCCCAAAATAATTGGAATAGTCCTCCCACTCATTAGCATATGGAATTACCCAGCCTTGAAAAACTTACCATGCCACATTTCACAGCTGCCACATTCACCCTTTGCGATGACCCACACTCTGTCTGTGGAGTGTGCTTCTCTTTGTATCTGAATAGATCCACTTCTTACTTATCACTTTGTCTCTCACTAAATTCTTTCTGTGATGAGACATGAAGAACCTAAGCTTCGTTAGGTCCTAAAACCAGGTATCATGGGTTTTGGCTGGTTTGAGTCCCAGCCAGGTGTGTTCGAGTCTCAATCTGTGGTAAACGGTTTCAGTTGGACTATAAAGAGAGCTGAGCACTGAAGAATTGAGGCGTTTGAACTGTGGTGTTGGAGGAGACTCTTGAGAGTCCCTTGGACTGCAAGGAGATCCAACCAGTCAATCCTAAAGGAAATCAGTCCTGAATACTCATTGTGTCAGGGGAGTGTGTAATTTTCTTGGTTCTGTCTTGCCACAGCAAAAATTTGAAGCAGTGGACCAGTGTTACAACTCGTTTACAGCTCAAGTTTTATTTGGCAAGCAAAGGAAAATACAACCTCAAGGCATGTAGGCAGGCCGACCCAAAGCGGAAGAGAAGAGAGAAGCTCAATTTTGGCTCCTCTTTTTATATGTTTTTTCCTCCTCCCCCTGAGGCTGCCCTATGTAAATTGGGCTAGCCAGGAGGGCTGTTTGTTTCACCTGAGGTTCTCACTCTGGTCCTGGTCCTCGGACCTCCCTTTATTCTATGTTCACAGGCTTTTTCCTTTGTCTTTTAGCCTGCTATTTTGGACTCCTTCTTCCTATTCTAACTACCTAACAATTGGAAGGACTGATGCTTAAGCTGAAGCTCCAATATTTTGGCCATCTGATGTGAAGAATTGATTCATTGGAAAAGACCCTGATGCTGGGAAAGATTGAAGGCAGGAGGAGAAGGAGATGAAAGAGGACGAGATGGTTGGATGGCGTCCCCGACTCAAAGGACATGAGTTTGAGCAAGCTCTGGGAGTTGGTGATGGACAGGGAAGCCTGGCGTGCTGCAGTCCATGAGGTTGAAAAGTGTCTGACGGGACTGAGTGACTGCACAACAACAAGAATCTTGCAAATATTTCCTGGAATGGCCAACTTCAGGGAGGGGCAGGGTTCCCAGAGGCAGATCATTATGTATGATTATAATAACAAAAGCAACTAAAAGCAAAGGTTAAAGTCAAAGAACCAGGTCTATCATGGAGTCAGAGTTGGCTCTTCCCTGCAACACTATCACTCAGTAAACTCCAAGAGTTTTTGGACCTCTGTGCTAAGAATCAAAGACAAAGACAAAAATATATTTTAAATTAGGCCTCACTGCTTTAATTTCAATTTGGAAAGACATTTTGGAATGTTTCCATAAAATAAGCAAGAAAAGATATTACACCAAGGATCCCTCTGTCATTTTAAAATGCAAGAAGCCATCTTCATGGAGATTTACTATAGTTAACTGTTAGATGCCTTTGTATCTCAATTGCTTAGATTTAATTCAATTCAGTGGACATTAGAAGATGTTCATCAAGTATTACTAACTAGGTACTGAGAATATGAAGCAAAAGTCATAAAAAGAGCCACATAAATGACTCTAACATTAAGAGGGCTTCCCTGGTAGCTCAACTGGTAAAGAATCCGCCTGCAGCGCAGGAGACCTGGGTTCCTTAGATCCCTTAGTCAGGAAGATCCCCTGGGGAAGGGGATGGCAACCCACTCCAGTATTCTTGGGCTTCCCTAGTGGCTCAGCTGTAAAGATTCCACTGCAATGTGGGAGACCTGGGTTCGATCCCTGAGTCAGGAAGATCCCCTGGAGAAGGCCATGCAACCCACTCCAGTATTCTTGACTGGAGAAACCCATGGACAGAGGAGGCTGGTGGGCTACGGTCCATAGGGTCGCCCACAGTCCGACATGACTGAAGTGACTTAGCGCATAGCACACCCCTGTGCGCCAGTGGTTAAGAATCCTCTTGCCAATTCAGAGGATACAGGTTCAGCCCCTGGTCCAGGAAGATTCCACATGTCAGGAGGCAACTAAGCCTGCGCAGCAACTACTGAGCCCACGTGCTCTAGAGTCTGTGCTTGGAAACAAGCCACCTCAGTGAGAAGCCCGCACACCACAACTAGAGAGTAACGCCCACTTACTATAACTAGAGAAGGCCTGAGCACAACCAAAATAAAAATAACATTTTAAAAAAGGAGCGAATTGTAACCCCCCCCAAAATTGTTTTTAAGTTATACCCAAAGAAGCAGCTTATTATATGGATAATTTTTGAATAAGTGTGAATAGTTCCTGAAATTATGTGATAACCCACTTAAGAAAAGGAGGGAGTCCAGACATAGAGAACAGACTGGTGGTTGCCATGGGGAAAGGATGGATTGGGAGTTTGGAATTAGACGATGCAAACTACTATATATAGAATGGATAAAGAGCAAGATCCTATGGTATAGCAGGGGAACTTTATTCAATATCCTGTGATAAACCATAATGGAAAAAATATGAAAAAGAATGTATATATATGTATAACTGAATAGCTTTGCTGTACAGCAGACATTAACACCACATTGTAAATCAGCTATACTTGAATAAAATAAACTTTAAAAAAAGAAAGGGAGTGAGTCAAAAGATTTAAAGTTCTGGCTAAACTTCAATACTTTGGCCACCTAATGTGAAGAGCTGACTCATTTGAAAAGACCTTGACGCTGGGACTGATTGAAGGCAGGAGAAGAAAGGGACGACAGAGGATGAGATAGTTGGATGGCATCACTGACTCAATGGACATGAGTTTGAATAAACTCTGGGAGTTGGTGATGGACAGATAGGCCTGGCTTGCTGCAGTCCATGGGGTCGCAAGGAGTTGGACATGACTGAGCGACTGAACTGAACTGAACTGATGAAGAGGTGATGAGTATGTTGCAGAAAACAGTTATTTAGAGGCAGTTAATAAACTTGTTATTTTTCTGATTTTTAAAATTATTTGAGGCTAATTTTATATTCTGTTTTCTTAAAGAAAACTTCCAAAATTGTTTGTTTTAGGTACTATAAAACCTAGCTCTATCCTTGATATCATCTAAATTAGCAACTTAACACAATTTATTTAGTCACTTATTCTCAGGAGGAGCTGCCATTTAGCTTTCTAACTAATGAAGTGGATGATGGGATTTTTATTTTGCTTGGGGGATTCCATTTGGCTCCGCTGAAGTTAACATGGCAATGTTTTCTTATTCCCATTTTACAGATGAGGAGACTGAGTTTCCGAAAGGGTAAGTACAGGTCACAAAGTTGGTTAGTGACGGAGAACAAGATATCAAGCTGAGGACAGATATCTTTAGTAGTGAAGAATGAGTCTCAGTATGGAAGGGTATGGTATATAGGGAAGAATGGAAAAATGCTAAAGGAGAAGTTGAAAAAATTAGTGATAATAATAAAACACATATATGTTTACAATGGGTCAAGCAAAGTTCTAGTACTTTACAGAGCTCAACTCATTTATTTTCACAACATTTATAAGAGCTACCATTCTTATTCCCGTAATTATTATTATGGCCATTTGGAATGTGAGATCTTAGTTCCCTAACCAGGGATCAAACCCATGCCCCCTGCAGTAGAAGCAAGGAGTCCTAACCCTGGGCTGCCAGAGAAGTCCCTTAATCCAATTTTACACATGAGACAGTTTAGACATAAATTGTCTTATTTACCTACATTAAGTAACCTGCCCGAGATCACAGAGTTAGTATTGATAGAATGTTCATATATACTCGCTAAGTCGTGTCCAACTCTTTTCCAACCACAGGCACTGTAGCCCGCCAGGCTCCTCTGTCCATAGGATTTTCCAGGCAAGAATACTGGAATGGATTGCCATTTTCTTCTCCAGGGGATCTTCCTGACTCAGGGCTCCAGCCCTCATCTCTTGTGTCTTCTGCATTGGCATTCAGATTCTTTATCACTGTGCCACATCTGTAAATTTTAGGACAGTTTTAAACTTCTTCAAATTTTTTTCTTTCTTTCCTTTTTTAGACACACTGAGGCATGTTTTTGCATCCTAGTACTGCATTTCAGACTCTTTTGTGGACCATGATGGCTACTCCATTTCTTCTAAGGGATTCCTGCCCACAGTAGTAGATATAATGGTCATCTGAGTTAAATTCCAGTCCATTTTAATTCGCTGATTCCTAGAATGTCGACGTTCACTCTTGCCATCTCCTGTTTGACCACTTCCAACTTGCCTTGATTCATGGACCTAACATTCCAGGTTCCTATGCAATATTGCTGTTTACAGCATCGGACCTTGCTTCTATCACTAGTCACATCAGGTTCCTATGCAATATTGCTGTTTACAGCATCGGACCTTGCTTCTATCACTAGTCACATCCACAACTGGGTATTGTTTTTGCTTTGGCTCCATCCCTTCATTCTTTCTGGAGTTATTTATTTCTCCACTGATCTCCAGTAGCATATTGGGCACCTACCGACCTGGGGAGTCCATCTTTCAGTATCCTATCATTTTGCCTTTTCATATGGTTCATGGGGTTCTTGAGGCAAGAATACTGAAGTGGTTTGCCATTCCCTTCTCCAGTGGACCACATTCTGTCAGACCTCTCCACCATGACCCGTCCTTCTTGGGTGGCCCCACATGGCATGGCTTAGTTTCATTGAGTTAGACAAGGCTGTGGTCCATGTGATCAGATTGGCCAGTTTTCTGTGATTATGGTTTCAGTGTGTATGCCCTCTGATGCCCTCTTGCAAAACCTATTGTCTTACTTGGGTTTCTCTTGCCGTGGACGTGGGGTATCTTTTCATGGCTGCTCCAGCAAAGTGCAGCTGCTGCTCCTTACCTGGGATGAGGAGTATCTCCTCACGGCCGGCCCTCCTGACCTTGAACATGGAGTAACTCCTCTCGGCCTTCCTGTGCCCGTGCAGCCACCACTCCTTGGACGTGGGGTTGCTCCTCTCAGCTGCCGCCCCTGACCTTGGGAGTGGGGTAGCTTGTCTCAGCTGCTGCCCCTGACCTTGGGAGTGGGGTAGCATGTCTCAGCTGCGGCCCCTGACCTTGGGTGTGGGGTAGCTCCTCTCAGCCGCACTTCTGCGCGGTCCGTCGCAGCCACCACGAAGAACAGAGAACTGAATGATCTCTGTTTCCAAGGTAAGCCACTCAATATCACAGTAATCCAAGCCTATGCCCCAACCAGTAACACTGAAGAAGCTGAAGTTGAACGGTTCTATGAAGACCTACAACACCTTTTAGAACTAACATCCAAAAAAGATGTCCTTTTCATTATAAGGGACTGGAATGCAAAAGTAGGAAGTCAAGAAACACCTGGAGTAACAGGCAAATTTGTCCTTGGAGTATGGAATGAAGCAGGGCAAAGGCTAATAGAGTTTTGCCAAGAGAACACACTGCTCATAGCAAACACCCTCTTCCAACAACACAAGAGAAGACTCTACACATGGACATCACCAGATGGCCAACACCGAAATCAGATTGATTATATTCTTTGCAGCCAAAGATGGAGAAGCTCTATGCTGCTGCTGCTGCTGCTGCTAAGTTGCTTCAGTCATGACCGACTCTGTGCGACCCCATAGATGGCAGCCCACTAGGCTTCTCTGTCCCTGGGATTCTCCAGGCAAGAATACTGGAGTGGGTTGCCATTGCCTTCTCCAATGCATGAAAGTGAAAAGTGAAAGTGAAGTTGCTCAGTCGTGCCCAACTCTTATCGACCTCATGGACTGCAGCCTACCAGGCTTCTCTGTCCATGGGATTTTCAAGGCAAGAGTATTGGAGTGGGTTGCCATTGCTCTCTATACAGTTAGCAAAAACAAGACTGGGAGCTGACTGTGGCTCAGATCATGAGCTCCTTATTGCCAAATTCAGACTTAAATTGAAGAAAGTAGGGAAACCACTAGACCATTCAGGTATGACCTAAATCATATCCCTTATGATTATACAGTGGAAGTGAAAAATAGATTTAAGGGACTAGATACTAGATACAGAGTGCTTGATGAACTATGGATGGAGGTTCGTGACACTGTACAGGAGACAAGGATCAAGACCATCCCCATGGAAAAGAAATGCAAAAAAGCAAAATGGCTGTCTGAGGAGGCCTTACAAATAGCTGTGAAAAGAAAAGAAGCAAAAAGCAAAGGAGAAAAGGAAAGATATTCCCATTTGAATGCAGAGTTCCAAAGAATTGCAAGGAGAGATAAGAAAGCCTTCCTCAGACATCAGTGCAAAGAAATAGAGGAAAACAACAGAATGGGAAAGACTAGAGATCTCTTCAAGAAAATTAGAGATACCAAGGGAACATTTCATGTAACTATGGGCTCAATAAAGGACAGAAATGGTATGGACCTAACAGAAGCAGAAGATATTAAGAAGAGGTGGCAAGAATACACAGAAGAACTGTACAAAAAAGATCTTCACGACCCAGATAATCACGATGGTGTGATCACTAACTTAGAGCCAGACATCCTGGAGCGTGAAGTCAAGTGGGCCTTAGGAAGCATCACTATGAACAAAGCTAGTGGAGGTGATGGAATTACAGTTGAGCTATTTCAAATCCTGAAAGATGATGCTATGAAAGTGCTGCACTCAATAAGCCAGCAAATTTGGAAAACTCAGCAGTGGCCACAGGACTGGAAAAGGTCAGTTTTCATTCCAATCCCAAAGAAAAGCAATGCCAAAGAATGCTCAAACTACCGCACAATTGCACTCATCTCACACACTAGTAAAGCTCAAAATTCTCCAAGCCAGGCTTCAGCAATACGTGAACCGTGAACTTCCAGAAGTTCAAGCTGGTTTTAGAAAAGGCAGAGGAACCAGAGATCAAACTGCCAACATCCGCTGGATCATCGAAAAAGCAAGAGAGTTCCAGAAAAACATCTATTTCTGCTTTATTGACTATGCCAAAGCTTTTGATTGTGTAGATTACAATAAACTGTGGAAAATTCTGAAAGAAATGGGAATAACAGACCACCTGACCTGCCTCTTGAGAAGCTTATATGCAGGTCAGGAAGCAACAGTTAGAACTGGACATGGAACAACAGGCTGGTTCCAAATAGGAAAAGGAGTACGTCAAGGCTGTATATTGTCACCCTGCTTATTTAACTTATATGCAGAGTTCATCATGAGAAACGCTAGGCTGGAAGAAGCACAAGCTGGAATCAAGATTGCCGGGAGAAATATCAATAACCTGATATATGCAGATGACACCACCCTTATGGCAGAAAGTGAAGAGGAACTAAAAAGCCTCTTGATGAAAGTGAAAGTGGAGAGTGAAAAAGTTGGCTTAAAGCTCAACATTCAGAAAACAAAGATCATGGCATCTGGTCCCATCACTTCATGGGAAATAGATGGGGAAACAGGGGAAACAATGTCAGACTTTATTTTTTTGGGCTCCAAAATCACTGCAGATGGTGACTGCAGCCATGAAATTAAAAGACGCTTCCTCCTTGGAAGGAAAGTTATGACCAACCTAGATAGCATATTCAAAAGCAGAGACATTACTTTGCCAAGAAAGGTCCGTCTAGTCAAGGCCATGGTTTTTCCAGTGGTCATGTATGGATGTGAGAGTTGGACTGTGAAGAAAGCTGAACACTGAAGAATTGATGCTTTTGAACTGTGGTGTTGGAGAAGACTCTTGAGAGTCCCTTGGACTGCAAGGAGATCCAACCAGTTCATTCTAAAGGAGATCAGTCCTGAATATTCATTGGAAGGACTGATGCTGAAGCTGAAACTCCAATACTTTGGCCTCCTCATGCGAAGAGTTGACTCATTGGAAAAGACCCTGATGCTGGGAGGGACTGGGAGCAGGAGGAGAAGGGGTCGACAGAGCATGAGATGGCTGGATGGCATCACTGACTCGATGGGCATGAGTTTGAGTAAATTCCGGGAGTTGGTGTTGGACAGGGGGGCCTGGCATGCTGCGATTTATGGGGTCACAATAGTCAGACACAACTGAGCAACTGAACTGAACTGAACTGAACTGAAACATGTTGGATCTTAGTTACCTGACCAGGGATTGAACCCATGTCCCCTGCATTGGCAGGCGGATTCTTAATCACTGGACCACCAATGAAGTAAGAATTCAAAGTCTGGGCTTCAGAGTCTATACTTGTAATTGTAAACTTTTGCTGGAGAATGTTTAATATTTCCCACATAATGAATCATTTCATCCTGGGTCAACTTTGCTGCTTCATAAAATGTTGCACCTTGTTCCTCATGCACACTTCTCCCCTTACATCTGCTATCTTGGCCATTAGAACACCAGGAGACTATGTCTATGAGAAAACTCTCAATTACTCATTTCTTCATTCCTTCCATAAACACTTTGTGCTTGTACGTGCAGGTTGTTTGGAACCCAGGGACACTTAAGATGCTATGAAGTTAAACTTTGTATATTCCAAGGCTCCATACAAACAGCAGTTTTATCCCTAGGTCCAGGTCACTGATCCTGAATTCAGATGTGTTGGTTTCTAACTATAGTAGTGAGGTGAGGAAAGAACTTGACAAAAAGTAAGTTGAAAACAACTCTCCATCTTCGGATTCTGTGAGTTACATTTTTTTTCCTGAAGGCTCCACATCATCTCCCAGGATAAGGCATGGCCTTCAGGACAAGATGTGCCAGATTCTGGTTTTGACTTGCCAACCAGCTGGGTCAAATAAAAAACTTGATTAAGACCACTGCTGCTGCTAAGTCGCTTCGGTCGTGTCCGACTCTGTGTGACCACATAGACGGCAGCCCACCAGGCTCTGCTGCCCCTGGGATTCTCTAGGCAAGAACACTGGAGTGGGTTGCCATTTCCTTCTCCAATGCATGAAAGTGAAAAGTGAAAGTGAAGTCACTCAGTCGTTTCAAACTCTTAGCAACCCCATGGACTGCAGCCCATCAGGCCCCTCCGTCCATGGGATTTTCCAGGCAAGAGTACTGGAGTGGGGTGCCATGGGCTTCTCCCGATTAAGACCACTATCATATGTCAATTACACTTCACTAAAACCGAAATGAAAACATTTTAAGCTCAATGTTTCTATTGTTCATAAAGAAACTTCATGGATTTTGACTCTGCATCTCTCAAGTTTTTATTTAAAAGGAGCACTGATCAAAGATCTTTCCATGAAATCACTAGCAGATGTTGGCACTTCAGACAACAGCAAGAAAGACTCATCCTTAGCAAAAGAATACCTCTGTTATCTACATACTCTGGATGCACTTAAAGAAAAAGGAAGGAAGAGGATGGGGAGGAGGACAAGCAATTCAATTTGGCTTGTAATAAAAATGCAATTACTTAGAATAAGATTCTTGTTTGTGTGTTTTTTTTTCTTAATTTTAATAGCTTTATTGAATTGCAATTTACATACCATAAAATTCACCTATTATAAAGTATACAGTGTAATCATTTTTAGTCTATTTATAGTTGTGCAACCATCCTCACCATCTAGTTTCAGAGCAAGTCCATCACTTCAAAAAGTCGATCCCGCTTGCTGACTATTACTACTTTACTTTATATAAAAAATTATTTATTTATTTAGCTGCCTTGGGTCTTAGTTGCAGAATCGTTTACTTATGACATGTGAACAAAGCTGCAGCATGTGGAATCTAGTTCCCTGACCAAGGATTGAACCCAGGCCCCCTGCATTGGGAGCCCTGAGTCTTAGCCACTGGGCCACCATGGAAGTCCCACTACTGTTACTTTATAACCTCTTCTTCTGGAGTTTCAGACCTTGACCTCAGTAGATACACTTAAAATGAATGCTATTTATGATTGCACTGCAGTTTGCAGGATCTTCTTTCCAGACCAGGGATTGAACTGGGGCAGGCAGTAAAATCATTAAGTCCTAACCTCTGGACCGCCAGGGGATTCCCAATGAATGCTTTCTATATTCACTCCTGTTTCTTCCAAGGGCAAGAAGCTCTACTTTATTTTCTGAGATCTTTTATAGGATATTATTTTCCCTAATTTTCCTGGCCTCCCTTCTTTTGAAAGTTCTTCAGTTTGCCACAGATGACAGGTTGTTTCTGAAACTTACCTGATGTACTCATTAGTATTCAATTATATCTTCTGGGTGCAATATTTTGGGCCCTTTGCAAAACAGTCTTCTAACAAGTAACAATTAACAAGCTTTAGTTTAGGTTGTTTAACAGGTACATTTCCAATCCTATCTCCCTCCATGAAAATGTTTTCTGTGAATATAAAAATCAGTAGCCATAAAATTAGGTGAATTTTTTTTTTTTTTATGAGGAGTTGTAGATTTACCTCATCACTTTGAAGAGTGTTTATCTATGAATAAAAGCAAGGAAATGATCACCATGGAAATCAGGGCAGTGACCTCACTAGACATAAAGGACAGGGTTGTGACTGAGAGGTGACTACGGTCTACTAATGCAGGATTCCTTGGAAGGCGGTGAATATACAGGTTTACCTTATAATCATCTTTATGCATATTTCTGTATATGTGTTACATTTCACAAGAAAACATTTGTTTTTTAATAGAGAAAAAAAGATACCCCTAGAGAAATGGATAAGCGTTAAAGATCTTTCACTGTTTGCTCTGGTATTTTTATTGTTGGCACAATTTTCCAGAAACAAAGGCACTATCTCCGTGATTAAGTCCAGTTGTGGAGAAATGTTCTAGAAAATCACTTAAAAACCTGTTTCTCAGAATTGTGCAAACTAAAACTGTATCCTGGAACCTCATACATGTTTTCTGATCTCTTAAAACATAATGTTGATGAAAATGTGATTCTTATGTAATTGCAAAAAGTTGAAATGTGTGTATGTTTTACAGTTTACATCATTGATTTACCTTCTTTGTAATGGTTGCCTTGAAGGCTTAGTTGTCCCGAGGCATGTGGGATCTTAGTTCCCTAACCAGGGATCAAACCTATGTCCCTGCATTGCAAGGGGATTCTTAACCATTGGATCACCTCAATTGTTCTTAAACACACACACTGCTGGAAGTTGCCAGAGGCAGGAATATGCTGTCTTTATCCTTCCCTCATATTGAACTTATAGCCTTATAAAACAAAACAAATTATACTTTTTTGAATGCTTTCCCAAATTCAGTGTATAAATTTTTTTTTGCCTCTGTTGGGTCTGTTGTGATGTCAGCCAGGTCACATTTGAAGCTACTGGAAATATTAAGAGAGGAGAAGTAGGGGAATGGGACACAATTAGTATTTTTTAGTTTGTGATGTACTTCACTCTTCTCCTCAATCCCCCTTTTTTTAGTTAAAAAAATATTGTTTCCAAACCGCTTGAATCTGGTGTGAGTGACTTATTCTTCTGTGAGGTGGTTTCTTCTATCATGTTCCATTCTTATGCTTGCTGACAGATTATCAGTTCTTTTCTAAGAGCAGAGAGAGAGGAAAGTAGGTGACATGATGAAAATATAGACAACAGGAGTTTTATGCAGATAATATCCTTCACTTAATGAGGAAATATAGATATTGAGTTTGAGAGTAGTTCATCTGATTACAAACATGTTAAATCTTGTTTTTATTCAAATGCAACTGTTCATTAGGTTTTAAAAATTAAGTGAAACTTTTAATATTAAATTTTAAGTATATATAACAGGAATAGAAATTTTTTTATTGAAAAGAGATGGAGTCAGCTCATTTGGCTGTAAAATGAAATGTGGGGTCAAGATGTTCCAGCTTTTCAGGAGATCGTTTTAAAATGTGGGGCAATATTGACATTAGTTGAGATTGTTGGGAGGAAGGCTGTTGAACAGATTATCTTCAGAATACCTGCCTGCTTCAGTGAGTCAGAGCAATGCCCTCCAAACCAGATATAATAGTCTCTTTATCCTGTTGGTTTCTCTAGTGCTTTCCTGGAACTTGTGTGTGTATGTGTGTGTGTGTGTGTGTGAGATCTTAGCTCTCTGGGGATTGAACCCAGACTTTCAGCAGTGAAGGTGCAGAGTCCTAACCACCAGACTGCCAGGGAATTCCTCCTTATAATTTCTTTTATGGCAGTTAAACACTTTGTGGGCTTCCCTGATAGATCAGTTGGTAAAGAATTAGCCTGCAAGACAGGAGACCCCAGTTTCATTCCTGGGTTGGGAAGATCCTCTGGAGAAGGGATAGGCTACCCACTCCAGTATCTTGGGCTTCCCTTGTGGCTTAGCTGGTAAAGAATCTGCTTGCAATGCAGGAGATCTGGGTTGGATCCCTGGGTTGGGAAGATCCCCTGGAGAAGGGAAAGGCTACCCACTGTATAGTCCATGGGGTCGCAGAGAGTTGGACATGACTGAGCAACTTTCACTAACACTTTGTGCCATTTCTTATAGTTGTGTATGTGTTCTGGAGTTTGTTTTTAACTTTTACATTTTTTAACTTTATTGAAGCATACTTGATGCACAATGCTATGTTAGTTTCAGGTATACAGCACAGTGATTCAGCTATATAAATATATATGTGTATATACATATATTCAGAGAAGGCAACGGCACCCCACTCCAGTACTCTTGCCTGGAAAATCCCATGGATGGAGGAGCCTGGTAGGCTGCAGTCCATGGGGTCTCGAAGAGTCTGACACAACTGAGTGACTTCACTTTCACTTTTTACTTTCATGCACTGGAGAAGGAAATGGCAACCCACTCCAGTGTTCTTGCCTGGAGAATCCCAGGGACGGGAGAGCCTGGTGGGCTGCCGTCTATGGGGTCGCACAGAGTTGGACACGACTGAAGCGACTTAGCAGTAGCAGCAGCATATACATAGATTATTTTTCATATTATTTTCCCTTATAGGTTATTACAAAATATTGAGTATAATATTGTGCTACATGTAGATCCTATTTTATATATAGTAGTGTGTATCTGGGGCTTCCCTGGTGGCTCAGATGGTAAAGAATCCACCTGCAATGCAGGAGACCTGGGTTCAATCCTCAGGTTGGAAAGATCCCATGGAGGAGGGCATGGCAACCCACTCCAGTATTCTTGCCTGGAGAGTCCCATGGACAGAGGAGCCTGGCGGCCTACAGTCCATGAGGTCACAAGGAGTAGGACACGACTGAGTGACCAAGCACAGCACAGCACAGTGTGTGTCTGATAACCCCAACCTCCTAGTTTTTCCCTTCCTCCCCTTTCCTTTCTGGTAACCATAAGTTTGTTTTCTATGCCTGTGGGTCTATTTCTGTTTTGTAAATAAATTCATTTGTATCTTTTTTGTTCAATTCCACATATAAGTGATATCATACGATAATTTATCTTTCTCTGTCTTACTTACTTCACTTAGTATGATAATCTCTAGTTGCATCCATATTCCTATAAATGGCATTTTTTTAATATGGCTAAGTAGTATTCCATTTATATATGTATCACGTCTTCTTTTCCTATTCATCTGTTGATGGACATTAGTTTGTTTCCATGTCTTGGCTATTGTAAATAGTGCTGCAGTCAACACTGGGATGCATGTATCTTTTTGAATCATAGTTTTCTCTGGATATATATATGCCTAGGAGAATTGTGTATGTGTTTGATTTCTCTCCTTGACTGTATCTTATGGGCAGGAGAACACTTAGCATGTCTTATTTACCAGTTCATCTTTGTATCTTGCATAGTGCTTTGCTCATCATAGGGTTTCGATAAGTTGTTACTAAGTTCATGAATAGATGACAGACTGAGTCAGCAGCACTGGTTTTCTTTCTTGGCTTTGGTTAACCACATCTGCTGAGTGTATCAAACAACCCCAGACATGAGGCAAAACCAAGTAATCTTATGAAAATAAAATCATACTCTAAGCAAGAGAAATTCTGAATCTTAAGCCCAAGTAAGAGTCAGAATAGACAAATTTCAAGTAGTTCACTCTTAGAGATATTAAGTGAATCACAGGCATTACCTGTGATGATAGGCAGAAATGATACCTAATGATCTACAAGCCTTCATGAAACAGTAGACATTCTATGGTGGTATCATTTTAGGCAAGAAGACAGTGAAAAATCTAGAAAATTGCTCACATCAAACCCACAGCAGTAGCAAACAAGATATAGTCTTTAGAGGCTTTACATAAGAAAAAGCTTGCTACTATTTACCTTTCAAGAGGAAATGTGTGTGTGTACTAGTCACTTCAGTCGTGTCTGGTTCTTCGCACTGTAGCCAACCAGGCTTCTCTGTTCATGGAACTGTCCAGGCAAGAATACTGGAGTGAGTTGCCACACCCTCCTTCAGGGGATCTTCTTCACCCAGGGATCCAATCTTCATCTCCTGCATTAGAAGGCAGATTCTTTACCACCAGTGCCCACTGGGAGCCTTTTCCAATTCATAAGATAAGAAGGTAAAGGATTCAAAGAAGACATCAACAATATACAGAATCTACTTTTCCCTAAATATTCAAAAAGTTCCTTCTCTACCAATAATTCCCATTAAAATACAAGACAGACTGTTACTTCTTCCACTATGAAAGGCAAAACACTTTTATAAACTTCTCCTTCTAGCTACCATCCCATTTATTTGCTCTCTTGCCACAAAACTTCTCTATAACATTTTTTTTTTTTCATTTTATTTTATTTTGGCTCTGCTGGGGCTTGGTTGCAGTGTGAGGGGGCTCCTCTAGCTGTGGAGTACGTGCTCTGGAATGCACGGGCTCAGTAGTTTCAGAGCTCGGGCTCTCTAGTTGTGGTGCATGGGCTGAATCTTGGTTCCTAGTTCCCCAATCTGACCTGGGATTGAACCCCATCCCCTGCGTTGGAAGGTGGGTTCTTGACCACTGGACCACTAGGGAAGTCCCCTGCCACAAAACTTCTTGAGAGAGTCATCTATCCTGCATTCTTTCCTACATACACCCTGATCAGGTTCCTGCCCCATGAATCCACCAAAACTGCTACATAAGTCATGAAAGAGCTGCTTGTTGGTAAATTCAATGGACAATCTCCATCTTCATCTTGCATCACTTATCAGCAGTGTTTGAAATAACTGATTATCACCTCTGTCTTTCAACACTTTGTTCACTTGGCAGATACCACAGTCTTCTGGTTTTCCACCAACTACAGACAAGTCATTGTCAGTCTCCTTTGCTGATTTCTTTCCACTCCTTGTTTCTTCATGTTGGATGTCCCAGGCTCAGTCTGGAGACCTCTTTCTTACTGGGCTTCCCTGGTGGCTCAGACACTAAAGAATCTGCCTGTAAGGCAGTAGACCCAGGTTTGATCCCTGGGTTAGGAAGCTCCCCTGGAGAAAAGAATGGCTACCCACTCCAGTATTCTTGCCTAGAGAATTCCATGGACAGGGGAGCCCTTACAGTGCATGCAGTTGAAACGAGTCAGACATGACTGAGTGACTAACAGTTTCAATTTCTTACTATAGTCACTCAACTCACCTCATGACTTTGGATTTCATCTATGCATCGGAGATGCTCAACTGATGTCTCTAGTCTGGATTTGTCTCCAGATCTGTATGGCCAGCCACCTACTTGACATCTTTACTTTGAAGTCTACTAGATATCTTAGACTTAATATGCCCCAAACTGAACTTCCAATCTCCCCTTAAAGTCTACTCCACCCACAGTCTTCCCCATCTAATGAATGGCAACTTCTCTTTCTAATAGTAGTTAGAATCATCCTTGACCTCTCTCATTTTTCTCATTCTCCTGCCCACTCCCAAATTCTGTTGGCTGTTTCTTCAAGACATATCCAGAGTGGCTGATTCATTTTGCTGTGCAGCAGAGGTTGACATGGCATTGTAAAGTAAGTATACTCCAATCAATTTTTCTTAAAAAAATCCACTTCTCTCTGCCTTCACCACTGCCACCTTGGTCTGAGTCCTCAGCACCTCTTACCTGTACCATTGCATCTCCCACCTGACTGGGCTCTGTGCTTCTCTCTCTTGTTCCCTACAGTCTGTTTTCAATATAGCATTGAGAGAGTGATCCTTTTAAAACACCAGGGAGATCAGATCACTCCTCTGTTCAAAATATTCCAATAGGTCCCATCTTAGAATAAAAAGCCACAGACATCCCCTTCTACTTTCCCTAACACTCATTCTGCTTTGGCCACACTGGCCACTTGCCAGGCCTATTCCTAACTCAGGGCTTTCTATTCCCCCTAATCCTCATGCTCTCCCGCTGATGTCTACTTGGTTCACTTCTTCCATCCCTTCAGGTCTTTCTTCAAATGCTACTTGCTGACTTAGTACTTCTCTGACCACCTTTTTTTTTAAATTAATTTTTTAAATGGAGTATAGTTGATTTATATTGTTGTGTTAGTTTCTGCTGTACAGCAAAATAAATCAGCCATACATTTACATATGTGTGCATGTGCTAAGTTGCTTCAATCGTGTCTGACTCTGTGTGACCCTTATGGACTGCAGCCTGCTAGGCTCCTCTGTTCATGGGATTCTCTAGACAAGAATACTGGAGTGGTTTGCTGTGCCCTCCTTCAGGGGATCTTCCCAACCTAGGGATCGAACCTGCATCTCTTACATCTAACTTACATTGGCAGGTGGGTTCTTTACCACTAGCATTGCCTGGGAAGCCACATCCACTCTCTTCTAGACTCCATTCCTATATAGGTCATTACAGAGCCCTGAATAGAGTTCCCTGGGCTATACAATAGGTTCTTATTATTAGTTACTTTTTATATGAGTAGCATGTACATGTCAATCCCAATCTCCCAGTTTATTCCCCACCCCATTATCCCGTTTGGTCACCATAAGTGAGTTCTCCACATCTGTGACTCAATTTCTGTTTTGTAAAAAGGTTCATTTCTATGACCATCCTCTTTAAAATAGAAACACTGATCTCCAGCATTATTTCCCTTTTTGGACTTATTTTAATCTCTAGCACTTATGTTGGCAGACAGAAGAGGGCTTGGCACTGAGCCTGCGGCTCTACAATATTTAAAGCTTGAGGGAAAAAAGCAGCAAATGAACCTAAAGAAGAACTTTCAGTGAGGCAAGAGGAAACCCAGGAAACTGTGACCTCATGAAAGGCAATAACGGGGAAAAGTGTTTCAGAAGTGCTCATCTGAATCGAATGTGACTGAGATGCTGATAAATATTGGACACAAGTGAAACTGGTCTTAGGAGATCTCAACAAGAAAATTTTCTCAGAATGGCACAGACAGAGGATAGACTGCACTGAAGAGTAAGGGAGGAATGGAAATAATAAGTATATATGTGTGCTCAGTCATGTTCCACTCTTTTGCGACCCTATGGACTGTGTAGCTGCCAGGCTCCTCTGTCCATGGGATTCTCCAGGCAAGAATACTGGAGTAGGTTGCCATTACCTTCTCCAGGGGATCTTCCAGACCCAGTGATCAAACCCACATCTCGTACATCTCCTGCATTGGCAGGTGGATTCCTTACCACTATGTCACTTGGGAAGCCTGGAAATAACATGCAAAATACCTTTTGAGATGTTTTGCTGTCAAGGGAATCAAAGAAAAGAGGCATAGCCCAAAGTAGATGTAGGGTCAAGGTAGGGTTTTTAAAGTTAGTGTTCCTAGAGCAGAAATGTGTCCAGTGGGGAGACAGAAATTGATGGTGCAGAAGAAAGAGGATAAATCTTGGACCAAAGTCCTTAAGAAGGTGGGAGGGGGAGGAATCCAGAGTTCAGTGCAGGGGTTGACCCTTGATGAAAGTAAAAGTGTGAGTTGCTTAGTTGTGTCCCACTCTTTGCGACCCCATGGACTATAGCCCACCAGGTTCCTCTGTCCATGGTATTCTCCGGGCAAGAATACTGGAGTGGGTTACCATTTCCTTCTCTAGGGAATCTTCCCGACGCAGGGATTGAACCCAGGTTTCCCACGCTGCTGGCAGATTCTTTACCATCTGAGCTACTAGCTCGTAGTGTTCCCCCATGTTTCAGTGAGTAAAGAACATGCCTGCAATGCAGGAGACACAGGAGATGCAGGCTCGATCCCTGGTTGGGAAGATCCCCTGGAGAAGGAAATGGCAATACACTCCAGTATTTTTGCCTGGGAAATAAATACATTTAAAAATAAAAAGTTAAAAAAAAAGTGGTGAGATAGCTTTAAAGGTGAACTCTGTCATAAATTCAAAATGTCATAAATCAGACTTCCCTGGTGGATCAGTGGTAAAGAATCTGCCTGCCAATGCAGGAGACATGGGTTCAACCTCTGGTCTGGGAAGATCCCACATCCCATGGAGCAACTAGGCCCATGCGCCACAACTACTGAGACAGCACTCAGGGCCCAGGAACCACAACTACCAAGCCCATGTGCTGCACCTGCTGAAGTGCACGTGCCCCAGAGCCTGGGGTCCACAACATTGCACGCCGCAACAAGGAGAAGCCTGAGCACCACAACCAGAGAGTAGCCCCCACTCACGGCAACTGGAGAGAAGAGGCCATGCAGCACAAAGACCCAGCACAGCTGAAAGCAAATAAATAAAATTATTTTAAGAAGTCATAAATCATAAAATGTTAAAGCAGGATAGGACGTGGAGTTCCTGGTAAACAAATTACTGTGACATAATCTTCACAGTATCACTACTCAGTAAATAGTAATTTATCTTGTGGTTTTTGAATACTCATTTTGTGCTAGATATTGTGTCCTTGTAATACATAGTCAGAGATATTTGGGAGATAGGGAAAGAATTCAGAAGGAAGATTCCTGATCATTTCCCCATTTCATTTGGGGCAGCCCATTTAACAGTTTCACTTTCTCCAGCAACAAAATGAAAAGGATATTTCCTATTATATTTGAATATTATTATGGTGGAATGTTTGTGTTCCCCTTCAAGTTCATATGTTGAAACCCCACCAACGTAATGGTATTATTTCAGGAGGTTATTAAGACTAGGGCTTCCCTGGTGGATCAGATGGTAAGGAATCTGCCCACAGACCAGGGTTCAATCCCTGGGTCAGGAAGATCGCCTGGAGAAGGGAATGGCTACCCATTCCAGAGTTCTGACAAAACATGGTCCATGGGAGAATAGAATGGAAAACCACTTCAGTATTCTTGCCTTGAGAACCCCATCAACAGTATGAAAAGGCAAAAAGATATGACACTGAAAGATGAACTCCCCAGGTTGGTAAGTGCCTAATATGCTACTGGAGAAGAGTGGAGAAATAACTTCAGAAAGAATGAAGAGACAGAGCCAAAGCAAAAACAGTGCCTACTTGTGGATGTGACTGGTGATGAAAGTAGAGTCTGATGCTATAAAGAACAATGTTGCAGAGGAACCTGGAATGTTAGATCCATGAATCAAGGTCAATTGGAAGTGGTCAAACAGGAAATGGCAAGAGTGAACATCAACATTTTAGGAATCAGGCTCCTCTGTCCACGGGATTTCCCAGACAAGAATACTGGAGTGGGTTGCCATTTTCTTCTCCAAGGGATCTTCCTGACCCAGGGATCGAATCTGCATCTCTCACTCCTCATGCATTGATAGGCAGGCAGGTTCTTTACCACTAGTGCCATCCATGAAATTAGCCAAAATAGATTAGTGGTTGCCCCAAGAGAGGGGAGGGAAAAATGGGAAGTGACTGTTAACAGGCATAGGGTTTCTTTCTGGGGTGATGAAATGTTCTGGAATTAGTGATGATGGCTGAATAACTGTGAATTTTCTAAGACCATCGTATACTTTAAATGGGTGAATTGTATGAAATACAAATTATATCGCAATGACTATGTTAAATGTACTAAAATACCAATGTCGCCAGAAGTCTAACCTCTGACTTACACAGAATTCCTTTTTTGGACAGCAGATAATATGCAAAGACATGCAGTCTAAGTTTACTTACAAATTCCTTACATACCTAGCTGTCAGGTTACTATTTTAAGTAAATAGCAGGAAAAAAAAATTGTGGCTCTTTTAATTTAGGAATGCAATTTTTTAAATTATGGTGAAGTAAACCATCCCAAACTGTATATTCTTCATACAAGGTAAAATCTGTAATTTCATGATACTGTTAAACGTTGACTGCTGTTTAGATTTGTATATTATAAAATATTTGCATTCTTCAGAGACCAGATTGATGGTCGCCAGAGACGGACAGTGCGTGGGCAAAATGGAGGTCAAAGGGTACAAACTCAGTTATAGCAGTCCCTGGGGATGTAATGTACAGCATGGAGACTATAATTAGCAATACCGTAGCATTCGTTTGAAAGTTGTTAGGAGAATAAGTCTTTAAACTGCTCGGTCCAAGGGAAAAAAAACACACAAAACTATGTGTGGTGATGGATGTTAACTTAAACTTATGTGGTTATTATTTCCCAATATATACATATGTCAAATCATTGTACACCTAAAAACACAGTATGTTGCTATGTCAATTACATTTATTTCAATTAAAATTTTTGCATTCTTGTTCAGGTAAGGACAATGGTTTCCTTTTCTTGGCTCCACAAGTCTGCCTTGTATATGCACTTCATAATTTTCTTGGTCTCAAACCGATTTATACTTTCAAATTTGCCATCATTTTGGAACACACTTTTTTATTTAAAAAAAATCTGAAACTCTCTAAAAGGACAAAGCAAAATGAAGTTCTATTTGTGTTCAAGTTTTCTTCTAAATGGGCTTTCTCTGGGAAGGTGTAAGAGTCTACGCTGAAGTTTTTCAAAATGTGAGCAGTTAGGGTGATAGTGAACGCTCGCCCCAGAAAGCAGACATTTTTCGTTTTCTTTGATTTCGTTTGGGCAGCATCGTGTATAGTCCAGGCGTTTATGAGTCGCTAAAGGGAAAAACCTGGAAACTAAGGAGCTGCTGCGGGCCGGGGTCGCCAGCAGGCGTCCCCTTCTGGCCAATCTTCCCGTTGTCTGCGCAGCCACCCAGCCCCGCGGCCTCCGCCATCGCCCGCCCGCGTGGCGGTCCCGGCAATCTACCTGGGCCCGGCCTGCCGCGCCCCCGCCCGCGCCGTCGCCATGGCACCGCGCCGCCCCGCCCCCTCGGCGCTCCGCCGGCCCGCCCGCGGCCCCACTCGCCCCTCCCTCTGCCCCGCGCTGCTGCGGGGGAGAGGGTGGGGTGGAGGCGGGAGGAGACGCAGGCGAGAGGAAGTAGGCGGTGCGACGCCCGCGGCCCATTGGCTGCCTCATGCTAGGGCCAGAAGCCCCGCCTCTCTGGAGAGGTCACGTGATCCCTTTCAAAGATGGCCGCCCTGTTGTTTTGATGAATAATACTTGGTGGGGCGAGGGGTAAGAGTAGGGGTGGAGGGGTAGGCGGATTTACTCTACCAGCGAAAACATCGAGAGTCCGGTCCTCCCCCTCCCCCCTGCCCAAGCTCCACCGTGGAGGAGGGGCGTGGCCGGCTTGCTTTGGGAGGGGAGGAGCTTCCCTCCTCAGTGCTGGGCTCTGCCTGGGCGGCTGTGGGGTCGCCTTACCTCCGGGCACCCACTCTGCAGTTGAACACTTCCCGCCAGGGTCAAAGGGTAGGAAGGAGAGCAGGATCTGCTGAGGAAGCGCAGCTACCGCGCCACCACCACGAAGACCCAGCAGGCTCCGGGCACGAGGCGAGCTGGAGACCGAGCTCCTTGTCTGGGTAACCTGGAAAGCAGAGGGTAAATAAGTGGCGCCTTAAGATAAACCCTGTAGCAGCAGCAGTGGCGGTCAAAGGAGGCTGCTGGAGACGGCAGCAGCTGTAGGAGTCTCTGGGGCGATTGGAGTGACCGACGCCAAGGCATTTCAGTGCCTCTCGTGTTCTTATTTTTTAACCTCTGACTATGCAATTCTGAAACCTCCCCCATTCGGGGGACCAGACAGCCCGATAGACACCTACCACTCTCCTCCCGCCCTGGTCTCAAAGAACGGAAGATCTCTTCCTAACGCCTTTAACCATTAAGAGGAAAGCGATGGAGGAGCTGAGCGCTGATGAGGTGAGGAGGTTGGGGGACACCTTGGGAGATTAGTTGGCAACTCTTTGGCGCTTTGGGTAGGCATGATACTGCGCCAGTGGTGCCTGGCCCTTTGGTCAGCGATGGAGATGACATCTAAGAATAAAATGAGTCCCTAAGAGGGTCTCCGATTGTATGCTCTTATATTTCTTTGCCTTTTTTTGCATCCTGTATTCCATTTGCCTTTTTTCGAGTTTTCTTTTAGAGTCTAAAGAAGAGGAGAACATATCGAGGTTTTTATTCTTTTTTTCAGGGTATTTAAGCTAGAAGGGCTAGATTTACATCAAGTTGAGAGTGTGTGTGTGTGTGTGTGTGTGTGTGTGTGTGTGTGTGTGTACACGCGCCTGCGCGCGCACGGACGTGTGCGCGCGCGCGCCTTACTGCAGAGATTGAAAGAATAATTTTGGGTGGAATCAGAATGTATGGGTGTATGTTTTTAAATGGATTTGAAATCCCGAGTATGTGTGGACACTTCATTGTATAAGTTGACTGAACATTACGTGTGTGTTTGGGGGTGGCCTACAAACAGATTCTTTGATATTTAACAAAATGTGTATCTTCTCAATAGCTTAGTGAATTACAGTTAAAATTTAGCAGTTTAACAGACCAGTAATGGCTTCTGGCGTACTTCTCTTGCAGCGTGATTTTTTCTAGTTTTTGTCCCTTTCAAACTCGTGTTTTGCTGTAGCAGACACTGAACAGGAAGCAAATGGAAGCAAATGACTTTGAAAATTCCCCCTATTATCATTTCTGAAAGGATTATTACAGATCCCTTTCTGGATGTTTTCTAGATTATTTAATAATAATCTTAAAAACTGGCATTTAGGGTACAGGGAATTTCCTGTGATTCTGTTGACTCCCCACCCCCCTTTAAAAAAAAAAACAAATTGAGTTTCTTTCAGGACCCCTCCTGACCTCTTTGTCTTCCACCTACCATTTCTTCCACTGGTTCTTGTAAAACTTCTGTCCGTACAGTATTAGGAAAGTAGTTGTCAGTCAGGTTGGTTGTACTGTAAAACTTCCATGCTTCAGTTTTTGCTACAGAGTAGTCAATATGTTTACCTAGAGACTAAAATTCTCCAGAGTGAAGCAGGCAAGTTGGGGGCTAAGGGTCAGGTAGGAAAGGAAGCAAATAATTTTGTTGCTTTGATACCTGGCTGTTTAGAAAGTCAGGATTACCCATTCTGTGTTACTGACTCTGTTTTCTAAATGCATCAGTAATGTAATCTTAAATTAGAAAAATATTGTACAGCTTCTTTCATGTAGGAACTATCAAGAGATCCTCTTAGAGGCATTTCGTTTTGTGTTGTTTTTTTAAAAGTGCACCCCCCCTTAAAAAAATATTAATCCTCATGGATCATTTATCTTAAGGCCAAGAGTTTTTAAGTAGTAGAAATTACATTTTTCTTGACATTCTCTAAATAGTTCCTGGTTTAGAAGTTTTTACATTCTTGAGTTTTCACCAAGAAATTGTTTTCAAACCATTAAAGTATACAAACCAGTTAAAGAACTGTATAATCTGAACTGCAGCTTTTCACTTTACCCAGTCCTTGAGGGAAGGTATTAACTTTTTTGACCATATAAGGAACAAATGTAATCATTGTGGAGGAGATAGATATTTTTCAAGGTCAACAGAATATTAAATATGAAAAATTTAATTCACTAATACAAGATCAATATAAAATTATGTTCAACAAATTAGTTGGCCTGACCACAAAGGGACAGTTCAGTAATTTTACTCTCAACAGAATCTAGAACAGATCTTTTTTGGGAAAAAAAGTTTAAATTTTTAAAAAATCCATGTCCTTTAATTCTGGGATTAGGTGAACAGTTCTTAACAGAAACATTTCTGAAGCTTTTGCCTTATTGTTGCTCTTTTGGTGGAAACTTGTGTCATAGGTGTGGTAGGCGACATTGATTCGGTTGGATAACATTTATGTTGTTGAAAATTCAAACATGCATCTCAGGGTGTAAAACAGTCAACACAGTGACCTTTCAATCTAAATTAGGGAATCAGGTAAGACAGGATTTTATATTTTAGCAAAATGGAAATAGATGAGAATGTAATCCATGAAAAATAGAGGCTGCTATAACCAGGCTAGGGCTTCCCTCGTAGCTCAGTTGGATAAGAATCTGCCTGCAGTGCAGGAGACCTAGGTTTGATTCCTGGGTCGGGAAGATCCCCTGGAGAAGGAAATGGCAACCCACTCCAGTATTGTTGCCTGGAGAATTCCATGGACAGAGGAGCTCGGTGGGCTACATTCCTTGGAGTCATAAAAGTCAGACATGATGTAGCTACTAATCATCATCATCATCATCATAGCCAGGCTAGTAGCTTTAGAAGATTGTACATTATGGCTACTTTTTGGTCCCTCTCATTGATCACCTTGAATTCTTGTACTTTTCCTGTCTTGTGCTAAAAGGAGAGTATTTCTTTAACTTCATTGCTGTTTCTATAGCACATAGAGCAGATCCATGACTAAGTTTATTCTCTCCAGGAACCGCATTTCAAGGCGTTATTATCTACAGTGCATTCATCCTGTACCCTGCTCATGTTTGTTTATTTGTTTTAATACCAAAATAATGCTGTGATTTGAGCAGGTATTTTAAACTGTTTTCAACTGTGGTGATGATGTGTTTTCATGGAAATGATGTGCTTTGCTTTGCTTTGTTTGTTTTTTTGCAAAATCTTTATGACCTAGTTCATCTTCAAGAGAGCTGGCTGGGATTCAGGGTGTGGTAAAGGTTTTAGAAGTTGTCTTCCTTCCCAAATGCAGAATGTGTGACCTTGGATATTTTAGCAGTTTTTTCGGTGGAAGGGGACCGATATTTATTAACAGTCTTAGAAGCCTGCTCTGTGCCAGTCACTTTATAACCATTGTTTCATTTGATAAAACAGAGCAGTTCAGCAGGTCCTTCAAATTTCCTTGTTTTATAGGTGAAGCAACTGAGATTGAGGTTAAGTTCATAGTGCCCTGGCTTAGAAGTGGCAGAATTGAAGTTCATACCCAGGGTTCCTGATCTAAAAGCTCTTATTACTGTATTTTACTGCCTAACAACTGGCAATAAATTCACCACAGCTTCTCTATAAATATCCGACTAACATGCTTGATCTGCATAACTTTGCTGTAAAAGTGTTGTTCTTCATGAATTCATTCATGATGTGATCAAGTTTATAGTCTTTTTGGTGCTGACTCTCATCACACTCCTCCAATTATCATTCACTCAACAACTGTTTTTTAAAAAGATGCTGTACATCCCCAGCAATGTATTAGGTAGGTTAAGAGAAGCAGTCTTTTTCTTAAAGAAATTATTATGGGATTGGGGGATGGGTAGGGCTAGGTAGGAGTCCAGCAATTACAACACAGGGTGCTAAGAGCTATTTTGGACATGTGCACAGTAAGACTCCTAAGAAAATCAAGAAGGGAACCCTGGTGGGATAACATCTTAGTGAAGACTTTCAAGAAAAAGTGATGCTTGGGGACTTCCCTGGTGTGTTCCAGTGGTTAAGACTCTGCCCTCCCACCACAGAGGGCACAGATTTGATCCCTGGTTGGGGAACTAGGAACCCGGATGACTCATGAGTGCCCCCCCCCCCCAAAAAAAAAAAAGGAAAACTGATCTTTATACTGAGCAGTAGTTGTCAGGCAAAGGGCTCTTGGAATGGACTGTGAAACTGGGGAGCTCAGGAAACTGCAAATAGTGGGCCTGGAGATAGGATTTGTTGGGGAGTGGCTACAGGCAGACAGGCACCAGATCTCAGACAGTATTCAGAAATGCTCAGGCGTTTGAACTTTCTCAGTAAGACTGTAACAAGCCTTTGAGGGGTTTTAAGGGATTAGATGACTGGCAAGGTGTCGAAGGTAGGTGGAAAGAAGCTGGCTGCAGGCTGGGAGATGCATTCAGAGATTGCTATTGCTATTGAGGAGCCAAGCAATGGAGTCCAAAGGCCTTGGCAGTGGGAATGGAGGAGAGCAGACAGGAGAAATTTTGAGGATCTAAGTTAAGCCACTTCTGATGTTCAGGTTGATGTGAAGGAGGTGGAGGCAGGGGAGGAAAGAAAAAGATAACTCCTTGATTTCTAGTTTGAGAGAAGGATGGATTGGAGGAGAGAGAAGAAATTCTAGACAAGGAGCAGATTGTGGAGAAAGAAGATACTTGTTTGGGTCACTGAAAGATGACCCAACATAGAGGCCCCTACCCCTGGCCTTTCTACTCTAGCATCTCCATTTCTGACCATTTGTTTGTAACAGGCCTCATGACCTAAGCTCACTTTTTTCCCCAGGAGATAATTGCTGCCCCTCACTTTATAACCAGGATTCTCCTGAAGCCTGGTAGGAGAGTGGAATGTTACCTCTCCAGACCCTTTCTCAACTCTTTTTGGTTCATTTTAGCTAAGAGACAGAGAATGGTAATGATGTTAGCTGATATTTATGAATTCTTAATATGTGCTAAGCACTTAACTTGCTCAATAAAGTTGGTATTCTTATCCCCTTTTTACAGATAAGAAAATTGAGGCTGATAGCAATTAAGCAGTTTGCCAAAAAGTACACAACTAGGAAGTGGTAGAACCTGGATTCTAATCCAGAGTCAGATTCCAGAGTTCTTAATCCCATTACTAAACTTCTTCCAAAAGAATAATCTGAGCAAGTTGTAATGGTTATGGCATTTTTATTTTCCCTTTTGAGATGGAAACTGGAAGCATTAATCCCTTGTTATCATTAAGAGTGGAGCTCATCAAGTAGCCTTCTACTCTTTTAGGGGGAAAAGACCACAAGATTTCTGATGAGGGGGTCCTTGGCCTTTGCTTCGTGCACAGAGCATTTTCTGAGACAGTACTTGGGGTGTGTCTAGGTGGAGACAGCTTCTTGTAGCAGCTCCTTCAATGATGTTTGCTCTTTACTTGCTACATGTCAGATACCACGTGAGACTTGCTGGTATGGGACTTCTTTCTGGTGGGAGGAGACGTAATAAATATCCACATAAGGTGTCATTTGGTGGGCTTCCCTGCTGGTCCAGTGGTTAAGAATCCTCCTTGCTGTGCAAGGGACACCAGTTCGATCCTTGGTCCAGCCAGATCCCACATGCCTCGGAGCAGCTAAGCCTGTGAGCCCCAGCTGCTGGAGCCTGTGTACCCTAGAGCCTGTGCTCCACAACAAGAGAAGCCACTGTAATGAGAAGCCCTCACATCGCAACTAGAGAAAAGCCCGCTTGCATCAGCGAAGACCCAGTGCAGCCAAAAATAAAGAAATAAATATTTTTAAAAGATGTCATATGGTGATGGTACCATGGAGAAAGATAAAATAGGCTATAAAGGGATGGAGAGCAGTAAGGATAAGAGAAGTGTGTGCAATTTTGGGAGGTGACTTATGGAAAAAAATTTAAAAGATGACGGAGCCATCTGGGGGAAGAGTGTTCGAAAGAATAGGGGACAGCAGAAACCAGGGGCACGTCCCCTGCTGCTTCAGGAACACCATGGGAGTCAAGTGTGGTTGGAGCTGAGCAAGGACACAGTGGCAGGAGGTGAAGTCATTCACTTACTCGAGAAACCTTTACTGAGTTCTAACTGGGTTTCAGTCAGTTCTAAGACGCTCCCTGTGCCGTGCTACCGTGCTAAGTCGCTTCAGTTGTGTGTGACTCGATGACCCTATGGACTGTAGCCCACCAGGCTCCTCTGTCCATGGGATTCTCCAGGCAAGAATACTGAAGTGAGTTGCCATTTCTGTCTCCAGGGGATCTTCCTGACCCAGGGATTGAACTCACGTCTCTTAAGTCTTCTGCATTGACAGGAGGGTCCTTTACCACTAGCACCACCAGTTTTAGTCAGTTCTGAGATGCTCCCCACCCCGTTTTTTTTCCCTTTACCTTTTCGAATCTTTGAGCTTGGGATGCTTCTTGATGTAATCGTGGCTGACCAGGTGGCAGTTGTGACACAGTTGTCATTTCCTGCTTATGTGCAGACCTGGTTATACCTGTTCATGGTGTTGGCCTTCAGTTGAGCACTATGCATGATCAGTTTAGTTGCCATGTTAAATGCATGCATGTTCAGTCACTCAGTTGTGTCTGATTCTATTCTGATCTCATGGGCTGTAACCCTTTCGGCTCCTCTGTCCCTGGGATTTCCCAGGCAAGAATACTGGAGTGAGTTGCCATTTCCTCCTCCAGGGGATCTTCCTGACCCAGGGATCAAACCCGGGTGTCCTGCATTGCTGGTAGATTCTTTACCACTACTCCACCTGGGAAGCCTGCTATGTTAAATGCCTTCCCCCAAATTATACTTTGATCATCAGTGAAAGCAAATGTTACTTTGTATGAAAAAGAGAAATGAAAATGGCAGTGGGAGGGGTGGTCTCAACTTGATATTAGTAAAGAAAATGGTTGAAAGAATGACCACGATTTCATATTTTGGCTTCTATTGGTTCTTCGTTGGGGCCCTGGGGCTTCTCTAGTTGTGATATGCGGGTTCCAGAGCTTGAGGGTTCAGTAGCTGGGCACGTGCAGTCTTAATTGCTCCATGACGTGTGGGATCTTAGTTCCTTGACCAGGGATGGAACCTGAGGCCCCTGTGTTGTAAGGCAGATTCTTAACCACTGGACTACCAGGGAAACGGCAATTTCATATTTTATTACCAAGCAACAACCAAGTGCATTAGGGAGCCGTAGAAAGGCAGAAATCCACAAGTCTCTGAAACTGTATCACATTTTGAAATTGAACATTCAGTTAGAGGGCTTCCCCAGTGGCTCAGTGGTAAAGAATCTACCTGCAGTGCAGAAGCTGTAGGAGACGAGAGTTTGATCCTTGCGTTGGGAAGGTCCCCTGAAGGAGGAAGTGGCAACTCACTCTGGCATTCTTGGCTGGAGAATCCCACAGACAGAGGACCCTGGCGGGTTACATTCCACGGGGGCACAGAGTCGGATATGACCGAAGTGACTTAGCACAAAGCACATACAGTTAGCAGGATTGCCTTTCATACCCAAGCAATGGATTTGAAGATCAGAGATACATCGCCTTTTCAGAAATTTCAAAGCAATGAAAGGCTGATATAACTGATTACTACTCTGGTCTGGTCTGTTAAGACATTTTGTTGTGATTTAGTAGGTACTGGGTTTTTTTTAACCCCCTTTGTAATACAAAAAATAGTGTTGCAGTTTACAGTCAGTGACATTTTGTATATGATGATACATCCTATATGCCCAGCTTTCTTCTAGACCATGAGGCTATAGGAATGAGCAATGTAAGCAGAAATCCTGCCTTCATGGGGCTTACATTTTGATTTCTGTTTTAAGAGAATCATTTTAGAGGCTTCTGTGAGGAGAAAAGATGAAGGGGGAAAGAGTGAAAGTGGAGAAGAAAGGTCAGGAGGCTAGCACAAGAGTCCCAGGACCAGGGTCAGTGGTGGAGAAGGTGAGAAAAGGTCAGACCAAGAATAGTCAGATATTTTGTGGATTGATATAACAGAGCGACATGAAATAGCAGCTGCTTACACCAGCTAGATGGTTATTTCTGTCTAAATAGAAGTCTGGGTGGGAGGCTGGGGCCACTGTGCTAGGCACCTTCTGTCCAGTTGTTCCAAGTCTCCTAACATATGGCTTCCATCTTTGGTCCACGTCTGTCTGCACTGTAGCCAGAGGGAAGAGAGGAGAGGGGAAGGAGAAATCATGCTCCTCTTTTTTTTTTTCTTGACTGTACAGCATGTGGGATCTTAGTTCTCCAACCAGGGATTAAGCATTAGGAGCAGCATGCAGTCTTAACCCCTGGACCATCAGGGAAGTCCCATCATGCTCCTTTTTAATGGCACAGCTTGGAAGTTGCTCCAGTCACTTCTGCTCGCTTCCCATTGGCCAGAACCTAAGTCACATGGCCACAGCTCCTAGCTCGGAAGCTGAGAACTGCAGTTCTTGCTGGGTTAGCCGTGTGCTTATCTAGAAGTTCTGTCACGTGGGAAGGGGTACTGCCAAGGCATTACTGTTTAAACCCTTCTTCCAAGATCTAAAACACACTCCATGCCTTCCCTCTATCAGCCTCCAGAATTTCCAGGTGTTACACAGTCCAAGAACCTTTAGATTAAAATGCAAGTTATCAGCTGCTCTCCACTCTCTGCTCCCCACCCCCATGTGCTGTGGTGGAGTTGGATAGAAGCATGGAAATAAGTCCCCTTTGGCAAAGGGAAGAACGGGGAGTACACATCCCTCACTGGTCCACGGCTATCGTCAGCTCCTGCCAGGCCGCGGCGTGGAGGCTCCCTGCCTTGGCAGCTGTGGGTGTTCCTGTTGCAGTCCACTTAGCAGCCCTGGCTACAGTCCACAGGGTCGCAAAGAGAACTGAAGCACGCACACACATGCTTTCTTGGAGGAACTGCCCTGTCCCGGCCCTCCGTGGCAGCTTTTCAGTGTCTGTTTTCCTCTGGGCCAGGTCATGGAGGGTATCCCCTTCCTGGGGCTGAGTAGTGTCTCCAGCTTGTCTCCTTCAGGAGACCGAAGGAGTTGACTTCTTCAGTCCTGCTTGGTCTCCAAATTACCATACTGAGCCAACTTAAGACTAGTCTGTGGCCGTGACTTAGGCAGACCTGTCTTCCCTTTTATCTCTGTGTGCAAATCGGCAAGCTGCAGCTTGAGTATGTCTTGTTCTTGCGGGACTGCTTGCTTAAATTGGCAAGAGGCCAATAGGCACCAAACTCTGAATTGTTCAACCAGTTCCCCTAGAATTACAGTCCAGGTAGACATGCAGGTTATTTTCTGAGGTGTCGCAGGTTTTACCATTTTATTGTGGCCTAACAAGGGTTACAGACTTTCATTCTGCAATATCTGTGCCCATGTTGAGCCCTAAGTCATTGCCACATATTTATATTCTATCTAGGTTGATTACTTCCAGGTTCCAAATTCTGTGCATTACGTAGGATACTGGTTTGGCTGCTGCAGCAGAGAGATCCAAAATAATAATGGTGTAAATATGATAGAAGCTAATTTTTTTTCGAAGTAGAAATCTGGGTAGGTGGTTGAGAACTGGTTTAGTAATTCCTTGATTTCTAGGGAGCCAGACACATTCTGTTTAGTGCTGTCCTCCTCTGTAAGTGGCCATCTAGTTTGTAATCAAGATGGTTGCTCCAGCGCCTGCATGCACATCTGCATTCCAGTCTTCAGGAAGGAACTAAAGGGGAGGGCATGTTTTTGTCCATCAAGGGCATGATCAGACGTGTCACCTGTCATTGCTTACATCTCCTTGGTCAGAACTTAGTCACTTGGCCACAGCCAGATACAAAGGTGGCCTAATGTATAGGAGGAGATAGCTAGCTGTCTCTATCACAGTCATACCAAGAGTTATAGTCTCTGCAGCTTGGAAGAAGGAATTGTTTTATACTGAGGTGGGAAACATTGGAATAGGAGATTAGGGACTTCCCTGGCAGTCCAGTGGTTAAGACTGTGAACTTCCACTGTATGGGGCACTGGTTTGATCCCTGGTTGGGGAGCTAAGATCCCACATGCTACTCGATGTGGCCAAAAATTAAAAGGAAAGAGATTAGAGGTAGAAATTAAGCTATCCATTTTAATCGTATTCTGGTTATATTGCTTAATATTGATCCATCTGGAGATGTTAAGTAGGTTGTTGCATATATATTTGGCTGGCAGTTCAGGAAGAAGCTTGGGGTTGGGGACTCCATTCAGGAAGCTGTCAGTATATTTTAAATTGCAAGAATGGCAGGATGACCTAGGGAGTGAGCATAGAGAGAGAGGAGAGGAGGTCAGAGGACTGAACCTTGAGCCATTCCAGCATTTAAGAACTGACAAGGGACAGCCACTGAGGTAGAAGGCAAGACAAAAGAGCCTAGAGTTCTGGCATCCAGGAGAAGAAGGTGTTTCATGATGGAGGGGAGGGTTCCACTCTGTCAAATGGCAGTAAAGTAAATGAAAGGAAGACCAAGCCTTAGGATGGGATTTGGCAACATGGAGGCCATTAGTGACCTTGGCTAGACCCATTTCATTGCCGAGTAGGTTCAAGACACAATGAGACAGAATGAGAGCAGAGAATACATTGTTCAGGAGTGAGGCATCAGCTCCAAGGATGCACTGTGGAGCCATCCATAGACTGTGGAAGCTGTGGGTTTAAACAGTGGGAAGAAGATATTTAGGGAACTTGTCCTTTTAAATTTTATCTTTTACCTCTCCTGGACACAGACTTCCCAGGTGGCTCAGTGGTAAAGAAGCTGCCTGCCAATGCAGGAGACGCACGAAAGGTGGGTTCAATCCCTTGGTCAGGAAGATCCCCTTGAGCAGGAAATGGCAACCCACTCCAGTATTCTTGCCTGGACAGTTCCATGGACAGAGTAGCCTGGTGGGCTACAGTCCATGGGGTCACAGAGAGTCAGACATGACTAGTGACTAAACAACAACAGCTCCCTATTATGATCACTGGTTCCTTTGTTCGTTCAGTAAATATTTTTCATTCGTTACTCTGTTCCTTTCTTTCCCTGAGGTAGGAAGTCAAGGTGTAGAGGTAGATTTATTTGTATATTTTTTCCTAGCTAGGTGTTCAGGACCTGAAGAGTTCCAAGTATAAATTTTAAACCATAGTTTGGGCACACTGAATCATATTGCAGCTAATTATTGTAAAATGACTTTATTTTAGTTTTGGTTGTGCTGCTGTGGTGCGTAGGCTTCTGTTGTTGTGGAGCTCAGGCTCTCTCTAAGGCCTTTGGGGCTCAATAGTTGTGACTCCCAGGCTCTAGAGCACAGTCTCGATGGTTGTGGCATATGGCCTTAGTTCCTCTGTGGCATGTGGGATCTTCCTAGATCAGGGATTGGACCTGTATCTCCTACATTGGCAGGCAGATTCTTTACCACTGAGCCACCAGGGAAGCCCTGGCCCTGATTATTCTTGTTCGCTGCGGGGTTGGGTTCTTTTTTTTTCCCTGCCTTATTGCCAGTGAGATCTTAGTTCCCCCACCAGGGATGGAACCCACTTCCCCTGCAGTGGAATCACGGAGTCTTAACCACTGGACCACTTGTTCACTGTTTTTTATCCATCTCTTGTCACAAGGCTTGGCACAGGGTGCCCCAAAATAAATATTTGCCAAGTCCATGAATTGACTGCAAGGTGTCTTTCCTTGATTCCCAGTTCTTGTGTTGCGGTAGTTTTTTGTTTTGTTTTTGCCATATTAGTTAGGTTAAGGTATGTACTGGAAAACAACCTTATTGTCAGAGTTGTAGTTCAGAGTCACCTGCACCTGGGTTTTAGGTGGACCAGCCAATTGGATGACCAGAGCGAGGTGCTTTCAGAGTCTTAGTTTCCTCACTTGGAAAGTGGTGGTCTGCGTCCCTGTCCATGGTGTTCTTACTGTTAATTGCAGGGATACATAAAGTGCTTTGTGCAGTGCCCTGGCAGAGTATGTAGGTTCCTGTAACATATTATCTCTCTTTTCCAGGATAAGACTGAGTTGTACATGATTAGAATTTCAGTTGGTGCTCCTATGACACCAAACAAGACCTTTGCATGTAATGATGCCAAAAGCATGGAAGGAGGTCTGTTATTGGTTAAGGCAAGAGGCTGAGGTTTGTTTGAAAGATTGGGTTGCAGTCCTCTCCCCCAACCCCTTAAAATTCTTAAAGTCTCTTCTCACTCAGGCACCATCTTTTATGTGAAGCCACACTGTTACTTGTCTCACCTCCTCCTCCTTTTTCTTAAAATCTGGAGTGATCAGGTGGCCCGCATGTACGAAGTGAGTGAAGGAGGATCGAGGAAGTTAGAAAGGAAGGTAACTGTGCAGACAGGAGACCTGAGAGGAGTCTCAGGAGAAACACGCTGCATATGGGGGCCAAAACCCAAATGCGAGGTGACTCAGTCTGCTCGAATCAGATGACTCATTTTACCTTCTGAAGGGACTGTCCCCTCCTGCAGGGCTGGGGAAGGGAAATCTCTGAATGAGATGCCACAGTGTGATCTGCTTACCAGCTGCCATATCTTCAGCATTATTTGAAAAGTATAGTCAAGCTGGACAAACAGGTATCTTCTGGGTTTCAGTATTGAGAATATCTGGCCTTGACTTAATTAGCTTTCTAGTTAACATTGTGAAATACATTCTGTTCACATTGTTTCTCTGTTCCCCGTCAGGGTTTGGTATAGGTTCTAGATGTGTAAGAGTGTCATGATGATTGTGGGTAGCCATTCCCTTCTCCAGGAGATCTTCCCGACTCAGGGATGGAACCCGGGTCTCCTGCATTGCAGGCAGATTCTTTACCATCTGAGCTACTAGGAATCCCAATTTAATTAGTTAAGTTTTCTGCCTAGATGAGGTGGCCCTTTGCTTTTATGGGGTTTTTTTTTTTTTTTGGAAGCTGAACCAGGATTTCCAGACAAATCATAGTGCACACCTGTCATGTGCTGGGTTCTCTTCTAGGATCATATCAGGCTGGATCTTTGGTCAGACCTCTGTCTAAACTTGTCACCAGCCCTGGCTTCATGGAAATGTGATCTGCAGACAGAAGTGCCCCCCCAAGTGGTTGAATGCTCTGCTGTTGTCATCTTGAAATTCTTAATACTTTTGAGCAGGAGGCCCTGCATTTTCTTTAGGTACCAGGCCCCACAAATTCTGCAGCTGGTCCTGCTTTGTCACCGACTTTCTCTGTACAGGTGGATATGTATTTGGGGAGAGTTTGGTTAGGTTCCACAGTTATAGAAAACCACGGGAAAGCTCATCAAAGAGATGTTCAGGTTTTAATGGGAAAAGTCTTGGTATATGTTAATAAGCTTCTACTTAGAGTAGAAACTTGTAGTAGAAACTTAAATTTCTACAGTGTGAATTGAATACGGTATTGAATCTTTGGGTAACTCATTTAACTTCATCAAATAGATTTTTTTTAATCAAGATTTTTTTATAGAGGCATTTACTTCCATATTTTTCATGTATATCTTTTTTCTCCAATCTTAATGAAGCCCCTTTTGTATTTTGTCAAAAATATTGATCATATTTTTATAGTATAAGCTCTTGCTTTTGTGAATTATGACTTGGATGTAAAACTATAGCTCATGTTTTAAAATTAAAAATTTTTTAATTAAAAAATGTTATCCGACAGCGAGTTTTCTCTAGTGTGAGTATTTTTTCTGTAAATAGTTATTTGTGCTGTCTAATATACAGATTTCTCATTTTTAAAAATAATGAAGTACATTTAATGTTAGAGGTGGAAAAATTCTGTGTATATGAAAATCCTTGGGGGAAATACTTATTTCTGAGAAGGAAATGAAAATTGGTGGAAAATGAAAAACTATCTAGCAACTTTTACAATCAGTAGAATTTTTTATGTGTGATTTGATTTATTCATAAAATTGTCATGTCTAGGGTATTGAGGAATATGAACATTTAGAAAAAAGCAGGCAATAAACTGTTGTTGTTTTCTGACTGTGCCTCATGTAAGCAGGACCTTAGTTCCCCAACCAGGGATGAACCTGTGCCCCCTTTCAGTGGACGCTCAGAGTTTAACCACTGAATCAGCAGGAAAGTCCCCCTTTTTAAAAATAATGATAATTTTAAATTTTTTGAGGCAAGATGAAGGAAAATTTTTAAATATTGAAAAACAAAACCAAAATCCTTTTTCCTTACTGTGTATAGACCTGCCAGAGGAATTTACACTTTGATTTCAGCAATAAATACTTTGTGGGCCAGTTAAAAAATATTAACATACACAGAGAAAAAAAATGTATAGCCCATGGATGGAGGAGCCTGGCGGGCTACAGTCCACAGGGTTGCAAAGAGTTGGACACAACTGAGTGACTTCACTTTTGAGCTTTGAACATTAGTTATGTAGAGTAGATGTTTAGAGTGTCGTTTATGACATTTTTTATCTTAGGATGCTGCCTTATGTCAGCATATATACACTTGTGTTTGGTGAATGCTAGTTAATTAGCTTTCTACTTTTATGTTAACCTTTTAGTTATGATAAATATAGACCAGGCATCATTTCTGTGGAGTTTCATTAAAGAAGTGCCTAGTTTTTTTGTTTTCCTTCAAGACCAGCTTGGGGTAGATGGGTTGGTCATCTCCTAGGGCTTTTGTTTATTCTTTTTTACTTTGTATAAATGTCATTATACTCAAATAGTTTGGTGATTTCTGGTCTAGGGAAATAAGGCTAAAGCAGTCTTTTGCCTTGAGATGTTATGATTAGAATGGCTTGTGATTGGGAGAATTTTAGTGAAGGCCAAGTAGAAACTATGCTTGTGAAGCATCCCATTGGACACCTCTTCATCTTTTTTGATGTTCATGTGGACAGGTAACAAAGCACATTCACCCACACTGATTATATGAAATTGTCACTATTTCTGGTTTTAAAAGGGACTGATGGCATTTGAGATGACGGTTAACCTGTAGGAGGAACTTAAATATGAAAGATTCATGTTAGGAAGGGAACTTTTATTCATACCAAGAATAAGATGCGTGTGGCACGAAGTGGCCCGAAGTCAGTATTTTCTTGCTCTGCAAGAGCCCACTTTCTTTAACCCTGTTGTGTAGATCTGCTAGAATATGGGCTTTGGAGTATTCAGAGTTGGTGTGAATGTACAATTTAGAGATTAGAGAAAATGAGCTAACCCTGTTCTGGAAGAATTTATAGTTTTGTTTCAGCATTAATTATTTTCCAAGTCAATTTAAAAAACTCTTTTCACATGGCTGGGCTGCTGAAAATTCTTTAAAATGTTTAATATTGCCAGTTTCACTTGGCCTTTTTTCAGTGACTAGAAACCATTCTGTGGAAGGGTGTCAGGAGTAGCAGCAATTTGGTTGCCAGGTTCTTCTGGTTCACCAAGTGGGATTAAAGATTAGAGTGGGGAGCATAGCATCTCTATTATTTGGGGTGTTTTTGGAACCATTTTATGAAGACATAAAATTGCAGCTATAGGAATCATTAAAAAAAAAATTAGATCCAGGACTTCCATGGTGGTCCAGTGGTTAAGAATCTGCCTGCCAGTGCAGAGGACATGAGTTCAATACCTGGTCGAGGAAGATCCCACATTCCTCGGTGCAACAAAGCCCATGCCCCTCAACTACTAAAGCACATGTGCCTCAAGCCTGTGCTCCACAAGAGAAGCCGTGCACTGGAATGAAGACTAGCCTGTGCACTGGAATGAAGAGTAGCCCCCGCTCACGGCAACTAGAGAAAGCCCGAGTGCGGCAATGAAGACCCAGCGCAGCAAGATAAATAAATTAAAATTCAAAAATAAATATAAAGGCAGTACAAAAATATAATTGACAAAGGTCGCTCAGTCAGATCCGAGTCTTGTGACCCCATGGACTGTAGCCTACCAGGTTCCTCTGTCCATGGGATTTTCCAGGCAAGAGTACTGGAGTGGGTTGCCATTTCCTTCTCCAAGTCAGATCCAATGAAAACAATCTCACTCTCAGGAAGTTTCTCTACTATATAATGTTAGGCTCTTGTTTCTGGTGGTGTCTCCTAATTTCATAATCAGTTAACAGACCTGGTGCTTTTCACAGATCTGATGTAGCTGTGATATTTATTCATACTGTTTGGGTGAAACAGAGCCCTATGCCAAAGGAAACGTGTTTGAGCCTAAAAAGAAGACGGGCAGAGCAAAAGGATGGCAAAAACTTGGAGACTGACGTTAGGGGGAAAAAAATGATTGTTTACTGTGTATCGGGGGCACTTCATTTGTTCAGCAAGTATTTGCTGAGTGCTCTCTGCCGTAAGCGTTGTTATAGTTACAAATGCAGTGAGTACAGCAGACCGAGTCCCTGTTCTCTTTGTATTGTGCTTTGGGGAGTCAACCCACACACCAATAGATAGAGACCAATTCAGGTAATATGTTTCATTGCCTTTATCTCTGATGACTGTCCTGCAAGATAAGTGATGTTTGTTTATTTTTTTTTAATGTGGACCATTTTTAAAGTCATTATCGAATTTGTTACAATATTGCTTGTTTTATGTTTTGATTTTTTTGGCCGTAAGCCATGTAGGATCTTTGCTTCCTGACTAGGGATCGAACCTGCACCCCCTGCCTTGGCAGGCAAAGTCCCAACCACTGGACCATGAGGGTAGTCCTAGATATGTGATATTTATATCATCACCACCTTCTGAGTGGGGAAACCAAGACCCAGAGAGGTAATACAACTAGAGATGGGTACAGTTGGGATTTTGACCTGGAGTTGGCCCCATAGGAGTGTGTCCCGTAGACAACTGTGAAGACGGCGTGGAGTAGGAATCACTCACACACGGCACTCTGTCCCTTGTTTCACTTTTAAGAGGAATTTTTTTTTTTTTAATTCTCTAATATCAAATGTTTGTTTTAATACTTATTTACTTGGTTGCACTGGGGCTTTAGTTGTGGCATGTGGGATCTAGTTCCCTGACCAGGGATTGAACCTGGGTCCCCTGCATTGGGAACAGGGTTAACCAGTGGACCACCAGGCAAGCCCCTCTAATATCAAATGTTGATGAAGAGTCTAGAGTAAGTCTTTATGATTATAAGCTAATTATTATTTTAAATTGAAGTAATAATACTAATGTTTTCAGTGTTACAAGGTGACTCAAGAAAGTACCTTTGATAGTTAAGCCCTTGCCAGCTGGTGGAATGTGCTTAGGCATTCCCAGTGTTCTCTGTACTCTTGAGCAGATGCAGGAAGTACTGACATCAGTAATTTTTGTTGGGCTTTGTAAAACTCCATGTAATGGAAAACCACGTAATCACCGCCTGGCATTGGAGAATTATTAAGGGTCAAATCTTTTTTTCTCCCTAAGACAGAACAGTTTACAGTCTTGTTTCTAATGACAGTAAAACCATTGCCTTGTCATGAGCCAGACTGTAGGGTTGGTATTGAGGCTAGTTATGTAGGTGTGAGTGTCCTGTGGTAAAGCAGCCAAGGCAGTAGAGTTCAAAAGACAGTTAGTTTGAAAATTGTGTATTTTGCCAGTAATTGCTAAAACTTGGCCTCAAGATAAGAATTTTGTGCTTTATTTTTGAGAGATTTATGAGAAAAGTATTGGCGAAATATTAATGGAGGAAGTCAGGTAACACCTTGTCTCATTCCTTTCTCAAGTGAGGGAAGGGGAACCTGGCGGGCAACTGAGGGAATGTAGGTAAAGAGAAGTGTTGGGAGTAGAGGGGCCCCAGCCTGGGGCTGAGTACAGGGCGGTCAGGTAGGTAGCAGGTGACCATGAAATGGTTGTGTCCAAATCAGGACTCTTGCTTCCAAGGGGGCTTTGGCTGCTACCTGGCAGTGCACTCCAGGTGCGTGTGTGAGTGTGAAGTTGCTTCAGTTGTGTCCCAACCCTTTGTGACTCTATGGACCCTAGCCTGCCAGGCTCCTCTGTCCATGGGCTTCTCCAGGCAAGAATACTGGAGTGGGTTGCCATGCCCTCCTCCACTATCTTGGCTGCTTTCCCACAGGATACACCTAAGTAAGTAGCCTCACCACCAGCCCTACTGTCTGGCTCATGACAAAGAGATGGTTTTACTGTCATTAGAAACGAGACTGTCAACTGTTATGTCTTAGGGAGAAAAAAGATATGACCCTGAATAAAATTAGATGGGAGTACCTGGAATGTGGGCTTCCCAGGGGGTGCTAGTAGTGAAGAACCCTCCTGCTGATGCAGGAGATGTCAGACATGTGGGTTCGATCCCTGGGTTGGGAAGATCCCCTGGAGGAGGGCATGGCAACCCACGCCAGTATTCTTGGCTGGAGGATCCCATGGACAGAGGAGCTCAGTGGGCTTTGGTCCATAGGGTCTCAAAGGATTGGGACCCGACTGAAGCAACTTTGCACTCACACATGCACCTGGAGTGCATTGCTAGGAGCTGGAACAGATGTGCTCCCTGCTGTGAAAGTCGCTCAGTCGTGTCTGACTCTTTGTGGCCCCACGGACTATACAGTCCATGGAATTCTCTAGGCCAGAATACTGGAGTAGGTGGCTTCCCTTCTCCAGGGGATCTTCCCAGCCCAGGGATCGAACCCAGGTCTCCCACATTGCAGGCGGATTCTTTACCATCTGAGCCACAAGGGAAGTCCCTTGCGTAGCATGTTTGGGCTGGGGAGGTGCATTTGGGTTAAAGCACTGATGCTTTTAAGTTTTTGATTTGGGAGTCAGTCCTAAACATGGTCTGGGAGTTGGTGGAGGACAGGGAAGCCTGGTGTGCTGCAGTCCATGGGGTCACAAAGAGTCAAACACACTTAGCGACTGAACAACCACCACCTGAACATAGTCATCACATCCTTTGGAGCAGAAATGCCGTAGAGAAAGCAGGCTTTCTTGTAACTCTGAGTAAACGTATTTTAAGTTGAGGGGGTCATCTGGAAAGCGAAGGAGAAAGGTTTGGAAAACAGATTGTGGAGGTGACTGTGCTGGTCTACTGTCGTCTCCTTCTGCTGTGCTTTGTGTGTCCTGTGGCACTATTCAGCTGATTGCAGGCTTGGTTCTGTATTTGGAGTATGGGGGTCTGGGCTCTTGAGCTGTTAAATTCATGTATTAAAACTTATGGTGCACGTCACAGGAATGTGGCCAGCTGTCTGTCCCTTTCTTCTGCTAACTTCCTTTTATATCTTGCTATTAAAGGAAGGGTGAGTGAAAGTCACTCGGTCATATCTGGCTCTTTGTGACCCCATGGGACTGTACAGTCCATAGAATTGTCTAGATTGGAATACTGGAGTGGGTAGCCTTTCCCTTTTCCAAAAGGAAGGGTAGAGTACTCCAAATTCTACAATTAAATGTACTTTGCTGCTAAGTCGCTTCTGTCGTGTCTGACTCTGTTGGACCCCAGAGATGACAGCCCCCACCAGGCTCCCCCGTCCCTGGGATTCTCCAGGCAAGAACACTGGAGTGGGTTGCCATTTCCTTCTCCAATGCATGAAAGTGAGAAGTGAAAGTGAAGTCACTCAGTCGTGTCCGACTCTTAGTGACCCCATGGACTGCAGCCTACCAGGCTCCTCCGTCCGTGGGATTTTCCATGCAAGAGTACTGGAGTGGGGTGTGTACTTTAGGTTCATTATATTATGAAGCAGAAATAAAAATAGGACACAGAAGGTAGAAACAAAATCTCTCTTCAGAATCTCACCATCCAAGGATACCTATAGTTCACATTTTGGTGTACATTCTGTCTTCCACTGTTTTTTTCTAGGTTAGGTATCCCGCTGCCACCCCACCCCCCACCCCCGCCGCCCCCAACTAAATCTTCTAACAAGCTTTTTGTTTTTGGTCTCTCTAGGTCATAGATTTGGGGGAACTTGAAAGGATTTTAGAAGTTTTTCTAGCTTAGCTTCTTCAGGTAAAATTGCTTTTTCCTGATTATAAATTCAGTAGTAAAGATTCACTGAATTCTGCATGATTCATTGTCAAAGAGTTCCAAAATCAAGAATAAAGGAAAAAGCAAGAATTATGTGTAATCCTATTATGCAGAGATAACCATTTTTTTAAAATAAATATTTGTTTGTTTGGGTGCATCAGGTCTTAGTTGTAGCGTGTAGGCTTCTCTAGTCGCACAGGTGGGCTCCAGAGCTCAGGCTCAGTGGTGTTGGCACATGGGCTTAGTTGGCCCCATGGCATGTGGAGTCTTCCCGACCAGGGATCTAATCTGTGTCCCATGGACTGGAAAGTGGATTCTTAACCCCTGGACCACCAGGGAAGTCCCATCATTGTTAATTTGGGGGTGAGGGAGAGATTGCCTTCCCTGGGTATTCTCTGTGTAAATGTACTTGACATGTTCTGCTGTTTCTTAACCTTTTTTGTTTCTTACCTTTGTGCCTCTGCTTTCTCTGGAGCCCTCCCTCCTGCTCCTGTGGTCTGTGATTCTACAGCCCTCAGACGGTGGCTGTGAACTAGTTAGGAAAGTTCTGCCCTTGGTACCTAGAGTTATCTGTCCTGTAAACACTGGTACCGATGACTCACAAGTGCGTATCTCCTGCCTGCAGTCTAGACCCAGATCTCTAGCTGCCCCACCCTGGGGGACAGTGAGGGCATGGACTCTCTGAGCTTGCTGTACTTCTCTACACAGAGCTCTGCTTTGGGGAGTCACTGGAAGGCTGCTGAGACTTGCTGCAGCTCAGTGCTTATCAGGAGTTCTTTTGAGAGCACAGCACATTTTTATGGGCATTCGAGAGAAGGATATGCAGCCCAGTCATCCCCTGAGTGATTTTTTTATCTTTTTTGAGTCAGGGCCCTCTTTAAAAATCTTATGAAAATCAGAGATCCTCATGACTCAGGTTTTGAATCCTTGCCCTCAGGACTCTAAAATCTATCCTAAAGCCAACCCACACCACAAAGGTGAGGCAAGGCTCTCCTTCCTCACTTGGGCCACTCTAAAATTGCTTTCTCTGAATCATATTTTTCCATTAGCATCTGCCGATACTACATACGTGATCCATGTTGTCAGTCACATACTTTGTTGATAAAACTACATGTGTAATGTGTACACATCTCCCTTCTGGCTTTATCTTACTTTTTCTATCATCTTATTTCTATCCTAGTGTGCTTATCTGTTTGATTCTAACTTAATTTAGTGAAGTTGATGTATTTTATGTGTTATTTTCTTAATCACTTTCAGTCCTTTATAGAACAAGGAAACGAAAACCATAAATAGAATAAATGTCCGCTGCCTACAGTGCATTTCTGTTTGGGTATTCTTACAGGCCCCTCATAACCAGTGTGTTTGTGCGAAAGTCACTCAGTCGTGTCCGACTCTTTGCAACCCTAAGGACTATACGGTCCGTGGAATTCTCTAGGCCAGAATACTGGAGTGGGTAGCCTTTCTCTTCTCCAGGGGATCTTCCCAACCCAGGTATCGAACCCAGGTCTTCCAAGTTGCAGGTGGATTTTTCACCAGTTGAGCCACAAGGGAAGCTCAATAATTAGATTATAACTGCTCTCTCCTTCTTGAAAACTCTTTCCTCTGTATTCTCAGTTTATGAATTTACCATCCACTTAGGTATCCTGGCCTGAATTCTAGACTCTCCACCCTTCCTCACATCTCACTTCCCAAATAATGACCAAGTTCTGTTGATTGTACACATTAAATGTCCCTGTAACTGTCCCTCCCCATGTACCCCTTGCCTACGTTTGCTTTGTCCCACCTCAGTCCATTCTCCACATGGTAACTAGAGTGATGTGTTTAATTTTTTTATTATTTACTTATTTGACTGCGCATGGTCTTAGTTGCTGCACGTGGGATTTTTAGTTGCAGCACGTAGGGTCTAGTTCCCCAACCAGGGATCGAAGCCCGGCCTCCTTCACTGGGTGCATGGAGTCTTAGCCACTGGACCACCAGGGAAGTCCCCTGCAGTGATGTGTTTTAAAAGATCAATCTGACCCGATCACCCAGTCAAAATGTCTCTTTTGCCTTCATGAAAAAGTTCAGTCTTAGGATGTTATTTGGAGCTCGCCATGTGCTTGCCCCAGCCTGTCTGTCCTGCCTCATATCTTGCTGTGGCTGTGCACACTCATCCTTATCAGACATCTCAGAATTCCCCTAAACACCGGGTGTTCTTACAAAACCTCCCCACCTTTGGCGATGCCGCTCTGTCCCTTTGCCTGCTGAGTCCTTCCTGTCCTGAGGAAAAAACTCTCATCAGGTCACTTGTACAGCATGTTTGTAGGTTGTAGAATTTGTATGTTGCTTTATTTTCTTTCTCTTTTAAAAAATGTATTTGTTTATTATTTTTCGTTGCACTGGGTCTCGGTTGCTGTCTGTGGGCTTTCACTAGTCGCCATGAGCAGGGGCCACTCTCTAGTTGCGGTGTGTGGGCTTCTCAGGGCGGTGGCTTCTCTGTGTTTGCGGAGCGGGGCTCTAGACACTCTCGGGCTCAGAAGTTGTGGCTCATGGGCTTAGTTGCTCGGTGCTGTGTTGGATCTTCCCAGACCAGGGATTGGACGCCTGTCCCCTGCATTAGCAGGTGGATTCTTAGCAATTGCACCACCAGAGAAGTCTGCTTGATTTTCAGTTACTCTTTTGGGCTGATTCAGAAATGACATTACTGTGGTTGGTGAAAGTGATTTTGAGTTCTGAAAACCTAACAATGAAAAAAGCCAGATGATAGTCTGTGTGCGAATTACTGATTGTGTCTCTGGGGAATTGAGATTTATAAACATGCACACAATAAGGAATAGACAGCTTATGTAGGTTAAGCAAAAGATGGGGCTTATTTTAAGGATACAGGGCTCCTCCTTTGAAGCCAGGAACAGAGAGGTAGCTGGCTGATCACTGGAAGGAACTGGAACCTGGAGCCCGAATGCTGCTGGGACTTCCTGGGTGTGTGCTTCCTTATAATTGCCGCTTGTACACACCGTGCCTCACCTTGCCTCTGTCTCGCTGCCTCACACTCAGGGGCAATGCTGGCTGTTCCAATGTCATGCCTGAACGTGCATGTGCAGCTGAACATGTCTAGAGAAAACCAACCCAGGCTGGTCGGTCTAATTTTCCTCTCAAGTTTTTATTCTGAAAATGTTCAGATCTGCAGAAAGGTTGATTGAGTCACCTGGATTCATCATTTTGTTGGTGTTGTCTTTTTCTGTATTCACTTCTGAGTGTGTGTGTACGTGTGTACATGTAAACATATACATAAACAGACATATTGGTTTTGACTGAACTGTTTGAAAGTATGGAAAACCATAAAGCAGAAGTGAGGGGAAGGAGGTGGTGAGGGAAGGCCTTACCAAGAGGGTAGCATGTGAGCAAAGACCAGGACAGAAGATGCTGGGCAGTCGTCTTGGAGAAGAGTGTGCACAGGAGAAAGAGGCAGCAGTACAGAAGTGACGCCTAACCCCTGGACAGGGTGTGGGCTGAAAACAGAAGAGCCTCTGCATCACTAAGCTTGATACTATCAAAATATTCCCTGCCCCTTCCTGATCCAAGGTTATGTTTCTCAGCCCCATTGGCTGTAGGCATGGCCATGTGACTTGCTTTGGCCAATGATATGTGAGCAGAAATGACCAGGTCACTTCTGGCCTCTCCCTCTGCCTTGACAAGTGGGAGTGTTCCCTGCAGAGGCTACTCTGTCATCCTGGGTCCTTGGAGTAAGGACAGTTTGGAGCAGAGCAGCACTTCCATCTGAATGTTTTCAGACTTCATAGACATAGTAGGAAATAATAATAATTTCCTTCTCTTCATCAGAAATTGTGTGAAAGGAGAAGAAAGGAAAAAATAGAAATTTTTATGTATCACTGCCATTTTCATTTATGTGTAACTTGCACTGGTATCTAATACAATGTAAGTACACCCAGTGGAATCATAGTGTATGCCCTTTTGCAACGTGCTTTTTCAACTCTGTTTAAAAATACTGTGGTCAAATACATGTAACATAGAAATATACCTTCTTGTAAGAGCAGGACATGTTGAGGTGAATGTTTTCTTTTAAAGAGACAGCATGACTAAGCCCCGTATGAATGTATTAAATATGTGTATGTATGTGTAACCTCCACATGGAGTGATAACGGATGTCCCAGACTGAGTTGAAGTCCCCTTGTTTGTGTCTTTTCTACCCTCCTTGTGTCTTGTGCAGACCTTATTTTGCTGTGTCATAATTGTTGATTTTCTTCTATGTCTTTCCCCAGTAGATCTGGAAGTCCTTGAGGTAAGAGCTTATGACTCCAGTATTGTCTTACCTGTAGTGCTTGCTACAGTGGTTGGTGCCAAGTAGGCACTTAATAAACCAGCAAAGGACTGAATTTGAGGGACAAGATGATGTTCATAAAGTGTCATGTTTTTCCATTTTATTTATTGATACTCTATATACTTTAAACCAGAAAGTGGAAATATTTTTAAGATTTATTTTTTGCTGCCCTGAATCTTCATTGCTGTACAGGCTTTTTCTAGTTGCGGCAAGTGCGGGTACACTCTAGTTGTGTGCAGGCTTCTCGTTGCAATGCCTTCTCTTGTTGGAGAGCACAGGCTCTAGGCACACAGGCCTCAGTAGCTCTTACACACGGGCTTAGTTGCCCTGAGGCATGTGGAGTTTTCCCAGACCAGGGATCGAAACCCATGTCCCCTGCATTGACAGGTAGACTCCTAGCCACTGGACCACAAGGGAAGTCCAAAATATTCTTTATTTCAAAACATAAATTCATCAAAGAGGGAGTTTATTAATATACTAATATTTTTAGAATATAAATACTCTATCTGTAGTATCATCATCCTATACATAAATCCATTTATTCGTAACTAATCATAGATAGACAGCACAGTATCATCAGGAGTAAGAATGCCTCCATTTGCAAGTCCCTGCAATGTCAGAGGGGATTTTCTTCTCTAAAGAGCAATGGAATCTGGAATTAGACTATCTAGCCTTTCATTTTCTAGCTATATGACCTTGAGCAGGTCACGTAACCTCTCTTAAGAGTTCAGTTTTCTCATTTGTAAAATGGGAAAATAAGTGTACCATCTCTTTGGATTTTGAACTAAATTTATATACATGAAGCCCTTAGAACCAACATGAAGCCCTTAGAACCATCATCAGGGTTTGGTAAGTGTTAATCCTGTTAATGTTAATTAGGTTTTTGTGTTAGAGTTTGCAGCATTCTCCCAAAGTTAATTGTCAGTGACTAACCCAGAAAACTTTACTGTCTGAGTAATGTATTCACTTCTGCTTTGTAGGAGAGGAGATGATAGGGTTGTATTGAAAAGGAAGGGCACATTTAACTGGTGTTCAGTTGAAATTTTTTTTTCCCAGTTGAAAATCTTTGAAGGAGAAATTAAGTCACTTCTTCTATAATGTTAAGGTTTAAAGAAAAAGTGTTTTTTCATATTTTCGGCATTGTGTGACAGTGGTAGATTGAGTTTAATATATCCTTTAAAATAGGGGGGATTTAAATGACAAGACTTTTGGAGCTTTAAGTGAAAATGTTAAAAAATTTGTAAACTTTAGATCATAGAGCTATGGTGTTCAGATTTGAATGTATTTATTTTGAGATATATTGTTGGGTTTAGATGTGTAGATGTGAAAGTGAAAGTCTCCAAGTCGTGCCCAACTCTTTTTGACCCTGTGGACTATAGCCTGCCAGGCTCCTCTGTCCGTGGGATTCTCCAGGCAAGAATACTGGAATGGGTTGCCATTCCCTTTTCCAGGGGATCCTCCCAACCCAGGGATCGAACCCTGGTCTCCTTCATTGCAGGCAGATACTTTACCATCTAAGCCACTAGGGAAGCCAAAGGAATATAGTGAAATTGTCATAGCATTTTATACGTTTTAGACATGACCAGGTATTGAAAAAAAAAAAACCAAAACACCTACAATAATATAATCAAAACAAAAGAATCTCTAGAAGGATGTCATCTGGAAGAATAAATATTTGAAAGTGTTTTTCTTTATGTTGAAATTTAGTATTTTAGAATGTAATAATTTGGGAAAGTAAGATGCTTTTGTAGAATGACTGTTTGCTAAATTGAAAACAATGCCTTTTGGACTTAGTTTTCCCCAACACAGATGCTAAAAATAGGAGGAACAATTTGGCCCATCCTGTCTTAGCTTCTGCCTCATGTCACCACTGTGGCCCTTGCTGTTTTGAACAGAGGCTGTTTTGAGTCTATTTTTAGTTAATCAGAACCGTGAGGGTAGGAAGTACTGCGTCAGAACAGTTCCAGGGAAACCTCTATTTATTTTACCTTTTTTATCCTTTAAAAATTTTATTATTGTTGTTTGTTTTTTTTTTTTTTTTGGCTGTGCCACGTGGCTTGCGTGATCTTAGTTCGTCGACCAGGGATAGAACCCCAGGCATCCTGAAGTGGAACCCTGGCCCTCAGCAGTGAAAGTACTGAGTCCTACCCATTGGCCCACCAAGGAATTCCTGGGAAACCTCTGTTATAATGTCATTTGTGAAATAAGAACTGAAACAGTCAAGACAAGAAAAACTAGGAATGAACTTTCATGATCAGTATGTTTGGGTTTGAGTTGTGGTTTAGGACACAAGTTGAGGAATTGGAAGTTCCTTTTTATGCTTTTGGGTTTTTTCTGTCTGTGACATCTAGGAAAGCAATTCTTTTTAAGCAAAAGTCCCTTAACTTTAGAAAGATTATACCAGTCTTGTGTGTTTGTATATAAAGTAGAGTAAGCAAAGAGAAAAATGTTTAATAATATTTTGGTGTGTGGTACTATTTTTAGTTTGTGTCTCATATGTTCTTCTTGTGATAAAAGTGAGGTCACATCTCTTAATAGATTAATTAGATGGGCTTTCATACCTGTGATTGCTCAAAGCCATTCTTTAGGAGGGAGTCTCCAGTCCAGATATTCTCAGGGTCCTCAGGTTGCTAAACCTGTTCAGAGCCACCACCATGGTGGAAGGTGGCCAATCCACTGAAGAGCTTCGTCTCCTACTGAGAGCGTTGCTGTGTGGCCGCCCAGAGCACTGCCCCGGCACCGCTGTTTCTTCGCTCCCAAGCAGGTCTTTAAGATGGGAAGTCAGGACAGGTTCTGCCAATCCTTTTCCAGCTCATGTCATGGATGGACCTGCCCCTTCTCCTTCCTGCACTCCCCCCTCTCCCTTAATAGTCCACAGGCTATTTCACAAAGTCTTCATTCTTCTTCTTCTTTTTTTTAAACCTGTGTTTGTGGAATGGTACTGGGAAGGGAATGGGGAAGGCAGCACAGTGGAAATGTTCCTTCTTTGGAAAACTTCCTTCAAGCCCTTATTACAGTGAGTCAGGACATTTGTGCTATGTTTATAACACTGAGGAGAACATCTGAATTTAACATCGCAGGCTGAACTTGGCATCCAGATTTAAAGTGGCTTTGTGATTTTTCTAAAAGCTGTGTGTGTGTGCTTTTTCAGAGGCAATATTATCTTTCCAATAATAGTAAATTTCATGTGCAATGCATTTTCTAGTGTATTTCACTTATGCTTTCATTAATTCACCAGATATTTAAAGGGTGCCCACTATGTGCCAGGGCCTTCCCAGGTGGCACACTGGCTCAGTAGTTATGACTCCTGGGCTTGATTGCCCCATGGCATGTGGGATCTCAGTTCCCCACTCAGGGATCAAACCCACATCTCCTGCAATGGAAGGCGGATTCTTAACCACTGGACCACCAGGAAAGTCCCTAAACCACTTTTGTTACCGTGTCTTAAAGGCAGCTGCCCTGGGATCTGCAGCCCAGGCAGGAGATGTAAGACCTAGTGGTCTTACTCTGTCTCGTGGCGTTGTATGCCATCTAGAAACTGACAGCTCTCAAACTGTCATCCTAACCTGCCCTCTGCCCCACACATCAGATTATATATCTTCATGACAACTCCATCTGCCTGCTTGTTAATAATCTTGTGTCTTAAAAGAACTATTTAATCTCTCCCCACCTCCATTCTTCTTACTGTCTTTACTTTGTAAACTGATGTAATAAATTGCTGGGGCCCAAGACTTTGGTGTCATCTTTGCCTCCTCTAGTTTTATCCTCCCCTTCACCCAGATTTAAAATAGCTTTATATTTTTTTTTTCCAAAAACCGTATGTGTTTTTTCGAAGGTAATAACTTTATTCCATAAACAGTATATACCCCATCATTTCTTCCATCAGTAGTGTGTATAATCAGCACCTCCTGTGAGCTTGAACTCTGTTTTCAAAGTATACCCCCTAATTGTCCACCCACCATTGTCTTCATAGCTACCCACCCTAGTCCAAGTCATCATCCATCTTCCCATAGATTATTCCAGTAGCCTTCTGAGTAGTCTCTGCCTACTTTCATTCTCCTCTACAGTTTATTCTCCCCAGCAGCCAAAATAGCAATTTTAAAATGTAGGTCAAATCATGTTCTTTTTCTGATCACAAAACCCCCTGGTGGCTCCCCACGGTCAGTCCTCTTACATTGGCCCTCAAAGCCCCCCTCTTACCTCCGACATCCTCATCTCCTACTGTTCCTCCCCTTGCTCATTCTGCTGTAACCACACTGCTCTTGTTGACCTTGGACTTGGCACACACAGTCGCACCCCACTTCCCAGAGACCCACATGGCTTGCTTCCTCCCTCCCTTCAGGTGTTTTCATGCATCCCCCCTTTATCAGAGAGGCTTCTCAGTCCACCTTATGTAAAAATTATATTGCCCTCTCCCCAGCATGCCAGACTGTCCCTCTTCTGCTTTATTTTTCTCTAATGGTGCTCATAACCACTTGGCGTCCTCTTTGTCCATTTGACTGTTGTCCTTGGACCACCACTAGAATCTGAGTTCCACGAGAGCAGGGACTGTTCTGTTTATTGGGGTACTACTTGATGAATGAGGTTGAATGAGGAGTATCTGAAGAGGGGTCAGTATCAGAAGTCTGAAACACTGTCTGGGCTTTGAATATTCAGTGAAACATTCTTGTGTGTGGCTTCAGTACTCCCTTCCCTCTGTGTATTTATTTCTCCCTTCATCCTGGGTATAAAGGCATGTTATGTGTCAGGGACTTCCCTGGTAGCTCAGATGGTAAAGAATCTGCTTGCAGTGCAGAAGACCCAGGTTTGATCCCTGGGTCGGGAAGATCCCCTGGAGAAGGGAATGGCTACCCACTCCAATATTCTGGCCTGGAGAATTCCATGGACAGAGGAGCCTGGCAGGCTACAGTCCATGGGGTCGCAAAGAGTCAGACAAAACTGAGCAGCTAACACATGTGCCTGGCACTGTGCTCACTGCTGGGGATACAGTGGTGAACAAGTAGACATGGAGCTTCTGTTCTACTAGGGAAGTTAAGACAGTGAATAAGAAATAAACAAGATATTTATGGACCGTGAAGGTTGCTAGAAAGATGTGACCAGAATATGGAATGAATGTGGTAGGGAGGGCTGTGCTCAATAGGATGGTCAAGGAAGTCCCCCAGGAGGTGATATTTAAGCTGAGAATGGAAGGAAGAGAAAGAGCCAGGTGGGTCAAGAATTAGGGAAAGTGCTGCTCAAGGAATTAGCGAGTGGCCAGAGGCAAGACAGTGGAAATGGAAATGGCAACGCACTCCAGTATTCTTGCCTGGAAAATTCCATGGACAGAGAAGCCGGGCAGGCTACAGTCCGTGAGGTCAGAAAAGAGTCAGACACAGCAACTAAACAACAAGAGGCAAGGTGGAGCTAAGATGATCTAGGAACTGTCCGAGGGCCAGAGTGGGACACCATGACCCCGGAGGAGCACTCTGTAGAACATGGGAAGGATCTGGGTTTTATTCCAGGTTCAGTATGACTGGCTTATTCACTCAACATAATGTCTTCGGGGCTCATCCATGTTGCAGCATGTGTCAGAATTTCCTTCCTTTTAAAAGCAGTCCATTTATGTGTAGACCACATTTTATTTATCTGTTTATCTATTGATAACACTTGGGTTGCTTCCACCTTTTGCAAATAATTCTGCTATGAACATGGGTAAACAACTACCTGTTTGAGTCCCCGCTTTCAGGTCTTTTGGGTAATTCCACTTGTAGGAATTCCACTTGTAGGAATTACTGGATTATATGGTAATTCGATTTTTAATTTCTTAAGGAACTGCCACTCTGTTTTCCTTAGTGGCTGCACCATTTTACATTCTTACCATCAGTGTGCAAGTGTTCCAGTTCCTCTACACCCTTGCTCACAGTTGTTATTTTATGGTTTTTTTTTTGGTTTGATAGTAGCCATCCTAAGGTGAGTGTGAGGTGTTAGCTCGGTGTGCTTTTAATTTACATTTCAGAAATGTAGAGCTTTGACGGGCTTCCCACGTGGTGCTAGTGGTAAAGAACTCACCTACCAGTGCAGGAGACAGAAGAGACTCGAGTTCGACGTCTGGGTCGAGAAGATTCCCCTGGAGAAGGGAGTGGCAACCCACTCTAGTATTCTTGCCTGGAGAATCCTTTTGACAGAGGAGCCTGGCAGGCTACAGTTCATAGGGTCACAAAGAGTTTGACACAACTGAAGCGACTTAGCACTCACAAAGCTCTGAAGTGTTTGTGTGCATGCTCAGTTTCTCAGTCCTGTGTGACTCTTTGCAACCCTATTAACTCTTGCCCACCAGGCCAGATTGGACCCAGGTGGATCCATTAAGAAGCTTTTGCAGAGGTCCTGGTAAGAGAGGGTGGTGGCCTGGAGAAGATGGTGGCAGAGGAGCTGAGAACAGAGGGTAGACTCATGTGGAAGGAGCAAGACTTGGTAAATAGTCAGGGTTGAGGAGATGAAGGGAAGCTGAACACAGACCCTGTCTCTCTGGCTTGCCCACTGGGTTGGGAACAGTTTGGGGCAGGGGTGTTTTCTGGTCCACCTCCCCCATCCACTCCAGTGAAGTGTTCATGAGAGAACAACTTAGTTTGTTTCTTGAAGTTTTTCTTTCTTTTTATTTTTAAGACAAATATTCTTTTTATTTCTGTTAAACTGGATATACAATTATTGTTGCTAGGCAGCCAACTTTTAACATATATATAACTGCAATTTAATTTCATGTTAGCAAGAGAGATGTTGAAAAGATACTTTTGAGTAGATCTAATCACAGTAATAAATAATTTATAGGGAATTCCCTGGTGGGCCATTGTTTAGGACTCCATGCTTTTTATTGCTGAGAGCATGGGTTCGAGCCCTGGTCACAGAACTAAGTTCCTACAAACTGTGTGGTGGGGCCAAAAAATAAATAATAATTTCTACAATTTTTTTTTTTACTTTCTTACAGGGGTCATGGGCTTCCCTTGTGGCTCAGCTGGTAAAGAATCTGCCTGCAGTGAGGGAAATCTGGGTTCGATCCCTGAGTTGGAAAGATCCCCTGGAGAAGGGAAAGGCTACCCACTGCAGTATTCTGGCCTGGAGAATTCCGTGGTCTGTCCATGGGGTCACTAAGAGTCAGACACGACTAAGTGACTTTCACTTTTACACAGGGGTTGTATTCATTAAAGCCCTAGAGGCTAATTTTGCCTTGACCTTTGCTAGTACAGAAGTGACTCTTGATTTGTTTCCTTTCATTACGGAAGCAAATTTTGTTTTTTTACGTTGCCCGAGAGGGAGAAGTTGTATTACAGCCCTACCAGTTAATGCACTAAGTGAACAGCACACTGATCCTCTCCTCATTATTTCCCGGGAAATTAATATGGCAGAACATGTCAGAAAAGCACATGGCGTGTGCTCAGTCACGTCCGATTCTTTGTGACCCCATGGACTGCAGCCTGCCAGGCTTCTCTGTTCTTGGGATTTCCCAGGCAAGAGTACTGGAGTGGGTTGCCATTTCTTGCTCCAGAGCCTGGTGTAGGATAGGCAACTCGACTTCCTTTTCGTGTTTAGTTTTATTTCAAAGTGCTAACTTTATAAACTGATGACAGTGGGTTTGAGGGGGGTGAAAACTCAGTGGGAATGAATATCACTGCTTTTAAAACAGTGGTTAAGCTTTGGTGATTATTAACTTTTTTCAGCTAACGTGAATGAAATTTTCTGCTGACAAGTAACACTAGTCACTGGGCTCTCTGCAGTTCAGACTCCAGTGCTCCATCACTGAGTGAGTTTTTCATCACAGAACTGGTGACAACTTCCACTTCCAGTCCTCATCGGACTTTTCCCCTCCTCTGTCCAGTTCTGGGTGGTAAGCACATGTAGAGACCGGATGCCAAGCTAGGTTTTAGGGAGATAAAGATAAGTGAGCAAGAGGCAGCCAGGGAAGTGCAGCCATTCTCAAAGGTTTTGGTCTCAGGTCTCCTTTATACTCTTAGAAAATATTAAGGCTCCCAATGATTTTTTGTTTAGGTGCTTTATATCCATCAATATTTTACTGTATTAGTTTGGTAATAATATTACCTGGAGTACCTGGAGAAGAGAAAGGCTACCCACTCTATCCACTCCAGTATTCTGGCCTGGAGAAATCCACGGACTGTATAATTCATGGGGTCACAAAGAGTCAGACATAACTGAGCAACTTTCACTTCACTTCACAGAAGTGAAAACTGAGAAATTTAGAAAAATATTTATTAATTCTTTAAAAAAATAATAAAAGCCATTATATGTTGGTAGCAGAAAATGAAAAGGAACTGAAGAGTTACTCTTGTTAAAGGTGGTAAGAGGAGAATGAAAAAGCTGGCTTAAAACTCAGCATTCAAAACGCTTAAGATCATGGCATCCGGTCCCATTGCTTCATGGCAAATAGAAGGGGAAAAAGTGGAAGTAGTGACAGATTTTATTTTCTAGGGCTGCAAAATCACTGCGGACAGTGATTGCAGCCATGAAATTAAAAGGAAAGCTTGTTTTCCTTGGAAGGAAAGTTTGACAAACCTAGATAGCATGTTAAAAAGCAGAGACATCACTTGCAAACAAAGGTTTGTATGGTCAAAGCAATGGTTTTTTCCAGTAGTCGTGTACAGATGTGAGAGTTGGATCATAAAGAAGGCTGAGTGCTGAAGAACTGATGCTTTCAAATTGTTGGCTGGAGAAGAATTGAGAGTCTCTTGGACAGCAAGGAGATAAACCAGTTGATCCTAAAGGAAATCAATGCTCAGTATTCACTGGAATGACTGATGCTGAAGTTGAAGCTCCAGTACTTTGGCCACCTGATTGGAAGAGCTGACTCATTGGAAGGGATCCTGATGCTGGGAAAGACTGAAGGCAAAAGGAGAAGAGAGCAGCAGAGGTTGAGATGGTTTGATAGCATTACTGATTCAATGGTAACTTGAGCAAACTCCAGGAGATGGTGAAGGACAGGGAAGCCTGGCATGCTGCAGTCCATGGGGTCACAAAGAATTGGACATGACTTGGTGACTGAACAAACAACAACAGTGTTAATATCAATAACATGTTTTTAATGAAAATAACTGACTTCCTACTTTTGCATTCCAGTCCCTTATGATGAAAAGGACATCTTTTTTTTTTTGGTGTTAGTTCTAGAAGATCTTTTCGGTCATCATAAAACCGTTCAGCTTCTTCGGCATTAGTGGTTGGGGCATAGACTTGGATTACTGTGATATTGAATGGTTTGCCTTGCAAATGAACAGAGTCATTCTGTCATTTTTGAGATTACACCCAAGTACTGCATTTTGGACTCTAGTTGACTATGAGGGTTACTCCATTTCTTCTAAGAGATTCTTGCCCACAGTAGTAGGTATGATGGTCATCCGAATTAAATTCACCCAATCCAGTCCATTTTCATTCACTGATTGCTAAAATGTCTATGTTCACTCTTGCCATCTCCTGTTTGACCACTTCCAATTTACCTTGATTCATGGACCAAACATTCCAGGTTCCTATGCAATATTGTTCTTTATAGCATTGGACTTCCATCACCAATCACATCCACAACTGGGCATTGTTTTTCCTATGGCCCTGTCTCTTCATTCTTTCTGGAGTTATTTCTCCACTCTTCTTCAGTAGCATATTGGGTACCTACTGACCTGGGGAGTTCATCTTTCAGTGTCATATCTTTTTGCCTTTTCATACTGTTGATGGGGTTCTCAAGGCAAGAATACTGAAGTGGTTTTCCATTCCCTTTTTCAGTGGACCATGTTTTGTCAGAACTGGCCACCATGACCTGTCCATCTTGGGTGGCCCTACACGGCACGGCTCATAGTTTCATTGAGTTAGACAAGGCTATGGTCCATGTGATCAGTTTGGTTAGTTTTCTGTGATTGTTGTTTCATTCATGTGTGGCTCAGATCATGAACTCCTTATTGCAAAATTCAGACTTAAATTGAAGAAAATAGGAAAAACCACTAGACCATTCGTGTATGCCTAAATCAAATCACTTATGATTATCCAGTGGAAGTGACAGATAGATTCAAGGGATTAGGTCTGATTAGAGTGCCTGAAGAACTATGGACAGAGGTTCGTGACATTGTACAGGAAGCAGTGATCAAGACCATCCCCAAGAAAAACAAATGCAAAAAGGCAAAATGGTCGTCTGAGGAGGCCTTTCAATGTCTGAGATAAGAAGAGAAGCTAAAGGCAAAAGAGAAAAGGATAGATATATCCATCGGAATGTAGAGTTCCAAAGAATGGCAAGGAGAGATAAGAAAGCCTTCCTCAGTGATCAATGCAAAGAAATAGAGGAAAACGATAGAATGAGAAAAACTAGAGATCTCTTCAAGACAATTAGAGATACCAAGGGAATATTTCATGCAAAGATGGTCACAATAAAGGACAGAAATTGTATGGACCTAACAGAAGCAGAAGATATTAAGAAAAAGTGGCAAGAATACACAGAAGAACTGTACAAAAAAGATATTAATGACCCAGATAACCATGATGGTGTGATCACTCACCTAGCCCAGACATCCTGGAGTGCAAAGTCAAGTGGGCCTTAGGAAGCATCACTACAAACAAAGCTATTGGAAGTGATGGAATTCCAGCTGAGCTATTTCAAGTCCTAAAAGATGATGTTGTGAAAGTGCTGCATTCAATATGCCAGCAAATTTGGGAAGCTCAGCAGTGGCCTCAGGATTGGAAAAGGTCAGTTTTCATTCCAATCCCAAAGAAAGACAGTGCCAAAGAATGTTCAGGCTACCACATAATTGCACTTATTTTACATGGTATCAAAGTTTTAAATTACATGCTCAAAATTCTCCAAGCTTATCTTTAACAGTGCATGAACTGAGAACTTCCAGACATTCAAGATGGATTTAGAAAAGGCACAGAGGAATCAGAGATCAAATTGCCAACATCCATTGGATCATCAAAGAAGCAAGAGAGTTCCAGAAAAACATCTGCTTCCGCTTTACTGACTACACCAAAGCCTTTGACACTGTGGTTCACAACAAATTATGGAAAATTCTTCAGGAGATGGGAATACCAGACCACCTTACCTGCCTCCTGAGAAATCTGTATGCAGGTTAAGAGGCAACAGTTAAAACTGGACATGGAACAATAGACTGGTTCCAAATTGGGAAAGGAGTACATCAAGGCTGTATATTGTTACCCAGTTTATTTAACTTATATGCAGAGTACATCATGAGAAATGCTGGGTTGGATGAAGCACAAGCTGAAATCAAGATTGCTGGGAGAAATATCAATAACCTCAGACATGCAGATGATACCACCGTTATGGCAGAAAGTGAAGAAGAACTAAAGAGCCTCTTGATGAACGTGAAAGAGGAAAGTGAAAAAGCTGGCTTAAAACTTATCATACAAAAACTAAGATCATGGCATCTGGTCCCATCACTTCATGGCACATAGATGGGCAAACAGCGGAAACAGACACTTTATTTGCTTGGGCTCCCAAATCACTGCAGACAGTGACCGCAGCCATGAAATTAAAAGACAGCTGTTCCTTGGAAGAAAAGCTATGACAAACCTTGACAGTGTATTAAATAGCAGAAACATTACTTTGCTGACAAAGGTCTGCCTAGTCAAAGCTATGGTTTTTCCAGTGGTCATGTATGGATGTGAGAGTTGGACCATAAAGAAAGCTGAGTGCGGAAGAATTGATGGTTTTGAACTGTGGTGTTGGGAGAAGACTCTTGAGAGTCCCTTGGACAGCAAGAAGATCCAACCAGTCCATCCTAAAGGAAATCAGTCCTGAATATTCATTGGAACGACATTCTGAAGCTGAAGCTCCAGTACTTTGGCTATCTGATGCAAAGAACTGACTCAGTGGAGAAGACCGTAATGCTGGGAAAGATTGAAGGCAGGAGGAGAAGGGGATGACAGAGCATGAGATGGTTGGATGGCATCACTGACCCGATGAACATGAGTTTAAGCAAACTCTAGGAGTTGGTGAAGGACAGGGAAGCCTGGCGTGCTGCAGTCCATGGGGTCACAAAGAGTCAGAGACATCTGAGCGACTGAACTGAACTGTACGAAAATAACTACATTTTCCAGAACAAATTCAGTGAGTGACATTGTTATTAGTTTCGCAATTCTTTTAAATGTCTAATTTAATGGAAGACAGCTGGAATCTCATTAACTTTTTTATTTAATTTGCTGCAGCACACTTGTCATGTAGCCTCTGGAAAACTCCACTTGACACGAGAGAATGAGAGTGAAAAAGGCAAATGTCTTAATGTTTGGCTTCACAGGCCCTCTGAAAGTGTTTTTGAGACCCCTAGATATGGCCAGCTTTAGTGATAGGAGCACAGACACTAAAGCTAGATTTTAGTGAGTTCAAATTCCAGCTTTGCCACTGACCCGTTAGGCAAGACATCTAACCTGTCTGTGCCTCAGTTTGCTCATATACAAAATGTACATAGGTACCTGCTTCAGTGGGTTATTATGAGGATTAAATAGTAAGGTGTAAAGTACTTAGAACATTAAGTTCTAATAGTAAGGTGTAAAGTACTTAGAAGCATCAGTTTTTATTTAAATAAATAATCGCTGTTAATAATTCTTTCCATCAAGGAATTTAATCTAGTTAAGGAGATAGTTGAAAAACCAAACAACTTCAGGATTTTGTATAAATTCCTTGATAGATATATTTATAGGAGAGGCTTCTCAACTTTGGGGCCAAGAGTCAGGACGTTCCTGTTGTCTGAACCATAGAAGGTGCAGATTTCCACCAATGTTAGAATGAGTTATAAATTCTTAATTCAGACAGTGTCCATCCCCATTAACTTTTGCTGTAATTTAACTTTTTTATCTTCCTTATTTGTAATGGAAAGAGTGTGAGCAGCCTGACTGGTTTGCTTCTCTGATGCCCACTTAGAGCCAGAAACTTTATCATAATTGTCACATATGCCCACTGCCTGGGAGGGCAGGTGCCCAGAGTTCATTGCCTGGTTATGAATTAATGACAGTCAAAATGCGGGAGAACCATTTCTGTGATCCACTAGGCCTCTGTGGTACATATTTGTAATCACTTGATAACTCTGGGATATAATTGTAAGGAGGAAATTATAGATAATATTTTTATTGAAAGTTAAACCTAATCATTTTGTTCTTAAAAATGAGAGTAAAATCTCTTAATGTAACTTTTATTATTTTCTCATTGTTTTAGGGAATTATATTGGATATTTATTATATTTTTAAACTTTAAACTTTTTATTTTGCATTGAGATATAGCCAATTAACAATGTTGTAGTAGTTTCAGATGAATATCTAAGGGACTCAGTCAGACACAGTGTATATTTGTTTTAAATTCTATTTAAAATTACCAAGTCTGTGGGTTTTATTACGATAACAAGGAGCTTTAATGTGTTGAAAAGTGTAGTATGTTTATTGTAAATTCACAGTGTCACTCAAGATGGTTTGATAAGCAGGTGGTAAAGCAATTAAGATGCAATTTTTAAAAAGTTAGTTGGTAACTTATAAAAATACTGCCACACAGAGTTATCGTTTGTCTCGAATGAGTCCTTTTTTCTCAAGGCATGTTTAGTTTTTAATGCTCAGGTTTGGTCATTGATAGCATTAATATTGTTATTCTCATGCAGAGTTGTGTTTCTCCTGTTTTTCACAGAATGCTCTTTCCCCCTTATTGTAGATCCGACGGAGGCGCCTTGCACGACTTGCTGGTGGACAGACCTCCCAGCCTACCACCCCTCTCACTTCTCCCCAGAGGGAGAACCCCCCCGGGCCTCCCATAGCAGCATCAGCTCCAGGCCCCTCCCAGAGCCTTGGTCTCAACGTCCACAACATGACCCCCGCTACCTCCCCCATTGGTGCATCAGGTGAGCCTCACCTTCATACCTGGGAGCTTTCTGTTACAGTTACAGTTGCGACATTTCCATGGCAAGATGAAATGAACGGCAACTTTTAAAAATCCTGCAAGCAGTGGTTTAAAGATTAAGGTCATTACAATGTGTTTTGTTAATGTCTGTTCATTTTGATGTTTTGATAGTGATGTTGAAGCTGACTGTTTTCCATAACTTTCATGCTTTTTTTCAGACAAGGCCAGGTCTTTGTCTCTGATGGCAAGGAACTTAAGACTAAATTTGGTTCTCCAGATTTTATGACTTTGGTTGATGCTTTTTTTTTTTTAAGATAAAATATTCTGCAAATGCAAGATTGAAATGATGGTCAAGATTGAAATAATGGTCATAATAATGCCTCTGATTATGGATTTCATTGTCTTCATTCTATATTGTCATAGAACCTTTTCTCTAAATTTTCAGGGTATGTAAAGTTCGCCTGGGGAATTCCCTGATAGTCCAATGGTTAGGACTCTGTGCTCTCACTGCTGAGGGCCTGGGTTCAATACCTGGTCAGGAAACTAAGATCCCATAAGCCTTGCAATATGGCCAAAAAGAAAATAAAATAGAGTAAAAGTTTGAACTCTTAACTATAGAAGTATTAATATAAATGAACCATAATAAGTTCACCTGATATGATGTCTTATAACTGTCTCATTGATAGTTTAACTGTTGTAGAAGTTAATTTCTTTATAATTAATGAGCTCATGGTTGATATCCATGGTTGTCTTTGTTGGGAAATGTATCTTTTAAGATATCTGTCTTTTCACTAAGTGAACTTTTCTATCAAATGTAATAATTATTGACTTTATAATTATTATAATAGTTAGGATTCTAAGTAGGAAAAAGCAGGTGCTAAGAGACCTGCATTGATCATCATATCAGCCAATAATGTAATATCTGATTGTCAGCTCTGCTCTTGTTTACTGCACTGTCGCCTCTGAACAATCCATCTTCATGATCTAGGATAACTTGTCGATTAAAAGTTATCTGCGGAGTTTCTGTTACTATAACTCTCGTTAGGCATCATTGTAGGCCCCTCCTAAGGCAAATATAAATGCTTCTATGTAAATCTGCTAATTATTAAATGAGAGAGGCTCAGGCCAAAACATGTTAGTAATAAACGATGCCTGTGTCTGCAATGTTTCCCGGTTACTGCCTGGAGAAGCTGTGGTGATGTACTAGGAGAAAGGTTCAGGGTTCCAGTTGTGTTTTCTCCTTTTTCTGCCTTGTCCTAGGGCGCCACCAGCACTGCTGCTTGTCTCACCATGATCAGACCCCACCTGGGATGCTGCAGAGTGTCCAGGGAAGAGCTTGTGGGATGGGGAGGGACTTAAAAACTTCACTGCATCAGCAAAGTGTCCTGGGGACTTGGAACCCTGCCCGCTCTCAGCAGGCTCCTGCCGCTCCTCGCTGCAGCGGGTCGTCTCTTTGGGACCTCCAGGATTAATCTCGGCATGCCCCTTAGGCCCACTCATGTCAGCCACCCCATCTCCCCCTGTCCTCATGCCTCATCTCCCAGTCTCTAATCCTTATGTGGCTTGTCACATGTACCTTTCCTTCCCCACTTCCCCAAATTCTGAAAGCTGTGTGCCCAGCCACCAGCAAAATCATGCTCTGTCAGCGTCCCTTCCCCTTAGTGCTCTCACTGGATCTGACCTCTTTCTCCATTGCTTTCTCATTTATTCTTCTTGACCATTCTTCCTCCACCCTGAAAACACATTGGTTTGAATCTTGTGTCACCTAACAGCATTCTCCACTTCTCTCCCTTGTTGAGGCTTATATTCCAAAGCCCGCTCACCCACAGCACTTGTTATGTCCACTATTTGTCTGTCCAGCACTGTTTCTGTCTTAATTTGTGATGATTTCAGTAGCTGTGTGGATGATCCTTCCAGAACTCCGACCTCTCTGTTTCTTGAGCTCCTCCCCTTCAGCGACCTTTCCTGCCCTCTGACTCCAGCCACTCACTGCCATGGTCAGACTCTAGATTTTTCAGTCTCAGCGACTTTCTGACCACCACCTTCAGCTTTTTCGCTCACCCCTCTGTGCCCAAATCCTCAGTCTTCCCTCGGGGCTACAGTCCATTGACCCATCACCTTTTTACTTTCTTCATGTTTCCCCCTCCTCGTGTCCTTACTTCCCTCCTCAACCTGTGGAAATTTCATGGCCGGTCACTACTGTCACTCCTTCTGTGGCCTCTCTCTCACTCTGTCTTCTTCCCTTAAAGTACGATCCTCGTCTTAAGTCCCAGTCCCCTCCTGTTCTTGGTCTCTCGCTGTTAAATGAGGCTGGAGAAAAACCATACTAGCAATCTCATTTCAGAGCCATCATCACAGGCTCAAGTGGACCCTTAATACTAGTGGGTAATTGTACTGTATTTCCTTGTCACTCTCCCACAGTCTGTTTCAGTCTATTTCATACCTTCTCTAATGTGTAACACCTCTTCTCCATGTACACTCTTGGCTGGTGGCCCACCATCCAGTTTTGTGGAGAGAACAGATGCAGGCAGAAGGGAACCTACCTCCTTCAACTTCAGTCCTGCCTCCACTGCCAACCAGTATGTGCGCCAGTTCTTGTCATGGTTGAACTGCCCCTGCCCTTGCTGCCGTCTGTACCCGGTCCCATCTCCTCTCACTGCCCAGAGCCGTTGCTACAGCAGTTCCTGTCGTCTCTCCAGCTTCATCCGGTTCTCCATCGCAAGTGGAAACCTTTTATTTTTGTTTAAACAGCCATCATACATGCTGTTCCTTCTCCCATGATGGGAGTAAATAAAAAAGAACTCTCTCGATCTCATATCCCCTGCTGACTTCCACCCCACTTCTCTGCACCGCTTCACAACAGAACTTCTAGAATGAGTTGCCCATCCTTAGTCTCCTCTTTCTGTCCTTGCAGCTTGCTGAGTCGAGTCCCATCAGATGAGGCCTCCTGTGGTCAGCTCTGAGTCACCGTCTGGTCTGACCTGTCAGCTCCATTCCACGTGGCTTTGGCCTTCTTCTCCTTGAAACACTCTCTCTTCAGCTTCAGAGCACTACGCTCCTGATTTTCATCCTATTTCCATCTGTTCCTTCTTAGTTCTTTGTATGAGTCTTTTTCATTTCCCAAGCTTCTAAAGGTCAGGGTTCAAGGGCTCAATATTTAACCTCTTCTCCTCTCCATCTCTATGCTTATTCTCTTATTAATTTTATCCAGTATCCTGGGTTTGAGTAGTATTTCTAATCTGACGAAGTTGGTACCTCCAGCTCAGGCCTGTTCTTTGAACTTCAGTGTGGCATTCATCTGATACACATCTCACAGTTAACACATTCAAAATCAAGTTCGTGATATTTCCTTACATCTTATTTTTTCCTAGAACCCTATCTCAGTAAATGATAACTCATTTTTTTTTTCTAGTTGCTTAAGCTTAAAATGGGCATCCCTGGTGGCTCAGATGGTAAAGAATTGACTTGCAGTGGAGGAGACCTGGGTTCAGTCCCTGGCTAGGGAAGATCCCCTGGAGAAGGGAATGGCAACCCACTCCAGTATTCTTGTCTGGAGAATTCCATAGACAGAGGAGCCTGGTGGTCTGTGTAGTCTGTGGGATTGCAAAGACTTGGACACAACTGAGTGACTAACACTTCACTCTTCTGCAAGCTTAAAACATTCTGTCTTCTTTTTACCTCATAATTCTAGGTTGAGAGTCAGCAAATTCCTTCTTTAAAGGGCCAGTTAGTAAATATTTTTGGCTCTGCAGGCTGTACAGTCTCTGTCACAAACATTCTTCTCTGCCCCCTAGCACAAAACAGCCATAGACTTTGTGTCAACTGATGAGCATTGCTGTGTTTCAATAAAACTTTATTTACAAAAATAAGTAAGTGTGGCCTGTGGACTGAGGCTTGCTGACCTCTGTCCTAGGTCCATCAGCAAAATTTAGAACCAGACTCAATTCTCACCACCTCTTCTCATCTCACCGCCTCTCCTGCTACTGCCCAGGTTCAAGGCACTTGCATATCTCGCCTGGACTACTAGAGTGGGCTCTAGATGCGTCTCTCCTGCCGTGTCTCTAGACGTGCCTGCCCTGGCTTCACCTCAGTCTGTTGTCCATGCAAAGCCAGACTGGGTTCCACTGAAGCAAGACTACAGCACTGCAAAGCATTATTCTTTTCAGCAAGGAGGATAGTTATTGTCACAATAGTAACCAACAGACTTGGGCAACTCTGAATGGTTCATTCTTGGCAGGTGTACCTCTATGCTGTTAAGTCACCATTGTGTTTCTCCTGTAATCATCATTATTCATAATCACAAACAGGTAGATATTATTAGCCGTACTCTTGGCAGATTGGATAAACAGATTTTCAGGAAGTGAAGTGAAAGTCACTCAGTAGTGTCCAACTCTTTGCAACCCCATGGACTATATACAGTTCATGGAATTCTCCAGGACAGAATGCTGGAGTGGGTAACCTTTCCCATCTCCAGGGGATCTTCTCAACCCAGGGATCGAACCCAGGTCTCCTGCATTACGGATTCTTTACTAGCTGAGCCACAAGGAAAGCCCAGATTTTCAGGAACTTACTAAATAGGTTTAAGTGAAACAGAAAATAAACCCCTCCTAAGACAGGTCACATCATCTTCTGTTGTCTTCTGGCCTCAATCAAAATAAAAGTCAGAGTCCTCACCTCAACCTGGGGCTGCATGAGGTCTGTCCTGAACCTGTCCTCCTCTCTCCTTTCCCTTCCTCCTGTTTCAGCTAGAAATGTGCTGGCTTCCCCTCTGTTCCTGGGACATTCCAGACATGGTTCCTGTTTGTGTTTGTTTTTGTGTGTCTGTGTTAGTTGCTCAATCCTGTCCAACTCTTTGAGACCCCATGAACTGTAACCCTCCAGGTTCCTCTGTCCATGGGATTCTCCAGGCAAGAATACTAGAGTGGGTTGCCATCCCTTTCTCCAGATCTTCCCAACCCAGGGACTGAACCCGGGTCTCCTGCATTGCATGTGGATTCTTTACTGACTAAGCCACCAGGAAAACCATGGTACCTGTTGGGGGCTTTTATGCTTGCTGTTTCTTTGACTAAAATGCTCATACCCTAAAATCCACCCAGCATTTTCCTTCCACTCTTCATATGTTTACCCATGTCACTTTTTCAAAAAGGCCACCTTGTCTACACTTGATCTTAGCCAAAAGGCTGAGAAGCGATGACCACGTTGTCTAAATGTTCAACCTGTATCTGACATAGACACTTGTTCCTTGAGCTCTTGTTGCCCGCCCACATAGCATGTATATTACTTGTTGTTGTTCTTCAGTTGTGTTCGACTCTTGCGATCCCATGGACTGCAGCATGTCAGGTTTTCCTGTCCTTCATTCTCTCCTAGAGTTTGCTCAGATTCATGTCCATCGAGTTCGTGATGCCATCCAACCATCTCATCCTCTGTCGTCACCGTCTCCTCCTGCCTTCAATCTTTCTCAACATCATGGTCTTTTCTAATGAGTCAGCTCTTTGCATCAGGTGGCCAAAGTATTGGAGCTTCAGCTTTAGCATCAGTCCCTCCAATGTATATTCAGGGTTGATTTCCTTTAGGATTGACTGGTTGGATCTCCTTGCAGTCCAAGGGACTCTCAAGAGTCTTCTTCAACACCACAGTTCAAAAGCATCAGTTTTTTGGTGCTCAGCTTTATGGTCCATCTCTCACATCCATACTTGACTACTGGAAAAACCATTGCTTTGACTAGGCGGACCTTTGTCAGCAAAGTAATGTCTCTGCTTCTTAATACGCTGTCTAGTTTTGTCATAGCTTTTCTTCCAAGGAGCAAGTGTCTTTTAATTTCATGGCTAGAGTCACCATCTGCAGTAATTTTGGAGTCCTGGGAAATAGAATCCATCACTGTTTCCATTACTTGTAGTGTATTCTCTTTTCTCTGCTTTCTTTCCTAGTGTGTGAGCTCCATGGGGGCAGGGACTTGTGTGCATTTTATTCATGAAAACAGTGTGAGTAGTTTCCATGAGGATGATGATGCCTTGTGCTTACCCTCTGTGGTCCTGGATGGCAAATGTAGGGCCAGTTGGTAGCTTTATTATCCACTGAGTGTGAAGGGAAGACTTCTGTTCCAGAATGAAGTGCTTCTTAGACAAATACTGGGTTGGCTGCCACCCGTGGTAAGAGGTTCTGATCTAGTAGTGACCAGGCAGTTATTCTGCAGTCTTCTTATTGCTTAACCCTTGGACTGCAAGGAGATCCAACCAGTCAATCCTAAAGGACATAAACCCTGAATATTCATTGAAAGGACTGATGCTAAAGTTTTTGTCCTCCTAATGCAAAGAACTGACTCATTGGAAAAGACTCTGATGCTGGGAAAGATTGAAGGGGGCGTCAGAGGATGAGATGGTTGGAATGACTCAATGGACATGAGTTTGAGCAAACTCCAGGAGATAGTGAAGGACAGGGAAGCGTGGCATGCTACAGTCCATGGGTTTGCAAAGAGTTGAATGCGACTAAGCGACTGAACAACAATTTCTTAATCCAGGTGCTTTCAGTACAAGTGACAGAAGCGAGGGTTCGGAAGTTGGCTGTGAGTCCTATGGTTGCTTCTCCCATCTGGCCCCAGCTTCTGCAGTGCCACCTACCTTTGTATTAGTTTCCTGAGGGCATCATAGCAAAGTATCCAAAACTTGATGACTTAAAACAATAGAAATTGTCCTCTCACAGTTCTGGAGATTAGAAGTCTGATGTCAAGGTGTCGGCAGGGCTGTGCTCCTTCTGAAGGCTGGAAGGAAGAATCCTTGCCTCTTCTCGCTTCAGTTGGTTGCTGGCACTCCTTGTTTTTTCTTGGCTTGTGGCAGCATCACTCCAGTCTCTACTTCAGTCTCCTCATGCCCATGCCTCTGTGTGGCTGTGTTCAAGGTTCCCTCTTGTTTTTGGGGTGAAGGGACTGCACTACATGACTTGTAGTAGCTTCCCAGGTGGCACTAGTGGTAAAGAACCTGCCTGCCATTGCAGGAGACATAAGAGACTTGGGTTCTACCCCTGGTCAGAAAGATCCCCTGGAGGAAGGAATGGCAACCCACTCCAGTGTTCTTGCCTGGAGAATCCCATGGACAGAGGAGCCTGGCGGGCTGCAGTCTATGGGGTTGCAAAGAGTTAGACATGACTGAAGCGACTTAGCACACAATATAATGTTGCTTCTGCCTGTCTTAAAGCTTTATAAACACGGTGAATGTTTTTCTTACACGATAGCTGTTTTTTGGGTCATCATCATTGATAATGTTGCGTTTACATTTCAGCTTATCCAGTGTTTACTTAGGGCTGTTGCAGGTCAAACATGGTGCTCGGTCATGGAAGCACAGAGATGAGAGAGACTCATTTTCTTTCCTGGAAGCACTTACAGTCCAGCAACGGAGAAAATGTTTTTTAGTTTCCTTTTAAAAATCTGTGCTTATTAAATTCCTGGGACGAGAGACTGGTTTTCTTGGTTCCTTCCCCCATCTTGAGATCGTTCTATGATTACCTAGTCTTCAGAAATTCTTAACCCTCTAGGACGGCTTTTCTTTTATAGTCTTGTTTTGGAATTATGCTTATCTCTCCTCTGTCCCCTCTGTTGTTTACCCATTGGACATCTTGAACATGTCCAATAAAGCCTCACCCTCCCTGGCTGTCATGACCTCTCCCAAGCTGTGGTCATTCTTGCTCAAGAGTTCCCCTGTGAATCCTTTATCAAACAAGTTCCATCTTGACAGAATTATTAGGTCTGGTGGAGCAAGTTCTCTTGTTGCTTTTTTTGTCCCTAGTACTGTGTTTCTTCACTGTTGTCATTGCATTTCCCTTTAGCAAACTGGGGATAGCCTTCTCAAAAAATACTTTTAAATGCATGTATCATAAAACATGAAGGATTACAAATGAGACCAGTTATATTCAAATATAGTTATCATAATAGTTTTAAAGATTGTTATACCCATACTTTATGTGTTCCTCAGTGAAGGACTTCAGATAAAATATCTGAAGCTAGTCAGAGAGCTGCTGTCATTTTGACCCCCTCAGTTGTGTCTCCCTGTGTGTATGGTCAAGACCTTCTGCTCTGGGAACGGAAATGAGCAGCCAGGGCCTGTTAGCAACAACCAAGAAGCCATATGATACGTTTGGCCTCCCCACTGGTTCCGAGGTCTGAGTTAGAGACAGAATCTCTTTTCTCTGTCTAACTGCTAGTCTTTAATATACTTAGTAATAACTTAACCTACATTCTTTTTTAGCATTCTTCTTGCAAATGGCCTTTGTCATGCTTCCACTTGTGCATATGAACATGTGTTTAATGCTTTCTGCCTGCAGGCACTGTCTTAGGCGCCAGGGCTGCAGAGATGGGCAAGTCTCAGTTAAGGCATGCTGAAGGGCTCACAGTCTAGTGGGAGGAGGTGGGCTTGTGAAGGGTCCTCCACGACAGGGAGGCCCACGGTCGCTGCCTCAGGCTCATGACTATGGTGTTTGATTTGTAATTATGATTATTAGGTAATACTGGGTTGAAAAACCCAAGTAAACTTTTTGGCCAACCCAATATGATATATTTTAAGTTATTCCAATTTTTTTTTAGAAAATTGAAAAGTTGCACACACAGTACAGAGAGTCCCCTTATATCCTTCACCCATTTTCCCCTAATGTTAATATCTGGTACATTTGTCAAAACTAACATTATCCTTAGTATTTTATTATCAACTAAACAACTAAACATAAGAGTCCTTAGTCTCATTTAGTCTGTGATAGTTTTTCCCTTTTTGTGTTTTTCATGATTTTAGCAGTGGTGAAGAGTACTTTGTAGAATTTTCCTTACTTTGGCTTTATCTTGGTGTTTTTCTCATGATTAGACTGGGGTTTGGGTATAGGAGGAAGACTGTCATAAAGGTGAACATGACATCAGACATCAGGTTCTCATCAGACATCTCTGGTGATGTTGATCTTCATTCACCTCCCCGTTAAACTGGGATTCACAAGGTCTCTCCACTGTAAAGTGAAGATTTTTCCTTTTCCAAACTCATTTCTTTGGAATTGAATTCCTAAGTTCAGCCCAATTCCTAAGTTTTACATCCTGGAAGGGCAAGTATGTACATATATTTTAAATTCTTCTATAAGGGACATTTGTGCAATTATTTATTTAATCCTTATTTACATCAGCATGCTAAGTTGCTTCAGTTGTGTCCAACTCTTTGCAATCCCGTGGACTGTAGTGCACCAGGCTCCTTTGTCCGTGAGATTTCCCAGGTAAGAATACTGGAGTGGGCTGCCAGGCCCTCCTCCAAGGGATCTTCCTGATCCAGGGATCAAACCCACATCTTGTGTCTCCTGTGTGAGCAGGTGGGTTCCTTACCATTTGCATTACCTGAGAAGCCCACATCAGCATGAGCTCATGTATATTTATTTTATTCTTTTGAGCTATATTTCATATTGCTATATCATTTATTTCTGCAATTTAAAAAAAAAGCAGGTTGTTCCAATTTTGGCCATTGGGAACTCTTTTCATGTTGACTTCTTTGTTGACATGCTTATCCTTTTAGATTTTTGAGTACTGTGTTTCTGGCATTTGTAAAACGCTCCAGGCTCATCTTATATTTTCTCTGCCCCAGCCATAGAATCAGCCATTTCTTCTTGGAGAAGTCATGGCCTTTTGATTCCAGATGTATGATTCTCTGCATGATTACTTCTATGGAATATTCAGAACAAATCATAAATGTCATATTTAGAACCAGTCATAAATATCATATTTAGCACCAATCATAAATATGAAGATCAAAGCAATTTTCCAATTTGAGTTGTTGGTTTTCATATCCCAAGATTTTAGATATTACTGTTTTACTTTATAGGTTTGAAATTCCATTTCTTTTGTGTTTATTCACAAGAACAAACTTGTTTCACCAGGAAATTAGCTAATGATCAGATATGTCATTCTGCTTTATGGAATAGAATATGTTCATTTTAATTCGTGTTGAGGGGTGATGTTTGTATTGGCCAAATAAGATAGAACTGTACTTTGTATGTTTCATGAATGCTAACCACTTAGCTAAGTTCATTGTCAAGGTCTATGTAAAATGCTTTAGAATTTTGATTAGCAGGAAATGAATGATTCCTTTTATAACATTAATGTCTTTTCAAGTTTTCTTTTTTAATTTTAGAAGGTATACAACATATATAGCTTTGGTTTAAAGTATCTATGATTGAAGAAGAACTGTTCAGCAGTTTGGGGTAAAGAAAACTGCAGCCTTTTCTGTGGAGTGAGAGGACCTAAGTTTTAATCTTTGTTCTGTTTCTGACTTGCTGAAGTTCCTAAAGGAAGTCTTAGACTTCATGGATCTCAGTATTCTTATCTGTAAAAGAGGACTGGGTGAAAGCTTTAAAGTTACCCCACCCCGCTTCCCTTCCTTTTTAACAGCTCGATTGAGGATTTAGGACTCATTTTGGTGACTCAGTGCTTTCTTTTTCAATTAAAGAAAAATTTTTTTAATTGGAGGATGATTTTTCTACAATAATTGTGTTGGTTTCTGCTGTACAACAACGGGAGTCAGTCCTAGGTATCTCTGTATATCCCCTCCCCCTTCAACCTTCCTCCCAGCCTTCACCCTCCTCCCCACCCCTCTCGGTTATCACAGAGTGCTGGGCTGGGCTCCCTGTGCTGTACAGCAGCTTCTCGCTAGCTGTCTTACACATGGTGGCGTATGTGTCAATGGCGGCTCTCAGTTCGTCCCACCGTCTCCTTTCCCCGCTGTGTCTGCAAGTCTGTTCTCTATGTCTGCATCTCTATTCCTGCCCTGCAAACAGGTTCATCAGTACCATTTTTCTAGATTCATACATATGCATTAATATACGATATTTGTGTTTCTCTTTCTGACTTACATCACTGTGTTTAACAGCCTCTAGGTTCATGTACTTCAGTTCAGCTGACTCACATTTGTTCCTTTTTATGGCTGAGTGTGCTTCTTTTTATACTAGGGTTGAGCAAGCTTGTGTATTTGTGTGTATGTGTGTGTCTAAAGTTCTGGAACAGATCTAGTATTATAGCTTGAAAGTAGTTATCTGGTCTAGTGTATACCTGAAAGGGAATGTCACTCAGGAAATGCTATAATATTCGGAGGAAACACTTACAGAAATAAAGTCCTTATTATTTACTTTTTTGTAGAAACAAACTCATACTTTACTTTTAACAAGTTCTCATTATTCATAAAAATTGGGAAAGCTGCCATCTTCAAAGGCTGTAGTTCATATTTTATTAAGTACACGTGGTTTCCTCCATTCTGTTATGCACACTTTCACTTTTCAAAGATTTGTTTTTGAGTTGACATGTAGAAATTTTACTCATCTCCTAAGAAAGAATCAGAGGAGTTTATGTCTGTATTTTAGTTCTTTAGTGTCTGGCTTTATGGAGATGAAGACTGGGGGGGAAAAAAAAAATCTGCATTCCTTGAAATGGGCTCCCTGGCAGCCATCCCTCAAGTTAGAAGGGGAAAAGGGTGAAGATAACAAAAGATTTGTGTGATTTGAAGATAAAGTAGTACTTTGTGCTATTGTTTTGATTTTAGTTACAGTATTTGATTTATATTGCTTCTAAATGAAGTCAGAGACTTTCCTTTTAAATTTTTATTCATTTATTTATTCGTTTTTGGTTGCACTGAGTCTTTGTTGCTGTCCGAGGGCTTTCTCTAATAGTGGTGAGCAGGAGCTACTCTTTGTTGTGATGTCGGGCTTCTCATTGCATTGACTTCTCTTGTTGTGGAGAACGGGCTATAGGGCCTTCGGGTTTCAGTAGTTGCAGCACACGGGCTTAGTTGCCCCAGGCATGTGCAGTCTTCCAGGACCAGGGATCGAAACCAGGTCCCCTGCATTGACAGGTAAATTCTTAACCACTCGACCACCAGGGAAGTCCGAGACGTTCAGTTTTTTAAGTTTAAGACAACAGTAGGGTCCCTCCTAGATTCTAGATGGTATATAGAGATTGGGGAGCATTGGCAAACATAAATTCTGGGGCAGGTTTGCCCTGTTTGACACTTATGAATGTTATGTGAAAGGTTCAGGGAAAAAAATCAGATGATATTCTTGTTGTCTTATAAAAATAGTGCAAATAGATTGTATTATGCCATATGGAATACTCTGACATTCTATGAGTATAGGATTATTGTACTCATAGTATATCATAGTACTCCTAGTACACTGGATTACAAGTACAGCATTTTAAACAATGTACTGTAATTATTAGTTTAATTTTAGGACTGATTTTTATAAAGTAGAGATTTAAAGGCTGCTAAATTGATATCTCATAAAAATTGTTGAACTTTATTATTTTATTAAAAAATTGTCAGACCTTTGAGTGTGGTAGGTAAAATGATATTCTCCTAAGGACATTGTTGATGCTCTGTTATTTGCTCCTTCAATAAAGATCTGTTGGGAATTTATTTTGGATTGTTGTTGTTCAGTCACTCAGTCATGTCTGACTCTTTGCTATCCCATGGACTGTAGCATGCCAGGCTTCACTGTCCTTCACTGTCTCCCAGAGTTTGCTCAGACTCATGTCCATTGAATCAGTGATACTTACACTTGAATTAATTATTTAAGTTTTACAGTCTTCTCTAAGCTTATTTCAGAATTCTCACTACATCAGATGATTTTGATGTTTTCCTGAAATCTACTTATATATTATATATTATATATTATAGTTAGTTCTAGAAGGTCTTGTAGGTCTTCATAGAACTGTTCAGCTTCTTCATCGTTACTGGTTGGGGCATATATTTCTTGATGAAAGTGAAAGAAGAGAGTGAAAAAGCTGGCTTAAAGCTCAACATTCAGAAAACTAAGATCATGGCATCTGGTCCCATTACTTCATGGCAAATAGATGGGGAAACAGTGGCTGACTTTATTTTTCTGGGCTCCAAAATCACTGCAGATGGTGATTGCAGCCATGAAATTAAAAGACACTTACTCCTTGGAAGGAAAGTTATGACCAACCTAGACAGCATATTAAAAACCAGAGACATTACTTTGCCAGCAAAGGTCTGTCTATCAAGGCTATGGTTTTTCCAGTAGTCGTGTATGGATGTGAGAGTTGGACTATAACAAAAGCTAAGCGCCGAAGAATTGATGGTTTTGAACGGTGGTGTTGGAGAAGACTCTTGAGAGTCCCTTGGACTGCAAGGAGATCCAACCAGTCCATCGGAAAGGAGATCAGTCCTGGGTGTTCATTGGTAGGACTGATGTTGAAGCTGAAACTCCAATACTTTGGCCACCTGATGCGAAGAGCTAACTCATTTGAAAAGACCTTGATGCTGGGAAAGATTGAGGGCAGAAGGAGAGGGGGACAACAGAGGATGAGATGGTTGGATGGCATCACTGACTCAATGGACATGGGTTTGGGTGGACCCCGGAAGTTGCTGATGGCCAGGGAGGCCTGGCGTGCTGCAGTTCATGGGGTCACAAAGAGTTGGACACAACTGAGCCACTGAACTGAACTTATGAATAGTAAAGATTTAGTTTCTCTTTCCCTTCTGAGTTCTGAAAAAGTTTTAATAAACAGATACATGTTAAAACCCTGCTATCAGGAGTGGGTAAAGTTTTCAAAGAAGAGAGATATCAAAGAGTAGTAAATGGATTTTCTTGGGATGCTGGGAGGGTTAACATTTTAATCCACTTGATAGTTGTTTCAGCTACAAGTGATAACTCAAGTTGTTTTGCTTTTTAAAACATAAGCCATTTTCCTTTCAGTAATATAGTATGCATTGCCTGAAAATGCCTGGGTAAGCTTTTTTTTTGTAGAAAGATTAAGCTCATAGAGTTAAAGTAAATTTTTAAATTCTATGAACAACCTGGTTTTGAAGATTTTGGTAGGAACACCATGACCCTGTGTGCCTGGCTATGGTTCACTGTACTCTAGGCTCTTGTGAGGTCAGGGATGGCAGGATGTTTGTTTTTCCCAAGCTATTGCAAGATAAGATGTTCAGTCAATAAATGGGTTGATCTGTATTTAAGGACATGGCTTAAATGGATCTATTTGTACATTTTCAATATCTTATTATAAAAATTTGAAGCGCCCAGCATAGTAGAAGGAACTTGGCAGTGAATGCTTATACAGTAAGTGCCCTACACGCAACCCTTCAAGTTGGGAACTTGCAAAGAGCCAGACATGAGTTTGCATGTTCAGCCACATAAGTTGGTTAACATGTCTGGTGTACATTGTCACAGGTGTGCATCCTCCACAAATGGCTGTGCTTTTGTGTACTTTACAGTACGGTATAGAGTACAGCAGTACTGCATCTTTATTTAAGCCCAGGATGTCTGGAAGCAAGCTTAAAAGCAGCAGTGATGTAGCTGGTACTAATGTACTTTTCAAGGTACTATTAAGATTAAAGATGTTTTATTTCTTGTGTTTGTTTTTATGTATTCTCTATGTGAAAACTTTTACAAATCTATTACAGTACAGTACTGTATGGCCCGTTATGTTAGGCTAACTTTGTTGAACTTGAAAACAAACTGGGCTTAATGAGCGCACTCTGGGAACAGAGCATGTTCATGTGTAGGGGAGTTACTGTACACCTATCACCTAAAGTCTACCATTATCATTTTACTCTGTTCGCTTTATCACTCATCTCTCCATCTATCTGTCTTCCTATCCATTCATTAATGTATCTTATTTTTGGTCCATTTCAAGGATATATCTAGACTGTCATGACAGCTCATTTGTACTCAGGGCCCATTGTCTGAATTAGTGAAAGAGAGGGTGATGAGGAGTCAGTTTTATGTATCAGATGTAGCTCTGTTGTTACTGACCTCAAATGATATTTATCGATAAACTGGTTTCTCACTGATGTTGCTATGATTTTAATGTCACTTCGATCTTCAGTACAGTCTTCTGATAGAAATTTCTCAGTGGACAGCTTTGATGATGGTATGAATGCCGATTGTGTGTGTTTACTGTTGCCATTACAAATAGCTTTAATGTTGTCTCACGCGAGACTTCCTCTTTTATGTCTCTTTTGGTTAGGAGTAGCCCATCGAAGCCAGAGCAGTGAGGGAGTCAGTTCTCTCAGCAGCTCGCCCTCCAATAGCCTTGAAACGCAATCCCAGTCTCTCTCACGTTCCCAGAGCATGGATATCGATGGAGTCTCTTGTGAGAAAAGGTAAAGTAAGCCAGTTTTCCCATAAGCTGCTTTACTGATAGAAAGGGAAAGATCTGTTCACTTTAGTGTCTAGTCCAGTAGTCTCAAATGCCAGCCCAGAGGTCTATGCCAGCCCTTAGCTTGATTAGCGCTCAGTTTATTAAACTGAAAGGTCTTTGTTTTATTCTGAAATGATCTTTATACCTTTTTTAAGTTTGGGTGCTGAAATGTCTTTTATGAAATATTGGTACAGGTGGTAAAAAAAAATTTTTTTTAATGTCTTTATTTTGTAAGTACAAAGTTGGCAAACATAGATCAGCCCCTAAAAATTTCTTCAAAGATTTACTACTTGGTGAAATTTTTTTTTTAACTTGGTAAAAAAAAATTTTTTTAACAGTTTGCAAGGGTGTAGGCAGGTAAGCAAGTGTTCTAGGAGCTCCATGAGGATCGGGGTGCCCTGGAGTAGAGCCATCCTGTGTCGCACAGGTGTGCCGCTGTGCTGTGAGTAGATGACAGAGTGGCTGAGGGGTTGATTCCTTTACTCCTTGGACAGCCAGACCCCCACGACGTGGCTCCTCTGCCCTCATGCAGCCCCCTCTGTTTCTGTTAGTGCGCCAGACAGATAGCATTTTCTAGGTGTGTTAGAATACTGGGGTGTTGTGCACTTTAGGTTGGGGTGAGGAGCCAGATCAGAGATCACCCCACTTTAGGCAAGAATTCAGAAAGGACTACACTGCCAGGAAAAAGATCAAGTAGAAAAAAATCAACCATATAGAGGAAAAACAATTGTGTTCTTACTACCTTTGCTCTGAGTGGATGAATTTTTTAAAACTCAAGTCAGCTCTGCAATTTCAGTGTAGAGTTGGCCAGTGGGTAATTTTCATGTGGGTTTAGCACCTAAATTTACACTTAACTGTTGTAGTCTGAAAAACCTCAGGCTAAGAACTGTCATATACAGTGGACCTTTTCATGTCTTTAAGCATCTAGCAGAAACAAACATAAATCATCCAAGTGTTCAGAGAATTTCCTTAGAAAAATTTCCAAGAAATATGACCTCATGGCCAAAAATTAAAGCACGCTCAGCGACTCTCTCTCTCGAGTCTGCCCGTGTGTCTATCCACATGTAGTCTTTCTCCTCCTAATAAACACTTTACTTGTTTCATTTTAAAGAAAAAAAAAAGCATAGTCCAAAAAAGCCGCCATGTGTAAGAGTCTGAAGAATCAGTAACAATAGAATTATTCACCTAGACTCATTGGGGTTTTGGAATTGTCAAATACAGAACGTAAAATTTGTATGTTTAACTAAATTTTAAAAAGTATTGAAAATGTGAATAAGAGGCAGGCAACTATAAAAACAACCAAGCATATTTGGAAAAGAACTGAATAGAATTTCTAAAAATGAAAAGATAGTAATACACAGTGGGTTAAGATAACTAAAGAGAAAATTAACAAATGGAGTGATAGAGCTGAAGAACTTACCTGGAGTGTACCACAAAGAGAAAGAGAGATGAAAAATATGAAGGATGTTTAGAAATACAGAGGACAAGAGGATACAAATTTAGTATATAGCTAATAGAAGTATCAAAAGGAGAGGGCAGGCACACTGGGAGATTTCTGACTTCTCTCCTTGTTCCATTGTTTTTTCTTCTGCTGATTTGAAAGCCATTATCAAAATGATAAACAGCTGAGGATTTGTCTAGAGTTGATCAATATATGAATCTTCAGGTTTCAGGAAGCCCTATAACTTATGAGCAAGGTAAATAAAAGGAAATTTGTATCTAGACATTTTATAGTTAACTTGCAGAAAACCAAAGACAAAGACATTTAAAGCAGCCAAGAGAAATGAGAGATTATCTACGAAAGGACGATAGTTATATATCTCAGTGATAGAGGGCAGAGGACTATGGAATCAGTGTTAAGTGCTGAGAGAAAGTAACTGTCAGCTGGAAACTGTGTGTATTTGTGAAACTATCTTTTAAGAGCAGGGGAGAAATAAAGATATTTATAGATTTAAAAAACAAATGTGAACAACTGATGGTCTGCCACAAGAAGACCCCAAATTTTAACAGATGCATTTAAGAAGGAAAATGTGTGTGGCTGATTCACTTTGCTCTGCAGTAGAAACTAACCCAACATTGTAAAGCAACTATACTCTAGCAAAAATTAGTTTTTGAAAAAGCTACTAGGATATATTGTACAGCACGGGGAATACAGCAAATACTCTATAATAACTCTAAATGTAGTATAACCTTTAAAACTTGGAAATCACTACATAGTACACCTGTAATTTACATAATACTATGTACCAACTATACTTCAAGGAAAAAAAACCAAGCATTTTTTTCTCAAAAAAAAAAAAGGAAAATGAACTCAAAACTAATGTCTGAGATGCAGGGAGGAAAGATGAGTTAAGAAAAATAATAAATATGTGCTAAATCTGAACACTGATGGTTTAAGACAGTAATAACAGTGTATGAAATAATAGAGAGAGAGAGAAGTAAATAATCGGATCTTAACACACTAGCAACAGAATAGCATAGCAGATAAAGCCGGAAGGGGAGTGATTGTCTACTTGGGAGAGGGGTAAAGTTAGTGGCAAGCTCTTAGACTCTTGAGTTAAGAATACTTCATGAAATTTCAAGAATAACCACTAAAGGAATAGAAAGAGTGTATTTTCAAACCAGTAAAGGGAAAATATGAAACAAGGTTGGGGAGGGGAGGGAATTTAAGTCAATTCAAAGAAAAGGAAGAAAGAAACACAAATTTTTAAAAAGAGGCAAACAGCACAAAATAAGATGGTTATAAAAGACATGAAAATGTCAACAATCACCGTAAATCACGATGAAAAGTCATAGGTTGGATTAAAAACAAAATAGAAGCTAGCTTTCTTTTTGTTTACTGAAGGTATACCTGAAACACTAGCATGAAACTGAAAGAAAGGGGAAAATATACTAGGCAAATACTAAACAAAATAGGGATAAATGTATTAATAAATTAGACTTTAAGTTACAAAATACTATTAGAAGTAAGCACTGTATAATGATAAATGTTTAGTTTACCAGCAGGATATAACAGTTCAAAACATTTATATGTACTTAGTAATATAATAACATATAATAAAGCAAATCTTGATAGAACTAGAGGAAATTGACAAATACCTAATATAATGGGAGATTTTTAACATATCTCTTTCAGCCATCAATAGAGCAAAGAGAATGAACAGCAGTAAGCATATGGACAAATTAAATAACACAGCTAACAAGCTTGATCTAATGAAGGATACCGAGCTTTGCAGTCTACAGTTGGAGAATACACATTTTTTTCTGATACCCATCAACCAGAAGGGTTCAGGAGTCAGAATCATATTGATAATGTTTTCTGATGTTAGGTTAGATAATTCATGTAGGGTGGGTTAAAAAAATCATAAATCTGGAAATTAAAAAAAAAAAAAAGCATGCTTCTAAATACAGGTCAAAGAAGAAATCATGATGGAAATCTGAACTGAACAATAACAAATTTATATGCCATCATTTGTGTGTCACAGTTAATGGGGTCCTTGGAAGAGAATATAAAGACAATATATGTATATAATACTAAAGAAGAAAAAAGAATATAAGTAAATACTTGGAATTAAACCCCATTTCTTAGAATATGTTTCCCTTGGATATGTGCATGGCTTGCTGCTGCTGCTAAGTCACTTCAGTCATGTCCAACTCTATGCGACCCCATAGACGGCAGCCCACCAGGCTCCCCTGTCCCTGGGATTCTCCAGGCAAGAACACTGGAGTGGGTTGCCATTTCCTTCTCCAATGCATGAAAGTGAAAAATGAAAGTGAAATTGCTCAGTCGTGTCCGACTCTTAGTGACCCCATGGACTGCAGCCTACCAGGCTCCTCCGTCCATGGGATTTTCCAGGCAAGAGTACTGGAGTGAGGTGCCATTGCCTTCTTCGGTCCATGGCTTACCTCCTTCCTATTTTTGCCTAGGTATTATTTCAGTGAGGTGACCCCATTTAAATGGGAGAGCCCTGCCTTCTCAATTACCTTTTCCTTGCTCTTTTTCCTTCAGTTTTTATATAGCATTTATCATATACTCTATGCTTTGCTTATTTTATTTTATCATCTTTCTCCCTTTAACTGGAATGGAAGCTCCATGGCACAGGAAATTTTTTTGGTCTCTCGTCTGTTGGCATCTCAAATACCTAGAACAGTGCCTGCCTAGGATGGGCACTCAGTAATGCTTGTTACTGAAAAAGAGAACTCTGTGAAAATGTAAATATGCAGGATGCAAATCAATTTGAAAATCTGGATAAACTCAGGTTCCTCTAAGATCACAGTTCTCCCAAAATTGGCTTAGAAAGAAAGAGAGAATCTGAATTAAAAAAAAAAAAAGTTAAATTGAATCAGTATTTTACAGTTTTCCCCAAGAAAGCACCTTGCTTATATGATCTTGTGGGTACTCCCACCATCCCAACTTTGCACACATTTTTTAGATAATCTTTAAACTTCCCAAGTCTGTTTATGAGGCTCATATGACCTTCATATACAAAACCAGACAATACTAATATCAAAGAAGAAAATTAATTACATGGTAATCAATAAAATTGGTAAAAATTACATGGTTATGAACATATTTGCAAAAATCTGAAGATATTGGCAAATCAAATAGTGCATCACATAGAAAGCAGGCAAAACATCTCCGGGTCTGGGTGCCAGGATGGTAGTTACTGTGGGTTATCATGGTTGTGATTGAAAGGGTCATGGGAGGGACCTTTGGGGTGCTGGAAATATTCTGTTGCTTGATCTGGGTGCTGATTACATTAGTATGTTTCCTTAGTGAAACTTAATTCAGCCAAACACGTACCATCTGTGCACATTTCTGTATAGATAATTCCATTAAAAGATTAGTTTAAAAAAATAATATAGCATGACCAACTTGGGTTTATCTTAGGAATGTAAGGGTGTTTTAACATGAGAAAGTCTATAAATATTATCCACCTCATTGTATATTAAATAGAAAAGCTCAATATCGATTCAAGATAAAAATCCTAGCAAACAGGAGACAGAAAGATGCATCCTTAAACTGTAGGGCACAGACAGAGTTCACCAAGTATTCCACATGCTCCCCTGAATGTCCAGTCTCCTTTGCAGTTAGATTGGGGCTGAGTAACTAGGTCTGTCCCGTAGACTTGAAGTGGCATGTGTCACCTTTGGGTGAAGGCAGTTGAGCCGATGTTCCTCCTCCATCCCTCTCTTTTCTTGCTCCAGTGACCTTGGAGGCTGTGTATTGCAGATGGCATAGATTAAAGATGGAGTAAGGATGCTTCACTCTCATCAGACTTTGCGTAAGCAAGAAATAAACCCTTATAGTGTTAAGCCTCTAAGATTGCAGAGTGTATGTGTTATTACACTGTAGCCTCTTACTCTGACTACCATAAAGGACATCTACTGAAATAACTACAACAGCCCTTGTACTCAGTGGTGAGAAATTAGAAACATTCTCTTTAAAGTCAGAAATACGAGCACAGAAGACTGCTATTTCTGCTTCTGTTCAACGTGGGACCCTACCCAATGCAGTAATTGAAGTTAGGATTGTAGTGCAAGAAACGAAAGTTACTATTTGGAGATAAAATTATTATCAACCTAGGAAGTCCAATGCATAAGTAAACAAATACCTTATGAAAGGTTTATATCTAAAATTAATTAACATTACTACATACAAGCAACAAAAAATAAGAAATCTTAATTTTTAAAAAGGTACCAGTCACAATTTTATTTTAAAATATATGGTGCCTAGAGATAAATTTACCAAAAGAAGTGAAAGACTTATGGAGAAAATTAGAAAAGTTTATTGAAAGAAAACCTTAGATACTTGGAGAAACACCCTTGTCCAAGGATAGATCCATAGCATAAAGATGTCATTTCTACCCCATTTGATCTTTAGAGTCAGTAAAGCTCGAGTCAAAACCCCAACAGTATTTTAAAGGAACCTGTCGAGGCGATCATTAAGTATGTGTAGAAGAGCACAGGACCAAGAATGGCCAACACTCTTTTGAGGTAAAAGAATAAGGTGGAGGCATTGACCTAGCAGATACCAAGGCTTATTAGTGAAGTTGTACTGAGTATGGCTTAGGGACAGACAGATTGTCTAATGGGGTGGAAATTAGTATCCAGAAAGAGACCTGCACACAGCTGGACATGGTATGACAACTGGACATATGACATAAATGATTTCATATTACTGTAAAAAGAATGTTTCTTTCAATAAATGATGCTAGGACAATTATTTAATGTGAGGAAAAGTAATATATGTACTTAACTAGATTTTGCAATCAGGCTCTGCTTGATTGTATATCATTTAAAAATAATATGTATAGAAAATTTGCTCTAATTTTTGTTTTTGAAAGTGAGCCTAAGGAAATGACCACTTGGGAAAAATACTTTAAGTAAGTATGATAGATGGAATGTTTATAGCCTAGTATATGAAGAGCTCTTAAAAATTATTGAGAAAAAAGATGAATCTTTATTATTTAACTTTCCTGACTGATCTTGATTGATATTTTAGAACTTTTCCTCAGGGAACTCCCTGGCGGTCCAGTGGTAGGGCTCAGTGCTTTCACTGCTGAGAGCCTGGGTTCGATCCCTGGTTGGGGAAATAGGATCCTGCAAGCCATGCGGTGCAGCCAAAAAAAAAACCCGATAACTTCCTCAGCCAGCAGCTATGATATTGGGGTGGGTTTATCAAAGGTAAAAGACTGATGTGTCTTTTATACTTAAAGCATGTCCCAGGTGGATGTGGATTCAGGAATCGAAAATATGGAGGTTGATGAAAATGACCGAAGAGAAAAAAGGAGCCTCAGCGATAAGGTTGGTAAGAGATGAAGGCCTTGCTTCTGTTTTTAGGTATAGTTAATAACCATCCCAGGTGACCCCGGGGTAAAGAATTCATCTGCCAATACAGGAGACGCAAGAGAGGTGGGTTCGATCCCTGGGTCGGAAATATCCCCTGGAGCAGGAAATGGCAACCTGCTCCACTCTAGTATGCTTGCCTGGAAAATTCCATGGACAGAGGATCCTGGCAGGCTACAGACCATGGGGTCCCAAAGAGTTAGACATGATCCAATGACTAAGCATGCACTCAGGTGCACAGTATTTATAAGCACTGCTTCATGTCTTGTATCTGTAAAAGTCTGTTAGAGAGGGCCACGCCAAACCAGCAGATCCTGTTTAGGTGATTTTTTTTTTTTTTTTTTTTTTCCTTTCGAAAAAATATGGGTAGCCTTGATCACCCTTATAAGTGGAAGTATAGCTTAGTCCTTTCACCTGATAAAAATCCTTCAGTTATCTTTGTTTCAGGTGCATTTTTTATCAGTAAATGATAGCAATGAATTTAGAGCTTATTTGAATTTTTTCTGTTGATTTTTAATTGCTTAAGCAAGTAAGTCATTATTCTGAGGAAGATGATCAGGAATTTAAAGCAAGAATGAGTGGAAACAGGAGGTTTTTTTATTTTGTTACCTTCTGAGCTTTAGTTCCCTATATTTAAAAAGACATTTTTTGTTTTTGCGGGTATGTGTCATGGTATAGAACTGGCATAGATAATTGCAACCCTTTGTGTTTAGTAAGTTATTAGTGTTCAGCAGCATTATTGGAAGTTGGACTATAGCCTCTTAGTGATGCAGTGCTTTATTTTGTAGTGTTTGAATCTTACAAAGTTCTTTATAGATGTTATTTCTATCTGTGGTGGAAAATAGTGAGAAACATTAAAATCTGGAAAAATTTCTATTGAAAAATCGGTTATATACCTAAAATGTCAACCTGGTCTTTTAGCATTCAGAAAAGAAAATAAATGGGAATAATGGGAATAATAAATGGGAAATAAATGATGCATCCTTCATCACATGTCTTCCTTTGCAATTCCTGATACCAGTCCTGCTGTTTTGTATTCCCTGCCATATATTGTGTTATAAGCTCATGAGACCCACAGGTTATAACTTTGAAGTCATAGTAACAAGTTTATTTTTCCTTTAATCAGTGAGTGTATAGTTGTCTGCATTTCTAAAATATCCTTATTTGTAAATGAATTAAATCAGAATTAGGTATTTCTGTTAAAGTCTTAACTCACACCTCCTACTGCTTGAAATTAACCCCCAAATCTTCTTCCCTAAAAGGAGCCTTCATCAGGTTCTGAAGTGTCTGAAGAGCAGGCCTTACAGCTGGTCTGTAAGATTTTCCGTGTCTCCTGGAAGGACCGGGACAGGGATGTGATCTTCCTTTCTTCTCTTTCTGCACAGTTTAAGCAGAACCCGAAAGAAGGTAGGAATCGGGCTCAACTGTCTCAATTTCAGAGCCCTTCGTAGAAAAATAGAACATGAACTCTTTTGTCTTTCTTTGCTGTCGACATACCTTGTCTTGCTCTGTGGTTCTATTTCTGATTACAGGGATACTTCTTGATGAAGACTTTGCTGTTTGTCTACTTTCCACTTATTGATAAATTTTTTTTTTTAATGATTTCTCCAAAGGAAAACTGTGTATCAGTTAATAGTCTCCATTGTCTCAGAGCTGAAGTTTTTTCCTTTGCAATAAGAAGGTGCTTAGAGAGAGCATTAGGGCCTCTTATACTCTGGGCAGGAGCATGCTGGGTGGTCTGCAGGGATCCTGAGAGGGTGACCGGTACCTTTTGTAAGTGCCTCCCGGGTCATGCGTAGACAGTGGAGTAAATGTGCTTGGTTAAATTGCTTTAGCAAACTAAAACACACTGATGTTTTGCAGTGTTTATAGGATTCTATTTTAAGAGGCTATACTAAGCCACACTTAAAGTAATAAAACTTAGCAAGAGACCAGCATCGCAGGGCACTCTTCATTCTTCTCTATAGCAGTCTTCTAGACACTGGTTCCCAGCCTTTTTGATACCAGGGACTGGTTTCATGAGAGACAGTATTTCCACAGATGAAGTTGCGGGGATGGTTTTGGGACCATTCAAGCAAATTACGTTTATTATGCCGCTGCTGATCTGACAAGAGGCAGGGCTAAGGTGGTAATGCGAGTGATGGAGATTAGCTATAAATACAGATGAAGCTTCACTCACTGTTTATTGCACACCCCCTGCTGTGCAGCCTGGTTCTTAAGAGGCCACAGACCATATATGTGTCTGTGGTATGGGGACCCCTGCTTTGGAGTACAGAAAATGGAGGGGAAGTTCACTGGAGTCTTCTTTTGCATTTCACTTGAATACAACCTCCTTGATGGTGGGACTTTTGTCTGTTTTGCTCCCCCATGTATTCACAGTGCCTCCACTTCATAATCCCTCAGTAGATATACTTTAAATGAGTGAATGAACGTCAAGAAGATTGCATTTCCTTTTCCCTGCTGCCTATCTTCCAAGGCAAACAAAAAAAATGTCTCTTGTATTCTAGTTTATTTCTGATTTTACTGGGTTTTTCTTCTTAATTGTGACTGTAGAATTGAGCTTAGCAATCATGAGTTTCAAAATCCTGCCACTTATTATTGTAAATCTTAAGATTCTCAAATCTGGTAATTTTTAGTAACAAATCAGGTAAGATTTACATGGGTTAGACATTTTATTTATTGAGTGATATTTAAAATGGGCTTTCCTGGTGGCTCAAGTGGTAAAGAACCCACCTGCCAATGCAGGAGACTCTGGTTCAATCCCTAGGTTGGGAAGATCCCCTGGAGAAGGAAATGGCAACCCATTCCAGCATTCTTGCCTGAGAAATCCTGTGGACAGAGGATCCTGGTGGGCTGCAGTCCATGGGATCCTAAAAGAGTCAGATACAACTTAGTGACTGAATAACAACAAAAGACCTATAACAATCAAGAGCTGCAAAGAATAAGAAGGAGGCTAGAGAACAGAATCTGCTCCAGAAAGGCAGGTGGCAACTAAATATTAGACCCTTCATAAAATACTCTGAACTTTGTACTTCATATTTCCAGTGTGATAAACTAACCTCTGTAGTTGGGAGTAGCTTCTTTTTATGGTTAATGTATATCAGCAGTGACTCTCATAGACTGGGCTCCAAATTTTTTTTTTTTAATAAGCTTTCTGTTTGAAAACATTTTAGATTTACAGAAAAATTATAGAGGGAGTGCAGGTAGTTCCTATACACAGATCATTCAGTTTTTCCTAATGTCAACGTCTTCCATAATCATAGTATACTTGTCAGAACTAAGATATTACTGTTACTCCAGACCTTATTTGGATTTCCCCACATTTCCTACTGGTGGCTTTTATTACTCGAGAATCCAGTCCAAAATAGCACATTGCACATCTCTGGCTTATGCTGGCTTATTCAAGGACCGTGAGTATGAAGACCCATGTATAACCTCCTCTTTATTCTGCCTTTCCAACAGTGTTCTCTGATTTTAAGGACTTGATTGGCCAGATTTTAATGGAAGTGCTAATGATGTCTACTCAGACCAGAGATGAAAACCCGTTTGCAAGCCTGACAGCCACCTCCCAGCCGATTGCAGCGACAGCTCGGTCACCAGACAGAAACCTCATGCTGACCACCGGCTCCAACCCAGGAACGAGCCCCATGTTCTGCAACCTGGGTTCCTTCGGGGCCAGCTCTTTATCTAGGTCAGTGTGGTTCTTTCTGCACATCTCACTGGTGGTAAAATAGCCATGAAGTACGTAGGAGAAAGGAGCCTTCATTCAGGGGCCTGCATCATGCAGATTATGGCATGTCTTATGTTTGGGGGTGTGGTTGACTTACTGAGGAGATATGGTCTTTTCCAGATGGATCTCTTTGACTTTCCATGGTTAGGCTGTTGGCAAATTAAATTTTAGAAACAAATAGCTGTATAGAGTATGTTCTTTGGAAAGAAAGCTTTCTCGTATTGTAAGTCTGGCTTCTAAATCAGCATGGCAGTTAGATTACAGTTATTTCGATGAGTCTCTAAAAGATCTGTATACTGGAATGCTTAGAGATATGAGGTTGTAATTATACAGTTCTTTAAAAACATGCTATTTTCCATTTTAGTTATTTATCTCAAGCGTTTCTTCAATTTTCTCTTCTTTCCTCCCTTTCTCAAATCATTTAGCCTCTATGAGACTAGCCCAGCTCCCAATACCAGTGTCTGGAGCTCTGTGCCAATGATGAGTCCGCCTCTGGCCTCCCCCTCCCGGGCAGCCAGCCAGGCGGCTGCGCCTCCCGCTTCTTCCCTCTGTCTGCCTGGCCCTGCGGGGACGCCTGCGGGAAGCCAGCCCTCGTCTCCGCGGTACCGGCCCTACACTGTCACCCACCCCTCGGGGTCTACATCTGCTCCTGCCTCGCGATCCTCGGTCACCTCCATCCTGTCTAGCTCCCCAGGCCTGTCCGCCCCGGCCAGTAGCCCTCAAGCCGTGCCCAACAGCTCCTCCCGACAGAGACCCCCTGGCACAGGACCACCTTTACTCTCTGCCTCCCCCGGTGGGAGTGCCCCCAGCAGACGGCCCTCCTCCCTAAGGAACTCTCCTAGGTATTTATTTACGCAGTAGGAGAGGCGGGTGCGTGTTTGCAGTGCAGGGAAAGGAGGTTAACACAGTTTGGAAGAACTGTCATATGACAATGACCTCAGTTACCTGTGTTTCTCTGTTTGGGCTGTTAACCCACGTGTCTAACCAGTTGGGTAGGCTTGTGCCCCGAGTCCCTGCTCTGCCAGGGTTCTGTCGCATCAGAAAGTATGGGTGGCTCATAATGAGGCCCTTTCTTCGCCTTCACTTTTCCTCCTGAAAATAAGAAGTCACTCAATTTTCAAAATCAAGGGCACATATCATTCCTCATAACAGATGAATTTCGGAGACTGTGGCAGCTGATGTTTGAGAGCTGGGGCTCACAGAACCACTTTCCCACTTTGTGTACTGTTACCGATCATAGTTGAGATACAGCCAGACCAAGGGGTCGAGTGAGCAGATACCTTACCTCTGGCCAGTAGTCATGCCTTGACGCTTTCTTCTCAGCTCCTTAAAAAGAAGCAGTACCCAAACTCCATTAATTCACTGCCCTCCTTCCCGTCAAGTGTTGCCTGGCCTTTATATAATTTAGGTGAATTATTTTTCTGCATATCAGTAGACAAAACTTGTAACCTACAATTTAATTAAAAGGCCAGCGGTTGTAAAAGCTTTCCTCCTCCTTGTTTTCCTTTGTTCCCTGATGACTTTTTTTGCTTTTGTTACGGTAGTATGTACGACAGTCCTTTCTCCTTCCTCTTCCTCGCACTTTCTGGGGACAGTAGTGATGAAGATGAAGAAGATGATGATGATGATGGTGATGATGAAGGTGGTGGTGGTGGTGATGAGTTTTCTTGTGTCCAGTTTGGGTCCAGGTATCAGAGGAGTGGAGTCTTACCTCTGCATGTGCCTAGGTGCTTAGGAACTAACGTTTGTAAGCCCTAATTAGAGGCGTGCTCTGAATCCATACAGGGTAGAGTCAAATGAGGTGCCCTGGTGAGTCCAGATGTGAGAAACTCCACGTGTACTCAAGCATTAGGACCTTCTCATGAGGGTCAAGTGGCACATTTTCATAGTTGTTGCCTGACAAGCTTGGAGAACAACTTAACGTATAATCAATTGTCAAGAACATGAACAACAGAGTAGATAGACATCAAGTTCACCTGCCCTAAGATCTAAAAGAGACCCTTCATTTATTTTATTAGGAGAGGGTTCTTGCGGGCTACCAGATGTACGCAACATGTACTCTGGGAGGCATGTTTTCTTACGTACAGTTGCATGGATTGCTGCTTTTTAGGAATGGCACAGGGGCTGGGACTTGTGTGTGTGTGTGTGTGTATGTGTCCCTCTCAGCTCACTCCAGGCCGTCTGTTGAAGAGCACATGGGGTCGTATTCTCTCTTTTATAACTGTGATTCTGCTTTGACTTCTAATCTTTATTTTTTGGCTGTGCTGGGTCTTCGTTTGCTTCAGATCAGCTTTTCAGTAGTTGGCAGCAAATAGGGGCTGCTCTCTAGTTGCGGTGCTCAGGCTTCTCACTGTGGTGGCTTCTCTTACTGCGGAGCACAGGCTCTAGGGTGAGAGGGCTTCAGTATTTGCAGCTTCCAGGCTCTAGAGCACAGGCTTAATAGCGGTTGTGCAGGGGCTTAGTTGCTGTTCAGCATGTGGGCTCTTCCTGGACCAGGGATTGAACCCATGTCACCTGCATTGGCAGGCGAATTCTTTACCATTGAACCACCAGGGAAGCACTCTTCACTGCTAATCTTAAATTTTGCTAATCAGTCACTTCGCTTCCCTGATCCCAGTGAAGCCAGACCCTGTTTGTTTAGACAGCCTAGCCTGAGGAATGGCTGCAGAGGCTAAAACAGAGCTCACAATATTGCTGAAGTTTCACCCCTGAAAACAGAGTGAAAAAGATGGCTTGGACCTTCTAGGTGACTTTGAGCAAAAAAATATAATAGCACCTTCTCTCTAAGCCTCTGACTCATCGTCTTACAATTTTGCTCTTAAATTGAAGTTTCATCTGGACTGAGTTGGTATTTGTACCCAGCAGTATTCAGAAATAACTCCAGGCTATAAATAGAGATGGTGGTAGGGGTGCGGTACACTACATTCAACTTGACAGTGTTCAGGAGAATCATTAGAGAAGTCTATAAAGAGAGAGAGGGATATTGGCACAGGGTTGAATATTGATTAAGGAAGGTTGATATTTGTATTAGGTCGAATGTTGTATCACTATTTCTCAAGTAAATTTCCCAAAGGTAGAAGTGTCTTTTTCATGTAGATGACTCAACAGTAAAAAAATCCGCCTGCAGTGCAAGAGTTGCAGGAGCCTTGGATTCAATACTTGGGTCAGGGAGATCCCTGAAGGGAGGAGATGGCAGCCCACTCCAGTATTCTTGCCTGGGAAATCCCATGGACAGAGGAGCCTGGCGGGTTACAGTCCATGGGGCTGCAGAGTCAGACACGACTGAGCATGCGTGCACAGACGTCGTCCCATGATCATGCTGGTGCAGCAGCCATCCTGGTTAGGAGTCGATTCCTATACATGATAAAAGTGCTTTGTTTTCTGTTTTACTGTAAGTTATCTGTGGGGGAAATACTCTCTCTCCCTTGCTTATTTAATTCCAGCTTTCTCTAACAAAGATATCAGATTACATGGTGCTTTATCTAATTCCTCTCTAGACTTCTAACATCCAGCCTTGTCTCAGATCTAGATTTGACACCTACAAGGAGAAACAAAACTTACTTACTGTTTATGTACTCATAGCTGCGAATAGTTATTGAGCATCACGTCCCAGGTGCTCTGTCAGCCATGTGCATATGTTATTCCTCTGATCCTCACAGCAGGGCCTCTGGTTACTGCAAGGAAATGTGGGCAGGTTCAGGAAGGTGGTTGTTGTTCAGTTGCTCAGTCATGTCCGACTCTTTGTGACCCCATGGAGTGCAGCACGCCAGGCCTCCCTGTCCTTTACCATCTCCCAGAGCTTGCTCAAACTCATGTCCATTGAGTCAGTGATGCCATCCAACCATCTCATCCTCTGTCACTCCCTTCTCCTACTACCATCAGTCTTTCCCAGCATTAGGATCTTTTCCAGTGAGTCAGCTCTTCTCATCAGATGGCCAAAGTATTGGAGCTTCAGCTTCAGCAATAACCTTCAATGAGGTTAGTCTTAAAACTAGAAGAAGGCAGAGCTGGAGTCCAGATCTCACATGCCACCCAGCATACCAAGTTGCCTCTGACTTCTCCTTGTTTGCCCAGTAGGACTTGGATTATTCTCATTTCTTAGCAGTTATTTCACTGCCCAGAGTTTTTACATGTATTCTTTTCCTTGGCAAGAAAGTGCGAACATTTTCCTTCTTAATTACAAAATTTCTCTCCAGTTGGTTGGCAGGTACTTTGCTGGCTGTTAAAATGAAATCTCATCTGTCCAGGTTTTAGAAATTATAAATTCTGAATAGACATCAAAAAGGATGTAAAAGGACAGGGCATAATCATACTTAACACATGAAACAAATAGAGAAGAACGTGAGGATGCACGTAGGGTCAGAACCGAGAAGTAGCAAAAAAAAATTCTTAATAATTTGGGCGATCAGCAAAGAGCTTTTTCTTTCCCCCTGTCTAATTGATCTTCTCATAATTTTCTTTACCAGGAAGTAAGCAATTTTAACACTTCTCACCCAGTAGGGCCAGTGCTGTAGAAGCAGCTGTCCACAGGGATTGCATTGGTCTCCCCTTCTGCTGGCCCAGTGGAGTCAAGGGCTTGTACATCTTTTGAGAGGCAGTTGGGAAATACAGCCCTATATTAATTATTTATAGTGGTGATAAGGATTAATAAAAGAAAAACAACATTCCTTCTGGAATGTTTCGTAGTACTCTGAAAAAAGCTATATGAGTTATAAGGAGCTACTTCTTTAAGGAATGAAAATAAGTGAAATGAGAATTGTCTTGTAATAAAGATAACAGAGGAAAAAAGAAGATAAAGTAATTATTCTGAGGAAACGTTTTCTTATTGTTTCCTAGGAAGTTGATGACTAGGCAGACATTTTTCTTTTGTTTATTGGGATTCTTTTTTCATTGCTTAGATATTTCAGTGAAGGAGATTAGATCTTGAACATCATGAGCCTGAGTGAATAGAAAAAGTAAACTAGCAAATGGACACAACTGAGTGACTAAGCACAAACTACCAAACAGTGAAAAATATTGATACTTCTCCTCTTATTTCTACTGGTCATAAGTCAGAATCTTTCCACCATGTCTGCCCTCCCGCCTCCAGTGATTTCCCTTCTCCCACAGGGTTAGACCTAAAGCCTAGGACCCTACATCTCCTGTGTATACGCACACACACATATCTCCTGTGTGTATAGACACACACACACACTCTTCCTGCCTCTCTCTGATATCTATACTCATTTCTTCATAGCACTTCTATATTATTATTTTAAAAACTGTCTCCCCTCAGGGGACTTCCCTGGCAGTCCAGTCTTGGCCTTACAATGCAGGGGTATAAGTTTGATCTCTGGTCAGGGAGCTAAGATGCCACATGCCTTGGGACCAAAAAACCAAAACATAAAACAGAAGCAGTGTTGTAACAAACTCAGTAAAGACTTTTTAAACAAATGTCTACATTATAGAGGATGCAGTTGCCACATGAACAAGGTCTTGATCTGTTTCATCAAGGTGCTGCCCCCACAACCTTCAACAATGCAGACATTTGTTCAGGGGATTTACATTGCTTATCCCTGCCCAGCGCTCCCTTTCCTTGCATTGAGAAAATATGCCATTCCAAAGTCTGCGTCTAAAAAAGAAAGTAGGGAGTGATTATTCCCATCATAGAAGGAAAGGAACTGCCACAGAATCCTTTTAGGAAACTAGGTTTTTTGGTACATTGAAAATGAGATTCAGTTTGCACAGATCTCATGCATATATAAATCTCCAGATATATTTTCCTTGTGTTTTCAGAAGGATTCCACTGTATTTACATCATGTGAAGTAATTATTCAGTTGGATTGTTGATGTAGTTATCAGAAAATGGTTCCTGTATTCTCCCAGAAGGAGGTATAATTTTCTAGATACTCTTAGGACTTAAACATGACAGATTTCCAGTGTCATATGCCACATGTCATAGTTGTAAAGGCATCATGAATTTTGTAGCAACATTTTTAGAGAAAAAATGAAATACTGTTTTAAAACATTTTTTTTAAATGTCTATTGATAGCATAAATTTAATGTGTTTAAACTGTACACACCTTTCTCCTTCAGGATCACATTTAGAACCTGAGTTCAGTTCTCTGAGTTCAAATCTAGAGACCCCTGTAAACCAGTTTTGACCACTGGCAGTCATGCCCAGCACTGGTGAGACTGACCGACCACCTTGCTCATGATCTACTTCAACATCCTAAGACTGATCTCATAGTTTGGAAACATTGACGAATACTGGGTTTTACTCTGTGTTTACTATTTGGTTAAACCCTTGTTTCATTTATTTCTTTCTCTTCTCTTGAAAGTCCCCTGGGAGTGTTATTTGGTGCCTGACAGATGATCACAACATACATCAACCTCTTTCAGCTTTGAAAATTCTCTCATACATTCTGAATATCTTTCTTTGTCTTGGCTGGCAGTCCTCTGCACACATTGTCATGTCTTTTCATGTCTTTGCAAAATGTTTGCAAAGGCATTTTGGTTGACTTTGAGGTGTTCGAGTCTAAGTTAAAATGAAAGGGAGTGTGTTGGCTAAGAATGGAGCCCAGTTTCCGTCAGCAGCCACCATCGATGCATGCTGACTCCCACTGTTGATCAAGGGCACTGCATTAGACTGGCTTGTTGCAAACGGCAAGGACCTGCTGACATCAAATATAAGATGCTTTCCATTTCAGAAATGTAAACATGTGAGAAAGATGGAGCTTATTATCAGGGAAATACTTAAATATTTCATTTTCAACATGAGGAAGGTCTATTTTCATTGCTTCTGTGAGTGCTTCTCAAAGGAAGATGAACCTTAATTGTATATGGCAAACTGTGTATAGCAAACTGTATGTAGAAACTTGTATCAGCAAATTTCATCTTTGGAAAGTGCAGGGAATGGAGTCACGAACCTCAGATGGAAGAGGGAAGGATGGCAGATAGCTTAAGAGCGAGATGGCTGCAGGAAAGACCAAGTATTTTTCCCCCTTTCTCCTTTTGCAGTTTCACCATACTTCTGGTATTTATGGGTGGGTTTTTCTGTTTCGTTAGAGGTTTTTTGGTTTTTTTTTGCTTTGTTTTATTACCGTCCTCATCTTTCTGTTATCTGGCCAACGAACAGATGCCAGATCTTACATTAATTCATGAAGTGTATCTCTAACTGATGTGAAGGCACAGGAATTAATTGTTTTTGGGTTTTTTTTGATGTTTCCCACCCTGGACTGCCCATCTTTGTCTCTGGTGTGGCACTTTAAGGGTGGGTCCCTTATCTGCCCAGTCAGGAGGGTACTGGCTGCTTCTCAACCTCCTGTCCTCCCCTCCCTCTATTAGACAGGATACAATGGGAGGGGCCTGTTTCTATTAAAACTATTCTTGTGTAGGAAGTAAGTTGTAGATTTACAAGTCTCTGGCCTGAGAGCCTTGGATTTAAAGCCTTGGCATTGTTTTCATCTTTTTATTTATTTACTTACTTATTTAATTTTTGGCTGTGCCCGGTCTTCATTGCTATGGTTGAGCTTTCTCTAGTTGTGGTGAGCGGGGGCTACCCTTTGTTGGGGTGCTCGGGCCTTCTCATTGCACTGGCTTCTCTTGTTACCAAGCATGGGCTCTAGAGTGTATGGGCTTCAGTACTTGTGGTGCATAGCTCAAGTTGCCCCTTGGCGTGTGGAGTCTTCCTGGACTAAAGATTGAACCAATGTCCCCTGAATTGGCAGGCAAATTCTTAAACACTGGACCACCTGTTTTCATCTTTTTTTAATGAAATATTCCAATACCACTCCAAAGATTCTTTATCATCTTTCACGTGTAATTTTTTTGTTGCTGTTGTTAAATTTATATCTTTTCATTCCTCTTCATTTCAAAATTCCTGGCCTCTTCCTATGCCATGGTTAATCTTTTTGTATCTTTTATGTCTATCAAATTTGTGAGTTGAACATCACATTTGGTATTTGACCTACTGATAATCGATCTAAACTTTGATTTCCTAACACCTAACCCTCATGATACTGAGAAGGCAGTGGCAGCCCACTCCAGTACTCTTGCCTGGAAAATCCCATGGACAAGAAGAGCCTGGTAGGCTGCAGTCCATCTGGGTCGCTAGGAGTCGGACACAACTGAGCAACTTCACTTTCACTTTTCACTTTCATGCATTGGAGAAGGAAATGGAAACCCACTCTAGTATTCTTGCCTGGAGGATCCCAGGGACAGGGGAGCCTGATGGGCTGCTGTCTGTGGGGTCGCACAGAGTCGGACACGACTGAAGCGGCTTAGCAGCAGCAGCAGCAGCAACCCTCATGATTATGGTCTCAGAGAATAGTTTTAATAGAAACAGGCCCCTCCCATTGTATCCTGTCTGTATTTGACAGAGCACCTCCTCATGATTTCACTTAACCTCAGTGCAGGTGAGATGGAAGTTCTGGGTTCAGGTAACAAGTACACAATAAAGCTGGGGGTAGAATGCAAGTTTGGATACTCCTAGCACAAGGATTTTGTTCTGTTTTGACTAATACTACTTTGTCCCTTTCACTAAACGTTTTGGAAAATTTGTATTGATAACAAATATTTTCACGTCTCCTTCTAACTGGACAGTTTCCCTAAGTTCTGGTCCTGCTGCCAAATGCTGCTTTAAGGCTTTGAGATGTATGCTAGACATTAGGAAGGAGGGAGGGGTGTTTTGTCAGTCCCTTGTAACTTCACTCCTAAAGACTTTGCTTGCCTAACAGCACAGGCTGGCTTTAACCTGCAAGTCAGCCTGAGCACAGTTGGCCAGTTGGATTTACATACGTGTGGTATCCCTTCACATTCCTGGTGCTTAGTACCAGTTCTTAGTCCTCCTGGTTTTGTAAGGTGCTGTTCCTGAGAAGATGAGATGCTGGATTTCTGGACAGACTTTCTTCTTACGTCAATAAAATGTTTCCTAAAAATCTCTGTTGTTGGACTTGGAGCAGCTGAAGCCAGCAGTCAGCTCCAGGTGCAGCTGCATGGGGTCTGTGCTTTGTCCTGGGTGCGGGCACCATAACAGGCTTTCTGCTACAGCATTGTGAGCTCTGTCATGTGGTTTACTGAGAACAGATCAAAACCATCCTTTTTCTTTTCTCCAAAGTCTGGGAGCCTCTGGTGGGGCAAGTACTTGGGATTCCTACAGCGACCATTTCACCATTGAAACGTGCAAGGAGACAGACATGCTGAACTACCTCATCGAGTGTTTTGACCGAGTTGGAATAGAGGAAAAAAAAGCACCAAAGGTAATATGAAATAGATTCACTTAAAACCCACAAAAGCTGGGTATATATTGGATAAATAATTGTTTTCTAAGCCCCTAATTAGATTCATTTATTCAATCAGTACAGTGCTTACTGAGCATCTCATAGGTCGGGCACTACAGTAGAAGCCGGGCTGGGTTAATGAACCAAACAGATGAAGATCCCAGCGCTTCTGGAGCTCATGTCCTAGTGGAGGGAAGACGTGACAGGGCCAAATGCTACTATCACCAGTGACTTAACACTATGATAACTTCTCATAGTCTGTTGTAATCATAATAAAACATTTATAGAGTACCTGTCAACCATCACACACTTTGCTAGGTCTCCATGGACTTAGGTTTTCACAGTTGTTCATTAGGCTGGTATAATATAAATATTATTTTTTTTTCGTTGCACCTCAGAGGGATCTAATACATAACTACTGTTGGTCTTCCCTAAAAGCGAAGCAGCGTAAAGTGAACTTTGAAAAAGAGGGGGATACCTATAATTGTCCAGAGTCACATAAATTGAGAAGCTGGTTTAAACTGAGAAAGCTACACTTTTTATACTGTTTCATTCTGAATGAATATCTCATTTCAATCCTGTTTCATTTTCATTCTTTTTTTTCTTTAAATTTTCAGTGACATATAGCGGCTCAGACAGTAAAGATTCTGTCTGTAATCCTGGAGACCCAGGTTCAAGCCCTGGGTGGGGAGGATCCCCTAGAGGAGGGCATGGCAACCCACTCCAGTATTTTTGCCTGGAGAATCCCTATGGACAGAGGAGCCTGGTGGGCTATTGTCCGTGGAGTCGCAGAGTTGGATACAACTGAGCACCTAACACTTTCACTTTCATAGTTGATTTACAATGTTGTGTTAGTTTCAGGTGTACAGCAAAGTGAACCGGTTATACATACACGTATATCCACTCTTTTTTGATTCTTTTCCCATGTAAGTCATTACAGAGCATTATGTAGAGTTCCCTGTGCTATACAGGAGGTCCTTATTACTATCTATTTTACATATGGTGTGTATATGTCAATCCCAGTCTCCCAGTTTATCTCCCCTCCTTCCTCATTCATTTCTAGTTCTGGTTTTCCATTAGAAATTAATCCAGTTCTCTACATGTTAGTTCATATTTGTGAAGGGCCTCTTGCAGTTTTTTGCACTTAACCTTAGCAAAAGCAAAGAGAGTGGGCCTGTTTTTGTGACCCCTGCGTGGTCACCTCAAGCCTCTGCTGCTTCTCTAACTGTAGGTTTTAGCGGAGGCAGTATGCTTGGATGATGCAGTTAATCTAGTTTGTTCATCATCAATAAAAGAAGAGAAAAAGATGTCTTTTCCTACACATCATCTCTTCTGACTCTCTTGTCAGTTTTCAGCTGCGTGGGATTATTTTGTTTGTCTTTGTAGTCCTCACCCCAACCTGTCTTTGCAGATGTGCAGCCAGCCAGCAGTCAGCCAGCTTCTGAGCAACATCCGCTCACAGTGCATATCCCACACTGCATTAGTACTCCAGGGGTCCCTCACACAGCCAAGGTATGAGCAACCAGTGTGTGCTTGCTGTTTACAGGGAGAGGGCCTCTCCTTCTGTGGACCCAGGCTGTCCAGCCATGTTGCACCACATTGCCTAGCTCACTTCCTCATCTGTGAAATGAGCAGTTGACGAGATGGTCTCTGAGGTCCCTTTGTTTCTCTAAGATACTATGAAAATAAAACATTTCGTGTGCTTTATTGAGATTGTGTTGTTGAAATGTGTTGACATCAGGGTAAGAAATTACTCACTTAGTTTAAAAGCAGCTGCTTGAAAGCAGTACATATACTTGGAAAAAAAGTACAGAGCCTCACTTTCCATATGTCATACAATCAATTTCTGTTATCCAGCAGTAAAGAATGGTGGTGGAATAGGTAATATAGGGATCACCCACAATGTCCTACATTATTAATTTTTGTTTGGAGGATCCCATAAAGTTTCAAGTTTAATAAAAGAGTATTTCTGTATTTCATTTCTCTTATAAAAAATATCTGAAGGAAAATTGGCAAAGTTGCAGTATTTATTCATTCTGGATCACCTTGTATTATTTTCTGTATCATAACCATTTTTGAAATGTGTCAGAAAAAAGGAAAAAAGATACACATGTACTAAAAACACTGTCCCCATGGTTAGAGTTAATAAGAGCTTAAGAAAGTCTTCAGCTACTGCTAATCTTTCCCCCCCCATTGGATGAAGCATAAATAAATAAAAGAGACATACAGTACTTTGGTTTTTCTAGTGCTTTATTATTAAAGGGCTGTATGGAGAAAAAGATGCATTCTTTGAAACTTTCTATAACTTCTCACTGAAGAGCCCACAGCGTTACTGTTTTAACAGTAAGAAGGGTGATCTTTTGCCTCAACTATTGACTATTGTGTGGCCTATTTGGGAGATCTGAAGCTTCACCTGTGATTGTCAGCTGCATGGCATTTTGTGTGTCCTGTAGTTACTGGGTGATGAGTTGATTCATCAGAGCCCTTGACCTTCTGGATCCGCAGGTCCCTGCAGCAGCCGTCCTTCCTCGTGCCGTACATGTTGTGTAGGAACCTCCCATATGGCTTCATCCAGGAGCTGGTGAGAACCACTCACCAGGATGAAGAAGTGTTCAAGCAGGTAGGTTTTGTGTATTCACTATTGAAACATTTGGCTTAGAAGCTTTTCTGCCAAGGTAGATTTCTAGAGACACTGTATATTGAAATTTTGGGTTCCAGAATTTGAACATACACACGTTATTTGCTCAGAAAGTGCTCCCCAAGGTTCCTGCCTTGAGATCAGATTGACAGCTGCATTGTCCAAATCATGTGTCCATTTCAACTCATCAGTCAAGCATCAAGATATTTTAAACACAGTCTGTGCTAAGTGCTTTAGGAGATTAGAAGAAATATAAGGTCCTATCTCTGATTTCAAGCTTTTAAAACACTACCAAGAGATAGTATAAGACATGATGTGCTTAAGTAGTGTTAAAAATTCTCTGAATTTACAAAAAAGATTAATATTAAATAAATCAGAGACCTAGCTGATTTAGCTGATTAGCTCAGCGGCCGTCCACATGTCACATAGAATGTCTTCTTGTTATTGGACTGGGAATGATATCTCAGATCTTAGGGACTACTTCATTCATTAAGTATCCATATGTTTTTTGGTATCCCACTGTGTAAAGTCAAGTGGAAATGAAGATATGCAATATTTAATAATAAAGCTTAATAATAATAATAATAGCTAATAAACTTGGTCTCAAAGGTTTCTTCCCTGGTGGCTTAGCTGGTAAAGAATCCTCCTGTAATGCATGAGACCTGGGTTGGGACTATCCCTTGGAGAAGGGAACAACTCACCCACTCCAGTATTCTGGCCTGGAGAATTCCATGGACTCCATGGGGTCGCAAAGAGTCAGACATGACTGAGCGACTTTCACTTCACTTCACTTCACTTCAGTAAACTTAGTCTCAAAGCTTTTTTCCAAGGTGCAACTTTGGCATGAATGTTGATTACTGGCCTGTGGCCTGTGTTGTAAAGTAAGCACTTTGCCAAAGCAACTTGCACAGAGCTGTTTCCCTTGATGAAAGGGTGTTTATGACTTTCTTACAATTTACTGTTTAGTGGTTTCTTTTTTTGCTTCTAGAATAAGAGAGACAATAGCTATAAACGATATGATTCTTTTTTGCTTTTTTTTATACCTAATATTATTTGTAACTATTCATCTTAAAGCCTTTGAATTCTAAGGGAGTTTGTTTTCAAAATACTAGTAAAAGAAGAATCCAGCAGTGAAATTCCTGGTCGGTGTTGCATGCTCCGTACTTGGAATTTATCACCTGCAGATGCAACTTAGTGACTGAACAGCAACATCTTAGATGATGGTCTTACTGACTTATAGGAATATTTCAGGCATTATAATGAGATTTCCTCCTCTAGAAAGTTAAGAGAGCTCTTGATGAAAATACATAGCTGTATTGGAACGTTTAAGTGATGCACTATGCTTTATGTGTAATATGCATAAATTAGAATACTTTTACTTGAAAAGACATTTGAAGAATCCAGAGTAGCTTTAACTGTATAAAAGCCCAGGGATCAACTAAAAGAGGTACCTTATGCTATTTTATTCATAAAGAAACTTACATAGAAGCTATGAAATGACCTCTTTTTTTTTAGTTGAGGTGTAATTCACGTAATATAAAATCAACCATTAAAGTGCCCCATTCCGTGGCATTTAGTACCTTCTCAGTGTTGTGCAGTCACCGCACACCTGTTTATTTTTAACCACAAAATTCTGATCTCTTGTCTTCTCTGTCACCATTTGTTTTTCCTCCAGGATGACTCCAGTGGAGTTGCTGACCTGAAAAATTGCATTTTACCTTTTTGTCTTGAGATTGTGGTAGATCTGAGTTATTAAATCTTTGGATTGAAATTTCATTCTGCCTTTAATGTTTGAGATGTTCACAGATAAACATAAATAAACAGTAGCTAGAATTTAGAATTGGTGATGAACACTTGGAGCATTTTTTATCAGTGCTGGGAGGTATTTATTTGAAAATAGAATTACTTAAAATAGTTAAGGCACACAGACATTCTGTTTGATATTTGAAAAAATATTATGTTTAGTAATATTTTGTCTGGTAGTTGTAAATTGAGCCCAAGTTTTACTTAATAGCATTCCTGGGGGAAAAAAGAGATTTTTTTTCTAGATGATCGATAGTGAAATTTATTTTTGGTGATTCGAGAACTATTGTTTGGTTTTTTCCTTTATTTCTTTGGTATTTCCCACCCCTCCACCTCAGCATTACGTGTCCATTTTTAGCTCACTTACGAAAGCACATTACTTCTACCCTGATTGTTTGAGTTGCAAGAACTAGAGTGACCGATCTCCAAGAGATGTGTTGCTATCTCAAGACACTTTGTAACACAGGGCACCTTTTTTAATACTGTGCTTCTTAAATGACACAGGTGCTCCAGACAACGGGATGAAATTGGTAGGAAAGAGAATTTTTCAAGTTTTTCTAGTTGCTTTTTAGAACACTCACTTTTTTGGTTCCTTGATATTCAGACTGTCAGCTGTTGTTTACAACATTTTCAGCTTAATGTTATTGTGAATCCCAATCAGCTTCCTGCGTGTGCTGCTCAGTGAGTGTACTGTGAAATTTAAAGATGGGCTGTGCTGAGCAGATTCTGCAGGGTGTCCCTGTGCCCTCGTATTAATGATGACTTAAATATTCAGATTTCAGTGCCCTTACATTCCGACATCAGGTTACTGTATCAGTTACACCTTTTATGGAATTAAGGCATCCTAAAACAGTTTTCTTTTTTAATTTCAACATTTACCAACCATGTTTTTATTCTACATAATTAAAGTTGAGATAATAGCCATTGTTGGTCTGTTTTTCTTGTTCTCTTCATAATAAACAAGGAAAGAATTAAATGTAGATACGGGGATAGCAACAAAAAAATTATTAAAATGTTGACAGAGTTGAGAAAATGCTGGAACATTGAGTCCAGTTTCTTTATAGGCTGTAGATGCGTGGTAATTGGAAACATATGCGTTGCTGAGATGTGCAGCATTTAGTTGATTGGAGCAAGGAGCCCTGCAGAGTCCTACAGCAAACTCCAAATTTGTGAGTTTCTATTAAATCATGGGGAGTCTTATCAGAGGTTTAGGGTTCACCAAAACCTGTTTCTTCTGGAGGATTCAGCTGTATTACTTTAAGCTCAGGCTTGCAAAAAGACAAAACAACACCCTGTGGCTAGATTCTAGGCTCCTTTCTATGCAAAACAGCCTTTCTTTGGGGAAGCTGTGCAAATGCCTGGACTTGCAGATTTGGTACTTTATTTGACATGCGTTTTGTTAAACTTACATTTATGATTTTTTTTTGTCTTGTAGATCTTTATCCCCATTTTACAAGGCCTGGCTCTTGCTGCCAAAGAGTGCTCCCTCGATAGTGACTACTTTAAATACCCCCTCATGGTAAAACTTTGTTCTTTTTCTTGTAACCCATTCAGTTTATGTTTTTCTTCCAAATGATTTTAATGTACACTTCTCTTCCAGGTCCACAATCAACCTTGTTTTCAAATGTAAAATGTGAAAGCATTGTATTGGCCATGCATAGTGTTTGCTGGGCAATGAGATGCATCTGTAAAGACAGTTAGCAGCATGGTACCTATTGCACCATCAGAGTCCTAGACAGGAGTCAGTGATAGAGGCATTTGAATGTACTTCACCTTACTCTGTAGCTTACGAAGACAGTAATCATTGGTGATACCCTTCTGATTTGTCCTAGTAATGAGCATAATGTATTTGGGATGAAATTTTGCTAATTAGGACCAAAAAAAGGAACTAAGACAAATGCAACTAAAAAGAGTTAAACTAAGAAAAGAAATACAATTTTATATTTATGTACAGAAAATCACTGAGTGATTTCTCTTGTTCATCTTCCCTATTTTCTGAGGCTGTGCACTTCCTTTCAGACTTTACTTGAAAAACCCAGATCTTCTCAGCTCCTGCAGACACTTAGAGCAAGCGTAAATTGTGGACAGAACTTGCGGCTGGATTCTCACCAAGGGTCTCCACTGTTATGAAAACATTACCACCAGAAAGAAAATAAGAGGCTCTTTTCTTCTCTGAATTCACTTCTTTAAAATTTTGTGAGAAAAGTACTTTGAAGCCTTACTGAATAATTTTCATTCTGAAAGTATGAAGGAAAAATATCAAAACATGAAATCAGTTAACTCTGGGAATAAATACAACCTTGTGTAAATTAAGGCCTTGTTTAAATTAACGTGTTTTGCTGCTTCTGTTCCTTTTACTCATTCTACTGACTTGATTCCATCTTGCCATTAATCCGTTGCTTCCTGAGGGCCCCCATGGTGCCAGCCAGGGGACACAGGAGCCCATGAGACGAGGCGCCTTTCCACACACAGTTCAGTCGCTCAGTCGTGTTGGACTCTGCGACCCCGTGGACTGCAGAACGCCAGGCTTCCCTGTCCATCATCAACTCCCGGAGCTTGCTCAAATTTATGTCCATCGAGTCAGTGTTGCCATCCAACCATCTTATCCTCTGTTGGCCCCTTCTCCTGACTTCAATCTTTCCCAGCATCGGGGTCTTTTCCAGTGATTCAGCTCTTTGCATCAGGTGGCCAAAGTAGTGGAGTTTCAGCTTCGGCATCAGTCCTTCCAATGAATATTCAGGACTCATTTCCTTTAAGATTGACTGGTTTGATCTTGCAGTCCAAGGGACTCTCAAGAGAGTCTTCTCCAGCACCACATTTCAAAAGTGCTCGTTATCTACTGCAAAAATCAAGACCACGGCAACACAATCAGATATTACACCAAGGTCAATGTGAACACAGAAGTGTATTTCTCTATTTCAGAAAATCAAACCTGAGCTGAGAGGCTAAACATTAAACACAGCGCTGGGTAAATAGAAAGTGAGGCAGGAAGTCGTGGTCTGAAAAATAATTTTGAATGAATTTATGTCAGCGTTCTTCCCACTGCACATGTTACTCAGGTTCCCCACGAAATTCTGAGTCCTCATACATTGTTCTCTCTGTGGCACATAAAAGGAAGTAGAATCATCTGATGATTTGAGTTCAGTGACGAAATCTTTCAGTTCACATGAATTATCACTGTGTTATGTAAATATTCCCTCCTGAAATTGTTAGCTTATCTGTTGTGGTTTGAATTAGCTTAATGTTTCAGTGAGGAGCTTTTAGTGTCAGATATCAACAAAATGTTCTTCTGGGTCGAAAGACAAAAGCCTCCATTATGACAAACAATAGTTTTATTTTGTGCCATTATTGGTGCTTGTGCAGCAGGAGAGAAAGGGCAGTAATCTGAGGCAGGAAGAGGAAGACCCTTGGAGCGAGAATCAGAAAGAATCGTGGTCATTATCCTCTAGGTCAGTGGATCTCAGCTTTGCCGTACCTTGGAATCACCTGGGTATCTTTTTAAAAATACCTCTACCTGGCTCTCAAGCATTGTGATTTGGTTCTTTGGAGGTGTAGTGAGGGTATGGGCTGGCATTGGCCTTTCAGAGGTTTCCTGGGTGATCCTAACAGTGCAGCTGAAGTTGGGAATCTGGCTCCGGGCAAGGCGAACATTTCTCTCTCAGAGATGTGTCCATGCCTGCATGCACTGACTCAGAAGCTTCCAGCGGTGGTTTTAGCAGCTTTCATAAAAACGTCCAAATCACAGAGGGAATTAAGATTCACTGTTAAAATGGTTTTAGTAAGCTGCTTTTATGTGCCTAAAAACTATTTTTCCTGATTCTCTAACATGAGAATGATCAGGTCCCCAAAGGAAAATGTTGAGGTTCTCAAAAAACCAGGGATCTTGAAATCAAAGAATACTTTCAACTATATTGTGGATCCGGTAACTTATTAAATTTTAATTGTTTATAACCCTGTTTAATACTGGCAGGACTAGCCATCTAGTGTTTATGACACATATATTTTTGATATAGAAAGATGTTAAATAAAAAACCATTTAAGAAGATACTCATTTATCTCTATGTGTATATGTTAAAAAATATGTCTGGAAAGCTGGTAGCCAAAATAATAGAGGTTATCTCTGAGGGTAAAGTTCATGAGTGATTTTTAGTTTCATTTTTTAACTTCGTTTATCTGAAGTTTTTTTTTTTTTTAACAACATGCATGTATTTATGCATCAGAAGAGCACCAAAGGCATTAGTACTTTGTTGGGAATGCATACATATTTATAGCAGCATTAAAGCTATGTCTTGATACACACGGCAGTCAGTTAAGGATGAAATACACTTAAATGACCTTTTCTGATCTTGTCTCTAGGCTTTAGGTGAGCTCTGTGAAACCAAGTTTGGAAAGACACACCCTGTATGCAATTTGGTAAGCACCACCCCGATGGGCTTGCATATTTTCAGTGAACACATAGCATAGAAGAGATTCCTTAAGTAATGGTATCTGAAAAATATCTCTTGAGGGACGTGAGATGTGGATATGAGTCATCCATGTGGGTGACTCTCAACTGTTACATTGTTGTCACATGCATTATTTCCTGGGCTGACATTATTTACTTTCTTTTGTGATTTTTTAGAGGGGTAAGTATTGTGTAGCTAGAATAACACATCCTATTAGAAACATTTCCTTGAGTCCTTTGAACAATGGCTCTTTTGAATGATATCAAAGTATATCTTGAAACACAGAAATGAGAAGGATATCTTGTAGGGACTTCCCTGGGGGTCCAGTGGTTAAGAATCCTCCTGTCAATGCAGGGACACAGGTTCAACCCCTGGTTGGGGAACTAGGATCCCACATGCCGTGGGGTCAAAACAAACAAGAGAAATGGTGTCTTGTAAAGATGTAGAGGGTTTTCCTCCATCTGAAATGAGAAAAAATGGATTGGGATCCTAACATATCTGTGACCCTTGTGTTTTTGGAGGTCACATGGCAGCCATTTTGCCCGTGGCTAAGAACCATTGAACAGGCTGGCTGCTTGGAACTCCGTTTGTCTCTAGTTGACCTCCCTTGCTGATTTCATGGTCTCTTGTTTTCCTCCTAGGTCGCTTCTTTGCCGTTGTGGTTACCTAAGTCTTTAAGCCCTGGCTCTGGGCGGGAGCTGCAGAGACTCTCGTACCTGGGGGCTTTCTTCAGCTTCTCCGTCTTTGCAGAAGATGATGTAAGTACAGCAGCCTTTTGCACCTTGCTGCTCTTATGTTCAGATTCCTTCCCAAATGTACATCATACGTGGATTGGATTTCTGCTTTCTTTTTGCAGGCGAAAGTGGTGGAAAAATATTTCTCAGGGCCCGCCATTACCCTGGAAAACACTCGAGTGGTGAGCCAGTCGCTGCAGCATTACTTGGAGCTGGGAAGGGTAGGTGTTCAGAAAATGAATCCAAAAGATGAATATGTTTCAGTTCTGGAAGTTAAAAGCAGCACAGTTAGAGGGTAATTGCATTGTAATTCAGGTAATTTGTTCCTACCCTGGAAAAGAAATAGCAGAGACTATTTTATTAAAACTGCAACTGCTTCCCTCCTCCACTCCACATTCTGCTTTCATGCCGATCCTCTGGACACAGTAGAATGTGGACTTTCCCTATGTTCTTATAGTCAAGTTCTTTACAATGAGTGGACGTGGGCGAGGAGAAAAGTGGGAAGGAGTTTAGCTTTCCTCGAAGTCAGAAAGGAATCGTTTTTTAAACAAAGTTTTCATTTTTTTTCCTTTCCTTATAAAATGAATTTCAGCAAGAGCTTTTCAAGATCCTTCATAGTATCTTGTTAAATGGTGAAACCCGTGAGGCCGCTCTTAGTTACATGGCAGCTGTCGTCAATGCCAATATGAAGAAAGCACAGATGCAGGTAAGATTCCTAAAGACTGCTTTTATTTATTTGTTAAATTCATTCATCTGACTCATTCAGTTCCCACCCAGCCTTGTTCTAGGGAATGGAGGTACAGAGAGACAAGCTTCCTGCCTTCGTGGAGCTTATGTTCTATAGGGTCAATGAATAGACATGTAAATATATCATTTCAGACTGTCGTGGAATCTGTGAAGCCAATAAAGGAAGGTAGAGGACTTGAAAGTAGCTGTCTGGGCACCAGAAGGAAGGCATGGGAGTGTCCAAGGAGGAGACATTTGATTAAATACCTGGCTGAGAAGGAAAAGCCATCCGGGACTTCTTCCCTGACATCTTAGTGGTTAAGACTCCATGCTTGCATTACAAGGGGTGCAGGTTCGAACCCTATTCCTGGTTGGGGAACTGAGAGCCCATAAGCTGGAAGTAGTGGCCAAAATACGAAATTAATTTTTTAAAAATCCTGCATGCAGATTAAGTTTTAAAAATAGAAAGAGCGAGCCAGCCATCCGCAAGGCTGAGAAAAGAGCTTTCGAGATTTGTGTGATGCATGAAGGTGGGAATGAATCAACTTTAGAATGAGCGCCACTTTCAGGCTTTTGTGACTGAAGGATAGTGAGTAGGAAAGAAGCTGGGGAGTCATGGGCTGGAGGGGCGGGCCGCCATGCCAAGGAGGACCTCCGGGAAGGAAGCCGTCAAGGCTGCTGCCTGGAGGGTGGGCTGACATAGGACAGGGTGCAGGAGCCAGTCCCAGGAGACCCAGGGTAAGGACCCAGTTCCTGATGAGGGACTGGTGACTGAGACCAGAGTGGAGAAGTTAAAAGGACATCCTTGCTGTCTTATTCATGAGCAACCTGACGTTTCTACTCAGAAGGAAAAACAGAGAGTAGAGTGTGGACCTGGTATTAGACCACCTTGATTTCCAGTTGGGGCTCCATCATCGGCCAGCAGTGGGACAGTGGTCCTCTGTGCCCCTATTTCCTCGTTGCCAAGTGGGGATAATAATAGTACTGACTCATGGACTTAGTGTATATGAAGCTGTTAGAATTGCACCCAGTGTATCGTGAACACTCCACGGATGTTAACTATCGTTATTAGAAGTGTTATATTCATGAAGCAGGATGGCACTAACACTGTCCGCCCGAGAAGCTGTTTGTCTAGTGGTCACAGTGAAACTAGTTCTGATGCTTTTGAGAAGAATAAAGAAGAGAAAGGAAACAACATTTATTGTGTTTCTCTTTACTGATTTTGAGGCTCTTGGGTAAATCATGTAAATTCTCTGACCCTCAGTTTCTTCCTCTTTAAAATGTGAATAATAGCATCACTCAGTTCTGAGGGCTGTTGTGGAGAGTCGATGAAAGACAGCCCTTCACATGCAGTTGTGCTGAGTGGTTAGTCACTCAGTCATGTCAGACTCTTGCGACCCCATAAACTATAGCCTGCCAGGCTCCTCTGTCCATGGGATCCTTAACACTCAACAAATCGCACCTACCAGCAGAGCTCTATGACAACGTGGATGTCCCCTCACTGACTTCAGGATGAAAATCTGCTCTTCTTTCTTGTAAAATTGTGCCAGAATTCCTGTTCACGTCGTGACTTTCGATACTTTCTGTTTCGCAGACAGACGATAGGTTGGTGTCAACGGACGGATTCATGCTGAATTTCCTTTGGGTGCTGCAGCAACTTAGTACAAAGATCAAGTTAGAGACAGTCGACCCCACGTACATTTTCCACCCAAGGTGTCGGATCACGCTTCCCAACGACGAGACCAGAGTGAATGCAACGATGGAAGACGTGAATGACTGGCTGGCTGAACTTTGTGAGTGATGTGTTCACTGTTAGGTCGTGAAAACATCACCCTTCTGTTTTCTTTTAATTAAAAAAAAATAACAACGTAGAATAGATATACACATCCTATATGAGAAGGATCCATTTGGACTCAGCTGCATTCCACAGTTTGAGTCTGACACCAGCTAGAGCGTCCCTGTCTGTCACCTGCCAGCTACCCCTAGCCGCTAACTCCCTCTTGCCCTTGCTCCTGTTCTCCATTCTTAGGGTCAGTTTTCATTGACTCCTATCCCCCGAAAACTGCTATTACGGGATTATCAGGAAGAGAACTTTAATATCTGAATAGCAGCTCTGCTATTCCATACAGGTTACATACAAGGAGACTGAGGTTCCAGAAGGTGCCCAGCTCACTTAGGCTGTCAGTCAGCAAATTGCAGCTGCTGCTCAAGTGTTCTGAGCTGAGCCTTGGGCTCTCTTTACTGTACCACACTCCCTGATCTGAGCTCTTCCTTCCGGGTGTTTAGTCTGGCTGCAGGTTTTCATACCTGTCAGTAGTAAAGGGAGCATGCTCACTCTTTAGGGAAACAGAAATTTAGAAAACAGAAAAGTAGAAATGTTAGAGAAATGGGTAGCATATTTTATGTTGCCAGATACTGGGTTTGAAAGTGATTCCTGAGTAGAGGGAAAAAAAATCCACCTAAATAAGACCAACACTGGCTTATTTACATAATTTAGTACCATTTTGAGGTTTAACAATGATGTATTTTTTAAATTTTATATATTTTTTAATTGAAGGATAATTGCTTTACAGAATTTTGTTGTTTTCTGTCAGACATCAACAAGAGTCAGCCATAGGTATACATATGACCCCTCCCTCTTGAACCTCCCTCCCATAACAGTGATGTTTGAATAATAGAAATGTTTATATAAAAAACACTAGGAAGACACATCACAAAAGATCATTAGTGTCCATCTGTGTAAACATTTAATCAGATGGAGCAGAGTACATGAGCATTAAATGCAGTTCACAGGAAATTTGTTTTTCTTAAAATAATACTAATTTTTAAAAGTGTCCTGAAACTTCTTGAAAATTCAAGTGTAATTTTGTCTTCTTAATTGTATTCTTCGCTAATACAGTCATGTGATAGATATTATTGCTGGGATTTTGTGCTTTTTCCTAGATGGAGATCAGCCTCCATTTTCTGAGCCGAAATTCCCTACGGAATGCTTCTTTCTCACCCTGCACGCCCACCACCTCTCAATTCTGCCCAGCTGCCGTCGCTACATCCGCAGACTGCGGGCCATCCGGGAGCTCAATAGGTATGTGCGTGATGCCATGTCCTGAGGCTGCCCGAGTCACCACTCGTTCTCACAAGCACGCAGTTCCCTTGTGACCAGTAGACTTGAACGTGAGGGGCATGTATGTTACAGTACACCATCTGCCTCTCCTACCACATCCATGGTCCCTGGTTGGCCAGGGTTCTTTACAAGTTAAGTGACCCAGACTTAGATTTCTTAGAGTTCCCAACCCTTGGAATGTGGTTGAGACTTCTATGAACTTTTTCTACTGGGCACCTTATTATCAGAAGACACTTTAAAGGATCTCTTTGGTCCTAGACATACCCTTCTTTCCCTGGACTGTGAAACAGTAATTCTGGTTTCCCTTAATAAACAAGATCATTTACTCATACCAACATTGTAATTCACTTTTTTTTTGCATGTTGTCCTGTGGCATAAGAAGGCCAAAATGGCCAGATAGTAGCCTCAATTTCCCATTCATTAACACCATTGTTATTTTTCTTAATCTGAGCATTTCTCCCCATGGATCAACACCTGTGAACAAACCAAAGCCACAGGAACAGGAGGCAGACCTTTTTTTGAGCAGATCATCTGTAATAATAATGGAGCAGCCACTTCCACCGTTTGTTCGGTCCAGGAGTGCTGTAGTAGTATCTGCATCTGCCTTGAATTAAAGTAGAATTAATCACTTACTAATTCTAATCATTACTGGTAGCCTTCTAAAGTCTTTTTCCCGACACATAATCATGTTGTCTGTAAATGATGACTGTTTCTGCTATGCTGCACACGGGCTTTCTGTCGTTGCAGCTAGTAGAGTCTACTCTGTTGTCGCGTATAGACTTCTCATTGCAGTGGCTTCTCTTGTTGTGGAGCACGGGCTCTAGGCTCACGGGCTTCAGTGGTTGCAGCTCCTGGACTCGAGAGCACAGGCTCAGTAATTGTGGCTCATGGGCTTAGTTGCTCCCAGGCATGTGGAATCTTCCAGGCTTCCTGGACCAGGGAGCAAACCAGGTCCCCTGCATTGACAGGTGGATTCTTATCCACTGTACCACCAGGGAAGTCCTTTCTTTTCTTTTTCCTGCCTCACTGCCCTGGCTACAGTTTCTACTACAGCCTTGAGTAGAAATATTGATAGCTTTCTTGAAATTGTTTATTCAAGTTAATGGGGGAAGTTTTTTGGACATCTTCTGTTACCAGATTAAAGAAATTCCCTTTTATTTTGTGATTTTCTAAAAGTTTTTTGTTCTTAACTGGAGTTGATTTTTATTAAATGCATTTTCCATCTCTGTGAGGAGGTCAGATTTTTTCCCCCTTTATTTTATTCATGTGGTTGAATTATATCAGTTGGCTTTCTGATATCAAACCAATCTTACATTCTTGAGGAAAAAACTCAACTCTGTGTTATTGCTTTTATATCTCATTGGATATTCAATTGCTAATATTCTTTTTAGGGGTTTTGAGCCTATATTCAAAAAGAAAATTGACCTATGACTTTATTTCTTACTAAGAATTAAATGAAGTCTCTCAGTCATGTCCAACTCTTTGCAACCCCATGGACTGTAGCCCACCAGGCTCCTCTGTCCTTGGAATTCTCTAGGCAAGAATACTGGAGTGGGTTACCATTTCCTTCTCCAGGGGATCTTCCTGACCCAGGGATCGAACCTGGGTCTCTCGCACCGCAGGCAGACTCTTTACCATCTGAGCCAGCAGGGAAGCCCAAAAGTGAGTCCTTCTCAAATTTTTGTATCAACCTTATGGCTTGCCATGTAGAAAGAATTCTGAAATATTCCCTCTTTTTGTGTTTTTTGAGGTGTTTATTGTATAGGAATTATTTCTTTACTGTTTGGAAGCATTGATGAAGCTCTCTGGGCTTAGAGCTTTCTTTGTGGGAAGACTTCTAAGTTAGGTATTTTATTGTTAATAGATATAAGACTGTATAGATTTTCATGTCATCATGTGTCAGTTTCCCGTGGTATCTAAAAGTTTCAAAATGCTTAGGCATTAAGTTGTTCATAGTATCTTGACCTATGGATTATATAAGGTTTTTTTTTAAGTTTCAGATTCCTGGAGAATTTGTTCCTTTATCTCTTGTTATTGATTTCTAGGTAATTTCTGCTGTGTACTTTGTACTTTATTGAGATCTACTCTGTAGCGAACATTTAAATTAGTAAGAGTTCCATAGAAGAAAAGAACTTGCAGGAATTCCCTGGCAGTTCAGTGGTCAGGATGACTCACTCTCACTGCCAAGGGCCCAGGTTCTATCCCTGGTCTGGTCAGTGAACTAAGATTCCACAGTCAAGAAAATAAAAGTAAAATGAAGAAAACTCACTTTCTGTGTCATTTGTTGCAGTATTTTACATACATCAAATGAGTCATTTGTTTATATTTTGTTCAACTTTTCCTTATGTCTGCTGCTTTTATCAACTTATAATATCAGTTATTGAGAGACTTAGAAAAATTTCAAACTGTGTTATGTCTGTTCCTTCATCCTGGAATGGATGGTATCCTGTGGTCCCACCATTCTCACCGACTCCGGGGGATACATTTTTAGTGACACCATCTGCCACCTGCACTCCCAGCCTACAGGGGGAGTGAGTGCGTTTCAGAGATGTTGGTGTTTTCCTTACCTGTGTATTTTTTAGTGCTGTGATACAAGAAGTGTCTCCCAGGACATGGTTAGGGCATGTGTGTTTTGAGAGGGCGGTTTTCTGAGCAAGTCATATATAGTAAATCTACATTGATATTCCCATATTCTTATATTTTTAACTCCTTCCTCTGAATTATCTCAAGGAATTCTTGACAACTTCAGTTAGCAGAGGTTACTGTGAATTCTAGGTTTTAGACAACCAGCTGGGCACACAGAGCCCGTCCTGGTTACCCAGAATAAGACTGAATCCAGAGCACTGGGAGTTGTATTCATGTCGATGAATTTATCCCCACATAGGAGTTTGTTAGCATGATGCTCTGTTGCTGATCAAGGATCTTCAGAATCTATTCCCCACTTACTGCTGAATTTCTGTTTCTGCATATGTAGTAAGTAGAATAATAGTGTCCCAAAGATTTTCACTGGGCTTCCCAGGTGGCGCTAGTGGCAAAGAATTTGCCTGCCAGTGCAGGAGATGAAAGGCACAGATTTGATCCCTGGGTCATAAAGATCCTCTGCAGTAGGAAATGTAAACCTACTCTAGTAGTCTTGTCTGGAAAATCCCATGGACAGAGGAGCCTGTTGGGCTGTAGTCCATAGGGTCACAAAGAGTCAGACATGACTGAGTGACTGAGCACACAAAGATGTTTACATCCTGTTCCCCCAGAACCTGAGAATGTGTCACCTTGCATGGTAAAGGAGACTTTTCAGATGTGATTGAATGTAAGATCTTGAGATAGGGAGATTTTCCTGGATTATCTGGGTGGACCCATTATATCACAAGGGTCCTTTTAAGAGGGAGGCAAGGGGGGCAGAGTGAGAAAGGAGATGTGATGACAGAAGCAGACATCAGAGCAGTGTGGGTCCACAAGCCAAAGAATGCGGGCCCCCTCTGGAGGCTGGAAAGAGCAAGGAAACACCCTCCCCTAGGGCCTCCAGAAGTAATGTATGTCTGCTGACCTGCTGGAGATTTATGGCCTCTGGAATCCTAAGGCTATACTTGTGTTGTCTCAAGCCAGTAAGTTTGTGATAATTTGTTAGAGCAGCAATAGGAAGCTAATATAACATATTAGCAAGTCTTTTTTTTTTTTCACTTCTTACATAACTTTATAATTGGCCCTTAAGGACAGTGATCTCATTCCAGCTGTGGTGGATCAATGAAGTGTGGTGGGTTGGGACCTTAGGGAAACGGGCATCATCCTGCAGTGTGACCACCTCAGCTACAGTCGCCACAGGAGCTGGTGCTGCTCTCAGACAAGGCTCAGGGGACTTAGGTGGGGGTGGCTGCTTGGATTCTCCAGAACCCTCCGTTTGAATTCTTGGAATCCCGGCCTTCCCTCTGACATTCAGATAAGAGATCCAGTGAGGTTATGGATGCAGTCTGTGTTCTAATCTGGTGCTCTGTATGGACCAGACTCTGCTTCTTTATGGTCGTCCTGGAAACGCCCTGACTCACTAGCTTTTCCTTGAGGTGAGATCTTAAAACCTGGAACCTGAGTTTCCTCGTGTGAATGCTCCAGTGTCTTCACACATAGCCACTCCATCTTTTCATTCCCAGAAATCAGTACTGATTGTTCATGCAGCTGTTTTTCCACCAAGAATCTTGGGCTTCCAGTGTAACACCCTCAAATGCTCACTGAATGTTTACCACTTTGAAAGCAGCCCAGTTGAAGAACTAATAATCCCAGAGCCTGTTTTCCTTGAGGGTCTGTTACCTGTAACCTCTTCCTGCCAATAATCATACAGGTTGTTATATTAGCTTCTTTATGTTGCTCCAGCAGATTACCACGACCTTTGTGTGTTAAAATAACAAATAACCCTCTTTCTTAGGGTTTTGGGGATCAGAAGTCCTAAAACTGAGGCTGCATTCCCTCTGAGGCTTTAGGGAAGAATCTCTTTTTTTCGCCTTGTCTAGCTGCTAGAGACCCCTTGGCCCACAGCCCTATCCTCCATTTTCACAGGCCACAGTAGCATCTTCAGCCTGCTCCCTCTCTGGACTCTACTTCACTGGTCACCTCTCCTTCTCTTCTCTTCTCTGACTCCCTCTCCTTCCCTTCACTCAGACCCTGTGTCGATATGGGACCTGCCCAGACAATCCAAGATAAGCTCCTCATCTCAAGGTCCAAACCCTTAATCATATTTGCAGGGTTCCTTCTGCCATGTAAGGCAACATATTCACAGGTCCTTGGGATTAAGCTGTGACATCTTCTTGGTCGTGGTGGTTGGGAAGCTGCGGGGGAGAGAGGGGCAGTAGCACATTTCTCTGTCTACCACGTCATGTTCCAGCTGTAGACAAAGGAGTCCACTTTATCTGAGGTTAGCAGAAAGAGGGTTATTAAAGGCTGTTATCTGGTTTATTGAAGAATGCCTAGAAAAGAGGACTCCCAGAGCTCTCCTTTGAACTGGTCCTGCCAGGAAGCTGCTTCAAAGTTTAGACTTTGCCAGCACTTCAGCCAAAACCCTTCTACACCGTGCTTTCAGAAGACCCATGTGGCTGTCACTTCACTGTATGTACTTCCGCCTCCAGTGAGGGCTCACCTTTTGGTAGGAGCTAGGTCATGTGCAGAAGTACTGGCCACAAGGGAGTCTGGGAAATAAATATACTTTTGAACAATATATCACTGGACTTCCTTGGTGGTACGGTGGATAAGAATCCACCTGCCAATGCAGGGGACAGAGAAAGATTCCATGTGCCGTAGAGGAACTAAGCCAGCTTGCCACAACTACTGAAGCCCACGTGTTCAAGAGCCTGTGCTTCTCAACAAGAGAAGTCACCGAAATGAGAAGTTAGGTGCTGCAACTAGAGAGTAGTCCCTGTTGCAACAACTAGAGTAAAGCCCGCATGCAGCAAGAAGGCCCAGAGCAACCAAACATTAAAAAAATACATATGTATCAGTGATACAAAAATATATATGTATCATTGTGTAGTTTTCTACACAGTGTTTTGATAGAATGGGTTGAAATGTGGTAAGTGAGCCAGCCTTTAAAATATGCAGCGTATTCCATGATCAGGGAAGGCTTTTCCTCAATGACAGGTGGTATTTGAGGAGACACCTGAAGAGAGTGAAGGAGTAAGTCACAGAGATAACCTTAGAAAAGAACATTCCAGGCAGAGGGGAAAATGCCTAGTCAAGTTGTCTTTTGCTTTGGGTAATTGACTAGGCATAATAATCTTGAATTTTCCGGAGACTTCATTTTCTCCCTCCCAGAAAAATAAGAAACAATATTTCCTTCCAAAAGAAATAATTACTGTATTTCACCAAATCTAAAATGCCATCCGCTTTAAGATATTACATTGGGAACCAACAAAAAAGATGAACGCTGCCAACATAACCATAGCTTCCCATCGGTTTTGGTGGTGCTTGCGTAGTGGGGGCATGAGAGGGGATGTGTGTCTGAGAGTCAGTGAAACTGTGAAAATGAATAGATAAAATGGATGATGGACCTGTGTGTCTTCTTTCATTTGACTGTTAATCTTTAATTTCAGAACCGTGGAAGATCTGAAAAATAATGAAAGCCAATGGAAAGACTCCCCACTGGCAACCAGACACCGTGAAATGCTGAAACGCTGCAAAACTCAGCTTAAGGTCTGTATAATTAACTGGAGTAATTATGGATCAGCCTCACAATAGGAATTTTCCCACCAGAATATGCGCCTTGAATGAACAGTTTAATGTCCTCATTTTTTCCTCATTATTCTTTTCCCTCAAGATAAAAACAGTACATTTAAATGCTTGTTGATTGTTTCTATGTATATTTGAATCTCAGGACTGAAAGTGCATACACGTGTGCCAGTAATGATATGAATTCTTAATGGATTTTATCATCCTTGAACATCATCTCCCTTTCCTTACCTCATGCAAGATGTTCCCCCTCTACTAACCCTGACTCCATACCCAGATACACACACACTCCAGTTTGTCCAGCCACGCATCTTCATGTTTGACAAAGTGGATTGTGGTAGTGGTAGTGGAAAGCTATCTTTCCGTTGCCCCTCATTCTTTTTTGAATTGAAAATGATCCATTGTATAGAACCTAACTGTAGACGGGAAGATTTCTGCTTATAAACATGATGGTGGTGGTTTAGTCACTAAGTTGTGTCTGACTCTTGTGACCCCATGGACTGTAGCCCGCCAGGCTCCTCTGTCCATGGGGTTCTCCAGGCAAGAATACTGGAGTGGGTTGCCATTTCCTTCTCCAGGGGATCTTCCCGACCCAGGAATTGAACCCAGGCCTCCTGCATTGCAGGCAGATGATTTACCAACTGAGTTGTGAGGGAAGCCCTTATAAACATATAAGGAAGCTTATAAACATAGCTAAAAACAAACAATAGCTAAAGTTGTACAGGGGAAGCACAGACAGCAAATGTATTCATTTTTCTGTGTTTATGTTCAGATTACAAAGCTGAATGTTAGCTGGCCGTGTTTTCTGTTGATTAGTAGGATGATATGTAGAAATTTTACCTGACTTGGATTTCTGGTACAAGTTAAAAATTTCACTTTTATTTGCTAATGGAGTAGAAACCTGTTTGAGAAGCAGAATAAACCAGGGACTCTTTTCTGGGGTCTATAGACCCCTTAAGCACTCCAGAGAGAGGTTTCAAGAAGTCTGTAAACTGTTGACATTTATATGTAATGTGTGTGCATGTGGATGTTTAAACTCACAGCGATCCTCTGAGATGGGTGTTGTACCCTTGGTGGACGAGCATTTTGCCCGAGATGAGCTTAAGTACTGACCTGGAATTTAGATGTGAATATGTCAGGCTCCTTCTCAGTAACCACCACCGACTTCCAAAGGGTCTGTCTTGTCAAGTTTTTCAAATATGACAGTGATGACTTAGCCTTTTCAGCACTAAACTATGCCCAGTGGTTCGCATGGCTCACCTTCTTAGAGAAGAGGAAGCTCTTGAAACACAAACAGCATCTTATAGCCCGTTAGTGCTAATGCTCTGGAAGCCCTAGAGCAGGGGTCCCCAACCTCCAGTATCTAATGCCTAATCTTAGGTGGAGCTGATGTAGTAATAAACCTAAAGTGCAAAATAAATGTAATGCACTCGAATCACCCCAAACCATCCCCACCCCACCGCATCCCACTCTGTGGAAAAATTGTCTTCCACGAAACTGGTCCCTAGTGCCCAAAAGGTGGGGGACCGCTTCCCTGGAGCCTAGATTTCCCATCTCCTGGCCCATGCCCTGCCTGTGACCACACAAAGGAACTTAGCCACCAGCTAATCTATGAATGGGGACATACCTGCTTCCACAGAAACTGGTACGATGCAAGGCCTGTGCTGATGCTGGCTTGCTTGATGAGAGCTTTCTGAGAAGATGTCTGAACTTCTACGGCCTTCTCATTCAGCTGCTGCTCCGCCTCCTGGACCCTGCCTACCCGGAGTGAGTTGCTCTGTCTTCCTCCCCCAGGCCATGTTGTCTTTATTGCTCTACAGAGCGACACCCAAAACCAAGACCTGGGATAATGTTATCAGGAATGCATTTCCAGATTGTGCTTAGATAGACTATGAAAGTAGTAATGTTAATAGCTGTTTTCTCTGAAATTAGTTATAGTAGTGAAGGACTGTCAACACTTCTTAGGTTAATTTTGAGAGAGTGCTTTTTGAAAATTGGCTGTAAAATCTTTGATAAAAAAGGAAGTCTGAATTGGAAGTGAAAAGTTGGGATTAACAGGATATCGGGTACCCCTGAGCACTGGGTCCAGCCAGATCCCTAGTCAATTCCGAGAATGAACCGAGAACATCGTGGATCTCTTTATCATCACCTGGACAGCTCCTCCAGACAGCTATTTTTGTTTGCTTTGTTACAATTTTATGGTTATTATGAAATCTCCAGATCATCACTGTTGGGGAGGTTGGCCAAAGCCCACTGCAGGAATGGAAAATAGTATTTAAAGTAAAAATGTCCCCGATGGTAAGAATTGGAATTCTAAACCAGTTCTGCCAATCCTTAGAATCTATATTCGTTATTGTTTAGTCTTAAGTCGTGTCCAGCTCTTTTGTGACTCCATGGACTGTAGTGCACCAGGCTCCTCTGTCCATGGGGTTTCTCAGACAAGAATGCTGGAGTGGGTTGCCATTTCCTTCTCAGGGTATCTTCCCGAACCAGGGATCGAACCCAGGTCTCCTGAACTTGCAGATGGGTTCTTTACCACTGAGCCATCAGGGAAGCCTCAAAGTCTATATAGGTATAGATTATGGCATTGATTACAATCATTCACATAAGGAATTGTGGAAGAGAAAGAAGAATATATGAAGCAGATGCCTTCCAAAGAATCAAAAGTTGCATTTTGCCTCTAAATGCTAAAACATTTATGTGCAGGGTTAAAGATGAAATTCAAACATATAAAAGCAAAAAAATAAATGTGTGGCTGTATTGTCTAAACAGTTTGAGCTGCATAAAATGACCCAAACATGACAGTTTTGTTTCCTTCACATTTTATTTATTGCATTAATCTTAACAGGAAACCAAGAAAAGGAACAGCATTCATGTCCACCTTAGCACCCATCTTCATGATTCCCTGTTCATTTCTGGTTGCAGTTTCTTTGCCTGTGCACTCTTTACTTAGTTGTACTATAGAATGAGAGCTTTTCCCGAATGAACCACTTACTGTAATTGTAGTGTTCTAATCCTCATAGTTTGATGTGTCATGGTTTCACTTTGTAACCTGTACTTTTCTCTCTCTGACAGTGTAACACTGCCTTTAAATTCAGATGTCCCCAAGGTATTTGCAGCATTGCCTGAGTTTTATGTAGAAGATGTTGCTGAATTTTTATTTTTTATTGTACAGTAAGTCCCATTCACATATTACATATTTCTAATATGTATTTATATTTAATGTACACATTGTATTACAAACCTCCATTTGATGCCACTGAATGCTGCCCAGAGACTGGAAAAATAAATCCAGCTGTGGCACCAAGCCAATTCCAATAATATCTCAAGACAGAAGCAGGATTAACAATGCTAGTAATAATATACTCTGTGAAAATTGGGTTGAATTTTTAATAACTGAGTATGCGTTTCTGAGAAACAGAAGGAGAAAACAGTTTATAAATATCTGAGTGAACATTGAAAGCCAGAAATACCCACATCTGTATTTGGTACCAATATTTTTCTCAACTGTAAAATTAGAGAAAGCTTACAAAAAATTAAGTTGAGTTTATAAGTAATATTTGAAATTTGAAAAAATGAAAACTCATCAAAATATTTTTTAAGTCTTTTTGGTTGTGAAGATCTTTTGTAAAATTATGATTTAATTGTAGCTTCGGTTTATTTTCCGAGACGTAAATTAATGTAACGTGCTGTGGCCAACAGACACAGTGGGTTTGAAATCCTACCAGTTATAATGTGAACAGTCACTTTAAAATCATCAAGTTAAAGGGGATTCAGCAACCTGGTTCCTAGACCTATTCGTCCCCTTCCTCGCCCAGTCAGCAGCATCCACCCACGTTGAGCCTCTCGAAGCTTCACTACCTGTCCTTCTCGCCTCTCTTCAGATACTCTCCTCAGGTGCTTTACGAGCCCTGCACTCAGGATATTGTGATGTTCCTTGTCGTGATGTTGTGTAACCAGAACTACATCCGAAATCCGTATCTGGTGGCCAAACTGGTAGAAGTCATGTTCATGACCAACCCTGCTGTTCAGCCAAGGACCCAGAAGTTTTTTGAAATGATCGAGAACCATCCCCTCTCCACCAAGTTATTGGTCCCTTCCCTGATGAAGTTTTATACAGGTAATGTTCCTGGTGTGTACAGGTGGGCAGGATTGTCTAAAACCAGCAGGTGAGGTTGTTCTAAACCTGCTACCTAATCTCCTAGTGTCCACATAGAAGTATCACCCACTAATCCACCACCAGCAGTACAAAAACTGTTGGTTATTTTCCGCTCGAGTTGTGGAAGCTTTACACTGACCACTCTCTTTAATACATACTAGTCACTGATAAATCAGTGGAATCTATAAAATGGTAGAGGGGTTACATTGAGACCAAATTGATGTTTTCATCTGAAATTACCTGGTTCATTTTATATTTGACTGCGCTAGGTCTTCATTGCTGCACATGGGCTTTCTCTAATTGCAGCAAGTGGGGGACTGCGGTGCTCAGGCTTCTCATTACAGTGGCTTCCCTTGTGGAGGGGCTAGGGCACATGGCCCTCAGGAGTTTCAAACTCATGTCCCCTGCATTGGTGGTGAATTCCTAACCACTTGCAGGGGAGCCCCACCTGGTTCATTTTAGTTTCTAACTTACAACATTAGTTTTGCAAACACAGAGTTTCAAAACTGTGGGTGAAACAGGGAGCTGGTTAAAAATGCTTATTCTTGGGACCTCCCCCCGCCACCCCCTGAAACCAACAGAATTAGGATCTCCGGTCACTAATTCTGTATATTTATCGAATGTCTACTTTTTGCCAGGCACTATCCTGGGTGCTGGGTGACACTGGTGAACAAGATTGAGAACATAGCAGACGCTCTGCAAGGAGGTCCTCCTCTTCTGGTTGAACTATATTCTGAGTTTCCATTCATAATTTGGCTTTTCAACTGCAGATGTATTTTCATAAAGCCAGTTAGTTACCTGTGGGCCGCATTCACCTGTTCTCTACCAAAGGCACGTGATTGTACCGATGGCACAGTTTTTCTCCAGTTGTATATTTCTCAGGAAAAGAAGTGTGCTGTCTGCCTTCTTACCTTCTGTTGAACCTAGCACGCTCTGGGCACTCATTTAGCAGAATATACTCGCCTTGCTCTTGAAAGAAACCCCAGCCTCCATGAGCACAGTCCCTTTCTGTTCACAGAGGCAGCAGTGGATTGAAGGTTCTTCTGTGTTCAGTGACAGCCATCCCTTCCCAGTTGATCAAGACCTGCTCCTGCTTATTTTGAGATGGTGCCCATAATTCTCTCTGCTTCTGAGGCTCAAGAGTCTGTCCGTCTTCTTCCGCTTCGTCACTGTTACCTGTGTCACCTCTTGGGAATTTCTCTCCTTCCCTAATCTACCTGTATCCTCTTAAACCTAAAGAAGTCCACAAGCCCCTTGAAGTTTTGTTAACATGCTCACCTTGGCAACAGCAGAGAGCACTCCTGGGTAAAAGACCCTTGCTTGGCTCGCCTGTCCTTCTCTTACCTCTTATCCCTGGTAGGAGAGGACGACGGGCCATTCAGGTACAATTGGTGCATCAGCTGTTTACAGAACGGGACCTCATATGGTACCCTGCATGTCAGGCTTCACTGAATTGAAGGTAATCCTAAATTTCTTTAAAAAAAAAAAAAAAAAAAAAAAGATGAGGTATCTCTTTTCACCTATCAAACTTATATTTAAGATGGGAATACCCAGTGTTAAAATGGTTTTAGGAAAATAAACTAATCTGCAAAAGCCTATTTCAGCCCTTCTGTCACTAGTATGGAGAATCAATGCTGTGAAACTGAGAATGTAGGTTGGTAAAGCCTTTCTGGAAGGCAAATTGGCCATCCACACCAGACACTTTAAATAGTGTTCCTATCTGGGGACTTCCCTGGCAGTCCAGTGGAGAAGATTCTTCACTTCCACTTTGAGCAGCACAGGTTCAATCTCTGGTTGGGGAACTAAGATCCCACATGCTGTGGGGCACAGCCAAGAAATAATAATAATAAGGAACATTGGAGTAACAGATAATCTGTGTTGGAAGCAGCCATTCTCTGTCCCTGGGGCTGGGGGAACCAAGGGAAAAGGCTTGGGGTTATTGGAGTCTGGTTGCTCAAATGATTTCCTAAAGGAAATCAACTCTGAATACTCAGTGGAAGGACTGACGCTGAAGCCAAAGGTCCAATACTTTGGCCACCTGATGGGAAGAGCTGACTCATTGGAAAAGGCTCTGTTACTGGGTAAGATTGAAGGTGGCAAAAGGAGAAGGAGGTGGCAGAGGATGAAATGGTTAGATAGCATCACTGACGCAATGGACTTGAATCTGAGCAAACCTTGGGATACAGTAAAGGACAGGAGAGCCTGGTGTGCTGCAGTTCATGGGGGTGCAAAGAGACAGGACTTAGTGACTAAACAAGAACAGCAGCAACAAATAGTGAAAGTATTAAAAAGAAATTACTGCCAGTTGTAGGTCAGTTAAGTAAATTATCATTTATCCATCCAGTGGGTCCATGTGAGCCATAAAAAATAGTGTTAGTTACATTAAATGGTTAAGTAATAAAAAGAAAGTGCCATTAATGGGACAGTTTGTCAACTGTGACCACCTTTTGGTACACAAATATATATTAGAGATAAAAGTATGGGAAGATACTCACCAAAATGTTAACACTGAGTTGTTTGTTTTTGAATGGTTAAATTGTAAGTGGTTTTATTTTTCTTTTTAAAAAGTTAGCTAATGTCTTCATTATTCTACAGTAAACTTGTGTTGTCGGTATTTAAAAAACAAAAAAGATTTTAGTTAAATGCATTTTGTACTCAGTTAGTGCCCTGGGCTTGTCACTGTGGCTTTGGGATAAAGGACAGGGCTAGGCCTCCTGCCTGTGAGGCCCAGGGTGGGGCGGGGTGGCAGGGGAGCACCATAAAGATTCCAGGAGTGGGAGGATGGGTGGGTCTCCTTTCTCCTTTCTCCCTGGCCACCAAGCAGCATGCCCTCTGGCGCTGGACCCCCTCTGTAATCACGGGTAGATGATAAGATGATACCGTGCTAATAATAACCACTGCTTATTGAATATTTACTGATCCTTTCACTTAATCCCCACAGCAGTCCTCAAGATGGGTGCTATAAATATCTCCCTCTTACAAATGAGGAAACTAAAGCATAGAAGGGTCTAGAAGCTCACTAAAGGTCAGCAGCCAGTGAGTGGCAGCGACCTCAGCAGTTGGGCATTAGCACAGGTGCTCCACCTGTTCCCCGGGGCCCGGCGCCTGGGGAGCCCACAGCGGGCATGGCAGACACTCCCCAGCGTGTCCAGCAAATCCACATTAAGTCCTGCTGGTTTAGGTCCTGGCTCCTGAGCACGGCCGGCTCTCAGACATGAATTAGAGCTTGATCTCTGAAACATACTCCCCTTTTACACCCCAGAGAGGGTCTAGCTTAGATAGTGCTTAAGGTCAAATGTTTGTTCCAGAAATAAAACTGAGTTTCAGGATGTGTGTGAGTGTGCTCAGCCGTGTCCAACTCTTTGCAGCCCCCATGGACTGTAGCCCGCCAGACTCCTCTGTCCGTGGGATTTTCTAGGCGAGACCACTGGAGTGAGTTGCCGTTTTCTATTCCAGGGGATCTTCCCGACCCAGGGATCAAATCCACATCTCCTACATTGCAGGCAGGTTCTCTACCACTGAGCCACCAGGGAAACCCAAGTTTTGAAAAAAAGAGTATTTTATTTGTACTAGAACAAAGGTGGTACTTAAGGACTAGCACTCAAAATGTGGCTACTCAGAAGCAGGAAGAACACTGATAACCAAGACAGCTTCAAGACCATTCCCTTTCCCAAGCTGATCTGAATCAGCAAAGACAGTGTTAGCCCAAGTAGACTTAATCACCAGCTCAGCAAATACGCATCGGAGAAGGCGATGGCACCCCACTCCAGTACTCTTGCCTGGGAAACCCCATGGACGGAGGAGCCTGGTAGGCTGTAGTCCATGGGGTCGCGAAGAGTCGGACACGACTGAGCAACTTCACTTTCACTTTTCACTTTCATGCATTGGAGAAGGAAATGGCAACCCACTCCAGTGTTCTTGCCTGGAGAATCCCAGGGACGGGGGAGCCTGCTGGGCTGCCGTCTTTGGGGTTGCACAAAGAAGTGACTTAGCAGCAAATACGCATGGAGCTCCTCCTACACATCAACTCCGGTGTTGCCACTTGGGCCTAGCCATGCAAATGCCAAAACCCCTGTCACTGCCAGTTAGGCATTCTGGTGTGAAAACAGATGTGGAACCAATAAATAAGATACTTACAGAGAGTGGGTGTGAGAGGAGGGCCTGGTGCTACTTTTTTTTGGTACTGTACCACTTGGCATGTGGGATCTTAGTCCCCCGACCAGGGATTGAACCCGCAGCTTCTGCAATGGAAGTGTAAAGTTTTAACTGCTGGACCGCTAGGGAAGTGTCGCCAGCCTGGTGTTACTTTTAAGAAGCACAGTCAGGTCTCCAAGGAGATGACTTTGGAATGATGTTGAAAACAAGACTAAAGAGGGAGCCCTGAGAAGATCTCAGCCACAGTGTGGCAGGCAGTGAGAACAGCACATGGAAAGGCCCTGAGGGCCCTGGGCAGCTTATTGAATCAAGAAGACTTGTGAGCAGGAAGCAGGGATCTAGATCTCTGCAGGCCTTCTAGAAATAGGACTTGGGACAGACAAAAAAGGAGAAATACCATATGATATTCCTTATATGTGAAATATAAAAAGAAATGATACAAATGAACTTACAAAATAGAAGCAGACTCATATACTTAGAAAAAGAACTTATGGTTGCCAGTGGGGGAAGGACAAGGGGAAGAGATAGTTTGGGAGTTTGGGATGGACTTGTACACACTGCTGTATTTAAATTGTATAACCAGCAAGGTCCTGCTGTATAGCGTAGGGAACTCTGCTCAATGTTACGTGGCAACCTGGATGGGAGGGGAGTTTGGGGGAGAGTAGACACATATATATGTAGGGCGGAGTCCCTTTGCTGTACATGTGAAACTGTCACAGTATTGTTAGTTGGTTATATTCCAATACTTTGGCCACCTGATGTGAAGAACTAACTCATTGGAAAAGTCCCTGAAGCTGGGGAAAATTGAGGGCAAACGGAGAAGGGGGTGACCGGATGAGATGATTGGCGGCATCACTGGCTCAATAGACATGAGTTTAAGCAGACTCCAAGAAGATAGTGAAGGTCAGGAAAGCCTGGCATGCTTCAGTCCCTGAGGTCACAAAGAGTCGGACCCGACTTTGCTACTGAACAGCAACAATACAAAATAAAAGGTTTAAAGTTTGGGGAAAAAAGAACTAGGACTTGGGGATTGTATCTTGGACTGATGTAATTTTGAGGGAACATTAGCAATGAACTTTTTTTAATGTTGGGAGAGATGTAGGAGTCCTAAGTTCACGGTCATTACTTAGTCTCTGCTGTGTTCAGGATACAGGACAGGTGTTCTGGGCCATTTCGAGCATAGACGAGGCTCTGTGTCAGCCCCTGTGTGTTTCTCCCATAGACTCCGCTGAGTCAGCCCTCCTCCATACTGCAGTTCACACTTCTGTACAGTTAATAAGACGATGCTTAGTTCAGCTTAAAGAAAGGTGCTTTTAGATCTTCATACTAAGGTACTATCCTTTTATCTTTAAGTAACTTTTTTTGTTTTTTAAGTCCCTATTAAGTGTTCATTGGGAAATACAGAAGATAACCAAAAGAAAATAAAGCTCGTTGATAATGTCTGCACTCAGAATCTCTGTTAACATTTTGCTCTGTATCTTTCCAGTCAGCTTGTATCTCGCATGTGTGAGTGTGTATATTTGTTAATATGATTGGACTCAAACTGTATATTTTCTTTGGTAGCCTGTGGTTTTATTTGTGTGTGCATGTACGTGTGCTCAGTCATGTCTGACTCTTTTTGATCCCATGGACTGTGGTGATGGAATTTTCTAGGCAAGAAGACTGAAATGGGTTGCCATTCCCTTCTCCAGGGGATCTTCCCGACCCAGGAATTAAACTTGTGTCTGCTGCGTTGACAGACAGATTTATATCACAAATACCTTTTTTGCGTTCTCTCTTGGGCATTGGATTATTTATATTTTCTTCCGTATAAATAGTGCTTTAATGAATATCCTTGGAGATCAGTCTTTGAACATGTTGTGTTTTTATTCCCGCCCGGGTTTGTAGTGTCTTGCATCTTTTCTTTAAGTCCATTGTCTTTACAGTGGACTTACAGAAAAAGTTTTCCCTCTTTTTATTGTCATGAGTTCAGGAATTTCTCATGCTTACGCTATTTGTCTTTTTATAAGAAGTTTGATCTTTGTTCCATTTTAAAAGCTACGTGGATTATGATAACTGGTAAATGAATGATGAGTATATAGAGATTTACTGTGCTTTTCTCTAGTTTGATACACGTTTTAAAATATCAGTTATACAAAAACAGTTAAAGTGATAGTCACATTCAATAGATATATTGCCCTTAACAAAATTTAACCCAGTTTTTTTTTTCCCACTCAGGGCAGTGTTGTGGAGTTTCTGTAAACTAGTAACAGTTGGGAGAGGTCTGGTAATTCAGCTCTGGTCACTGGAGATGCTAGCCCAGTGATGCCCATCGATTTTCCCAGACCAGTTCATTTTGTTACTGTGTCATTGCCCTCCTTCACTGTGAAGGTCTGTCTTCAAAACCACTTGTAATTTCTCTTCTGCCTTATGTATGAGATAGAGACAAAATTGTATCACATCTCTGATTTTGCAGATTCATATTACTTATTAATGTTATAGCAGCAATAGCTGCTTTTAGAAAGGTAAGAAAGTCCGTATCCTTCAGTCCCTTGTCTTTCTTCTTCAGACGTTGAGCACACCGGCGCCACCAGTGAGTTCTACGACAAGTTCACCATTCGCTATCATATTAGCACCATTTTTAAAAGCCTTTGGCAAAACATAGCTCACCACGGCACCTTTATGGAGGAGTTCAAGTGAGTATTGGGCCCCTAATGTCACCACTTGGTTCTTGCAAATCAGAGGGAGAACAGCCACTTAAAAGCTTTCCCAGCTGGTTCTTGTTGACTGTTAGGTTTGTCTCCTCTGAGTTTTCCAGATGGTCCTGCTAAATGTGAGCAGGATTATCAAAATCTCTGCCTGCCAGACTTTGCTGAATTTTAGATTTGTCAAGATACTTTGGGCATAGTATACATGGAGACAGAATCTGTTCTGAGATGAAGTGTTGTGTTTTTTGGTGTTTCTTGATTATAGTATTACATGAATTTGCAGAATGGCTGAAATGGGATCTTCTAGCACTCTTTGAATATGTTAAAATCAAGCTTTAGAGTTAGAAGCGTTAGGAGGACTTCAGATTCAAAAGCAGCTAGTGTGAAGGCTGTCATTTGAAATGATGTTCTTTGTAGGGAGGGCCTAGACCTTGATGAAGTTTGTCTCATTACCAACCTGAAGTTTCAGTGACTGCTTAAACCTGGACATTAGTAATGCCATCTAAGTTACTTTAAGGTGCAGCAGTGGAGACACAGATACAAAGAGCAGACTTGTGGACACAGTTGGGGAAGGAGAGGGTGGGACAAGTTGAGAGAGCAGCATTGAAACATATCCACTGCCACATGTAGAATAGATAGGCAGCGGGAATTTGCTGTATGATGCAGCAAGCTCACATCTTTGACGCAAGGAGCTCAAACCTGGTGCTCTGTGACAACCTCGGGGGAGGGGGATGAGTGGGAGGCGGGAGGGAGGTTCAAGGGGGAGGGCACATGAGTCTACCTGTGACTGATTCATGTTGCTGTATGGCAAAAACCAACACAACATTGTAAAGCAATTATCCTCCCAATTAAAAAGAAAATTTTTAAATGTGCTTTAAAAATAAAAGTAGATGAAAATGTTGATCTCTTGAATTAGTCTTAAGAAGAAATTTTATCCCATCTACTCTGATATTTGCAACCCATATTCAATCCTTGATCAAGCCTAGCTGTCACTTGTTAACTGAATTACCATTCAACAGTGGAAGTATGGGCAGTGGAGTAGCCATTTCTTTGATAGCTTCCCACAAAATAAACCCTTTAGGTTAGTTCTTTCTTTCCATGAGCTGCTCTTGTTTTCAGAAGTATATACCAGCAAAAGCTTGCAGTGAGCTTAGGAGACCAGGCATGCCTACAGCTCCATCTGTATAGTGCTGATTAGGAGTGTTCATTCTGAATTTCCAGTCTCCTGATATCCAGGCCTCTGCCTTTGTTAACAGGTACTTGTCTTCCCAAGGCAAGGCCCTGCTGCCTTCTGATTTCTCAGCAATAGATCCTGAAGAGTAGTTCCTCTTTTCTCTCCTAATCTGACAGGTTCAGAATCTAATAGGTGGACCAAGCCATCTCAGCTCCCCAGGTAGTCTGTCCATTATAATAGGATTTACAGGACAGTTCCGAAGATTGAAGCTTCTGTTTCTATAAAGAACGTTAATATCGTACTTTAACTGTATTACAGCTTCCAATTTTTCTTAAGTGTGTCTTTCTTTATAAAGAAGATTGTGTCATTAGTTCTCTTATCTTTTATATGTGGGTATTTGTGCTTTCCTTATATCTTGGTGAGCTTAAGCATATTTTTTCTAGCCTGGAAGAGTGTTTTCTCTACTTAAAATTATTTAGGGAATGAGCCAGGGTAGTGCTGGTAACCCAGTCTCTGGAGCTGGGGGTGCTGGAAGTCAGCACTTGCTGGTTTTCAGGGTGTAAGTACTTCCACTGATGCCAGAGTTGAAGCTGCCAAGGGAATTTGCTCACAGAATTCTAGAATGTTATTAGCAATGACTCTGAGGAACCATGCCAGGTGGCTCCAGCACATCACTGGAATGAGCTTATCACAATTAATATAAAAGAATCACATAATCTAAGGGGAGATGCGGGGGGTCCCAGCATCGAGTTGTGTCAAGGCTGGTGGCTCTGCGGGGCACGGTGGGTAGCACTTGGGTGGAGGCCATTTTTCTCTGAGACCTGCCACCACATTTGCTGCCAGCAAACGTGTGACTGTGTCGCGTGTAATTGCTTTTCAGTTCTGGGAAGCAGTTTGTCCGCTATATAAACATGCTGATAAACGACACGACGTTCTTGCTCGATGAGAGTCTGGAGTCTCTGAAGCGGATCCACGAAGTGCAGGAGGAGATGAAGAACAAAGAACAGTGGGACCAGCTGCCCCGGGTGAGGACATGGTGCAGGGGCCCAGGCGGAGCCCTGCGCGGACGGCTGCCTCCGCGGGTCTCAAGGCTTAGATGAGACCGGCTGGCCAGCGCTTGCTGTCTCCCTCCTGTGGGCTTTTGGGAAATTCCAGCGTGGGTTTTGAGTGGGAGAGACCTTAAGACATGACTTAAAGCCAGACAATGAGCCGAGAAGTCTTTCAGAATGCGTCCTGGAAACTTCCTCTGCCTTTTTAATTGTAAAGGGCTTTTTAGGGAGAAGAGCTTTTATTGTTTGAATATGTTGATGAATATTTAGGAAAGTAACTAGGGAATAAATCTCTAGAATTCTGTCTTGCTAGAAAAGAATTTGATTTGATCTTCTGTAGACAACTGTGTGAACACCCCTGAAGGACTCTGATATAGTGTTTTTCCTTTCAATAGATCTTGCTTTTTTTATGTTCAGTTATAAATAGAAAAGAGGCCTGTCTTGCCAGGTTCCATGAGAAATGCTTGCTGTGCTGGCGGCCGCCTACTGCCGTCTCCTGACATTTATTGCAGTCGTTTAGGTGGTTCCCTGGTCATTTACTAAGCCTTTGACAGCTATTGGTTGCCTCATATATTGGCTGGTTCTGCTCCTGGTCTTGTTAGATTCAAAATCAGAACTGCTTTCCAGAAAGTAGGGAAGGCTACTTTTTCTTGACTGTAAGTAGCATGCTCAAAATGAAAAAGTTACTGAGGTTCTAAAGTCGTAGAGTCAAAACTGTCTTGTGGTGGTTGTTCAGTCGCTTTATCATTTCCGACTCTGCATCCCTGTGACTGTAGTCCACCATGCTCCTCTGTCCTCAAACGTCGAGTGTTGAAGCACATTGAGGAAGGTTTTCATTCCAAGTATTCTCACAGCTTTGATAAGAATTCTACATCTTACTCTAGCCAAAGTGCTTCAACTACAGACTTCACCCTTTTAGGGGGTTTCACCCAGAGTCCATGATTTCTGGATTTGTCTGGAGTCCATGCCAACATGCTCCTCAAGCCCCTCTAATTGTATTCGTGAGATAATGCAGTGGTTGTCGTCTTTTTCCACCCTCTAGATACACTTTGTCCTTCTCATCACTCATATTCATTTTTAGACACACCTTAAACTGTCTTGCTCCGGGGCCTCCAAAACCCTCCTCCTCTGCTCTCTGATTCACACAGGCTGCAGTCAGCCCTGCCCCTGAGCCTCCACAGCCCCAGGTGGCCCTAAGCCATCCTCCGAAGCTTATCAGTCCTTCAACTCCATCTGGCCTGGTCCCCCAGCCCTTGTAGAATGTGCCAGGGAGACCGATGAGCTGTAGTTGAAAGAGCCCCAGCTTTGGAATCCAGGGGACCTGGGTTTGACAACTGGCACTGCCACTCATTGAGTTCATCGTCTCTGTTTCCTGGCCCGTAAGTCAGAGGTAGTGCCTGCCTTGAGGAAAACTGTGAGGAGAGATGGTGGATGGTGAGGACTGAGTTCAGGACCAGCCTGAAGAATGTGTTCAGGATGTACAGCTCCTGTGGTTTTATTTGCCTTGAGACACTTCTGTCCAAAATGCTGTACTTTCTGCTGTTAGGTATTAAACTCTTACCCATCCTTTGAAGGAGGTCTTGTCCAAATACTCCCTCATAGTTGGCTCCCCATTAGGGGAGCTGCAGTGTCTCACCTTTCTCTCCACTCCTGTGATGCCCGCTTGATGTCACTCATGATGCCTGTGCGGGACCAGCTTATGCTGTCCATGTTGGGATGTGGTTCTGCAGCACATTGTCTTGTCCAGGGCCAGTGCTTATCATAAGAGCTTTTGTTTATGAGGTGACTGAGCACATAATATTGATTTTTTTTCTGTGTTAATGGATGGGGAAAGGGCATAAATAATCCCTGACGAATGCTATTTCAGAAATCAGTTCCACTTGGCTTTGAAATCACTTCCTGCCTCCCCTCTCCCTGCCTGCTCCTCCCCAGTGCTCAGACCTCAGTTGTCTTCTCTTCTCTTTCCACACACGACTTTCCCTAGGTCGTGTGTTCCTTGGTGAGGGTGCTGGTTGGAGTTTTGACGTAAGAGTAATTCTTTGTCAGGAGAGACTGTCCCAGATGCTGCAGGGCATCTCCAGCTCGTGCCCATTTAATGCCAGTGATGTGTCCCTCCTACTTCCAGTTATCAGGCAACCGGAAGTACTCCCACACAGTACCTGATGCCCCTAGTTGAAAACCGCTGCAGGCCGACCTCATCTGTTCCAAGGCTTTTACTGTCTGTATTCTAAAGATTCCAAAATGTGCCTCCCAAGCTCGGCTCACTCTTGATTCAGGCTTATGTAAGTTGATTCAGGCTTATGTAACTAGCTGTTGACTTGCCTCTGCCCGGGGTTCTACTAGGATCTCCACTTGTGTCCAAAAGTTGTTTTCCGGATCTCCTCTGCCCTGTCTCAGAAAATGAGGACTGCATTCTACTCAGTGCTCTGGGTCAGCACCTGTGGAGTCTTCCTTGATTCCTCTCGCTGTCTCAGCAAATGCCCCTAGGCTCTCTCTCAAAATATATTCATTGTCTGACCTCTTTGCTCTGCCTCTAGACCACTACTGTCTCTTACCTGGAGAAGACTCCTCTGTGGTCTCTCAGCCTTCACCCTTGCAGTGTACACTCCAGAAGGATGGTGTTAAAATCTCAGTTGGCTTCATTTTTTTTTTCCCTTCAGCCGTGCCTTGTGGCATGTGTAAATCTTAGTTTCCCGACCAGGAATCAAACCTGTGCCTCCTGGATTGTCTGATGGCAAAAGGAATACACCTCAGTAATCTGGAACATTTGCCATGCAGGTGGTTCTATGATTCCCCAAGTCTGTTGGCGGTATAACACACTTCCCTAGTTATGAGCTGACTGTATTTTTCCCTTGCACTTGGAGCTTGGTGAGCTGGCGACTAGCACTGAGATGTGTCTGGCATCTGTTCACTGTTCCCCAGGATCAGCAGCAGGCTCGCCAGTCCCAGCTCGCTCAGGACGAGCGCGTTTCGCGCTCCTATCTTGCCCTGGCGACGGAGACGGTGGACATGTTCCATATCCTCACCAAGCAGGTCCAGAAGCCGTTCCTGAGACCCGTGAGTAGAACCTTCGGGGTATTTGTTTTGTCTGTTGGATTCAACATTCAGAACCTATCAACTTAGAACTAAATATAGTCGTCATTGAAATTTTGGGTGTTTTAGCATCACAGTCACCGATCAGTTAATTCTGTCACTGAGTTTGTTCCCAGTTATGTAATTGATATGCACAGCACTCTGCTGATACACTGAAGTCTGCAGGCAGTCACTTTTAATTCACTTTCTGCTGAGACAGCACATTGGATTATTAATGTTGAAGCTGTGGCATATTTTTATCATTATTGATTCTTGTGTTTTATTTATAAGAAAAGTATAAAGTGACATCAATTGGAAATTAGAGTTTATTAAGTAGAAACAATTGACATATAAGATTTTTGGTTCTCTTCAGTGTAGCTTTGTTACATTCAAGAAGTCAAAGGTTATTGAGAGCCTTAATTAGGGTTTATGATAGGTCACTGGTAGACAGAATGTTTGGCTTTGACTTGATTGAAGAGACCTGGATCCTGTTTCTGAAGTCAAAGCTGAGAGGCATAAATGAAAATCTCTGCTATGCTTTGACCACCCCCTCAACACACACACACACACACACACACACACACACACGGAGTTTAGGGGCGTTATAATGTGGCCACGACAAGGGTAATAAGGAAGGCAAGAAAGGGACCTCAGATTTGGTATTTCCTCTAGTTTCTCTCTCTTTTTTAAAAAGAAATTTTTGGATGCACAGCACAGCATGTGGGATCTTAGTTCCCCAGGGATCAAAACCGTACCCCCTGTAGTGGAAACACAGCCTCAGCCACTGGACCTCAGGATAGTCCTCTCCCTGTTTACTCTTACCTTCAGGATTATCACCACACCCTGGCCTGGGTGCAGCTCGCGAGATGGGCCCCCTCCCCTGTCCCCTTTCCATTTCATGTCTTTTCAAAAATAGATTTCAGCACAGGAGCAGCAGAGAATGAAGCAAACAGTGCATCATTAAAAGCATAAGAACACGGCAACTCATTTAGACAAGGTATTTCAGACACTTGCTTCCCTTAAAACCTTGCAAATGGAGTTTCTATAAACTTTTTCTGTAAAGGCCAGACAGTGAATAGTTTATATGTTGTGGGCCGCACAGTCTCTGTCTCAGCTACTAACTCTGCTGTTACTGTGTTCCAGTGACTGCCTCAACTGAGGCAGCAGGCTGGATTTGTCTTACAGCCCGGAATGTGCCAGTCCCTGCTCTAAGTCATGTTGTATTTTATGTTCAGGTGCCCCGATGGCAGTGCCTTCTGGTTGTTTAGAGGGTCGGAAACTATAAAAAGTATTTGAGAGACTTCCCCGGTGGTCCGGTGGCCAAGATTTTGAGCTCCCGACGCAGAGGGACCGATCAGGGAACTGGATCCCCCATGCCCGAGCTAAGAGTTCACATGCCTCAATGAATATCGAAGATCCCTTGTGCCACAGCTAAGACTCCACACAGCCAAACAGATAAATAAATAAAAAGAAATATTTAAAAATATCATTTGAGACTAAATTATCATAAAGCCTTTTGTTAGCTCTAAATTCTTCATTTTTAAAGGAAATTATTGAAAGCTAAGTCTAATATTTTCATGTCAGTTAAAATTAATTTTTTTCAAGATCTACTCACTGATCGGAGCTGCCACACACGGGGGTCGTGGTCTCTGCCCCCAGGCTTTGCCTCTGCCTGCCATCATCTTTCTTTTTCCTTTGCTGTACTGTTTTCGCCTTCTGGGCTGATCTTGGCTGGTCAACACAAAACTCTCCCACTTCAGAAAGAAAAATGACCAGTTATATTCTATTCTTAATCACTCTTTTATCTCATGGTTTCTTAACAAATATAGGAATACGGTGGGGGAGGGAGGCGTAAGAGGAAGAGGATGTATGTATATATATAGCTGATTCATGTTGTATACCAGAAACTGACACAGCATTGTAAAGCAATTATCCTCCAATTAAAATTTTTTTTAATAATTTAAAAGTTATGGATGTATTATCAAGACATAGAGTATTTGGAAATTGTGGATCAAAAATGATAGTGTTTATAGAATAATAGCATGGATATATTCATCTTAACCCAAGGGATGACATTCCATCATACTTCAGTGAAGAATAGTAGATTAAAGAATATATATTTATCAAAAAAAAAAATACAGAATACTATACTTTGTGCAAGAGTAGGTCCTTTAAAAGCCAAGTTTAAGTTGAATTTGTATAGATCCAGTCATTAAATTTAATAAAAACCTTGTTCCTTAAATAGAAGCCTTCAAGACTCATATTTATGGCCACTGTTTAATACTCTTGAAGTGAGATTTCCCCTCTCTGGTTTCCTTAAAGCAGTGTATGCCCACGTGTAGTAGTCCTGTATCATCTAGTGGGGTTATGGCATGTTACTTCATACTTACCTTCTAGTTGTTTCATTTGTTTTGTTTCACCGGCTTGATTTAAAACTATTTAAGACAGATTTTATCTTCTCTTTTATATTTCTCTGCTCTTTGCATCTGATAAAAGAGAATGGTGCATATTGTCTAAACTGCCAGGAACATTGGAAATTTATAAACATAATACGTAAAGATGGCTGAAAGAGCAGACTCAAACTTCTGTGACTTGTTTCTCAGCAAATTCGAAGTGATTGTTGTTTTTATAATTAAAAACATGAATTTAAAGAAAAGGTTGCTTTTTTGGTATTTATAAATATTTCATCAGGCTGCAGCATTCTGTTAAGCATTAGAATTGTTGGCTTAGAAATGGAGAGTAAAGAGAAGGCTGAATAGAATGTCCTTCAGCTTATATGATGTAGCACAGGTAAGGGATTCTTTGAATGTCTATCCTGTCAATTCCTGGCCCTGCAGTCTCTGAAAGGGGAGTGTTTGGTCCTCCTTACTTGACCTGACAGCTTGACTTGCCCTGTTATCCTGTGATTCCCTAGGAACTTGGACCCCGATTGGCCGCGATGCTGAACTTCAATCTTCAGCAACTCTGTGGCCCGAAGTGCCGTGACCTGAAAGTTGAAAACCCCGAGAAATATGGCTTTGAACCAAAGAAGCTGTTGGACCAACTGACCGATATTTACTTGCAGCTGGACTGTGCCCGGTTCGCGAAAGCCATCGCTGACGACCAGGTCAGTGCCTGGGGGGCGGGCGACTTGAGTTTGCTTCCTTGTGGATGTCCTGGCAGACTCCGTGCACATCCCTCTGTTTCTGGATTTTCCCCACTGGAAATCAAGGAAGGGGACACATTGCAAAATGTAGCTTGGAAAGTTTTTAGGATGTAAAAAATAACAGCCACAGCGGCAAGGGAAACTTGTCTGGTGTAAATGGAGATGAACAGGTGAGCTCTCAGATCCATTTCCAGTTGAGTTTGTAACCTGTCATGGTAAGGGCCTTGCTTGACAAATCTCTTAAGCTCAGAAGAAACCCTGTTTTCTCAGGGAGTCTCTTCAGCTTCAGTGCTGCTGTTAATTCTGTGGTTCCAGGTTTCAGACCTTGTTTGTTATTTTTACATCCTTCCCTCCCTTATTCCTTGAGTTCTGGTGATCACATCCATTTTGTGGTTTTCATTTCCACAGCTGCCAATTTAGTTCCAGCAACCCCAGTCCAGCCTTGATTTTTAATTTTTCAGAATCTACGGGGCTTCTTCTCCCTCCATGTTCCTCTGTCCTGCAGCATCTTCAGCACCTTAGTAACTAATGGTTATTAACCACATGTCAGGGTTTAACCTCCTTTCATGGTTTCACTTTTGACTCTCACAAAATCCTGAGATACAGATTCCCTTGGATTCCTCACGCCCTTGGAGGCACACAGAGTTTAGAGAGCCACACGGTTAGCGTGGGGCAGAGACAGGGCTCCTCCCCAGTGTCTGCCCTGAGTCTGTTCTCAACTTCTCTGCTTTCTGCTTAAAATGCCCCAACGTTCCATGTTCGTTTCCATCTCTCCATCTTTGTTCACGTTCTTTTTCCAGATATTACTCACCTCTCAGGGTAACTGTCACTAGGAATTCCAGAAGGTTTGTTGTTGTTGTTGTTGTTGATTTATTTATTTACTGGCTGCCCTGCACGGCATGTGGGATCTTAGTTCCCTAACCAGGGATCGATCTTGCATCTCCTGCATCCCTGCATTGGAAGCACGGCATCATAACCAGTGGACCACCAAGGAAGTCCCCTCCAGAAGGTTCTTTACTTACATATCATCTAAAGGTCAAAATAGGGAAATTGCAGGTCCTTTTTTGTGTTTTTCCAGTAAAAGCTTTATTGAGACATACATCACATGCGTAGTAGGTACTTTTAGATATAAGCAGGAGATGTGGTCTTGACAAAGTACCTGCAATGGAAAAAAACCACATATGTCTAAAATAGTTTTTCTGCAAAAAAGTAGTGGTAAAGGAACAGGTTAGGTGTTTGCAGTTATTTTGAGGAGATACTGAAATGATTCTCCCGTCTGCGACTGTATAATACTGCATATATTGAGAAATGGAAGATAAACGGTAGTCTTAGGAGGGCCAGGAAATGGAAACGCTCACCATGTGAGCTCAGGGCGTCCGCCTTGGGCAGCAGGCCGACTAGAACGGGGCCTCAGCCCAGCCAGAAGTCAGGGGTGAGAAGTCCCCAGGGACTCTTCCCCTTTTAACAGTCAGGGACTCCAAAGGGTCATTAGCCAGCTCCCTCTTCTCTTGGTAGGTTTTACTGTGGCCACCACAACACAAGAAGTTAATGTAACACAAAGCTTGCAGTGTGGATGAACACAGCATACCCAGTGAGACAGTGAAAACCAAAGGGTTGCTTCCTACTGCTTTCCTTGGTGACCAGTAAACCATCCACACTCCCTGGTAATGCCTGTGGATTTTGGTGGTGGCCTGTGGTGGCCCTCAGGTCTGCTTCAATGTCTCAGTAGCCCTGTTCTTCCAGACCCTTGAGGCAACCACACAAGTGCTGGTGACACCATGGGGAGAAGAACACTTTTTAAGTGGGTTTTTTGCCGCGTTGTACAGTGTGATGTTTGTCTTGATTTTTGGACACTTTGCATTTATGTTGGCTGTAAGCCAGTGAGGGGCCTGCCAACTGGATTGTTTTGGAAGAGAGTCTGGGTGGTGGGGAGGGGCAGAAGGATGGAAGACTGGAAGGCTCCAGGGAGGTGGTAGCGCTTTGTTATCTCCTTTGGGGGCAGTGCTGTTGATTTGCTCTGGTTCCGTCTGGTGTGTCTTATTTTCCTGGGAAGACAAAAGGAAGAAGAAAGTGGCAGCCGAGCAAGAGAAGAAGCAGAGAGCCTTCCACGCATGAGAGCGGGTGGAAGACAGGTGCCCAGGACAGGTGACAGGAGACACCAGTACAAGGAGCCCTGAGCTTTACACACAGGTCTGAGCAGAGCGCCCCTGGTCAGGATGGGAGGAAGCGGGGCGGGCAACAGGACAGCTGTGCCCAAAGCCTGGAGAGCCTAGAAGAGAGGTCCTAGCCTGATTTGGGAGCCGTGTCCAGGGCTGCATCTCCCTGTGCTTTCCGGACAGATGGATGGCAATCTGATGCTCCTGGAGCACTGTCTGTTAACACCATGTTTCGTGAAAAAATGATAGTAAAGAGCCCACCTGAAATCTCACTTCTCCTATGCACTTTTTTTTTTTTTAATTGAGGTGAAAGTCACATAACACAAAGTGCACCACGTTGACGTGTACAATCCAGTGGCATTTACACAGTCACAGTGTTGGACAAGCATCCCCTCTCTAGTTACAGAACATCCTATCACTCCCGTAAGGAAGTCTTGTATCCATTAAGTAGCCACTATCTCTCTCACCCCAGCCCCTAGCAACCACTAAACTGCTTTCTGTCTTTATTTTACCTATTTTTATATTTGCCTATTTGCCTATTCTGGATACTTCATATAAATGGAATGATACAATGTATATAACTTTTTTGTCTGGCTTCTCTCATGTAGCATGTCTTCAAAGTTCCTCTATGTTATACATGTATCAGTACCTAGTTCCTTTTTTTTTTTTTTTAACATTTATTTATTTTTGGCTTTGTGGGGTCTTCATTGCCACACACACGGGCTTTTCTCTAGTTGTGGAGAGCAGGGGCTACTCTCTAGTTGCGGTGCACTGGCTTCTGTTGTTGTGGAACATATTGACACGTGGACTTCACGTGTTGCAGCACATGGGCTGTAGAGCACAGGCTCAGTAGTTGCGACACAGGGGGCTTAGTTGCCCTGTGGCCAAGGGGTCCTGCTGGCCCAGAGATTGAACCCATGTCTCCTGGTGGCTCAGACTGTGAAGAATCTGCCTGCAATGTGGGAGACCAGGGTTTGATCCCTGGGTCAGGAAGATCTCCTGAAGAAGGAAATGTCTACCCACTCTAGTATTCTGGCCTGGAGAATTCCATGGACAAAGGAGCCTGGTGGGCTACAGTTCATGGGGCTGCAAAGCAGTGAGACAAAGTATTTGTGTAAATACCTATTTTCAATTCTTTGGGATATACTTAGGAGTAGAATTTCTGAGTCATATGGTAATTCTGTGTCTAACAGTCCCACAAGCCCACGAGTAGTGTACGAGGGTTCTAATTTCTCCACATCCTCACCAACACTTGCTATTTTCTGGTGTTTTTGTTCTGTTTTGTTTTTAATAGACACCCTAGTGGGAGTGAAGTGGTATTTCACTGTAGTTTTGATTTGCATTTCCCTAATGACAAGTGCTTGTTGGCCATTTGTGTATCTTTTTTGGAGAACTGTATATTCAAATCCTTCATCCATTTTTTTCCCCTTACCTGCACCAAGTGGCTTGTTAGATCTTTTCATGGACCAGGGATTGAACGCAGGCCCTCGGTAGTGAAAGCATGGAGTCCTAAACACTTGACCACCAGGAAATTCCCCTTTATCCATTTTTGAAATCGGATCCTTTCTGTTTTGTTCTTTATATATTCTGTGTGAGTTCTTTAATACTTTCTGGATACTAGACCTATACCAGATACATAATTTGCAGATATTTTTATGTCTAATTTTGTATTTATTCTGTATGATCCTTGATGTCAAGGACAACATCTTTGCTTCCTCTCCAGTCCCATCCACGCTGAACTTGAAGCAGCAGCTCAGTAATCTATATTTGTTTGATTAATTGATGCTGCTGCTCTTTGACACTGAATGCCATGTCCCCTTATCATAAGTGCCCTTTGATTTCTGATAATGTTTATCCACTGCTGTATCTTAGAAGTTGACTCTACAGCAGGCACAAGTCAGTCAGTTAAAAACTCAATCATCTTTTTTGCGGGGGTGCCACGTGTCATGTGGGATCATAGTTCCCTGACCAGGGATTATACCCATATACCCTACATTGGGAGCACAGAGTGTTTAATCACTGTACTGCCAGGAAAATCCAAAATTTCTTTTGAGAAATAAGAGTGGGTGATGTTTTCGAGACCACCAGCTGAACAGAGGCATTCAAGGTGAATCATCACAGTGGTGTGGACAGCAGCGGCCACGCTGTGCGTTTTTGCCCTTTCAGCATCTGACTGTGAACTTCTGGCCGTTTATTTCCCTGTGACGTGAAAAATCACTCAGTTGTGTCCGATTGTTTGCGACCCCATGGACTGTAGAGTCCATGGAATTCTCCACGCCAGAATACTGGAGTGGGTAGCTCTTCCCTTCTCCAGCGGATCTTCCTAACCCAGAAATCAAACTGGGGTCTTCTGCATTGCAGGCAGATTCTTTACTAATTGAGCTATCAAGGAAGCCCTAGGGGATGGGGATGGTGGCTTATCTGGCTCATAGTAAGTAGATACAAAATAAAGTATCTGTTGAACTAAAGTAGTAATTTAGTTTCAGAAAACTACAACTATTATTGCTAGGCCCAGGCAAAAAGAAAAACACTTGGTCCTTTGCTCTTTTCCCACATGGATTGAATAAGGAACATGGGTGTGTATGGAGAGAGAAAGTGAGTGTGTGCACTTATTTAGAAACTGAAGTTTAAAAAAGGATAGAAGGAAGACTGAGGACTTGGAATACGCATTCTGAGAAAACGCAAGCACTAAGATGAATTCATCCCACAGATGTATGTTCTTGTGAATCCTCGTTTAGAAATCACAGGTCACTGATTTAATCATTCCCCGCCTATCTTTGTATCACTAAAGTGGCACGTGGCCAGTGTAAATGCCAAGTATGATATACTTTGCTGTTTTGAAATGGCAGTGATTGATATAAATTAGGCACCTGTAGAGTAGGTGTTACTACCAGCATTTTACACCCAAAGAGACTGGAGCTAAGGAGAGTTAGAGCCTTGCCTAAAACCACACAGTGGGTAGATGGTGAAGCCAGGTTTGAAGTCCAGGGTCGCCTGGATCTGTGGTGGGGCTTACCCTGCTGGTCATCCCTCCCACTCTCACAGGCATAATCCCTGTCTGCTCCAATCAGCCAAGCCTCTGACATTTAATAGCATTAAACTAAAAGATCTTAAAGAAGCATCAAAGAATGGGAGAAAGCTCCTGTTGATTATGAACTCTGTTTGGGTTGATTTCACCATGTTTACCTTTAGGGAAAAGAACTGAACTGTCTACCTCCTCTTGCAGGGTATTGGGTCTCTGCGTGCTGTGCATAGTCCTTCAGTTATGTCCAACTCTTTGCGACCCATGAACCTAGCCCACCAGGCTCCTCTGTCCATGGGGATTCTTCAGGCAAGAACACTGGAGTGGGTTGCCATGCCTTCCTCCAGGGGATCTTCCCAGCCCAGGGGTCAAACTGAGGTCTCCCACACTGCAGGCGGATTCTTTACCATCTGAGTGCCTTACGAAGACTGAACTAGACTAGATTTCCTTTTCTTTTTAATATTAAAATTTTAAGAGAAATGCATGTGTGCTGTAAAAGTAATTAAAAATTTTTTTAATTCCTCTCATTTGCCTCAGTCCTAAAGCCGCTTCCAGAAGTAATGACCTTGTACAGTTTGGTTTGGATTAGCCCAGTCTTTATGTATTTATAGCCATGTCAAAGTATACTTATATATACTGATAATTTTAGGGCTTTTTCAGAAAACAGAGCCTACTTTGGATGTTTTCTGCAGGTTTATTTTTTCCATTTATATTTACATCTCACGTTGTCTTTCCTCGTTTGCAGAGATCCTACAGCAAAGAGTTGTTTGAAGAAGTTATTTCAAAAATGCGGAAGGCAGGAATCAAATCCACCATAGCGATAGAGAAGTTCAAGCTTCTGGCTGAGAAAGTAGAGGAGATTGTGGCTAAGAATGCACGGGCAGAGATTGACTACAGTGATGCCCCAGACGAGTTCAGAGGTGAGTGGACCCACTTTTCTTATACCAAATTCTTTGATTTAACCTGAAACCTATGACATTAGAAGATGTTCTGTGTTCTCCTTGCTTTTTGAGACTCTTGGTCTGAAATTGAAATTACCATTGCCTAATTTTAGTTCATATTATAAATGACAAGGGGGAAAAATGCTTAGCCTGATTTCAAACCAGATAACGGCCCTGAAAATTCTAAGGTCAGCCTTGCCTTTGCAGGCAGGGATTCGTATGTTCCAAGAATTATGAGGAGTACTAAGAGGAAGGGTTAATTCTAGTCTGCCACCTTCACTGCTTGCTGCTGTGTCTGTCTTACTGTCTTTTTTTCTCTAATTTTTCCTCTCTGTAGCTGACAGTAGCTGTCACTCAGTAGCTGACAAAAGGGTACTTTCCTCTCTGCAAAAGGCCAAGTGTGTGCTTTTATCTAATGCTGATTTTCTTCTAAACCTCGGGGCCTGGTCTGGGCCATTTGGTTGCTGCTCTATTTTTCACTGATAGGAGGGACTTTGTTTTGTATTCTTTTTCAGTTGTAGGCACTATTGTTTGATTAGAATTTGCTTTGTCTCTGTAGACCCTCTAATGGACACCCTGATGACTGACCCCGTGCGACTGCCCTCCGGCACCATCATGGACCGCTCCATCATCCTGCGGCACTTGCTGAACTCCCCCACGGACCCCTTCAACCGGCAGACGCTGACAGAGAGCATGCTGGAACCAGGTAGAGGAGGGTAGAGCTTGAGCCGCAGTGCCTGCACCTGCCCCAAGTAGTGGGGCCAAAAATCCTGTATCAGAGAGTAACCAAAAGGGGAAATTTAACAAATCCAGACACTCCATGGTTTCTGACACTTTGTAACGGAAAAGACACAAAGCATTCTTTGCTCTTTTTCGCTATAGAATTCCAGTCTTTACTGTTCATGTCCTCTTTGTCAGTCTTCAGTTCCGTGAGGGTATAAATGGCCCTTTCTTTATAGTGAACTGCAGGCATCATCTCTCAGGAAAAGGCCATCCAGGGCATTAATTCTTTCCTTTTCTTTTCTCAGTGCCAGAACTGAAAGAACAGATTCATGCCTGGATGAGAGAGAAACAGAACAGTGATCACTAAACCACCCTGCCTGCCCACCTTCTGCTGGAAACAGCCAGGGCCAGCGAGGCAAACCAGAGCGATGGTGCACATGCTGTTCAAACATTGGAGGCAAAATACACCATGAGCCCACCCAGAGCGACCAGACGGTGGAGACCTGAAGGGACGTGAACAAGAGGAGGAGCCCAATTCCTGTACATATATTTAAGTGACAAACGTGGTCAAAAGCTTGAAGGACACACTTGATGATTGCTTGTATAATAGAGCACGTCCTTCGTATGTCACAGTTTGGGGCTTTTGCAGCAGAAGTCTTTTAGTGATTGATGACACATGGGTCTGGGCAGCATCCCTTTCATCTTTTTTTTTTTTCCCCCACTAAATCCAATATCCGTTGATTTTGATTGTGATTAGAGAACCTTGGACATTTTGCTGCTAAAGAATCTCCCCCCTCCTACCCTCTTCCTGATCCTACTTGCACTGCTGTGGATTTTTTTTTTTTAAGTGAAGCAAAAACAAAAATAAACTCCTTTCCTTGGCCCTCCAAACATATATTCTGTGAGATAACTGTGCCTGCAACAAGTGTTAATCCCGGGATCGTATTTTTATATCATATTCACGTATTTGTTTTTTTAATTGGTGTTAGATGACATGATTAATAAAAGAGGCAAGATATTTTCAGAATTTGAATTTTAGTTTTTTTTTTTTCCTTTCAAAATGTCCTTTAATTTTTTTTTTTTTTTCCTAATTATTCTAAACAAAATGAAGAGTATCTTATTGCTCTGGTCATTGTAGTAAGCCCACTATCAGGAATCTGAAGAACAGCTGCAGCAAAGGAAGCATTTAAGTGTATCAGGATTTCATGTCTTATGGTTTGGGTGTTGGGGGGTTGGGTTTTTCTTTTAATGCTCTGTGACATTTCTAAATCTTTACAGTTATTCTATGAGGGTAAATAAATTCCTCAACCCTGAGTCTCTGAGTTCAAGGCAGGGTTGTTTGTATGGATGTGTCCTGTGGGGCTTGGCCTTACCAAAGCAAAAAAGGGTGCAAGAAATGTGGAAGTATGTCTGCTTGTGAAACACACACGCACAGACACACACACCCACACCCACGCACATAAACATAAAAGACTTTTTGTATTACTGCTCTGCACTTACCATACTTGAATTCTTGAATTTCCTTTGGGGTAAAAGAGGATTTTGAAACCATAAAGTGTTTTGAAAAAATGAATTCTACAAAACATACTTTCTTTTCCTTTTTCTCCCCCCGCCACTCCACAGACAGTGTCCTCTGTTCAATTCCTAACGCAAACTCCAATAAATGGTGATACACATTCAGAAGGAATCTTCTTTGAGTCTCTTCTTTTTGTGGAAAACAAAGGGGTGGGTGAAGAGCAAGAGCCAAATGTGTTCACATGTGGTGCACGGTCTCTACCAGAGCCAGTTGCTATTTTTAAAAGAAACCCCTACCGCATGTCAGTCTCGGTGCTCCAGTTGGTTCTCGTGTCACTGTTTGCTTGTTCGAGCGGGTTGACTTTGCAGTGTTCAGTCTCTGGTTCTCAGGTGGTTTACTCTATTGCAAATATCTTTTCACTGACCTTTGAAATTTTTCTCCTGTGCTAACCATCTCATGAACATTATCTTAGGCACTGCAGTTGATAAAACTTTGCCTAACAGCTTGTGAAATAAGAGAAAGTGTTTCTGCAAAATTTGCTATGTGCCAAGCTCTGCCAAAACCTGTACGTTGATGGTTTCATTTTCTAAGATGATACTCTCATCTTTGTTTTTTTCCAGCAGATCAAAGTGAGGGGTTTGGAGGGGTTAGGTCATCTGCCAAATGTCACCTGTTCAGTTAGGAGAAGAGCAGGTGTCCTGGCTCCAAAGTCCTTGGCGCGCCCTCCACCCCCACCCCTCCACCCCCAGTGTATTTAAAAGCAAAGACATCACTTGCCAACAAAGGTCTGTATAATCAAAGGTATGGTTTTTCCAGTAGTCATGTATGATGTGAGTTGGATCATAAAGAAGGCTGAATGCCAAAGAATTGATGCTTTTGAATTGTGGTGCTGGAGAAGATTCATGAGAGTTCCTTGGACAATATGGAGATCAAACCAGTCAATCTAAAGGAAATCAACCCGGAATATTCATTGCAAGGACTGATGCTGAAGCTTAAGCTCCAGTACTTTGGCTACCTGATGTGAAGAGCTGACTCATTAGAAAAGACCCTAATGTTCAGAAAGATTAAAGTCAGGAGGAGAAGGAAGTGACAGAGGATAAGATGGTTGGATGTCATAACCAACTGAATGATCATGAATTTGAGCAAACTGGGAGTTAGTGAAGGACAGGGAAGCCTGGTGTGCTACAGTCTATAGGGTCACAAAGATTCGGACACAACTGAGTGACTGAACAACAACAATTGTCCTTACAACAACAACAACAATTCTATCTTGTGAAATGGCTTCTCATATCCCTCTGATGATATTAGTGGTGGCTTTTGGAATTTTGTATTACTGTGTAGTTTCTCTTCCAGGTTCCTTTGGCTTTTGTTTTTCTGTTGTTTTTTGTTTGTTTTGTTTTTTAATATTTATTTGGCGGTTCCAGGTCTTAGTTGCAGCATGTGAGATCTAGTTCCCTGAGCAGGGATCAAACCCGGACCTCCTGCATTGGGAGGGTACAGTCCTAGCCACCACATCACCAGGGAAGTCTCCCTTTGGCCTTTGTTTAATCTTTTTTATGTTACAGGATTTCCTCAGATACATAATGCTGTTTACCTATCTGTAGTAATAGAGTGGACTGAGAATCTGGGCTAACTTTTTGTATGCCACTTGGTAGAACTTCAATAGTAGTGCTCACATTTCTTAAGCTTTGCCGGGGTTTGCAGCATAAATCATCCCCTTCTGGGTTTTCCTTACTTTGGGGTTAGGTTTCATCTTGCTTTGGTTTGTTAAAGTTGTTCATCACTTCTTTTATTTCGGCCGTGCCATGTGGGGCATGTGGGATCTTAGTTCCTTGACCAGGAATTTAACCAATGCCCCCTGCAATGGAAGCGTGGAGTCTTAACCCCTGGACCACCAGGGAAATCCTTGTAGCCACTATTCTACCACTTTTGGACCAAATCAACTTTTTCTAAAAAATACATTCACATTAACAATTTCAGACAATATGTATAAAAGAAAGCCAAAATCACCCAAAATCCCACCATACAGACGATTCTGGTTTTTTTTTTTTTTTTACCAAGTTTGTATACACTTAGGCCTATACAATTATGATGCATATTGACTTCTGTGTCAATTCTGTTTCTCCATCTCATGAAATGTGTGCTGATTGTCTTCTCCCCACCCAGATGATAAACTCCTGAGAGGTGCAGGTTCTGTCATGTTATCTGCGTGGCCCACTCGCTCCCCATGAATGTAGTACAACGCTGCCTTACCCATTCAGATGTATTCATCATTTTGAAAATTCAGAATTCCGAGGTTTCAAGGAGCTTCTATTGGATACAACATGTCTCCTGCCTGCACTGTCTCTAGAAGGAGGATGTTTGGGATTTCTGTCTTTAGTGTAAGGGTTGCTATTTTATAGAAACTTGGGATTGACTTTATTCTGTTCATTATAGATATTAAATTACAAAATATTTAAAAAGTATCAATAGGTCTTGGCTTACAAGGAAGCAGGCCAAATAGGAAGGAGGACTTGAGAATCAGATGAGCAGAAGAGACATGATCCTAAAGAAAAAGATGATTAAAATAACTTCTTACTCCTTTTGTGACTCACTCCTGTGGGTTTCTAAAAGGAGGAGCTGATAGAGTATCTTTTGGAGAAAATAGGCAAGCACGTTACTTTGTTCACATTTTGTAACCTTCGAGTTTGGTGAAATAGTACACTTCACAGCGTTGTTACTGAAGTGCTAAAGAAAGATAAATAGGCCCTATTTATGCATTGATTTTTGGCTGCACTGGGTCATTACCATTGCCGCACTGGCTAAAGTTTCTCTAGTAAAGAGTGAGTGAGTGAGAGCTACTCTCTCATTAAGTAGTTCACGGGCTTCACATTACTGTGGCTTCTCTTGTTGCAGAGCACGGGCTCTAGAGTGTGCAAGCTTCCGTAATTGCAGCATGGAGGCTCAGTCTGGCGCACGGAGCTTAGTTGCTCTGCAGCAAATTGGATCTTCCCGGATCGGATCGAATCTGTGTCCCTTGCATCGGCAGGTGAATTCTTAACCACCGAACCACAAGGGGAGTCCCTATAGGTAAGCTTGTTTGGGGCGGGTTTTAATTTTAATTGGAGGATGACTCCTTTACAATATTGTGATGGTTTTTGCCATACATCAATATGAATTGGCCATAGGTATACACATATCCCCTCCGTCCTTATCTCCCTTCCCTCCTCCCTCCAGGCTGTCACAGAGCACTGGCCTTGGGTACCCTGCATCATACATCAAACTTTCACTGGCTATCCATTTTACATATGGTGATGTATATGTTTCATTGAAGGGAACAGCCATAGTATGAACCTGATGATTGGATCAGCTGGCATTGGGCTGAAGGAATCCACCCTTGGTTGATAAATAATGTGCATTTTATGATCATGTTCTGTGTACAAGCCACCCTCATATATATTAACTCATTAAATCACCAACAGTTGTATAAAGGGACAGGGAACTGGTGTATGAATCAAGGCCATCTGGGCTTCCGGGTCTGATCCCTTCACCACTCCTGTGTGGCAGTACAGTGGTCCATCAGTATTTTTAGGGGTTTGGTTTCAGGACCCCCGCAGATACCACAGTCTGCACATGCTCAAGTTCCTTATATAAAATGTCGTAGTGTTTGCTTATAATTTTCACATGTACTTTATTTTTTTTTTTCACATGTACTTTAAACCATCTCTAAATTACTTACAATATCTAATGTAAATAGTTGTAAATACAATGTAAATAGTTGATAGTGTTAGTCATTCATTTGTGTCCGACTCTTTGGGACCCCATGGACTGTAGCCCATCAGGCTCCTCTGTCCTTGGGGTTCTCCAGGCAAGAATACTGGTGTGGGTAGCCATTCCCTTCTCCAGGGCATCTTATCAACCCAGGGATGGAACCCGGGTCTCATGCATTGTAGACAGATTCTTTACCATCTGAGCCACCAGGGAAGCCCTAAATAGTTGATGGCATGGTACAAATTTAAACTTTGCTTTTGGAACTTTCTAGATTCTTCAAATCATGATTGGTTGAATCTGTACGTGGAACCCAAATATACAGAGGGCCAACTGTACTTCAGAATGGTCCAAGTTCATAATGGCCAAGGAGATATGGAGAAGCAGCATAGCATTCCAGAAGGGGCTTTGGCCTTGGGGTCAACTCTAGACTCACCCTTCATTTTATTTTTAAAAGAATGTAAATTTTAATTAAGAAATGTCCACAACTTAGTTCATCAATTTATTTATTTTGGGGGCTGCAACCAAGACTTCAGTTCCCCAACTGGGGATCAGACCTCTGCCCCCTGCAATGGAAGTGTGGTGTCTTAACCACTGCACCACCAGGGAAGTCCTCAGCCTGCATTTTAAGTGGTTAAATAACTTCAGTCTCACAGCTTTCAATACTGGCCACTCACTCACTGTTGACCCCCTAAATTTGTGTCTCCAGCCTGTATTCTGTACTGCTGACACTGGACACATCATGTCTTAAAGGCTCTTGGAATTGTTGTTCAGCTGCTCAGTTGTGTTCGAATCTTTGCAACCCCATGGACTGCAGCATGCCAGGCTTCCCTAGTCCTTCAGCATCTCCCAGAGCTTGCTCAAACGCATGTCCATTGAGTCGGTGATGTCATCCAACCATCTCGTCCTCTGTCATCCTCTTTTCTTCCTGCCTTCAATCGTTCCCAGCATTAGGCTCTTTTCTAATGAGTTGGCTCTTCATATCAGGTGGCAAAAGTATTGGAGCTTCAGCTTCACCATCAGTCCTTCCAATGAATATTCAGGACTGATTTCCTTTAGAATTGACTGGTTTGATCTCCTTACAATCCTAGAGACTTTCAAGAGTCTTCTCTAACACCACAGTTCAAAAGCATCAATTCTTTGGTCCTCAACTTTCTTTATGGTCCAACTCTTACATCCATACATGACTACTGGAAAAATCATAGCTTTAACTAGATGGACTTTTGTCAGTAAAGTAATGTCTCTGCTTTTTAAAACGCTCTCTAGGTTTGTCCGGCTTCCCTAGTGGCTCAGACAGTAAAGAATCAGCCTAAAATGCAGGAGACCAGGGTTCGATCCTGAGTCAGGAAGATCCTCTGGAGAAGGAAATGGCAACCCACTCCAGTATTCTTGCCTGGAGAATTCCATGGACAGAGGAACCTGGCAGCCTACAGTCCATAGGGTCGCGAAGAGTCAGACATGACTGAGCAACTAACATACACTAGGTTTGTCATAGCTCTTCTTCCAAGTAGCAAGTGTCTTTTAATTTCATGGCTGAAGTCACCATCTGCAGTGATTTTGGAGCCCAAGAAAATCAAGTCTGTCACTGTTCCCATTGTGACCCATTTATTTGCCATGAAGCAATGTGATCAGATGCCATGATCTTTGTTTTTTGAATGTTGAGTTTTAAGCCAGCTTTTTCACTTTCCTCTTTCACCTTCATCTAGAGGCTCTTTAGTTCCTCTTCACTTTCTGCCATAAGGGTGGTGTTATCTGCGTATCTGAATTTATTGATATTTCTCCCTGTAGTCTTGATTCCAGCTTGTGCTTCATCCAGCCTGGCATTTTGCATGATGTACTCTACATATAAGTTAAATAAGCAATGTGACAATAAACAGCCTTGACGTACTCCTTTCCCAATTTGGAACCGGTCCATTGTTCCATATCCAGTGCTAACTGTTGCTTCTTGACCTGCATACAGATTTCTCAGGAGGCGGGTCAGGTGTCTTGTTAGTCCCATCTCTTTAAGCATTTTCCACAATTTGTTGTGATCCACACAGTCAAAGGCTTTAGCATAGTCAATGAAGCAGAAGTAGATGTTTCTCTGGAATTTTCTTGCTTTTTCTATGATCCAATAGATGTTGGCAATTTGATCTCTGGTTCCTCTGCCTTTTCTAAATCCAGCTTGAACATCAAAGTTCTTGGTTCACGAGCTGTTGAAGCCTAGCTTGGAGAATTTTGAGCATTACTTTGCTAGTGTGTGAAATGAATACAATCATGTGGTAGTTTAAACATCCTTTGGCATTACCTTTCTTTGGGATTGAAATGAAAACTGATCTTTTCCAGGCCTTTGGCCACTGCCAAGTTTTCCAAATTTGCTGGCATATTGAGTGCAGCACTTTCACAGCATCATCTTTTAGGATTTGAAATAGCTGTGCTGGAACTTCATCACCTCCACTAGCTTTGTTCCTAGTGATGCTTCCTAAGGCCCACTTGACTTCACACTCCAGGATGTCTGGCTCTAGGTGAGTGATCACACCATCATGGTTATCTGGGTCATTAAGATCTCTTTTGTATAGATTTGTGTATTCTCGACACCTCTTCTTAATATCTTCTGTGTCTGTTAGGTCCATACCGTTTCTGTCCTTTATTGTGACCATCTTTGCATGAAATATTCCCTTTTTATCTCTAATTTTCTTGAAGAGATCTCTAGTTTTTCCCATTCTATTTTTTTCCTCTGTTTCTTTGCTTTGATCACTAAGGAAGGCTTTATCTCTCCTTGCTGTTCTTTGGAACTCTGCATCCAGATGGGTATATCTTTCCTTTTCTCCTTTGTCTTTCACTTCTCTTCTTTTCTCAGTGATTTGTAAGGCCTCCTCAGACAGCCATTTTGCCTTTTTGCATTTCTTTTTGGGAGGATGATTTTAATCATCACTTCCTGTACATTGTTATGAACCTCCGTCCATAGTTCTATCAGATCTAATCCCTGAATCTATTTGTCACTTCCACTGTACAATCTCACCTACTTTGAGGACCTTGGTGTTAAACAGATTTAATGGCTTAAAGTAGTTATTTTTTTTCCCAATAAAACTCTCACACATTTATTACTAAGCCAGAGCACTGGTGCAGAAACACTGACACCAAGAGAAAAATTATTTTCCCAAAAAAACACATCCAGTCATTGAGACAGTAGTGCTGTTCTCAGAGTGATGTGGTCAGATGCAAGTGACCTTGACACGACATGGGCTTGTACTACTTCATGTGCGAGGCTCCTTACAGACCCAGCTTGGTTCTTCTCCATTGCCTTCTCGTCAAGTTTTACCTGATGTTATTACCAGTTTTCATTCAAATACAGTAAGGAATCAGACTATTCTGGTTTTGTTTCTTGGCCAAGAATCGCTTGATCCTGAAAGTCATGTGAGAAGGCATGGCGAGGAGCAAATTCAACTGCACATTGGATGACAGAGAAGAGAAGAAAGTGGCTGTGCTTAATGATCATCTATCATGGTTCTGGCTGTGCTGACTCAGCAAAGCAGTTCTCACTCAGAGACTCTTCAGTTCAGTCGCTCAGTTGTGTCCTACTCTTTGCGACCCCATGAACTGCAGCACGCCAGGCCTCCCTGTCCATCACCAACTCCCGGAGTTCATCCAAACCCACGTCCATTGGTGATGCCATCCAGCCATCTCATCCTCTGTTGTCCCCTTCTATCCTGCTCCCAATCCCTCCCAGCATCAGAGTCTTTTCCAATGAGTCAACTCTTCGCATGAGGAGGCCAAAGTACTGGAGTTTCAGCTTTAGCATCATTCCCTCCAAAGAACTCCCAGGGCTGACCTCCTTCAGAATGGACTGGTTGGATCTCCTTGCAGTCCAAGGGACTCTCAAGAGTCTTCTCCAACTCCACAGTTCAAAAGCAGTAATTCTTCGGCGCTCAGCCTTCTTCACAGTCCAACTTTCACATCCATACATGACCACAGGAAAAACCATAGCCTTGACTAGATGGACCTTTGTTGGCAAAGTAATGTCTCTGCTTTTCAATATGCTATCTAGGTTGGTCATAACTTTCCTTCCAAGGAGTGTCTTTCAATTTCATGGCTGTAATCACCATCTGCAGTGATTTTGGAGCCCCCCCAAAAATCAAGTCTGACACTGTTTCCACTGTTTCCCCATCTATTTCCCATGAAGTGATGGGACCAGATGCCATGATCTTCGTTTTCTGAATGTTGAGCTTTAAGCCAACTTTTTCACTCTCCTCTTTCACTTTCATCAAGAGGCTTTTGAGTTCCTCTTCACTTTCTGCCATAAGGGTGGTGTCATCTGCATATCTGAGGTTATTGATCTTTCTCCCAGCAATCTTGATTCCAGCTTGTGCTTCTTCCAGCCCAGCGTTTCTCATGATGTACTCTGCATAGAAGTTAAATAAGCAGGGTTACATGTCTTAGGCCATTGCATTTATAGTGGCTGAGCCTGAGGTCATTGCAAAGTCTTCTTGTTCACATCTGGCTGTTGGCTGGGACCCAGCTGGGACTGTTGGCTGGAATCCTACATGTGGCCTCTCTGGCACTTTTATCTTCACATTCCAGGTTCTAAGAGCTAACACCCCAAGAGGACCAGATAAAAAGTTGGTCTTTTATGACCTAGCAGTCTCAGAAGTCACACACTGTCACTTCTGCTGCCTTCATGGGCCTGCCTGGGTTCATGGGGAGCAAACACAGACCTCATCTCTCAATGGGAGAAATTCCAATGTCACATTTTAAGAATAGCGTGTGGGGACTTCCTTGTTAGTCCAGTGGTTAGGACTCTGCTTTCACTTAGTTCCCCAACCAGTAAAGTGAAAATGTTAGTTGCTCATTTGTATCCAAGTCTTCACAGCCCCATTGACTGTAGCCCACCAGGCTCCTCTGTTCACGGAATTCCCCAGACAAGAATACTGGAGTGGGTAGCCATTCCCTTTTCCAGGGCCTTGGTTCAATCCCTGGTTGGGGGACTAAGATCCTGCAAGCCACATGGAGCAGCCAAAAATAAACAAGAAAGAAAGAAATATGAACAAACATTTCAAAATACAATACTGAAGAATATCGAGAGAAAGGATTGCCTCCTCCTTCCCACCCCAGTCTTCCAGCCTCCCAATACCCCTCCCACCCCTGTTACCAATTTTCTTTTTCAACAGAAATGGCAGTTCTACACTGTCTGCTTCTTACTTTTTTTCACATTAAATACACTTTGGAATCCTTTTTTTTTCTTCCAGCAGCACAAATATTCTATTATTACCAAGTCATCTACTGATAGCACTTGGACTGATTACAGTCTGGGTTACCTCAAGCAGTGGAGCCATAAACAATCTTGTAAATACATCATTTTGTATGTGTGCAAACATATGTTGATATATTCCTAATATCAAAGAGTACATAAAATTTCAATTTTACTATATATAGGGATGTACCATTGACATTCTGACCAGCAGTATATGAAACATCCTTTTGCGAGGTGGTCAGGGAAGGTCTGTCTGGTAAAGGATCATTTAAAAATCTTGAAAATCGTAATTCCCTGGCAGTCCAATGGTTAGGGCTCCCCAGGTGGCATAGTGGTCCTTGCCAATACAGGAGACACAAGAGACTCAGGTTTGATCCCTGGGTCAAGAAGATCCCCAAGGAGGAGGAAACGGCAACCCACTCGAGTAGGCTTGCCTGGAGAATCCAATGGACAGAGGAACCTGGTGGGCTACAGTCCATAGGGGTCACAAAGACTCAGACATGACTGAGTGCAATGAGTGAGTATGCAACGCCCCACCACCACCACCCCCCCCACACACACACAGTGGTTAGGACTCCTTGCTTCCACTGCAGGGGGCCCGAGTTTGATCCCTGGTTGGGGAACTAGGATTCCACAAGCCTTGTGGCAAAAAAAAAAAAACCCCACAAACTTTGAAAGTGATGGAGAGAGACCTGCAAAGAGCTGTGGGAAGAATGGCCCAGTCAGGGGAAACAAACAAATGTGGAAGCTACTAGGACAGTTCTCTTGGTATGTTTAAGGAACAGAAAGGAGGCCAGTGTGCTAGAGAGACGTGAACAAGACGTAAGCAGTAGATGAGGTTAGAGGAACTGAGAGGACTGGAGAGATGGTGGCTCCCATGATAGACTGCTGCAAAGACTACACATTTACCTTGAGTGACAGCGATGGTTATCGGAGGGTGTGAGCACAAGACTGACACCACCCAACACCCATTTCCTGTTATCCACTTTGGCTACTATGGAAAATAGGTTGAAGTGGGGATGGGCTTCTGTGTTAAAAACACGGAAATGAAGGTACCAAGTGGAAGACTCCTGCAGCAGTTCAGGAAAGAGTGATGGGAGCTTAGATCAGGGCAGTGGCAACAGAGGGGTGAAGGTGGAGATTCTGGAAATATTTTGAAGGTAGAGTCAAAGGATTTGCCAATTGCTTGGATCTGAGAATGAGAGAAAAAAAGGGGATTAAATTTGGCCCTAAATGGGTTTCCCTGATAGCTCAGTTGGTAAAGAACCTGCCTGCAATGCAGGAGACCCAGGTTTGATTCCTGGGTCAGAAAGATCTGCTGGAGAAGGGATAGGCTACCCACTCCAGTATTGTTGGGCTTCCCTTGTGGCTCAGCTGGTAAAGAATCCACCTGCAATGTGGGAGACCTGGGTTTGATCCCTGGGCTGGGAAGATCTGCTAGAGAAGGGTAAGGCTACCCACTCCAGTATTCTGGCCTGGAGAATTCTATGGACTGAATAGTCCATGGGGTCACAAAGAGTCAGACTGACTGAGTGACTTTCACTTTCACTAAATGTTTGGCTTGAACAACTTGAAAGATGGAGTTTCCATTGACTTACAAGCTGTGCTTAGTCACTCAGTTGTGTCTGACTTTTTGTGACCGACCCCCTGGACTGTAACCCACCAGACTCCACTGTCCATGGGGATTCTCCAGGCAAGAATACTGGAGTGAGTTGTCATGCCATCCTCCAGGGGATCTTCCCAATCCAAGGACTGAACCCAGATCTCAGGTCTCATGCATTGCAGGTGGGTTCTTTACCATCTGAACCACCAGGGAAGACCAAGAATATTGAAGTGGGTAGTCTATCCCTTCTCCAGGGGAATTTCCCAACCCAGGAGTTGAACCAGGGTCTCCTGTATTGCAGGCGGACTCTTTACCAGCTGAGCTACTCGGGGAAAGACTGCAAGAAGAGGAATGTGTGGATGGGGATATTCAATTGCTTCATTTTGGTCACTCTAAATTGAGGGTGACTTCAGACTTCCCTGGTGGCTCAGACAGTAAAGCGTCTGTCTACAATGCGGGAGACCTGGGTTCGATCCCTGGGTTGGGAAGTTCCCTGGAGAAGGAAAAGGCAACCCACTCCAGTACTCTTGCCTAGAAAATCCCATGGATGGAGGAGCCTGGTATCCGTGGGGTCACAAAGAGTGGGACACGACTGAGCGACTTCACTTTCACTTTCACTTAGTCGTCCAAATGGCTATGTCAAATAGATAATTGAGCCTAGAGATCATGGCAGAGGTCCAGACTAGAGAAATTACTTGGGGAATCATTCTTATACTTTAAAAATGTTTGATTGTCTTATCTATGAGCTTAGTAAATATATTTTGTTTTTAATATTGTACTGTAAAAATTTAAAATTTTCTCTGTTATGGTTTTGTGCATATTAGTTTATTTCCTAATTACTTTAGCCAAATTTTTTATTTTATTTCATTTTTTTGACCATGCTGTGCAGCTTCAGGATCTTAGTTCCCTGACCAGAGATTGAACCTGGGTTCCCTGGCATTGGAAGTTCAGACTCCTAACCAGTGGATCACCAGGGAGTTCCCCCTAATTACTTTAGTGTTCATATAGTTTTATAATGGAAAAGATATCTTTTCTACTATACTTTCTAGTTGGATATTATTGGTGTGGAGATATGAGTTTCTGAAGTATATCTTTTGTCCAGCAATCTTATTTCTATTAATTGTGGGATTGTGATGGGTTTCTTATGTAGATAAATGTATCATCTGCAAATAAAGATAGTTTTGCTCTTCCTTTCCAATTTTTATACAGCTCACTTTTCTTATTACATTGGCAATGGCTTTCAGCACCCTGTTGAACAGAAAAAGTCAGACTAGGCACCTTTTTAAAAAATATATATTTATTTATTTGGCTGCATTAGGTCTTATTTGCAGCACACAGGGTCTATAGTTTTGGCTCACGGGCTCCAGAGTGCGTGGGCTCAGTAGTTGTGGTAAATGGGCTTAGTTGTCCTCTGGCATGTGGGATTCTAGTTCCCTGATCAGGAATCAAACCCACATCTCCTACATCAGAAGGCAGATTCTTAACCACTGGACCACCAGGGAAGTTCCCAGACTAGGCATCTTTGTTCCAGAGTTAAATGGGAGAGCATATAAAAAATTTTGTGTGTGTGATTTTTAAAAAAATAATTTTATGTATTTATTTTATTTTTGGCTGCTCTGGTCTTTCTTGCTGATGGGCTTTTCTCTAGTTGCAGCTAGTAGGAGCTACTCTCTAGCTGCGGCCCCTGGGCTCTAGAGCACAGGCTCAATGTTTGTGGCACATGGGCTTAGTTGCTCTGTGGCATGTGGGATCTTTCTAGACCAGGGATCAAACCCATGTCCCCCACATTGGCAGGCAGGTTCTTTACCACTGAGCCACCTGGGAAGACCAAGGCGTGTGATTTTTTTTAAAGGGAGGGTTTTGGGAGATCATCTGTATCAAGTTGTGCAGTTCCCTTCTATTTTTTATTTTAAGAAAATTTCTGGACTTCCCTGGAGGTCCAGTGGTTAAGACTCTAGGCTTCCAATGCAGGGGGCAGGGGTTCAATCCCTGGTCCAGGAACCAAGATCCCATGAATTACTTGGCCAAAAATGAAAAAAAGAAAATTTCTCTGTTAAATAGATACTGAGAATTATCAAGGGTTTTTTTTTCAATTCCTATGATTTTACATGGAGACTACTATTGCTGAGAATTACAGTGTTAAATATTTTTATCTTAAACCATTCTTGCATTCCCACATGATTAGTTTCAGCTACCTAATATTTTATTTAGAATTTTTGCTCTAACTAGCAAAAATGAAATGACCCTATGTTTTCCTTTTCTGCTGCTGCTAAGTCGCTTCAGTCGTGTCCTACTCTGTGCAAACCCACAGACGGCAGCCCACCAGGCTCCCCCATCCCTGGGATTCTTCAGGCAAGAACATTGGAGTGGGTTGCCATTTCCTTCTCCAGTACATGAAAGTGGAAAGTGAAAGTGAAGTCACTCAGTCGTGTCCAACTCTTAGTGACCCCATGGACTGTAGCCTACCAGGCTCCTTCGTCCATGGGATTTTCCAGGCAAGAGTACTGGAGTGGGGGTACCGTTGCCTTCTCCATTTCCTTTTCTACTTTCTTCTTTTTTTTTTTTTCTTTTCTACTTTCATTCTCATCCAGTTTTGGAATTAAACAGTTTATTGGCATCACAAAATTAGTTGAAGATATTTTATTCATTGAGTAAATATTTCAAAGCTATTCACTGAGAACCATTATGTGACAAATACTGTTCCAGATGCAGGAAAATAAAAATCTTGTCATCACTGAATTTATGTTCTAGGGAGAGAAAACAGAAAAGAAACACAATAAATAAGTAAAATATATAGTATATTCCCTAGTGGCTCAGCAGCAAAGAATCAACCTGCCAATGTAGGAGACACAGCTTCAATCCCTGGGTTGGAAAGATCCCCTGAAGAAGGAAATGGCAACCCACTCCAGTATTCTTGCATGGGAAATCCCGTGGACCCAGGAGACAGGCAGTCTACCACCTATAAGGTCACAAAAGAGTCGGACACGACTTAGCAACTAAACAACAACATACAGTGCAATGGATGGTGGTAGATGCTAAAGAGAAAAATAAAATAGCGAAGAGGGAGATGGGTGGGTTCCAGTTTTATTTAGGATGGATAGGCAAGACTCCTGAGATGACATTTGATCTTTCCCTCTTTTTTTTTTTTGGTTTTCTGGAACCAACTTAGATGCTAGGGATCATATATATTTTGAAAAATTGATGGAACCTTCCTAAAATAACTAACCCTGGCACTTTTTCACTGTGGGATATAGGTAGGGGTATTAGGGGCATCTAAGGAAACTGTGACTTTCTTTAGTGGTTGTTGTAGATGAAAAGTTCAACATAATATTCCTTTTTATTATATTTGTGTCTGTAGTTAATTTCCCTTTTCCATTATGGATAGTATTTATTTATGTCTCTTTGCTTTTTCTTTTATTATTCTTACCAGACGTTTCTCTGGTTTATTATTTATTTTTCAAAGAACCAGCTCTTATATTTCTTATTGAAGCACAATGTACTCACAGAAAAGTACACTTCTACGTCAGCAGCTCCATGCCGCCTCATGGACCCAACCGTGCAGTCAGCACCTGACCAAGAAAAAACATCACCAGGACCCCAGAGACCCTTCCTGTTTTATTCTAGTTACCGTGCTTCCCGGAGACCCTGAGAGGGACCTCCATCCCGATAACTAGTTTTTGGTTAACTTTGTTTATCATGCTTTTGTTCTTAACCTTTTTATTCCCTCTCTGTACTTTGGGTTTACACTTGTTCATTTTCTAGCCTCTTGAGTTGAACACATATATTTTCTATTTTATTTTCTGGTAAATGTATTTTAAAGTTATAAATTTTCCTGCAGTGCTGTTTCCTTTAAAAATAAGTTTATTTATTGGCTGTTCTGGGTCTTCGTTGCTGCCGTGGCTTTTCTCTAGTTGCAATGTGTGGGCTTCTCAATGCTGTGGCGTCTCTTGTTGCCGAGCCTGGGCTCCAAGGTGCTCCGGCCTCAGTAGTTTCAGCTCGAAGGCTCTAGAGCACAGACTGAACAGTTGTGGCCCATAGGCTTAGTTGTCCCACAGCAAGTGGGATCCTCCTGGACCATGGATCCAACCTGTGTCTCCTACATTGACAGGCAGATTCTCTACCACTGAGCCATCAGGGAAGCTCTACAATACTTTTTTAACTGTTTTCTACCAACTTGGACATGTAGTGTTTATATTGTTATTCATTTCTGTCTTTTATGATCCCTTTATGATTTTACTTTCAAGTGTTAGTAGTATTTTTAAAACTTCTAGAGATGCATCTATAGTGACATTTAGATCAATTTAAAATTTATTTCTCATTTTATCGCATTGTGTTCTGAGAACAATTGTCAGGATGATGTTGATTCTTGGAAATCTATCAAGGCTTCTCTGAGGCCTTGTATATGATTAAATTTTGTAACTGTTCTGTGTATCTCAGTGTGTTTTCTCTGAGAAAGAAAAATTTCAGGTGTGAAATTCTGTGTGTACTTATTGTGTGTGTGCTCAGTTGCTCAGTCATATCTGACTCTTTGCCACCCCATGAACTATAGCCCACCAGGCTCCACTGTCCTTGGGATTTCCCAGGCAAGAATACTGGAGTGGGTTGACATTTCCTTCTCCAGGGGATCTTCCCGATCCAGTAATTGAACCCGCATCTCCTGTGGCTCCTGCATTGGCAGGCAGATTCTTTACCACTCACCACCAGGAAAGCCCATATGTATTTATATGTTATTTAAATTTTCTCTATCTTGGCTAACTCTTTTGTCTGGTTTCTGGGGACTCTGTGTATTCCTGAAACATTTGATAAAATCTCTATTCCCATTGTTGAGTAAAGATTTTATTTCTCTCTGTGGTTTTATTAGTAATTGTTTTATATCTTTTGAAGTTATGGTGTAAGGAAGATAAAATCAGTTTTATATTATCTTGATTACCTTTCTTTTCGCCATCTTTTTGTCTCTTAGGAAGTTTTTGTGTGTGTATGTGGACCCTTTTTTTTTGTTAAAGAAGTCAGAGGTGGCGTTTTTGGTTCTTACTTATTTATTTATTTTTGGCTGTACTGGGTCTTCATTGTTTCTCTCGCTGTAGTTTCAGTGAATGGGGCCCTCTCCGTTGTGATGCTTGAGCTTCTCCTTGCTTTGACTTCTCTTGTTGCAGAGCACAGACTCTAGGCATACAGGCTTCAATAGTCATGGAGCACGGGCTTAGATGCCCCGTGGCATGTGGAATCTTCCCAGACCAGGGATTGAACCCACACCCTCTGCACTGGCAGGCAGGCTCTTAGCCATTGCACCACCAGGGAAGCCCCGTGGACATTTTTGAGAAGAAAGTTGAGCTGGATGCAGTGACTGTGGGAAGGAATGGGCCTTTCTCCTCCCCTGTTCCCACTCTCTCCAGGGGTGAGTTGTGGAGATGGGGTAGGATGTGGCCGGCCTGAGTCATCCCTGAGAACTTGCCTGCCCTGACTGTTTTCTCCTCTGTGTCTATCTACTTCTCTTAGGAAATTTTTCATATTAATTTATATCTTGTGTGGGTGTTAGTCACTCAGTCGTGGCCAACTCTTTGCAGCCCCATGGACTGTAGCCCACCTGTCTCCTCTGTCCATGGGATTTTCTGGGCAAGAATATTGGAATGGGTTGCCTTTTCCAGAGGATCTTCCCAACCCAGGGACTGAACCCGAGTCTCCTGCACTGTGGGCAGACTCTTTACCATCTGAGCCACCAGGGAAAAATCTTATCTAATATTAAAATTGTTTCTACGGTGTTGTTTTGGTTTATAGATTTGCCTAGTATGTCTTTCTTTTTCCTTGTTTTTCTCCCTACCTTTTTATTATGAAATATTAAACCTATTCAGAAAAATGCATAAAACACAGATGTACAACTTAATTAGTATCAAGTTTATACTGTGTAACTACACTGAGGCAAAGAAACAGAACATTCCTAGTGTTCCAAAAACCTATTTAGTGCTGGTTCCTCATAACAACACTCTTGGGACTTCCCTGGTGGTCCAGTGGCTAAGCCTCCGTGTTCCCAATGCATTGAGCCTTTCGTTCAGTTTCTGGTCGGGGAGGTAGATCCCACATGCCACAACTGGGAAAAAAAAAAGAAGATTCCACATGTTGCCATGAAGATAGAAGATTCTGTGTGCCACAGCTAAAACCCAGTGCAACCAAAAAAAAAAAAAATGTTTTTAAGATAAATACTCTAAAAAAACTCAGCATTCCTAACCTCCATCCAAAGGTAAACATTATCTCAGTTTCTAAGACAATCACTTCCTTACTTTTCTTTCTGGTTTCATCACCAAGGTATGCATCTGTACACACTAGAATTTAATTTATCTGTCTTTTATATTAATTATTTAATTACATTTAAATTAATTTAATATAATTAATTTTATATTAGTTTATATAATATAGATTATATGATTTTATATTATACTTATTTATATTATATTATTTATATTCATTAACTTAATATATTTATGTCTGACTTTTCTTGATATTTCATCATAAGAATAAGTGTAGTCAGTATTACTGCATTACCCATGATTCATTCATTTTCATTACTATATATATTTCACTGTATAAATATACCAAAACATTTTTTATCCATTTTCCTCTTGATAGACACTTGTAGTTCCAGTTTGGAAGTATTACAAATAACTTAGCTGTGAACAGTTTTGAGTAAGTTTCAGGGCCCATTTGATGTTAGATTTTGGATCCTGGATTTTTGTCAAATGCGTTTTCTGCATCCATTGAGATGTTAATGTCATTTTTTATTTTAGGTTGTTAATATGAATTACACTGATTAATTTTTTAATGTTGAAACTTGCTGTTCTGGGAACAATCTCACTAAAAACATCATGTATTTTTCTTTTTATTTGTTGTTTGACTCAATTTGCTATAATTTTGTTAAGAGTTTTTACATTCCTTTATATCTAATATTTATATTGGATTGTAGTTTTTCTTTTCTTGTAATACCTTTTTCTAGTTTTGGTGATACCCTCCTGACTTTTTGTCTGGATTTGGGATGCCAGTTTTCAAAGTCACTATGCTGTATGAAACAGTGATTCAGCATTATCATCCATGATGCCATTGCTCTCTTTCTCTGTAAATGTATACACATATTTTTGTAATGTTTCCTCTCTTAGTCCCTTGGTGTCTTCTAGCGGAATTTCTGTCTGGTCTTCCTACTCACTAATTCCTTCTTTTATGTATTTTCCTGTTGGACCCTCTATCTCTAATTAGTTTTTAAAAACTGCTTATTTCATTGCATGTGTGCTCAGTCACTCAATCATGTCCAGCTCTTTGCAACCTCTTTGGACTGTAGCCTGCCAAGCTCTCTGTCCGTGGAATTCTCTGGGCAAAAATACTGGACTGAGTTGCCATTTCCTTGTCCAGGGATTGAACCCGCGTCTCTTGCATCTTCTGCATTGGCAGACAGATATTTTAACCACTGAGCCACCTGGGAAGCACTTACTTCATTAATTACTACCAAATAGCCCATCTCTTTGAAGATACTTATTATGCCTATTGAAAATTTTGTTGTGTTTTAGTCCATTAATTCTGCTTCCTCTGATATGAGTGGTTCAGTTTATGGTTTCTGATTTATGTTTTAGCTGCTTTGCTCCTTAGATGTACGTTATTTTCTTATGAGCTCACCTTCCTCTGGGCTCTCTTAGTTACCTGCATGGTAATGGCAGTGTGTAGTGAGCAGGAGCTACAGCTCAGGGTCTAACGTGCGCCCTCCTGGTGAGTATATGTGTGTGCACACATGTGTATGTTGGAGGGGTGCATCCAAGCGGGAAGAATTGGTGACATTTTATTATAGGTCTCGTGTGTCCCCATTTGTCATCCCAGCGAGTCACACTGCCCTTCAAGAAAACTTCTCCTGGGAATTCCTTGGTGTTCCCATGATTAGGACTCAGCGCTTTCACCAAGGGTGTCCAGATTCAGTCCCTGGTGGGGAAACTAAGCTCCTGTATGGCATGGCCAAGAACACAAAGAAAGAAAACTTTCTGTGCCTCTTCCCCAGCACTGTTCTTTTCCAAGAACCTTTTACTGTGGTTAGTGTCACCTGGTCCTTAGGGAACTGGGGAGGAGGAGGAAATAGTGAGGTCAGGCTTCTGTCTCACAGCCTAACTACCTTGTGTCTCCTCACAGACTTCTGTGTTTGTATAGTTTCTCAGTCTCCACCTCACTCTCTACCCTGGCCTCTCCATGGCTGGGTTCAGTGGTATACATTACACCATCTAATTCATCCAAGAACCCTTCTGGTATTAATAGACAGTACCATCATCGCATGCTATCTGCAGGGGATTAGTTCCAGAACCCCCGGAATACCAAAATCCATGGATGCTCAAGTCTCTTATATAAAATGCTGCAGTGCAGCTGGCGCTCCTTCTCCCTGGGTTCCACAGCTGTGGATACAGAGGGCTGACTGAATTATCCTCTCATTTATTCTGGCCTAGAGAATTCCATGGACTGTATATAGTCCATGGGGTCACAAAGAGTTGGACATGACTGAGCGACTTTCACTTTCTGTGTGCTTAGTCACTCAGTTGTGTCCAGCTCTTTGTGATCCCATGGACTGTAGTCCAACAGGCTACTCTCTGCATGGGATGTCTCAGGCAAAAATACTGGGTTGGGTTGCCATTTCCTCCTCCAGGGGATCTTCCCAACCCAGGGATTGAATCAGTGTCTCTTGTGTCTTCTGCATTGCATGTAGATTCCTTACCCGCTAAGCCATCAGGGAAGCCCTCCGTCTCATTCTACAGACGAGGAAACTGAGATTCAGAGGAGTTACATTACTTGCCTGCAACCACACAGCTGCTAATTAAAAACACTGAAGCTCATCTATTTCTTCTTGTAAGGTACTCTTTGGAATATTTTACCTCAAAAAATAAAGAAATATGGGCAAGAGTTTTGCTTCAGTCATTTTGAAACCCCATGGGATCCTAGGATAAATAAAGCAATGTCAGTGCTGCCGACAGCACCAGCAGGACACAGCCTCCTTTAAATCTTCCATTCTTCTCTATCGTGTATCACTTTTTATGGTGTTTTAAATCGTTTATGCTCTTTTGTTGAACGCTAAGCACAATTTATTTTTGGATAAATTGCCGCTAATTGAAAGGTAGAAAGTGGACAGGCAAACCGGATTGTGATTAAAAAACAAAAACAAGGGACTTCGCTGGTGGTCCAGTGGTTAAGACTCCATGCTCCCAGTGCAGGGAGCCTGGGTTCAACCCTGGGTCAGGGAACTAGGTCCCGCATGCCGCAAGAAAGATTCAGGGTGCAGCAACTAAGACATGCCACAGCCAAATTAAAAAAAAAAAATGTGGCATCTCCAATCCTGTGATACCTTGAAGCTCTTTTGGTGTGAGGGGTGTGTGTGTGTGCATGTGTGTGTGTGAAGGAGTAACAGAGACAGACAGATAGAGTGGGCTGTTGTCAGAACTTGTCTGGTCCCCAGACCTGTCTGCTCACTTCACTGCTGGGTTGATAGACTTGGGAGATTTTCTCTGTAGCTTTCCATGTCCTTGTAAAACAAGCATGCTACCTGTCAACATAACATGGATGGAAGAAAATTGCTGATATAATGACTTTAAAAAAAACCTTGAGCTCTCAAAAAGAATAGCACATTATGAATAAATAGGGTTAATTTTGAGCCATAAGTACAGAGTCAGTTGTTTCATATAAATATCAAAGATCTAAATGCTTAGCTTCTTCCTCAGAGACGCCTTGTCTTGTAGGCTGTACTTTATCATCCTTTCAAACCACAACCTACCTAGTCTGTCTCAGCAATGTGAAAACATTTTTCTTTTCCAGTTGGTGTCTTTTGGATGATTGACAAATACTATAGCAGCCAAGAGGAGCTCATGCTCAGTTCTCTCCATGCTGCCTGTGTTGTGCCCATAAATCTGGGTCAAGAAAAAGATTTAATTTAGAGTATTGCAGACCATGGGGCTTCCCGGGTGGCTCAGTGGTAAAGAATCCACGTGCCAGTGCAGGAGACATGGGTTCAATCCCTGGGTTGGGAAAATCCTCTGGAGTAGGAAATCACAATCCACTCCAGTATTCTGGCCTGGAAAATCTCACTGACAAAGGTGCCTGGTGGGCTATAGTCCATGGGGTTACAAAGAGTCGGACATGACTGATCAACTGAGCGTGCATGCCCAATGCATGCACTCACAGACCATATTGCGATTTTGACCATTTATTTCAAAACCTTGAGCATATACTTTTAAATGGCCAAAAAAGAGGAGAAGGGAGGTAAGAGGAATAAGACTGGTGAATTTGGCAACACACACTGATGACTATAAGAGGCTCAGAGTATCAACTAAAAGTGTAATGAGTATTAAGAGATGAGGGTCTCGGACTTCCCTGGCTAGTAGACTTCCTGGTCTAGCAGTTAAGGACCTGCCTGCCAATGTAGGAGACATAAGAGACTCGGGTTCCATCCCTGAGTTGGGCAGATTCCCTGGAGGAGGGCATGCAGCCCACTCCAGTATTCTTGCCTGGAGAATCCCATGGACAGAGGAGCCTGGTGGGCTATGGTCCATAGAGTCACAAAGAGCTGTACATGACTGAAGTGACTTGGCACGCATGCATACACTAATGGTTAAGACTCCACACTTCCAATGCAGGGGGCACAGGTTTGATCCCATGGGTTTAGTCAGGGAACTGAGAACCCACATGCTGTGCGGTATGGTCAAAAAAATTTTTTTAATTTAAAAAAATTATTAAAAAGAGAGATGTTCTTGTTCCTACAGAGAAAAATGTGGGCTCAACATAGATTAGGGTTAAATTCAAACTGGGGTTTAACAGGTGGCTCAGTGGTAAAGAATCCACCTCCCAATGCAGGAGACTCAGGTTTGATCCCTGGATTGGGAAGGTCCCCTGGAGAAGGAAATGGCAACCCACTCCAGTATTCTTGCCTGGAGAATCGTATGGGCAGAGGAGTCTGGCAGGCTACAGTCCATGGGGTCACACAGAGTTGGACTTGGTGACTAAACAATTTTCCCATTAGCTGATCCGCCTGAGAATTCTGACAGTCAGGAAGGTAGCAAGTGAAAGAAATGAAAATCTAGTTATTAGTCCTTGTGAGTGAAGTGAAAGTTGCTCAGTCATGTTCAACTCTGTGTGACCCCATGGTCTATACAGCCCCTGGATTTCTCCAGGCCAGAATACTGGAGTAGGTAGCCTTTCCCTTTTCCAGGGGATCTTCCCAACCCTGGGATCGAACCCAGGTCTCCTGCATTACAAGCAGATTCTTTACCAGGTGAGCCACAAGGGAAGCCCTACTAGTCCTTACCCATTTCCCTTTTGAGAAAATTGAAGACAGCATCCCCGTTGAAGGAAGAAAAAGGAAACAAACCTTTAAAAAAGATAAGAGGCCTCTGTTTCTCTGATTGCAAGCCTGGACTAAGAGGCTGAAATTGCTGCCAAGTAACCTCTTTAGCTATAAACTAAATATATCATCTCTTCTCTTTTTACAAATTGTATCTTCTCGTTAAAGTGCACACATTCTTGGCTGTGATGGAGGAATGACCTAATTTCGATGTAAAGTGTGGGGGAGAATGAACTTTTAAAGTCAAGCTTCTAAAGCTGAGATGTTTGCAGCAGAGAGAATGGATTTGGTTGAATCAACCAGAAGGCCACACTGCTTTTGATGGAATTCCAATTTTCCTTCTTCATTCTTTTTTGATACTTAATATTTCATCAATGTCTGTTTGTTTTATGTATTATAAGGAGTGTACTGTACCATGCTGTGCTGAAGAGCATGAGATTATTTTTGTTTCTGCTTGTTAAAGATTTATTTATTTATGGCTGGGTCTTTGTTGCTGCTTTCTCTAATTGCCGCGAGCAGGGGCTACTCTTCATTGCAATGTACCAGCTTCTCATTGCAGTGGCTTCTATTGTCTCAGAGCACAGGCTCTAGGGCACTGGCTTAATAATTGTGGCACACGGGCTTAGCTGTTTCTCGGCATGTGAAATCTTCCTGGACCAGAAATTGAACCCATGTCTCCTGCATTGGCAGGCAGATTCTTTACCTCTGAGCCACCTGGGAAGCCTAAGCATAGCGTTTGGAGCCAGATGTTCATGGATCTGAATCCTAACTCTACCACCACTTATTAACTGTGACCATGAATAAATTACTTAATCTCTATATGAGTTTTCTGTGGCCGCTATAACAAATTACCATGAACTGGGTAACTTAGAATAATAAAATTTTATGATCTCATATTTCTGGAGGCCAGAAGTCCCAAATCAGTATCATTGGCTGAAAAATCAAAGCCTTGGCCAGGCCATGCTCCTTTTGGAGGCTCTTGCCTCTTCTGGTTTCAGAAGGCTGCTCTCTTGGCTTGTGGTTTCATCATTCCAGTCTCTGCCTCCATGGTCGCACAGCCTTCCCCATTTTTGTATATGTGTGTGTGTATGTATTTTTTTTGTCATGCTCTCAAAGCAGGTGGGATACTAGTTCCCCAACCAGGGATTGAACCTGTGCCCCCTGCAGTGGATTCTTAATCACTGGACCACCAGGGAAGTCCCCCTGCTTTTGTATGTGTTGTCAAATTTCTGTCTGTCTCTCTCTTATAAGGATACACAAGATTGCATCTAGGGCCCATTTTTTATCATCTTCTCATCTCAAAATCCTAAATTTACACCTACAGGACCCTGTTTCCATATAAGGTAGTACAGTTTCCAGGGATTGGGATGAGGCATACTTGGGATGCAAACTCCAGGAGATAGTGAAGGACAGGGAAGCCTGGTGTGCTGCAGTCTATGGGGTCGCAAAGAGTTGGACAAGACTTAGTGACTAGACAATGAACAAATAGTTGGGACACAACATTCCAGCCTCCACAACCTCTCTGAGTTTCCTCAAATGGGAATTTGCAACAGTAAAAGTACCTATTTTATAGACTGTTGTGAAGATCAAATGAAATAATTAATGTGGAGTGCTTAATATAGTTCTTGGTTTATAGTAAAGGCACAAGAAATATCAATCGTAAAAATTCCCTCCCTGGTGGTCCAGTGGTTAAGAATCCACTAAGATCCCCCATGCCATGCAGTGCTGGCAAAAAAAAAATCAGCTGTTATCATCACTATCATCATCATCTGTTGAAGTTCTTTGTGTCTGGAGAGGAAGGAAAAAAAAAACCCAGTAAGTACAGAAATTCAAGACATTAGAACTTGAATGTTCTTTAGAACTCACCTACTCTAATCGCCTTAATCATCAAAAAATAAAGTCTAGAGATATTGACTTGCTCAGGATACCACAGCTAGGATGAAACAGATGTATTTCTTTATAACCTTTTTGATACTGTGACTCTATAATCAGGAGATAGGAAAACAAAGGAAAGGAGGAGCAAGATCACTAATAGAGAGAAATAAGAAAAATTCATTGAGCTTGTTTTTGACTTGATGGGACTATGGCTTTGTTATTATTACTATGACAGCACATGGGACATAGTGCCTTACACTCAGGCTTGTTTTTGGCCGCTCCACTCAGCCTGAGGAATCTTAGTCCCCTGACTAGCGATTGAAACTTGGCCCTCAGCAGTAAAAGTCTTAATGACTGGACTGCCAGGAAATTCCCTACATTCACATTCCAACTTGATTCACACAATGTAAAAAGTAAACTGGGTATTATCTTTACTTCCATTTTCTTTTTCTTTATGTTTTGGTTGCCCTGGGTCTTCATTGCTGCACTCGGGCTTTCTCTAGTTGTGGCAAGTGGGAGCTACTCTTCCTTGCAGTGAGTGGGCTTCTTATTGCAGTGGCTTCTCTTATTTCGGAGCACAGACTCGAGGTGCATGGGCTTCAAGTAGTTTTGGCACATAGGCTCAGTAGTTGTAGAGCATGGGCTTAGTTGTTTCTCAGCATGTGGAATCTTCCCAGACCAGGGATCAAACCTGTGTCCCCCTGCATTGGCAGGTAGATTCCTATTCACTGTGCCACCAGGGAAGTCTTTTACTCCCATTTTAAAGATGAGGAAACCTCTCCCACAGAGTCCAAAAGACTGTTCTATACATCAGTGTCTCTTTTGCTGTCTCGTATACAAGGTTATTGTTACCATCTTTCTAAATTCCATATATATGCGTTAGTATACTGTATTGGTGTTTTTCTTTTTGGACTCTGTGGGAGAGGGAGAGGGTGGGATGATTTGGGAGAATGGCATTGAAACATGTATAATATCATATATGAAATGAGTTGCCAGTCCAGGTTCGATGCATGATACTGGATGCTTGGGGCTGGTGCACTGGGACGACCCAGAGGGATGGTAAGGGGAGGAAGGAGGGAGGAGGGTTCAGGATGGGGAACACGTGTATACCTGTGGCAGATTCATGTTGATATATGGCAAAACAATACAATATTTTAAAGTTAAAAAATAAAATTAAAGAAAAATAAAAATGAGGAAACCAAGGGTTATGTGCTCAAGGACATGCAGCAAGTGACAGAATACAAACATTTCTATTGTAAAGGCCAGGTGCTCTCTGCCCATCCCTGCTCCTCTTTCCTGTAGATGCTTTCTTTCTGTTTGAATTATTTGTTCATCTCAAGTGGCTGTATGCTAAACAAGGGTGAAGTAAAAGTGTTAGTCGCTCAGTTATGTCCGACTCTTTGTGACTCCCTGGACTGTAGCCAGCCAGGCTCCTCTGTCCAGGTGATTCTCCAGGCAAGAATACTGGAGTGGGTAGCCATTCCCTTCTCCGGGGATCTTCCCGACTCAGGGATTGAACCCACGTCTCCCTCATTGCCGGAATATTGTTTACTGTTTGAGCCACCAGAGAAGCCCCTAACGAGGTGCAGTTCCCAGGAGGTGCTAAGAGCTGGAGCTATAGGGCAAGCTCTGCCTTCAGGAAAGTGTCCTTGGCCTGCGGATTGGGAATGATGGAGAGGAGGGATTGTCTGATGTATCATGACTCTGCTGAGCCCCATTCCCCTGCATTGCGCTCCCAGCTCTGTTATGCCTGGATCGTCCCCAATCCTGTGTCCTAGCATCCCTCCTAGCAGCCCGACTCTCTCTGAAGCTGTAGGGAGCCAGTTTCAGGCTCCATCTTCTTCCCATGTGTTCTGGAGCCATCTGTCCCTGGCACAGCAATTTCCAGAAACAACAATTTGGTTTCTTTAATCATGGCTTTAAGACCAAAGTTAATTGATACAAGGTTGTGCCTAATTAGTAAAACTGCTTGTTACAGAAAAATGATACGTAAACTGCAATTCAGAAGATGGGGAATCTATGCAGAGGATTCTTATTTGGCTGAAATGATGGATCCCCAGTCAGGACCAGGAAAAAGCCAGACACACTGATTATAGCTGACTGTTTTTGTGAAGAGCCAACAGCTGATTAAAACAAAATCTTGCACTAATCACTGGGAACAAAGAGAACATACTAAATTAAAATTTCCCTGAGATGGAGGAGGGGGGAGAGAGACTAAAGAGAGAGGGGACATATGTGTTCATATAGCTGATACACACTGTTGTGCATTAGAAACTAACACAACATTGTAAAGCAATTATACTCCAATTAAAAAAAATTTTAAATAAAATTTCCCATTTTTTTAGTTTTGACAAAATTATTTGTGCTTGATTCTTGATATGTTACTTCCTCATGGATTGTTTGGTATTTACTGTGTGACCCTCAGGGCCGGGGTGATCTCAGCATTGGTGCTAACCTGCAATGTGTTGTATATATTACTTGTTAAACTGATATTCATTTCATATTTAAATGAACTGATCATTGGAGAAAAAGCGGGGAAATCACACCAAATAATTTTGCTATTGACTTTAACATCTTTAGAAAATGTGTCACTTTTGGGGCCCTACTCATCATGTTTTTGAAATTACTTTTCTAGAATGGTGTTTATATGCTGTAGTATGATTTTGACAGCTCTAGACAATAGCAGAATTCAGTTTTTGTATTAGTTTGGTTTTTGGAGATAGATAAAAATCATTTGGATCCAAATGTTATCAGACTGCCAGGTTTTTTTGAGATCTTACATATGCTTTTCAAAATTTTAATCCTTGTCGTAATAAGCTTCACTTCTAGCATTGCAATCTCCCATTTCCAATCTGTTCCCACCAATTTCATTAGCTAAGTAAAAAGTCAGGCAGTCGAGCTTGTTAGAATTAGTGGTACAACATATGTAAAGAGACACTGAATGCAGGCCTGAGGAACTTTCTAGTAGGTAAGATATTTTTAGTTTTATAACATCTATATTTGTTGGTTTTCTTTTCCTTCCTTCTGGATTCTCAGTAGTTGAAGCTATCAACAATAACAACAAAAAATTAAGTCCTCAGCAAACTAGAAGTCTTGCTGTGCTCATTGGTTTCCTGATGTGGTGAACTAACCAGTTCTAAAATATCTTCCTGTTCTGTTTCTCTGATTCCACATAACTTCAGCATAGGTGGTGTCACTGTATGTGAATATTAATAAGTTGAACCCAACTTCATTCTATCTATGAAAAAAAGCAGAGCACTTATTGATTTAACTTGAGCTCTATATTTTTGTTATTTAATACAGTGTTTAATATGCCTGTTGCTACTATCGATTGGATGGTTTAGTGGGCCCTCAGATCAGCCCCACTGGGGCCGACCCATGGCCCTGGGGGAGCACTGAGAAGATGGTCGAACTTGACGATCTAGAGGAAGTTAAAGTCGTAACCTGTGGAAGGATCATTAATGTGGTAATCCTAGGTTGGGAAGATCCCCTGGAGAAGGAAATGGCAAGCCACTCGAGTACTCTTGCCTGGAAAAGTCCATGGACAGAGGAGCCTGGTAAGCTACAGTCCATGGGATTGCAAAAAGAGTATCAGTCAGTTCAGTTCAGTCACTCAGTAGTGTCCGACTCTTTGCAACCCCATGAATCGCAGCACACCAGGCCTCCCTGTCCATCACCAACTCCCGGAGTTCACTCAAACTCACGTCCATCGAGTTGGTGATGCCATCCAGCCATCTCATCCTCTGTCGTCCCCTTCTCCTCCTGCCCCCAATCCCTCCCAGCATCAGGGTCTTTTCCAATGAGTCAACTCTTCGCATGAGGTGGCCAAAGTATTGGAGTTTCAGCTTCAGCATCAGTCCTTCCAATGAACACCCAGGACTGATCTCCTTTAGGATGGACTGGTTGGATCTCCTTGCAGTCCAAGGGACTCTCAAGAGTCTTCTCCAACACCACAGTTCAAAAGCATCAATTCTTTGGCACTCAGCTTTCTTCACAGTCCAACTCTCACATCCATACATGACCACTGGAAAAACTATAGCCTTGACTAGATGGACCTTTGTCGGCAAAGTAATGTCTCTGCTTTTGAATATGCTATCTAGGTTGGTCATAACTTTCCTTCCAAGGAGTAAGTGTCTTTCAATTTCATGGCTGTAATCACCATCTGCAGTGACTTTGGAGCCCCCAAAAATAAAGTCTGACACTGATTCCACGGTTTCCCCATTTATTTGCCATGAAGTGATGGGACCAGATGCCATGATCTTTGTTTTCTGAATGTTGAGCTTTAAGCCAACTTTTTCACTCTCCTCTTTCACTTTCATCAAGAGGCTTTTGAGTTCCTCTTTACTTTCTGCCATAAGGGTGGTGTCATCTGCATATCTGAGGTTATTGATATTTGTCCCAGCAATCTTGATTCCAGCTTGTGCTTCTTCCAGCCCAGTGTTTCTCATGATGTACTCTGCATATAAGTTAAATAAGCAGGGTGACAACATACAGCCTTGATGTACTGTCTTTCCTATCTGGAACCAGTCTGTTGATCCATGTCCAGTTCTAACTGTTGCTTCCTGACCTGCATATAGGTTTCTCAAGAGGCATGTCAGGTGGTCTGGTATTCCCATCTCTTTCAGAATTTTCCACAGTTTATTGTGATCCACACAGTCAAAGGCTGTGGCATAGTCAATAAAGCAGAAATAGATGTTTTTTTGGAACTCTCTTGCTTTTTTGATGATCCAGCAGATGTTGGCAATTTGATCTCTGGTTCCTCTGCCTTTTTGAAAACCAGCTTGAACATCTGGAAGTTCACGGTTCACATATTGCTGAAGCCTGGCTTGGAGAATTTTGAGCATTACTTTACTAGTGTGTGAGATGAGTGCAATTGTGCGGTAGTTTGAGCATTCTTTGGCATTACCTTTCTTTGGGATTGGAATGAAAACTGACCTTTTCCAGTCCTGTGGCCACTGCTGAGTTTTCCAAATTTGCTGGCATACTGAGTGCAGGACTTTCGCAGCATCATCTTTCAGGATTTGAAATAGCTCCACTGGAATGCCATCACCTCCACTAGCTTTGTTCCTAGTGATGCTTTCTAAGGCCCACTTGACTTCACATTCCAGGATGTCTGGCTCTAGGTGAGTGATCTCACACCATCATGATTATCTGGGTCATGAAGATCTTTTTTGTACAGGTCTTCTGTGTATTCTTGCCATGTCTTCTTAATATCTTCTGCTTCTGTTAGGTCCATACCATTTCTGTCCTTTATCGAGCCCATCTTTGCATGAAATGTTCCCTTGGTATCTCTAATTTTCTTGAAGAGATCTCTAGTCTTTCCCATTCTGTTGTTTTCCTCTATTTCTTTGCATTGATCGCTGAGGAAGGCTTTCTTATCTCTCCTTGCTATTCTTTGGAACTCTGCATTCAGATGCTTATATCTTTCCTTTGCTCCTTTGCTTTTCGCTTCTCTTCTTTTCACAGCTATTTGTAAGGCCTCCTTAGCCAGCCATTTTGCTTTTTTGCATTTCTTTTCCATGGGGATGGTCTTGATCCCTGTCTCCTGTACAATGTCACGAATCTCTGTCCATAGTTACACATACTTATATCAGGTAGATGTTGTTGGCTGATTAACAGTTAAAAGGAGTTTATATAAAAACAAAGGTCTTTTCTGCTTCAACACAGCAATCTCCTAAGTCCAAAAATATAAGCAGTTTCTATTTTTCAATTGCAACACGATCTAAGACTTAAGTACATATGTTACCTGATATTGGTTAAAATAACCAGAAAATAATTCTCTTTGTGGACTTGGATAATTCTGCCGAGAACTGCAGTCTGAATCCTCCCAGAAATGAAAATGGGCTCTTCCTAGATTTTTGGCAGTGCAAGTGGTGCCATGTGCAAGTTTTGAGTGAATATAGACTCAGTCAGGAAGGCCAACTGTTTAGCTAAGATGAGGTGACCTTTTACATTGCAGGCTGTGGGATCAGTGCATCTTAAAACCAGGTCAGAAAGAAGATTATGGCTTATGGTCTCTCGCCCAGTCAGCCCTTCATGCTTGGTCCAGCTGCGACCAGTCAGTCCCTCTGATCCAGCTGCTGACCCAGTCTGTAGAGAATTACCGGTGGGACCACAGCTGGGATGCCTTAAGACAAATACTGCCTTTTTTTTAAATTGGAGTATACTTTCTTTACACTGCTGTGTCAATTTCTACTGTACAGCAAACTGAATCAGTCATACATGTGCATACATCTATCCCCTCTTTTATGGATTTCCTTCCTGTATTGGTCACCACGGAGCACCGAGTAGAATTCCCTATGCCATACAATAGGTTCTCACTAGTTATCTATTTTAAACATAGTAGTATACATATAGGGCTACCCTGGTGGCTCAGCGGTAAAGAAGCCACCTGCCAATGTAGAGACATGGGTTCGATCCCTGGGTTGGGAAGATCCCCTGGAGAAGGAAACAGCAACCCACTTCAGTATTCTTGCCCGAGAAATCACAAGGACAGAGGAGGCTGGCGGGCTACAGTCCATGGGGGTCGCAAAATGTCACATGACTTAGTGACTAAACAACAACAACATCTCGATTTTCCAATTCATCCCACCCTGCCCCTTTCCCCTTGCTATCCATATGAAATATTTTGCAACAGGCAGTAAAAAATAGAGACTAACCTTAATGGTACCCACTCATATAGACACCATTTAACTCTATCAACATCCCCATCTGAGATCATTTTTTTCCTAAGAAGTAAAATATTACAGATAGAGCTGATGCTTCCTGTGTCCTGCTTCCTGCTTCTTTTCTCTCTCTTGGGATAACCTATATTCTGAATTTGGTAATTATCATTCTCACATGTATTTTCAACTATCCATGAATATAGTCCTATAGGGTTTTTCTGGATGTTTTCAAACTGTATGTATAAATGACATTATATGGCACACTTTTTTTTGCTCAACTTTATGTTTTTAAGATTAGCCATTGTGCTATTTACCTACTGTTTCTCAGCCCTGTACCTACCCTTCTATAATCTGTATTTCTCAAGCTCCTTTGCTAGTTGGTTTCCCTTTGGGTTCTGCCGGTAAGAGGTATTGAGGTGAGTAGAGAATTCATAGTTTTTCTTTTATTTCTGCCCTTTCTTCTTGTGCTTTTTCCTGCTGCAGCAGCCTCCCTTCTTCTCCCCCAGCTCCAGTCTTGGCCCCTCGTTAAGTCTCCTAGCTTTGGTAACACCCCTCCTCATTTTTTTCCCTCCCAATGCTATGGGAGTAGTACCTTCCTGCAGTTTCTAGTATCTGATTTATATTATCCTTTTTTTCTCTCTTTGAGCCTGGGAGCATCTGGATAACCATTTCTTCTATTAAATCTCCTGTGTTTGTAATAACTATCATGGTTTCTGTTTCCTGACAGGGTCCTGACTGCTGTAGGTGTGTTGTTAAGTGTAACTCTGGATCTTTTTTTACTTCCGCATAGTATCCTTGTGTATACTCTGTACATCGTATATAGTGATACAATTATCACTACATCACAATTTATTAATCCATTCTCCTGCTGTTAGACATTTCCACTTTTCCTTAGTGCAAACGATATTGCAAAAATGTATTATTTTTGGCTGCACTGGGTCTTCGTTGCTATGCCCGGGCTTTCTCTAGTTGTAGCGCTCTGGCTTCTCGTGAGTTCTAGGGCACAGGCTTAGTAGTTGTGGCACTTGAGTTTAGTTGCCCTGAAGCATGTGGAATCTTCCTGGACCACGGATCAGTCCTGTGTCCCCTGCACTGGCAGGTGGATTCTTAATCACTGAACCACCAGGAAAGTCCCTCAAACACCATTCTTGTACCTGTTTCTTTAGCTACCTACGCACGAGTTTCTCTAGGAGATATACTAGAGAGGAATTGCTGGGTTAGAAGGCTATGCTCATTTTCCAATTGTCTGGTTGTTAACAAATTTGTACCATTTTACTCCCTGACATTACTTGGTATCATTACACTTTTCATTTCTGGCAATTGGATGGATGTGGTATCTTATTTCCAGCAAGTTACATGTCTTTTCATACCTTCCTCTGTGAATTTTCTGTTTTGTTCCTTAAAAAAAATTTTTTTTGTCACACTATTTGCACATTTTTTCCCTGCTACATTTATATTTTCACATTGATTTGTATTATTGTAAATTGATTTGATTTCTCTGTATATTCTGAATGCTTCGTTGGTGAAATGTGTTACAAATATATTTCTCCAATCTAAGGTTTGTTGTTTTATGGTATTTTTTGTTATATAGAAGTGTTTTTTTTTTAAATTATAGTTAAATTCACAGCCTTTGTGATTAGTACTTTTTTTCTCTTTTTATTTCAAGGTGATAACAATATTTTATATTTCTTACTAAAACATTTAAACCTTTGTTTTTCTGATTTAGGCTTTCAATCCATGTGAAATTTATTTTTTGTATGGTGTGATGTAAGGAGCATGTTTCAGCTCATGGGTTCTAGAGCACAGGTTTAGTAGTTGTAGCGCTCAAGTTTAGTTGCTCTGAAGCATGTGGAATCTTTCCGGACCAGGGATCAAACCTGTGTCCCATGCAGTGGCAGGTGGATTCTTAACTACTAGACCACCAGTGGTTTGCTGCTGCTGCTGAGTTGCTTCAGTCGTATCTGACTCTGTGACCCCGTAGACGGCAGCCCACCAGGTTCCCCCATCCCTGGGATTCTCCAGGCAAGAATACCGGAGTGGGTTGCCATTTCCTTCTCCAATGCATGAAAGTGAAAAGTGAAAGTGAAGTCGCTCAGTCGTGTCCGACTCTTCGCGACCCCATGGACTGCAGCCTACCAGGCTCCTCCCATCCATGGGATTTTCCAGGCAAGAGTACTGGAGTGGGGTGCCATTGCCTTCTCCTACCAGTGGTTTACCACATACTAAGCAATTACCCCACATCATTTATTATCATTTATAATTTATCATTTCTCCACTGATTTTTAATGCCAGTGCTGTTATATGGTATATTCCCATATGTGTGTGATCTGTTTCTGGACTCTATTCTGCTCCATTTCTGTATTTGTATATTTTTGTGCCAATGCAATAGAATTCTAATTAGTATGATGTTACAGAAAATCTTGTTAACTTATGGGCAAATCCCCACACCTCATTCTTCAAAATTGTCATGGATACTCTTGGATATGTTCTAGAATATTAATTTTTTTAAATGGACATAGATGAATTTTACTATCACTTTGTTAAATTCCATAAAAAATCCTGTTGAAATATTCAGTGAAATGACATTAAGTTTATAGATTAACTTGGAAAGAACTGACATGCTAATATTTTCTTCTTGCCCCCAAATAAGAACACCTCCATCTATTTAGATCTTCTTTAGTATGTTTCATCATCTAATTTCATACTACCCTGAATGCACCTGATCTCATTGAATGTGTTTCAAAAATATAGTTGTGTAACTTTTTTCCATATGGGTCTTGCTTACCTTTTGTCAACTTACCCTTAAATAGTTAATAGTTTTGTTGCTATTTTTAACAGAAGCATTTTAAATCACATTTTCTAGTTAGCCTTTCCTAATGAAAAGGAGTACTTTGGATTTTTTTATGTTGACCTTGTATCTAGACACCTTATTAGTTGTGGTAGCATGGCTCGGTGCATAACATTTATAACTCTTTTGATGTTCTTTCCTTGTATTCTAGGGATAACTATTGGGCCATGGCTAAATTTAATTTTCTAGTACTATCTGACTTTTGAGGGGTGACTCTGTACAAAATCTGTAACCTGAGAAACTGAAGGTCTCTGTAGAGTGATTTTCATTTGTCAGAGGGGCAAAAAGCTTAGGTAGAGGAGGCTATTTTGGTCTTAAAACCTAGAACAGTCTTATCTACCTCTATTGACCCTTCTTTGTGTGCTTTTGCTTAATTTGTCTAGGGCTGATTACCACTACATTCCCTTCACTGTTTCAGATTCTTTTTAATTTGAACTCCATTGAGAGCTCAAACAATACTACCATCCAGGTTTTTGTAACTCTCCATGGTGCTTACCTGAGTACTTATGCAAAGAGCTTTTTTTTTAAATTATGAAAGTATAACACATTTATAGGAAACTTGGAAAATACAGAACAAAGTTACATATAGTTCCACTATATATATTATGATTATTTTTTAAGTAGATAAATTAAGAGTTTTAGTTGGTGTTTCAATATCAAACTCTCAAAAATTAATAGAATAAATAGAAAAGAAGGCTATACTAGGTCTGGAAAGCACTATGAACCAATTCAACAAAATTAAGATTTATACAAGTTTCACACAACAGCAGGATACATATTCTACTCAAGTTCCCAAAGACTATAAACCAGGAGACGCTGGAACATATCCAGGGACGTAATATAAGGTGAAAAAATTTCATGGGCTAAAAAGCTGTTGAAATCATACAGTTTCTATTCTCTTATCACTGTGGAATTATGTTAGAAGTATCAAAAGATATTTGAAAATAACCCACACGTTTTCAAGCACAATGTGTCATTTACCAAGAGAGATCTTTGACTTAAGAGATTTTCTTTTTTTTAAGGAAAAGATTGGTGTCTACTAATGAATCCATGAACTTCTGTTTATTAACTCATTGTAATTCTATTTTTGTCATGGCCTTCAGGAAGCTACCAGGTGGGTTTTGTGCTCAGTGGTGGCACATTCCCTTGACTCTATTTTTAAATATTATTTTTCTTTCTATGCATTCCCCTTTTTCAGACAGCCCTTTCCCCTATACAGACTTTATTACTTAAAAAAATTATTAACTTTACTCCTACTTTAATGCTATAGTTCTATTGCTTGTATGGTTCAATGTAATCTATGTCAAATCATTCTGTGGACAGGTGGAGTTTACATTCTGTATGAAAGGTTCAATAGCTGTTGGCTGGATGGCGAGTATGAGGAGTTTAGCAGTGGTGCAAATCTTCTGAAACCCTTAGTGTAGAAATTTAATTTTGATGTTTTAATGTCTCTACTTATACAGAGGCTTTTTAACATCCAATTCTGTATTGAATTCAGGGGGGGAGGAATCAAATTTTACTTTAAATTTCTGCTAGCAAATCAAAAAGCATATCATAACCTTGTAAAATAGTGATGCCTGGCATGATAATTACCCATATTACTGTAGAATTAATATTTTGTTAAGTACTTAATTGTACCTCACGTGAACAGTTGTGTACTTTTCTTTTGACTTGAATCTAAACCTGATTTTTAAAAATCGCTAGCAGAGCGCGTGTGTTCTCCGGGTTTTTGAATTCCAATAACCCTCCTTCAAGGGAAACTCCCAAGGGGGACCTCGGTTGGTTAACTCCGGGGCGATACAAAGCATTTTGTTCCTTTACTCACGGCCCTTACTCGGTCTCCCAAGGAGACAAGTTGAATGCCCACTAAGTCATGCTTTTCCATTACTCATTCCGCCTTTTTTCCCAAGGTGGCGTGTGGGAGGTGTTGTGCTCGGGCTCGCTAAGAATAGGCCGGCAAGCTTTCTGCGGGATAGTACACTCATCCTTTTGCGTGTTTCAGCTCCGACTGCGCAGTGTTCCGCGGCTTCAACGTGGTGAGATGTTTTCCAAACAGACAATGACTCCCCACTCGGCTGCTTCCCACATTCGTCTCTGCCCCTCCGCAGGCGTCGGGTCCCCACAGTCCCGCCCCGCCCCACTTAGCCTTGCTTTGTCCCCTTACAAGGCGGATCACCGAGTTAGCCCAGCGCGGCTGGCTGCTGCCGACTAACGCCCTTCGGGGGTCACCCGGGAGGGGACTTTGGGCGCCGCCTTCTCCTACCCCGCACCCCCACACACTAGCTCCGGCTTCTGAGCCACCAGGGGGCGCCCAGCCGTCTCCGCCTCTCTCACCGCCTCCCTTCACCGACTCCCCCTGCGATTGGCCGGTCGCTCGGAGCTCTGCACCCTGATTGGTCGCTGCCTGCGTCAGTCGCGGGCGCCAAGGCGGACCGAGGTGACGCACGGCAGCCGGGCTTCGGGCGGTGTCCTAGGCCGCCGGCTGCAGGCGGAGCTTGGAGAGGACGGACGCTGAGCAGTCTGACGGCGGCGGTCCTGGGAGGTGCCTTCGCAGGGCTGAGCCGCTCTTCGCCGGTCGCCGCGCCCGGGTCTCCTGGACTCCCGCCCTCCGTGGCCCTTGATGCCGGGCTGGCCAGCTGTGTGATGGGGCTGCCGAGCGGCGCCCTGCGGCTCTCGGCGGCCGCTGCTCGCGCTAAGGAACGTCGGTGCCGGGTTCCCCGCGCCCCCGCGCGCCGCGGCCCTTGCTGACCCGGCCCTCCCGCCCGCCTGTCAGTCTGTCCGCAGCGCGGCTGAGGTAAGGCGGGCGGCGGTTGGCGCTGCGCCGCCAGCCTGAGAATGGGACCGCCCGGGGGGAGGGGCGGCCAGGCCGGGGGCTGGCGGGGTCCGAGCCGGGGAAGCTCCGGGCCGGGCCGGAGCCGCGAATACTGAGGGCGCTGCCCCAGCGGGGCACCGAGTGGGGCGGGGCGGGGTTGGGGAGTCTCGGTCTCGGGGGTGGGGGACCGTCCCCGGGCCAGCAGCGAGCGCCGGGCTTGGGTCCAGCGGCCTGCCGGGTCCCCCGCAGTGGCCCGCACCAGCTCTCCGCCTCCCCTGAGCCGCCAGGTTCCGGCTGTCTCCGGCGGTCAGCCGAGCCGCCGCTGCCCGTCGGTTACCCGGGCTCTTTGCGCACATTACGGCTCTCTCTGCTCTGTGCTGAAGCCACCCTTCTCATTTACCCCCATCCTCTCTCCTCCGTTAGGGTTGGCATCGAGGCTTCGTCTAGGAATGTGGTTGTGCCCTTTTGCCAGATGAAGGCAGGCGCGGGCATCGCGTGGGAGGGGGGAGCCGCTGTCGCAAGGACTGGAGAGAAGCGCGGTGGGAAGGGAGGGGGCTCGCTGGATGCTGGCCATCCGTGGCGGGGGCTGGTGTGGTCTCGGCGGTCGGCAGCCTGGGATTACTCTGGCAGCCATATTGGGAGGATGATCTGACAAATCCTTTAGGAGCCAAGTCCCGTTGCTGGAAGGCACCGAGTGGCAGCCCTGGTAGCTTTCAGGGTGACTGGCCACACCGAAGCCAAGTTGTGGGGGTTGGGAGGCTACTCCAGCGAGCTAGTTATTGTTCATGCAACACAAAACATTCCGGGCCCTAAAACCAGAATGGAACTTCGAAATCACTTTTTTCCCCCTCCTTGGGGAATCGCTAATTGAGCTTCCAAGGCAAAGTGCCTTCAAGATTGCATTCTCTTTGGGGTGAAATGATGCATTTCTGTGTTCATCGTCTATGATCAGGGCTATGGACACAGAGGGATGGTGATGCCTTACTCGTACAAAGGCAGATCTGAGGATTGCTAAGGCCAATTTACCAGGGTGGAGGCCTGGAATTATCAATAGTATGTTGCGTCGCCGGATGGATAGATTTTCAAAGTAGCTCAATATGCAGAGGTGAAGTCAACTGGAATAGTCTAATGATGGGAGAGGATTGCAGCAGTATTTTTGAGGACGCAGGTTGTCATGTTTGTGGAATCTCGAGGCGGCTGAAATTAGATTGTCAACAGATCCCTTGCTCACATATCTCTTTACTGTTCTAGGCAGCTGTTGTGGAGATACTGAACATATTGCTTTGTGTCTTAAATGGGTCTTTCCCAGCCCCCTGAAAGTGTAGTGGCTGGATTCAAATAGCTCTTAAGAGGTGATATCATGGTGGATATTTTATTTAAAGGCTGGCGTTTTGTCAGCTTAGCTTAGTCATAGTAAAATCTTAGCTTGTGTTCTCTAAGAAGTGAGGTGATGCTTTCTAATTAACTTGGTATGGCTGTTGGATTATGAGGCAAGTGAAATGGGTAAGGTACCACTTAAGGATGGAATATGAAGAGTGCACACATGTTAGCGTTGTAAGAAAAAGATCTGGATAGGAGCAGCAACTGCATTTAGCGTGAGCCCGTGAATCTGTCTTTTCCCACCTTCTAGGTGTGGACAGGCCTGGAGAATGGCGTGCCCACCTTTTCTGTGCTGTTGCTGTCATCCAGACTCCCTTTCTTACTGAGTACATTCCTGTGACTTAAGTGGAACTACTTAAACATTTTCAGATAAGGTTTTCTAAGAATAGTCTTAACACTTTATTTTTTATCATTAAGCTTTGCTTTTGAAACTTGGTTGAAATTTTTAAAAAATGACTTCAACAGAAACTAGTGTTTTTTGCATCTTATTAATAATGAGAGAAATACAGAATGTCTTGTTTTTAAATTCCATGCCCCAATTAAGAAATATTTCTGAGATGTAAGTTTTTACATTTATTTTATTAGTAAGCAAGATCTGAAGAATGGTGGTTAAATGTAGTCTCAGCACGTGGTAAAGTCAGACCAGAATGGGAGTCTGGGAGGCAAGATTTTGTGCAGCTCCACTCTGATGATTGTTTTTCCAAAGTTTATCCAATCAGGTACAACTTCTGAGCAGACTTTTCCTTTTCAAGACCAGAGACGAATGCAGTTTTCCTTTTTTCTCTCTTTTCTTTTTCCCACTTTGAATTTGTGCTGGGAATAAACTGCCAAGAGAAGTGCCAACAGAGGCTCTCCAAGGCCAGAGCTTTCAAGCTCACTTCCTGCTATGGTCTTGTCCCGGGTACAGAGTGAAGGACAACAAAGGGCCCCTGCTTTGTTTACAAGCGCTTCCCAGGGCTCTGAGCACACCAGGTCTTTCTCAGGAGTAAGATAGCCCTTTGGTTTTGAACCCATGTGATATAATTTCACAAGGCTCTAAAGTGAAAGGTATAGCATATCTACTTCATGTTGTTCTCTTTAAAAGGTGGTCTTGCTCAAGCAGATACTGGTGAATTTCTGGAGTTCATGAAAGCATGTGGATAAATACACATTTAGAACTTTTTCATCTAGTAGAAGGTAAATGAAGCAGATGCGGCTGTGACAGGAAAAACCTGCAAAGGATGCTTTGGACTTTTGACTTGGATTTTTTGATGACTGGCCCAGTAATTTGTTTATGCTCACTTTGACAACATTCATTCCGTGTTGAGTGTGTAGAGATGTAGTTCTTTACTCCAGGAACTTATGCTTTACCCCGTGTCTGTGGATGTGGTGAGATCAGGTTAACTCCAGCACCTTTCCGTTTTAGTACATATGGCTTAGTGTAGCACTACCCTTGCCATGGCGGTTTCTGTGATTTTCAGTCAGAGCCTCTTCCCTTTCTGTGTTGCAGTGTAATATGTATTATCTAATACTCAGTCGGTGTTTTTGTTTTGTAGTGGTTTGTATATTTGTTATAACTCACAAGATTGTAAATGGCTGATTTTAGAATATTTTTTACATTTAATATCAATTGTTTATGCCAAAGTGTATCATTCAATTACACTGTCCTCTACCATTGCTGTGTTTGAAGACATTGGTGTGTGTCTTAGTTCTTCATTCCATCCGAATTTCTGACATCATTCTGGCAGATGTCCATAACTGTATAAACAACCACCATCACAACAATAGTGACAGGATAGCTTACTTGTATTGAGCTCTTTCTGTGTGCCAGGCTCTTTTCTAACCACGTTACATTCACTCACTCAATCTTTATAACAGCCATATAAAATACATACTGTTATCCCCATTTTATAGGTGAAACTGAGACAGAGGCTAAATGATTCCCCCAAGGTCACTAGAAGTGGTTAGTGTCCACTAGGCTGAACTTCCTTTGTAACTACTCTTAACTGTAGAATTCCTTAACTTCAGCTCAAAGGTAAGGTTCATTCTGTTCCATAACTCATATTGTGGCCGTATCTTCTAACACGTCATCACCTTCAGGTCTTAAACTCTGGTAACTTAGAGCTCTCACGTTAGTCTCTTGCTATGTGTTCTCCTGCCTCAGGTCTCTGGTCCTGTTAGCCCCTTTCAGATTGTACTTCTTCATCTGCTTTTTCTCCACTGTCATTTCCAGGTGCGTTGCCTCGGCCATTTTCTTAGTAGTACTTGCAGCGTTTATTTCTTCTCATGCCAGTCTTGAGTTATTCCCATCATCCGTAGCCTCCCTTTTTAACAGTGTCGTGGAGACCCCTCACACAGTGCTGCGCGTCAGTGCCTCGTCGGGTGTCTGGGCTCGGGTCTCCCCTGAAGCTGTCTCTGGTGTCCGTCAGAGCATTTCTGCTCAGTCCCCTCTCCCGCTTTCCACAGTGGCTTTTCTAAAATCTTGATCATTTTAGTTAGGCCTGCTTACTGCCGCACAGTGAGGCAGTCTCAAGGGAAAGGTTACTCTCTCGACTTCCGCTCACCCCTGGGCTTGTGTTTTGGGTATCATTGCCTTCTTTTCGTTTGGGACTTGCTGTATTGGCTACTTCCCTTTCCCTCTTTTGCTGTTTCCCCTCAGTTTTCCCCTTGAAAACAGCAGACACAGTCCTACGTTAGGGCCTTTGCTCTGACTCTTTGTGCTACTTGAAACACTTCCCCTGAAATCTGCTTGGCTAATTCCTTCACCTGCTTCAGGTCTTTGCTTAAACTTAAACCTCACTACCTCAGCAAACCTCTCCTGACCTCATTCATGCATCTGCTTGGCACCCCTTCCCACCACACTCCTGATCCCCCCAACTTTGCTGTAATTTTCCTCCCTCATAGCACTTATATCACCTCATATTCTGTGTAACCTATTTTAATGTCCCCTCTGCCCTACTAGGGCTTCCCTTGAGGCTCAACTGGTAAAGAATCCACCTGCAATGTGGGAGACCTGGGTTCCATCTCCAGGTTTGGGAAGATCCCCTGAAGAAGGGAATGGCTACCCACTGCAGTATTCTGGCCTGGAGAATTCCATGAACCGTATAGTCCATGGGGCTGCAAGGAGTCAGACATGACTGAGAGACTTTCACTGCCCTACTAGAATGAAAACTTCTCCATGGCAAAGATGTTTGTCTGTTTTGTTCACTGATTTATCCCAGACTCCTGCAACTGCCTGTCACGTTGTAGGCATCCCGTGAATAGCTGTTGAATCAAGGATAGAAACATAGAAGACTTTTGTATTAATGAAATGGGATGGGGAGGGGAAGCATTCTCCATTCCTGTTCCCTTCTGGCCATCTCTCTGCCCTCATAGGTTCTGGAAGCAGTGAGGGTACTTGCATTTCCAGTTCTTGCCTCCTCATTACTCCCCAGCCCACCGCAGACTGGCTTCCCTGATCCCCCACTTCACCAACACTGCCGGCGCGCTGATTTCCAGCCCTTTGTTATGATAGCAGGGGGCACGTTTCACGCCTGTGCAGGGCTGGAAGTACTGCTCACTTCACTCCCTCCTTTGTCTGCTTCTGTTCTGTGGGGGTGGTTTCAGTCTTCCGGGCCTTGTGCTTTTCTGGCCACTCACATGCCTATCATTTATTCAACACAAATTTTTGTGTAATTTTTAAAGACTTACTTTATTTGTTTTTAAGAACTAGAATTTTGACTACATAACATTTTCAGTGTCAAATAACAGATTAGGCATTACAGGAAAGTTTTATTTAGTTGTAATTTATATCACTTACTGCTTTGAAAAAGGTTTTGAGCAGCTTACCACAATACTGTAGATATGATGAGGCTGTTAAATATGGAGAAGAAACAAAAATCTATATGACAGGAGGAAAAAGTAAATACACAAATTACAGCAGTTTGTCTGTGTGTGCACGCACGCTCAGTTGTGTCCGACTCTTTGCAGCCCCATGGACTGTAGCCTGGCAGGCTTCTCTGTGTGTGGAATTCTCCAGGCAAGAATACTGGAGTGGGTTGCCATATATATAAAGTGTATGATATGTTATTGTAATTTAGTCTTGAAACTTTTGAAAGTCAGACAAAAAGGGAAAAGGAAATTATACAATTTTCATTCTGGTAAAAGAAAGGTAATGGTTTGTCAGGAGCATCTTTTTTCCTGGTAATGAATTCTAAAGAAATTTTAAGAGGAAAGCGTTACAGACATCCTGATGCAAAGATATACATACTAACTGTTTTCAACAGATCTTTTAAGTAAAAGGAAGAAGTGTTCTTCAAAGACCTATTTTAAAAAAGTAATCCACCTGCTTTCCACACTGAGTATACAACATTAAAATATAACTTAAGTCTTTTCTGTGACTAATGTGGTTCGGGTATATAACTTTATGTAAAGATAAGTCTGAGTATCCCAGCAGAACACTCATTATTTAATAACTCTGGTGAGAACCTGGAATACTTGTATTTTGTGTTGTCATCTCATTGAAAACATACCTATTAAACTTTGGGTAGTGGTTTATCATGTGGCAAGACTGACACATTGTTGCCACATGGAGAAGTCTGACCTGCATTCTTGCCCAGCTAAGGAGCTACTTACCAGGCAGGTAGCTGCAAAGGTGTGGTCACAGGCAGATTTCAGAGAGAACCTTGACTCATACCAAATTTGAATTAACCTCTGATTGAAACTTCCATTTCTACATCATAGCCAAGCTGAGTTCATTTTAACCTGGACAGTTACCAGGCGTAGCTGTTGTCATCCACTTTGACAATAGAATTTAAGTGGAATATTGGGTTTTGGGTGAGTTCCCAGTGGATCTGTAAAATAAAAATTATAGGATGTGGTTTTAGTTATTAGATTGAATTAACTTACTAGATAGAGTTTAGTGTTAGCCATCCGAACAGTGAAAAATAAGAAAATAATGAAAAACTTTAATTTAGAATAGTTTATTTTAAGCCATAGGCCATAGAAGCTGTTGTTTCTGGATGGACCTCTTGGATTATGAGAATCAAATCATGTCACCAGTAAAAAGGAAGGTTCTTGATTTCTTCTTCTTCTTCTTCTTTTTTTTTTTTTAACATCAAAGCAATGTATTAACAGAAAGCAATAATTTGAGGAGTCCTGTTCACAGACGGCGACCACGGTGACCCCCCTTCCTGCGGGTGCTGTCGGAAGGGATGGGGGTGACATCCTCAATCTGCCCAATCTTCATCCCTGAGCGGGCGAGGGCTTTGAGCGCTGACTGGGCCCCTGGTCCAGGAGTCTTGGTCCTATTTCCTCCTGTGGCCCGGAGTTTGATGTGGAGGGCAGTGATGCCCAGCTCCTTGCATCTCTGGGCTACATCCTGGGCAGCCAACATGGCAGCATATGGAGAGGACTCATCTCAGTCAGCCTTCACCTTCATCCCACTAGTTACATGGCAGATGGTTTACTTGCCAGAAAGATCGGTGACGTGCACAAAAGTGTTGTTGAAGGATGCAAAGATGTGGCACGCACCAAATATATATTTTCTCCTTCAGCCGAGGCTGATGACCTGTTCTTCCTTCTTTTCCTTCCCCTTGCTAGGTGCCATTTCTGCGCGTCTTCTCCAGACTCTGCCACCGGAAACAGGTTCTTGATTTCTTAATTGCAGTGACAAGAAGACACATGTCTAATCTAAAAATTGTTTTGATTTATTTTCATAAATGGTTAAAACAGTTGGGTAGCCTAATTGAGCTAGTTTAATCTCATTTGAAACTGAAAATCTGATCTGTCAGGAAACTCTTCCTGTGCAGTCTGATTCTTGTCATTGGGTTAGAATGCAGAAAGAAGCTTTCCTAACATATGATCCATTTTGAGCTTTTGCAGCCTGACTCATGGCTGATTTTTATCCATAGAGTCAAAGACCAAGAATAGATATACATGCATACACAAAATACATATACACACAAAAATGAATTCTTACATTTTGGGGGCCATTTTATCAGTATAGGCTTGTTCAGTGACTCGGAGTATTGGATACTAAAGCCTGCTTGGTCCTCACGGAAAGTATTCAACCAAGAAGGCACAACTTCCATAATAACAAGGAAATTTTCACACCTTCCCAAAATAGGCTCATTAGCTGCAGATACTTATTTTGGGGGTATCCACTTATTCTTTGTTATCATTCTTTTTTTTTTTTTTTTTTTTTTGGCTGTGTCACTCAGTTCCCTGACCAGGGATTGAACCTGGGTTTCTCGGTAGTGAAAGCGCCCTAATCACTGGACTGCCAGGGAATTCCCTAATTTATTCTTTAAAATGTATTCAGTAGAAAATGTTATCTTTTAAATAGATTGCTTGTTAATATTCTAAATTTGTGGGAATATAGCACATTGTATAAATGTTGAATTTAAAAGATTGCATTTCTTGGTTAAATCTATTTTTAGTTGTGAAAAACATACTGAACAAAGTAGCAATGTACGCGAGTTAACTGCTGACTGCAACACAGGGCAGAAAGAAATAAGTAGAAAAATGAGGAATCAACACAACATTTTTAGGGAACAATGAGATAGAAGGTATGACTTTAAGCTTAGAAAGGGGGATGTTAAGGAAGATATGACTTAATGCTTCCTGCCTCATGGTGGCCTTGACCTTGTCCTCAAAAGATATGGACTTGTAATAGGTTGGAAGGGAGATTGAGCTTCTAAGCATTACATGTTCGGTGTGCTAAGGATCTTGGTGAAGAAGGTTTCAAGTTGGACAGTGAAAACTGAGACTGGAGAAAGAGGTTGGATTGTGGAGGCCTATCAATTTTTAGGTTGTTTTCTGAGGCCTTGGGAACTAACTGAAGGCTTTTAAGAAGAGGGAATGACATGAATTGACCTCTGTTTAAGGAATATAATCCTGGCTGTTTTCTGTAAAAAAAAAAAAGGGGGGGGGGTTATTACAAAACCCAGCCAACCAAAAAACTAAGATTATTTCATTCTTGTTTGTTCATTTTGCTGAAAAGTCAGTTTGAGAATTTGTCTTAGGCTCCCAATAATCCAGAGTGCTTCTGAGGGCACGAGAGAATTGCACAAGATTTAAGCAATGGGGCAAAAATTCAGAAAAATTCAAATGAATTAGATCTAAATGTTTTATTATCCCTCTATTGTTAGTGAACGCTTCTGGAATTTTTGCTCCATTCCACTTTATAATGCTTCTAATCATATGTCATAAGGAAGGAAAACTGGTCAGAGGAACAGTCTAGAACTGAGGCTATTAAGAGATTTAGAGTATGTATGGTTGCCTTTCCTACCTGCCTTTGGCTCTTTAAAACTTGGAAAATGTATTTTAATTTTTATTGTTTTCCTATAACTTCTTAAAAATATTCTGTAATTGTTATTTCTCACTGAAATTTAAACTTGATTTCAGATTTACATAATTGGTAATTTTTTTAAAGAATCAGGAGGTTTTGAAACTAATTCTTTGATGGACATCCATTATAAAAGAGATACTCTTTGTATGTAGGAAAGTAACAAAGTAACACTTGCTATAGCCCTCTTAACTGTAGTTTCTTATTTTACTGTATAAAATGTTAACTTACTTGTGAAGATAGTTGCAATTTTACAACAGGACAGTTAAATCAGAAAAAAAAAATGTGTTTAGGTTCAGGTTGTTTGGGGAAAGTAATTTTAAAACGTACATATCACTTCCAAAGAAGAATGACTGTTAAGCTATTTTAATTAGGGAGGAGTATGAAATTAATTTTATCCTTTTTCTTTTTCATCTGTCCATCTTTATTTTGAAACAGCTTGCTTTTTTATTGATACCATTCCAACATCAGTTTGTTGATACACAGTTGTTCAGTCACTAAGTCGTGTCCAACTCTTTGCGACCCCATAGACTGTGGCACACCCACTCAACCAAAATATTTTGACTCCTCTATTCAAGACCATGTGATATATGGGATTAGAAACATGACTAAAATTCTGTCTTGCCCTCAAGGAACTTTAAGCTGTTTTTCTTTATTGCTACAAAACAGCTTATTCTGCTCTAGATAAGGTTAATGAGTTGAGAAGTATTAAGTGGAGAAACATTTGCCTTTGGTTTGCAAGAATTGGAGAATCCATGACGGCTTTAAAAATAGGTAGCATATGAGAAGGTCCTGGAAGAAAAATTGGGTTTTGAGAAGAACAGGGGAGGTGGAAGAGTACACTGGGTAAAAGGAGCTTTGGAGCAAAGGCACAGGCGCAGAAAAACGAGATGCTCTCAGAAAACCCTCTCGTGGGTGGTTGTTAAGGAATGTGGATGGAAGGCAGTGTTTTGTGGGCTTGTAAAAATAGGTGGTTTATGTTACAGAACACATTGAATGCCAGTGTGGGGAGTTCAGTCGTTCCTTGATAGGCAGTGGAGAAACTTTGAGGATTTTTAAGTGAAGAAACTTGTGCTTCAGGAGTATAACACTGACAGCTTTGCATAGTGTGGATGGAGTAGATGAAAATGGCAGTAGAGTGTAGTGTGGTGGGGATAGGAGGAAGAAGGAGAAAAAGGGCTTAGGACAGTTAATAGTCTTGGGTGAGATGTATTGAAGGTGTAAAAGCGGTGGTATGATGGTGATGAGAGAGATTTTATAGGTGAAAGCCATGTAACTTGGCATTGATTAGATGGATGGGGAAGCAAGCTCTTTGGCCTGTGGGAACAGGAGAATGGTGAGGACACTAAAAGAAATAGAAAAGAGCTGGGGGAGGTGGAAAGTGACTTGAGGTTTGGGTGTGTCAAGTTGAATGAAATGCTGGGAGGATAGCTGGGTAGAAGGGTCAAACAACTGATGAAAAGTGTATGTATGGGGACAAGCTGTATTAAAGATGTTAGTATTTTGGTTCCTGGTACTTTATATCAAAAGTCAGCAAGGAGATTTCAGCCTTTATTGTTTATAAGTCATTTAGCAGCAGCAGCAGCACTTCGGCAGGCCCTGGGTAGAAAACAAAAGAAGAAAGTTGGTTTTTTTTTTTAATTTAAATATCCACAATATTCATTAATTGTCAACATTTGTCTCTTTTATTACCGCCCCCCTGCCCATCATGCTATTTAATTAAAGTTACTGGGTGTCTTGAGCTGTAGAGTTTTCTCTACTCTGGGTTAGGCTGTGATTGTATCTTCTGGGTATTGTTTAAATTGTTTTCTTTGCTCCGGGCGTGTGTCCTGTAAATGAGTCTTGATTCTGTCAGTGTTTTTTTTAAGGGGGTGGGGTAAGAATGTGTGCCAGGAGGTACTGTGTGTCTCCTGTTGGAGTGTATCAGGCGGCGTGGGCCACGTCGGTATCCCACTGTTAGTATTGTTAAGGTTGATGATCCTTTGGTTCAGATTATGTTACCCTAATTCATACAATATAATCTTCCCACATCAATCAGCCTTTCATTTAAGGCTTTTTTTTGGTAGATAGTGATGATGCAGAGAACCTTTTTGTTAGTAGGGGTGGGAAATGGTGACTTTCTATTTCTGTCATTTCTTCTGCATTTATTAGCTGGACTTTTTCCATAGAAAAGAACTTGCTCTCATTGACTATTTGACTATCCTGGAACATACAGGATACAGGGACTGGATGCATGCTCCATTCCTGGTTTTATTTGCAGTTTTCAGAATAATGAGATTTTTGGAAGTATCGTTATGAACCTCTGAATTTATATATTTAATGTTTTGCAGTCCATATGCAGTGTGCCTGTATGTATGCATGTGTTTTTATGCTCCAGTTATCCCATCTTTGTCCAGTGGGGGCCCCTTTCAGTTGGCAGCTGTGTCTTTTCACTGTGACCCCATTCGTCTTTGATTTCATGCTTATGGTCATACTAAATGTTCCAGAATCAAACTGAAATTTCTTGCCCAGACTTGGAATTTGCCATTTTTTCAAGGAACCTAAGTTTCAAAGAGATTTTGAAGGAATAGGATGTTCACTTTAGGAAGCTATTAAAGAGCATACAAGCTGGAATATAGTCATGTAAAATGATAGCAGTGTTCTCACAGTGCATTTGGGGTTGGTTTTAAGTGCTGTAGGAAATACCAGTGATTCCTGGAATGTTTGGGTCCTCATTTGAAAGAGGTAAGGCTAGAGCTTGAGCCATCAGCTAGAGAGAAAATGAAGGTTCTTGGGGGAGAAATTGTTAGAACACGTGAAAGAATGTGTGTGGGATAGTAAAGGCACTTGACCAGCCGCAGAGTACCTTGACTGGTTTTGTAAGCACTGAGGAGTAAGAAAAGTTTCTTGGATTTGGAAGTGAAATTGAAAGTCACTGCAGTAGGGTTAAGCAATTGCATAAAGTTGGGTTCTCAGCTGGAGGTTTACAACATAATTTTTAGAAAATGAAAAAAACAAAACAAAACTAGCCATATCTGGGCCCTATCTCAAAATCTGAAGTCTAGGCTCATTTACTTTTCTAAAGATCCTGTGATTGTTTTGTGCAAACCCCTTATCCTCTTTTAAAGACATGGATTAAAATTAAAAGCTCAAAGATTAGTTTCTCTATTGCATGTATGCTAGGCATGAGGTAGTAAGGACATGGATTAAGGTTAGGGCAGAGGAAATGAGAGGAGGGAAGGGATAGAAAAATGGAAATTTATGTTTTAAAAGTTTTCATGTAGTATTTCATGAATAATGTTACCACTAATGAAAGGATTCAAAGAGAAGGAAGCAAAGATGATTCCTAGCTTTATGGTATGGGGCCAGATAGAAATGGGAAGATTGGCAGAGATTGCTAGTTTTAAGGAGAAGATAATGGGACACATTGAGTGTTGAGATGCTGGCTGTATATTCAAGTGGACTCTGAGGAGTTAGTGTGTTCTGTGTCTTGCTTTTTGTGAATGCTTCATTCACTGTCTTGACAGAGTACTCAGCTACTGACTATAGGTCATGTTATATAGATTGGAAGAGTTAATAATTTTAAGCTTTCATTTAATAAATTTAATTCAAATAAATGATGTACTAAAAAAAGAACCATCTGTTTATTGTAAAATAAAATGTGAAACAGACTGGAAAAAACATCACAGCAAATATAAAAATATTAATATCAATAAATATTGTAATCATTTAAAACATAAAAAAGTAAACCAGATAAAGGATAATTCTTACAATTGGGAAATATAATTCATTAGCTCATTCCTTCAACAAACATGTGGTGAACTCTTTCATCAGATACCATTTTAAGGTATCTGATGAAAGAGCTAGCAGACAAGATCTTCTGAGCATTCTGGTGGTGGTGTGAGAGACAGACAACAGACATGTTCCCAAAAAACAAGAAATAAGATAGAGTATTTTTGCCTTTTCCTATGGAAAGCATTAGTTGTACAGCTGGAGGTGAGCATTCTTAACCGTTACTTAATTATGCGGAAGAAACTGGTCAGGACCAAAAATTTGGTCTCTGGTAATTGGACCCGTAAGTATTTTTCTTTTTTAGTTTTTTCTTTTGTTCAGTTCCTCTTGAAGATGTTTATATAACAGAGTACAGATTGAGATCTGTTGTTTCTTGTGGAAATTACTTATGTGGGTTCTTTTCACTGAATAGTGTTCGTTTTGTTCTGTGGGGAGAAAAACTATTCCTCTAGAAAATGTTCAGTTTTCCCTGTGGCTTCATTCAGTAGTGAAATGTAGTGAATTGATTCTGCCATGGGTCAGAGGATAGAACTTGGGTCTTTTGGAACTGTCTCTGATTATTGTACAGGATCGTTGTGAGGGCCAAATGAGATACTTAAGAAAGGGGTCATCAAAGTTAAAGGAAATCCTGGATACATACCTATAGGCAAAGAAGCTAGCTTATCTCTGTCCTTTGCTGTTTAAATATACACTGTGTAACTAGATGTTTCAAACTGAAATTAAAATATAAAAAATTCAGTGCATTTCTTTAAAAGCAGGTAATAAGTTGTTTTGCAGATGGGTAGTTTCTTGTGTAGGAACCTTCTTTAGCAGATAAACAATTTTTCCCATATATTATTGGAAATTGATCCAGAAAAACAGAGAGTAAATAAGATGTTTGTTATTTTGCAGTTAATATTTTTTATCGTTAAGTCTAGGGACTTTTTAGGTATGGTAAATAGATAATGGAACAGGAAAACAAATTACAATCTTTAACTTTCTATCTGATAATTTACTGTTGAGAATATAAGGTTTGTGGGGCTTCCCAGATGGCACAGTGCTAAAGAATCTGCCTGCCTGTGTTAGAGAACGCGAGTTCAGTCCCTGGGTTGGGAAGATCCCCTGGAGGAGGAAATGGCAATCCATTCCAGTATTCTCACCTGGAAAATTCCATGGACAGACGAGCCTGGTAGGCTACAGTCTGTGAGATCACAAAGAGTCAGACAAGACTGGTGACTGATTTATTCATGCACACATATAAGATTTATAGGGAAGAAAAGGGATGAGATTTTTAGAAATGGAAACAAATAGTACTAAGATTTAATAGCTCTTCTGCTCAAATTAGCCTTGTTTTCTTTAATTCTGCCTATCTTATATGAACTTTTTTTCTTTTTTAAAGGAAACTTGAACATAACTTCCTGAGAAGATTTGATTCTTTATTTCTGGACTTCGTATATATAACAAGACCATCAGAATGTCGGGAGCCTCAGTGAAGGTGGCTGTCCGTGTTCGGCCCTTCAATTCTCGAGAGACCAGCAAAGAGTCCAAGTGCATCATTCAGATGCAGGGCAACTCAACCAGTGAGTGCATGCTGTGTTCTGTCAGTCCTGTCTCATCTTCCTGTCCTTCCCCCTTTCCTTCTTGCTGTCATCAAAATAAATGAACATGTGGCTAGTAACACTTTGAACTTTGCTGTTCTGAATGTTCCACTGAATGTTTCCCCCTGTGATTTTTGCTGTAGCATATTTAAATATTGGCTGTTTATCTTCTTTACAATTGAGAATTCCCTAGAAAACTGAATGAATGTAGCTAGTGTTATTAAGTTGAAATCTTAATGATAGTGAAGGTGTAAGCAGTGATTTTTAGTAAATGATGCTGTGAAATATACCTTATTGAGGGTGCAAGATTGCTTTACTTCCTTGATTTTCAATAGTACTTGAGCTTGCCAAGATGGTCTTAACAGTTACACTGCTTCCTTACGATGATTCTTTGAGTTGAACAACAGATATAGCTAAAGCAGATAATAAGCTTGTAAATTATTACTAAAAATGATCAGTCCTTGCTTCCTGGTTTGTTTCTCTGAACTATTCCTTAGGTGAAAAATGACAGAAGCTGGAGTTTTTGGTACTTGCATTAGTTACTTGATGTGGGTCTGTAGGCAAACTATTACTTAAATAATGGTAAGTTCTACCATTTTAAAGCCTGTAACTTTGGGATAAAGTAGAATTGTTCTTTGAGACCCAAGTTAATGCTAAATATTTGAGGAAATATGCTTATCTGTTTGTGGGCCAGTGTTCTGTGTGGAGGATTCTCCCAGTGGGAAATAAATCTATATGTTATGTTTGAGGTGTACAATGTGGTGCTTTGACATGTTTATACATTTTTAAATGATCAACACTATCTAATTAGCATATCCATCACTTTTCATAGATAGTTACCTTTTATTTTAAGGTAAGAACACTTGAGATCTACTCCTTCAGCAAATTTTACATAAACATCATTAACCATAGTCACCGTGATGCACTTTAGGTCTCCAGAACTTTGTACCCTTTGATCAATGTCTCCTTTTCTCCCCCAGCTCCCAGCCGTCACTCTCTATTACTGTGTGTTTGCTGTGTGTGTATATATATATATATATATATATATGCACACACACACACACACACACACACACATATTCCCCGTATACAACTTTGAACTTTCTTTTGCTAACACATTTTTCTGAACTTGCTAAATAGGACTTGCAACATTCTATTTTTTTGAAAAAGGGTCAAACGTTGGAGTCTAAACTGCAGTACCATTGTTTGTGTTTTACATTTCCTTGTCAGTTGTGCCAGTGATTCTGTGAATTATATATCCTATGAATAATTGTAAAAGAAAGATGCAGAATTTGGTATTATTCTCTAACTAATGTTATATTCTTAAATGTCACTCATCGAGGCTATGTTCTTATTTCTATTTCATTTTAAGAATTAAGTTTTACACAGTATATAACTAAATCCTTGGACAGGGCCTTGCTAGCCTTCTCTATATCATTCTGGTTTTAGTACAGGTGCTGCTGAAATGAGCACATTAAATTCTGATTATTGAGCCTCTTGTTTCTTTCTGAAAAATGCATTTATTTATAACTTAGTATGGAGGCATTTTTGACTGTTGGTGTTGCCTGTAAATGTCCTGGTATATCACAAGTTCTTTTAAAGGGTGGACATTAGGAAATCCTGGATCAGGAGCCAGAATTGATTCCAGAAAGGTCTACTTTTCTCTGATCAGTTTTGTATACTGACTATCCAGGAGAAATCCCCAGTATCATGGAGATGGAGTTTCATTCATGGTTGGGATATTGGTACTTTCTTTGTAGAGTTGGAAATCTTATTAAAACTTTTAAGTAGAGAGGGAGTATTAAAAGACCATATCCATGAATGCAAAAGTCATATGATAAAAATAAAGGAAAATGCTTACTAGCACAAGTAATAACACTAATGTTTTTCCTTGATGAGTAATCATTTTAGAATGCCCACATCTTAAATGGATTATATGTTTCTAGTTTTGTCAAGGTCAAATAGCATTACCTACTGCTACTGCTAAGTCACTTCAGTTGTGTCCGACTCTGTGCGACTCCATAGACTGCAGCCCACCAGGCTCCCCCGTCCCTGGGATTCTCCAGGCAAGAACACTCGAGTGGGTTGCCGTTTCCTTCTCCAATGCATGAAAGTGAAAAGTGAAAGGGAAGTCGCTCAGTCGTGTCCGACCCTCAGCGACCCCATGGACTGCAGCCTTCCAGGCTCCTCCATCCATGGGATTTTCCAGGCAAGAGTACTGGAGTGGGGTGCCATTGCCTGCTCCGAGCATTACCTAATTTCCCTCCAATTTTGATTTATTTTTGTGAATAGGTAGGACATTCACAGGGTATGAATTTCAAAAAGTATGAAGAGTATACAGTACAATCATTCCTCTTACCCCATCACATAGGCAACCAGTTCCTCTTCCCAGAAGTAACTTCAAGGGGGGATTTCCTTTGAGAGATAGTTTAATTAGTAGCAGGTGTAATAATAACTTTTCCTTCAGTCTTGACTGCATTGTAAACACACGAATAAACTTGATATTTATATCTTGTCAAAATTGGTTTTTTGGTGTTTTTTTTATTTGTTTGTTTGTTTTTGAGATTTTGGCATGAAAGGATATCCAAAAAAGTTAATAGGTTTTATTTACTAACAAGTATCTACTATATGTGTAATGATATGCTAAGTACTAAACAGATGTAAAAAAGCTAATCTATTGACTGTTCAGGAGTAGGTAGCAAAATTAAAATTTTCTGTAGTTCTGGATAGTTACGTGAAATGGATTTGGGTCCACTTGATTTTCTTTGCTTTTTTTTTTTTTTTTTATCATCTAGGTTAAAAACCTAGTTTCAGTTCAGTTCAGTCGCTCAGTCGTGTCCGACTCTTTGCGACCCCATGAATTGCAGCACGCCAGGCCTCCCTGTCCATCAGCAACTCCCAGAGTTCACTCAGACTCATGTCCATCGAGTCAGTGATGCCATCCAGTCATCTCATCCTCTGTCGTCCCCTTCTCCTCCTGCCCCTAATCCCTCCCAGCATCAGAGTCTTTTCCAATGAGTCAACTCTTCGCATGAGGTGGCCAAAGTACTGGAGTTTCAGCTTTAGCATCGTTCCTTCCAAAGAAATCCCAGTTTACTAATGGCTAATAAGAAAGGTATTAGTCTTCATTGTATCTAAGATATATGGCTGCCGTTTTTACTTTATTATTTTGATGGTATAGACAATAATGTTAGTTTGGGGGAAAAAGGTAAAATTACCCAAATACTGATATTCACTCTGAATGAAAGATTTCAGGTGTTTTCTCTGGTAGATTGCAAACTGAAGAAGGAAATAAGATTCCTGGTTGAACATTTTCTAAGGATAGGGCCATAAATTTTGGAGTTTTGTTTACTCGTTCTTGTTTGTTTCCCACAAAGATATCTCCAAAATTATTGAAAATATTTGTCTTTTGATGAAATATTCAAGAATAAATGCTTAGTTTTTATTAAAAGTAATTAATGTGGTTAGAATAGACTTGCGGAAAAAAAAGTAGACCTGGGCATATTCTACTATACTCCTATGAAAACCAGCCTTTGGATCAGCTTAAACACCATGCTGAACTACCAATGGTTTTTCTATCATATTTTGTCCACATCCTTTCTAGACAGCAGTCTAAGTGGCTCTGATCTGCCTTGATCTTTCTCTTCCTCTTTAACACATTAAGCATGCATGTGTGCTCAGTCACTCAGTCATGTCCAACTCTTTGTGACCCCATGGAGCCCTGCCAGGCTTGTCTGTCAGTGGAATTTTCCTGGCAAGAAATACTGGAGTGGGTTACCATTCCTACTCCAGAGGATCTTCCCCACCCAGGAATCTAACCTGTGTCTCCTGAGTCTCCTGCATTAGCCAGTGGATTCTTCACCACTGTGCCACCTGGGAATCTCCTGTAACACATTGCCTCTTTGCATTTAAACATTCTCCAGGAGAAATTTGTGACTTTTAAAACAACATTAGTCTCCTGAAACAAAAACCCCTCATTAGCCTTAGAAAAAGTAGTGTTAGTTTTCTAGCTGAATGCTTTGTCATGGTTCAGTAAGTTTGGGGTAATTTTGGTTCCTCTGAAAGGTGTTTGTTCTTCAAAAGCTAATTCGCTAATTGTATCAGAGACATTTTCCTCTAGAATTTTTGGCGTTTTTCAGTTTTCTGCTGTTTTCTATTTTTTTTCCCCTTCAATTTTATATGGCATTTTCTTAGTAATTTGACTAACACGTAATCTAAATAACTTCTGAGTGAGAGATTTTACGTGAGCCAGTTTGTTATATTTAGAAAGTATTAATGGCTTGTTTTTTAAAAAAATTGGGCTTAAGATTGGGAGAGAGCATGGATTTGGAACCTCGAATTGTTGCAAAAAATGAAATGAATTTGCTATAGCCACATGTGTTAGCTGCATTAAAAGACTGCTATGCTGGCAAGCGGGCCTGGACTGCTGCTCACGGGGATTAAAGCTGATTGTAGATGGAATGCAGTGGAATGTTCCTGCCATAAGGTCTCTTATGAAAAAGTAGAAGAGGGTGAAGAGTACTTTAGGGAATGTGCCAGAGTTGAAAACTGAGTAGTGGCAGTTTTATTCAAGCACTTTCTGGTCTCAGAGAGAGTGTTTTCCATGGCACAGATAAAGGTTACTGCCTTGACATTTTGAAGACTAGAGTGCATACAAATAGCTTTGTTTAATAATACCCCGTTATATTCTAAGTTTCTCCCACTTTGGAAGCATTTTTTATTGTCTAATTACTTTAAAAAAGGAAAATGGGAGAAAATTAATGCTCTTACTGCTCACATTTATGGTTAGGTTATGTTTGTAAATCTGGAGACTTTGAAACTGCATAAATTCCCCTCTGATCTTTGGCTTTGTTTTTAACCGTAATAGTCTGTCTCCAGCCCTTTAGTAATTCCCCTTCATATTTTTATTAATCTTCCTGAGCCTGGGGTCTTTTATTTATTTTTTCCTTAGGCCCAGGTATTAAGGTGGGATAAAAGAAATCTTGGGGTTTTTTTTTCCCTGCTGATTACTTACATTGTACATTTTAAAAGGCTTTTTTTATTCACACATGTGCATTTCTAAACCACATGCTGCACATCACAATTGGTACAGAGAATGACTTCATGTCCATTAATGAAAATATGGAATGGGGGAAGGACTGGGACAAAAGGGAGCTTGGCAAGGAAGACTTTTGAAAGGAATTCTTAAAAATCTGTGTGCTTTTTCTGGCATAAATTAATATAACTGCACGAAAATAAATGGGACTTGCCTGGTAGTCCGGCAGTTACAACTCCGTGCTGCCAGCACAGGGGGCCCGGGTTTGATTCCTGGCCAAGGAATGAGATCAGCTTGGGTACCAGTAGCACTGAATTTTTTAAAAAATTCTGACATGAAACACTTTTCCTGTGGTCCAGACTTGGCGCTAGGCTCCTCCTCACCACGGGGGACAGCCACACCCTTTCTCTCTGAGTGTGCATCTCTGCCTTGCTTCTTAACTAAACAAACCACTTCTCTGTGTGCTCTCCCACTAGTTGCTGTGGTGTGTCTCTAATAATAGACTTTGTACCTGCAAAAAAAAAGAGAAAGACTTGAGCTATAGCAGTGACCTTTCATTGTGTGTGTTTGGGATGGAGAAATAAAGGTGCCCCTGAAATGGTATTATATTTACTCAGTTGGGGTTGATTGAAACCAGTTTTGCCCTTTAGAATGACTTTTGGAATGGGTTGATAAAGGGAAGGTCCAGGTGCTGCACTGTCTGTTGCATTCTCACAGTTCTATTTGGTACTCAATGATTTCTCATATGGCAACTTACTAAACTGACGTTTTGAAATGTATTCCTGTTTCTTAGGTTTTTCTTATACTGGATGAAGTTTATGGTCTTAAGGAAGGGCATTAGATTGCACCCTCTACTAGAGGAGATTAATTTTTCTGTAACTAAGTGAGCACATTTTTTTTCTTTTTAATTGGAGAATAATTGCTTTACAATGTTGTGTTGGTTTCTGCCATACATCAGCATGAATCAGCCATAGATATGCATGTCTCCTCCTCCTTGAACCTCCCTTCTACCTCCCCCCTCCACACCGCCCTTCTGAGTTGTCACAGAGCACCGAGTTGAGCTCACTGTGTTATACAGAAACTTCCCACTAGCTATCTATTTTACCTGATGCTGGGAAAAATGAGGGCAGGAGGAGAAGGGGATGACAGACAATGGGATGGTTGGATAGCAACACTGGCTCAATGACATGCTTTTGAGCAAACTCAGGGAGAGAGTGATGGACAGAGAAGCCTGGCATGCTGCAGTTCATGGGGTAGAAAAGAGTTGGACATAACTTAGTGACTGAACAACAACAACAAATATATATGTTCCAGTCCTACTCTCTCAGGTTGTCCCACCCTCTCCATCCCGCCTGTGTCCATACGTCTGTTCTCTATGTCCGTGTCTCTATTCCTGCCCTGCACATAGGTTCATCAGTGCCATATTTCTAGATTCCATATATATGCATTAATATACGATACTTGTTTTTCTCTTTCTGACTTACTTCACTCTGTATGGGGCTTTCCTTGTGGCTTATCTGGTAAAGAATCCACCTGCAATGCGGGAGACCTGGGTTCGCTTCCTGGGTTGGAAAGATCCCTTGGAGAAGGGAAAGGCTACCCACTCCAGTATCAGGTGGCAAAGAGTCAGACATGACTGAGCGACTTTCACTTTCTTTTTTCTTTTCACTGCGTATGACAGGCTCTAGGTTTATCCATCTCAGTAGAACTGATTCAGATTTGTTCTTTTTATGTTTTGTTGTTGTTTATTCTCTAAGTTGTGTCTGACTCTTTGCAAGCCTATGGACTGTCACCTGCTAGGTTCCTCAGTTTATGGGCTTTCCCAGGCAAAAATACTGGAGTATGTTGCCATTCCCTTCTCTAGGGGTTCTTCCCCACCTGGGGATCAAACCTGGGTCTCCTACATTGCAGGCAGATTCTTTACTGTCTCAGCCACCAGGAAGCTCTATGTAGTCAGCAAGAACAAGACCAGGAGCTGATTGTGGCTCAGATCAGGAACTCCTTATTGCAAAATTTAGGCTTAAATTGTAGGAAGTAGGGAAAAACACTGGACCATTCAGGTATGACCTAAACCAAATCTCTTATGATTATACAATAGAAGTGACAACTATTTAATTCAAGGGATTAAATCTGATAGAGTGCCTGAAGAACTATGGACGAACGTTCATAACATTGTACAGGAAGTGGTGACCAAAACCATCCCAAAGAAAAAGAAATGCAAGAAGGCAAAATGGTTGTCTGAGGTGGCCTTACACATTGCTCAGGAAAGAAGGGAAGCAAGAAGCAAAGGAGAAAAGGAAAGATATAGCCAATTGAATGAATGCAGAGTTCCAGAGAATAGCAAGGAGAGACAAGGAAGCCCTCTTAAGTGAACAGTGCAAAGAAATAGAGGAAAACAATAGAATGGGAAAGACTAGAGATCTCTTCAAGAAGATTGGAGATACCAAGGGAACATTTCATGCAGAGATGGGCACTATAAAGGGCAGAAACGATAAGGACCTAATAGAAGCAGAAGATATTAAGAAGAGGTGGCAAGAATACACAGAACTGTATTAAAAAGGTCTTAATGACCTGGATAACCACCATGGTGTGGTCACTCACCTAGAGCCAGACATCTTGGAGTGTGAAGTCAAGTGGGCCTTAGGAAGCATTACTACGAACAAAGCTAGTGGAAGCCATCTGATGGAATTCCAGCTGAGCTTTTTCAAATTCTAAAAGATGATACCGTTAAAATGCTACACTCACTGTGTCAGCAAATTTGGAAGACTCAACAGTGGCCACAGGACTGAAAAAGGTCAGTTTTCATTCCAGTCCCAAAGAAGGGCAATGTTAAAATTGCTGTACAATTGCACTCATTTCACATGCTAGCAAGGTAACACTCAAAATCCTTCAAGCTAGGCTTCAACAGTATGTGAACTGAGAAATTCCATATGTACAAGCTGGATTTAGAAAAGGCAGAAGAACCAGGGATCAAATTGCTAACATCTGTTGGATCATAGAAAAAGCAAGGAAATTCCAGAAAAACATCTACTTTTGCTTCATTGACTACATCAAAGCTTTTGACTGTGTGGATCACAACAAACTGTGGAATATTCTTAAAGAGATGGAAATTCCAGGCCTCCTTACCTGCCTCCCAAGAAACCTGTGTGCATGTCAAGAAGCAGCAATTAGAACTGGACATGGAACAAGGAACTGATTAAAAATTGGGAAAGGAATTCATCAAGGCTGTATATTGTCACCCTGCGTATTTAATTTCTAGGCAGAGTATATCGTGCGAAATGCTGGGCTGGATGAATCCCAGGCTGGAATCAAGATTGCTGGGAGAAATATCGACAACCTCAGATATGCAGATGATACCACCCTAATGGCAGAAATCGAAGAGGAACTGAAGAGCCTCTTAATGAAGGTGAAAGAGAAGAGTGAAAAAGCTGGCTGGAAACTCAGCATTCAAAAAAATAAGATCATGGCATCCAGTGCTATCACTTTATGCCAAATAGATAGAGAAAAAGTGGAAACAGTGGTAGATTTTATTTTCTTTGGCTCCGAAAATCACTGTGGATAGTGACTGCATCCACGAAATTAAAAGATGCTTATTGTAATTCAACTATTTTTCAATAAAGTATATATATATTATGGGGAAAAAAGGTACTTGCTCCTTGGAAGAAAAGCTATGACAAGCCTAGACATTGTATTAAAAAACAGAGACATCACTTTGCTGACAAAGGTCCATATAGTCAAAGCTGTGGTTTTTCCAGTAGCCATGTACTAATGTGTCAGTTGGACCAGAAAGAAGGCTGAGTGCTGAAGAATTGATGCTTTTGAACTGTAGTGCTGGAGAAGACTCTTGAGAGTCTCTTGGACAGCATGGAGATCAAACCAGTCAGTCCTACAGGAAATCAACCCTGAATATTCCTTGGAAGGACTGATGTTGAAGCTGAAGCTCCAGCACTTTGGCCACCTGATATGAAGAGCTGACTCATTGGAAAAGACCCTGATGCTGGGAAAGATTGAAGGCAGGAGGAGAAGGGGATGACAGAGGATGAGATGGCTGGATAGTATCATCAACTCAATGAACATGAGTTTGAGCAAACTCTGGGAGTTGGTGAAGGACAGGGAAGCCTGGCATGCTGCAGTGCATGGGTCGCAAAGAGTCGGACACAACTGACGACTGAACAAAAACAAAACACTTTTAAACATGCTATAGCATTTAAAAATTTTTTGTTTATTTTTTACCCTATTCTGAGTCTTCAGTGCTGCTTGGGCTTTTCTCTAGTTTTGGCGTTGGGGGCTACTCTCTAGTTGCAGTGCTCGGGCTTCTCTTGTTGCAGAGCACAGGCTCTAGGGCGCTCGAACTTCAGTTACTGCAGCACATAGGCTCAGTGGTTTGGCTCCCAGGCTCTAGTATACAGGCTCAATATTTGAGGCGCATGGGCTTAGTTGCTCTGCAGCATATGGAATATTCCCAGATCAGAGATCTAACCCATATCTCCTGAATTGGCAGGCGATTCTTTACCACTGAGCCGCCAGGGAAGCCCCGTCAGATTGTTTTTTGTGGTTGCTTTTGGTACCTAAATTGTTGTATTCAATGGGAATATACATTTAAAGGCAGAAGCAGTTGAGCCTGTCATTAAAGGAGGAGGCCATTGGTATTATATATCTGGAATTACTTTTTATTATAATGTATAATTCAGAGTTCTTTAATTATCTAAATAAGTTGTTTTCACATCTAGATTGTGAAACAGCAAAGAGGGAAGACTGAAAAAAATCTTTTAGGAAACCTGCTGCTTTGCATCTAGTCAAAAGAGGTTGTCTTGATTAAATCCAGACTATACTTCAGGTGGCCTTTTTGTATGCATATGTTGCTTTTTTCAAAGGGGAAAACAACCATGCCCAGTTTTGTTGTTGTTGTTGTTGTTGTTTTTCCAATGCCTTCTTTGTGATTCTCAAGAAATATTTTGGAATTCATTTTTTTTTTTTTTTTAGTTCATTTTTGAAAGTCTGTGCCAACATCGAAGTGCTTATTGCTTTTGGTAGCTTCCCAGTGAAGTGTGAAGCACTGCAGTGAGAGCTAGGAAGTCCGGAGCAGTTAGAGACTGAGAAAGGAAGGGGCTGCTGCTGCCTGTCATCTCGTGGGCCAAGTTGATTTTTGAAGATTTAATTTTTGGTCATATATCAACAATGTGCTTATTTTATGAAAAAACATTTCTATTGGGGTAAGAACTGTTCTTGGCTGTACTGTGTAGAGATGAATGCTTTGTACAATAGGTGGTAAGAAAAAGAAATAAGAAATTAGGTCCTTGAGAGCATCTGTGGGAATTGAGATTTTTGTTATTCAGCAAGCATAGGCTGGGAGGCAACTAGGGACCCAGAGTGTGTTTAGTCTGAGAGTTAAGTGATCAAAGCAGTGTGGTGACCTTTATGAGGCTTTAGGAGAGAGATCTGAATAATTGAGGGGCAGGGCCAGGAAAGATAGAGAATGTCTGGGAAGCCTCTTTTGTTTTGGCAGAACAGAAAACTGTAGGGCTAGAATTAGCAGAAGCTGTACAAATGAGGAAATGATTTAACTACAGTTACTGTTTCCCTGTGACATTGTTCAGGTCTGATTCCAGAGTTCCTTTTGTAGCTGTGAATAAAACAGAGAAGGTAAAATTGGTGAAGGGGGAAACAAAAGCAGCTTTTGCTTTTTAAATTGCCTTTTAGTGGGGGAAAAACCACCACAATTACCAGTTAACACAATAATAAACACTTAAGCTGTGCCAGCCACTATTAGGCCCTTACAGACTAACTCATTTAATTATCAGAACAGTCCTATGGCAGATACTCTTATTTTCCCCATATTACAGATGAGGGCATGAATTCTGGTTAACTTGCCTGAGGTCTCACATTTAGGACTGAGAGAAATAGAAAATGAACTGGTGCTGTCTTACTCCAGAACCCTCATTTTTTTCCTTTTAATTGAAGTATAGTTGATTTGCCAACATCTGCTGAATCATAGAAAAAGCAAGGGAATTCCAGGAAAACATCTACTTCTACTTCATTGACTACACTAAAGCCTTTGTGTTGATCACAGCAAACTGTGGAAAATTCTTAAAAGAGATGGGAATACCAGATCACCTTACCTGCCTCCTGAGAAACATGTATGCAGGTCAAGAAGCAACAGTTAGAACTGGACAGGGAACAACAGACTGGTTCCAAATTGGGAAAGAAGTATGTCAGGGCTGTAGGTTGTCACCCTGCTTATTTAAGCTATATGCAGAGTACATCATGAGAAATGCTGGGCTGGATGAAGCACAAGCTGGAATCAAGATTGCCAGGAGAAATATCAATAACCTCAAGTGCAGATGACACCACCCTAATGGCAGAAAGTGAAGAGCAACTAAAGAACCTCTTGATGAAGGTGAAAGAGGAGAGTGAAAAGCTGGCTTGAAACTCAACATTCAGAAAACTAAGATCATGGCGTCTGGTCCCATCACTTCATGGCAAATAGATGGGAAAACAATAGAAGCAGTGACAGACTTGATTTTCTTGGCGTCCCTAATCACTGCAGATGCACTGCAGATGGAGACTGCCGCCATGAAATTAAAAAGTTTTTGTTCTTTGGAAGAAAAGCTATGACAAACCTAGACAGTGTATTAAAAAGCAGAGACATCACTTTGCTGACAAAGGTCCATCTAGTCAAAGCTATGGTTTTTCCAGTAGTCATGTATGAATGTGAGAGTTGGACCATAAAGAAGGCTGAGCGCCGAAGAATTGATGCTTTTGAACTATGGTGCTAGAGAAGACTCCTGAGAGTCCCTTGGATTGCAAGGAAATCCAACCATTCAGTCCTAAAGGAAATCAGCTCTGAATATTCATTGGAAGGACCGATGCTGAAGCTGAAGCTCCAATACTTTGGCCACCTGATGGGAAGAGCCAACTCATTGGAAAAGACCCTGATGCTGGGAAAGACTGATGGCAGGAGAATGGGGTGACAGAGGATGAGATGGTTGGATAGCATCACTGACTCAATGGATATGAATTTGAGCAAACTCTGGGAGATAGTGAAGGACAGGGAATCCTGGAGTGCTGCAGTCCATGGGGTCACAGAGTCCAACACAACTGAGCAACTTAACAGCAGCATAGTTGATTTACAATGTTAGTTTCTGGTGTATAGCAAAGTCATTCTGATATATATATCTCTTCTTATATCTATTTTCTTTTTGATATTCTTTTCCATTATGATTTATTACAGGACATTAAATAGAGTTCCCAGTGCTCTGTAGGACCTTGTTGTTCATCTACTTTTATATATAGTGCTTTGTATCTGCTAATTCTGAACTCCTAATTTATCCCTCTTCTACCCCCTTTTCCCCTTTGGTAAACATAAGTTTGTTTTCCATGTCTCTGAGTCTGTTTCTGTTTTGTAACTACGTCCATTTGTGTTATATTTTAGATTCCACATATAAGTGCTCTCATATGGTATTTGTGTTTCTCTTTCTGACTTACTTTTTAATACTCTGAGATTGAGTGCATAGTTGACCCTTGAATATCAAGGGGGTTAGGTTGGCGACCCTCAGCAGTTTAAAATCGGCCTATAATCTGTTGACCGTTTGTATCCGTGGTTTGCATCCATGGATTTAACGAACCCTAGATTGTGTAGTACTGTGTATTTACTATTGAAAACAATCCACATGTAAGTGGACCCATGCATTTCAAACCTGTGTTGTTCAAGGGTCAGCTATGTAGTAAACATATACAGTACAATTTATCCTTTTATAAGATTTAGAATCTAATTTTGTTATTTTAAATGATTAGGAAATTTTATGATTGTTGGTCTTTTGCTCAAATCTACTTTATGGTAATATACGTTATACCATTTTAATATATTTTGAAAATACACTATTCTGTGTTGGGAAGAAGCTGCTTATGGGGTTTAGTTTTATGGTTTTGGATATAAATTTAAGAAAAATGCCATATTTCTTAAATTTGGATATAGAAAGCTTTTGGAAATGGAAGTTGGTGCTGAAGATATCACTGGGATTTTTAACAAACTCAAAACATGCTGTTTTAGAAAAGTTAATTTACTCTGATGCCACAATGATATGTTAATTGTAGTTGCAGGCAAAATCTTTAATAGTTTGCCAACAACAGTGTAATTGCTACATAGAGACTTTGAGATATTAGATAAACAAATTTATTCTGGAGAATAAAAGGGCTTTTTGAGTACAACTCTTGTTTTGACTGCCTTGTTTTCTAGGACTTAGTAATTAAAACATTATGTCTGCATCTTGATGCTGAAGTAACAAAGTTGGAAAGAAGGCAAGGGGAAAAAGGGGGTTAATTTGGGGGACTTAGCAGTCTTTTAAAAGCTAGTTTTGACTTGAAGGGACTCCAAGAAAGAGAAGATGGTCTTATGGTTCATCAATAAACTAAAACCTATAGAACATTTTATGGAAATCATTTTAAAGGCATTTCCATTTATCTTGGATAAGGGTCTTCAGGCCTTTACATGAAAGATGCTATCCTCTTCTCTCTTCTCTAGTTCTCCTAAGGTAAGGGATATCAGCAGGAAGAAAAAAAAGTTTGAAGACAAAAGGGGCAAGGTGTGAAAGTTGCAGGGGAGGATAAATAAATGTGAAGTTATCTATCCTGTGGACTTGGGGAAGATACAATCAAATCAGACCTTCAGTTCTAAGGCTGCCTTTCTGATTTATAAAGGGAGACTTAAGGAAACAGCCTTAAAACCAGATGAGATGTGGATGGTGATGGGAACCAAGGCCCAGAGGTGAGGATGAGTAGAGTGAGTTATGGGGACATGAGTAGATCACCTGAACAAAAAAGACTCTTCCTCTGGGGAGTCCAAAGATGGTTATGATGATAAACACTAATGACAGTCGCTAACATAGCCTGACTTCCTTTGTCTCTTGTCTCTCAGGATCCTGTCCTCTCCTGATTGCCTGCCTTCCTCACAGGCCATTCTCTTCTCTTACCTTATTTCCTGTGTTGAATGTACACCAGGACTTCGTCTCTTCTCTTTGATATCTTTTCTGTCTTCAGAGAAGACAGACTCCCTAGGTGATTTCATCTAGGCTCAAGGTTTTAAATGTCTCTGAGGTGACAGTAACTCTCAAACTCATTTCTCCAGCCTGAACCCCTTTTTAGAACTCTAGACTTGTCTACCCAACTGCTAACTTAACTGTACTTAAAGGTCTAAGACGTTATCTCAAACTCAGCATGTCTTCAACAGAACCGATTTCCCCTCCTCACCCAGCTCAAGTGGCTCTCCTTCATTCTTCCAATTCTTTTAGTTTCTTAGACCAGAAATATTGGAGTCACTCTAGTCTTCTCTCTTTTTCTTACAGGCCATGTGTAATTCATCAATAAATCAATTCTGTTTTCTCTGCTTTCACCATCTCTCCTGAATCTGGTTACTTTTTATCATTTGCACTCTTGTCCAAGAACACTCCAGTAGCTTCCTGTCTTTCTCCTTCTGCTTTTGTTCCTATGCAGTAGCCAGAGTCCTATTTTAGACATGGCTTAAAACTCAACATTCAAAAAACTAAGATCATGGCATCCAGTTCCATCACTTCATGGCAAATAGATGAGAAAACAATGGAAACGTTGACAGACTTTACTTACTTGGGCTCCAGAATCTCTGTAGATGGTGACTGCAGCCATAAAGATGTTAGCTCTTTGGAAGAAAAACTTTGACAAACCTAGGCAGTGTATTAAAAAGCAGAGGCTTTACTTTGCCAACAAAAGTCTGTCTAGTCAGAGCTATGGTTTTTCCAGTAGTCGTGTATGGATGTGAGAGTTGGACCATAAAGAAAGCTGAGTGCCAAAGAATTGATGCTTTTGAACTATGGTGTTAGAGAAGATTCTTGAGAGTCCCTTGGACTGCAGGGAGATCCAACCAGTCAGTCCTCAAGGAAATCAGCTCTGAATATTCATTGGAAGGACTGATGCTAAAGCTGAAGTTCCAATACTCTGGCCACCTGATGTGAAGAATGGACTCATTGGAAAAGACCCTGATGCTGGGAAAGATTGAAGACAGGAGGAGAAGGGGGTGACAGAGGATGAGATGGTTGGATGGCATCACGTACTCGATGGACATGAGTTTGAGCAAGCTCCTGGAGTTGGTGATGGACAGGGAAGCCTGGCATGCTTCATTTTGTGGGGTTGCAAAGAGTCAGACATGACTGAGTGACTGAACTGAACTGAAACCTCATTGTTTCACCCCTGTGCTTTAAATCCTTTTTTGGTTTCTTGTCACTTTTAGAATATAACTAAAGATTCTCACCTTGACGACACGATCTGGCTAGCTCTCTGACTTCGCGGGTCATTATTGTTTATACTGGTGGTCCTGCAGTACCCTAAATGTCCTGCAGATCCCTGCTCAAACATCATCTTCTCAGACGTGGCAGTCTGCCTATTCTCATCACTCCTCCCACCTCCATTGCCACTTTGTATCTCCTAACTCTTCTTTACTTTTCTTCACCAGGTTATACTATCTCTCTTAGTTAACTGTCTGATTTCCTGGTTAGAATGTAAGCTCCTTCAAGGCAGGAACTGATTTTTCACTGGATACCTTCTTGCGTGGGGCATGGTAAGCACCCAAATATTTGTTAAAGAATATTGTGAATATTTACTTTATGCTAGGTCCTGAGCTAAAACTCTTGACGTTAATTGGTATCCAACAATTCTATAAAGTTAGGCTCTATTATTATACCCAGTTTACAGATAAGAAAATTGGTGCTTACTGTTTATTATGTGCCGAGTTATAGATGAACCCTAGAATGATATTGGATACTCACAGTGAGGTTAGATCAAATCTTCTATAGTATTCTATTTTCTTCATTGTTAAAATATTTAATAATAATGTCTTCTAGAAATATTTCCTAGATCATCATAGGTTTTGATTATTGAATATTGGGTCAAATTGTAAAACGAAATTCCATTTTGGATCAAGAAACACAATGGTTTTGATATAGACCTTTCTTTCTCCTGGCCCCCACAAATGCCACACACTGGAACTTACGGGTTTCTGTTGCCTGATGCAGTTCTCATGGGAGTTTTTATGTAAATGGCAAGCAGAAGTTCCCAAATGTTCTACAGTGGTGGTTGTGTTCTGTGTAATTGGCCTCCATGCTTCCATTCATGCTTTCTTCTAGTCTTTTCTCCATGCTGTAGCCCATCCATCACTGTAACCAAGTCACTCCAGTGGCTTCTCATTGGGCAGGGATGCACCCGCTCCTTGGAGTCTGCCCATGATCCTGAGATTTTAGTGCTTTTCTACTCTTTGCTGCTCACTGCACGTGAACTTCACCTGTCAAACCAGTACCTGTGATTCACAATCTTCTTTTTGCCCCAGGCCTTCTTAGTGGAGTTCCCTGGCCTGGGATGCACCTTGCTCAGTGGTTCAGAGCCTTGGAGCCAGATGGTCTAAATTCCAGTTCAGGCTCTGGCCTTGGGGAGCTCAGGCACTCCAAACGTGAAGTGGAGATGATGATTGCATAAGGTTATTGTGCGGATTAAATGAGTGTGTCCACGTGATGTGTTAGCACGGTGCTCAGGACATACGAAGTGTTCGTGCTCAGTCGTGTCCAACTCTTTGTGGTCCTATGGATTGTAGCCCACCAGACTCCTCTGCCCATGGAGTTTTCCAGACAAGAATACTAGATTGCCATTTCCTACTCCAGGAGGTCTTCCTGACCCAGGGATCAAACTCTCATCTCTGTGTCTCCTGCATTGGCAGGCAGATTCTTTACCCCTATTGCCTCCTGGGAAGTGTTGGCTAATATTATCAGCACTGTCTTCTACTTATCCTTCAGCCTGGCTTTCTCTTTCACCAAGTCAGAGTCTACTGACTACAAAGTGTCTGTTTTTTGTATATTTCCTTTTGTATATTCCTGTTTATATGTTCTTACAGGACCCAATGCTTGGGTAGCATGGATCTTGCCAGAATTTGAAAGCATGTATTTATTTTGTGGGATTGTATGTCTGTCACCTCCATTGATTCTGAGCTCTGGAAAGGCAGAAAGAACTCTTTTGCTTGCCGTCACATCCCTAGCCCAGTGCCTGGGACATAGTTTGTACTTCATAAATGTGCTCAGTACATGTGCCCAATGAAGAAAGGGCTGCTTAACTTTTCCTTTGTTCAATTAGGATCTTGGAATCTTCTGCAATAACCCTTCCTTTGAAAAAGAGTAATGTTAGTGTAGAAACTAGCTCTGTTTCAGACTTGGGAGCTCATTGAGTATGCGTACGCAGGGCAGGGACCACTGGAAGACAGGCAGAAAGATCAGGAGCATGGACTTTTCTGGATGGATGCTGTTGGGACAGTACTTTTGTTGAAGGGCTTTGAATGATGCACCATTCTGGTTGTAGCTGTGATACTCAACAGTGATTCAGCCACTTCCTGTTGAGTCTCTGCTCTGTGCTGGGCATTGAGCCAGATGCTGAGCGCCTCACCCTTCTAATTGAATGTATGTTTCAGGGGAACTACTTGGGAAGGTGAAACTACTTGAATGCTGAGAACTTGGCATTTATTTACATCTTCTAGTGTTTATGATAGGGCAGTGCCTCTAGGGTGTGTGCCTTGTGTGTGAGATCAAGAATGTGTTTCATACCTACATAAGAAGTCTCACGCAAAGCAAGCTTATCATGTCTAGACCATAGGAGAAAATTCTGCAGCAATAGATTTCAATGGTAAGATACCTCTGTCTGCCATGAGATTCTGAATTTCCTGTGAAATACAAACTGTAAGCTGTTGTGTTGTTGTTTAGTTGCTAAGTGGTGTCTGTCTCTTTTGCAACCCCATGGACTGTAGCCTGCCACACTTCTCTGTTCGTGGGATTTCCAGGCAAGAATACTGGAGTGAATCGTCATTTCCTTCTGCAGGGAATCCTCCTGACTCAGGCAGGGATCAAACCTGTGTCTCCTGCTTGGCAGCGGGTTTTTTTTTTTTTTTTTAATCACCAAACCACTGAAGAAACAATTCTGAAGACCTGAGGAAGAGGGTTTTTCAATACCCATTCCACCCTTGTGCCTCCACCATATGACTGTCCATTATCCTTGCCTTTCCTGCTGTCCTCCATCAGTAATTCTTCTTATGCCTATACTATTTAAAACCTGGTCATTTTTCCCCTTGTTCCTGGTTTACCTACTACTGCTGTTTCCTAGAAACTGTATTTCTGTTATCTGGGTTGAAATTTAGATACCTCCTTCCCAGAGATTAATGATTCTTGCCAGAAGCTGAACACGTTGGCTACTCAGGGAGAAGACTCAGGAAGTAAGTGGTGTTGAGAGAGCTACCTTCCAGTTCACACATAAGCATCACCTACTTACCAAGTCAGCACTGTGAGTGATATAGAAAGAGGAGTCATGGTTTCCAGCCACAAAGAAGTGACAATCTATAAGGAAAGATAAAACTAACAAATTCATTGGCTCTTTGGTATATGTTGAGTATCTACCATGTGTAAGGCACTTTCCTGGTACTAGAGAGTAGAGCAGTGAATGAAACAAATTCTGGTCTCATGGAACTTACTTTCACCTCAGTGACTCATATAATAAGTCAGGTACTTATGAGAGCAATGAAGAAAAATCAGGCAGGGTAAGAGGATGGAGAGTGAAGTGAATGCTGATTTAAATTGGATGATCAGAAAAGGGCCCTGTGATAAAAATGATGTTCATTTGGAGACCTGTGTGAAATTGGGGGCATGTGCTGGTCAGATACCAGGGAGAAAGCATTCCTGCAGAGTAGTAAGTATGGAGACCCTGAGACGAGAATGTGTGTCTAGTAAGAAGGCCAGTGGGACTGGAGTGAAGGGTGCCTCTTTGGAGAGGAGGTTGCGGAGGGAGTGGAGTTTTGTTCAGTGTACGATCGGAGGGTTCCCTGGAGGCTCATCTTAGAGCTGGTCTGGATTGCGTCTGAGAAGGATCATTACCTTCAGAGGCCCAAAGGATAGTGGGGAGCCCAGTTAGGAGGTGTTGCATCCAGGTGGGAGAGAAGGTGGCTTGCACCAGGATGGTGATAAAGGTGGTAGTGACAAGTTGTGGGATTCTCAGTACATTTTCAAAATAGAACTGACAACATAGATGAGATGTGGAGAGGGAGAGAAAAAAGTCATAAGTGATTCTATGATAGTCTACAGGAAATTGCTAGTGGAGGTGGGTCCAGATCTGGAGTACACAGTGTGTCTAGAGAAATCTTGATAGAAGAGGAGGCCTCGGGTGTAGAAGGAGTCTTGAAAAGCTGTGTGAAATAATTTTATATGAAAGAAAGCACCATGAAGTATAGTGCAGCACTTCATAAAATAGAATTACGTTTAACTCCCGTCCTCAAAATATACCAGGAATCCTTTCCTTGAAGAAGAAGTATTGATTTATCCTAGAGAAAGCCTGTACACTGATGACACTTGACCCTGGGAGGCATACTATATTTGTAATACCTTTTGCATTGATGAAGATATGGTTTAAATGTTGAACATATTCATTAATTGCTATAGTTCCACGCACATGTGAATGCTTTTAGTTCAGTTCAGTTGCTCAGTCATGTCAGACTCTTTGCAACCCCAAGGACTGCAGCACACCAGACTTCCCTGTCCATCACCAACTCCCGGAGTTTGTTCAAACTCATGTCCATCGAGTCGGTTATGCCATACAACCATCTCATCTTTTGTTGTCCCCTTCTCCTTCCTTCAGTCTTTTCCAGCATCAGGGTCTTTTCCAATGAGTCAGCTCTTCACATCAGGTGGCCAAAGTATTGGAGTTTCAGTATCAGTCCTTCCAATGAATATTCAGGACCAATTTCCTTTAAGATTTACCAGTCAGATCTCCTTGCAGTCCAAGGGACTCTCAAGAGTCTTCTCCAACACCACAGTTCCAAAGCATCAATTCTTTGGTGCTCAGCTTTCTTTATGGTCCAACTCTCACATCCATACATGACTACTAGAAAAACCATAGCTTTGACTAGATGGACCTTTATCGGCAAAGTAATGTCTCTGCTTTTTAATATGCTGCCCAGGTTTGTCATAGCTTTCTTCCAAGGAGCAAGTGTCCTTTAATTTCATGGCTGCAGTCACCATTTGCAGTGTTTTTGGAGCCCGAGAATGAGAGACAAATTAAAAGCCCTGCACACTGTGTTTTGGCTCATTTGACTTTGATACAAGAATCACTGTTTTAAATATTGCCCAGTCTTTTCAGTGATAGAGTTCTCTCTCTATTCGGTGAAAGTTGATAAAATTTATTGCTTTTTTTTTTTTTAACTACTGTATTTTTAAATACTGTATACATGTATTTTACATGTATACTGCATAGGTATATACTGTTTTGGTTTTTCTTTTTTGTTGTTTTTCATGAAAATGGTGCAGGATTTAATGAAATTAAAATTATATGTGACCCATGGAGGGCATTCATCTGAGTGCCTGCTTGATGTAGGGCAGCACAGAGGATCCATAAGACATGGTCCATGTACTGAAGGGATTTTTAATGGGGAAGGAGCACCAGAGATTTGATGTCACGTCTCAAGGACTCCAATATAGTATTGATTCATTGACTCTTGCCAAGAAGTTGAATTCTTGTATTATGCATTAGCTTATTTTACCAGTAAACTTTTCTCATAGAATATGGGTTATCATACCCATTGAGGGAATTTAAAACAAGATAAAATACCTAATTTTGAAAATTAGCATTTGTGTAGTGCTTTCCTCATTTAATCCTGTGAACTAGGTATTACCTCAGTTTTAGAGAGGATACGAAAGTGTAACAACACCCAAGGTTGTAAGAAAATCTAAAAATATTTCTTGTTCTTACTGATGCTGGTCCTCTGATTACAAGTCCTATATCCTTTACACATGTACACTCTCCTCTCTCCCCTCTTTTATTAATGCTTGGAGACATCCTGTTTCTTAGTTGACTTGAAGTGAGTTAGAGTTTAGCTCTTCAGAAAGAAAAATCCTCTGGCGCATCCTATCAAAATGTGAATTCATTGTCTATGAGCTCAAGTGCTGTCATTAATATTTTATCTTTATCACAGTTTTTTCTCTTTACAGAGTTATAGAGTCTTAAAATTTTTTGCTAGTAAATATTTAATATATTCAAGATAATATATATGTAATATATATGTAAATATAAAGAATAGTATAAAACAACTCTTTAACTGCTTCCCATTCTAATATATGGAAATAACCTATGCCTTCTGAGTGTGCCTACATTCCCCCCACAACAGGTAACAAGAACATTGAATTTTGCATTTTTCCAAGGTGTTTTATTTCATTTAGCAATTAAAAATTTTAAAATATTGTGGGTAAATTTCATCTTGTTTGACATAACTGTTAACATAAATGGCTCTTTAAAATTCTGTTTTTATTTATTTATGTTCAAGTAAAGATACTTTTGTTAATAATAAGGCAGTTATTTAAAAGGCAGTTTGATGTAGAGTATTCAGAAGTAGAAATAAAATGTTGTACACATGAACTTAATCTAATGCTGTAAACCAGTATTCAATAAAATATAAACATTCAATAGAAATTTGAAAAAGAAAAGGTGTATCTCTCTTATCTTTCTTTGTATACCAAACACAATACACAGCAAATGTGCCCCCACCCCCGCCAAAGTTTGTTAAATAAATTCATGCATCTGTGTGCTGAGTGGAATACGTAATAGCTGGAAAGCAAAAAAATAGATAAAAATAAAAAGCAGCTTGATTTTGAAGCTGGAAGTTAGGAATATTTATTAGTTTCAAAAGTTTCAAAGATCAGGGAGAAGGGTCTGTTAAGGAAGAGGAAAGGATTTTGTGTGATTCAAGGAAATTAATCGCTGGAGTAGTTTTTCTTTGCTTTACTAGAGAAAGGAGAGCAAAGGGGCAGGATTGGCACACTTGCCCTTTCTTAAGTTGTCCTTGGCAGCTTGGTGCTGCCGGTGAGTAGCCTAAGAGTGGATAAGATACGGCTTAAAGTTTTATGACAGCAGATGTTCACCATGGTTTTGAGTGGTGACGACTACTTCATAGGTCATTTCCTATATCTTGTGATTTTCCTTTTTGCTGAGCCACTGAAACCTGGAATCTGGTTCACCAAGTCTGATGCTAATTTCCGTTTTCTTGGTAGAGTTTCTGTGTGGTCTTTCATCTTTTAGGAACTGTAATTCTCATAGTTCCTTGTTTCATATGGATGAGGAGAGTTCTGAACAATGCCTATACAGTTTGGGTCTGAGGTGGTCATAAATGTACATGCACATGCATAATCACATGTGTAGAAGGGGCTTACTGTGTTTTCCTTGGTGATCGCTGCATGTGTGGAGTATTTGAGTGGTGGGTGTCTGGGCTCAGGAGCTGAACTTCCCAGATTCACATCCTGAATTGCCGCTAGCTAGCCCTGTAGCCTTGGGTTTTCCTTAACTTCTTTGTGATGGTTTCTTTATAAAAGGGAGATAATAAAGCATCTGCCTTATTAAGTAATTGGGAGGATTAAATAGGTCTGTGCATAGAAAGTACTTACAGCCAGATTAAGTGCTCCATGAACGTTGGCTGCTATTTAAGTCTTGCAGGTAGGGCCTTTTGTTTAGAAACATACTTCTTTGCTTAGATTACCATTTGTGTGTGGAGGAGATGTTCTTTCTAGAACCATGTCTCCTTGTCACATGATTATGTGCTGTGAGCCTTATTAATCCTCTGTCAGCATTTGAGGTTGGAACATAAGTGTGGCCATACCCTGTGGAATCCAGTGAGAGAGAACTAAGCACCGTAGCAACTGTTGCTATTTGTGTCCCAAGCAGCAGCTGCCCGGGGGACAGATTTATTTTTTAATCCTGATCTCACTGATAGCTTGGGATGTGGCCCTGCCTTAGAGAAGTGGATTGGTTGAGATGCCTGGTCTTTGAGGCGACTTCATGGCCACATGTTACAAAGATTCTATTCCATGTGAAATATGAGGTAGTAAAGCTTTGTGTATGTGAAGGAAGAAAGGAGGCCAAGCCTCAGTATTCAGTCTAGTCCCTGAAGTATGTGACTGGACTAATTACCCAAGAAATCACTTTTGATGTAAACGGTGATTTCAGAAATAAAACTATCCTTCCAATGAATGCTTCCTTACTAAATGCTTTTCTTAAATAGATAATAAGATCTTTAAAAAGAGTTTGTTTCAAGAAGTGGTTGGATTAATTCAATAATTTTTCTATATTTATTTTTAATGTGTTGATATATTTCAAGCCTTAATGAAGTACCTTGAAATGGTCCCATAGCCCATTTCCAGATTTTTTTTCTTCTAACTTACCTAGATTCAGTCACAGACTATTTACTGAATACCTACTATATACCAAGCTCTCTTGTAAATCCTGGTGACATCTTGTAAATGTTGTTGGTCTGATTTTTTTTTTTTTTTTTTTTTTTGAGTTCTATATGTAGACCCTATCTATTAAAAATTTGATTGATTTTATTTTTCAGTTGCCCTATTGTGATTCAGTTGTATGAGTTTACTGATTTGAATGTTTTGAGCTTACTGCATAATATCATGTTGAACTCACATTTAATTGAGTGACTTATAAAATCAAAACGTTTTCCTCCTGCAGGTATTATTAACCCAAAGAACCCAAAGGAAGCTCCAAAGTCTTTCAGCTTTGACTACTCCTACTGGTCTCACACCTCGGTGAGTGTACCCATGGTGCAGTGTAGTAGAACACTGGGTTTTAAATGGTTTGAAGGAGCCTGCGGCTCTACAGGGAAAGCGGAGATTACCAACATCTAGGCAAATGAAGAGTAGGACCTTTTGCAGTGTGCCCTTACTAATTACAGGACCCCAAATCTTGCTGGCTTCTAGTGATTGTTCCTAAAGTTTGCTTCTGTGTCTCTATTACACACTTTTTTTTTTCCTGTTTTGCATTAGAGTAGGAGATGTTTTAAAGTACTGCAAAGCCTAATTGCCAAGGGAAGAGTCTGTGAAAGGGACTGGAAAACATTCTCCAAAAGCTGTGTTATTGAGAAATAAGGGCACTACCTGGAGGGAGTTCAAAGAATTAGTTGTTGCATGTGGGATGCATTTGTTGCAATTTGTTGCATTTGGCATGTGGGCTCTTCCCCAACCAGGGATCAAACCCATGTTCCGCTGCATTGCAAACACAGTCTTAACTACTAGACTGCCAGGGAAGTCCCCAAAGAAGTATTTTTATATTTGGATTTGATCTTTGATTTTCTAGTCACGTTTCCCACTTAAGAAAATTTTCTTGGAGCTCCCTATGAATGGAAGAGTGATACTTTCAGGGTTATGGAAAATGAAATGTAATGATGTCAGATAATTTCATGTAAATATTTTTATGTATGGGTGGCCTGAATATCTCTAGTACCTGTGTGTGTGTGTTTAATGAGAAAAATAAACTATATAGGGGGCACTATTCTGATTTGAAACACTTGTTTATTATAGAAGTAATTAATAAGCATAGGAAAAAGTATGAATGAATGCCATTTATTTTTCCTTTTACAGCCCGAAGATCCCTGTTTTGCATCTCAAAACCGTGTATACAATGATATTGGAAAGGAAATGCTCTTACATGCCTTTGAGGGATATAATGTCTGTATTTTTGCCTATGGGCAGACTGGTGCTGGAAAGTCTTATACAATGATGGGTAAACAAGAAGAAAGCCAGGCTGGCATTATTCCACAGGTGAAAAACACAGCAACAAAAAACTTCTGTTCATTATTACTCTTAGTCCTTAATTACTTTAACAGTTTTTATTTAGCAAAAATTTACTCAGGGACTATCGTATGCAGGGCATAAAGGTTAAATCACCTGTCCCTTTCCTTCAGAGGAGCTCACAGCCTGATGGAAAAGACTGATATGTATTCAGAGTCTGTCTTTATATCCAACATTATGTTACTTTATCTTTAGAACAATGTTATCAGCTTCTTTTAAACGTGATGGTAGGTGCCGTGTTCTGTTCCGAATCCTAGGAACACTTAGTGAGTGTTGGTCTGATATTTTTCCCCAGTTCATGTTTCTTAACATTATGAGCACCCAGATCACTTCTTAGGAATATGACTATTTTTGTTTTTTTGATTGCCTTCTCTTTTATTTTATTAAGTTAATTCTATCACTTAAACTTTGAACAGTCTGATATTTTTTTTAAGAGCAGTTAGTCTTGATTTTGTATTTTGTTTGGGAACTGAGAAAAGTTGTTACATAGGTATATTTAGAAGGAACTTCTTTTGCTAATAACAGGAATATGGTTTGCTTTTATTAGTGATATTTTGAATTAATTTTAATATGTTCTTTTACTGTAGGCCTAGCGTGGCCATTGCTGTATTCTGAAAATAAAATACATAAGGAGAAATAGCTACTTTTTTGAAAGGATTTATTGGATTTATACTTTTAAATTCAGCTATATAATTGAAATTATTAAAAAAGATTAGGACATTTTCAGAAAAAATTGAAGATACTAGCATACTTTTTTCTGTAAAAAGTATATGTCTGAATTAAGACATATGTTTGGGAATTGTTCTTTATGTATAGTAATGGTAATAATTATAATACTAGTTAGAGAAAACATTATGAGCACTCATCACGTGCCAGGCACAGGTCTAAGTTCTTTACAATTCTTAGCTCATCTGATCCTCTTCATGTGGCCCTTGAGAGGTCGGTGCCCTTGTTTCCCTCATTTATAGATGAGGGAACTGAGGCACGGAAAGAGCATGTCACCTGTACGTGGCAGATCTAGGATCCACGAGGAGGCAGGGTAGTTCTGGAGTCTTTGCTTTTACTTCTATGTAATAACTTTTTCAGCAGTAAAATAATCGTTCGTAGATTATAGCAAGTAACGTGAGTCATTTATTTTACCCCATTACCACACTTAGTTTCTCCTTCTCTTTTGTTTGTTTGTTAATGTAATTCTTGCATGGTTACATATGCATCTCTTTTCCTGATAAAATTTTGGAATATTTTAATGCCAAAGCATGAATTTTTAAAAAGATTGTTAAGTTCTAGAAACTGACACTTGTAATACATTTTAAGTTCTATTTGAACTTCTGGAGAATCATGAACATACAGCTCATTTTTCAAAGGTTTGTGACTGCTTTAATATGAAGCATATAGCAAATGAAAATTCAGTGGATTTTTATTAATTATTCTTATTTAAAGCATCACATATTTTAAGTAAATTAAAGGATAGGGAGATTAAAATTTTATAATTTTCCTGATCTAGAAAAATTAATGTATTCCACCAGAAATGTCACTGTGTAATGGATTGCCTCTCATAAGAGGGGTTGGAATCTTAAGGCAGAGGTAAAGGGGAGAAATTATAGAGTCAAAACTCTTCTTGAAAATACCTTCATTTACTTCCTTCAAATAGTGTGTGTGTTCCCTATACATGTATGTGTGTATGTATAAATTTACAATATATATAGTAACTGATAACATATAATAAAATTTATATATCATGATAAATAAGTGTGGAAATTAGTAGTTTTACTTCTACAGTTATAATACTCATGGTAGAGTCACAGTTAATTCTAGTATGATATGAAGAGTTGCATTCCCATGAAGTGAAATCAATGACATAACAATAGAAGAGACAATTCTCTTCACCTAAATGTGGCTTTCTTTCTCAGGGAACGTTGAGGTGATATTGTTGAGGGGAAATAGAGATTAGCTGAGAGGAATGTATTCCAAACTTTCCTTTTATTTCATTCAAAGCATTTACCCTTGATGTTGATGCCATTAACATTTTGAAAAAGAGAAAAAAAATCTTGCTAATTCCTTTAGCACTCATGGGTAAGTTCTGACTTATGCCTTTCGTTCTGCTCCTACAGTTATGTGAAGAGCTTTTTGAGAAAATCAATGACAACTGTAACGAGGAAATGTCTTACTCTGTAGAGGTGCGTACAGCTGTGGGTTAAAAACAGTCCTCGGTGCTCCATTCCCTCAAATGCTACTTTTAAATAGTTCCAAATTATGACAGAGCTATAGATCACTTAACTATTTCCCCACTTCTGTACTTTGAGGCTATTCTAAAGTTATGGTTAATATGAAGAATGTTGCAAATAAATCTTTGTTCAAAAGTCTGTGGCTTATGGTATAGTTTAAACTCAAAGGGTAGGGAGCATGACAATATGATTGAAATTTTCGAACTTAAAGGTAGTAGAAGAGGATGCCATTTTCTTTCATATTATGCAGAGTTCACAGGCCTTTTTGGAGCATAGGGTGGATCCCTGGTTGATATTTTGTTTTTCTTTACATTGGTGGGACCCCTACCCCCTCTCCTGTTTCTCTCCCTTGTTCACTCTGCTTCAGCCATTTCTGGAACACACCAGGAACATTTCTACCTCAGTGCTTTGTCACTTACATTTCTTTTGGCTGGAAATTTTCTTTCCAGGGTATCTTTTTGACTAAGTTTTAACACTACTAGAAATCTTATTTTCAAGCTTTTGGAGTAATTTTAATCCTCAGTTATTGACAACATCATACATTAGAAAAAAAGCCCCGTGAATAACTGATTTGTTGTTGTTTAGTCACTAAGTTGTGTCTGACTCTTTTGTGACCCCATGGACTATATGTAGCCCACCAGTCTCCTCTGTTCCTGGGATCTCCCAGGCAAGAATATTGGAGTGGGTTGCCATTTCCTTCCCCAGGGGATCTTCCCAACCCAGGGATCAAACCTGCGTCTCCTGCATCGGCAGGCAGATTCTTAACCACTGAGCTACCCGGGAAGCCCTAATAATTGATTACTAAAAGGGCTTTGCAAGTGGTACTAGTAGTAAAGAATCCACCTGCCAATGCAGGAGATGCAAGAGATATAGGTTCGATCCCTGAGTTGGGAAGATCCTTTACCACCAGTACTGAGTTATATCTGTGCTACTGGTAAGAGAATGAAAGGGACTGGAACTATGGCATTTCACACTGTAAAGGCTGTTGATCTCAAATTGTAGAGCTTTTAATAAAAGATGCAAAAATAAAAAGATTTAAACTTTTTAATGTATAGGATTTCTTTTTTCAAGTCCTCTAAATCACTTTAATAACATATTCTTAGGTGAGCTACATGGAAATTTACTGTGAAAGAGTACGAGACTTGCTGAATCCCAAAAACAAGGGTCATCTGCGTGTGCGTGAACATCCCCTTCTTGGCCCTTATGTGGAGGACCTGTCAAAGTTGGCAGTCACTTCCTACACAGACATTGCTGACCTCATGGACGCTGGGAACAAAGCCAGGTATGGAAGGAAACAGACTCATGATCGAGGTTTTTGGTACATTTTGAGTCCCTTAGTTCCTGGTTAAGGGTTTGAAACCACATTTATAGCTGTGGAAGTTGCTTTTATCGTGGAGTGCTCTGATCCTTTGGCTGTGCAGGAAAAACAGTGGTCTCAGCATATTTGGTGTTCTTATCCAGACAGCACACTACTGATCCAAATCAGAACTTTGGTTAAGTTCTGCTGTTAGGTTTTGATCAAGTCATGGTAAAATGTTGGTCATCACATGCCTATGGTAGTAATTGATTCTGGAATAATTGAGCACTTAATGAACAATAAAAATCAGATGCCTCGGTGCTTTCTGAAGGTAGAGCTGGAGTATGAAAAATGATTCTGATGGGGTGCCTTTGAAGTTGGAGGTAGCTTGATAGGATCACAAAGTATTCAGAACAGTTTTGTGGAAATGGCAGTCTTGTAATATGAAGAAGTTTAAAACTGTTGCTTGTGATTGTTATGCTTATAATTTGGAGGCTGCTGTCATTTTAACATTCATCTAAGGATTCTATTATCATGTGATCACCTTTATATTTTTTAGGACAGTGGCAGCTACCAACATGAATGAAACAAGTAGCCGTTCCCACGCTGTGTTCACCATTGTCTTCACCCAGAAGAAACATGATACTGAGACCAACCTTTCCACTGAGAAGGTAGGAGAACATCAGTGTCTGGGCTTGAGTTGTGTGGAATGGAGGTTTCCGTAAGCCTCTCTTGCTACCTTTGGATTTTGTGGAAGGGAGGAAAGTGCCCTTTTACTTAATGGAGGGTATCTTATACTTTATGCTTGTCATTTATATTCCACTCTATACCAGTTCTGAGTGTGGGTTTTTAAGTGAAATTGCAAGGTAGAAAATAAGAAACAAACCAAGACACTTGAGTCTCAAAAACTACTCCATGCAAGAGGGTTAAGCAGTTCTGAAGGGAAGAAAATCCTTCCTTTGTTTCTTGATCGGAACCTCTCAATTACCTTACTAACATCTTTGGTATATGTATTTTACTTTTTTGAGCTCTGATAATATTACTGTGGAATTAAACTGTTTAAGCAAACAAGATGTGTTTAATTTTGGGGGATAAAAATAACTACACAGCATTTTTGGTGTTCTTCAAATGCCTGTGCTTGTTAATTTCTCATTTTCTATAGTGGTTGGCTGAATATAGTAGATTGGAATTAAATTGCTTGCTTTAGATCTTGGCTCTTCCATTTTTCAGCAGTGTTATGTTGGGCAAGTCACTTAAACTCTTTGTGCCTCAGTTTCTCTAACTTCATAGGATTGGTAAGGAGGAGTAAATATTAATATAGGTTAAGTGCATGTATCTAATGCCTGACACAGCATAGCCATTTAATAAATGTTAATTTTATTGGCATTACTAATAAACTTATGTTGACTTCTATTCTGCCTACTTTCCTAAGTAGCATGCAGCTGAATTTTTAAATCTGAAGTTAGTTATTATACTGGCTCTTATGAAAGATCTTGCCTGAGAACTTTGTGATGCCACTATCATTAAAAACTAAAATCACCTTTTACTTGATGACTTGTTTGTTTTTAGCTGAAGATTATTTTTTTAAAATATACTCTTCATATAAGTAATCAAATAGCTTGACACTGCTTAGCCAGAGGTTCTGTATTAATGTAATTTAGTAGTATTTGTCTGAATGGCACCAAGGAACATCCTGTGTGAAAGCATTTTTTTCTTTTCTTCCATGATGTCAGCTCTACAACAATAATGATATTAACCCCATAACCATAGCTTCCTTGACAATCCATTTTGGATACTTTACCAAAGCATTTTTTAAAAAACAACTTTATTGAGGTATTATTGAAGTATAATAAACCACACATATTTGGAGTATAAAACTGGATCAAATATGTATATAGTAAACTCTTCCCCCCCATCTGCAGGGGATACTTTCCATGACCCTCAGTGGATGCCAGCAACTGTAGATAGTATCAAAACCCTTATATATATTGTTTTTTTCTCATATATGTATACCTGTGATAAAGTTTAATTTATAAATTAGGGACATTAAGAGATTAACAACAGCAATAATAAAAATAGGACAATTATAACAATATACTGTGATATTGATATATAAGTGTTGTCTCTCTGACTCTCAAAATATCTTTTTGTACAAGCTTAGTGCCTTTTCCCTCTTAATGAAGCAGTTATCACACACTGTGGGCATAACTTTTGCAGCCTGAAGTTCAGCAGTGAAAACTAACAGGAATTTCTTTTTCCCTCTTCACAATTTCATGAATAGAAGATTCATTGCTACCGTAGATAGTAGCAACCTCAGCATACACTTAAGAGAAGCTCTGTATTTATATGTCAAAAGCTTCTTTTTGACATACCTGGATTATCAGTATTACTGCTTTTGTGTTTTGGGACCATTATTAAAATAAAGATCACTTGAACACCAGAACTGTGATACCCCAAGAGCTAATCTGGTAACTGAGATGGCTACTAAGGTACTGATTAGTGGGACATGCTGGATAAAGGGGTGATTGCATCCTGGGCATGGATGGGGATGGAGTGAGATTTCTTCATGCTACTTAAAATGACACACAACTAAAAACCTATGGATTGTTTGTTTTGGGAATTTTCCATTTAATACTTACCAAAGATCTACTAGAGAAGGGATAGGCTACCTACTCCAGTATTCTTGGGCTTCCCTTGTGGCTCATGTGGTAAAGAATCTGCCTGCAATAAGGAGGACCTGGGTTCAATCCCTGGGTTGGGAAGATCCCCTGAAGAAGGGAAAGGCTACCCACTCCAGTGTTCTGATCTGGAGAATTCCATGGAGTATATAATCCATGGGGTAGCAAAGAGTCGGACACCACTGAGCGACTTTCACATAGTTGACCATGGATAACTGAAACCATGGGAAGGGAAATGAGATATAAGAAGGGGGTTACTGTACACCTGCAAAACTGGTACCACAGTTCAGATAATGAGGATTTCTGTTACCCTAAAGAGTTGCCTCATGCTCCTTTGTAATCTCTTCCACCCTCATCCTCAGGCCATCTCTGATTGGCTTTTTGTCACTATAGATTAGTTTACACTTTGCAGAGTTTTATATAAATAGAATCATATGGTATGTATTATTTTCAGCCTGGCTTCTTTCAACTTAGCATAATGGTTTTGCGATTCATCCGTGTTGTTGTATGTATCAATAGTTCACTCGTTTCCATGACTGATTAGTATTCCATTGTGTAGATATCTCACAGTTTGCTCATTAATTCATCTGTTGATGGGCATTAGATTGTTTCCAGTTTTTTATCATTACAAATGAAGATGCCATAAACACTTGTGTACATGAAAGTCTTTGTGTGTGTGCTTGTTTTTTGTTTTTCATGGTAAATAACTCGTAGGATAGTTGAGTCTTATGGTCAGTTTTTGTTCAGATTCTTAAGACTCTGCCAAACTGCTTTCAAAGCGATCATATCATTTTGCATTCCCATCAACAGTGTGAGAATTTCAGTTGCTAAAGCTTCATTTTTAATATGTCACTTAATGGGTTAATGAGTTTTATGTATTTTTATGACATAGCATTTTAAGATATGTTTATTCTGAAATTCTTTTAAACCAAGATAATTGCTGTGAACTCGTTTTGCATGCTGTTTAAATTGACTGCCGTATATTTGTCTTCCTGTGCCACATATGAGGCCTAATTAATCTTTTTAGTGTTCTCTATGCCTTAATCTTTTAATTTCTTGCCTCTAAATGTTTTCTGCTTCTCCCTTGCTTATTTTTTAATTGCCTCAATGTTCTTTACCAGGTCAGTAAAATCAGCTTGGTGGATCTAGCAGGAAGTGAACGAGCTGATTCAACTGGTGCCAAAGGGACTCGATTAAAGGTATTTATTTTACCAAGTAAATAGCCTAGTCAGTAAATGCTCTATGACACAGGTTAGCAAGCTATGGCCAACAGGACAAATCAGCCCACTGCCTGTTTTCATAGATAAAATTTTCTTGGGACACAGCTGCGTCTGTTCATGTATTGTCTGTGGCTGCCTTCGTGCTACAGTGATAGGTTGAGAAGTTGCAGCAGAGGCCGCGCGGCCCACAAAACCATCGACAGAAGAAATTTTCTGACTTCTGACTTATAACTTCAGTGCAAGATATGTTACATGATAATAGTTAAGGAGGACTTCATAGTCATGGTGAAAACTGAATTGTATTTTGAGGAATGGTTAGAATTTGGTTAGACGGAAGTAAGGGACAATAATTAGAAAACGGTACACAAATCCAGATGTGAGAACAAGCATGGTCTTTTCTAGAGATTTGCTTAACAAGAGGAGAAATTGCATGTCAGTGAGTTGTGGAAAGAAGGTGCATCTGTGAGTTTTTCGAGCACAGACATCGTGATGATAATTAGGACTGTGAGTTAGGCATGTGGTCTTGGCCTGTCAACAAGTGGAAAGGAAAAAAAATTGAGGGTTAAAGAAGGTTTTTAGAACTTGTGGTCGTAAATAAAAAAATAATGTTAGCATATGGCTAGTTGTATTTTATGTTATCATGTATGATGTGGCAGTAGTAGAATTCTTTATCATAATTCTTTTATGTTTGATATTGATTTCAGGAAGGAGCAAATATTAATAAGTCTCTTACAACTCTGGGTAAAGTCATTTCAGCCTTGGCAGAGGTGGTAAGTGTTACTCTTCATTGTAAGGGAAAGTTTGTCTACTCAGCAAATGTATTTGACTAATATTTTATGATTGCTCATAAAGGGTATTCTCTTTTTTCCTTTTATATCATGTCTTTCTCTTTTTAGAGCTTTTCAGATAAGATAGTAGGTATGGCACACTTTGACTTTGTACTGAAAATAAAAGCGATTAAGGCGAATGAAAGTAAATGTAGATCTGTAAAGGCTAGAATTAAACTAGGTCTTTGCAAAGACTTAAGGTTTGACTGTTTGAGCCTTATTTTGTAGCTCTTGTAAGAGCAAGTATATTTATTGCATATTATTTTCTATGTAATCTTTTCTAAACAGGATACTGTACATTTTGGAGTATTTTGAGCAATTTGCCTTGGCAAATGCTGTTGATTTGTGGGCCAATAAACTATTTTTTAAAGTAGTTTTATTTTTTCTTATTTCTTAGAATTAAAACAAAGCCCCTTATACAAAAATAGTTGAAACAATTTTTGTATAAGGGGCTTCGTTATTTAGGTTAGAAGCTAAGGAAGTGCTGGTTATTTTATGCTCTAGTTTAGTACCTCATTTGAATCTCTAAAAAGGATTAAATGTTTTCTTGCTTGTCTCTGAGAAGTGATATTCAATTTATGACTTAAAAAAATTTTTTTAATGACTTAAAATATTTTCTGTTTGGAGGCTTATCGTGTGTTCTCATTCTCTTTTAAATGCTTTTCCCCGTAGGATAACTGCACCAGCAAGGTATGGTGGGGCTTGGTAGAAATGATCTAGCTGTATAATCAGTTGCTGATTTTAAATCCTCAGCAGGATGCTTGGAGGCATAAGTAGGAATGGAAACTTGAAGAAGCATTATATTTGTTTTCTAGCTCTGGAATTTAGAATTGCTATTTAGGGTGACTGTGAATTATGAGATAGCACACCAATACAAAGAGGTTTAAGAAAAATGTAGCTATCATTTCAAGAAGCCAGCTATGTTTTAGAATGGTGCCCATAAAAAATTTATTTTATTGCTCTTAGGAGGCATATAGGTTACTGCCATATAGGTTTTCTGCCATGAAAAGTCATGGATTATTTAAATTATTAAATTTTTTTTTATTCTTTGATTATACATAAATTGAAAGCTCTAAGATAAAATTAAATTTCTAACTGTTTTTAACCGTTAAATGTTTCCAGAAAATATTGTTTGCATTCTTATTAATCCAGATACAGTAGATTTTCCTTTTCCTTATATTTCTACACAGATATTCTAAAATTTATTAATACTCTTTTGCATAAATAATAGGGCACTTAATAGTTTGATCTGAATCACAAGAGTATCATGGGGGAGAGAGGCAGTGTCTGCTTTGAAATACATTTAAAAATATAGATTTGCATATTCTCTAGTTCTATAAAAATATTTTTAAAAGTGCAGGTTTTCTGGGTTTTTGCTTTTTGTTTTGTTCTGTTCATTGGACAGAGCTGCCTGAGACTAAAACATCTCTCTGCTATTTGATATAATGCATGTGTAGATATTCTTCCAATATCTAATCTAGGTCCTAGAACAATGAAGACTTAAAATTTAGTGATTATTCTAACTTTTCCTGTCCATTTGCTCATCTGTTTACATCTGTATCAACCAGAGGAAAAGTTTACAAAGTATTTTTTCCGTGATTGCCCTCACTGATCTATGTCACAAAATTTTGCAAATGATCTTTTATAATATGTTTTATAAAACCCAGTTTAGTACTCTGTGTCTGTGTCATAAACTGTAACAGATCAGAAATAAATGTTAATTTTTATATAACAAGCATGATTTTTGGTGAATTAAGATGTATCATTATTTTCACTGGGAAGAGAAACAGGATTATTTCCATCCATACTTAGATAGTATTTTTTAGTGAGGTTAGTGATCTAAGTAAAGCTTGTTATGTAGCGGCTAAAACACTTAGTTTTTTAAAAAAATTGTGGATGTGAGAATAGGAAGGACATTAATTTGTATGAGAGCAAGCAGAGAAGAAATGGCTAAAGTTCTGGGATATTTTTAAATGGAAAAGATTGAAGTTCTATTTATACTTCTTCGTTTAGCTACTCCTTCTTAGTTTAGCCTAATTGACAGAAATGAATATGGAACATTTTAGAATCTGACACTGCTTACTTATTTTTACAGTCATTATAATTGGCATACTTTAAATCTTGCAGCATTTTCAGTACTAAGGATAGGCAAAGTGAAGTGTTTAGATGCAGTGGGGAATGGAGATAAACTGAGGTTGCAGGCCCCAAGGATTTCATGTGGAATGAAAGTCCCACTCAGCTATGAATGACTGAGAGGATTAATTCTCCTTAAAGGTCTGTGTAACTTAGGAATACAACCTGCTGTGGGAAATGATGTCCTCATAGGTGAATGTGTCTGTGGGTGGAGCAGGATGAGGTGTTGTTCAGTCACTAAGATGACTTAGCCTGACTCTTTGCGACCCCATGGACTGCAGCATGCCAGGCTTCCTCCGCCTGTCCTTCACTATCTCTGGGAGTTTGCTCAGGTTCATGTCCATTGAGTCGGTGATGCTATTCAGCCATCTCAAGATGTAGGGGACATGTTTGATGAGATGCAATTCAAGTACCAACTTGCCTACTTCCTTTCCTTCTCAACAAGTCAGAAGTCAGCTACTTAGTACTCTTTTTCTGAATACCCAGGATTTACTAAGAAGTAGATCATGCTCAATAACCTCAGATATGCAGAGCCACCCTTATGGCAGAAAGTGAAGAGGAACTGAAGAGCCTCTTGATGAAAGTGAAAGAGGAGAGTGAAAAAGCTGGCTTAAAACTAAACATTCAAAAAACGAAGATCATGGCATCTGGTCCCGTCACTTCATGGCAAATAAATGGGGAAACAATGGAAACAGTGACAGACTTTATTTTCTTGGGCTCAAAAATCACTGCAGATTGTGACTGCAGCCATGAAATTAAAAGATGTTTGCTCCTTGGAAGAAAAGCTATGACAAACCTAGAAAGCATATTAAAAAGCAGAGAGGTTGCTTTGCTGACAAAGGTCCATCTAGTCAAAGCTATGTTTTTCCCACTAGTCATGTATGAATGTGAGAGTTGGACTATAAAGAAAGCTGAGTGCCAAAGAATTGAAGCTTTTGAACTGTGGTGTTGGAGAAGACTCTTGAGAGTCCCTTGGGCTCCAAGGATATCAAACCAGTCAATCCTAAAGGAAATCAGTCCTGAATGTTCATTGGAGGGACTGATGCTGAAGCTCTAGTACTTTGGGCACCTGATGTGAAGAATGGACTCATTGGAAAAGACCCTGATGCTGGGAAAGATTGAAGGCAGGAGGAGAAGGGAACAACAGAGAATGAGATGGTTGGATGGCATCACTGACTCAATGGACACGAGTTGGAGCAAGTTCCGGGAGTTGGTGATGGACAGGGAAGCCTGGTGTGCTGCAGTCCATGGGGTCACAAACAGTCAGACATGACTTAGTGACTGAACTGAACTGAGGTCATCCTTAGTTTAATATGACCTCAGATTATGCTAGGAATAGATTATTAAACTGCCTGTTACTGGGGAGATGCCTATCAGTGAAACATGGCTTTCCCCTTAGTAACTTCTTTAATTATCACCACACAGTAGTCAGCCAGCAGATATTGGTGTAGCCAAAGCATTTGCATTGTGTTTTACTTTCAGAGGGTATAATTTCCTTCATCTCAGCACTGGTTTTGCATTGGTGTCTTTTGCTTTATCCTGTGATAATGAGATGGGCCATGGAGAGAGCAGTACAAGGAAACTTTTGATAAATATAGAAAGTTTATCTTGCAGTCTCTCTAAATCTCCTTATCAGCAAATTGCATCGCTTTCTTAGACCTTTTCACTTTGACTCCTAATTCTAATGGTCTGATATATTTTTGACATAATTTCCTTTTAAAGAAACCTAATATGTTTTACAATGTAAGAGTTACGAGATATGCAGTAACTACCTTGATGATTTGGTGGTTGACTAGATAAATTTATTAATTAAATGAGTTGCTCCTACACATCCAACCTGGAATGCACAAGATTCATATTTGCCCCTCTGTAAAAGTAAACATTATTATTTGAGGTTTGCTATTAGATGATATTAAAAAAATCATTGTTAATTTTGTTAAGTGTGAGAGTGGTCTTATAGTTACTTTTTTCTTTTTTATAAAGTCTTTCTCTGTTAGAGATATATACCTGAAGTATTTTTAGGTGAAATGTGGATTTGCTTTAGAGCCCTACACAAGCTATAAATGACAGGATATTAGATAGTAGTGTTACATTGGTGTTAAATTTCCTGACTTTGGTCATTGAACTGTGGCTGTGTAAGAGAATGTCCTTATCTGCTGAAGTGTTTAGGGATAAAAGGGCATAGGGTCTGTAGTTTCCTCCAGAATGGTTCAGAAAGAAAAAAATGTAGGAAAGACTTTGAGTGAAATTGAAACGTGATTGGTGAAATATGATAATGGTCAGAGCTGCGTGATGGATATATGGTAGTTCATTAGGGTATTCTCCAAACTGCTGTGAATACTATAAATTTTTCAGAATGAAATATAATAAGAAATAATTATTTATTAAATGAGCTTTTGGTTTTGTGAAGAACTGAAGCTGTGAGTGTTAAATTTCAACAGTGATGGCACCCCACTGTAATTTAATTTACTTGGAAGTTTTAGACTGGTTTGCCTTCCATCTGAATTATTCCTCTCTAAAAATGCTAAGAAAGGCTAAGGCCATTTCTTTCTGTTTAATAGAGTAAGAAGAAGAAGAAAACTGATTTTATTCCCTACAGAGATTCTGTACTTACTTGGCTCCTTCGAGAAAATCTAGGTATGTAATCATCTTTTTAAAGATGTGCAATCATCTTTTTGAAGCTGTTTACCAATTATCTTTGTGATTCATTTTCCTGTGTGTCTGCTTTTTGAGAAGAATAATCTCTGTTACTAACTTGAGTGATCTTTCTCTTTTTTCATTTTTACTCTTGATTTAAGTTGGTTGAATTTGCTTACCTTAATTGTATTTATTTATTTATACCAGTTTTTTTGAGATATAATTGACCATACAGAACTGTATAAATTGAAGGTGTGCAGCATAATGATTTGGCTTATATACATCATGAAATGGTTATCACAATAAGTTTAGTGAACATCTATTATCCTGTATAGATTAAACAAATTAAAGAAATAGAAAAATAATTTTTCTTGTGATGAGAACTCAAGATTTACTCCCTCAACAACTGTCATATATAACATGGTCGTCTTTCAGTCGCTTAGTCATGTCTGACTCTTTGCAACTCCGTGAACTGCAGAACACCAGGCTTCCCTGTCCTTCATTATCTCCTGGAGCTTGCTCAAACTCATATCCATTGATTTGGTGATGCCATCCAGACATCTCATTCTCTGTCATCCCCTTCTTCTCCTGCCTTCAGTCTTTCCCAGCATCGGGGTCTTTTTTAATGAGTTGGCTCTTCGCATCAGGTGGCCAAAGTATTGGAGCTTCAGCTTCATATATAACATACTGCAGTGTTAATTATATTTATCGTGTTGTAGATTATATTCCTAGTATTTATCTTGTAACTGGAAGTTTGTACCTTTGGACTACATTCATCTAATTTCCCCTCTGCCCTAACCACTGCCACTGTAACCACAAGTCTGTTCTCTTTTTCTGTGTTTGTTTGTTTGTTTTTGAAGTATAGTTGACCTACAGCACTCTGTTAGTTCCTGTTACACAAAAGGCGATTTGGTATTTCTATGCATTTCAAACAAATCACCAATAAGTTTACTTAATGATATGTTACCATACAAAGATGTTATGTAGTTATTCACTGTATGTCCCAACTGTACATAGCTATCTTTATATGTGGATTATTTTGAATTATTGATCTAAGTTCATGCATTTTAACAACCCAGCCTTTTTACTGCTCCTCCAACTCATGTTAATGTTTTAACATCGTATTTTACATCTTTTGTTTTGTGTATCCCTTAACTCTTTATTGCGGAGAAGGCAATAGCACCCCACTCCAGTACTCTTGCCTGGAAAATCCCATGGAAGGAGGAGCCTGGTGGGCTGCAGTCCATGGGGTCGCTAGGAGTCGGACACGACTGAGCGACTTCACTTTCACTTTTCACTTTCATGCATTGGAGAAGGAAATGGCAACCCACTCCAGTGTTCTTGCTTTGAGAATCCCAGGGACGGGGGAGCCTGGTGGGCTGCCGTCTCTGGGGTCACACAGAGTCGGACACGACTGAAGCGACTTAGCAGCAGCAGTAGCAGTAACTCTTTATTGAGGATAGAGATGATTTTACTACTTTTGTCTGTTAACCTTCCTACTTGCTTTATATACATGACTGATTTACTACCTTTACTGTATATTTGCCTTTACCAATGAGATTTTTCCTTTTGTAGTTCTCATGTTTTTAGTTGTGGCCTTTTCTTTTTTACTTAGAGAAGTCCCTTTAACATTTCTTGTAAAACTGGTTTGGTGGTGCTGAATTCTTTTTTTTTTTAACTACATTTGATTTTATTTATTTTTTTAAATTTTATTTTATTTTTAAACGTTACAATATTGTATTAGTTTTGCCAAATATCAAAATGGATCCGCCGCAGGTATACATGTGTTCCCCATCCTGAACCCTCCTCCCTCCTCCCTCCCCATACCATTCCTCTGGGTCGTCCCGGTGCACCAGCCCCAAGCATCCAGTATCGTGCATCGAACCTGGACTGGCAACTCGTTTCATACATGATATTATACATGTTTCAATGCCATTCTCCCAAATCTTCCCACCCTCTGGTTTGGTGGTGCTGAATTCTTTTAGCTCTTGCTTAAATGTAACAATTTTGACATCTCCATTAAATCTGAATGAAAGCCTTGCCAGCTAGAGATGATTAGTTATAGGTTTTTCCCTTTCATCATTTTAAATATGTTGTGCCACTCTCTTCTAGAGAGTTTCTTCTGGAAAGTCAGCTGATAGCCTTACAGTAACTTGTTTCTTTTCCCTTGCTGCTTTTAATATTCTCTCCTTATCTTTAATTTTTGCCATTTTAATTACAATGTATCTAGAGTGATCCTCTTTGGGTTGATCCTGTTTGTTGATCCTCTCTGTGCTTCCTGGATGTCTTTTTTCTTCCCCAGGTTAGGGAAGTTTTCATCTATTATATCTTCAAATGTGTTCTCTCCCTCTTCTCCTTGGGCAGCCTTGTGTTCATACACTTGATGTTGTACCAGGGGTCTCTTAAACCGTCCTCATTTCTTCTTATTCTTTTTTCTGTTCAGCCTTAGTTATCTTCATGATTCCATCTTCCAGCTCCCTAATCCATTCCTCTGTATCATCTAATCTACTGTTGATTCCTTCTAGTGTATTTTTCATTTCAGTTATTCTTAATTTTTTTTTTTTTTTTTGGTTCTTCTTTGTATTTTCTAACTCTTGTTAAAAACTTCTAACTTCTTACTCTGTTCATTTATTCTTCTCCTGAGTTCTTTGAACATCTATACAATCATTACCATGAACTCTCTATTTGGTAGATTGCCTTTTCCACTTAGTTCTTCCAGGGTTTTATCTTGTTCCTTCGTTTTGAACATATTTCTCTGTTGCCTCATTTTGCCCAATTTATTGTTTTTATTGTGTGTATCTGGTAGGTTGGTTAGGTGTCCTGACCTTGGAGAAGTGGCCTTTTGCAGGAGACGTCCTGTGTATCCCAGCAGTGCACTTCCCTCTGGTCGCCAGAGCTGTATGCTCTAGGGGTGTCCCATGTTTGGGCTGCATGGGTCCTTCTGTTGTGGCAGGCTGGCTGCTGTGGGAATTCTGGGAGGTGTGGCTGACCCCTGTTCTGGTTGGTTTCCAGGCCCTGTGTTGTGTGGAGGCTGCCATCCATTGGTGGATGGGGCTGAGTTCTGGAGCGGGTGGTTCCAAGGCTGGGGGCCTAGATGTGTTGTCAGTCTGCTGGCAGGCAGGGCCAGTTCCTGACAGGATGCTTGCAGAATCTGGTGTCCCAAAGCTGGTGTTGGCATGCCGGTGAGTAGGGCTAGATGCTAGAGTAGCTGCAGGGTCCAGGGTATCTTGGATGTGCTCTCAGCCTGTTGGCAGATGGGACTGGAGCCCAGGACATCCTGGGGCTAGTGCCAGCCTGTTGGTGGGCACAGCTGGGGCCCAGGGTCTCTGACTGTAGGGCCCTAGGGGTCCTTGGGGCTGGGGCTGGGGCTAGTGCCAGTGTGCTGGTGTGGGGTAGGGCGCAGGTCCTGGGCACTCAGGTAGACAGGACTGGGTGGCTGTGGGTTCTGGGGTCTTAAGACAGCAGACCTGCTGGTGGGTAAGGCAAGCCCCAGCACTTATCAGCTAGAGGGAGAATTCCAAAGTGGAACTTTCTGTGCCAGTGTCCTTGTGGTAGAATGAGCTCCCCAAATTGGCTGCCTCCAGGGAGCACTCCTGGCTCTTGTCCTCCAGGATCAGCCCAGGGGTCTGACCTAGTCTCCTTTCAGGTTACTGCCTCTGTCCTGGGTCCTGGGGCATGTGAGATTGTGTGGGTACTCTTTAAGAGTGGAGTCTCTCTTCCCACAGCCCTCTGGCTTTCCCAAAAGTAAGCCCTGCCGGGCTTCAAATCAAACTTTCTGGGGGCTTATCTTTTTGGTGCAGGAGTCCATGTGGAGCTCAGACCCCTTGCTCTTTGTGGAGAACCTCTGCAGTTGCAATTATCCTCATTTGTGGCTCAACCACGCAGGGCTGTGGGTTTGACTATTCCATATCTCTGCCCCACCTACCTGTCTCCTTGTTATTCCTTCTTTAGTTTTAAGGACTTTTCTGCTAGTCGTTTGATTTTTCTTACCAAAAGTTGCTTTGTGAATAGTTGTTATTTTGTGTGCCTGTGGAAAGAGGTGAGCTCAGGGTCTTCCTGCTCTGCCATCTTAGCTAATAGAGTAACCAGGGTGCTACTTTAGTGAGCATCTTTAATATCTTTCCTGTGATATTATTGCCCACCTTTAAATCAGGGCTTGCTCCCATGTCTTGTTTACTTCAGGACATGAACTGTGGAGTAATTTTTTATCTGACCACACACCTGCTTCAAACTGTTGTTCCTTTTTGAAAACCCCATGCTCCTTTGAGAGAGAGGCACGTAATCAAATGTAACTCCTCTTTGCTGATGTTTTTGGATCTTTTACCTGTCATTCACTGTTCTTTTAGCCCCTTTCCCTCTTTCTTGATAAGGAGGGAGTGATTAGCTGTGTTACATGTTGCTGATGGAAGGAAGTGGCTGAGAATGGCTATTCATGTCACCAGTGACTTTCAGATCATTAAGAGTGGCTTTAGTGGAGTATCTAGGGAAACTGGACACAGTACATCCAGACACCAAGATTTACATGTAATGATGCTTGGCCTGGGGACATTTCAAAAATTTACTGATTAAATCTTAGAATCTGAGGTTTTGCTGTCTGATTTGACACATTCAATGAAGTTTTTTAATAAAACAAGTATGATTTGAGATAATCATGATTCATATTTTTAGGTGGCAATTCTCGGACTGCAATGGTTGCTGCTCTGAGCCCAGCTGATATCAACTATGATGAAACTTTGAGCACTCTGAGGTACTCCTGTTTGATCTCAATAGCTAATGAAAACACAGTGTTCCCCATAAGTCATCTTGTTAGGCCATGGGTTGTCTTATGCTGTGTGGGTAGTTGCGTGAGTAAACAATGACCCATCCCTTTTATAACAGGGAACACACATACACACACACAAACCTGTTTATACTTTTCAATTTCATTGAGAAAAGTAGGAACTTTTTCATAGGAAAGATATTAAATTTGCTTTGGTGAGATTTTTGGGTAACTTTTAGATAATAGTAAAAACTTCTTAATATTTTCTATAAAAAGAAGTGTCCCCTTCTCATGTTTGTCATTATAGAAGTGGCTTACTCACATCATAACAAATAGTAAAGTTTTGAGTACATGTAATATTTTAAAAGTTATTGACAGAATGTTCACTAATAGGATAGTTTTGTATATGATTAGGTTCGATTACATTAATCTGGAACTTTCAACTCTTCTCTCATCAAAAACATTTTTGATATAGTCTAATAAATTAGTTTTGATATATATTTTGATATTAGTCTCATATTTATTTCCTTTGTGATCTTGAGGAAATCACTTAGATTCACTGGAGCCTTTTCCCACATCTTTATAAGGTACTAAAAATAATGCTTTCTACATATGTATTTTTACTAAGGCTCATAAAAATATGTAAACACTCAAGCTGTTTTTAGAAATAATGGTATGTTACTTATGAGAAGTAGAGCATTTAAGGAATGGCAAAAATGTGTCTTCTTTTTGGATCTAGATATGCAGATCGTGCAAAACAAATTAAATGTAATGCTGTTATCAATGAGGACCCCAATGCCAAACTGGTTCGTGAATTAAAGGAGGAGGTGACACGGCTGAAGGACCTTCTTCGTGCTCAGGGGCTGGGAGATATTATTGATAGTAAGTGAATTAAGGATCAGCACAAAATCTATTCCTTTCTAGGGCTCTTAAACTTAGAGTTAAGGAACTTCATGAAACTTGATGATAAAGAGTTTTTTGGGTTTTTCTTAACCTTTAAAGGAGTCCATTGAGGGTAGTTCCCTGGTGGCATAGTGGTTAGGATTTTTGGCTTTTACTGCCATGGCCCAGGTTCAATCCTTGGTCAGGGGAACTGAGATCCCACAAGCTGTACAGCACGCCCACCCCAAAAGCTCATTGAAAATGATCTCAGAATTTCTTTTATGTACCCATGTATCAGGTTTTGAACTCATGAAATTACTTTTTAAAATGTTTTATATCATTACTTATATTTGTTATTGGATTTCTATTTTAGATCAGCAGTGAAGTTTATTTGGAATGTTTATTCTCACTGTGAAATTAATCACTTCATAAGATTGTTACTTCAATTTTTTGTTTTTCTGTTTTGGGTTTCTTTGGATTAATGTAGTAGTAATACTGAATATATTTGTAAGAAACCCACCATTCCAGTCTCCTTTCAGATAAGATTTACCTTTGAGTGGTTAAATGCCCTCCAACTCACTCCTTTTAAACTTATGAAGGGGCAAATAACCAAATCCTGTCAAGTTCAAGAATTAGACTTCCAGAGTCTTAGAATGTTGTCTTAAAATGACTCTCTAACCTCAGTGATCTGCCTACAAAATGTCTAATCAGAAGTTCTCCTGAGGGAGTTAACTAGAATATTCAGTATAATAGTATATGAGTTTACTTAATAAAGCATATTTTTATTTTTTGAGTTTCAGATTAATGTTATTATTTGGCATTCTAATAAGATTTTCAAGGCCTCTTCTAGTTTAGTTCTTCTTACTGATTAACACCTGAATTTAAATGAATACATACTTTTTGTAAAATGGTAGTGTGTTATTCTAAGTGTTAATTATTTTCAGCTTCCCAAATACCAAATACTGCTCTGTTCCCTCTCTATGTCAAAAACTACTGAACCTGAACTTTGACCCTTTTTATATTTTCCCTCTTGCTTACCTTCAGTTGATCCATTGATCGATGATTACTCGGGAAGTGGAGGCAAATGTGTGTATCTCATGTATTGGTGGTTTCCAGTACTCTGACTTGCTACTCTGCCTCTGCTGGATCAGCCTTAAGATGAGCTTTGCATGTCAGCGATCCTAACAGGGAAATCCCAGACAGAGCATAGTAGATTCAGAAATTATTCCTATTTCTGTCCTTTTCCATTAGCAGAACAGACTTTGCTGAATTTCAGCCTGTGGCTTGAATTAGGTCAAGAGGCTTAAAAACCTCTTATTGCTTTATTCTTTAGTTTTTCCACTTTAGTTTTGTATGATTAAATTGAATCCAAACTCATAGATGGGGATGGTAGTGATGACAGCAGCTCACATGTATTGAGTGTTTATAATGTGCCAGGACCTATTCCAGGTATCCTGAATATATTATCTCTTTTAAACCTGTCAGTGACTCGCACAAAGTTCCTTTTTTGCCCGATTTCCCAAAGAGGACACTGCTGCCCGGAGTGGCTAGTTAGCACTAAATGAGATCCCGTGGTTTCTATGTGGTCAGACTGGGTAGTGTAACTAAGAGCCCTCATTTTTAATCATTATGGCACCTTTTGTGGCCTCATGATCCCTCACGGTCTGATTACTTATTAGAAAAATCCTTTTAAAATAGCTCTCTAACTCTGAGCCTTAGTGTATAAGTATAATTGAAAGAAGTCACTTCTAGTTGGCCAAATCTCTGGGCTAGAGTAGCTCTGTGATGTTGGATTAGCACTCACCTGTGCTTATGCCAAACATATTTCCTCCAGATATTGGACCTCAGCTTACTTGATGATTAGGTAAACTTTTTTACTCATTCATGAATTACAAATTAAATTTTTAAAAACTTGGGGGTCAAAAATGTGTGCTTGAAATGAGGACTTTTTATAAAGGGATCACACCTCATTACTCTCTCCATATCTATCACTCTTTTAAGCTAACTCATAAATGAATAACTCATAAATAAATGAAGAATCTTGATTTGGGGGTGATTCAGTTTTAGATTTTTGTTGGTTTGTTTGTTTCTATGGGAGGTCATGTGATAGGGCTTGGCAGACACAGGAGAAGCCCAGTGCAGCCCTGGCTGCTGTCTTGAGTTTCGGCCTCTAAGGCCCTGTAATGTCCTAACCCACAGCGACTCTTGGACCGGAACTGCTCTGTCTGAGATTTCCGAAGCCAGCTGGTTCTGGTGTGGGAGAGACACCCTTTGTTCTTGCTTTTGTGCTGCAGGTGCTGCTGCTGCCAGCTTGTTGCCTCACTTTTTCTGAGCAGTTGTGGCATCTCCCAAAAAGCTATGCATGACTGAGTTTTAATTCTGTGTCCATGCAGGAGAGCAGCCCTGACGACTGAGTTTCCGTTTTGATCACTGCACTTAATGCCTTATAGGGCTTGCATGTGTCAGCTGGACCTTCCATCCTGTTCTTCCCCACCTTGCTGCTACCACCTGGTAGCTAATTTTTTGCAACAGTTCCTACCCCCACCTCCCTTTTAAAATTTGCTTGGTTTCCTATGTTCTATTTTTGCAGATGGTGGTTCTCAAACTGTCTTGAAGCAACCACTGGTTTTAAGGGGATTCAGGAACTGGCTTTGATTAAGTTCACATGGGATAGACTCAGAGAAAACTAATAATATTTTTTCTGACTTTTTGTATTGACTCATATCCTTTAAAGAAAATTTACTTAGTTTTGATATGAATTTTGAGCAGTATAGATTGTCTTACATATAAACATGAGCTAATTTAAAAATAAGAATGTATCAGTACCTATGGATTTCCTCTGGTGCCTACTGGAGAAAGATGACTAAGGAAGAAAAATACAAATGGCAATTTAATGAATTTGTTGTTTGTGGCTCTTTTTACCAAAACTAAGTTTAAAAGCAAATCTTAGAATTCTGTTAAAGACTTAAGTAAATGAAAGTATCTCCCTAAAACTTGCATATCATACTAGGAACTCGGCTTCCCAGTGACTCATGGTTATTCCATTAGGCAAAGTGAGAGTCTTACTTAAATTAGTAGATAATCAGCCTTAATTTTTGCTTGCTCCAGTAGATGAACATGAGCTACACCGGATTTAATAATTTGCTCATTGTTCACTCATTGTTCATCCCTGTTGAGGTAATTAGCTCTGAGTTCTTAGCCAGGACTTATACAAGACTCCTGTAGTTTCTGCACTTACCTCTTCTTTTTTTAAAAGGTATATTTAAAAAATCCTTGTTAGCATACAAAGAACACTACTAAGTGCTCAGATTTTTGTTTTAATGTAACATATTCTTGGGAGTTTTTCCTGAGTCCCTTAAGATACTAGGCCAGGCTGATATATATTCATATTGACAGATAAATGATCTTTTTTTTTCCTTTGCTGTTAGAACTACTGGCATTTAACAGTTGTGTTAACCTAAGACATTACAGATTTGGAGCTGTGGATAGGATGGAAGGCAGGTAGCCTGGTTGTGTGGGGTCAGGGCTTCAGCAGCGTCCTTGGAGGCTCTGTGCCCCTCTACCAGATGCAGTGTTAACCCATACTGGACTTTTCTAGTTTCTAAATTTAGGAGTAGTTCTTAACCTCTCCAATGCCAGTATTAAAAACAAGACAGTCATGTTTGAGAACTGCCATCTAGAACAATTACAACTTGTCTTTGTATCATAACTTGTCTTTGTCTTGCTGCTTTAATGCTCTCTTTTCTTACACTGGTGTTCCTTCCTGTCTTTTTCCTTCTTCTGCTCCTTTCCTCTTTTCTACTTTTTCTGCCTTCCCTTGTTTCTATCTCCTAGATCTGAAAGATTTTCAGAACAATAAGCATAGGTACTTGCTAGCCTCTGAGAATCAACGTCCTGGCAATTTTTCCACAGCATCCATGGGGTCCCTTACTTCATCTCCATCTTCCTGCTCACTCAATAGTCAGGTGGGCTTAACATCTGTGACCAGTATTCAGGAGAGAATCATGTCTACACCTGGAGGAGAGGAAGCCATCGAACGTCTGAAGGTAGGTAGTACCTACTCAGACTCAATGGAAGGTATTCTGTGTCATTCTACAAGGCTGAGTAAGGATGAGAAACCATTGAGACGTTGGTTCAGGACATGAAAGAACTTTCTGACTCTCAGAGGTGTCCTGAAATTACTGCTTTGTAAGGTGATTAATTTCTCTTCACCAGAATGCTTGAGTCTGGGATGGGAGGGAGAGTTGCATGGGCAGGTCAGAGGTTTGCCAGGCAAGGTAACTGATAAGTAGGTGTGTCCATCTGTCATGTTGATAAGTAGATATGTCCATAGTTTATAAGTCATGGTGAAATTGTTCAGTTAGAAGTTTCATTGGAAACTAATTAATTAAACATTTGGTTTCTTTGGAAGATGAAATTCCGCAAAGCGCAGAATCTGCTTCTGTTAGTAAAATATGTAATCAAAAGAAGGTTTGCACATTTGAGTAGCTATACCAGCTTTATTCAGAGACAAATGAAATTATATTTTCTGGAAGTTCACAGAAAGCCCTGTGATCACTGCAGTGGAAGGGCTGCCCCTCCTGTGCAGGTGCACGCAGGTCACGGATCTTAGTGCTGGTGCTGTGTACTGGAGTCCCGTGTGTGCAGGTCACCCGCCATGCCACCCAGTGGCTTTCTTGTCTGTCTCTGTGAATATGAATGTTATTCCCCCTCTGTGACTACAACAAGAGCAGACAGTTGCCACCTGTGGTGGCATCCATCACATCATCGAGACAGCAACACAAATGCCTTTTCTTTTCCTGCTTGTCACTTCCAGGATGAGAGTTTGATGTGTCCCTTGTGGCCTTTGTATTCAAGAGTCCAGGGTGGGAAAATCAAGGAGGGCAAAGAAACTGTAAGGAGCTGGGGGGTTGCAGCCCTGTGCCCAGCGAGCAGTCCTTGTCACGTGCACTCAGCATTCTTCACCATGGCTGCTCATTCAAGGACTGTGGAGAACAGTGACATACTTTGACAGGTTAACAATAGAAAAAGTTTGCTGAGCCTTTTTGCTAAAAGGGAGTTTAGCTTGATAATTGTTGATGCTTTCATTTTGGTTTGCAGATGAGGCTGCAAAAGATGTTGAAGAATTGACTTCTGCCTCTCAATCAGCCTACCTTTTCTTTGACATTTCAGTCACTTCTAACATAAGGTGCTTCAGAAACAAAAGTAATGATCTGGCTGCTTCCTTCAGGATTTGTTAGTGGAAAGGGGGGAAATTCTCAAACACCTGACAAAAAGGGACAGGGAGTGAGAAATCTTTTCATTAAATATTGTAAAGAAAAGGATAATTTCTGCTATTGTAAAATTGACTTTGGAATTTTACTGAAGATGTTAGTGAAGGCCTATGCAAGAATTGTTTTTTGTTTCTGTATTTTATCACGATGGGCATCAGTGACAAAGTTGCTATGTAGGGTTCTCTTCAGGCCAATGGCAACATGCAGGGATTCTGTGGAAAGGAAACATGGAATCTGTCATTTATTATAAAATGTCATTTTTCTTTGGAAATTTGGAGTCTTACTATTTGAATCCTACTTTAATGTACAAATGAGATTACACTTTAAACACTACTTGATGTACAAAAAATTTTCTTCCCGACTGCTAAATGGAACCAACTGAAAATAATGTTGAATGTTAGCAGTCAAGATGTGGACTGGATGCTTTAAGTGTTAGGTCGCCCAGTATCTTCTGGATAGTTTCCAGGGAATAACACTGCCTTTATTCAAGGAACCCTCTCCCCAGCCTCCCTACTTCCCACCCAAAACTGTTTTATTACTTTTAGCAGAAATAAGTTTCTGTGTTTTAATTCTCCTTTAAGCCAATCTAAATGACATTTCCTTTTTTCACTAGCTTTAGAAAATAGTTTCTTTATGGTTTTGCATTCAGTCTTGTTTTTTAATGCAGCATGGTAGTAGTGTAAGCACCTTAGTTCTGCTCCTAGTTTGTGAATGGTGGGAATTCTGTGTCAGCAGACCTTCATTTTAATGCTGCAGGCAGATGACATCCTGTGTTCACAGGGCAAGGCAGTGGTTGTACGACAGAAATGCTTGCAGATTTCTCATTTTGGAGACTGTTTCATTGTTCTGAATGTGAAGGAATGGCATTCCTAAGACATGAGACTGTAGGAGAAAAATACTGTAATGGAAAACAGTAATACAGGAGGGTCATTCATTTTCCTAACATTTTATGTCCCTTTGTTTCTCTTTACTTTTGACTTTTTAAAAAAAGGGTCAGTTGGTAGAATACTTTTACACAGGGCATTACTATTGCTTCATTCATTGAATATCCTGTTTCCATGTGGAAGAGACCCAGGTTATCCATCATAAATACCCTGGGCCCTCTGCACATCTCTGGCAAAGAGAGTAACATGTAACTGCTTTCTGTTTTTAGCTGCACCTCAAAGTGAGTTGAAATGTTGTATCCTTGATTTGGATTCCGACTTAAGAAGAAGGTTTTAAATATGTAGCAATGGCTACTAGGTGGTGCCTCTGGTGTTTATTAGTCTGGCATCAGTGTCAGCACTGTGAGTGCCATTGCTCAGGCTTTTAGACTATAAATATCCACAGATATCCATTACAGAAGCACGCAAGGGTAAATGCTGTGCTCGGCAGCCCGAGGGCCCCACACTTGGAGCTGCTCACTCATGAAGCAGGCTGCATTCAGTACAGTAAAACTTATCTGATGGCTTCAAGGAATGTTCTGTGTATAACTATTTAAATATCTTAATCTAAACTATAATTTTTTTTTTCTGGGGAAATTATTCTGACTTGTTCTGTGGACGTGTCTGCCATCTTAACTGATCATGATGAAGATTTATTTGTGTTCAGCATTATGAACTGACTTAATAGCCAGTGCTGTACAGATAGCCAGACAGACATGATGTGAGATCAAAGGTGAAAGATGCCTGCGCCCAGCATGCCTGCAAGCCTGAAAAATGATCCTGATGTCACTCTGTTTTTCCAGGATTTTTTAATGTACAGTACCTGTAGGAAAGAAGACCTTTGAAGAGTGTCTCCTTGACTCCTCATTTCTAAAGCATGAATTCCAATTCAGTTTAATCTTAAATTCAGCTTCTAGAATAAGTTATAGGCAGTGCTGGATGTGCCAGGCCTGCCTGCAGAGTGAATTGGTGACTTAGACTGGAAGCTACCATCCTGTTGGCATCTCTGTTTCATTTATACTAAGTTTGTCATTTAGCCTTGAAGAAAGAATATTCCTCACTCTTTCTTAATTTATGGTGAGCTATCTCTTAGAATATCTTATTTAAAGCCTGTGGATTCTGCCTTAGTTGGAAGAAGAACACACAGGAAACGCAGCCATAGACCTGGCTCTGGGAGAAATGTAGCCTGAGGATAGTCACTTAGTTTCTCTGTGTTTCTAGAATGTCTCTGGAATAAGTGGCTTTTTCCAGGGCTGAAGTTTTGCTAAATGACACTCAACATTGTTTCCTCAGAGTTAAAAAAAAATAACTTTCTAGACAACATAATAGTTGCAGCTTGAAGCTGTAATGAAAGAATGAAGGTAGTACCTTCCTCAGCTTACTCCTTAAATCTCTTTTCTACAAGGAGGTCATATTCTGACTTACCCTGCAGGTAGTGAGTAAAATTAGAGAGGTCACATAAGAGTTGGCAGCAAGATGGTAAGAGGATTCCTAGACAGTATTGCTATCTTGGGGTGAGTTTACAGTTGCCCCAAAATATCAGAAGAGTAGCTTTAACAGAGCCAGATAAACCTCAGCTCTGACATACTACTTCTCTAAAAATAACCAATCAGGAAAAATATGTATTTCAAGCATCTCATGGATCAGTTTGTATTTTATAACTGACATCAGTGTGGCTTGTGGACCACAGTATATAAAATAAGCCCTAGTGCAAGTGCTGTGGTTTGGGCATCATGTTATCCTGGGCCTTTGTTTTTGAAGTTGCCACTCAACATGAAGGTTTCTAGCCAACTGTCTTTAATAAGCCTGAGACTCTTACAGGTTATGAGGCCTGCTTGTATTGTACTTGTCCTTTGACAGTCATTTGCAGAAGCATTAATGCTCCCCTATTTGAGCTGTTGAATAACTTTGATGGTGAGTTAGAGAGGCTGTTGATCACTTGGTGCTCGGTACCCTTCCTTTCCTGCCCGTCCTCTTTTGGAATTGTATGCCTTTCTTGGCTGCTGGCCCTCTGTGGCGGCTTGTGGTTCCTCCCTTGGCTGTGGAGTGGCCTTTGCGCTGCAGATTGTTCATTCCTGTTGGAGGACTGTAGAGATGCCGTCAGGTAGCTATTCTAGTCTTTCAGTCTGTGAGTGTGTTCAGGGGATTAATGAGAGCCAGTTCAGGTGATTTTTGTCTCTGCCCTCCTGCCTTCCACTGTAGGCTGGCTGTAGCTTCTTGCACTTTGTAACAGACTCATGTCTGAGTACCCCCTACATGGCCCCCTTTCTGTCTACCTCCCTGATGCTTAGGCCTTTTCTGAGTGTTTTAAGTTTTGTCCTTTGTTCGTTGTTGCTCCTCCTCCTCCGCTATTATCATCACCCTCCTCCTCTTCATGCCCTCCTCTGCTGGCTCCTGGACTCCTTTGCTATAGCAGTTGCTTCCATGAGTCTTTACTCTGGGCTTTTACCATGCTCTCTTCCTCATTCCAGAAAACCAAGTGCCAGGTGCCTTAGGGCGTTATTGTATTAAATCTTCATAGTTTCTTTCTATGTAGGTATTAATACTTCTCTACATTAACTGTTCTACTCTTCTACAATTCTACATTAATTATATTAATAGTCATCTACATTAACTACATTACATTTGCCAGAATGGGCAATGTTCAAACTACCGTACAATTGTGCTCATTTCACATCTAGCAGGTAATGCTCAAAATCCTTCAGGCTAGGCTTCAACAGTATGTGAGCTGAGAACTTCCAGATGTTCAAGCTGGATTTAGAAAAGGCAGAGGAACCAGAGATCAAATTGCCAACATCTGTTGGATCATAGAAAAGGCAAGAGATTTCCAGAAAAACATCTACTGCTTCATTGACTATGCTAAAGCCTTTGACTGTGTGGATCACAGCAAACTGGGGAAAATTCTCAAAGAGATGGGAATACCAGACCATGTTACCTGCCTCCTGAGAAACCTGTATGCAGGTCAAGAAACAACAGTTAGAACCAGTCATGGAACAACGGACTGGTTCAAAATTGGGAAAGGAGTATGTCAAGGCTGTATATTGTCGCCCTGCTTATTTAACTTCTATTCAGAGTCAGTACATCATGTGAAATGCTGGGCTGGAGGAAGCACAAGCTGGAATTAAGATTGCTGGGAGAAATATCAATAACCTCAATTATGCAGATGACACCACCCTTGTGGCAGAAGCTAAGAAGGAACTTCATCTGCTTTATGAAGGTGAAAGAGGAGGGTGAAAAAGCTGGCTTAAAACTCAACATTCAGACAACCTTAAGATCATGGCATCCAGTTCCATCACTTCATGACAAATAGATGGGAAAACAGTGGAAACAGTGAGAGAGTTTATTTTCTTGGGTTCCAAAATCACTGCAGATGATGACCGCTGCCATGAAATTAAAAGATGCATGCTTCTTGGAAGAAAAGCTATGATGAACCTAAACAGCATATTAGCAGAGACATTACTTTGCCGACCAAGGTCCTTATAGTCAAAGCTATGGTTTTTCCAGTAATCATGTATGGATGTGAGAGTTGGGCCATAAAGAAGGCTGAGTGCTGAAGAATTGATGTTTTTAAACTGTGTTGTTGGAGAAGAGTCCCTTGGACTGCAAGGAGATCAAACCAGTCAATGCTAAAGGAAATCAACCCTGAATATTTATTTGAAGGGCTGATACTGAAGTTGAAGCTCCAGCACTTTAACCACCTGATATGAAGAGCCGACTCACTGGAAAAGACCCTGATGCTGGGAAAGATTGAAGGCAGGAGGAGAGGGGGATGACAGAGGATAAGATGGTTGGAAGGCATCACCGACTCAATGGACATGAGTTTGAGCAAGCTCCGAGAGATGGTGAAGGACAGGGAAGCCTGGCATGCTGCAGTGCATGGGGTTGCAAAGAGTCAGACATAACTGAGTGATTGAGCAACAATTATTAATAGTTATGTTGGGGGATCACAGAGGCTTCATAAAATAGCCTGTTAAATGAATTTGAAATATTTTTTGAACTATGAAGACTTCTCATCCTGAATCACTACCATTATTGTTATCTTGTCATCATTATCATCATCATCTGAGTTTCTAATTTTGTATCCATGACTGTCATTTTCTCCTGCTTTTTGCATGTGCTCATCTCCCTTTTTGGTATCCCTTCTTCCTCCATTTTTTTTTTTTTTTTGGGCCTGAACAGTTCCTGCTTGTCCTTCATTCACAGTATGAGTATCACTCAGCCTTGACTCATCCACCTTCCGGCAGACCTGTGAGCACTTCAGTTCCAACACTGAGCACACTGCCTGCTGTTCTACCATTCCCATCACAGTCCTGCAACTTGCTGCTCTAGCTTTGCTGTTGTTCCTGGAAAATGCTAGACATTTCCCACCTATTCCCTCACACATCCATGCTCTTCCCTTTTGTCTGCTCGTGTAGAACCTTGTCAATGAGCCCAGTTCTGACAGCCCCACTGCAGATTGCTTTCTCCCCCTACATTCTTTCTTTTCTTTGCTTTATTTTTCTACAAAGCTCTTATCACAGTCTGGGATTCTGTAAACTCGACATTGATTAAAATGGATTGATTATCTCTGTCTCTCTTCTGGAATATAAGTCTCATGAGAGGTAGGAATTTTGTTCCCTGCTACATCTTTAGTTACCTAGAACAGGGCTTGGCATGTAATGAGGTTATATATGATTACTGAATGAATGAATAATGATTACTTCTTTCTCTCTCTAGTATATAGTAAGCTCCTTGAAAACAGGAAACATGTTTTAGTCCTTATGTTTCTGGCACATAATAAACACTCAGCTGGAGATGGAAGATTGTCTCACTAGTGGCTACATGCCTTCAGATGAGATTAATATGAAGCCTTTCTATGTTGGGAATTGGGCTGTGTTCAAGGGGGTATTGTGTTGAAGGGGAGGAAAAATATCTTTCTTTTTACCCTTCTAGGTCCTTGGCTGGGGCTTCTGTAACAAAAGGCAGATTAACAAGTGAAAAGCCTACAAATTTATTTAGTATTTGTTTACATGACGTAGCTCAATGGTAAAGAATCCTTCTGCCAAATGCAGGAGATGCAGGTTTGATCCCTGGGTTGGGAACATCCCCTGGAGAAGGAAGTGGCAACCTACTCCAGTATTCTTGCCTGGGAAATCCCACGGACAGAGGACCCTGGTGAGATACTGTCCATGAGGTCACAAAAGAGTCAGACATGACTTAGTGACTAAACAGCAACAACTGTGTGACATGGAAGACTTCATAAGGAAGACCCAAAGAAGTGTTAAACGTGAGCATTTTTATGCTAGGGCTTCCCTGGTCACTCAGACAGGAAAGAATCTGCCTGCAATGAAAGAGACCTGGGTTTGTTCCCTGCATCGGGAAGATCCCCCTGGAGAAGGGAATGGCAACCCAGTCCCATATTCTTGCCTGGAGAATTGCATGGACAGAGGAGCCTGGCAGGCTCTATGGTCCATGGGTTTGCAAAGGGTCGGACATGACTGAGTGACTAAACATAGACGCTTGGTGAAGTGTGAAAAGTGATGGAAAAGTGTGATAGAACAAGGGGGAGGTGAGCTAAGAGTATTGGCACTGCAGAGAGATTGCTGGTTTACTTCCAGAGCTCAGCAGTAAAACAAATAGCACAATAAAGTGAGTCCCATGAAGTTTTTGGTTTCCCAGTGCATATAGAAGTTAACTTCACACTATACTGTAGTCTGCTAAGTGTGCTGTAGCTTTATGTCTAAAAAAAACTATGTGCATACCTTAATTGAAAAATACTTTATTGCTACCAAATGTTGTCATCTGAACCTTCAGCAAATTGCAGTAGTGACATCAAAGATTACTGATCGCCTGTCACATAACAAATGTAGTAACAGTGAAAATGTTTGGAATATTGCAAGAATTATTAAAATGTGATAGACATGAAGTGAGCAAATGCTGTTGGAAAAATGGCACCAATAGAATTGCTACATGCAGGGTTGCCACAGACTTCCAATTTGTAAAAAACGCCTTACATGTGAAGTGCAATAAAGCGAAGCACAATAAAACAATGTCTGTAGCAACCTGGGAGACTTATCAAGGTTTGTCTGTTCAGATTCTTCTTAGTATTCCTTCATTTTCTAGAAATAAGGATGCTGCATTCCTCCAGGGGTAGGAAGGTTACATCTCATGAGGGTCTTACGAAGCTTCAGGAGGTCAGAGATTCCTTCCTGCTTGTACCATTTCTTAAATCACTGGGCTTAAAATACTCAATGTGTCAAGATATCATATTTTAGTGGAGCATATTCTAAACCCCTTCAGTGTTGTGGTGAAATTATAGTGAAACAAAAAGCAATGAATACCTTGCTGCTGTTGCTGCTGCTAAGTCACTTCAGTCGTGTCCTACTGTGTGCGACCCCATAGATGGCAGCCCACTAGCCTCTTCTGTCCCTGGGATTCTCCAGGCAAGAATACTAGAGTGGGTTGCCATTTCCTTCTCCAATGCATGAAAGTGAAAAGTGAAAGTGAAGTCGCTCAGTCGTGCCCGACTCTTAGTGACCCCATGGACTGCAGCCTACCAGGCTTCTCCGTCCATGGAATCTTCCAGGCAAGAGTACTGGAGTGGGTTGCCATTGCCTTCTCCGAATGAATACCTTAGAGCGCTTTATTCTTTTGTAGATGTAGCTGTTAGAAAGTGCTTTGCATTTGAAGATGTAGTATTACCTTTTCTTCTACACACACACATACACACACACACACACACACATGCACATACATCCTCTCTTTCTCTCTCTTGCACTGTAAAGGTATTTTTATTAGAACTTAAAGGGAATTAATATATCAGGGGCTGATTTCTTTCTTTACATATTAAGAAAGGAAAAAAAAACAAAACAAAAACCTCATCATATTAGATTCTGCCTCAGATCCTCTGAGGGCATCATCTGCTTCTTGCCGTCCTTCCTAAGCACAGAAAGTTAGCTTACAAGACTCTTTGACACTTTAACTATGGACTTCCTCCTTAGGAATCAGAGAAGATCATTGCTGAGTTGAATGAAACCTGGGAAGAGAAGCTGCGTAAAACAGAGGCCATCAGGATGGAGAGGTCAGGAAGTTAAACTCTGGAATGTTTCTAAAATATCTGGGGAATTTGGATTACGTTTATAGTAAGAAAAGATAAAATAGAAGTTAAAAACAACCTTTCCTCCCCAAATACAGAACCAACAAACAAAACCTGTGTGAGACTTCTGGCCAGATTCACACTCAAGTGAAATTCAGATATTTGTTCTCTAGGCAGTCTTGTTCTTAGTTACCTACTACATGTTGCTAGGGAGCCATATAAAAATGGAAGATATTGAGGAATGTGTTCTCAATTTGCAAAAAGATTGCCTTTTGATAAAGGCCCAGAGGAAAAAACCTGTTCTGATTATTGTCTTTCAGAGTGATGTTTCCTAAAACCTCTTTGGTAAGAGGTTAAGTAGTTTCAGTTGCCAAAATCTGTATTTTATCTTAACCCGATTTTCTACCCTAAGAATGAACATGACCTCAAATAATACTTTTTGCTGTTGGAATAAATAGATATTTTAGGGACTTCCCTGGTGGTCCAGAGGTTAAGACTCTGTGCTTCCAATGCAGAGAGCATGGATTCAGTCCCTGGTCAGGGAAATAATAACCCACATGCTGTGTGGCATGGCCAAAATATAATAAGAGTAAAGTAGTTGTTAAAAATATATACATTTTAGTTAATGTTAGTTTCTTCTTGCTTCCTGGAAGATGAGGTAGAAGTGAGCACTAATGTGTTGATAAAGTGAATGTATGAAACAGAATTTTCTTCTTTATTGTAGAGATTTTAAGCTAAAATTGTTAAATCAATGTGATGGTAGGCATGGGAACATGACATTTGAGAAAACCACATTTATAGATGGTACTCCCCATATCAGAGCTACTTTCTGACTGCTTTTGTTGATTTTTAAGAAATGGTTCCTTGAATGGGATGTATTGCCTTCAGGGTGTATTCCTTTCTTCCTTTTTTAAATATTAATAGACATATTATTTATGAATCATTTTCTGCTTCCAGAGTCAGATGTGACAAAGTTGCTATTTGGGTAAATACAGCTTTACATAAGACAGGAACATAATTTGTTTTGAATGTACTATTTTCTCTTAAAGATAATTTCTATTTGATGAAGGGATAAGTAGATTCTTTCACATTTGTGTTACTGACTTTAAACATAGGTAATTGTTTTTGCTTTGCTTGCTTTACCTTCCAATTCATGTTAGACTGATATACTTATCATTTTGGTACTGTGATTCTGATGTACTTGTTGCTCTTTCTAGAGAAGCCTTGTTGGCTGAGATGGGAGTTGCCATTCGGGAAGATGGAGGAACCCTTGGGGTTTTCTCTCCTAAAAAGGTAGGAAACAGTGTTGTGAAAGTGAACCAGACTGAGACACTTTTTGTTTGTCTTGGTCCTCGAGGCATTTCATGTCTTTCAGGGCTGGCTCTTCTTCCTTTTCTTTTAAACCTTGAGACATGGCTTAATTTCTGATATTTTTTATTTCATCTTACACTGCAAGGCCAACCTGTTTCTAAAATGTTTTCAGAAATGTTTACTGTTTATAGAAATAAAATCCAAGGCAGTAAATCTGTAACTTTGGTCATTATTCAGTGTATTTACTCATCTTAATGGTTGCTTTCTCGTAAATTCCTAGCCTAACCTAGCACATCTTGCCTCAGTTTGGCTACTCTTTCTATGTAGATTTCCCCACAGGTACCAGCAACCCTGAATTATAACTCTTTGGAAGCAATTTCAGCTGTTCAGGTTTGTGTAGAAAAATACCACTTCAGTTTGCTTCTACACTTTGTGTGATAGCCATTGTCCTGAGTAAAGCAGTTTCTGTGCTATCCTTCTAGCCTCCTCTTCTCCCTTCTCATTTTTTTTTTTTAAACTTCAGTAGTTACCCTCCTACTTACTTAGGTAGTCCTAGTTGTTAAGTAGTAGATACCTTTTAGCTAATTAGAAAAACAAGTTGTTTTTTTTTTTTACTAAGTTGCTTCTTAGTTATTAATAGACACTGGGAAGCTATTATGAAATGGTTATTTTGTGTGCTTATTTATCTATTAATAATAGAACATATACTGATGTACAAAGCATAAAATTATACTAATAACAAATGGTCTTTCATTTCAACTGACTTCAGATTGGCTACTGTATACTTAAACTTCTTCATGCGAGGGTCTGATGGTGGTCTCTCTAGGTTAGCATAGAACAGGGTATAGAGTTTTCAGTTGGTACTTTTGTTTTATTTGATATGAGATACTCCTGTGGTTTTTGTTAGGATATATTTGGTTAGGTTTTTCTTTTTTTTTTTTCTTTTTAATAAATTCTGCTCTATTATTTTCATCAAAGAAGATTGATTTAAAGACATTTTAGATATGTGCTATACACCTGGAACAATAGTAACAGTATTTTATATGTTTATATTGCCAAAGGTCAGTGATTTTCATAATTTAATAATTTTTCCTTCAGTAAGACACTATTTTATTCAGATACATTATTTGTGATTTTAGAGTTTTTAGCAGTTATAGACTTAATAAAATTTAGATTGTGCCTTTGCATATATCTAAAGTTATTTTTTAACATCTTTTAGTGTTAAGAACAGTGAGGAAAATTTTTGTAACAACTTAAATAACTTGAATAAGTACTGTGTTATAAACAGCACAGAATTCCAAACTGAGATATCTGTTTCCAGAGCTTTTTCTTACTTGCTTTAACTTTCTAGACTTCTTCAGGAAAGAAAGGGATACCCCTAACCACATTCAAATTCAGTTTTAGAACCTATTCCTGATGTATTAACTTGATTGGTAATCCTTACCCATATATGTATCAAATTGACACCTTTTACAATCACATTGTACAACCTAAATATATGCAGACTGTCATTCATATCTCAAAAGAACTAGGAGAAAGTACTCTTCAGGCAAGAGAAAAAATGAAAACCTGTTCTTGAGGTTCTGGTTTCCTTAGGCCAGTGCTATGCTAGGTTTTAAAGAATGCTGCCCAAGAGGGTTTTGACTTTCTCAAACCAGCTACAGAGACATATTAGTTGGAAAGATGTAAAGGTTTTCCTAAATTTCTTTTAAATGATCTTTTGCACTCCCTTTTCTTAACCTGCTCATCTGACTCTCCTTTCATTTTTCTGCATTTGCTGGCACTGTATCTTGAGTAGATTTTGACCCCAAGACCATGTGACTTATTTTTGGATCCCAGTGGGGTATTTTCACCAAAAAAGGTTGGTTTTTAAAAAGATTTTAAAAACATTAAGAGTTAGGTGAAGAGGATTTTATAAGATGTGTTATTGAATGTCAGTAATTTTTAATTCTTGTTTAAGAAAAAGAAGGTTGGTTTTTTAAAAGATTTTAGAAACATGAGTTAGATGAAGAGGATTTTATAAGATGTGTTATTGAATATCAGTAATTTTAATTTCTTCTTTAAGATAAAGACTGACAAACTAAAGACAATAACTGGGACCATGGAAGAACTGATAAAAATTATAGAGGGAAATGACAGGGGATGTGGGAACATTTTTATGATATAAATGAAAAATTACATATTTATTGGCAGTTGTAGGGGATGAAAAATAATTTTTCCTCTACCCTTCTGAATTCTTGAATGAGAATAAAAGACAGATTAACCAGGGGGGAGAGGGGGGATTTATTTAAACATGTGTACCTCGTGTATACATGGGAGAACCCCATGGAAAAATGAGTAACTCCCTAAGATGATTTAGAATTCTGGCTTAAATGCCATTTTAATAGGGAAAGGGACAGGGAGGCAGGCCTGTCAGGGGAAGGTAATTGGCTTTTAGGAAAAGATGAAGGGGCCCTTTGAAGAGCAGATGGTAGATATGACAAAGTTTGTTGGGTGTGGTGTCAACTTCTACTTTTCTCTCCTGGTTGTTAAGACTCCAGGAGGGGATTTCTAAGTTCCTTTTGGACAATCTGTGTTTAGGCAGGAAAGGGGATTCAGAGGAAGCCTCTCCCTGCCTGTGCTATTGTGTAACAACTCAAAATAATTAGCATGTCAGTGGAATATTAGGAGTGGCAAATTCTGCTGCTCTTTAAGAATTTTGAATGCTCTTCAAGTGTTGAAAAAAATTATGTTTTTTTTTCCCCCAGAGAATCAGCCTGTTCTGATTTTTCTATTGTGTTCTCCATGCTTTGACCTTATTAAGAATGGGATATTGTTCTTTATCCCAGAGCTCATGTTTTTAAATAGAATGCATTAGTGTGGTTTGGGAAGGCCTGAAGAGAGTTATTTTCTGTTTATCATGGAATTGCAACTAAGAATGAAAGAAGCCCTGCTTCTAGGCACTCTGGTAATCTAAGGAGCCATCCAGCCTCTTCTGCGCCCCTGTCACTCTCGCAGCCCTCTCAGTGGTGCTTGTTCCACGCTGATCATCTCTAACCTTTTTCAGACACCACATCTTGTTAACCTCAATGAGGACCCTCTAATGTCCGAGTGCCTACTTTATTACATCAAAGATGGAATTACAAGGTACATTTGTTTGTTCTTTTGCTCACTCAGTGCTTTCTTTTCTCTTAGGATGATTGCATAGCTAAAGGGAAGTTGTTTGGTAAAAAATTTCTTTTATTAATTTGCTGTTTTTCTCATCTGAAATAGTTATAAACTGTCCTCTGTACTCTTTTCAAATCAGTGTTTTAACCAGCTGAATCAATTAGCATGTGTAGTTCTAGAAGACTGTATGTAAATTTATCCTCCTAACATCTTATATGAATTTTTTAAGTATATTAGTTTACTGGTATCTTTTTATGATGTCTCTGAGTTATTTGGTATATACAAATATTTGTATATACCAAATAACTCAGATATACCTCTTCATATCTTTTTCTCATGCAGGGAGGTTGATCATATATGAAAATAGAGTTTGCAGTTCACAGCCTCTGATTAAAAAAAAAAAAGCAGTACCTTTTTTGTACGTACCAAAGAATATTCTTTGGGAGAAAGAGGCTCATTGTTTGTGGTGCTTTCTGTGTCTGAATTTCCCTGGGAAACACTTTCCCTTGTGTTCAGGGTTGGCCAAGCAGATGCTGAGCGGCGCCAGGACATCGTGCTGAGTGGGGCTCACATTAAAGAAGAGCATTGTATCTTCCGGAGCGAGAGGAACAACAGCGGGGATGGTGAGAGTTCTCAGCTCAGCTTTTCCAACAACCTTTTCATTCTATATTATGAGAAATCCCCAAGACTTGGTATTCCCTGTCTCTTTCAGTGATATGTTTATATACAATCTAATATTTGAAAATGAGGGGACCTGGGCTGCTTATGAATGCAGGCATGAACATAGCTACTTTACATGAAAAAAGCCTGGACAAAAGCAGCACTTTTGTTACCGCTAAGAATTGAGTAAGACATAGGCAATTAGGCTTGGTCTTGAATCTTAATTATTTAATAGACAAGTAAGAAGGGAACAGATATCCTGGGTAGTGGGAGATTTGAAGGGCCTTTAGTCTTAATCCAGTACAGTTTATTTATACCTAAAAGGGAAGAAAAAGTCAATCTTGATTTTTGCCCAGGTTATTAATGAAACAACAAGCTAATAGTGTTTTTGTGCTATATAATTTCAGTTCAGTTCAGTCGCTCAGCCGTGTCCGACTCTTTGCAACCCCATGAATCGCAGCACGCCAGGCCTCCCTGTCCATCACCAACTCCCAGAGTTTACTGAAGCTCATGTCCGTTGAGTCCATGATGCCATCCAGCCATCTCATCCTCTGTCGTCCCCTTCTCCTCCTTCCCCCAGTCCCTCCCAGCATCAGGGTCTTTTCCAATGAGACAACTCTTTGCATGAGGTGGCCAGAGTATTGGAGTTTCAGCGTCAGCATCAGTCTTTCCAATGAACATTCAGGACTGATCTCCTTTAGGATGGACTGGTTGGATCTCCTTGCAGTCCAAGGGACTCGCAAGAGTCTTCTCCAACACCACAGTTCAAAAGCATCAATTCTTCGGCGCTCAGCTTCCTTCACAGTCCAACTCTCACATCCATACATGACCACTGGAAAAACCATAGCCTTGACTAGACGGACCTTTGTTGACAAAGTAATGTCTCTTCTTTTGAATATGCCATCTAGGTTGGTCATAACTTCCCTTCCAAGGAGTAAGCATCTTTTAATTTCATGGCTGCAGTCACCATCTGCAGTGATTTTTAGAGCCCCCAAAAATAAAGTCAGCCACTGTTTTCACTGTTTCCCCATCTATTTGCCATGAAGTGGTGGGACTGGATGCCATGATCTTAGTTTTCTGAATGTTGAGCTTTAAGCCAGTTTTTTCACTCTCCTCTTTCACTTTCATCAAGAGGCTTTTTAGTTCCTCTTCACTTTCTGCGGTAAGAGTGGCGTCATCTGCATATCTAAGGTTATTGATCTTTCTCCCAGCAATCTTGATTCCAGCTTGTGCTTCTTCCAGCCCAGCGTTTCTCATGATGTACTCTGCATATCAGTGAAATAAGCAGGGTGACAATATACAGCCTTGACATACTCCTTTTCCTATTTGCTACATAATTTATTCCTTGCTAATTAAAATACTGGGCTTCCCAGGTGGCTCAGCAGTAAAGAATCTACCTGTCAATGCAGGAGACATGAGTTTGATCCCTGAGTCAGAAAGATTCCTTGGAGAAGGAAATGGCAACCCACTCCAGTATTCTTGCGTAGGAAATCCCATGGAGCCTGGCAGGCTGCAGTCCATGGGTTTGCAAGAGTCAGATATGACTTAATGACTGAACAACAACAACAGGAATCAAAATATTAGCCTTTGGAGACTTCCCTGGTGGTACAGGGAGAAAATTTCTTCCCTGATGCTAGGAAAAATTGAGGACAAGAAGAGAAGGGGGCAACAGAGAATGAGATGGTTGGATGGAATCACTGACTCAATGTATATGAGTTTGTGGAAACTCAGGGACATAGTGTTGGACAGAGAAGCCTGGCATGCTGCAGTTCATGGGGTCGCAAAGAGTTGGACAGGACTTAGCAGCTGAACAACAACAGCAACAACTGATGGTCCACTGACTGGGACTCCACGCTCCTAGTGTGGGAGCTCAGGTTCCACCCCTGGTCAGAGAACTAGATCTCACATGCTGCAGCTAGGACCCTACCACAGCCAAATAAATAAAATATTTTTTTAAAAAAAGAAAAAATATTAGCTTTTGATCATAATTTTCTGATTATTACCTATATCTCATACTTAAGATTTCTGATGGTTTTCATTTTTATATACTGAACTGTCCAGATATCACTGAAACTAACATTTCCTGTCTTCTTCTGAAGTTTATCAAATTCTTAAGTGAATTTAAGTATGTTTCTATCTGAGCCGCAGCCCTGGTCCTGGTGCCTTAAAGTGAACTGTTATATAGACACTGAGCCACTTGATTGGTTGCAGAAATCTATGCTAGTCACCTTGAATCCTCAACTGCTTCCCATTGTTTTCTTCCCATGGTCTGTGATGATAACATTAGTTTGCGTTCCTCTTAGTTATTGTGACTCTGGAGCCCTGTGAACGTTCAGAAACCTACGTAAATGGCAAGAGGGTGACCCAGCCTGTTCAGCTGCGCTCAGGTGAGACTGGGAGAGGCTTGAAGTCTTCAGAACACATGGCTTGCACAAGAAACTTTTTATTTTTAAATCTTTGTCTCAGGTTGAAGTGATAGCATTAGGATTTATGTTCTTGTAAAACTCCAGAAACTGCTTTTTGCTTTAGGGAAGGTGAGGCTATTAACCAAGATAGTGTACATTTAAAAAGTGATTTCTTAACCCTATTTCTATATTGTGCTAGGAAACCGTATCATCATGGGTAAAAACCACGTGTTCCGTTTTAACCACCCGGAGCAAGCACGGGCTGAGCGGGAAAAGACTCCTTCTGCTGAGACCCCCTCTGAGCCTGTGGACTGGACGTTTGCCCAGAGAGAGCTTCTGGAAAAACAAGGAATTGATATGAAACAGGAGATGGAAAAAAGGTACTGTACAGATGCAATGTGGCCCACATGACTAGCACTTCTTTTCAGCATTTAGTAGGATTCCTGAAACAGCTCCATGATTTTACAGTTTCTTTTCTTTCTTGCTCTTCTTTTCCTTGTAGGCTACAGGAAATGGAGATCCTATACAAAAAGGAGAAGGAAGAAGCAGATCTTCTCTTGGAGCAGCAGAGACTGGTAGGAGCCCATCCTACATTCTCCATTAGGAAAGGGCAGCTTGCTCTCATGTCCCACCTTCCCCGTCCCAGAGACGAGCACTCGCCCGTTGCTTCTCCCGCTCTCACTGACACCATGCACTCTTGTCTCGTGTCCTTCATGGAGAAGGACCTTCCATCTCCTGGTAGCCTTAGCCTGAAATACTGTCCTTAAAGGTACTACTTCTGTGCCTCTATGTCTTAAAGTCACATCTTCTATCAAAACCAAGTGCTTTTTGAGGAAATACTGAGAGCTTTTCTTGTAGCCTTGGCCTCTTGATAGTGGTTTTTAAATATGCACCAGGGGTGACTCTGTCAATAATAATTACTCTGAATATTGAATTTGATGGGTGTTTGCCTTGGTTTTGTTTCTGATCACCTGATAGTACTAATTCTCTGCTCTTGGGCTGACTTGGGGATTGTTCTTATGCTGGGTGGACTTTTTTTTTTGTAAGTTAAACTGTGTCTAAAAGTGTTGCTGCACAGTTGCATGTGTTAATCCTTTTCTGTTCCCTGCATGGAGTCTGAATTCTCAGTAAGGGTCTCCGTGGCATGTGTGGTGACAGTGGAAGTAGGGGCTGCCCAACCAACTCCAAGAGGAGAGGGAAGTCCGGTTTCTCTGGGTTGAGAAAGCATTTGTGTGAGTAGCTGAGAAATCAGTTTCAGGTTGCAGCTTGTGATGCTAATGGCAATAGCATTTTATGATGTTAATTGGTTTTCTAGTTTTTATAGAAATTGAATTGCATGAATAAATAAGTTTATCCATTAGTTAGATTTTCATGTTTCAAGCCATCCAGTTTTGGATTACAAAGCCTTGGTTATAGGAACCTTCTAGGCATTCATTTGGTATATGTTATTGAGAAAAAGGCATAGCAACCTTTGGATACTGTGGATGCAGTTTAGGAATTTTTAATTTTTTAAGATTGATGGACTTCTTAGAGGTATTAGGGAGAAAGGGGAAACTGGTTAAGGAGGCATTAGTGAGAAAGCTGGGATACTGGTTTCTTCCCTTAGCATAAAATACAGCATATAGAATACCAAGTGTAAATACAGCATGTAAACCATAGCCTTACAGCTGTACTGTGCTTTGAAAAAGAGAGGCTGTTGCTAAATGAATCAGAAAAGCCAAGTCCTTGTGCAAAAGCAGTCTTTTCCAGAGCAGCTTGATTCTCACTCTTGGCAGTGCGTTAACTCAGTTTGTTATCTTGGAAATTATAGTAAAGCCCAAAAAAGAATGGCTTGCAAGAATAAATCAAGTGTTTGGGGCAAGATAATAGCAGTGTATTAGAGTCTCTTTAGGAGGCCTCGTTGTCATTAGTTTGTAATGAAAACACAAAGATTCAACTACAGTGTGATTAAGGGCTTGAAAACTTTGTGACACATGAAGGAGCCTTTAACAGTAATGTCTTGTATTTGTATACAGCTTTATAATTTACAGAGAGTGTTAACATCCATCATTTTTCTGATTTCCAAAATAACCCTCTTTAGTTGCCATATATATAAATAAAGTGACAGACATTTCCTCCGGTTTAAGTTGAGGAAGCAAAGTCTAAAAAAATGCTCCCTTGCCCATTCTTAACTGATGGGTCTGAGGCTTAAACATGAGTCTTCTGGCTTTCTTTGGTGTTCTGTCCAGTAGAGCAGTGCTTCTCAACATCTTGGGAGTCTTGTCAAATGCTGATGCTGATCCTGTAGGTTTGGGTAGGACCTGAGATTCTGCATTTCTAAGAAGCTCCCAGGTGATGCCAATGCTGCTAGGACCATTTGAGTCACTAACCAGGTGTAAACAAATAGTGATGGCTGGTGATCATCCTGTGCTCTGAAATAAAGACAGTGACTGTTAATAAACAGAAAGTAAATTCAGATAGTAAAGAATCTGCAACGCAAAAGACCTGAGTTCAATCCCTGGGAAGGGAATGGCTACCCACTCCAGTATTCTTGCCTGGAGAATTCAGTTGTCAGAGGAGCCTGGTGGTCTACAGTCCTTGGGGTTGAAAAGAATCAGACAGGACTGAGCGAATTTCATATCAAACCAGATGGCTCCAGGGCACATTTAGTTTCCAGAGGACAAGTTTGCAAGTAATCAGGTTCTGATTGTCGATTGCTCTGTATCTGAAAGCAGTCTAGGATTTTAAGAGCAGCTCCTTAAAGCAAGGGGTTCTTTCCTCTTATAAGTCCAACTGTCTGTTCCACTTAAATTTCTCATCCTCAAAAGGAGTTGATTTCTAATACTTCAGCCTGAGGAATATTTAGCCATTAACAGTACTGAATTAAAAATGTATTTTTATAACCCTATATTAGTCAACCAACAGATAATGTTTTGAATGCACCCTATGGATAAACACTGAGAGGACACAAAGGACTTTATATTCAGTAAATGTTTATTATTTATTGTATGTGATTATTTTTGCATAATAACAGCATTACAAAAAATGGAATTCAGGCTCATGAGTTTTTTATTACAATAATTCCCCCCACTATGTCCCATTGTTACGTTGCTGAACATTCTTTCTTAGTTAGTGCTTGATTGTATGCCTGGTCCTTTCTCTGCTTGCTTTTTGACACATGTTTTGGGAATCATCTCTCTATTTTCATAGTCTTCAGGCAGAGTCTCTTCAGGAGGCCTACCTTCCATTTGATATTTAATCAAAACAGCAGGATCATTTAGTGACATGTGAGTTGGACAGATCTGAGTAGTTTTTCCAGCCCTGTAATAAATGAATCTAAATATCTTAAAATCTTTTTTTTTTGACATAAGATAGAATTTGAATCTTGGCACTTAAGTTTTGCAAGAGTTTTCAGTATTGTTGCCAGTAGTAAGTGATAAGGGTGATATGTTTGAGCTTTAAAGAGAACATATTCTACAGAGACAATATGACCAGTATTATAAAAAGAAAGAAAATTATGGCCACTTGATTTAACTTAGTTCTTTTGAATTTATGTAAACTCATTTAGTTATGTTTTATTTTAGAGTTTAAAGGCATAACTTTTATCACTTAAATATATTAAAGCAATAATTGGAATTGTTATTTCCTTAATTAGGTATTCATTTTCATCATTAGGCAACTTTTAAAGGAAAATAAAAGAAGCCCAGAGGAAAAAACTGGTAGTTAATTATGTAGAAAGAATCAGAGCGAATTTGTGTTCTATATAACTCAGTTTTTGCATATATACAAGAAAACCTGTTTAGACGTCAGACATACTTTTTTTCTCTAATGTTTATTAATGTCATCCTTTATCACTTAAGGTTAGATTTTATTACTTAAGATTTTTAAACTAAAAAGGAAAAGGAAAAAATAGTGTAGAGTCTATAAATTTAGCTTTATCTGTTTTTTGCTGATAAATTTTCAAATAAGTAGGTATTATAAATGATTTAGTATCCATTTATAGGCAAATGTCAATAATACAAATCAGTAACGTCTCCAAATTCAGGGGCCAAATTATTGCTATTATTGTTAGGGGTTATTTTTTCATTCCCTAGAAAGTAACTGTACATACAGAAATAGAAGTCTTTGGTCTAGAAAACAAGATACTATTTATCAGTTTCAATTCTTTTTTTTTTTCTAAACCTTTCCTAGAGATGATTATGGTAACCATAGCCAAGTCAAAGAGACTATTAAATAAGAACATTTTCATTTACTAGACTACCTTGAACTACCCTTTTATGAGTAGTTCTTTTTCCAGTAACTTTTATCTCTTGAATAGAGAGCCTTCCTTAATCTTGTCTGTCATAGGGAGTTCTAAATCCAACCCAGCTTTCATTTAGACCCATGTTAGCAAGATTTGCTTGTGTTTGTTAAGAATAATCAGTTATTATCCAAATAGCCATTGAAATTGCTTAGTTGTAAAGTCAGACTGCTGTTTTAAGCCTAAGTAAAGTTGTTTGAAAAAGAGGTAATGGTGCAAAAACAGCTGGAAAGACAGAGAGTTGGAGATAATGTTTTAAATAGCGTCCACAATCAGAATACATAAGCAGAATATAATCTTTTGTGTTTTACATGTTGATAGAGTTGTCAACTTAAAGTAATATTCCTCAAAAAACTAGAAACACCATAGGTTTTCATAGATGAAACAACAGATCTCTAGGTTGTATTTATTAAAATATTACTTTGGCAATTTTAAATAATGTTTAAATGAAAGTATGTTTTCCTAGCTTAGTTTATGTTCTGGAGATTTGTTTCCTAAAATTTTGGAGATGAGATTGGTTTAAGTGTGTGGAAAACAAAATAACAGACTCACTATAAAGATCCTTTTTTATGTGTCCTTATTGTATGGCTAACAAAATTTAATTGTAACAAATGAAATAGATCAATTTGTCATGACACAGGAAAGTAGCAAATCTGATGTGTGCTCATGAAAAGACTAGTTTCAGAACCCTCTTACCTTCTAGCAGAAAAACAATTTGGTTGATAAGAATCTCTCATGGTCTGCTAATAGGGATTCTTAGCATTTTTAACATCCCTGTTTGACTGCTTCTTTTTCTACTTTCTCATCTTCTAACTTTTTTCTAGGGCTGCTCTTTTTAGTAAAGCTAAACAAAACGTGGCATTCTCCAGCATTACTAACCTTTGTTAATCCGCCTGCTCGTCACATCTTGTATGGCATCTGTGCTCACTCATGGGGGAAAGAGTTTCTGGAAGAAGCAACAGCAATAACCAAGGCAAATGTGGGGAAGTGGCTGCATGGGTGTTAGCATGTGTGGGGTGAAGGTTTTAGTTCATTCTCTTGAGATAGCGGAGATGTTATTTCACACCATTTTGTTAATAACTTCATGTGACCTTACAGTGAGAGACTTTCTCACTGTTTCAGCCCTCCTAAGGAATTTGATTGCAGATTCCATCACTTAAGCCACAAAGTGGAAATTTGGATTAATGTTACTAGAAAAAAAAAAAGCAAATCTTCATATTGATGATAATCTACATAAGCATATGTCTTAATAGACTTGCACATTATCTAGGGTTTTTTGTTTGTTTGGGGTTTTTTTTTTTTTTAACTTTTTTAGTTTCATTTTTAAATTTATTAGGGCTTTCTTTGCTTGCTTTTTCTTCAATTTGAGTTTCCTTTTTTACATTTTAATTTTGGTTATTTTGGGGCCATTTTTGATTTTGTTTTTCCAAAGGACGCGGATTCTGATAGCGGGGATGATTCTGACAAGAGATCCTGCGAAGAGAGCTGGAAACTGATTACTTCTCTGAGAGAAAAGCTGCCTCCCAGCAAGCTGCAAACCATTGTTAAAAAATGCGGCCTCCCCAGCAGTGGGAAGAAACGGGAACCAATAAAAATGTATCAGATCCCCCAGAGAAGACGCCTGAGTAAAGACTCCAAGTGGGTCACCATCTCAGATCTTAAGATTCAGGCTGTGAAAGAGATATGCTATGAGGTTGCTCTCAATGATTTTCGGCATAGTCGGCAGGAGATTGAAGCCTTGGCCATTGTTAAGATGAAAGAGCTTTGTGCCATGTATGGGAAGAAAGATCCTAATGAGCGGGACTCCTGGAGGGCAGTGGCCAGGGATGTCTGGGACACCGTTGGTGTAGGGGATGAGAAGATTGAGGACGTAATGGCCAGTAGTAAAGGCGGGACTGATGTGGATGACCTCAAGGTTCATATAGACAAGCTGGAAGATATTTTGCAAGAAGTCAAAAAGCAAAATAACATGAAAGATGAGGAGATAAAAGTCTTAAGAAATAAAATGCTCAAAATGGAGAAAGTCTTGCCGCTGATTGGGTCTCCAGAACAGAAAACCCAAGGAAACCAAAAATCAAAGGAACCCAGTGGTGCTGGTGCCAGTAGCAAGCCTGAGAATGATGTAAGTAAAGGCGACAGCGGAGACCTTGGGAAAGAAGAACGTGTCTCCCAGCTGATGAACGGAGACCCAGCTTTTAGACGTGGACGTCTGCGTTGGATGAGGCAAGAGCAAATTCGGTTCAAGAACCTGCAGCAGCAGGAAATAACAAAGCAGCTTCGTCGGCAGAATGTACCTCATCGCTTCATCCCTCCGGAGAACCGGAAGCCCCGGTTTCCGTTTAAGAGCAACCCTAAACACAGAAACTCATGGAGTCCTGGGACACACATCATCATCACAGAAGATGAGGTAATAGAGCTTAGGATTCCCAAAGAGGAAGATGGAAGGAAAGGAAATAAGCCGGAGAACCAAGAAAAGGGGACTAGAGCAGCTTCTAAGGATCCCCAGTTACCATGGGGCCCTCAGGGCACTCGAAGTCAAGATCACATTCAGGTTAGCAAGCAGCACATTAATAATCAACAACAGCCACCTCAGTTACGCTGGAGAAGCAATTCTCTCAATAACGGCCAACCGAAAAGTACGCGCTGCCAGGCATCTGCTTCCCCAGAAGTGCTCGCCTCCCACAGTGGCCACCCCACCGCTGACCTGCAGACTTTTCAGGCGAAACGCCACATGCACCAGCACCGTCAGGCTTACTGTAGTTATAACACTGGAGCTCAGGTGGAGGGCAGTGCAGCCACTTCTTGTCAGAAGCAGACTGACAGACCCAACCATTGTAGCCAGTTTGTGACACCTCCGAGAATGAGGCGGCAGTTCTCGGCACCCAATCTCAAAACTGGTCGGGAAACCACAGTCTAAATTACTGGACAAGCTTGAATTCTTGGTGGAGGAAACAGGCGATGGTAGCTTATGATTTGAGTTGGTTCTAGCCTTGGCCTTGAGTTCTTAGTATTTACATTGTGATTGTAATGTTGTGTTCCTAAAATATGAACTGATTTTATTGTTAAAAGATAAGACACTGGTAAATGTTTCAACACCTCCCTGTTGTTTGTATACCGTAAGTGGGCAGTTTCTGGAATTTTGGACAAAACACTGAGACCTCCCTTATTTTTCTGAGACTGTCTTCCTTTCTTGGTGCCTAGATAATATACTTACTTACCCAGACTGGTCTTGTTTGGTGTAAGTTTGTTATGTTTTTGTAAAACCTATAAATTTATCTGATATCCAGAAATAACCTGCCTCTTGGTTTATGCAAACATTCTAAAGAGGAATTTGAGATGTTGAATTGAATGTCAATTATTTCCCCATGAATGTTAGACATTAGTTTAAAAATAAGAACACGCAGCTGTGGACACAGCTTTGGATTTCCTATCCGTGTCTGTTTCTTTCTTTAAATATCATTGGAAGTTTCATAAGCCAGAACTAAATGTCTTTGTACGTATTTTATAGTACACAACTTTGCATCTTCTGGGGAACTTCCACATCTTCTTACTCAGCTGTATTTTGCATAGAACTGATTCAGTAGGTTTTTTTCCCTTTTGAATACATCAGTGTTTGTATAAATTCTGTCATAATACTGAAATCTTTAAGTTGGCACCTGCTTGGATTTCTGTCTGTGGTTTGCATTTTGAAGTTTAACATCATTTCTTACACAAATACATACAGAAAGACACTGAACTATTCACCAATGTCACGCCAACAGAAATACCAACAAAATACACATGATGCTTTGAGTAGTACATATAAGTTTATTAAGGAGGTTATTTGGTGGAGAGAGGGAAGAGGTGACACATGGGGAGAAGGCTGCAGCCTTTGGCCGTGTGCTGCTTGTTCTCAGTGGGTGATGAAATACTGAAATAAGTTAACTTTGGTCTGATTGAGAATAAAGGAGATGATGTATAATAAACTATTCTTTGGTCAGCAGCAGTAACGCTCACAGATTCTCAAGCAAGGAAAGAGACGTCCTGATGAACAGTTACTGTATCAATACCTCATTTTACTGTGTTGTGGTCTCAGTTTGCCTCACTGGAGAATCCACTAAAAAAGATGGATTTTGATGGGAAGAAAAGAATAGTTTTCTACATCCTTCATTTCTTGAACTTGTCAGAAACTTTTTTAAGAGGCGGTGTGAAGAGCCAGAGATGTCTGTGAGATTGCCTGACACCACGTTGTTGAAGATCCCCAAGTCACACTAAGTCACCTGTCAGACGCTTGTCTTCCAGATGGTGTGAAAAATGACATCCAGGATAGCAGTTAATGTTCAAGGAAGCCTCACAGATGGTGGTTATATAGGATGTTTTTCCTTTGCGTGTGGGCACTATGCTTTATTAGAACATTGTTTTTAATCATAGTATTTTTTTTTTTCTTTGCTTCTAAGAAAATGCTTTCATAATGCACAAAAAGTTGCTTCCAATTAACTTCGGGGGCTATTTTTGCTTTCATAGCTAGAGCAGTCCTAGTCTTCAGCTGAAGTTTTATGGCAGATTAGACAGGAGTGATGTTTGTAATGAACTGACTTAGTTGAGATGACAGTGTCCTGTACCAGGTGGTTTGAATGTACTTTGTAGGCTACTTCAAATCAGTCACTTCAGTGTATCTTGTGTACTCCGCATTTGTCCTTCTTAGGCATAGTTTTCTATTTCTTTCTTGCAAAAAGTTCATTTTCTAAAACTAATAATAATAATAACTCAGCTTTCAACTCTATATCAGAAGTGGGCTCTCAGTTTTCCAACTTGAGATAACATAGGATAGACCTATGTATTTTCATTTTTATGGTAGCCTTTTTAATCTTCTTATGGACAGGTATCTCCCTTTGGCACTGAACAATGGGAGTGAGTTTCTTCTGGTGATCACAAGGCTGTAGAATGAAAAGAAATACAGTGTTTTCATTCACAAATGTGGGTTGTGGTAGGCACTATACCCACACTTGATATTCCAAAGGATTAGATTTATATTTGTGAGGCACCCTCAGATTACTGAAATGTTTAGATATCTAAACTAGCCCTTAATTTCAGATGACCAGAAAGAAAGAAACCAAGGTTTGATTGATTGCTATCTATGTCCCTTCATGTAGTTCAGAGCAGATACTTATTTTAGAAAATAACTATCTGAATGAAATTACTTTATTGACTGTCACTAAAGAAGTAACTAGTACCATGCTTTTGTGATTGGTTATATTGCTTTGTTTTGTTTTTGAATTTGACAGTATCTGTCCCCAAGCTTAAATCCTACAAGACCAAAGGTAAATGGTCACCACTAAGTCATTATTATATTACTGAAATATCCCTAGCTGTTATCATGGTGCAGTTTTTTAAGAAAAGTTTGCGCTGTTGAAATTACATAATGATCTAACAATAATAGACGTTGAGTCCTAATCAACTGGTACAGTTTCACAAATCAAACCACACACTGTGGTATTCTTTGCAGAGTTAGTTTGTTTATCTAACAAGTCTAAACCTTTATTTTTACTTCTTATTCTTTCTGGTGCTTCTCTTTTCACTGGAAATGCATTGAATGGGAATTGTTTATTCCATTGAAGTGACTTGAAGTGACCTCTTGTGCTTCAGGTGCAGATTGATGCTGGGAGGAAAAAAAAAAACAGGACAAAACACAGTTTGCCACACCAATGTCTGCATTAAAGGCTGTCAGACTACAGGAAGTTACGTAGGTTTCCTCCGGTCAGCTGCTATGCCCCTGTGCCTTCCTGGTCCTTTGTAGACTTGCCTTAATGATATACACAAAAGACTGGGAGCAGGGGAAGCTGCTGTCCTGGAATACCTTAATGAAGATGCCTTCTTAGGTGCAATGCAAAGCAAGTACTTGTTCTATGCTGTCAGAGCCAGATTCTGTATTATGAACAGTTTTCATAATTGTCCACTTTATGTCATCTTTATGAGATTTAAAAATCTGCTCTAGATATTTAGTTTGAACCACTGTAGGTTGTGAAGTGTATTGGTTTCCTCCCATCATTACTGTAAAAAGAAGTTGTGAATCTTCTTGTTAATGAACTATGGATTTCTCCCCCAGTTTCTTTTTTAAAAAATGCTTGAAGATTGGTCTTTGAGTGTAAGATCTACCTTTTCAGAAAGGGAGAGTTAGTTTGTAATGTTAAAAAATAAAGTCCTCATTCAATAAAAACTGAAGTTACCTTTTAAGAGTGTGATTTGTCTCTGATGTGGGAGGAGGGGAGCGGGAAACAGCATGATGCTGATTAAACCTGAGCTTGACTTTTATTTGTTGCTTTTCATCTGAAGATGGTTACAAACCATATCTTTTAACAACATTTCTACATGAACTTCATTTGTTTAGAGCTTTTGCTTTTCTTACCCTTTTTGAGTTTTCAAAATTCTGTCTTAAATGAGATCTTTAACTCTTATTTTATGCTACCTTTTACTTAAATAAAAGCTTTTCTACTTTTGACGATGAATGAGGGTATCAGATATCCCTGTATAACTTCTCTGAGTTTACCTTAAACTGTATTTTCTATGTTTTTACTATGTAATTTTGATTTAAAGTTTTCTTTAAATGAAATGGTAAACTTCCCTTCATACATATAGGTAGACACGAAATTTCTGAAAAGCTTTGAGTAGCTCTGTTTAACTTTTCTTTTTTTCCTTTAACCATTGCTTTTCTCCACCCAGAGTATTGGTGATATGTTAGAGGTGAACAGGACAAAATGGAAGATTTTTCTGGAACAGACCATCAGTCTTATTGAACATTTGGACATGCATTATTTTTTATGTTGATAAAGAACATAATCATACATAAGAGAGTAGAATACAATATCTACGTGGGTTTTTTGTTTCCCTGCCATGAGTTTTTAATATGAAATCTGGAGCTGGGGGGAAACATTAAACTTGGATTGGTTTGCTTCAGGCTTTTTCTCTTTCCCTTCAGGTACTTTGTATCTCTCTACTGTCGGTGAAACTGGTGGAAAAGTGGCCAATATCTGACCACTTCTAGGACAGTACAGATGATTCCAGTGTAGTATAATATGTGTAGTGATATACACAGAGTGAGCGTGGGCAGAGTGGGAAAAGGTTTCTGAAAGAGGAAGCCCTGAACCAAGAGCAGAATCCCAAAGCACACGTGTCAGTGTATCCAAGTGAAGAATGGCAGAGGGAAGGAGGAAGCGTGTCAGGTCCAGGGACCTGCAGGTGACTTGGGGGTGGTTGGAACACAGCTGTGTGTTGGAGGGTGATAAGAGATGAGTGGACCTGGGGAGAGGGCGCAAGGGCCAGACTGGCATGCTGGGTTAATGGCATCCCATCCCATGGCTTGGGATTTTGTCTTGAGTGTGATGGAAGCTAACACATATTCTACAGGGAGATTGCATTGTCAGATTAACCTTTTAGAAATGGCTGAAGTTTGGGTGGGAGGATGAGTTGGAAGAAGGCAGATTCAGAGCCCAGTGCTTCAGTTGGGAACTTGCTGGAGGAACTAAATGAGAAATGATGCTTTCCAAGCAGGCAGGGAGAGAGGGCGTGACTGATAGATTATTTGGAGATAGAATTAATGAATCATTTTGTGGTGGGGATAAGCCTGTGTATGTATCCCATGAGGTGGTGAATGGCTCTTGCTTGAACCATGGTTGGAAAATAAAGTAAATGAGACCAAAGCAGGCCTGAGAGATAGGAAAAGACAGGGGCCGCACAGGTCTAAGAACAGGTGTTGCGGGACCCCCAGAGGCATAGATCTGAGGCTGTGTCTGCATGGTGCTGCCAGTGGTGAGTAAATTAAGGTGTTGACAAGAACTGGAACATGGATGTTTCCCTTCTAGCTATTGCTTGCTAGTTATAATCCACCGTGAAAAAAGGAATGCAGTATTAGCAAAAAAAGCCAAGCCTCTAATGTCAAAAGCAGCCTAACTGGAAAACCCAGAATTATGACATTCATTTTTGCCTTCAATGCCATCTCCTTAGAGATGCCCTCATTGTGACGCCATCGTCTCTCACCAGTAGTACCGCAGTAGCCTCCTAACGAGTCTCTTCTCTCCTGTTCCTGACCTCTGTACACCATTGTCCACACGGCAACCTGCATCATCCTTTGAAAACAAAAGTCAGTGCCAGTGACCTCCAGTGGCTTCCCATGGTGCTTTGTAGCCTCCAAGGCTGTCCATGTTTTGGCTTCTTGCCTGCCTCTCTGACTTCATGTCTTAACATTCCCTCACTGTGCAAGCACTTTGTTCTTTGAGCTTGCCAAGCTTGTTCCCACCTCTGGGCTTTGGCACTTCCTCAAGACTAGAATCCTTTCTCCTTGTGCCTAATTCCGCTTCCAGATCAATGCTCACGTGCCCCTTTTCCTGCTGCAGCTGATCCCAGGGCAGCCCACTGTTTAATATTAGCTCTGTGCTCTTATTTGGTCCTTGCATGAGAATGTAAATTCACCTAGAATAAGTACCTTATCTGTCGTGTTTTCTTCACCATCCATCTGTGTGTGTCACCCAGAAGAGTGGTTCTCAAAACTGTCGTGTGCATGAGAAGCTTCCAAGGGGCTTGTGAGAACACAGAATGCTGGGCCCACCCCCAGAGTTTCTGATTCAGGAGGTCTGCAGTGGGGTCTGATAATTGTGTTTCTGATAAGATCTCAAGTGATGCTGCTGTTCCTACTGCTTCTGGATCAGCATCTGTCTTTGAGAACCACAGTCTAGAACAGAGACTGGTAAACCTTTTCTGTAAAGGGCTGGGTAGTAAATATTTTAGGCTTTGTGGGTCTCATATGTAAGTAAGTGTTAATCACTCAGTCGTGTCCAACTCTTTGCGGTCCCATGGACTGTAGCCCGCCAGGCTCCTCTGCCCATGGGATTCTCCAAACAAGCATACTGGAGTGGGTAGCCATTCCCTTCTCCAGGGAAACTTCCTGACCCAGGGATCGAACCCAGGTCTCCCGCATTGCGGGCAGATTCTTTACAGTCTGAGCCACCAGGGAAGCCTCCTATGAGCCTCATGGTCTTTATCAAAACTGCTCAGCTCCACTGTTGTAGCAGAATAGCAGCTGTAGATGATAAGCAAAGGGATGGATGTGGGTGTGTTTTGCTAAAGCTGCTGTATTTATAAAGACAAGCGGTGGTCTGGATTCAGCCTGCAGATTTGCCAACCTCCGGACGCTTCTGAGAACTGTTGACTAGGTCAGCACACAACTGTGTATCTACTCTAGAAGACAGACAAGTGCCAGATGCTGGTGATTCCGTGGTGAATGAGAGGTTCCTGGCTTCATGAAGTTCACAGAGTCATGGAGGAGATAGCCATTAGACAGTCACACCAGTGGTCATATAGTACTTTTGTGACAAATGCCTTGAGGGAAAATCACAGGATGCTCTGAAGGTTTACAACCAGGCGTCTCAGGAGATGAAAGATGGCCATTTTTTGCTCTCAGCTGCTGACTTCCATTTTGAGAACGAGAAGGAATCAGGAAGTTTTTCTTTTCGTCCCACGTCCAGGTCTGCATCCATGCATTCATACCCATTCCTGGCCTTCCCTCCTCTTGGTGGAAGAACTGTCTGTGCTCCTGTCTTAGCCCAGCCCTCGTTCCCTTCATTCCATTTTCTGAGGGACTTACTGTACACCTACCCCTTCTCTTTCACAGCATCTGATTTTCTCCTTCTACATTATTCCTGTCAGCGTGGAAACACCAGTTTCAAAAAAAGTTTGTGTTCCCTGTGATCTGCCACTGTGTTTGTTCCTTTTTCTAGAAATACTCCTGAAAGCGTTTTCTGTACTTTTGCCCACTGGCTACCTTCTTTTTCTTGTCTCCTGTCCCCATTCTTGAACTCAGTCCAGTCAGACTCATTCCCACATCACCACTGCAGCCAGTCTGGTCAGGGTCACCAGGAGTCTCCTTGGTGGAAAATCCAGGTGTTTTCTCAGTCCTCGTTTTACTAAATCTGTCTAGCATCTTACATGGCTTGCCTGCTCTTTACTTCTCGAACCCTTTTGTTCTCTCGGCTTCTGATTTTTCTCTCGCTGCTCCTTCATGGTCTCTGTGGCTGCAGACATAGGCCATTTTTTTTTTTTCCCTGTATCTGCTCTTTCCTCCAGGTGACCTCACACATTTCTGTGGCCTCAGCTTCCGTGTTCACACAGGTGATAATGAAGACAGCACCTCCTGTTGAGCATTTACAGTGAACCTTTGAAAGACACATGTTTGACCTGCATGGGTCCACTTAGATGTGGATTTTTTTTCAGTGAATACATACCACAGATCCACATTTGGTTGAATCTGCAGGTGTGGAACCTTGGAAACCGAGAGCCGACTGTAAAATTATGTGCAGGTTTTCAGTGCCCCATCCTGTATTGTTCAAGGGTCAACAGTACTTGGACCAAATACATGTAATACATTTTACATGTATTAACTCACTAAATCCTCCTAGCACCCCTCCTCTGTGAAGTGTAGGTGTTGTTAATCCCATTTTACATACTTTCCCATCCTCGCACAGCTGCTCAGTGGAATCCAGGTCCAGTCTCAGGCAGGCAGTCTTGTCTGCAGACCCCTGCTCTGCCTCCCTCTCTGCTGACTCTCAGAGGTACTCTCTCCAGCCTGGGCCTTCCCCCAATCTCTGGTCACGGACGCACAACTGTGACCTGACATCCAGAGAGTTAACTGGCATCTCACATCTGAACTATCTAAACCAGAGCAGCTAGCTCAGACCAGAATCCAAGAGTGATCCTCAGTTTCCCTTTCTCTCTCACACCCCATGATCACATCTTCATCTGCAGAGCACACTTCTCCTGCCTCTAAAACATATGCCAGCTCCATTTGCTTTTTAACACCTGCTGAGACCCTGGACCAGGCCACTGCCATCTCCCTTGAAACTGCAGGGACAGCTTCACGGCTCCTGGCCTTGTTCCAAGTCCACAGGCAATTCTCCATGGAATTGGTATTTTTACTACATATGCTAGATTTCCTGGCTGTAGGCTACCAGTGACTCCCTTAGGATAAAATCCACAGTCCTTTCCATGGCCTATAAACCTGTCCATAACCTAGTCCCTATCTGACAGTTGTCAACTGCTTCTCCAGCTCTTCTCATTCCTCCAGTCCACCCGCACCGGTTTTCTTGCTTTTCCTTAAATACACCAAGCTCCACATTAGGGCCTTTGTGCTTGCTGTTAGCTAAATATGACTGGAATAAGAAACCTCCACCAAGGATCTCAGAGTGCTTGCTTAGATCTCTGATTAAATGTTATCTCTGCAGAGAGACCTTCCCTGAGCACCTAATCTTAGCTTTCCTCCACCCATCTCTTCTCCCTATTGGCCTCTGATAATTCCCTTTCTTCATAGGACTCTCTCCTGAAATCATAGCATGTACTGTGTCTGTTTACTGTTTATTGTATCTCCATCACCAGTGGAACTTTTGTCTTATTGACCACTCACTATATCCTTAGCATCTGGCACATAATAGGAGTGAAGATGGTATTCATTTGTCAAATGAATGGACGGATAGTGGTTTTTCTTTGGAAAAAAATAGCATGCTCTGAGTCCAATTGCTTGGGTTCAGGTCCTTTTTCTACCACTTGCTAATTTTGATCTTTGGAGAGTTACTTAATTTCTTTAAGGTTTTTCTCCTTTTTTAACACAAGAATAACAATAGAAACATTTTCATAGCATTATTGGGATGCTTGGAACAATCCATGTTAAACATTTAGAATAATTCCTAGCACAAAATAAGCTTTAAAATAAGGATAGTCGGGTGGGAGAGAACATTTTAGAAGAGGAAACAGTTGGTGCAGTGCCTTTATAAATATGGAGCATATAGTCAGTTAGTTGGAACTTTTTATAAACAGAAAAGACTATTGGTAAATATATTATTTTTTAGCATGTTTTCTGTACTGATTCTAATTTTCTCCATGAAATGGACAGAACAGTAGTATCTGAATCTCTTTATCCATTTATTGCAGAAAAATCCAGGGCTTAGTATTTTTCCAGTAACAATCAAAATATCCTTGTTGGAAGCTCATATGCAGCCTGGTTTGGGGAACAGGAGGCCAATTCAAGAATTGGTATTGACATTTGGGGGCTTCCTTGATAGCTCAGCTGGTAAAGAATCCGCCTGCAATGCGGGAGCCCTGGGTTCAATCCCTGTGTTGGAAAGATCCCCTGGAGAAGGGAAAGGCTACCCACTCCAGTATTCTGGCCTGGAGAATTCTATGGACTGAATAGTTCTTGGGGTTGCAAAGAGTCAGACATGACTTAGTGACTTTCACTTTCACTTCAGATTGACATTTGGACTACCAACTGCTTATAGAAATTTTTCCTGGTCAAAGTGCAGTTAAAGTTTTAGGTCTATAGCATTATTGAACATCTCTTTATGTCAGCTTTACTGCCACTAAAGCACAACTACAGCTTTTAGGAAAAGTCAGTCTCTTAACTGTCAGAATCTAAGGACTTTGTCTTCATTTGGTAGTTTGACCAGCTTGTAAACTCATTTTTTTCCCTTTTTTTAAAATTGAAGTATAATTGCTTTCCCATGTTGTATTAGTTTCTGCTGTACAACAGAGACTCGGTTGTATGTATATACATATCCCCTCCCTCTTGAACCTCCCTCCGCCTCTCCTGTCCCACCCATCTAGGTCATCACAGAGCACCAAGCTGAGCTCCCTGTGCTATACAGCAACTTCCCACTGGCTATCTGTTTTACTCATGGTGTAATCCTATTCTTGAGGAAATCCTCAAAAATAAACCAGTCACAAAAAGTCACAAGCATACATGATTCCACTTATACGAGATACCCTAGAGTAGCCAAAATCATAGAGACAAAAGGTAGAATGGTGGTTGAGGGCTGCAGGGGTAGGAGTTAGTATTTCATGAACAAAAAGTTTCAGTTTTACAAGATGAAGAATTCTGGAGCATGGACAGTGGTGATGGTTGTACAACATTATTAGCGTATTTCATGTGTTAAAATGGTTAAAATGGCAAATTTTATGTCATGTGTATATTGCTATAATTAAAAAATAGGGGCAAAAATGAAAAACAAAAAAATTCTCAAGCTAAAATATTGACATTTTTTTCCATCTGATGCTCTTTAGGTAAATCAACAGTCTTTCTCTTTTTGCTGAGAGAATCCTATGTCATACATAGGTTAAAAAAAAAAAACCCTTTTATTTTGGAAAAAAAAAAAAAGTACAGTAAACCTTTGTATACCCATATATATATACTATTTCTGAATCGTTTGGAGTAAGTTACAGATACCATGTTAGTTTACCCCTGCTGCTGCTGCTAAGTCGCTTCAGTTGTGTCCGACTCTGTGCGACCCCATAGATGGCAGCCCACCAGGCTCCTCTGTCCCTGGGATTCTCCAGGCAAGAATACTGGAGTGGGTTGCCATTTCCTATTCCAATGCATGAAAGTGAAAAGTGAAAGTGAAGTCACCCAGTCGTGCCCGACTCCTAGCGACCCTATGGACGGAGGAGCCTGGTAGGCTCCAGTCCATGGGATTTTCCAGGCAAGAGTACTGGAGTGGGGTGCCATTGCCTTCTCCGAGTTTACCCCTAAATACACGTAAATATCCTAAAACCAAGGATATTCTCTTAATACCATTATCCCATCCAAATATTTAATACTGATTCAAAATCATGTAACATACAGGTAATTTTCAAATTTCCATAATTGTCTAAAAAATATAAATGTTAGAAGTATGTATGTTTTTTTAATCCAAGGTCCAATCAAGGTTTACTTATTGCATTTGGTTCTTTTATCTTTCATTACATAGGTATTTTTGAAGAGTCAAGGTCACTTTCTAATTTGATTATTTCTTCGAGATTTGATTTAGGTTAAACATTGTTAAGAACGCTATTAATGTTATATTGTGTACTTCCATCTGCTTCACATCAGTAGATGTAAAATGTCAATTTGTCCTATTTTCAGTAATGTTTAATACATTTAGTTAATGTGTTTTTTTCTAGCGCTTTCTCATTAGTAGGCTCTTGCGATTGTGCGAATATTCTGTTTTCCATCTGTCAGTTGTGATAACTTGTATTAATGATCCTTGGATGATTCAGTTACTACATCTGGGGTTGCAATGTAGTAGTGATTTTCTGTCATTCCCTCTTCATTTGTTAACTGGCCTTTTGTTTTGTTTTTGGTAAGGAAGAGCTTTCCCTTTTTTCTCTCCATCTTTCAGTATCACTGTGGTCTCATGGATTCCTTTTATACTCAACATGCTATATATTCTTTTCCTGTTGTTATTATTTATTGACCAGTGGGAGTCTTCATCCTTTTGAAATGGTCCTGTTGGTCTTTGAGTACTCTGTGCTTTCTGGCACAAGATATTCTGGGGTTGCCTTGTATTTTCCTTGCTCCAAATCTGAAATCAATCATTTTCCTAAGGAGCCCTGGTTTCTGCTAGTGGAGAATGGTATTTAGAAACCAAGATGGGGGGCTGGATGTATGTAGACAAGAAACTAAAAACACTGCTTGTCATTTTGGTAGTATGTTGCCATTTAAGAGGACTTTCACATACATTTAAAAATGGTTTGTCATTTCGTCCTTTCTGCAGTCCTGCCTTAAAGTTAGGCAGGTGGAATAATAAAATCTTTATTTAAAAAAAAAGCCAAAATGAGGTGTTAAAAGGATTAACTTTCCCAGAATTATAAGACTAGTAAGAGCAGGTTCCAGGAGCAAAACCCATGTCTTTATACCTGGTACTTTATGTTTTTCTTTTTCTTTTTTCCCCACAGTACATGGTATCCTAAAAAGTATGTTTAGATGTCTTTAAAAAGCTATCTTGCTGATTCTTGGTCATTGCCAGCTCCACGAAAGAGAGAAAGCTTCCTTTGTGAGACTAAATGATAAATGACTAGAGCCTGGAGAATATTTGCGTCCTTCTTAGCATCGCCATCGGGAGCCCCTTTTGTGATGGAGTTCACTAACTGGGCTTTCAGTGATCCTCTGTATGCATGGGATATTTGATTTGTGACTTGGAGAGCCTAGTTTGAAAACAGTACATGGTCGTACCTAAACTATCTCTTTACAGCCTGTAATCATGCCACTCCTAGAGAAGCAGGAAGCCTAATAGTTTATTTTTTAAAGGCTGTGCTTAATGCTGTGATTTGGTATTTTACTGTGTGAAGGTCTTTTCCTTAACTTGTTTTGTTGTCAAAAAACACAAGCTTTTTTTTTCATGAACACACCAAGGAACTGTTTTAGACACTTTTTCCCCTGTTCTCTCTCCACTATGCCATTTTAATACCTCAGATATACAAGGTATCAGTTTACATACTGTGTGTATATTTGTGTTTTATACATTAAAAAGTTTTTTTTAGTCCCCCAAGAACCATTTTATTTTTCGCTAATAGTAGCGATATCACACTTATTGAGAGTGCATGGAAACAAGGGAGAAAGGAAGGATGGATATGATTTGTAATATAATAGTACATTTTATATTACAACAGTATATTTTGATATAAAATTTCTTTATTGAATAAATAAATGCAGCATGTAGATTATTTCAATCCTAATAGCACTGTGTTCTTTTAACACTGAGGTTCCCTGAAAGCTAAACTTATCCTACATCTGCAAAGATAGTAATATTTCATCCATAGAGAGTTTCAGAGTCTATGATCTGAATTTTTTCTCCCATCCAAACAGATAAGTGGAACTCTTAGCAATATTGCTGCTGCTTCAGTCGTGTCCGACTCTGTGTGACCCCATGGACGGCAGCCCACCAGGCTTCCCCGTCCCTGGGATTCTCCAGGCAAGAACACTGGAGTGGGTTGCCATTTCCTTCTCCAATGCATGAAAGTGAAAAGTGAAAATGAAGTCGCTCAGTCGTGTCCGACTCTAGCGACCCCACGGACTGCAGCCCACCAGGCTCCTCCATCCATGGGATTTTCCAGGCAAGAGTACTGGAATGGCGTGCCATTGCCTTAGTGAACTTAATCTTTTCCAGTATTGTTTTTCTTTGGAATTCTTGGATGTGTCAAGATACTATTTAAATGCATTTTAACCTTTAAAGGACACATGCATTTTTTTTTCCCTTGAAAAATTCCCCCTTTGCTCTACTGTAATCCCAAATAAAGAACTCTTGAGTCTAAGGAGTAGAAAGAGAGACTGCAGTTAAATTCCCTAGAATACAAGATCTTTTAAAGCATTTACCCAGTGCAGACTATTTTGGGTGCTTTATGGCTTTGTTCAGAAGCATTTCTCTGTATGTCAGTCTTTTTATTGTTGCTTCCTGCCGCTGTCTTCTCGTTTGTCTTTTGCTGTCTCTCCCTCTCCCAATCTTCCTTTCATTTCTCTTTTCCTTCCCTCCTATTTCCTCTCTCTCCTACATGTTATCTTCTTTGTTTTCGTTCAGGACTATGAGAGTAAATTGCAGGCCTTGCAGAAACAGGTGGAGACGCGATCCCTGGCTGCAGAAACAACTGAAGAGGAAGAGGAGGAGGAAGAAGGTGAAATCTAGAGACTGAAACTTTCCTCTGTAGATGTTTTGAATCTGTGTTGTCAAATTCCTGAGCCAGTTTAAAGATGATTTAAAAGATGCTTGAGGCTAAGAGTCCAGGCTGTACTCTATGAAGTGGGGGTGGGACTAATAGTGTCTCTTAGAACCCAAGGTTTCTGAGCATAGTCTCCATAGAAATCTCTTGGGCAGTTTACATAAACTGTCTCATATTACCATACATATGAAGTTTATATAGATGTGACAAGCAAATATAGAGCTTAATCTTTGTTAAGATGCCCTGTTTTACGGATTCCCCTGGTGGCCCAGTGGTTAAGATTCCACATTTCCAATGTAGGGGGCGAGGGTTTGATCCCTGTTTAGAGAACTAAGATCCCACATGCTGAGTGGTGTGGCCCAAAAAAAAAAAAAAAAAAACAAACAAACAAACCAGGATGCTCTGTTTTATTTGCTGGTTTATGTCAGGATTACCCCGTGAGGACTTTGGAATGTAGAAGCGTGCATTAAATCTCTTTCTGGCAGATTGCTCATCACATTGTTTTGTCATACCTACCTGTCTTAAGTTTTCTAGAATTTCTTAGTTGAAATTAAAATGCGGTGTGAACATTAATCATATTTTATTTTTTCACCCAGCCTCTTCAGTAATCTCAAGGCTTCATAATAACTTTAAAGAAACTCTTAATTTGTACACTGAATTCTTTATTTTTAAATATCTATGTGAAAACTGACCTTTTTTTTCCTCTACTAGAAAGGAAAATAGATCTGTTTCAAGTTGTACAACAGACTAAGGGTTTTTCTTTATTATAAGCCACACCGAGCTGTATCTTAAAAAAAAAGAAAGAAAAACTGGAAAGTAACTTGATTTTTTTAAAAAGCTGACGTATAGGAGGGATGTAATTTCTACATAGTTATGCGTCCACCATTAAATACACCTGGTTTGCTTTTTCAGTTCCGTGGACACAACATGAATTTGAGCTGGCCCAGTGGGCCTTCCGGAAGTGGAAGTCTCACCAATTCACCTCATTAAGGGACTTACTCTGGGGCAATGCCGTTTACCTAAAGGAGGCCAATGCCATCAGTGTGGAACTAAAGAAGAAGGTATGAAGGTTGTGGGAACAGGGACCATCCTGAGGCAGAGCTGAGCCTGATGGGCTTCATGGTCCTCGTTTTGAGACCACCTTTCCCTTGGGTGAACTCAGCAGCTTTTTGCTGTGAAACAGGTTTGTATATGCCTTCATTTAACATATGTGCCTGGAATGAAGTAGGTACTGGTTGTTGTTTAGTTGCTAAGTCATGTCTGAGTCTTTGTGACCCCATAGACTGCAGCACACCAAGCTTTCCTGTCCTTCACTATCTCCCAGAGTTTGTTCAGATGCCCATTGAGTTGATGATACTATCTAACCATCTCATCCTCTGCCACCCTCACCTCCCCCTGCCTTCAGTTTTTTCCAGCATCAGAGTCTTTTCCAATAAGTCTGCCCTTCACATCAGGTGGCCAAACTATTGGAGCTTCTGCTTCAGCATCAGTCCTTTCAATGAATATTCAGGACTGATTTCCTTTAGGATTGACTGGTGATCTTCTTGCAGTCCAAGGGACTCTAAAGAGTCTTCTCCAGTACCACAATTCGAAAGTATCAATTCTTCAGCATTCAGCCTTCTTTATGGTCCAACTCTCACATCCAAACATGACTGCTGGGAAAACCATAGCTTTGACTATACGGACCTTTGTTGGCAAAGTGATGTCTTTAAGTATTTGTTAAATGAAATTTTTAAAATAACATGTTTTCTAGCCTCTTTTATATATGAGGAGACTGTATTCCTGATGAGAGTTAAAGAAACATATCAGTAGAAAAATATTTCTCTTGGGTTCTGAAAATCTCAGTTTTCCTTTAGTTCTCTACCATTAAGATGGCACCTTTAAGTCCTCTGTGCCTTCTCCTCTACTAGGCTCTGAGAGGCAGTTTTGTGTAATGGACAAGCACATGCATTCTGCAACCAGACAGCCAGGTTCCTACCCCAACTCTCCCAGTTGTTTGACTCTAGTAACCTGGGCCTCTAGTCACTCACCTACAGAGGGAGTTTAGCAACTGGACCTGCTACCCAGGGTTTTTGTGATTTCCTGAGGGGTAAGAGAATGAATACCCATACAGTGCCAAAGTAGTGTCTACGCATGGTAATTGTGATGCCAGAAACATCATACCACAGTATAGATTCGTTGTTCTGCATGTCCCTCTGTTTGACAGTCTCCTGACTGCTAAGATTATGGGGAATAGGATGAGGGGGCAGTATTGAGAAGTAGGTAAGATCTCACACTGCCTGACTTTGGGGAAAAATCATTCTGTTTTTCTAGGGCTATATTTTTAGTTTTGTGAAATAGGAATAAAATCTCTTATTCTTTTGTAACTCCATCTCATTTTGTGATTATATATGAACTATTTTCCTCTTCAAATAGATTAAGTGATGGCAGGGACTAGGTCTTTTTTTTCTCACAGCTATACCTAGCATTTCATTAATGGTTGGTTAAAAAAAAAAAAATAGGGAGTTACCAAGAAATAAATGACATGATGAATGCAAAGCACTTTTCTGTAGTAAACACTTTTAAGAGTAACAGTTATAATCCTCTGAATTTAACAGAAAACCTTAGCACGTGTCCACCTGCTCTCATTTGGAGATGCATTCCTGGGCTCACCTTCTGTTCTCTATGGAAGTCTTTGTTCAGTCAACCAGGATATATTTATTGAGGTTTTAGGTTGTGCAAAAACACTGTGCCAGGCCAGGAAAACAAAGACTGTAAATAGCTAAATGATTAATAGACAAGTAGCCACGTTTCTCATTAATCAGAAGCTGTTGACCACATGCTGCTGTTTGACGTCTTTCCCATTGGGCCTGATTATGTTGCCTTGTTTCCGAACCTCACTTGGAAAAACAAAAAGCCTATTTGTCCATGGTTTCTTCTGTCCCTTTAGGTGCAGTTTCAGTTTGTTCTGCTCACGGACACGTTGTACTCCCCTCTGCCTCCTGAACTGCTTCCCACTGAGACTGAAAAAACTCAGGAAGACAGACCTTTCCCTCGTACAGTGGTAGCTGTAGAAGTTCAGGATCTGAAAAATGGAGCAACACATTATTGGTCTTTGGAGAAACTTAAGTATGAAAACATTACATGTAAAGCCAGTTGCTTTTGTTTAGAAAATAGTAATGAATTGCTCATGCGGGCTCTTTTCTCTGTGATGTTGCCACTGCTTCCTTTCTGTGTATCTAAATGCTGTTGCTGGTGTTGGTAATAGCACTGTCCATTCGTTTTCTTCTAAGAGAACAAATCGTGCTCTGTGAATACCTTTGTCATTTGTAGAGGTGATTTACCCTCCATAATGTTCCTTTGGCAGCGTGTGTACCAAATTTGAAATGACGAAGGGAAGATTACATGGCACCTTGTGCAAAGATGGCACGCAAATCTGGCAGGGAGGGGGGTGGAATTAAAATTAATTAACCCTCCATAGACCCTCTTATATTTTATAACTCTTAATTTTATAATATCTGTTTCTGTCTTGGATCTAGTAATTATTCGTCTTTTCTGTCCTGGATCTCATGATGATGGTGAATAAACAGGAACGTTATAGCATAGCTTCCTTTGCCTTTAGTATAATGAAGTATTTTGTGCTGTTTCAGTATGTTTGAGATACCATATGCCATTGAACTACATTTATCCTGGGACTCAGTAGAGATTAGGTGGCCATTCTTGACTTTCTTGATGGCTTCTCTCTATATTCTGACACCTTGGATACTGAGTGTTAGAGTTTCTGTGCTTTTTGCCTTCATTCTTTTTTAATATCATTAAATGGTGGGAGCAGCTTTTTAAAACCTTGCACGGAAGATCCTTCCAGTGTGAAACTTTGATGTGACTTTGTGATACTAACCCAATGCATTTTACGTTTACTGTCCAGGCAGAGGCTGGACTTGATGAGAGAGATGTATGACAGAGCAGGGGAGATGGCCTCCAGCGCCCAAGATGAAAGTGAGACCACCATGACTGGCAGCGATCCATTTTATGATCGGTTCCATTGGTTCAAACTTGTGGGAAGGTATGTGATGATTTTATTCTTTTCAGGTAATGGTTTTAATTGTTTAAAGCCTCAAAGGTATTACATAAAGTTAAAGAAAAAAGTACAAAAAAGCCCCCATTTATAATCTTATTCGCTTACACATAGCCACTGTACCATTTGGTATATTTTCCTTCCCTTTTATCCAGCTGGCAGATTTAAGTCTCAGACTTTGAAACAAAGTAGCTGACAGTTTTCCCTGCCTCTCAACTCATTCACAAAATGTCTTAATCTTGACCAAGATAGATTTAAAAGAAAAAGAAAACCTGTGTCTGTATCTGGCATGGTTCAGAATCACAGTATGACATGCAGTTTATCAGACTACAATTTCTCCATGACCTGCTACGTCCTCACTTTAATTTTTAAAACAGTGCATCTCAGTTTAGTCTTTACCAAGAGTGAATAGTTGCACACCTGAGTAGCCTGCTTGCACCTCTTTTATATATACTTTAGTCAGCATTGAATGTGAGGCCATATTGAGTCAAGTTCTTAGAGATTTGGAATTTTAAAAGCAGAGAAATGTAAGTTTTCACCTTAATGATTTCAGAATTTGAATTATTTTCTGATTGAGAAAACTTTCTGACAGTTTTAAAGGACCTGGGTTCAAAGGTGAAGCTGAAGTTGTAGCATTTTGTAGAAATGAAATTAGTCTTTTTCACTCTACTCTGATAGTAGAGTGTGTTTTCATTTAAAGAGATGAATTGGCCAGACACATCTTACCCAAGCAAGGTATATACCTACTTTGCCATATATCATTCATCCATTTTGTTTTCTGCTCCACAATGACATGGAGATTGGAATAAAGATTTAAACTTTATTATTTCACTTGATATTGAGTGGCTCCTTTGAGGCCTGGCTGCTAATCTTTTGTGTGAACGGGAGAACATAAATGTTTTACAGCACGTTATTTACCTGGCATATTCTACTCATGTATTTCCTTTGCTTTTCTTATTCTAAGGACCAGTCCTTGTTCCCTTTCACCTGAACCAGATGATTTATGCTTATTTTGTCCTTTTGCTTTTCCACTTGCTTATTTTGTTTTGGTTCCTCAGTGGGTTCTGTCCTGTTGGCACCTGTAGCTTCCTGTTTAACCGACTGTTCCTCTCTCCTTGGCTGTGTCCATCGGCGTGTCCCCTGGTGTCTAGCTCCCCCATTTTCCACGGCTGTGTGAATGAGCGCCTTGCTGACCGCACACCCTCCCCTACTTTTTCCACGGCCGATTCCGACATCACTGAGCTGGCTGATGAGCAGCAAGAGGAGATGGAGGACTTTGATGAGGAGGCATTCGTGGATGACACCGGCTCTGACGCAGGGACGGAGGAGGGCTCAGATCTCTTCAGTGACGGGCACGACCCGTTTTACGACCGGTCCCCATGGTTCATTTTAGTGGGAAGGTTGGTGAGGTTAAAGTGAGAAAGGCGAAAAGGGACCAGCTCTTGCTCTAAAGAGGCTCCTTATGCAATTTTGGACAATTTTGCTTTAATCTAGTTCAATTCATGATGCAGGTGAGAGAGCCCTCAGGCAGCGTCTGGGAGCTACTTGGCCTCCTCAGTACAACATATGTGGCAGTGTGTGAAGACTTTACATGGAGGATCCCTTGTCTTAAAAGCCTAGTAATTTTGTTCTGAAGGAGGAGACCCCAGAGGAGAAAGTAATTAAGGCCAAGAGTCACACTGTTCTGGAGTTGGAGAGTGTTATTGTTGGTCTGATAGTTCCTCTTGTAGGAATGTGAGTGAGGAAGCCTAAGGGAGCAATATGAGAGGGAGAACAGAGCAAGTCCAATGTTAGGAGAAAGGGATTCTTGGCATCAGCAGGAATCACAGGGACAAACGTAGAGTCAGGAGTAACATTAGGTTTATTTCTTGCATAGTCTATGAGCCCAGAAAAGAATCAGGAACGTGAAATTCCCTCTTTGTCTAACTCAGATGGATACCTTTCTTTTGCAGTTTCATGGATCTTTGGCTTCTGCTAAGATTTTACCTGTAGGCATTGTAATGATGAATCTCATAAAAGTATCTGTTGAGACCGTCAACAATGGATATTTGTTCAGTGCTCCATGACACTGCCTTGTGTTGAGTTTAGCTGCCAAACTGAGGCATTGTCTCTGGCCCCATCTGTCAGTGATGCAGAGCTCTCATGCACATGTTCCTCATACTGGGATCTTTGTCTACATCCTTCCAATCTTCATGCTGAAGTAATTTTAATTACAAATTCAACAGTGCAGCACTCACTGGATTTAAAAAAGTATTATGTTTCGAGGTATTACATTTAATTTCAGTGGTAATTTAAAACCATGTTTTGTTGAACCCTTTAAAAATAAAGGGAAATTACTTCAGTGTTAATGGGTTAGCACAAGTTATCTAAAAATAAACTAAAGTGCAGCAAGTCTCCTGACCCACTAGGTATGTAAGGTTCTAAAGCTTAGCTAATAGTATGGTGTTGGTTGGTTACCTGGTGAGAATTAAATGTAGAAGATAATCAGCTTTATGGAAAGGGAGAAAAGAAGTGCTTTTTTGATAGAAATGAAGACCTTAGTTATGACCATAGGTTGGAATATTGGATTGGAATATTAGACAGCCTCAGGGTTTTATAATGGTAAAGGGGCATTTATTTAGGTTTTCCATGAATAAATGTAAAGGGATTATACAGCCATGAATATTGTCTGGTGTATGCCGGGAACAGATGTTCAGGATTTCAGAGGAGAAGATTTATATTAAAACTGAGGAAGGCAGTACTATGCACGAATCAAGGGGCCATAACGCGTTCCTGGTTTTACGGCCATTCCTAGCCTCTTTTCTAAGAGGGTCCGAAGTTGGAACCAAGTTTTTATGGGTAAACTGCTCAGTCCTGGTGCCGGTTGTGCAGCTTCTCACCTTCTCACGCTGCTCACTTTTTTTCTGTATCATCGTACATGAGGAATAGGTGGCTTCACACTATGTGGCATGTTGGAAAGAACACTGACCTAACAGGGCTGACAACTTAAACTGAGGCCTGTTGGGTTCTCAAGTGTAAAATAGAGAGTTAGGTAAGAAAAAAAAGAAATAGATCTTTTTATTCTTTCTTATTCTCTCATGCATTCTAGAAGAGTGAATATTCTGGTTAAGAGTTCTACTCGGAAGCATTTGTATTTTGAGCCAGTTGTATGGAAAACTTAAGTCAGAATCCCACTTAATGGGGAAATTCTCTGCCTTAAGATGTATGTATTTTCTCTCCTTTTAATCATATCAGATTGAATTGTAAGTGTAAGGCAGTCACCTCTACTTCAATTTTCAAATAAATTACTTGTGGAACTATGGCTTAGGAATTGACTTTTCCATTTCTTTGTGTTCCCTGGTTCTGAAACTCCCTTGACTTTGCGAGGAAAGCAGTAGGGAGGAGGTGAAATCGTAGTGGTCAGCAGAGTGAAGGGTAGCTCTTTATTTTCACCCTTGATGGCATTTCTTACCTACAGACAATTCATAGCAACACAGTGTCACCCAGTTACATACCAGTCATTCTCTGTGTAAAAGGAGTAACTTCTTTGCTGTTTTTGTGATTCATGGGATTAGATTTCCCCTATTGACATATAATTGCAAATACAATTAACACAAAATTTCTAGTTTTTTAAAAAATTCCATTTGTAGGTTTTGATTCATGGCCTTGGCTGCCTCTGGTGAATTTTTATATGAAAATTAAAAGAGCTTGTCCCTTTAGCTGTTCTCTTATGGCATGCTGGGATGTTATGAATCATCCATCATCACTTGGGATGAAATGTGAAGTATTTAAGCTAGTCTTCTGGTTAAAGGTCTCCTATGTTATTCTGTGACCTAAGTACCTGAACTGACATTCTTTCTGTAACTAGGATCATAATTGCGCTGGTCTTCATTATCTTTGTGTTGACAGAATTTGTTTCCCTTTTTATGTACCCTCACAGAACTTTATGCTAATATATCCTTTATATCTTCCCCTCTCTCATCCCTCTTCTCTTTCAGTCTGCTAGATCAGGATACAAGGATTCTCAAGAATGAATAATAACTATAAAAATTCCAGTTTTAAAAGCTTTGTAAGACAGCTTTTATAAAGTCCAGAGCATTGATTTTGGGTTGGAGAGCCTGTGTTCTCATAGGTCAAAGAGCTGTCTAGAGACTGTGGGGTTGTGTAGACACAGGGCCGATGCCCATACCACTGCCTTCAAATTCTAGAGCTCTCTCTCTGAAAAGGGAAATCCGCAAGGATACTTTGTATTCTTACACTTTTGAAGTAGCCATTGCCATAGACAGAAAGGGGATTCTCATCTTTACTGTGTGCTCAGATAGTACTTATTTCTTGGGACTTGCCTGGCAGTCTAGCAGTTAGGACTGAGCTTCCACTGCAGAGACCCAGGTTTGTTCCCTGGTCGGGGACTTAGGATCCAGCATGGCATGTAGCACAACCAAAAAGTTAAAAAAATAATTTTTAAAAAAGGGTTCTTATTTTTGAATAGCTACTTTTAAATATGAAAACAGCTGTATAAATTAAATATGGTTAAGAATCTAAACATGTTGTACATAGTTAATATCTATTATGAGTATGACTTTGAAAAATCAACCCAATATAAAGTTGAATGGTGTTGCTTCTTACCTCTGGTTTAACCTGTTTTTCTGGAAAAATCTTCCACTTAGAGAGCAAATCATTTTCCCATTCACTTATGTCCATAGATATTCAGTCATTCAACAGCTATTTTTTGAGTGCATTTATTCAGTAAATCTAGCAAGGCCCTCTGCAGACAATGGCAAGTAAAACCAGACATGGTTCCTGCCCTCACGGGTTTTCCGTGTGGTGGGTGAGATGGATAGATGATTGCGTAAGTAAATGGAAATCATAGCAGTGATGGAGTTGTGTGTTACTGAGATCATAGAACATTGGGGAAACCTGTCCTAAGAGAGTGGTATTTGAAATAAGACCTCAAGATGTGAAATCAAAGGTTTGGAATGGGTAGTAGAGCTCAGAGAGGACAGCAGACAGGGATGGAGCATGCGCCATGGCTCTTTAATAGTAAAGGGATTGGAAGGGGGCAGTGGCTGGAATGCTGGCAGAAGATGAAGGTGGTCTGTATGTGTGCTGACTTTGGAAGTGAAATGATTCATTTAGTACCTTAAGCCAAATTCTTAGTCTTTAAACTGTGTCATAGTAGTTGATGTTTGAGAGTCTTGTTTGTAATCCTTTTCAGACTTTTTATTTAAAGATTTTTTCACCATACAGCTTTTAGCCCTCTTTTTTAGCATTGCCCTCCCCCCTTTGGAGCAGACTGAAAGGGAAGCAGATGTCGTTTGATCTGATTCCATGTTCATTTGCAATTGTGGCTTTTTTTTGGTTATACTTTCATTCATATTTCATTTATGCTCTTTTACTTTTATTAACATTTGTTTTCCTGTGGTGTATTTTGTCTGTTTTCAGAATTGTTTTCATTTCTTTGAGTTGAAATCCCAAGAATCTACTCCATCTTCCTTTGCTTTGTTTTAAAGTAGATTCAGAGCAGGAAAAGGTGCAGACATGCATACAAGCATACCTCGGAGATATTGCTGCTTGGTTTCCAGACTACCACAGTGAAAGCAAATATTGCAGTAGCCAGTTGCATGCCTTTTTTGATTTCCTAGTGCATGTAAAAGTTATGTTTACATTACATTTGGTCTATTAAGTGTGCAAAGCATTGTGTCTAAAAAAACAACATACATATCTTAATTTGGGCTTCCCAGGTGGCTTAGCAGTGTAGAACCCACCAGCCAGTGCAGGAGATGCAGGTTCAATCCCTGATCCAAGATTACCTGGAAAAGGAAATGGTAACCCACTCCAGTGTTCTTGCCTGGAAAATCCTATGGACAGATAAAGCTGGCAGGCTACAGTCCATGGGGTTGCAAAAGAGTCAAACACATTTTAATAACTAAACAATGATGACCTTAATTTAAAAATACTTTATTGCTTAAAAAAAAAAAAATGCTAGCCGTCATCTGAACCTTCAGTGAAATAGACTCTGCTGGTAGAGGCTGCTGTTTGATAGCATTTTACCCACTGTGTTGTTACTGTGGAACTTTCCAAATTGGAATCAGTCCATTCGAACCCTGCCCCTGCTTTATCAAGTATATTTATGTAGTATTTTAAATCCTTTGTTAACCATTTCAAAAATCTTCCCAGTGGCTTCACTGGAAATAGTTTCCATCTCAGGAAGCCACTTTCTTTGCTCCTCCATAAGAAGCAACCCTTCATCCCATAAAGTTTTATAAGACAGCAGTTTATTCACATCTTTAGACTCCTCTTCTAATCCCTGTTCTCTTGCTGTTTCTACCACATCTGCACTTAACTTACTCCATCGAAGTCTTGAATCCCTCAAAGTCATCCATGGGGGTTGAAAACTTCATCTAAACTCGTGTTAATATTGATACTTTGACTTCTTCCCATTAATCACAGATGTTCCTAATGGCATCTACAATGACGTATCCTTTTGAGATCCATCAAAGAAACCACTGTCTATGGCAGCTGTAGCCTTATAAAATGTACTTCTTAATTAATAAGACTTGAAATTTCGTCAAAATGACTTCTTGACCCATGGGCTGCAGAGTGTGTGTTGTGTTAACAGGCATAAAAACCTTAATCTCCATCAGGGCTCGTGGGTGACCAGGTGCATTGTCAGTGAGTGGTAATATTTTGAAAGGACTCTAGCTCCTGCCCCTGAGCAATAGGTCTCAACAGTAGACTTAAAATATTCCATAAAGCATGTTGTAAAAAGATGTGCTGATCATCTAGACTTCGTTGTTTCATTTATAGAACACAGACTACATTTAGTGTAATTCTTAAGGGCCCTAGGATTTTCAGAATGGTAAGTGGGGATTGGCTTCAGCTTCAAGTCACCAGTTGCATTAACCCCTAATGAGAGTCAGCCTGTCCTTTGAAGCTAGACATTGACTTCCTTCTAGCTCTGCAAGTCTTAGATGTCATCTTCTTCCAATAGAAGGCTGTTTCATCTGCATTGAAAATCTGTTATTTAGTGTTTTTGTTGTTGTTCAGTTGCTAAGTCATGTCCAGCTCTTTGCAACCCCCTGGACTACAGCATGCCAAACTCCCCTGTCCTTCACTGTCTCCTGCAATTTGCTCAAATTCATGTCCACTGAGTCAGTGATGCTATCTAACCATCTCATCCTCTGCCGCCCCTCTTCTCCTTTTGCCTTCAATCTTTGCTAGCATCAGGGTCTTTTCCAGTGAGTCAGCTCTTTGCATCAGGTGGCCAAAGTATTGGAGCTTTAACTTCAGCACCTGTCCTTCCAATGAGTATTCAGGGTTGATTTCCTTTAAGATTGACTGGTTCAATTTCCTTACAGTCCAAGGAACTCTCAAGAGCCTTCTCCACCACCACAGTTTGAAAGCATCCATTTTTTGATGCTCAGCCTTCTTTATGATCCAACTGTACATGACTACTGGAAAAACCATAACTTTGACTATATAGACTTTTGTCAGCAAAGTCATGTAATCCTTTTTAATATGCTGTCTAGGTTTGTCATATCTTTCCCTCCCAGGAGCAGATGTCTTTTAATTTCAAGGCTGCCGTCACCATCCACAGTGATTTTGGAACCCAAGAAAATAAAATCTGTCACTGCTTCCACTTTTTCCTCATCTGTTTGCTATGAAGTGATGGGACCAGATGCCATGATCTTAGTTTTTTTGAATGTTGAGTTTTAATCCAGCTTTTTTTCACTCTCCTCTTTAACCCTCATCAAAAAGCTCCTTAGTTATTTAGTGTTAGCTACCTTCATTAATTATCTCAGCTGGATCTTCTGGATAATTTGCTGTAACTCCTACATCAGTACTTCTGCTTCCTTTTGCACTTTTATGTTATGGAGACAACGTCTTTCCTTAAGCATCATAATCCAATCTCTGCTAGTTCCATACTTTTCTTCTGCAGCTTCCTCATCTCTCTTGGCCTTCATAGAAGTAAAGGGAGAGGACCTTGCTCTGAATTAGGCTTTGGCTTACGGCAGTGTTGTGGCTGGTTTGATCATGTATCCAGACCACACAAACTTTATATCATCAATAAGGCCTTTTCACTTTCTTATATCATTTGTGTATTCACTGGAGTAGCACTTTTAATTTCCTTCAAGAACTTTTCCTTTGCATTCACCGCTTCGCTGACTGACACACAAAGCCTAGCTTTAAGGCTGTCTCAGCTTTCAGCTTGCCTTCCTTACTAAGCTTAAAGTTTCTAGCTTTTTATTTCAGGTAAGAGACATGAGACTCTTCGTTTCACTTAAACACTTAGAGGCCATTGTAGGCTAATTACTTGTCCTGATTTCAGTATTGTTGTGTCTCAAGGAATGGGGTGGGGGCGGGGCTCAAGTATAGGAAGAGACAGGGGAATGCCTGTTGGTGGAGTAGTCAGAACACACATTTACCGAGTAAGTTCACTGTCTTGTATAGGTGTGGTTTGTGGCATCTCAAAACAATTACAGCAATAACATCAAAGGTCACAGATCACCATAAAAAATACAATGATAATGAAAAACTTTGAAATATTATGAGAATTACCAAAATGTGACAGAGAGTCATGGAGTAAGCAGATGTTGTTGGGAAAATGGTGCCTTGCTGGAGACATGGTTACCACAAACCTACTTATAAAAAACGCAGTATCTGCAAAGTGCAAAACAGTGGAGCACAATAAAACGAGGTATGCCTGTATGTGTCACATTGGGTTACATTTGATTTCTTGACTTAAATGTTTACCTTTTGTCTTGTCTCGTGTCCAAGGATCAGCATATACCAAGTGGGAAGATAGGAGCAACAGTAGGAACTAGGTTGTTTCCCATCCACTAACTGGAATAAACACCCAAACTTTGTGATCACCAGTTTGTATTGCTTAAAGAAAAAATCAAAAGCTACAAAATTATGAAAGAAGATAAAAAGAGAACCAATGTGATACAACTTTGCTAGTTCATCTGAAGTAGAAAACGTTAGGTCTTATTTTGTGTATCTGATTTCTGAGTAAGGTTTTGGGCTCTGGAAGCAAAAGACACCCTTTGCGGATCGGTGTCTCCTTCCTTAGCATTTTTGTTGATGTCCATCCTGAGTCTCCTGCAAGCTCACTAACAGATATTTCTGGCTTCATAGCCTTTCTGCCCATATGTGTCAGTCACCTTGCCTAAATATAGTCATTTCTTAGGGTAAAAATAAAGACCCACAGTGTTGTGACTTGAAATCTATTTTAGAGTTATTAACTGTATTTCAGTCACATTTCTCTGGCCTTTTTTTTTTTTTTTCTTTTTTTTTGATCTCCTGATTTCTGTTTTATCTATCAGGAAAAACAAAACAAAACCTCTTTATATAGTTACATGAAAAGGTTGAACTCCTTAATGGGTTCCCTTTTCCCCACCCTTAGCAGTATTCATATCTTAGAAGTCTACTTCCAACTGTTAACTCCTCTACCTGTTGTAATTTTTATAGGGAGTGATTTAGTGTAAGTTGATCTTTCACAAGCATTTGCATTTGTTTATATGTTATTTGTGCCGAAAAAGCATCTGGAGACAGTCTGAGAGTACAAAACAGAGCGGCAACCTTAAGACAGGGCCCAGAAGCCAGCTCACAGTTTCATGAAGATATTCTCGGTAAATCTGAAAGCCAGCCTCTCTGTCTGTGGGATGCTCAGATGCTTGTCTCCTGGTGTCTGTCTCTAGGGCCTTTGTTTACCTGAGCAACCTGCTGTACCCCGTGCCCCTGATTCACAGGGTGGCCATCGTCAGTGAGAAGGGAGAGGTGCGTGGATTTCTGCGTGTGGCTGTGCAGGCCATTGCAGGTAGGTGCCCCTCTTCTGAAATGAAAGCTGTGGGTTCTTTGCCTTGAGACAAAGCAGGCCGGTTCCGTATGGGCCGTGTTTCAGTTACACACTTCAAAACAAACCGTGGTGCATCTGACTATCTCAAAGAGAGCCTTTACTGCTTCCTTTCTAACTTTTCTTCCCAGATTTCACAGGTAGATCCTGTTTGGTTTGTAGTAGATCCTACTGCTATTTTTGAATAATGGGGTGAAAGGATTTCCTTTACCATGAGGAACAACTCTTGGATTAACTTTATAAAAGTAATTTGCATTTTAAATAATGGATTTTAACTGCTTCAGAAGTAACAAGATTTTCAGACATTTTCTTGCCTACTTTTCTCTCAGGATACAGCTAGACATTTTGTGCTTTGGCTGCAGTTTTGTAATGCATGGATCAAGATTTTGATACATTACACTTTTCCAAGATCCAGCCTACCTTCTGAGGAAAGAACATGGCTATTCCCTGTTAGCTTTTCTGTTTTAATTTCCAAATGCTGTGCTGTATTTAATGACCTTTCAGCTTTTCCCCATGGAAATGTGTGACAGTCACCAATGTTGACTTTATGGTGGTCTCCACAAATTCAGTCTAGTATTTTTCAAATATTTGTTGAGTATTATTGAATATAGGAAAGGGAACAGTATTTCTAATTATGATATTTGAGCAGTATCAAGAATCAAACTGATTCTTTATTAACTAGTTTCATTTGAGCAAGGAGAGGGGTATGTTTCCCTGAGTGGAGATGGAAACCCTATTTGATCTTACTGCTTTGGTCTCATTCTTTCTCATGCAAAAGACTTGTTCTTTAGTATCTCCTCTTATATTAAATTTTTGGGACCTTAAGTTTCCACTGCTTTCCTGTTTATTTTGTAATCCAATGAGTCATTTTCCCTCGGCCCCATATGTCATCTCATCCTTGCTTTTTTCTTTTCCTGCTTAGCGGATGAAGAAGCTCCTGATTATGGCTCTGGAATTCGACAGTCAGGAACAGCTAAAATATCTTTTGATAACGAGTACTTTAATCAGGTGAGAAATCTTCCAGGAAGAGAAAAGCCCTGTGGAAGGAGAAAGAAGTAGACAGATTTGTTAGGAGGATGGATGTTCAGTACTGGAGGGAAGTTCTCCCTAGAATTAAAGGGTGTAGGTAGCCGCAGGATTGTTTAATAGAACATAGGACATGTCTGACAGTTCCCAAGGCGAGGGTGAAGGCCCAGCATTTACACTATGTGGTATCACCTTTTCTCAGTTCAGTTCAGTTCAGTCGCTCAGTCGCGTCTGACTCTTTGCGACCCCATGAATCACAGCACGCCAGGCCTCCCTGCTGCTGCTGCTAAGTCGCTTCAGTTGTGTCCAACTGTGTGCAACCCCATAGACGGCAGCCCACCAGGCTCCCCTCGTCCCTGGGATTCTCCAGGCAAGAACACTGGAGTGGGTTGCCATTTCCTACTCTAGTGTATGAAAGTGAAAAGTGAAAGTGAAGTCGCTCAGTTGTGTCTGACTCTTAGCGACCTCATGGACTGCAGCCTACCAGGCTCCTCCATCCATGGGATTTTCCAGGCAAGAGTACTGGAGTGGGTTGCCATTGCCAGGCCTCCCTGTTCATCACCAACTCCTGGAGTTCACCCAAACTCATGTGCATCGAGTCGGTGATGCCATCCAGCCATCTCATCCTCTGTCATCCCCTTCTCCTCCTACCCCCAATCCCTCCCAGCATTGGGGTCTTTTCCGATGAGTCAGTTCTTCACATGAGGTGGCCAAAGTATTGGAGTTTCAGCCTCAGCATCAGTGCTTCCAGTGTACACCCAGGACTGATCTCCTTTAGGATGGACTGGTTGGATCTCCTTGCAGTCCAAGGGACTCGCAAGTCTTCTCCAGCACCACAGTTCAAAAGCATCAATTCTTCGGCACTCAGCTTTCTTCACAGACCAAATCTCACATGCATACATGACCACAGGAAAAACCATAGCCTTGACTAGACGGACCTCTGTTGGCAAAGTAATGTCTTTGCTTTTCAATATGCTGTCTAGGTTGGTCATAACTTTCCTTCCAAGGAGGAAACGTCTTTTAATTTCATGACTGCAGTCACCATCTGCAATGATTTTGGAGCCCCCAAAAATAAAGTCTGACACTGTTTCCCCATCTATTTCCCATGAAGTGATGGGACCAGATGCCATGATCTTAGTTTTCTGAATGTTGAACTTTAAGCCAACTTTTTCACTCTCCTCTTTCACTTTCATCAAGAGGCTTTTTAGTTCCTCTTCACTTTCTGCCATAAGGATAGTGTCATCTGCATATCTGAGGTTATTGATATTTCTCCCAGCAATCTTGATTCCAGCTTGTGTTTCTTCCAGCCCACTGTTTCTCATGATGTACTCTGCATATAAGTTAAATAAGCAGGGTGACAATACACAGCCTTGACGTACTCCTTTTCCTATTTGGAACCAATCTGTTGTTCCATGTCCAGTTCTAACTGTTGCTTCCTGACCTGCATATAGGTTTCTCAAGCATCAGGCAGTCCTTAATCCATGTAACTTTTCAGTCACAATTATTTGTGGGGCACATAAACAGACGTAAAAGAAACGTGGGAAAAATATGTTGTCATACTACTTATCATCTACTTATGCTGCCTTGTTTTCAGAGTGACATTTCTTCGGTTGCATTGACCCGTTCTGGTCTGTCCTTGGAGGAGCTGAGGATTGTGGAAGGACAGGGTCAGAGTTCTGAGGTCATTACTCCTCCAGAAGAAGTCAACCGAATGAATGACCTGGGTGTGTAATCAGAGTGCTGTGACTGGGGGTGCTTTCCAAGAGGGGAAAACACTGACTATTGTTAAGGATGATCACTACTTTTATCAACTAGTGATGGAAGAATACACTCTCCTCTCTGAAAGGTGCTTTGTCATTATTTGAACCATACCTGTGTTCATTTGACCTGCTTTAGATCTGAAGTCAAGCACTTTGCTGGATGGTAAGATGATGATGGAGGGATTTTCTGAAGAGATCGGCAACCACCTAAAGCTGGGCAGTGCATTCACTTTCCGGGTCACAGTGCTGCAGGCCAGTGGAATCCTCCCAGAGTATGCAGACATCTTCTGTCAGTTCAAGTAAGTATGCAGACATCTTCTGTCAGTTCAAGTAAGCCCCACTTTGCTCCTCCTTCCTAGCCATTAACCTGGATGGTGACTTTTGTGCGCTATAGAGTGCTGTTAGACTTGCCAGATTGTACACTCTCAAGAGAGAAATGACTCCCAGACCCTGAAATAAAATGCTTTCTTTACTCTGGTTGGGAGTAAGAAGTGGAAACAGGCAATGGAACGAAACAGAGTTCATAGTGGGAAGGAGTGCGGCCACACATCTTGCTAGAGGTTCAGTTGTGGACTGTCCCCCTCTGCCAGGAGTACAGGGTCAGATCCAGTTAAGCTTACTCATCAGCCTTTTTAATGTTCTTCATGCCAAAATGTCTTGTTAATAAACAAGTCTGAAATCAATGAATTATCCAACTGCCAATTATGCCTGTTTAATGCTTGGGAAAGACAAAATGTAAGTCGTTTAAAGAACAGCAAAATTCTATATCCATTGAAAGAAAGCTAGTAAGTAAGTAGAGAAGATGTGACAGGTTTCATTTCTCATCTGTTTAATAAGCATTGTCTATCCTGTAACCCTCTGGAGCTCTGTGCTCTAGTTACTTTTGTCTCAAGACTTCCAAAAACATTTTTTTGGAGAATCTTAAGTTTTAATACTCCTAACATGAATATATCTTTAGAGTGCTTGGAAAGGGCCACAGTATAAAAGAAGGAAGTTTGAACTGCCCCATTCCTAAAGCCCACGGTTTGCTGTTGGTGCCACCAAAAGGCTGCTTTAGGTTTCTGCCCTTCCTTTCCCCTCTGTGTGTGCCTTATCCTTTCCAGAGGCCTCATATAGCTTCACTTTCTATGTAGTTGTCAGCCAAGTTCTCAATTAAATGTGGTTATTACGTAGTTAAGCTGCTAATGTCATTTGCTAAAACGTAACAATTGATGAAATATTATCCATCCAGTATAGATTTGCCCATTTAATGTGTTTTCACTAACAGTCTCCATTAGTAGCTAATGTATTTTACGGAAAAGACCTGCTTGGTCAGCTGACATCTGAAATGGCAAGAATGGTCTATTAACTTCTGTCCCAAAGTCTCCTGAAAAGAGAGTAGCATCTCCACCTGGTGTAAGCACTGGAGGAAAGGGCATGTTGACTCATGTTGAAAGAAGACTCAGATTTTTCTGGGGTTTTTATAAACTCTCATCTGGCCTGCATTGGGAAGACACAGCTGTAGAGCACAGTCAGTGGCCTCAGGTATCACCTATGTGGAACCCCCACATATTGGTATCTGCTCCGAGGAGAGCGTTGGAGGAGTGTAGGGCAGAGGCCAGCTGATGCTCATGCGGCCTCTGGCAGGTGCACTGTGTGGTCTGGAAAGGAAGAAATTGGAAGAAAAAGAAAGGAGTAAAAAGTAAAAGAGAGGGAGAAAGGTAAGGAGAAATGAGAAGAAAGAAAATAGGCAAGAGTACGCGTAGTGTGGAAAGATGCAGTGTCACAGTGGTACGTGATTTGGTTACCTGGCAAAAGTCCACCACGGTCTTCAGGCTGAGAGAATTATGGTTGACCCTTGAACAACTCAGGAGTTACGGGCATTGACCCTCCTCCACAAAGTCTGAAACCCAAGTGTATATCCAGGGTTCCTCTGTATCCGCAGTTCCACATCTAAAGATTCAACCAACTGTGGATCGTGCAAAACCGTAAAATTTACTATTGAAAAAATCCACATACAAGTGGATCCACGCAGTCCAGACCCAGAACACCAGTGATGTTCAAGGGTCACCTGTAATATGGAAGACCAGGAGTTCATGGAAGACCTGGTCTCTCTGCCCACTGTTTATCCCTCTTTTCCTATAGGAGTGTGGGGTATCCTTCTAGTGGATATTTCTGTCTAGCAGTACATCTTTGAATTGTGTATTCTGTAATTCTCCACTACTTTTTATTTCAGACTAATATTAGGGAGACAGAACAATAAAATCTCATTATTTATGAGAATAAGTAAACATAGCCCAGTGATTCAGCAAACATTTCAGGAGTATTTTCTATATTTCAAGCCCTGTGGGAGACACACACTCTCTTTTGGGGAAACAGGCAAATAAATACATTATTACAAACAATGGTATCATTGCTATTGAAGAAATAGGCCCCTGTTGTTCTGGGAATGTAGAACTGTTTGAGTGAGTCAGGGAAATCTCCCTGGAAGAGGTGACATTTGAATCTACTCCTTGCTGGTGTTAGAGAGGCTCCCAGCAGATATGCCATCCACAGGCTTTAGTGCTACCTTATAGAAGCTTCAATCTGCCAAATCTTTTCTATACAAAATGATTTCAGTTTTTATTTTCAGTAAAAACCTTCTGCATTGGAATGAGAGTTCACTGAATTCAGTCTTCATGTGTTTTCGTAGCTAAGTGGTGTGTGCTCAGTTGCTTCAGTCATGTCCGACTCTTTGAGACCCCATGGACTGTAGGTTTCCAGGCTCCTCTGTCCATGGAATCTTCCAGGCAAGAATACTGAAGTGGGTAGCCATTCACTTCTTCCCTACCCAGGGGATCTTCCCTATTCAGGGATCAAACCCATGTCTCCTGCATTGCCTGCACCTCAGACAGATTCTTTACCATCAGGGAAGCCCCAGCTAAGTGGTAAGGTTAGTTGATTTTTCAGTCAGTTTTGAAATAAAATCTAAAATGTTATCTGTGTGATATGGAACATGTTCTCTACAGAGCAATGCAAATAACTTGTCTCAGTTAAAAACTCTGCTTAAGATGCTTCTTTCCATGGGATCCAAGAGAATTCTGATGAAACCATTTAATGCGAAATTAATGTGGGTTTTTGTCTTTTTCGCTCTCTTAAGCTTTTTACATCGGCATGATGAAGCATTCTCCACTGAACCCCTCAAGAACAATGGCAGAGGAAGTCCTCTGGGCTTTTACCATGTGCAGAATGTAAGTCACGTGGACATTTTTTGCCAGGTGTATTACAGGTTGGTGGTACCCCGAAGCAGCTGTGTGAGGCAGGCATCATGTACGGGCTCCCTTTGGCTTTCTCAGCCGAAGAAGGATGATTATCCGAGCTGCTATGCAGGGGGAGCTCTGTGGCGAGAGTGGACAGTGGAGGCAGCAGCCAGGGCCCTGAGCTCATCCTCATTGGACAGAGCAGCCAGCATCTTCTCTGAATGACAGTGGGCCTGTGCGTAGCATTGGGGGTTGGTCTGCCAGTAAATTCTTTGTCATTGAATTGTGAGTTGTTTTAGTGTTTCCGTCCTAGAAAAATAAGCATGTTTAATATGAGTTTTGTTAAAGTTAATATGTTCTTTAAACGGTAAGAAACATAACACTGTTTGGTTGCAAATAATGTAGAAACTGTGAAATTCTTTTGTAGCTAAACTAAGCTTCAGAATCTTTTTTCCTTTCAGCTGATTCGATGATTAATCCTTTAATGCCCCTTACAACTCCCCCATAAGTGGAATAAGAGAACAGACTTTCCATCTCTTCTAGAAAGATTTACTTAACCCCATTCAAAAGTTTTCGTTCTCATCACAAGAGCTAACATTCACTGAGAGCTTATGTTGTATCAGTCATTGTTAGAGGTGCTTTTTCTGTCTTAGTTGATTTAACCCTTTCTTTTATGCCACATACTGTCATAATCCCCATGTTATAGTTGAGATAACTGAAGCACAGAGCAGTTGAAGTCACTCACCAACGTTACCAAGCTAGGAGGAGGCAGAGGTGGGATTGAACCCAGGGAAATGTGACTCTAGCATCCAGAATCTTCACAGCTATACAGGAAACAGTCTCAGTCTCTTGCTAACCATAGTCCACTCTCTAAAATACAAAAGGGGGGACTCCCTTGTGGTCTAGTGGTTAAGACTCCACTTCCACTGCAGGGGAAGTGATCCCTGGTCCAGGAACTAAGATCCCTCATGCTGTGCAACTTGGCCAGAAAAATAAAAATAAGAAAGGACAACTCCAAAAATGGAACGAACAAACACAAAACATAGTTTTCTTTTTTATTTTTAATTGTATAAACATTAGCATGACTGTATATGATCAATATTGATTGTCTCCTGTGTACAAGGGCCATGCCTGATGCCACTGTGTGGAGGTGAGGGGGACACTTAGATGAATCACAGGGGATTATGCCTCTGAAGAGTTTAGAATTATGATAGGAGAAATAAAATGCATATTTATTTTATGTGCAGTTTATAAAAATAGTAGTACAACTTATGGACATATTTGAAAGCTATTCTTGAAATGCATTGGGAATGGGAGAAGGGAGAATTATTTCTACTAATGGAAAGAGAATTCTATGTTACATTCTTTGTTGAGGGTGGATGGTTGGATGGACAAAGAAGGTTGGGGAGCTTCCTGAAGGCTGTAGTGTAAATAAGAAAAGGTGGGTCACTCTTGGCCTTGTACCTGGCACATAGTCAGCAGTCCCAGTTTTCATATCGTTGTTGCTGTTTGGCCTGGGCCTTGAAGTACAGGGAAAACAGGGACAGAGAAGTGGGAAGGCCTCCTGGGCAGGGCTGCTGTCTGGGCCCACCCTCAAAGTGGAGGAGAGAACAGGCGAAGGGAGCAGCCGATGCAGTCCTCATACTGACTGAAGGACACAGAGGGGCTGGAGGTCAGTTAGGGTAGGTGGTGGAACGCCTGGAGCTTGGTTAAGTTGCTGTAGAAGGAAAACCAGAGAAGAGCCCATCTCTTCTGATATGAGAGGCCTGCAGAGTAAAGTACCCAGCACATACTGGGTACTCAAAAGTGCCTGAGTGCTGTTTGCTGCAGACATGTGCATTTTCCTGTAAAAAATCTTACCCTAATCGAGCTTGGCTCTACTCCTTATTAGATTGCAGTGGAGGTTACGGAATCATTCGTGGACTATATCAAAACCAAGCCGATTGTGTTTGAAGTCTTTGGGCATTATCAGCAGCACCCACTTCACCTGCAAGGACAGGAACTTCACAGGTTTGGACCAAATGAGCACAGATTTTTTTGTTGTTGATATTGTTGTTGTTATTGTTACTTGCTGGAAAGGAAGAAATCTTTTGAGGGCTTAAGATAGGTAAGTGACAGTTTTATATATTGTCCTACGTTTCCTTTTTAGAAATGTCACCATCTTTCTTCTAAGCCACCCAGTCACTAATTGTAGGAGGAGCAAATTGAGTTTTGCCCAGGGGGCCTTGAGTACCATCTTCTTGTAGGAAGAGACTTTGAATAGGATAAAGTTGAGGTAATCGAGACATAACGTGGAAATTGTGTATAATTATTCCTAACCACCTAGAACTGCATGGAGCATAGAGTCACTGTGAAACGTGTGTCTGGGTTGAGACACCAGAATGAGGGAGGAGACCATGATGGGGACTCTGGGATGATGGCAGAGTCTCAGTGTTAACAGAAAAAATTTCTTATTTGTTAGGTAAGACTTACAAGGGGACTTCTCTTAAAATGTCTTAGCCTCAGTTTTACTGTGTGGGGATATATCTGATATCTGATAATGTGCTAGTGTTGAAAGTACAGGTGATCTGCTTCTAAATGGGATTTAAACATGCCATTAGTATTAGCACGGGGGTCTTTTTAGTCTTGAAGAACTTTCATCTTCCTTTGCAGTCCACCCCAGCCGTCTCGACGATTCTTCCCTCCGCCCATGCCACTATCCAAGCCAGGTGAGTGCCAGCTGGGTTCTTTATATGCTGCATGACTTTTCAGGTAAAAAGTCATATTCAAATTCCTGCTCAACATCTGTGCATCCTGTGTGTTCCAGTATCTAGCAGGACCTAGAATTGTTGGTGAGAAACTCTAGGGCTTTATCCACTCTGGCACTCTGGTCTTGTTGAAGATTTTGATAAACTCCCTGCTCCTCAGCCTCTCTGCTCTGTGTGTAACCCCTTTAACTTTAGTGGCGGGCATTTTTTTGCATGTTACATTTGTTCTGCATGTTCATGTATCTTGTTTTGACTTTTCTTTGTTTATTTTCATCCTTTTTCCTCATTGCCCACTTGCCACATTCCCCCCCACCCCCTGCTCATTCTCCACCTCTGTGCGCCTTACCTCTGTCCTGCCTTCAGACCATGAGAGAAAGATTGAACTGATCCGATTTCTCGTATCTGACTATGTGAATGTGCATGTGTTGGACACATTTTCTGAGCATGCCAACGTGCTTGCCTCCTCCGCCATTGCCACCTTCAAGGATGGGGCTGACCCATCACCACCTTTTCTCTTTCTGCCAGTTCCCAGCTGCCAGCCTGAGAGGGTACCTAAACGAGATGGTTAGTAACTAAATTAGCTCTGCCTTAGATGTAGAACCATCCTCAGGGGCCAGTCCCAAAGCCTGGCTCTCTGTGTAGGAACCACGGATGTTTCTGTTTGCTACTTGACCTGAGTGTAGAGTTCACCACATTGTCAAGGTCATGTCACATTTCTTTCAGAGAGATTTTTAGGGAGTACCTTCTTTGTTTATGCCCTTTTCACATCTTGGGGTGGGGGTGGGGGCTCCTTAGGTTTGTTGGTTTGGATTCTTTGCAGTGGTATTATTAATTTGAAGGATTTTTTAATAGTAGATGGCTTTAAAAAAAATGCTTCTGGTTTTGCTTTCTGACCCTCAGAGGCACACCAGTAACCCCTGGTTACCTTCTAGAGTAGCATCATCACCATCTCACCTGGAATTCAGCTAGGGTGAATAATGCCAACAGGCCATGCATAGTGCTGCAAGAGTCATAAAGCCCCTTTAGATTCATTGCATCAGTGGTTTCTCGCAATATCTTTTCAGATAGCTAATATTATGATCTTCATCTTAGAGGTGAGGAGACAAGACTCCCAGGGGTTAACTGACTCAACCAGAATTTCAAAGCTAGTTAGTGGTCGAGTGATAATTAGATCCCAGGTCCCCAGACTCTCACACCACTGCTCCCAGATTCGGAGCAGAGAACCCTCTTTGAATTGCCAAGATTTCAGGATTTCTATGTAGTGTTTCAAAATGCACACCTTGTAGAATCTGACATTCTTGGAAGTACTAGGATTTTGGTTAATGTATTTCATCAGTACAGATAAGGACATGGAATTTACATTTGAAGAAAATGGGTAACAGATCATTTACAGAATCCTGTATCTACAGGTTAGACCCGTGGTTCCCAGACTTGTCCATACACTGGAATCACCTGGGGGGCTTCAAACCTCTCAGAGGACTGAGCCCCATCCCTGTAGATTGTTCTTTAATTGGCCTGCGGGATGGCCTGGTCCATCTTTGAGATCCCCAGGTGATGCTCATGTGCAGGAGGTTCAGGAACCACTGGGTTAGGGGACAGGTGCTCCCCACACCAGAGAAGGTAATGGCACCCCACTCCAGTACTCTTGCCTGGAATATCCCATGGACGGAGGAGCCCGGCTCCAGTCCATGGGGTCGCTAAGAGTCGGCCACAACTGAGCAACTTCACTTTCACTTTTCACTTTCATGCATTGGAGAAGGAAATGGCAACCCACTCCAGTGTTCTTGCCTGGAGAATCCCAGGGACGGGGGAGCCTGGTGGGCTGCCGTCTATGGTGTTGCACAGAGTCAGACATGACTGAAGCGACTTAGCAGCAGCAGCAGCAGCTCCCCACACGCACCACACACAGTGAGACCCTCCCCACATTGTCTCTCCCACGTTGTTATGTGCTCTGCATGCTGCAAATGTGAGAGCCTTAGGAAGGTTTTTTAATGGTTTTGTGAGCGCATTTATGCTGCACAAAGCCTGTGTTCTCATCATTGGATATTTTGTTGAGAGGGAGAGAGGGAGAAAGATGCTGACCCTCCGTTTTCCTGTTCCCTGAAGTTAGAGGTGCACATAGAGTTGGTTAAGTGTCTCTGGGTCTCCTGCACTGAAATCTGTCCCCTGATTCTTGCTGCCTTTCCCAAGTGTGTCCTTGGAGACTGACATTAGAGAAGCTTGTACCTTTGCAGAGTAGACTTGGACCACATGTTAACATTTTCCAAACACTTTTAAAAGTTCCAGCCACCAAGTTAAATACCATGAGCAAAACCAGCCTTGGCCAGAGCATGAGCAAGTATGATCTTCTGGTTTGGTTTGAGATCAGTGAACTGGAGCCTACGGGAGAGTAAGTCCAACTTTCTATATTTTTAAATATGACAATTTTGCAAAATTAAAAAATGTAATTTTGAGTCTCTTTGTCTTCAGGTTCACAAAACATCACATTCTAGTTTTGAACTGAATTTTAGGGGTGTTTATTCTTTGAATCAGATGTTTGTCAGAGAACTACCTAGTATTATAATTTACTTTTTTAAAAACTATTTTCTCATTTATTTCCTCATGGAACATACCATATTCTTATTCAAATGAGAAAATCTAGGCTCAGAGAAATTGAATAATATGACCAAGGAAGCAGTAGGGTGGGGTTTGAACTCAGGACTGTCAGCTTCCATAGGACATCTTCTTTTATTTCCACATTTTGTAACAGTAAACAATACTTACTGAGTGATTTAACTTCTTGTTAGCAGGAGCCTGGAGATTGGCACTTTGTTACGAAGGAAGACAACCTACATACTGGGTTTTACCAGCAAACAAGCAAAGAGAGTCAGAAGCATATTGTGCACAATGGGGCCAGAGACTTATATCCACATCTCAGGGGCTTAGGGGACAGAATATTTCCATAGACCAGGGTTTCTCAACCTCTGAACTGTTTGGGGGCAGATGATTCCCTGTGGTTGGGGGCTGTCCTAAATGTTACAGGTATTTAACTGCGTCCCTGGCCTCTACCCATAAAGTGCCAGTAGCCCTTCCCTCCAGTTGTGGCTATAGACATTGTCAGATATCCCATGGGGGCAGAATCACCCCCAGTTAAGGACTTTTGGCTCCAGTCAAAATAATCAGCATCGGCTTACTCTGAGTTGTTGTGTTAGACTCAGTGGCAAATGTAATCACTGTTTATACTTGTCTTGGAAATGCCTTTGAAAAACACAAAAGAGATCCCTCTCCTGAAACAGAGGGAAGAGGCTATATCAGTTAAAGGATAGGGGATAAATGTTATCTTAATGGTCCTCTGCTTATCATGCCAGGTACCACCATCACAGTTACCTCCAGGAAACATTTACTGAGTTCCTGCTGTGTGTGAGGTTTGGCTCTATCGATCCTGTAGTATTCAGCAGTAGTGACATTACTTTAAGGAATTTGACTTTCTGTAGACAGATCCATAATGTGATTATAACTTGCATTATGATGGAGAAGAAGTTACAGTGAATGGTTTCCACTGAGTTAATTGCTTTCTGATTCTGAAAAATCTGAAGTTATCTCTTCCTCATCTCCTGACACTTGCCATGGCAGTAATACATTATTTATAGAGTATCTGTTAGACAGGGAGCTGGGATGGAGCCAAAAGGTGTTACTGCTGTTTGAACACTTCAGTCTAGTCAGGATGATGAGACATGAATACGGAGAAAGTTTTACTAAATGCAAATGACTGTGTGATTATGTGTCCACTCCAGATGATGAGAAGGACGTGGGATCGGAGTTTAGGAAAACAGAAACCACTGAGGGGTAGCACGACCAGGGAGGACCTTGCAGGTGAAGCTGCAGTTAGTTTTTAGCACAAGCATCCATCTAACCTCTTTCTTTCGTATTTCTTTTTTTACAGGTATATCCCAGCCGTGGTGGACCATACAGCAGGCTTGCCCTGCCAGGGGACATTTTTGCTTCACCAGGTACTAACGAAGGAGCCAAAAAGGGCCTAGAAGGGAACAACAAAAAGAGTTAGAATAAGAAACAGCCCTCTGTTTCTCTGCCTTTTTATCTTCATTTGAAGGGAATTTGGAGGTTGGGAGACTTTGCGCTATCCTTTCCTTAAAGTTTCTCAAACCTTGGCTTTTGTGTATAAATACACATATTAAAAGAGCTATTTTGAAAGAATTTGTTTAATTCAGTTATTAGAATGTATGCCGCTCCCCTGTGGTTTTATGCCATTTTCACTCTGTGATGTTAAGAAACTCTGCTTTCACAGCCAGAAGATTTTAATGGAGATAGAGAAGTAAGGTTTTAGTGGACTGAAAATCCAGTCATGAAATGGAGGTCCCTCTTTGGCAAATGGAAAGTAGTTTTAATCAGTGCTCAGAAGTGCTTGTGAACCAGATGGGCTTACTCTGGGACTTACAGTCTGGGCAGTGGTTCTTGAAGCTGTATCAGCACCTGGCTCTTCCTCAGTCCCTCACCTGTGTCCCTTGATTCAGAATAACAGTGTGGACAGCACTTCCCATCTCTCTCCATACCTCCCCTTCTTGCCACCACCACACCAGATGATCCAACAAAGGGCAAACAAGAGGAAATAAGAGATGGCCCCAGCTAAATTGCAACCCTGCTCCATTACCTAGGGCATCCAGCGGAGGATCACAGTGACCATCATCCATGAGAAGGGGAGTGAGCTCCACTGGAAGGATGTTCGTGAGCTGGTGGTAGGTGAGTACATTTCTTCAGATGAGGACGGAGCCAGGGTTTTTTAGAGATGTGATTGGTCCCTGTTTGGAGCACAGGGAGTATGTGGAAGACTGCACTGGAGAACATGACCATCAGAAGAGAGACTTTGAATTCAAAAGTACCCTTGTTTCCCAGCTCCCTTCATAGGTTATGCCACTGCCAGTATTTTTCTCAAGGACTATGGGAGTGGTTATGTGCCAAAGGCCCTGAGAAGGCCCCAGAGAAGCCTCTGCTCCTTGTGCGCTTGTGATCTAGTGAGGAACAGCGTGTGTATGTGTCCAGAGCTGTTTGAGGAGTGAGTACCAAATGAGGACAACTGAAACAGACCTGTGCTAGGAGAGTGGACAACAAAAAAGATCCAAGAGGACTGGGTTGGCTGGGTAGGAGATGCTCTGAGTAGATTAGAGAGAAATTGGAGGGTTTTGTTTGTTTTTTTTATAAGCATTTGGAGTTAGTCAGGAATGTCTAATGAGCAAATGGCTAGAAACCTATGGTCAGAGAGGAGAGACAGAATTGAGGTCCCATGAGAGGAAAAGATTGAACCAACAGCATCAGCTGTAGAATGAGAGGCTAAGGCAGGGGCCTGACCCTGTTTTTACCATGGACCCATTTGGCAGAGGTGAAGCCTCAGAATTACATTTTTAGATGTAGAAAATAAAGTACTTGGGATTACTAAGGGAACTAATAATACTGAACTGCAATTGTTAAAAACTAAACAAATTTGTAACATAAGCTCTCTATTGATGTGTTAAATAAGCAGAGGGTCTAATTTGTATCATTTCAAAGTGGTAATGAGTGTCATATAGTTGACATTAGTGTGATAACAGAAACATCTGTGATTTCTGCCTGGGACAAAGGTATAAGTACTGCTCAGTCTACTGTGGCTTGTGCCCTCCCCTCCTTATGGAAGGAAAAACCAGTTTCAGTTAGAGGCTCCTGAAAATAAAGTTATTACAGTTTAGCCTTTCTGAATTTTATGCATAAACCTCTTGGGTGCCTACAGACCAAATTAGGGACCTCTGGAAGGATGGTTATATACTCTGTCCTATCCAGGACAGTGATTTTCAAGCTTTTCAAAATTAATTTTTACACACAAAAAAAGAGAGATGCTTTCTGACCAGAATGGGTGGTGAGCAGGGGCAGCAGTTATTAAGGCTTTTCTGTAACCCTATGGCTTATTATTTTTTTTAAACAAGCATGAAGTGTGGCAGGTGCTTTCCTAAATGCTCTAAAAATGTTAGTTCATATAATATAACATAACATATAATATGATCATAAAATTCTTTAAAGGGCAGAATTGTTTTTCCCACTTGGCAGGTGAGGAAAGTGAGGCTCAAAGAGATTGAGCGTGTGCCCAGGCCTCACAGAGAGTTAGTGTCGGAGCTGAGATTTGAACCCCGGCAGTCCTGCTCCAGAGCCTGTGTTCTGAAACTCTGTGCACTGCTGCATACCCTAGTCTTAGTATTTGAAAACAGAATTGTAAGATGTTAAACAAGAAAGTGGTATAATGAAGGCAGTGGCTTAAGAACATTATAGAAGGTGAGTGTGGGGTGGATTGACAAGGAGAGACATGAGAGCAGCTGGGAGACCAGTTAAATGACTGTTGCTTGTCTCTGATCAGAAGGGGATGACCTTCCCCTGATGAGCAGGGCAGTGATGTTAGAAATAAAAGTCGAGATGAATATGAGAAGCTCTTTGAACAATGAATAAATGTTCACAGTTGACTGAATTTGGGATGTAAAGGGGAGACGGAATATGGAGAAGAATGGAAGACTGAGAATTCCCACATTAGTCTTTGAAACTACAGTTAACCAAATGACTCTTCCGGCACCTGAAATTACACAGAGGTCTGACAGTCTCATTTTGGCTTAATGGATTACTGTTTTGTTTTTAAATGTCCCCATGTCCTGGTTTCTTTCTTGTCTCTCTCAGGCCGAATCAGGAATAAGGCTGAGGTGGATGAAGCTGCAGTGGACGCCATCCTCTCCCTCAATATCATCTCTGCCAAGTACCTGAAGTCGTCCCACAACTCTAGCAGGTGGGCCACCGGGGCGAGTGATGAGTCAGCCCTGGGAGTTGATTACTTCACCATTAGATTCTTCATTCATTAATGACTCCCCACCTTCTCACTTAAACTCCCTATTTCCTTCTCTGCCTATCCTGTTCTTCAGAAATAAATAACATAAACCATTGGAGATACTCATATGTTACTCCCAGAGAACAAAAATATTCTTTCCTTTGGGGAGTGTGAACGTTGTAGCACAACGATAGAGAAAAAGCAGAAGAAGACTCAGCATGCCACTCAGCAAGGTTTTACATGTAGATTAACTATGGCTAAGACTAAATGTCTTCCTATGAAGTGATTGCTGGACCTCTCTCTCTTGGCCTTGGGTTTCATGGAAACCTGCTCTCCAAGGTGTAGTGAACTCTCTTGTGTTCATCTTTGCTGCTGCCAGTGTTAGCTCAAGGAGTTTCGCTATTTCACTTATGCATTAAAGGCAATAAATTATTATAAACTCTTCTGACCAAGATTGGCTGCTATAGATAATGAATTTTAATTTTAAGCTAGTTTCCCTTCAGAATTCCATTTTTAATCAAATAATGACAGAATGTATAAAGTACATAGCTATTCTGCTTTTCTGTATTGAACTATAAATAAATCTGCTGGGGTGCATTTCCCTCCCTGGGGAAGGAGTCCCCTCATTGTGCACAGAGGCTCTGTGTCTTTATGAAGTGAGGTCTGGGGAACAGGAGTGGCTCTGTGTTCTAATGTGGGTTGGAACACAACCTTCAAATTACGGGATTTCTCTGTGGTCTGTCTGCTCCTGAAAAGTTGCTCCTGTCTGTTGGCAAGCGGGAGAAGAAAAATAAGACAAAAACCAGAAGCAGAGTTAAAAGTTTGGGCCAGGGTTAATTTCTTTCCGTTGCTCCCTTGTGTTTCTGATTTTCATGGGAATGAGGAAAAGGAAGCAGATGTGTGTTTGCTTTTTTGCCTGTTGGAGAAACTGGCAGGGACTGTGGGCAGAATGGGAAGGTGACTGAGAGGGGTGTACATATGGGGCGGGGGGTTGGGTGGCAGAAATAAAGCAGGCTGCTCTCATCTCCCTTGGCCTCTTCCCTGGGCAAAATCTTGAACAACACCATTTCTGTGAAGTTAGCATTAATCCCACACAGCGTTCTCTCTGCTGCCAGACGTTTACAGAAAGTGTTCAGCTGGCATTCATCATGTTCTCCTTGCAACTGTGAGAAACATCTTAACCCTCCCTGTGGTACTCGGTGAAAGATGATGAAACTTGGTGTTTCGTTGATGTGCTGGTTGTGCTGAACTTGCCTCCATTAGAGTAACCTTAACCAGTCCTTTGACTCATGCCTGGCAGTGGGTTAGATGTGTAGAAGATCAATTTGACTTTGTTAGAAACAACTTACCTTGGCTTCTCCTTTGTTCAGCAACTGTTCTGCCCTTTGGAACTCAGAAAAAGTCGTGGAGGCTGGAATCTAGCCTACAAGGAATGGGGGACGAAAAGGCCTTCATTTCAAGAGCCCCACAGGGCCCTGCTTGGTATCACCACCACCAGCAGGGACCTAGAGTCAGAATGACTGGCCAGGGACAACCTGGAAACTAACCCCATCACCCTAAAACCCGAGACTGTGAGCCATGTGGCAGAGCAGTCCTCCTGGGTTCCCTTACCCTGCTGCTGCCCACCCTGGTGCCCCTTCCCAATAAAATCTCTTGCTTTGTATTAAAAAAAAAAAAAAGAACCAACTTTATCTTTCCCAATAGAAGCTTAGAGTTAATTAATCAAAAAAGTTGCTAAAGTCAAGAATAATAAAAAGATACAGACTATAAACACTTTTTTAAAGTATGTAAATGTACATAAATTTGTCAAGCTATTGCTCTAGGGCCAAGGCCTTTTCTTTAATTGTAGGCTCATTTATTAGACTTCTGACTGTCTTTCTGACAAAGCCACACCCATAATTTATCATCTATAATTTTCAGTTTGGTGGAACTGGAAACTTATGAAGAAAATCAAAGTGCAAAATCCTTTAAGCTTTTTATCATGTATCACTAAAATTTTATTTCCCTCTTTCTTTTACATTCATCTCACCCAAACTTAATTGAACAGCTGTTTTTTTAAACAACTCACTGTTATCAAGTCTTTTAAAGACATTTAGTTTAGTTTTCACACTTAGTTTTGTTTCATACTAAACAAAAATTCTTATTGCTCTCATGTTTCAGTGATTTATCTTATATTTAATTAAATTAGATCATTGTAATAACAAAAACAACTGCATAGACAGGTTTGGGACCAAATACTACTGATACTTGAGAAGCACAAAACTCAGCTCTTTGGAGCAAATTGTCTGGGCCTATGCATGCACTAAGTCGCTTCAGTCGTGTCCAACTCTTGGTGACCCCATGGACTGTAGTCTGCCAGGCTTCTCTGTCCTTGGGATTTCTCTAGGCAAGAATACTGGAGTGGGTTGCCATTTCCTTCTCCACTGGGCCTATGAGCTACCTCTTTATTTTAGAATAATGCTCAATGAGAATTGGATGTCAGTCTTTACATTCTAGGGTTGTGAAGAGCATAAGTTCATATGGTAAGTGGCTAAATGGAGTTTGGTTAAGAGAGCTTTTGTTCTTTCTGCCTAAAGGTTTAGTGTTTAAAGTTGAACTTACAGAGCTCCAGTTGGGTGTATTAAGTGTACGTGATTAGAAGGCACTTGTGATACATTGATAGCAGAGTGCAGCTGACAAGAGCCATTGCTCCTTTTCTTCCCGGTCCTACATTTCTCTTACCTAATTGGTTTGGTTTTCTCATAACTCCACAGCAACTTCCTACCATTTCCAATAGTAAGTCACCTCCTAAAGGGATGTTAATCAAAACTGTCTCCCTTCTACGTCCAGCATTTCCTTAACACAATGACTCTTCTCATTGTAAGCCGTTTATCAAACTGTCCCATGAAATTTGCTGTTAATTGTCCACTTAAATTCACTTTGCTTGTCAGCAAATTTGTGTTTTATATCTGTTTTTTTTCTCTTCTCCTTTCTCTCTTCCCCTCTCTTTTTTCCTTTTTTTATTTTTTTTGACTTTTGCTGTACTAACGAAAGTTTTTTCTATGTTTTTGCAGGCTCTTTCTTGATAAGGATATTCCTAGGTATTTTCTGTTTGCTTTTTTGCACATAAAGATTCTGTTTTATCAGAATGCTTTATGTCTTCTGTTGCTTTGACTGCTGTTGTAATTTAGTAGTTTTCCCCTATGTAAACTTGCACCCACCTAGGAATAGAGCGAGACCTCACTCTGCATCATTGCGCCCTAGGCTTTTCTAATGCATGTATAGTTTCGCTTGTAGATTCTCGAGTAATCTGTAGAGTTCATAATTATTTTCTCATTCCATTTAGTAAACCTGCTCATTTTATTCTTATGCCGTGTCAAGTTTTCCCTTCCACATTGCAAAGTAGAATGTTACTGCCTTCATTTCATATGGAATCTCAGGCTTTTGTGATTGTTAACCTTTTTCTTTGTTTTGTCCTGTGTAGTATCAGAGACCAGTTTAGTTATTCCGGTAGCTGAGTCTGTGAGAAATATTTTTTATTTTTAAACATTTCTCTTTGTCCTGTCAGGACTACTTGTCTCATTTATTTTCTGCTTTTGGAATAGAAAAAAATTCCTAGTTTGGTAGTGAAGGAAATTGCCTCCCATCTCTCTCTCCATCTGATTGAGGAAAGAAAACTGAAGGAAGTGACACATAACAGTATAGCCTAAATGGTTTTTAAGATGCATGTACACAAACACCCACACAGCGCATAAACACACGCTGCTTTTGTCTAGAATAGCTTGAGAAATCAACCTGGGGTTATTTCCTGACCACCTTAAAGCCATACAGGACAGCATGCTTTAGGACTCAGCCCTGTTTCTAACCGCCAGTTCTCTTGCTCGCTTGAGTCCATTGGCATTACTCACGCGTCCTGGTTGTAGTTTGTATGACCTCTTCTCAAGAACTGCCACCCTTGGTGAGTGTTTTGGAAAAAAAATGTGCAGCCGTAACTCCCAAGCACCAAACAAATCAAACCAAAACCAAAACAAAAACCACCTTTTTCTCCCCATCCCAATACAGGGAGATTTTAGTGATGTAAGAATTTTTCTATGTTAGCCAAGTTTCTATCAGAGAAATTTCTTCTTTAGGTTAAATGAAAACCAGACAACAGGAATGTGAAGAGGCGTTCTCACACACATTCAGAACACTTGCCTCATTTGAGAGGGACTCATGAACTGTAAATCCTGGCCCCAGGAAGCTCAAGTTCTGGTTCAATTTTTAATGAGTCACAGGTCCAGGCAGCAGGGCTAGGAATCACTGTCCGGTGTCTCCAGGGTAACACACACTGTCACCCTACAAAGGGGCTTTACTTGACCTCAGCACAGGCGGGCCCAGACTGCAGGGCCACAGGTAGGCCCCATTCCAGGTCCCTCGGCAGACTCTGGGACGCAATAAATGAGCCGTCTCAAGGACAGAGCCCTCAGGTGGCTTCTGCTGAAGTAATGGATTCCACCACCCAACGTCAGAATTTGTCTTAAACCAAACTAAAATTTAGATTCGATCAAAACAGGGCTCTGTAGGTTCATAAAGGGCTCTCTGGTGAGCCCAGGGGCAGGGGAGGGGCTTGTGTTGTCCTCTGTGGTTGCTGTTTGGGTCCCTTGGTTGCTTCGTCCATCTTTGTCTTGCTGTCTCTCTGTTCCTTTGGTATCTGTGTAGAGAATTTTCTTGACCCCTTATGCACTACCTGAAGAGCTAGATCTTTGTAAGAGTATCATGTACAGCTGATGACCTTTGAACAACACGGGCTTGAACTGTGTGGGTCCACTTATGTGTCGATTTTTTTCAGTAGTAGGTACCACAGCACTCCGTGATCCGTGGTTGGCTGAACCTGCGGAGGCAGAACCTTGGATATAGAGGGCTTACTATAAGTTATACGTAGATTTTTTCTCTTTTTTGGCTGTTCTGGGTCTTCATTGCTACGCAGACTTTCTCTAGTTTGGGCGAACAGGGGCTAGTCTTGGTTGCAGTTCGCGATTCTCACTGCAGTGGCTTCTCTTGTGGAGCACGGACTGTAGGCACTCGGGCTCAGTAGTTGTGGTGCCCTGCAGCATGTGGGATCTTCCCAAACCAGAGCTGGAACCCATGTCTCCTGTGTTGACAGGCAGATTCTCAACTACCGGACCACCAGGGAGGTCCTATACACAGATTTTTAAGAGCATGGAGAGTCAGCCCCCTATCCCCTGTTGTACAAAGGTCAACTGTACTGCAAGATGACTTACAACTGTACTTCTAGAAGCAGCTACAAGATGAAATCATAAAAAACAAAAAAAAAGATGAAATCATCAGGCTGAACACTAGCACTCAGGATGAGGTGTGGTTACGGAGTTCATTTAGAAGTATTGTTTTCTCTGATTATTTCTGGAGAAAGAATCACAGAGGTGTGTTTAGAGAGAAGATATGCCAACTATTTGCCAACATCTAGAAAAGACAGCTGCAGTGAGATTACCATTTGGTAAGGGGCGAGGTGGAATGTACTGGGCAGGGAATAAAGTGCGCAAAACTCCAGTTGTATCAGGTGAGGTGTGTTACACGTCCAGAGAGCGTGGTGCTGGACAGCCCACTCTGCAGGGGTGGACAAGGTGTTTTCCCTGGCAGTTCTCTCGGGGGTTGAGTTGGGAGTTGATCTCTGACTCTGCTGTTGAACTCAGGATGGTGTTTCAGGTGAGACCTGCTGAACCGGAAGGTTTAATGTCAAGTAGGGGCTATGGTGTTTTACTGGGAGGAAAAAAGAAAGGTATTAGGACAGTTTACAAAATCAGTTTATGGGTGTTTATTAAATAATCAAACTTCTAGTTATTTGAACGTTAGATTCTTACGTGGATTTTTGGAAAACTGATAAATAGTAGTTGGCTAGCTCTGGTACTAAAAATTATTTTCTTTTACTGAAATGTCAGCTAAGAATAACTTCATATTTTATTTAAAACAAGGTTCTCTATGCTGTCTCTCTCATCAGTCCTCCTAGATGTGTGTGTGATGTTTCTGAGGTTCAGCAGGATGGAACTGAGACATGAAGAAGGCTGCTTCAAATGGTTGAACCTCTATTTCCTGCCCTGGTCACTGACTCACGGAGGAGCTCACTTAGTCTTTCTTATTTTAGTTTCTGTCCATACACATTTCTGCTTTTCATCTTAATTCTTTTGATTGATCTCACTTTGTTGATGTTTATAGGCAGGGAGAAAACAGGCTTGTCAAAAAAAAGAACATAGCTAAGTGTTCCTTGACAATGGGTGGGGGCAAGAGGCTGGAGGCTGACCTTTTTCTCCCAGGAGATGAAGGCTCCACTCTGTTGTCAGAGTTCGGGAAGTTGGAACTGTGGGTCACTGTGGGTTCTGCAGCATTTCTGATTGTGGCACTACCTGGGCTAAGATGACTTCAGGGCTCTACAGCATTTCCAGCTGTGGCAGTACCTGCACTTAGGTGCCTGCAGCTTTAGGTGACCCCTCTTGCCTTTTCGACCGTAGGACCTTCTATCGTTTCGAGGCCGTCTGGGATAGTTCCCTCCATAACTCCCTCCTTCTGAACCGAGTGACACCCTACGGAGAAAAGATCTACATGACCCTGTCGGCCTACCTGGAGGTGAGAGGACCCACAACTTGAGTTGCCGTGACCTGCCAGCCCTGCACAGTGGGCAGGTTACAACAAGGAAATGGGGAGGAACCATGTGACTGACTGTGTCTTCCTTTCTCCCAGCTCATCCTCCCAGCTCATCCTTAAGTTACTTATTATATTATACTTTGCTAACTACTCTGGTTATATCAGGTTCTGTTCCCAGCCTCTAGTTAACCAAAAAGTCATATAACTTCTATTTCATTCTCAGTTTGAGTAGCCTAGTCCCTATCCATCAGAGAAAGCATGATTTTAAGAAAACGGCCTCTTGTTTTGGAAGTTGTGGATGGAGGCTAGTAGTGGCTAACATCGCAGATGCTAGAACTAGCCTGTCTGAGTTTAGGTTCCCTGCGCTGTCACTTAATTGCCCTCCTGTCCTTGGAAGAGTGATTTCTCCTCTGTGCTTCAATTTCCTTATCTCTTGAACAGGGGTAATGATAGTATTAATAGCCTTTACCTAAGAAGGTTGTTGAGAGGTCTCAAAAAGGGATTTAGGGCAAACAGTGCTGGGCATATGACAGATAATAAGTATCAGCCATTGCCTACAGAAAAAAACTTTGAAAAATTTTGAGAAAAGTAAATGCACCCACAAGGAATACTGCCTGACCTTACATGTATTGTTTTCTGATTTGCTGTTGAAATAAATGGCTGGTAGAGCTGAAGTCCTCCACCCACTATGTCTGGGACCAGCTTTCCAATGCCATCGTGCCCAGACTATGGTCACAGGTGTTCTGTCTGCTTTCAGCTGGATCACTGCATCCAGCCGGCCGTCATCACCAAGGACGTGTGCATGGTCTTCTACTCCCGGGACGCCAAGATCTCGCCGCCACGCTCACTGCGCAGCCTCTTTGGAAGCGGCTATTCGAAGTCACCAGACTCGTAAGTTTTGGAGACAAGTGTCGCCTCAGGTTGGTGGGCCCCGTACAGAATGAGCAGTCTCCTAACTGCTGTTTTCAGGGTTCTCAGCCTAGAAACCATTTGGTAGCTGACACCTGGAGTGCAGTGAGGTAAATGTTGGCATTTAGTAAAATATTAACAGATAGGTGAGTAGTAAAGGAAGGGAGGCATGTTCCATTGTGAACACTTCTCCAACAGTTTTGCAGGGACCGAGTGTTCTTTTAAATGTCATTATTATTATTTCTAACAGCTTACTGTTGGGACGTTCTTATTCTTAAGATTTATTTGTGTTTTAGATACATAAATGTACATCGAGAATAATAGTGACTACCTGTGCATCACTACTGAGCTTAAAAATGGTTACTAATGCAGTAGAAGGTTCAGTCCCCTTCCTAACCACACCCCCTAGAAGCTGGTGTTTATCATTTTCATTCTATTCAGACCTTTACCCCTTCATCTCTTCTTTCTTGTAAGAAAAGGCAAAATTCAATTTTCACATTTGAATTATACATTTTCCAGTTTATCATTCAGTTGTTTCCTAAGTTCAGAATAGGAGAAGAACACTGACTGATGAGCGATGTCTGTAATTTTACAGACATCTGAGGGTAGGTTGCAATTCCAGCACAGGAGACAATGCTTTAAGCAGAGAGAATTGAGATTCTTCCTGTTTTTGTGCTGTTTGAAATTAAGCAATTGTTTATTTGTTTTAATTTACATAGCAATCGAGTCACTGGAATTTATGAACTCAGTTTATGCAAAATGGCAGACACAGGAAGTCCAGGTAAGCTCTGTGGATCAGGGAAGGGAGAGTTACCTTTGCATTTGACTGCAGTACACTATATCAAAAGTTTATCCCACCCATGCAGGATGGATATACATTTTTGAGACACCAGTTATATTTTACAAGCCACTTTGGTGGTGGTGGTAGGAGTTACCATTTTCGGAGTTACAATGTTTGCTTTATGACGTGCTATACAGTTATAAAAACTGTATAGAACAGATTGTTACTAGGCTGTGGAATATTATCAGTATAACAAATTCAAGCATGTTATGAGAATTCCCTGGCAATCCAGTGGTTAGGACTCAGTGCATTCACTGTCGTGGCCCCAGGTTCAGTCCCTGGTCAAGGAACTAAGATCCTACAAGCCTGAGTCATGACACCCCTCCCCACCCCCTCGCAAAAAAAATCAAATGTATTTCAGTGAATTTGGTTTGGAAAACTTGAGGGCCATTTCCCTTCCTTCCTTAGCCCCAGAGATAACTCGACAGTGTGACTTTACAGGTACCGTCAAACTAGAATTTGAACCTCCTATGCTGTGGAAAGACACATTATTAATATTAAGCTGAGCTTGTTCTGTGTCCCTTTTTATGTATCTGTGCAATGCTGTTATTCCTCCATTGTGGTGGCCTTAAACAGCCCTCTGCATTTCCATGTTTGTGAAACTGGAACATGGACAAAATTATGGGTTTTTCAAAACATTTAGTGTAAGTTCGAATCATTTTGGAGAAAATATGTGGAAAAGAGACTGAGGCCCACATGTAAGAATGGAGATAAAAGGAAGATTCTGAATATAAATCTAAGTCCCATAGCAGCTAATTACAGTGTCTAGAGAATTCCTTCAGAAGTCTTTAAATTAACGTAAGTTCATGTCTTTTAAGGGCTTCCCTGAGAGCTCAGTTGGTAAAAAATCTGACTGCAACTCGGGAGACCCCAGTTTGATTCCTGGGTAGGGAAGATCCACTGGAGAACGGATAGGCTACCCACTCCAGTATTCTTGGGCTTCTCTTGTGGCTCAGCTGGTAAAGAATCCACCTGCAAAAAAAAAAAAAAGAATCCACCTGCAATGTGGGAGACCTGGGTTTGATCCCTGGGTCGAGAAGATCCCCTGGAGAAGGAGAAGGCTACCCACTCCGGTATTCTTGCCTGGAGAATCCCATGGACTGTACAGTCCACAGGGTCGCAAAGAGTTGGACAAGACCGAGAGCCTTTCACTTTCACTTCACTTTCATGTCTTTTAAATTTGAAACCAGTACAGTTCAGTTCAGTTGCTTAGTCGTGTCCAACTCTTTGCAACCCCATGAACTGCAGCACACCAGGCTTCCCTGTCCATCACCAGCTCACGGAGCCTACCCAAACTCATGTTCACTGAGGCGGTGATGCCATCCAATCATCTCATCCTCTGTCGTCCCCTTCTCCTCCTGCCCTCAATCTTTCCCAGCATCAGGGCCTTTTCAAATGAGTCAGCTCTCCGCATGAGGTGGCCTAAGTATTGGAGTTTCAACTTCAACCTCAGTCCCTCCAATGAACACCCAGGATTGATCTCCTTTAGGATGGACTGGTTGGATCTCCTTGCAGTCCAAGGGACTCTCAAGAGTCTTCTCCAACACCACAGTTCAAAAGCGTCAATTCTTTGGTGCTCAGCTTTCTTTATAGTCCAACTCTCACATCCATACATGACCACTGGAAAAACCATAGCCATGACTAGACGGACCTCTGTTGGCAAAGTAATAAAATGTCTCTGCTTTTTAATATGCTGTCTAGGCTGGTCATAACTTTCCTTCCAAGGAGCAAGTGTCTTTTAATTTCATGGCTGCAGTCACCATCTGCAGTGATTTTGGAGCCCAGAAAAAGAAAGTCTGACACTGTTTCCACTGTTTCCCCATCTATTTCCCATGAAGTGATGGGACCAGATGCCATGATCTTCGTTTTCTGAATGTGGAGCTTTCAGCCAGCTTTTTCACTCTCCTCTTTCACTTTCATCAAGAGGCTTTTTAGTTCCTCTTCACTTTCTGCCATAAGGGTGGTGTCATCTGCATATCTGAGGTTACTGATATTTCTCCCGGCAATCTTGATTCCAGCTTGTGCTTCCTCCAGCCCACCGTTTCTCATGATGTACTCTGCATAAGTTGAATAAGCAGGGTGACAGTATACAGCCTTGATGTACTCCTTTTCCTATTTGGAACCAGTCTGTTGTTCCATGTCCAGTTCCAGCTGTTGCTTCCTGACCTGCATACAGATTTCTCAAGAGGCATGTCAGGTGGTGTGGTATTCCCATCTCTTTCAGAATTTTCCACAGTTTATTGTGATCCACACAGTCAAAGGCTTTGGCATATTCAATGAAGCAGAAATAGATGTTTTTCTGAAACTCTCTTGCTTTTTCGATGATCCAGCAGATGTTGGCAATTTGATCTCTGGTTCCTCTGCCTTTCGAAAACCAGCTTGAACATCTGGAAGTTCATGGTTCATGTATTGCTGAAGCCTGGCTTGGAGAATTTTGAGCATTACTTTACTAGCGTGTGAGATGAGTGCAATTGTGCGATAGTTTGAACATTTTTGGCATTGCCTTTCTTTGGGATTGGAATGAAAACTGACCTTTTCCAGTCGTGTGGCCACTGCTGAGTTTTCCAAATTTGCTGGCATATTGAGTGCAGCACTTTCACAGCATCATCTTTTAGGATTTTAAATAGCTCAGCTGGGATTCCATTACCTCCACTAGCTTTGTTTGTAGTGATGCTTCCTAGCGCCCACTTGACTTCACATTCCTGGATATCTGGCTCTAGGTGAGTGATCACACCATAGTGATTAACTGGGTCGTGAAGATCTTTTTTGTACAGTTGTTCTGTGTATTCTTGCCACCTCTTCTTAATATCTTCTGCTTCTGTTAGGTCCCTACCATTTCTGTCCTTTATTGAGCCCATCTTTGCATGAAATGGTCCCTTGGTATCTCTAATTTTCTTGAAGAGATCTCTGCTGCTGCTGCTAAGTCACTTCAGTCGTGTCCGACTCTGTGCGACCCCATAAATGGCAGTCCACCAGGCTCCCCCGTCCCTGGGATTCTCCAGGCAAGAACACTGGAATTGGTTGCCATTTCCTTCTCCAATGCATGAAAGTGAAAAGTGAAAGTGAAGTCGCTCAGTCCTGCCCGAATCTTTGCGACCCCATGGACTGTAGCCTTCCAGGCTCCTCCGTCCATGAGATTTTCCAGGCAAGAGTACTGGAGTGGGGTGCCATTGCCTTCTCTGGAAGAGATCTCTAGTCTTTCCCATTGTATTGTTTTCCTCTATTTCTTTGCATTGATCTCTGAGGAAGGCTTTCTTATCTCTCCTTGCTATTCTTTGGAACTCTGCATTCAAATGGGAATATCTTTCCTTTTCTGCTTTGCTTTTCACTTTTCTTCTTTTCACAGCTATTTGTAAGGCCTCCTCAGACAGCTGTTTTGCTTATTTTGCATTTCTTTTTCTTGGGGATAGTCTTGATCCCTGTCTCCTGTACAATGTAACGAACTTCTGAAACCAGTACAACATTTTAAAAAATTAATGGGAAATAATGGAGGCAGAACCAGTTGGTCATGTACCATCTTGACTGAGCCATGAAACATGAGGGAGGTGCATATAGTCCTTTCCCACTTCTTTCCTCTGAGTTTATTTTTATATATTTGAACCAATAGTGTGCAGACCATTTAATCTCTGTGTTTCCACTTAACATAATATCTAGCATTTTCTCAAGTTGCATTACCAGCTTCATAATTATCTAAGAATATAAAACTCAGTTTTAAAAGAAGTTCAGACAGTTGCTTTGGAGCAAAAGGGATACATTTTTTTATTAATACCCCATGTATCTTGAGACACAACTGTCCTAGTGTGCCATATGTATGAAGTATTCATTCCTTTTGAGCTAAAATTAGACGAGTTTTTCTGTGGGGGAAAAAAAAAGTGGTTTCCTCTTATCTCAGGCATGCAGCGGAGGAGAAGGAAAATCTTGGATACCTCAGTGGCGTACGTGAGGGGGGAGGAGAACTTGGCTGGCTGGCGGCCCCGGGGAGACAGCCTCATCCTAGAGCACCAGTGGGAGTTGGAGAAGCTGGAGCTCCTGCACGAGGTACTGGAGGGGAGGCAGGCGCAGGCATACTCTTGGGCGAGATGCCCCAATTATCATCTTATGCTCAGCTGCTGCCTATGACCAGGGCTTGGCAGTTCTCCTTCACAGTGGAGGCATGATATAATACTTTGCTTATTAAGACCTTGATGAGCTTGCATTTGCTGAGGCTGTACTGTTGTTCTTCTTAGGTGGAGAAAACCCGCCACTTTCTGCTGCTCCGTGACAGACTGGGTGACAGCATCCCCAAATCCCTGAGTGACTCGTTGTCCCCCAGCCTCAGCAGCGGGACCCTCAGCACCTCCACCAGCATCTCCTCTCAGATCTCAACCACCACCTTTGAAAGTGCCATCACACCCAGCGAGAGTAGTGGCTACGACTCAGCAGACATTGAAAGCCTGGTGGATCGAGAGAAAGAGCTGGCTACAAAGGTGGGACTCCCTGTCTCTGCTGAGCACTTCCCCCTGAGGCTCTGTAAGCTGGTCTTTCTGTTTTCTCTTTTGCATTTTCAACTTTCTTTGAGGGCCTCTGATTCAAGGCCTGTGCCGACACTGTGAATATAGGAGTAAAGAAGACTTAATTTCTACCCTTAATAAGTTTACAGGCGAGTGGGTGACCAGCTTTTAATAGAGGTGTGATCTGAAATGCTGTGGGAGGCAGAGGAGAGGCCTGCCCAGGAGGGCACTCATGAGCTGACCTTGGGAGGATACACGGGCGAGAGCCAGCAATGTCCTGCATGACCAGTGTGAGGGAATCCGTGCAGGAGAGGGACAGGAGATGGAGTTGGGGAAACAGACCAGGGGCCAGATGACGAAGAGCCTGGGTGCTGGACTAAAACATTCAGAATATTCTGGGAGTGACCTGGAAATGCTTCAAATGGGTATTTGTGTTTTAGAAAGATTTCTCTGGCAGTAATAAAGAGGCTAAATTTGTGGTGAGGAGACTAGAGGCAGAAAGAATTCTTTATTTCCATAATCCAGATGAGAAATGATCAAGTTTTTTAACTATGGTGGGAGTATGTGGGATGAAGAGGAATCGTGAGAGAGATGTTTGGAAGGTAGAATCCACATTGTTTGTGCCTAGATACCATGGGAGTGGGCAGAGGGCTGGTTTGGGATGACCAAATAAGAAATAAGAGGGAGTCTGTGATTGTTTCAGTAATTGAATGGTCATCTAGTTGATTTAGGAACGTATGTCATCTAGAAATCTCCATACCTTTTAGTACCAACGCAGGTTGAGAATTAGAGATGCTATTGGATTCTTAAATGCTTTAAACTGTGGTGTTTGCAGTAATTCACTTTTGCAGTTTTGAGAATGGCTTTTTATCCACTCATATTATCATCTTTATTAGGCAGGTCCAAGGCTTCCCTTGCTATATACCTAGCTAATTTCCCAGGTTCTTTGAGCAGCACCTAAGCTCCACTGTGGATCTTAGGCATGTTATTTTCCCTCCCGCCTTTAATTCAGGGCTTTGTTTAACCATCAAAACTTACTCTTCTCATTCTCTTCCCTAGTGCCTGCAACTTCTCACCCACACTTTCAACCGAGAATTCAGCCAGGTGCACGGCAGCATCAGTGACTGCAAGGTGAGCAGCTCGTGTTTCCTGTCCTCAGGTTCTGCTGCTTTTAGGTGGCTTGAGATGGTCCTGGTGTTATGTCTGAGGATGTCTGACATACCTCCTCCTGCATTTATTGATTTAACTTTTCAGTCAGAACACTGACTTCTAAAGATGAACATATCCTTCTCTGTCTCTTAGACCAATTATCAGATGGGAAACATCTGGCTTTTTCCCTGGATCCCTTGGAGAAGAATATTCTGTTGAGGGTGATACGTAATTATATAGCAGGGCACAGCAAGTTCTGAGTTCCTTAGTGGCATGAAATTTTGTTGCCCTCGATAGAGAGTAAGGTGAACACTTGAGAGAACTTCTGCTTCACCCTCCTTCCATCATCATCCCCTTTCCTGCTCTTCCCTAGACACGCCAAGCTTTCCACCTTGGGTCTGTGTACACGGCCTGTTCATTTGTCTGGAATAATCTTCCAGATAGTCCCATGATTGGCTTCCTTAGCTCTTTCATCTTTCTGCTCAGATATTGCCTCCTTGAAGTGAATTCCCTTAACCATCCTCTGTGAAGCCAGCAGCTCTCTGAAACTTTTTAACCTGCTACCCTGCTTTCTGTTTTGCTGTAGCATCGATCCCTACCTGACACTTCTTAAAGTGTTTGTTGATTGATTGATTCTCTGCCTTCTCTACTTAGAATGTAAGTTTCAGGAGGGCAGGGCCTCTGCCATGTTCTTAGAATAGTACCTGTTATTCTCAGTGCTTGGTATGCATACTGCTACTGCTAAGTCACATCAGTCACATCAGTGTCCAATTCTGTGCCACCCCATAAACAGCAGCCCACCAGGCTCCTCCGTCCGTCCCTGGGGTTCTCCAGGCAAGAACACTGGAGTGGGTTGCCATTTCCTTCTCCAGTGCATGAAAGTGAAAAGTGAAAGTGAAATCACTCAGTCATGTCCGATTCTTAGTGACCCCATGGACTGCAGCCCACCAGGCTCCTCTGCCCATGGGATTTTTCCAGGCAAGAGTACTGGAGTGGGGTGCCATAGACAGGGTCATTTAGTTAATGAAGGAGGCTGTAGCAGTATAAAATATAGACATATTTTATAAATATAAAAAGCAAGCCTTGCCTCTTTTGTAAATTTCTTTATTCCTATTGTGACACTTAGGCCATAAAATATTTGTAGAAATTGTTTTCTTGAAAGACCCTAAACACAGGAGATTTGTGAGAGTGAGGTCCCTGGCTGCCAAAGCTCCTCACTGCGGAGGCCGTCGTGTTGCCCTGGGCCTCACTTGCCGGGCTCTGCTCTCTTCCAGCTGGCTGACCTCTCCCCCGTCGGCCGGGACCCCTCTGTGTCCAGTCTGAGCAGTTCCACCCTCACGCCATCCTCTACCTGCCCCTCTCTGGTGGATGCTAGGAGCAACTCCCTGGATCAGAAGTAAGTACCCGGACCTCGCCGAGAAGCTAACGTGAGAACTGAGGGAAATGCTGACCTTCTGCTCGCTCAGTGGTTCCCAGCCGAGGGCAGCACCATCTCCTAGGCAGCTCTGGGAGATATGTGGGAGCCTTTTCTGGATGTCACAGTGGCTTGGAAGGTGCTCCTGCCATCTCTGAATGTCACACCTTCCTAAATCTCTGCACCATATCACTGACTCCTCTTCTTCATCCCCCTTTGCTTGATTTGCTCTTCAGTTCACAACCCCGGTTGTCTCCCCATTCATATCAGACACAGGAAGCCCCATCTAGGGAAAAATATTTTGAAATGACTTTGGAAAAAATATTTTAATGACACAGCCAAATATATAGGTAAGAGTGGTAGAGACCAAGTCTAGGTCTCATGACTTAGTCGTTATAATCACTGCGGTGCAGTTGCCAACAGTCTCCTTCGCCCTGTCTCCATTCGTTATGCTCGCCTGTCCGAACCCACCTGGTTAGCATCCAACTGTCTGTCTTCCTGTAGCAGTACTGATACAGTGGGCTGCAGTAAACAACACAACAGGGTGGTTTAGTTGAATTTCACTGCCATCAGCTTTAAGACGTTGTTTTTATGTGCCACTAAAAACTTCCCTGTTGGCACTAGTGCTAAAGAACCCACCTGCCAATGCAGGCGACATAAGAGACATGGGTTCAGTCCCTGGGTTGGGAAGATCCCTTGCAGGAGGGCTTGGCAACCCACTCCAGTATTCTTCCCTGGAGAATCCCTTGGACAGAGGAGCCTGGAAGGCAATGGTCCATAGGGCCGCAAAGAGTCAGACATGACTGAAGCGACTTAACACATGGTGTGCGAGAGAGCCAAAGCACTGTCACTGCAGTGTGACGTGCCATCGATTATAAGATGCACCCCAATCCGAGGAGCAATGAAGTATGAGAAAAACGGGCTTTTTGGAGTTAGTGAGATACAATTGATTAGACTAAGCTGCTCTACAAAGATAACAACGCAGAGTGCAGGAATTGTCTCTCACAGCAGCTTTGCTCCAGACAGTCACATGGGAACCCAGTTCTTCTCATTTGTTGCGTGCTGCACTGGTCCTTCAGGCAGTGGTTCTCAGACTTTAGAGACATCAGCACCACCTGGGAGGCTTGTGAGAGCCCAGGTGGCTGAGCCCCATCCAGGGTTTCTGATTCCACATGTCTGAGCTGGAGCTGGAGAATCTGAATCTCTAACACTCTTTTTCAAGTGAAGTTGATGCTGCTGATCGGGGACCTCACCTTGAGAACCCCTGCCCTAGGTGGTGCCCTAGGTGTGGCCTGGGGACTAGACAGGAGCACACCAGGGAGTGGTGTTCATACTCCTCAGCCTTCTGTTCAGAGGCCTTCCGGACAAGAGGGGAGACTGAGAGACTCGCTGGTCGTCAGTGAGAATTTCCTTTGTGTTAATAACTGCCGAAGGATGACACCCAGTGGATGTGGGATTAATTACCTTTTGGATGCCAGCTCTGTCTTCTTAGCCAGGCTCTGACGACCTGATGTTGGCAGGGTCCCTGGTGTTTGGGGAGAAGCATTGTTTTGTGCATTGACCTCAGGGAAGCTCTTGGTACTCCCTTTCTTCCTAACCTCTGTCTCTTTTCAAGGACCCCAGAAGCCAATTCCCGGGCCTCTAGTCCCTGCCCAGAATTTGAACAGTTTCAGATTGTCCCACCTGTGGAAACACCCTATTTGGCCCGAGCAGGGAAAAATGAATTTCTCAATCTTGTTCCAGATATTGAAGAAATTAGACCAGGGTGAGTACTGTATGGAACAGAGATCCTGGGTATTAGAAGACAGATTAGTGGGAATTCACTTCCAACTGTTCTGCTCAAGTCTAATGTAGATGAACCTGGGATATGGGAAGGGGACTGGGTTCTGCTCCAGGTGTATCTCCGTCCCCCTCACCTGGCACAGCCTGCCAAATAAATCATTGCCTGTTTCCTTCAACCTAGGGATGTGGCCTCAGTCTGTTTTGATGGACTTCAGCTTATTATCACTTTATTTTTCTAAGGAACTAACCTCTGCTGACTTGTCCTTTCAGCTCAGTGGTCTCCAAGAAAGGATATCTGCATTTCAAGGAGCCCCTGTCCAGCAACTGGGCTAAACATTTCGTTGTGGTCCGTCGCCCTTACGTCTTCATCTATAACAGCGACAAAGACCCTGTGGAGCGGGGCATCATTAACCTGTCCACAGCCCAGGTGGAGTATAGCGAGGACCAGCAGGCCATGGTGAAGGTCAGTCCTGCCCTCTCCACTGTTCATTGCCGTTCACGGCCTGCCCTTTTGAGTTCTGAACCCTGTCGTGTGGTGCAGAATCTCTGTTTTGTGTTTGGTGTCTCTGAACCGTCTGTGTGAAGGGCCATGTGCTCTCTGAATGTGGCAGGTGGTCGCCATTGTTCAGTATCCATAGGAACCTTCTTGTTCTCCTGCATCTCTTTCAGACACCGAACACCTTTGCTGTGTGCACCAAGCACCGTGGGGTCCTTTTGCAGGCTCTCAACGACAAAGACGTGAACGACTGGTTGTACGCCTTTAACCCGCTCCTTGCTGGCACAATACGGTAAGAAGCTCTTCTTGTGTTTCCTTTCTGTCCTTGGCAGTTGGTTTCAGGGACGTCAACATAAACAGGAAAGGAAGTCTTGTTGAGAACATGTTTAAGTTGGAAGAAGGACAGGAGTGTGAGTGTGGGCGTAGGTCATCAGGTGTCCTGAGGGGCTCAGGGACTCTGGTTACATTTGAACCCAGTTAATCTCTTGCTTCAACTTGTTCTTCTTAAGGGGGCTGCAGCTAGAGGCTGTGGGACTGAGTAAAGGAAAGACTGGGAGAACCTTAAGGGTCCCCAGTGTTCAGCTGTGTGATCCAACCTCAGACCCTGAGAGGGGCCTCTGTCCCAGAATCCCCAGAGTGAGGAGGACCGTTGGCTGGCCTGTTTGTCCAGGGGCCTAATGACTGGGCCTGCAGTACAGGATGGGAGGAGGAAGGACATGAAGGAGGGGGCACAGAGAAGCAGACCTACAGGGCAGGGCCCTCTGAATCCCAGCTTCCAACCCTGTGTCTATCTCATCCTCTCATCCCTTTGTCGTCTGCAGGTCAAAACTCTCCCGAAGATGCCCGAGCCAAGCGAAGTACTAGGCGACTGCCAAGCACCCTCCTGAGAGATAAAGAAAGTGTTTCCCCTCATTTCTCTTTGTGATCCTTGACGGTTACTCTTGTGTGTGATCCTGTGGCTTAACTACTCGTCCCTCTCGTCTAGCACTTTTTCGAGTGCTCCTGGTCCCCATCCCCATTGCTCTGTACTCTTTTTTTTTCCCGTGCTGAGAATCTTGTTAGAAGCATGTGGTCTAACAAAAGTGGGGAAAAAAACAAAAACACACACACAAAAACCCCAAGGAGATCCAAATTATTTTTTGGTGTACTTTGGCTTCCTTTTGTATGATAGGTCCCCATTATGACCACTGACACCTGTGCTGCTGTCTTTGGATATCTCGGTCTGTTTTTCAAGACACCGTAATACTACTTTCTTTTCTCTGTTTGGGATATAATTTTAACTTTTCTTGGGTGGCTTAGAGACTAGAGGAGGAGACATCTAGTCTTTTTAGAACCCGAGGGGAAAAATCTTACCCTTCCCCTTTCTGTTGCTTCTTGCCATGACTAATCCCTGCATTTTCCATTCAGGGAAACAAATGGTTTAGTGAGCTTAGAGGTGGAAAAGTGTATTCTCTGAAATTGGGGCTTATTTAGAACATAGCTATGTAATTTTAACATAGTGGAAGAGAGGAGAAGAGAGGGACTTTTCAGCAGGTTTTGGACAGTGGCCGCTGTTGACCGTGTTAGAAGGGAAGAGCCAGGGCTGTTGCCAGTGGGTCTCACAGGCCCGGGGGACTTGGCAGTGGTGGTCCAGAGGATGCCGGTGTTCCCTCACAGGAGGGCTCCTTGAGCGGTTTGTCTCACTGGGAGGGAGCCTCTTCTGAGTCCCGGTTCTGCTCTGGGCGTTAGTAACGATGGTGGCTCAGTTTGGAATTCCTGCCATGATGTCATGCACAAATGTCCCACCAGGAGGCGGTGTCTGCCTTCCTGGTGATGAACCTGATGGTCTTTGTCATCATCATGATTATGGTAAGGCCGGGTAGTGACCTTGTGATGGTTGTAGCTCCCTTTGATCAAAGAAACATATCTCTAAGAATACACTTGAACAGAGGAGCCTGGCGTACTGTAGTCCACAGGGTCACAAAGAGTCAGACATGACTAAGCGACTGAACAACAAGAAGATACACTCAGAAGCCTCCTTCTGAATCCAGTGGCCATTTTCAGTGATCCTCGTCCAGTTGGAAATCCCGTCAGTGATACTTGTCTTCCTCCGTGAACAAATAAATAAGCGAACGTGGCAGGCTTTGCTTTTTGGACCCCAGGATTATAACAGACTGCCTCGTACCACTGAAAGCAGAAGGACACCTGCAGGCAGAGAAGCAGTTCCACCTGAACCCTGGTCCCAGATGTGGTTGGTTGTCTCCTCTGTGGAAATCCTGCCAGAGGGTAGAGGAGCCCACTGCCCACAGCCTCCTGCTGTGACAACAGGCTCACCTGCTGCCAGAGGCCTTGGCAGAAGATGCGCCTCCTCTTCCAGCTGCAGTGAGTGTCCCAGGAATGGACAGGAGAGGAGACTCCGGGTACTTCGGTTCCTTTCCAGTTGACTTGGGGATGTCCTCTACCATCCTTTCCCGCCCTTGCTCACACCTTTCTTTTACGATCCCCCAGGCGATCAGGAAAGTGTCTGCTCACTCCCACTTTGTGGAGACCGAAGGTCCCCACTCTCAAGGGCACTGACTCTCAGGCAGCAAGGGGGAAGGGCCCACGCACTCCTCAGAACGGGTGCTGGGCAGGTGCGTCAGCACCCAGACTGTGGCCTTGCCTTCCTGCCGGGGTTCATCTTCTGGCTTCGTTCATAATTGCTTTGCAAAGAGGAGGAAAAGGAAGTCACTGGAGAGCTGAACAAGAGAAAGAAGAGTAATTAAAGGCTATGGCCTTACCTGAAAATTATTAAGAAAAACTGTAGTAGATTTTTAAACTTTCTTCCTCTCCTTAAATGAAACATAGGTCACTAACCCTAATATTACTTGTTTCCTAAGTGGTACTTGAGACTTTAACGTGGTTAGAGGTTTCTTATCTAATGGGCACAATATGCCCTTTCAGTGTCTACTCAAACCCAGGGTCTGTTTGTGCTTAGAGACAGCTTCCTGGGCTGAAATTAAGTAATTTCAGGGAACAAAGATGAGATTCGAAGGTTAACGTTTAGAGTTAGGTCATGGATGCTGCTGCTGTTAAAGTCTGAAAGGAGGACCCATGTCTGTGACTGAAGGAGGTGGGGAAGCGGAGGGAGAGAGAAATCAAGTAACAGACTGACATGACTTGTTTTTGCTTCTCACTTAAACAAAACTGACTAGGAAAGTCTTTGCTTTGGATGTCAGATACTACGACAGGCTGAGGTCAGAAGGCCTGGTGAGGCAGTGGGGGCCGCGGCCATGGCTTGCCTGTACAGCCCCCGCAGGGGCCCCTCTTCTCCAGGGGCCTGTTTTCAGATTAAAGCTGGAGCAGGGGTTGATGTTCCCTTTCCAGGTAGGCCCATCCCCACTTTCAAGCTCTGAGAGGGAATTTATGGCAGGAATTAGGAGGCTTTTGTGGAAGAGGAAAAGTGAAAGAACTCAAATCTTTAAGGAAGCTACCTTTTAAGGTAGTTTTTGGGTTTTCTTTTTCCCCTAATGCACTCTTTTAAGCAAGCAGAATAATAACAACAAAGCAAGGAAGAACACTCATACAAATTAAGGAGAAATGAGTGCTATTTAAAAGTAACCGTCTCCTTCCTCCCCATGTCCTCCTTACTCCTGTCGGAGCAAAAGACGGACCCACGGCTTCCACCAGACCGGCGTCCGCACCCTCCTTGTCTCTGTGCAGGCCTAGGGGTCAATCAGCTCCTGGGCTGGGCTCTGCGGGGTCAGCCAGCCCGCGCACGGCCACCAGAGCAAGGAGGGGCTGCCTCTGGCAGCTGGGTGGGAACTTGAATTCCAGTCCATTTTTATAATGTGAGGAAAGTTGAGGGAAATGATTTCTCCCAAGAAACCACTACTTTGTTCCCCTTCAGCTGTATAGAACTTATACAACTGCTCACTTTCAGTGGGGTTTTTCAGCTCTTTTAAGATGAAGGAATCAGTTAAATCACTGCAAGATCTTTTGGTACCTAAAGTAAAAACGACTTCTCCTGGCACATATATCAAAGCAAAGACTTTGTTGCCTGCTGCTTGTTGTCTAATTTACAGGGATATTTAATTTTATAAGGCATTTGTATATTTTCACAGCTGTAATTAAATTGCACATTGAATTGGAAAAGCAAGCTGATGCGCTCGTAGCACCCGTCGGTACTTGGCACCCCTCATCCCGGTTCTACTCGGCTTCTCTATCAGGGCTTGTCCGTTTCTTGTTTGATGTGGGTCCTTCGTTTTTCCCTTTTGGTTCCCTTTTTAAAATGTGATTGTTAACCTGCTCTTTAAAAAGAAGAGACTAATCCTGCTGCTGCTCTCAGAAGGTTTGCTGAATGTATTTTCAATAGGACTCTAACTCCTGTGCACTGCAGCTGTCCCCTGCGGCCTGTGACGCTTCACCAAGGGCGGCCAGACCGTGACCGTGTAGCGGGAACGGATTGACTTGTGTTTCCTTAGTAAATAAACGGCTTGATCGGCTGAGAGACTCCCTGCTGCTGTTGTTCAAAAGGCCATTTATGAAACTTGAATTTGAGCCCCATCAAATTTTAGGAAAGCCTCTGATCGCTTAAAGGAAGGAATCAGAGTTGATACAAATTTCATGTTACAGAGTCACAGCCAAATGGCCTGTGCTCAGGTAGGAAGTCCTAGCTGATGTTGGTCTCTTGCCAAACCCTGGCTGTCGCCTGTTGTTTTCACGTCTTCGAGTTCATCCTTTTCATTTGCACATCCTGACATCAGTTCACCTGAGGAACCCAGCAGCCTTCTATGAGTCGTTCCCAACTGGTGGTTCTGAAGCATTTGTCCCGCGAGACTTCGGGTCTCGTCACCCTCCTCGTGCACAACCATAAGACCCGTGAAGCATAAGTGGCCTTTTTGAACCAAGACTTTGCAAACTGATCTCTCCCCAGGGAAGGAGTTGAGCACATTAGCAACAATGTACATTATTAATTTCGGATTTTCATTTTCATGTTTTATTATGTAAATATGATCTGACGTTCGGAGCTTGAGTATACAGAATGTAAATATAGTTCTTGTATTTGTACTAAATCTGGTTCTTTTGCTGTATAGCCTTAGGTGTGCAATGCAGACATTAACTGTGTATGGTAACCTTGCATCACGGAACTATTAGTGAACGAGGTCATATTAATAAAGGTACAACCAGTGCATCAGAAGGCTCTTGATGTGCTTTTATTCTTGCACCCTTTGAAAGGTATTTACATAGAGATTTTTCTTTACTGGAAAAGATACTGCTCTTCTGGGAAAAACGTCACAATGCCATGACCTACACGTTCCTTTCTGAGACTTCCAAACAACAGTTATTATGTAACTAGTGTGGTGCTGTTTCTTTGAAAGTACTCTCCTCCCAAGTATGGGAGTGGCTATTCTAGATGGAAGATTTGTCCCTTTTTTTCTGTTGAGGCCTCTCTTTGTAAACCTATCAGTGAGTCTGTAGTGTGTGGTATGGTAGTGATTCTGTAGGTAGTACAGTGGTTGGGATTTTCATTGTATCAGTTTAACAAGTTCCCATTGTGAGCTGTTCAGTGTCCTAGGTGTGTGGGGAGGAGTGGAAGCAGGGAGTTGAAGCGACATTCAGGTGAAAAGCATCGACTCAGTTCACACACATCCACCTGTGCCCGTGTGTGTCTGGATGCTGATAACTCAGCAGCGAACCAAACATGCCTGGTACCTGTGGCCCTCCTATTCCGGTAATGGAAGATATTCATTACACAAATTTAAAATGTTACAGGGCAAAGTAAAGCTGAATAAAATGTTAGAAGGGATGGGAGGGAAAGCGTGTCTTTTTATATGTGTGGGCAGAGAAGGCCTCTGTTGCGAGATGACATTAGAGTAGACTCAGTAAATGAATGGGTGAGCCATGCAAGGTGCACGTGTACTCAGTTGTGTCCCACGCTTTGTGATCTTGGACTCTAGCCTGCCAGGCTCCTCTGTCTGTGGGATTCTCCAGGCAAGAATACTGGAGTGGGGTGCCATTTCCTCCTCCAGGAGATCTTCCCAACCCAGGGATCGAACCTGTGTCTCCTGCATTGGTAGGTGGGTTCGTTACCACTGTGCTATCTGGGAAGCCTGAGCCATGCAAATCCCTGGGCACAGAGGTGGTCTCCAAGCAGGGGTAATAAGTACTTGAGGCAGCTGTGTCCTCAGAAGGTTCCAGAATAGGGAGGTGGCCCAGGTGGAGACAGGAAGTAGTTGGGCCTGGGTGGTTTCAAGGGCTTAGTTAACTAATTTCATTAGAGTAAATAGGAACCAAGGGAGGATTTTGAGAAGATATATTCCATGATCTTATTTGTGTGTTTTGTTTGTTTAAATCTTTTAAATATTTATTTGGCTGTTCTGGTTGGGATTCTCCATCTTCGTTGCAGCATGCGGGCGGGTTCTTTCTTATGGCATGTGGGATCTAGTACCCAGGCCAAGGATCGAACCCGGCCCCTCTGCACTGGGAGTAGGGAGTCTTAGCCACTGGACCACCAGGGAAGTCCTTTATTTATGTTCTTAAAAAGGCCATTCTGGACAGCAGCCTGTGTGTGTAGAGACAGGGGCGTGTAGAGGAAGAGGGACCGCGTGGCAAGTTGTTACCCTAGTGTTGAGGGGTGGGGATGGGGGATAGAGGCTTGGACTGAGAGCGGCAAATCTGGGGAGAAAGGGTCAGATTCAGGACATGTTACCTGTTAGAACTTGGAGTTTGCTGAGTGACTGCATGTAGAGAAAGAAGGGAGGTAACCCCTGGGACGCATGCCTGAGCAAACAGGACAGGCTTGCATTTCCCTGGGGTGAAGGAGGCTAGAGGAGAACAGTGGAGGGCGGTACTGCGTGGATGACTTGGCTTTGGCCTGTTCGCTCTGAGACATCAGTGCTCCCGCCTGCAAGTGTGCTCCCTGAGGCAGCTGAATGTACTCGCTGGATTCAGGGGGCCAGGTTGGCTAGAGACACATTTAGGAGCTGTCACATGAAGGTGACAGTAAAGGCAAGGTGGACTTCCCTGGCAGTCCCGTGGTTAAGACTCTGCCTTGCAATGCGAGGGACAAGGATTCAATTCCTGGTTGGGGAACTGAGATCCTACATGCCACGAGGCAACTAAGCCCGGCACCACAATAAAGAACCCACAAGCTGCAACTGAGATCCGCCAAGGCCAAAAATAAGTAAATCAATAAAGGCAAGAGGTCCTCCGAGGAGATCTGGGGAGCGAGAAGCTGGTGAGAATCAGGGCTCTGCGGCCTGGGGCAGTCAGGAGAGGGGACGACAGCAAAGCCCAGGAGAAGTGGTCATGAAGAGGGCGTGGTATTTGGCAACCAAGTTAAGGAAGTGTGTGAAGATGGAGGAAGTGACAGCTGTGTCCGGTGCAGCTGACCGGTTAAAATACGAACTGAGCAGTGACCACAGGTTTGGGCAACGAGGAGGAGGTTCTCAGAAGTTTGAGGCACCAGTGGAAGCCATCACTGCTTCCCAGTTTCAGAGCCAACTGAGAAGGCAGAAGGGCGATCAAAATTTCACCTTCATTACCATTAAAGCTGCGATTGGAGAATGCGGCTTAGGTCCGGGGGTTAATGGATTCCCTAATCCTGAATGTCAGAATTAGAGGGTGGGCAGCAGTGTGTCGAGCTTTAATGTGTACTGGACTCCTGTGGGTCGTACTAAATGCAGATTTGGATTGAGGAGGCCTGGAGTGGGGCCTGAGACCCTGCATGTCTCGTAAGCTTCCACATCAGCTGAGAAGTTCCCTGATGGCAGCCGAGATTCCTAGAGAGAGAAGATGGCTGGCTTGGCCATGCCAGGGGCTCCTTCCAAACTCAGGCAGTTTCATTTCTCTCCTGTGTGGGGCTGATGGAAGCAGGAATGATCCCGTAACAGAGTCACTTCACATGGGAGGAGAACTCAGTGGTGCCTCTGCTTGGGTGAGGTCTTCGGCGAGCAGACCGTTTTCTGAGATGGTGCCAAAGAGAGTCTAGCTGGAGTAGGTGCCAGGGAAAGTGGGAGAAGGGAAGGCTGAATGAGGAGTATGGTGGGGAGGGGAGCGGGGGAGACATCGGGTTACAAAGAAGTTTTTATTTTTATTCTAAAGCAAGGTGATGGCCCAGCATGTGTGTCTGCTGATGGGGACGAATGAACTGGAAGGGAAACGTGATGGGTGGTGTGAACCCCTGGATGTGGCTGGTGGGGTTGGATCTGAGACAAGAGGGGAGGTCAGACCCAGGTCCCGTGGGGAGCAGCACGGTTTATCTTAAGTGCTAGGAGGTGATGCCAAGTTGTGGGCAGCCCCCAGACAGACAGCTAAGTGACAGAGCTGGAGTGGGTTGTCCCTTGGACTCATTTGTCAACTGTAGGCAATGTCTTCTGAACTCCACCGGACTTTTTGCTTAAACTACGTTAGTTTATAAAGCGGTTGTCCCCTGCACTTGGCCTCATAGCGGGTCTTGTGGCCGGCACCATGCTCACAAAGCTGATGGCACCGAGCATCAGGAGGGTCTGTGGAACTGTGAGTGTTCATTTAACGCATCACTCCCACATCTGATTTTTCTTGGCATTCCACTTTCAATTTTAGAAACTTCTGGTCTCTGCACAGTCCTAAATCTTCAGCTTTTCAGAGCACATCACATGCTTACATTATTGCTTTTAGAATATATCAGTTCAGTACAGTCACTCAGTCGTGTCCGACTCTTTGCAACCCTACGGACTGCAGCACGCCAGGCTTCTCTGTCCATTACCAACACCCGGAGCTTGCTAAGACTCATGTCCATTGAATCAGTGATGCCATCCAACCATCTCATCCTCTGTTATTCCCTTCTCCTCCTGCCTTCAATCTTTCCCAGCATCAGGGTCTTTTCCAGTGAGTCAGTTCTTCACATCAGGTGGCCAAAGTATTGCAGCTTCAGCTTCAGCATCAGTCCTTCCAATGAATATTCAGGACTGATTTCCTTTAGGATTGACTGATTGAATCTTCTAGCAGTCCAAGGGACTCTCAAGAGTATTCTCCAAAAAAAAAAAAAAAGAGTCTTCTCCAACAACACATTTAAGAAGCATCAATTTTTCAACGCTCAGTTTTCTTTATGGTCCAGCTCTCACATCCATACATGGCTAATGGAAAAACCATAGTTTTTACTAGATGGACCTTTGTTGGCAAAGTAATGTCTCTGCATTTTTTTAAAATATATATTTATTTTAATTGGAAGTTAATTACTTTACAATATTGTATTGGTTTTGCCATACATCAACATGAATCTGCCACGGGTGTACAAGTGTTCCCCATACCTCTGGGTCGTCCCAGTGCACCAGCCCCAAGCATCCAGTATCATGCATCGACCCTGGACTGGCAATTCAATTCATATATGATATTATACATGTTTCAATGCCATTCTCCCTAATCATCCCAGCCTCTCCCTCTCCCAGAGTCCAAAAGACTGTTCTATACATCTGTCTCTCTTGCTGTCTCGCATACAGGGTTATCGTTACCATCTTTCTAAATTACATATATAAATCACTGACCTAGAGCCAGACATCCTGGAATGTGAAGTCAAGTGGGCCTTAGAAAGCATCACTGCGAACAAAGCTAGTGGAGGTGATGGAATTCCAGTTAAGCTATTTCAAATCCTGAAAGATGATGCTGTGAAAGTGCTGCACTCAATATGCCAGCAAATTTGGAAAACTCAGCAGTGGCTACAGGACTGGAAAAGGTCAGTTTTCATTCCAATCCCAAAGAAAGGCAGTGCCAAAGAATGCTCAAACTACCGCACAATTGCACTCATCTCACACGCTAGTAAAGTAATGCTCAAAATTCTCCAGGCCAGGCTTCAGCAATACATGAACCGTGAACTTCCAGATGTTCAAGCTGGTTTTCGAAAGGCAGAGGAACCAGAGACCAAACTGCCAACATCTGCTGGATCATCGAAAACGCAAGAGAGTTCCAGAAAAACATCTATTTCTGCTTCATTGAATATGCCAAAGCCTTTGACTGTGTGGATCACAATAAACTGTAGAAAATTCTGAAAGAGATGGGAATACCACACCACCTGATCTGCCTCTTGAGAAATCTGTATGCAGGTCAGGAAGCAACAGTTAGAACTGCACATGGAACAACAGACTGGTTCCAAATAGGAAAAGGAGTATGTCAAGGCTGTATATTGTCACCCTGCTTATTTAACTTATATGCAGAGTACATCATGAGAAACGCTGGGCTGGAAGAAGCACAAGCTGGAATCAAGATTGCCAGGAGAAATATCAATAACCTCAGATATGCAGATGACACCACCCTTATGGCAGAAAGTGAAGAGGAACTAAAAAGCCTCTTGATGAAGGTGAAAGAGGAGAGTGAAAAAGTTGGCTTAAAACTCAACATTCAGAAAACAAAGATCATGGCATCTGGTCCCATCACTTCATGGGAAATAGATGGGGAAACAGTAGAAACAGTGTCAGACTTTCTTTTTCTGGGCTCCAAAATCACTGCAGATGCTGACTGCAGCCATGAAATTAAAAGACACTTACTCCTTGGAAGGAAAGTTATGACCAACCTAGATAGCATATTAAAAAGCAGAGACATTACTTTGCCAACAAAGATCCATCTAGTCAAGGCTATGGTTTTTCCAGTGGTCATGTATGGATGTGAGAGTTGGACTGGGAAGAAAGCTGAGTGCCAAAGAATTGATGCTTTTGAACTGTGGTGTTGGAGAAGACTCTTGAGAGTCCCTTGGACTGCAAGGAGATCCAACCAGTCCATTCTGAAGGAGATCAGCCCTGGGATTTCTTTGGAAGCAATGATGCTAAAGCTGAAACTCCAGTACTTTGGCCACCTCATGCGAAGAGTTGACTCATTGGAAAAGACTCTGATGCTAGGAGGGATTGGGGGCAGGAGGAGAAGGGGATGACAGAGGATGAGATGGCTGGATGGCATCACTGACTCGATGGATGTGAGTCTGAGTGAACTCCGGGAGTTGGTGATGGACAGGGAGGCCTGGCATGCTGTGATTCATGGAGTCACAAAGAGTCGGACACGACTGAGCAACTTAACTGAACTGAATACTGTATTGGTGTTTTTCTTTCTGGCTTACTTCACTCTGTATAATAGGCTCCAGTTTCATCCACCTCATTAGAACTGATTCAAATGTATTCTTTTTAATGGCTGAGTAATACTCCATTGTGTATATGTACCACAGTTTTCTTATCCATTCATCTGCTGATGGACATCTAGGTTGCTTCCATGTCCTGGCTATTATAAACAGTGCTGCGATGAACATTGGGATACACGTGTCTCTTTCAATTCTGGTTTCCTCGGTGTGTGTGCCCAGCAGTGGGATTGCTGGGTCATAAGGCAGTTCTATTTCCAGTTTTTTAAGGAATCTCCACACTGTTCTCCATAGTGGCTGTGTGTCTCTGCTTTTTAATATGCCGTCTAGGTTTGTCATAGCTTTTCTTCCAAGGAGCAAGCGTCTTTTAATTTCATGGCTGCAGTCACCGTCTGCAGTGATTTTCAAGCCCAAGAAAATACAGTCTCTGGGTTTTTTCAAAAATCACACTTTCTTTCTACCTACTGTGTAAGCAAGCCATTTGAGATCAGCTGTGGGGATTATACAGCAAGTGAGAGACCGTATAATCAAATCCACCCCAACTAGTATGTGACTGACACACCCTCTTATGTAAGTAAGTTAAGCAAAGGATTCGACCCGGGGAGGTTTGCAGGAAAGGGTGGTTTCTGTAGAATTTCTGCTTAGACTTTGATTTGGGATTTGGGGAGTTAGGGCAAGGCAAAAAAAAAAAAAACTGATAAGATGAAAAGTGAGTTAACTTTAGCATTATAACCCAAGAACTTGAGGGTTTTCTAAAAACTAAAGGTCAGCCTGGAGCCATGACCCAGTCATCCTGGATCTATCCTCTTCATCTTAGGGGAGACTTGGCTTTCTCGCAGCCCTGCTCTCTTTAAACCAGTCTGCAGCAGTTTTCCAACCATATTGGGAAGCAGTATTTTTTTTTTTTTTTCTGGTTGTTAGCACTTTAACAAAGACATGAGAGGCTGTGTAGCATATACCATTAATAATAGAAGAAAAATGGATTGGCAGTTTAATTCGATGTTTAACACGTTTGCCTAAAATGATGCTTCACAGCAGTAGCTTGGGTGTGTCCAAATGTTTAGTCACATTGACTCAGCAAAATTTCTCCCTTGCTAAATCTCAGACTAGAGCAATCAATTTTTTTCCTGCAGCAAAATCTGATAGTGGGTTTTCTTTGTGACAGAGCCTCACAGAAAAAGGAAATAGTTGCAAAAAAGTTGAAAGTTCTGAGAGGCATGAAGGCCATCTTGAAGAAAGCACTTACAAGTGTGTTAAGTTCTGCCTTGTAAATTTATTACAAGTGCTGTTTGTTCCCCAAAAATAGTGACTGAAAGTTCAATTTACCTTTCCACTTTAAGTCAACTACATGTCTCTAACATACAGATACACCCAGATTCTCTGTGACAGTATGTCTCTGTGAATGTGCTTAAGTATGGGTTGCCTATCTGATTAGGAAAGAGTGCTGGGCTCAGCTCTAGCAGACTTGGGTTAAAGTTCAGTTCTGCTACAAATTAGCTGAGAAAGTCAGCTTCCCTGAGCTGAGTTTCTTATTTCAAATTAGTATTAATAGTGGTATCTTGAAATGATACAGCATTGGAAATTCTCAAGGAATTTTCATGTTGTGTTTCAGTTGCTCAGTTGGTTCCAACTCTCTGCAACCCATGGACTGCAGCATGCCAGACTCCCATGTGCTTCACTATTTCCTAGAGTTTGCTCAAACTCATGTCTATTGAGTCAGTGATTCTATCTAACCATCTCATCCTCTGCCGCCCCCTTTTCCCTTTGCCTTCAATCTTTGCCACTATCAGGGTCTTTTTCCAATGAGTTGACTCTTTGCATCAGGTGGCCAAATTATTGGAGCTTCAGCTTCAGCATCAATCCTTCCAGTGAACATTCAAGATTGATTTCTCTTAGGATTGACTGGTTTGATCTCCTTGCAGTCCAAGGGACTCTCAAGAGTCTTCTCCAACACCACAGTTCAAAAGCATCAATTCTTCGGTGCGCAGCCTTCTTTATGGTCTAACTCTCACATCTGTACATGACTACTGGAAAAACCACAGCTTTGACTACATGGATCTTTGTCAGCAAAGTGATATCTCTGCTTTTTAATACGCTGTCTAGGTTTGTCATAGCTTTCCTTCTAAGGAGCAAGCGTCTTTTAATTTCATGGCTACAGTCACTGTCCACCATGATTTTGGAGAACAAGAAAATAAGATTTTAAATCTGTCAGTGCTTCCACATTTCCCACTTCTGTTTGCCATAAAGTGATGGCACTTTCATAGACATTATCTTACTCTGATATGAGGAAGAAAGCAGGACACACGGAAAGTGGTGCCCTGTGGTCAAGGGACTGTTAACTCCTAGATGATGGCAGGAGTTTGAGGAGGTTCCATTCTGTTTGCCTTTTATGAAGCTTCTCTGCATTTTCTGATTCTGGGTCTCTCTCATTTGCTACAAGGGTGAGGTGTCAAATGCAGTCTGTGGAAGAGGATGGAGATCTCTGGAATAAAAAATACATAAACTAAATATAAGATATTTATATTTTAATTTTTTTCTCTTTATATTTTTTCTCTTTATATTTTTCTCTTAATTGAAAAATATATCAGATTATTTGAACTAGTAATTATAATATGTATTATTGGATTTACAATATATATTGATAAAAAATACATGACAGTAATAGAAAACAGGAGAGGGAGAAAATGGAGCTATATTGTAGCAAACATTCTACATTTATGTGAAACTTTCAATATTAAGTTGAAGTACATTATAATAAATTAAAGATGCATATTGTAATCCCTAAACAACCACTTTTCATTCCAATACCAAAGGGCAATGCCAAAGAATATTCAAACTACCACACAATTGCACTCATTTCATATATTAGCAAGGTAATGCTCAAACTCCTTCAAGCGAGGCTTCACAGTATGTGAACCAAGAGCTTCCAGATGTACAAGCTGGATTTTTAAAAGGCAGAGGAAACCAGAGATCAAATTGCCAACATCCACTGGATCATAGAAAAAGCAAGAGAATGCCAGAAAAATAACTACTTCTGCTTCATTGACTAGCTAAAGCCTTTGACTTTCTTAAAGAGATGGGAATACCAGACCACTTTACTTGCCTCCTGAGAGACCTGTATGCAGGTCATGAAGCAACAGTTAGAACTGGACGTGAAACAATGAACTGGTTCAAAATTGGGAAAGGAGTACATCAAGGCTGTGTATTGTCACCCTGCTTATTTAACTTATATACAGAGTACATCAAGCAAGATCCAACCATATGTTGTCTACAAGAGACCCTTTAGATTCAAAGACAAAAATAGTTTGGAAAATTTACCACATAAACAGTTTAATCACAGCAGAGCTTTAAAGGCTATGTTAACACCTGACAAAACTGACTTTTAAGGCTTCCGTGGTGGCTCCGTGGTCGCTCCGTGGTCATTAATCCACCTGCCAGTGCAGGAGACATGGTTTCAATACCTGGTCCAGGAAGATCCCACATGCCATGGAGCAACTAAAGCTGTCCTCCACATCTACCGAGCCTGTGCTCTAGAGCCCAGGAGTGGCAACAACAGAAGCCACTGCAAAGAGAAACCCATACAGCACCGCTAGAGAACAGCCCTCACAGCAATGAAGACCCAGCACAGCCAAAATCAAACAAACAACTGACTTTAAGGCAAGAAATATTAGAAACAAAGAATATTTCATGTTGATAAGGGGGGTCAAAACTTCAGGAAGTTATAACCATTATAAATATATATGGATCTAGCTTCAGAAGCAAAATCTTACAGAACTTAGAGTTAAAATACATGAGGTAAATCTTAACAGAAAAGAGAAATAGACAGCTGAAAAGTCACAAAATTCTCAACAAATGAGGACTAGAGAAATCCCTCAGCCTTATGAAAGGCAACTGTGAAAAACCTAAACTAACACACTTAACAGTGAAAAACTGCTTTCCCTCTAAGATGGGGAACAAGGCAAGTATGTTTCCTCTCACCACTTCGCCATAGTACTTGAGACTGTAGCCACTACAACAGGCAAAGAAAAGAAAAGGTGTTCAGATATGAAAGAAGTAAAATTGTGTTTATTAAAAGATGAGATGCTTGCAGATGCCAAAGTCTCCAGACAGAAGATCAATGTACAAATATTAGTTGTGTTTCTTTGTATAAACAATCTGAAAATGAGATTAGAAAAATTTTGTCCACAGTAAGAGCAAAAATTGTATTTGGAATACATCTAATGAAGGAAGCAAAGACTCTACACTCAGACTCCAAAACACTGCTGAAGCAAAGAAGATCTAAATCAAGGAGATGGGAACTCTTCCAAATAATCTATAGCTTCAGTACCCTCTCTATAAAATCCTAGGGCCATTTCGGGTAGAAATCAACAAACTGACTAAAATTTATATGGAAATGGCAAATGACCTAGAATTAAAAACTGTTAAGGTCACAAAAACAAAAAACAAGAAAAGGCCAGAAAGTGTCATAACCCAGAGAATGAAGGTGACATGGTGACATAATGTTCTGGAGAAAGCAGAACAGGAGAAATGTGTTAGTGGGAAAATTGTACTTCTTTTTCAAAAATACTTGTTTATTTGTCTGCTCGGGATCTTAGTTGTGGCAAGAAGGATCTTTAGTTGCAGCTTTTGGGCTCTAGCTCCCTGACCAGGAATCGAACCTGCGCCTCCTGCATTGGGAGTGCCAAGTCTTAGTCACTGAACCACCAGGCAAGTCCCCAAATCAAACAAGGGAAGGGTCTAAATGGGTGTCTTTTTTTTTTTTTTTTAACTCACTAAAGAAGATACGTGAATAGTTAAGTACTTGAAAATGTCTTCAACCTTATTAGTCATGGCTGCTGCTGCTGCTGCTGCTGCTAAGTCGCTTCAGTTGTGTCCGACTCTGTGCAACTCCATAGACGGCAGCCCACCAGGCCCCGCCATCCCTGGGATTAGGGAAATGCAAACTAAAACCACAAGGAGATACTACTTGACACCCACTGGGATGGCTGTCGTCACAAAGACAGTATCAAGTGTTGGCAAGGATGTGGAGAAATTAGAAGCTTCCTGTTCTGTGGGAAATGGTAGTGCCCTTCAAAAATAGTTTAGCACTTCTTAAAAAGTCAAACATACACTTAGCATATAACCCAACAATTTCACTCCCAAGCATCTACCAAAGTGAAAACATATGGCCACGCAATGATTTGTGCATGAATGTTCCAAACAGAATTATTTATTCTTTATTGCCCAAACTAGAAAAATCCAAATAGCCAACAGATAAAGGGATAAACAAATTATGCACAATGGAATATGGCTCAGCAATAAAAAGGGATGTACTACTCTGTAAATACAATAACATGGATAAGCCTCAAAAACATTATGCTAAGTGAAAGAAGCCAATCACAAAAATTACATATTATTCCATATTTCTAAGAATAAGCAAAACAATACAGACATTGGAGAAGGCAATGGCACCCCACTCCAGTACTCTTGCCTGGAAAATCCCATGGATGGGGGAGCCTGGAAGGCTGCAGTCCATGGGGTCGCTGAGGGTCGGACACGACTGAGTGACTTCACTTTCACTTTTCACTTTCATGCATTGGAGAAGAAAATGGCAACCCACTCCAGTGTTCTTGCCTGGAGAATCCCAGGGACGGGGGAGCCTGCTGGGCTGCTGTCTGTGGGGTCGCACAGAGTCAGACACGACTGAAGTGACTTAGCAGCAGCAGCAGCATACAGACATTAAGTAGATCACATGTTTCTGGGGCTGGGGAGGGAGCAGAGATGAACTACAAAGGCATTTTTGGGGTGTTGGAACTTCTGGGGGTGATGGAAGTGTTCTCAAAAGGATTGTGGTGATAGTTACACAACAGTGTAAATTAAAAATCATCCAACTGTACATTTTTATAATGGATGAATTGGCTTGCATGTAAATTATACTTCAATCAATCTTTTTTTGAAGTACAGTACTATGAAGAAGTGATAATATCATTTTACAGTAGGTTGCCAATATGTCATTCAAGCCAGAACAATTGTGAGAAATGAAAGTGATTTCTGTGAAAACTATGTAAGAAAACAGGTGTGAAAAAGGACTGTCCCAGACCGACTGGCTTGAATGGTGCCCCTTCTATAAAACTGTCATTTAGTAGCAACCGTTAGTGACCGTCTGTTATGTGCAGGGCACAGGAGGGTGATAGAAACACACTTTGGAATGAGACAGACATGGTCCCTGTCCTCTTGGATGAATGGTACAGTGACGGAGATGGAAATGAAGGCAGGCTGCGGCAAGCGCTGCTCCCGCAGGCACATGGCATCTAAGTCATCCTGGGAAAAGAGAGGAACCCGTGAGCCAAGATTGCAAGGTGGCAGGAGGTAGTAAGGACAAGAGCAGGCCAAGCAGCAACTCAGGCCCTTCTCTGGAACCAGAAAGTAACTGAGTGTCTGGAACACAGCCTAAGAGGAGAGGACAGAAGTGAGGGCTTGTCTCACACAGTTGTGTATCGGGGCGGGGGGAAGATGGCAGTCCTTGCTTGAATTTGAAAGTAAAATGTATTACCTGGGCTGGAGATCTAGCAAAGAAAGGGCTGTGTTCACCTCCCTGGTTAGTGTGAAGGGCTTCCCTGGTGGTTCAGATGGTAAAGAATCTGCCTGCAGTACAGAAGACATGGTTCAGGAAGATCTTCTGGAGGAGGGCATGGCTACCCACTCTAGTATTCTTGCCTGGAGAATTTGATGCAGAGGAGGCTGGCGGCCTACAGTCCATGGGGTCGCGGAGAGTCAGTCATGACTAAGCAACTAAGTCAATCCCATTGGTGAGCCCTGCGGACCAAGCTCAGACTAAGCGTATGTTCCAGACAATTGGGATCCTCTGGGGAGAAAAAAGCACTTTTAACAGGATGTACTGGGACTTCCCTGGTGGTCCAGTGGCTAAGACTCTGCACTTCGAATGCAGGGAGCCCAGGTTCAATCCCTCGGCAGGGAAATAGATCCCACATGCCACAACTAAGAGTTTGCATGCCCCAACTAAAGATCCTGTGTGCCGCAGTGAAGGCAGACGATCCTGTGTGCTGCAACTGAGACCCGGTGCAGCCAATAAGTGAAATTAAAAGGGGGAGGAAAAATTAAAAAAAATAAAAATAAAAGGGGGAGGGATGCTGGTGCATCCTAAAGAGTGCAGAACTGAGGTAATGATCATGGGGGAAAGGAGGAGATGCCTGGGATGATGTGTTTGGATTGGAAAAACAGATGTTGTGAAATGCATGGGCGTGTCATTGTCAAGTGGGAATATTTTCTACAGCAAACAATTCAAGTAACAGACCACTTTCTCACCAGATGGGTTTGATCTGTGAGAGCATGGCAAGCTGCAAAAGTGTTTTTCTACCCCTCTCTCCCCAGAAGCTTTCACAAGAAAGCTGAGAGCACTTTTTAAATTCAGTCCTATTTTCCACTGTGGTTTATGTCTCTCCTTTCTGAGACTTTCATAACAAAGGGAGAAACTAAGATGTGAGTTCTAAGTACCAGACACAAGTCCAGTGGGCTTCATTTAACCCTAGTGCTTCCCTGTGAGATCCTGTCAATCCTGTTTCACACATGAGGAAACTCTGAGATTTGATAACTTGCCCCAGTTGCACAGAAAGAACTGGAACTGGAGCCAGCCAAGGTCACTGTCACCAAAACCTATTGCTTTTCCTTCTCCAGCCAGCAGCCTCCAAGAAAGACATTTTGGATCATTTGAGAAGCCATCTGATCTGACTTCTGGGACAACAGGCCCCCAACCACTGAGGCTGTCTCCTGATTCCAGGTTTACTGAGCAGGACTTGGAGAGCATCCAGTCCATCCCACCAGGTAGTTCTAATGTCTCACTGTGTGACTCAGCAAGTCTCGGCTCTCGGAGCCCCAATTTCCTCCTTCCCTAAAATATGAGTTGGGCTAGATCAGTGGTTCTCACGCTTGTTGATGTCAGGACAACTTTACACTCTTAAAAATTCTTGAAGACACAACAAGGTCTTGTTTATGTAAGTTATGTCTATTAATATTTACCATTAAAAAAAAAAAAACCTTGGAATAACTATTTTCCAAAACAAAAGGAAATGTAGTGAGATGAGTGGTGCGTGTGTGCTCAGCTGTGTCTGACTCTTTTGTGACCCCCATGGACTGTAGCCCACCAGGCTCCTCTGTCCATGGGATTTCCCAGACAGAAAAACTGGAGTGGGTTGCCATTCTCTTCGCCAGGGGATCTTCCCAACTCAGGGATCACACCCCTGTCTCCTGCTGAGATGAGTGGTATTGTTTGACAGTTTTTTAAATCTAATGAACGCCCTGCTTCATACAGCTTAAGACAGATGGATTCTCATATCTGTTTCTACATTTAATCTGGTCTGTGTTACACATGATGCAGCCCCTAGGGAAACTCCACAGTACACTTGTGAAAGAGAATGAAGAGGGCAAATAATACCAGGAAATAGCTTTGTCCCCACTTCCCTGGAAAGGGTCTCAAGGACTTCCAGAATTCCTGATCACTCTGAGAATTCTTTCCTCCAGCACTCAGAATCTTCAGGGGGTCTTGACAAAATACACATTTCCTGGCCTATCCCAGACCTGTGGCCTCAGAATTCACTTTGAACAAGCTCCCTGTGGGACTTCTGTGGTGATCAAGTGGTCAAGAATCTTCCTTCCAATGCGGGGGATGCAGGTTCAATGCCTGGTTGGGAATTAAGATGCCACATGCCGTGGGGCAGCTAAGCCTGCAGCACTGCAACTAGAGAGAAGCCTGAACGCCGCAACAAAGATTTGATGAGCCAATAAATACCACTGGAGTTTGTAGACACTGGGCTGAAAGAGCTTCAAGATTCTGACCAGCTGGTTCATCTAAAGCTACCAAATCCCCCGTTTGGGTAGAAATGGGATTAAGGCTCAGGTCTCAGTGCAGGGCTCACTGTGGCAGTCAGCTTGCATGCTCTGGTTTGCCTGGCTTATCAGTTCATATCTCCCTAGTCACTTCCTTTCCATTCAGGGTAGCACTGAGGGCAGCTGGGCACCTTGTTATAGCTTTAAAATAAATACGAGGCTTGCTTACAGCTATATTCTGCACCCATAGAAGCAAGAAGGGACCCATGGGCAGGGACTGCTCTTACCCTCAGGAGGAAGTTCTATGCTAAGCTTGGCCCCACCTAGACATCTATGCAGTGAGTCAACCACAGTCCATGAACGTTGTGCCTGCCAGGCAACAGGAGAGTAAAAAGAAAAACTGTACACTAAGAAGTATTACTGTAATAAGGCCTGGCCAGTGCAAAACAGGCAAATATGGAAGCAACTCAAGGGAAAAAAAACTGATACAAAGAATGTCTCTAGTGGAGGAACCCTCATATAGGATAGGGACATACAAGATAAAGTGGGCTGTGATACCTTTTTTAAATTTCAGAGTAAGATTCCACTACTGCATTAACAGAATTAACAGAAACATTGCATTAACAGAAACATTGTTTCTGTGATTTAACTGACACAGGACTTTCAACAGGCTAAAAAGGGCTATAGTGGGAGCTCTGCTAAGGTGGAAGTTGTAACAGTATCTGTTAAAACCTATGTTACAAATTAACCTGTGCAATTGGTGCCGGAAATAGCCTTGAATGGGTCACAACTGGGTCACTATCTAGCCGTTTACTGGCTGTGTGAGTCTAGTAGTTAAGCAGCTGCTGAGCACTTACTGTGTGCAAGGCACTGTTAGGTGATGCCAAGCGTCCACAGAAAACAGAACAAAACTCTAAAAGATACCCGAGGAGCTAAGCTTCGTTCACCGGCACCTGCACAGGAGGCGGCAGGGCTCAGGGCTGAGAGTGAAGACGCCTCGTGCACCGGGGACAGCGCATGTGGGAGATGGTATTTAATGCCCTGAACTGCCCGTTCACCCTTACGTGGCTTCTCGACATCCAAGCCAGGCCCCATCACAGCCCAGCAAGTACTCCCCCACCTGCTCTCTGAGCCTGTTTCTTCACCTGTAAAAAGAGGCAACACGTCTCCCCCACAGGGTCGTGGTGAGGAGCAACGTTTCTTGGCACTCGTCGCACGTGTATACAGACAAGAATACACCTTCGGGGACTTCCCTGGTGCTCCAGTGGCTAAGACTGCAGGGTCCGGGTTTGATGTCTGGTGGGGCAACTAAGATCCCCCATGCCACAACTGAGAGTTCTCATGATGCAACTAGAACTAAAGATCCCTTAAGCAGCAACTAAGAGCCAGGCGCAGCCAAGTAAATAACAATTTAAAAAGGAGGAATGCACCTCGGGCCCTGTCCAGGGTGGAGCAATTCCACGCATAATCCCCAGAGTACCCGCGGCGAAGGGAGGGAGTGATGGACACTTGAACAACAGGCGTCCAAGTGCCCGCTTCACTGGAAAGCGCGGCCCGACGTGAGCCACCACTGTTCCGGACCGAGGCTCGGAGCAGAACTCAGGCCCCACTGTCCTTTGCCGGGGACCCGCGCCCACAGCCCGCGCCACGCCCCCGCGGGCGAGCAAGAGATGTCATCGATGTGCTCGGAGCTCTCCTGAACCAGTCCTAGGAATGGGCGGGCCTACTTTCCTCAGGTGGTCTAACAGGCGCCAGGCCGGACCAATGGCGTGGCATCAAGACTCCGCCCCGTCCTTCCGATTGGCCAGCGCTGGAAAGCCGCCGCCAGGGCCTCCGGGGGCGAGCGGGATCGGGACTCCGCCGGATCATCCTCGCCGTACGCTCCCTGCACTTCGGGTCTGCTTGCTCCAGCCCGCTCTGCCGCCGCCGCCGTTGCCGCCATGGCCCAGTGAGTGGCCCCGCGGGTGGCCAGGGAACTTTCCGGGGGCCGGCGCGGACACCGGAGCCGCCCCTGACGTCGCCTCGCCCCGGGGGTCTCCAGAGCCCGGCCTCGTGGCGCCCGGAGCCCGGGATCTCCAGAGAAGCGCCGGACCCCATGCCAGCCCCGCGGCCTCGCCTTTCCTGGGACCCAGCCCCTCTGCCCCTCGCGGTGACGCGGGCGGATCCCGTTCCTAGTAAAGGAGAGAGAGGAGGGGACAGGCGTGGCCGAGGGCAGCTCGGGCCCCTGGACGGCCCGGCTGCAGAGACGGAAGGCCTTGGACGCGTCATCACCAGCTCGGCCGTAGCACAGAAGAGCCTGTGCCGGGAACCCCCTCTTTGTGCATGTGTCGTTGGTCCAGGAGAACTTGGGGACCCGCGAAGTGGTCGATGGGGGGTGGCCTGAAGGCTGCAACCCCGGGGTCTAAAGTGCAAAAGGGAGGAGTGAGCTAGAGGAAAGTTAAGATGAGTTGTTAATTGTATCAAAAGCTAGAAAACTCTTGAGTTGTGATGAATTAAGTGCAACTGACAAGTTTCCTTTGTTCCTCTTCCCCTCTTTCAGAGCTGACATTGCCCTGATTGGACTGGCTGTCATGGGCCAGAACTTAATTTTGAACATGAATGACCATGGCTTTGTGGTAAGTGGGGAGGGGCACACTTCCCTTAGGGGTCCTCGGTGCCTTACCCTGAGTGCTGGGGACTGTTATGATTTGGAAGATCCCTTGTAACCTGGAATGTGGTTCTCTTTCTATTTGCTCTGTTGCTGCTTAACATTTTTGCAAGAGAGAGAACCCCTGCTTTACATGTGGGGGTGGGAGGCCCACTCTACAGTCCTCTCAGGAAGGAGTCCTGCTGAATGGACCCGCCCATTCTGCAAGGTGACCTTGAGTAAACCTGCCCCTCTCCTGAGGCGGAGAGATCCCTCTGAAAGTGTAGATCTCAACTTTATTGCCTAATGGGATCTGGAGGAAAGTTCGGGTGTGAGTACTAAACTGACTTACATACAAGGATTATCAGTGACAAAAGGTAACATCTGGAACTAGCCAGTTCCCAGATTTAAGTCCTAACCAAATAGTGACAGGCTCTGGCCCAATATGTTACAGGCAGTTGACCTTTGCTTATATCCAGTCCTTTGCTTTTTTATCCTATAATTAACTTTACGGTGATCCATCAGCACTTGGGTGGAGAAGAGTTAGAATCAGGGTCCTCCCTTCCCAAAACCTTGGGCTGTATAGAAACCCTTTGTCCCTTAATCCTCAGTCTGAAGGTCTTCTGTGTCCTAGGTCTCCTAATCAGGCCCTTTGTCCTTCTAGGTCTGTGCTTTTAATAGGACAGTCTCCAAAGTTGATGACTTCTTGGCCAACGAGGCGAAGGGCACTAAGGTGCTTGGCGCTCACTCCTTGGAGGAAATGGTGTCCAAGCTGAAGAAGCCACGGCGGATCATCCTGCTTGTGAAGGCCGGTCAGGCCGTCGATGATTTCATTGAGAAACTGGTGAGGCTGGCTCTCTCCCAGCTGCCACTCATCTGACAGGACTTCCTTTAGCTGTTTCACTGCTTTTTGGTTAAGAACTTTTGTCCCTTTTCAGTTTCTAGATGCAATCTGCTCACTTCTGACAAAACTGCTTTAATGACTCAGTGGTGGTTAACTTGATTGGCGTTAATTAAGTAACAGTATATACTTGGGTGGTGATAATTCTTTGTATATAAAATTCTGAGGCCACCAAGAGACATGTCAGTAAGAATTCATTATCAACCAGAATAGAAATATCAGTAATCTCAGTGAAGTCTATCTTTGATGTTCAAAAAAAGCTTCCAGTTCTGGGACTTCCCTAGAGGTCCAGTGGTTAAGACTCCACTATGCCTCTGTTGAAAAATGATCTAGAAAAGAAGAACGTTGTGATAAATGACACACCAGATTTTTTGTGTAGTAAGATGTCAGGCTGCCCAGGACTAGTTTGGACGGAATGAACTGCAAAATTGCAGAGTACTCTTCACTGTGTGCGTGTGAGAGAGTCTGACTCTTAGGGAACCCCTGGACTGTAACCCACCAGGCTCCTCTGTCCATGGAATTCTCCAGGCAAGAATACTGAAGTGGGTAGCTATTCCCTTCTCCAGGGGATTTTCCTGACCTAGGGATCGAACGTGGTTCTTCTGCATTGGAGGTAGATTCTTTACCATCTGAGCCACCATGGAAGTCCACTCTTCAGCACAGGACAGTATTAAGTAATGTAAACTGGAGCCTTGTGCGGGGAGGTTGAATAATGAATCTCCCTTGTTGGGGGGAGATTGAATGATAAAGCCAGCTTAGTTGGCGAGCCATAGGAAGATATTCTTGTTCAACGCCTGGTCTTTTCCTGCCATCTTCAAATGGTGGTGATTAAATCATTTATTCATATACCAAACCATTAGATATTTACTGGACCCACTTTATGTTCCAGGCAGAGATTTTATAGATCTTTTAAAACTAATCCAATCTAGGAATACAAATCAGATACGTGGTACCCATTGGACATAGAAAATTTTCCAAGTAGGATTTGTTTGTTGTAAAAACCTTAGTTAAAAAGAATTATTTCAGTTGTGGAGAGTTCTGACTGGGTTTGCTTGCTAGCCCTAAGCTTAAATAGGGTTTCCCTGGCCTAGTGGCCAGACGGCAAAGAATCTGCCAGCAGTGTGCAAGACCCGGGTTCTCTCTCTAGGTTAGGAAGATCCCCCAGAAAAGGAAATGGCAAACTGCTCCAGTATTCTTGCCTGGAGAATTCCATGCACAGAGGAGCCTGGTGGGCTATAGTCCAAGGGTTTGAAAAAGTCAGACATGACTGAGTGAATGACACTTTGACTTTCAACTCTAGCCTCAGAGAGGATTGTTGAAGATTAAACTTTATACACACACACACACAGACACACACTTTCAGGCTGGGGTTATTTGGGATAAATTCTTGTTTGTTTTAACTGGTCAAGGTATATTCATTTTTGTCTTTCATTTCTTTGTCTTAATGCTGGTGTCTGGTTAACAGGTACCTTTGCTAGACATTGGTGATATCATCATTGATGGAGGAAATTCTGAATACAGGGATACCATGGTGAGTGTTCCTCAGTCCACTTTCTTCCGGGTTCTGGGAACACTTTAGAAAAAAAAGTAGCAGCGCTGCACATGTTACGGAAGAGTGGATATCCTTCTGTGGTGCTGATTCTTTGGGGACTGGCCATCAAGACATACCTGATGGATGAGGTTCTCACTGGTCACACATGGAACTCAGAAGGATGACTGCTGCTTAGACTCAGCAAGCTGGGCGTTTATGCTCATGTCCCTTTCTCTTCACCAATCCTTATACATCTTTGGGCAGTGTGGGTGAGGGCCACTGCTCTAATGGGTTCATGTGCTGGGAAAGTCCCCGTACAATCTGAGTGCCGAGTGGCCATAAGTCATGCTTGTATTAAACCACCTCTTCATTGAGTCTTATTGTACAAGGTCTGTAAGGTGAGAATGTATGTTTGGCTGTATTATTTCCCTTTGGGTTGGTTTGGTTTAGTTGCTAAGTTGTGTCTGACTCTTGCAACTCCATGGACTGTAGCCTACCAAGCTTCTGTGTCCATGGGGATTCTCTAGGCAAGAATACTGGAGTTGGTTGCCAGTTCCTTCTCCAGGGGATCTTCCCGACCCAGGAATCGAACCTGGGTCTCCTGCATTGCAGGCAGATTCTTTACCAACTGAGCTACGAGGGAAGCCCTCCCTTTGGGTAGCTATCTTAAACGTCCATGGATTTTTTTTTTTTAAGTTTCCAAACTGAGGGAATTAAATATCTTGAATGGCCAGGTTATTCTTGGATTCTTGGGTCACTGAAGTCAAATGTGGGATGTCCATACCTGTCTTATATGGTGGGAGAAACTGATTTTAGGAAACATGATGAAATTCTTTTTCTTTCCTGTAGAGACGGTGTCGAGACCTCAAGGAGAAGGGCATCTTGTTTGTGGGGAGCGGAGTTAGCGGTGGAGAGGACGGGGCCCGATATGGCCCGTCGCTTATGCCGGGAGGGAACAAGGAGGCCTGGTGAGTACCGCAGGCACCACCCGCATGGGCACAGGGAGCCTGGACCTGGAGATCAGCGGGTGGAGGCCAGCCCTGCCACCCACTCTCCTCTGTGTAGTCTGAGTGATGGCGATGGGAGATGCTGGACATAGTCTTTTATGTTTTGTTGCTTTGATGTAATGTGTGTACCTGTTTCTCTTTTCCTTTTTCTCTCTGTTATTTCCTCCAGTACCAATAATGGAAGTTCTAAGTAGGCTTCAAGGGTTCAGAGGCTTTAAGAAGGCAGCTCAGATAATGCACTGTCTGGACTTAGGAGTAAGGTTTGCCTCTTCAGCTCAGATATGTATAGTTAATCACTGTGAATAATGGCAGTCAGATGGGGCCTCTTCCGTTCCCTGGAAACCAGGTAGAGAATTTTTACTTAACTGAGGAAGAAACGAATTTTACATTGCCCACCGTGCTCTGTGTAAGAGGACGGGTAGTCGGCCAGAAGGGAGGTGCTCTGGTGATGATGTAACAGGTGGGCTGTATGAAACACAGGGGTTGGGGTGATAAGCCGGGTAGAGGATTAAAATGAAAAGATGCAAGTAATTAGTTGTATGTAACTTAGACTGAGGGAAACACCACTGCTGAGGCTGCAGGAAAAGAGAAAGCCAGATAGAGGACAATAGATGGAGCAGAAGAGAAAGAAATAGAAAAGGAAGGATCCCTGTGAGGGAGACATGGACAGGCAATGTGCTTTTTTGAATGAGTTTGGTTTCCAAATATTGTAGACTTATATTAGGCGACAAAGTAAAGCGTGATTGGGGACTTCCCTGGCAGCCTTATGGTTAAGACTCTGAGCTTCTATTGTAGGGTGCATGGGTTTAGTCCCTGATTGGGGAGCTAAGATCCCACATGCTTTGAGGCTTGGACAAAAAAAGTTTAAAAAAAAGAAGAATTTATTAAAACAGGAGTGATCAAATCCAGTCCCCAGAGATGAGGGGTTTATTGGGGAAGATTATTCTTTTAATTACTCCCCTAATGCTTAGTTAGTTAGTTCATTTGCTCAGTCATGTCCCACTCTTTGGGACCCTGTGGACTGCAGCACACCAGGCTTCCCTGTCCATCACCAACTCCCGGAGCTTGTTCACTCATGTCCATCGAGTTGGTGATGCCATCTAACCATCTCATCCTCGGTCACCCCCTTCTCCTCCTGCCTTCAGTCTTTCCCTAATGATTTTCTTCACAGTGTTAAAATCTAGAGGCAGAGGCCTTCCTGCTTCTCAAAAGCTTAAAAGAGTTACCTTGGGTACCGCCCAGTGAGGGCTGTTAGAATTGCAGACAGGACACAGGAAAGTGCTATACAGACATTCATGAGTGCTCCAGTTCCCTTGAATGCATTTTCCAGACTGGCCCGTCAGGAGCAGAAATGGTACTTTTACCTGAAAAAGTGAGTCAAGTTCAGGGAAGCTCTAAAGGGTTACAGTGGAGCTGCCTCGGCCCCTCATCCTGTGCAGCCCCATCAGGTTTCGTTTCTTCACCGAATCCCTTTTGTGAAGTAGCCTGTATTGGTTAGCAGTGAGAACAGAAGGAAAAGGTGTCAGAAGGTACAGGAGGCATGCAAGGAATGCAGAGCAGCTGCTTTTTCTCCGAACGATAAGGAGTACAGCTCTTGGAAGTGCTTCCGGGTTCTGTCTGTCCAGGATCCTGCCATCCGTGATAACATCATTCCAGACAATAGAAGGCTCTGTGGGAACGGTGGGGATCGATGTGTTTTCTGAGACGCACAGAAGTTTCTCCTGGGGCCTTGCTGACCCTTCCGCCCAGGCTTTTTGTCTCCTATCTCAAATCAGATAGTCCGCAGCTTCTGACTGGCTTACCTTGAGGACTTAGCTTATTCATGACTTTTTCGAGGGCACTCCCACCTTCCATTAGAAAAGAAAAATTGGGTGGGAGGGGCCGTCCTTGAGAACCTAAGGAGCCCTCAGCCCTTCTGTTCTTGGCAGCTGAACCACGCGCTTCCCTCCCACAGGCCCCACATCAAGGCCATCTTCCAAGGCATCGCCGCCAAAGTGGGGACAGGAGAACCCTGCTGTGACTGGGTAGGTTCTGGGCCCCGCTCGAGCCGGTTGGCACCGCGGGCAGAGGGTGCAGAGGATCGCTGCAGGCCCGGTGGTTTGCGTTGTCACATGAGTGCCTCAGTCTCTTAAGTCACTAGCATAGCTGGTGTCTAAAACGTGTCTGTTGTACATTCCTTCTATCTTAATATTCATAACTGGAGGTTGATATTAAAAGCAACCCTTCTCAATTCATCTAAAATATGGATTCCTTACAAAAGGATCAGGAAAGAAAAGGTGAACTAAGATTTTTTAGTCATATTACTTCATGGCTAAAGAAAGAATGCCAAGGGAGTTTCCTGGTGGCCCAGTGGTTAGGGCTTTACACTCTCACTGCCATGGCCTGGGTTCAGTCCCTGGTTAGGGAACTAAGATCCCACAAGCTGCACAGCCGAAAAAAAGAATGTCAGAATCAAATGTGGAGTTTGCTCCTGGGATGGGCACTCTGTGCTAGATTAGCACAGAAAAGCTGCAGCTTTTTGCCCTCACTGAATGTGACAGAGGCCAAGGCTAATACTTCCCCTTCCTATATTTTGTGTTATGAATAAAATACATTCTGTCTCTTGTTACAGCCTTAGTCCATCCCATCAATGAACAGAGCACTGGGCTGGGGACACCTGAGTTGTCAAGCTGGCTCCCCACTAACTAGAACTGTGACATTAGATGGTCACTGTGTCCCCTGGGCTTCAGTCACTGTCTTCCATGGTCTTCAGTCACTGTCCCCTGGGCTTCAGTCACTGTCTTCCATGGGCTTCAGTGTTCTCATTTGTCAAATATGGGGGTTGGGCTGGGTGACCTCCAAGATTGCTTTAGCTCCTAATCCCCTGAAATTTTATTCTACGTGCCATTTTTATGATGTTTTGTTTTACATGAGATAAAAGGCAGGGATGAAACAAGGACTCAAGGACACAGGGAAGGAGGGGCCCTCCCCATGCCTGGGCCTGACAGGGCCTGGTGACTAAGCTGCCCTCACACTTTAATCCGTGGTCACTGAGGTCAGTCAGAAACCCTTGTGTCAAGAGGGGCTGGTGCTGTGACTCAGAGGACTGAGTAAGTTCCTCACAAGTGTGGAGGATTGGGAAGGGAGTTTGTTCCTTGAATAAATTGCTACAGTAAAAATGAAGGTACAGTGGCAGTAACTTTTTTTTAGATACATTTAGGACATAACCATGGAGAAAATAACAGTACTTGCCTGTGTATCTTGGTCAACTCTCGTTGATTTTCCATAGCCCCAAGCCTTCCCCTTAGGTTATTGAAAAAACTGGTCTAGACACTAAAAGCAGGCCCCGCTTAGTTCAGTGCTGAAGTTACAGGAAGGAAGGGGTGAAGCAAGGTGTTATCAGCCATGTGATTTCACGGCCGAAGAAAGTGTCAAAACCAGGAGGGGGTAGGTCAGCAGTGGAAAGGTGGGCGGAAGCCTCTGTAAGGGTGACCTGGGACAGCATTCCTCCCGGCTGTGTGGCCACGGGGACACCGTTTGGGCCACCAGCACCGTCCACGGGCAGGCACGTCCCCGTCCTGGAGATGGCAGCACCTGACGTGCAGTCTGATGCCCCGTCACCCTCCCTGTCCAGACTCCCTGCCCTCCAGCCAGTTTTCAGGTACTCTGACTTCCCCTGTGGCTTGTCCACAGGGACAGAGGAGGGTGTCACTTGGACTAACACTGGTCACCACACAAAGTTAAATTTCTCATCATAAATTCACAGACTGGTATTGTGGTTTTATAACCTTGCTGGCTTTATTATACATCAGTGCCTTGTCCACTCTGGCACCCTGGCGAGAACACATTTCTGGGCTTACATGGTTGAGGGCCAGACCTTGTATCTGAGGTCTCCTTACCCCTCAGTGGCCATCACAACTACAGAACATTTCTACATTGTTTAAAGTACAAGTGGTTTAATTGGCCAGCTTCTTTTCCCCTTGCGGTTGAAAATACTATAGATACTTCTTCAATTTTTTTGGTCTGGGGAGGGAGCCTGGCCAAAGAATGGGACATGGGCTCCTCTGGTGTGCTTTGTGGCCCCCTGAAGGCCTCCTGGCTGTGGCTCTCACAGGTGGGGGACGAGGGTGCGGGACACTTTGTGAAGATGGTGCACAACGGCATAGAGTACGGGGACATGCAGCTCATCTGTGAGGCCTACCACCTGATGAAGGACGTCCTGGCCATGGGGCACGCGGAGATGGCCAAGGTGAGCCTGGGCAGGGGCGGGGCGGGAGTGCTGCGTGCTCGGTCGTGTCTGACTCTGCGACCCCATGGACTGAAGCCCGCCAGGCTCCTCTGTCCATGGGGATTCTCCAGGCAAGAATACTGGAGTGGGTTGCCACTTCCTTCTCCAGGGGATCTTCCCGACCTAGGGGTCTAATCCATGTCTCCTGCACTGGCAGGTGGATTTTTTTTACTGCTAGCACCAGCTGGGAAGCCTCAAGGTGGGTGGCAGTAAATCTTGCTCACTCTTTTTCCCTTGGTCATTCTGGTGGCCTGGCTGGACTCAGCCTAATCCAGGGGCTGCTCTCAGTAATAGGATCACAAAATGTGACAGGCGGTCACTCAGCCAGGGATGGTGTTTTAGGCCAGTGTCACTCAACTGCAGGGTCCCTCGTGGGAGGAGCAACAGAAGCCCGTTTTTTTGATCAAGGTGGGACTGGCTGACAGTTAATCATAAAGTTAGAGATGGAAACAAGCATTTCCACCAACATTTTATTATGAAAGTGTTCAAACATACAACACAACTGAAAGAATTTGAGTGATCACTTACATACACACAACCTAGACTGTACCGTTAACATTTTACTATATTAAGTACTTGCTTTATTGAGTATCTGTCCATCCCTCTATTAGTTTTATCTTATATAAATATATTTATTTTATATATATTTGAAATACATACTTCAAAGTAAACTGCAGATGTTAGTACTCTTTAGATACTTCAGCATCATTAAATAGGCAAACATTTATTTTTTGGCCGCATAACAGGTGGGATCTTAGTTCCCTGACCAGTGGAAGTCTTAACTGCTGGCCTGCCAATGAAGTTCCCTATTCTGAGCTTCCACTGCACAGGCCATGGGTTCCATCCCTGGTTTGAGAACTAAGACCCTACATGCCTTTCAGTGCAGTCCCCCAAAAAGAAAATACAGGAAGGTATGTTCAGAAGTTCACCCACCCGTCACTTTATGAGCGGTCCTTTTAAGTGTGGCTGTGCTGATCGGCATCTGTCAGCCTCCTCATCTGGAGCTCGTCCTTCCAGTTATTTCCAGTGGAACATGATTGAAAGATGCTTACTTGCAAGGTACACAGTGCAGAGTCCTTCCAGATTCTCTACTTTTCCTCCTAATTTTTAAATGTGTCATCCCCATTTACCTTGTTTTACTGACTTTTCTTTATTGTTCTTTCAAAAACAATGATTTAGTTTTCATAGAAACATTACTTTTTTGTGTGTGTTCATATTTAATTGGTTTACATAATATGAGTACTGGATTATATGCCAGGCACTCTTCTATGTTGGGGATGTATTAGTGGAAAAAACAAAGTCCTGCCCTCATGGATCTTGAGAGGACAGACAATAATGACTGATTATAAAAAGCTAGTTCATGATCATTATTGTAAAGAAAAGTAAAGGGATGTAAGAGGCCACTCTCCAGATTGACTGCTGGAGAAAGGTGACTGTAGGGAGACCCATGCGAGGTGAGGGTACACCCGGCTCAGGGAAGCATAGTCTGGTGATCAGAAGACCAGCATCAACAGGCTGCAATCAGACGCAGCTGACTCTTAGCATAAAACTTAGCTGGTGGGAGAAGTGTTGGAGTGTCCTGGAGGGGAGCCGGTCAGCTTCAGGTGTGAGCAGCCGTCAGTGTTGACAGGGGAGAAGGATGAGTCCATTGGGGAGTGTCTCCTGCATAACCCTGGTTTCTCTCACATTGCTTTCTTTCATGCCTTGCACACAGGCCTTTGAGGAATGGAATAAGACAGAGCTGGACTCATTCCTGATTGAAATCACAGCCAATATTCTCAAGTTCCAAGATGCTGATGGCAAACACCTGTTGCCAAAGATCCGGGACAGCGCGGGGCAGAAGGGCACTGGGAAGTGGACCGCCATCTCCGCCCTGGAGTACGGCGTGCCCGTCACCCTCATCGGTAACGCTCAGCTTTTGACTGAACCTCCGTCTCGGTTTTGATCCTGACATCCTTCTGGAGTGTTAGTGTAGCCTGCCCCTGAGAGCAGGCCTTTCAGAGCGCCTGTTCAAACTAGTTGGCTTTCCAAGTGCGGTCTGCTCTTTCTGCATTTGCATAAGGTTACAGTGTGAGAGAGGCTGAAGCTGCCTTTGAATCTCTTCTTTGTAATCCTTCTGCCAGTCATGTGAGCTTTGAGATGAATTCCAGAATCACTATCTGTCTTTTGCAGTTTGACTTTGAGGATTTTTTTTTTGGCTACCCTGCTCAGCTTGTGGATCTTAGCTCCCTGACCAGGGACAGAAGCTGGGGCCCTGCAGTGAAAGCACCGAGTCCTCACCACTGGATGCCGGGGAAGTCCCTGGGTCATTTTCCCATTAGGGACTTAATTACAGTCAGTGACTTAAGGTCTTTTTAATAGGAAAGGTAACTGTAATGGAATTTTTCATACGACAGTTCACATAATAATAAAAGCCTAGGTACTCAACATTTATTACTATTTTGCTAAGGTTTTTTCTCAGTTATCTAGAAAAATATTACTTATGCGTTTCTAGTCCTTTAATATTTCTTTCCTAAGTTCTTAGAAGAGTACTGTTGTCCTGAAGTTGTCTTATATCCTTCCCACCCTTGTTTTTTTATCTTAATGAGCTAAACATCAAACTCAAAAAGATGTAGAGAGAAGGAAATAATCAGCAGAGATAAAAATACTAAGAGGATTAATAGAACTGCATGATGGTTCTTTAAGAATAAAATAGGGACTTCCACTGCAGTGGGCACAGGTTCAATCCCTGGTTGGGGAACTAAGATCCCTCATGCCTTTCTATGTGACAAAAAAAACAAATAAAAAAGAATAAAGTAGATACACCTGGCAAGATTGAAAAGAAGAATGAAGGCAGGCTCTGGCCTGTTTACTGACAGGCTGTTCATTGCTCCTGGCAGAGTGGTTCCCCAGCACTGTTGGCTCTTCCAGAAACGGGTTGCCTTTCCCTCCTAATCTCCCACTTTGGTTTCGTGGTTAATTACGCTTCACTGTTCACATTGAACAGGGTGGTTGCAGGCCTGGTGAGGAGGGAAACAGTTAGTCCAGCTCTACAGAGAAGGAAGTGGACTGCTATTTAGCTAATCTGAATACCATCCGGGGGCGGGCCACATGACCAGTAACTGGGAGCGGTTCGTTCAACATCGACTCAAATGTATGAGTATTAGAGCCCTCAAGAGAGTCCTACTCGGATGTTTCAGAGACTTTGTCCCTTCCTAGTGGACGGCAGGCAGGCTTCCTCCTGGCCAGGCGCCATTCTTGCTTGCTGAACAATGGGGAAGCGAGTCTTCTGTCTAATCTCTAAGCAACCCTGCGGTTACACCACGCGTGCCTTCTTGTGCTTTGTCTTTCGAAGCCTTTACCCACGACTGCTAAGTCATCGTGTGTGCAGGAGCCCAGAGAGGCGGACAGGGCCAGGGAGACACCCACTCTCAAGGCTATGGCCAGAATTCTTTCCTCAAAACCGAGTCCCCTGTTAGTTCCTAAAGATTTTACTTCATTTTGTCTGTTGGGAAAAATGGTCAATTATTCTAATTTTGCAAATTGTCAATTGGGCGACTATTTATAAGTGATGATTTTTAAGATACCAAATGGTCTTAATATTAAAATACTATACTGAGGGACTTCCCTGGAGGTCCAGTGGTTAATACTATACTGAGGGACTTCCCTGGAGGCCCAGTGGTTAATACTCTGCACTTCCACTGCAGGCACCGTGGGTTCGATCCCCAGTCAGGGAACTAAGATCCTCTATGCCTCACCAAAAAGATAAAGTACTATATTGAAATTTTTTTACTCAAATGAAATAAAACTGTTAAACTGCAACAATGATCATGGATATACCGAAAATTAAACTGTGAGAATTAGAAAATGTAATTTTATGAAGGGTGAAGTCTGTGTTACTTCTGAATGTACTGGTTGTTTCAAAGTTGTGGGTATTAGTGCTTAAAAGAAAATAAATTGAGTTGTTGGTGAGCATTTAAAAATTAAAGTCCTCCCAGCTGAAACAGAAATTTTACTGTTGGACCAACACCGAGTTCATTCTTAATAATAGTGATTTTGCTGCTTCATTTTTCCCCTTAAAGCACCCCCTTTGAATTTCATGGTGGTCTTTGTGGTTGAATACCCGTGTTTATGTGGAAGACCGACTTGGACTTTTAATTTTCAGATTAACTGTTTTGAGCTTCTTATGAAAGTTTAACTCTGGTGGCCTAAGGTTGAGACTTTCAGCTCTTTGTAAAACTGAAGTCGTGCGCCCCTCCTGCTCCCCTCACCCACTCCGGCTTGAGCGCTCCTCCTCGGGTTCTGTGTGTGCACATCGGTGACACATAATCTACCCCCTCCCCCCACGCAGGAGAAGCCGTCTTCGCGAGATGCTTATCATCTTTGAAGGATGAGAGGATCCAAGCCAGCAAAAAGCTGAAGGGGCCTCAGAATGTCCCGTTTGAAGGAGATAAGAAATCATTCCTGGAGGACATTCGAAAGGTGTGCGGGCCCTGTCGGGGGTGGGTGGGGGAGGGGGCTGCTGTTGGAGAGATCCTGAGGCCACATGGAGCGGGGACAGTCCAGCCTTGCCCTTTGATCGGATCTGCAGCCTGTCCTAAGCTGTAGTCCTTGCACTTCGGGGGGTGGGGATGAGGAAGTAGGATCTGTGCTGCTGGGGGGAATGGGGAGGGGGCAGGGAGGATAGGGCATCCGTGTGCTGACTGCAGTTCTGATGAGTCTTGGTGTCCATCTTCAGGCCCTCTATGCTTCCAAGATCATCTCTTACGCTCAGGGCTTCATGCTGCTAAGACAGGCAGCCACTGAATTTGGCTGGACCCTCAACTATGGCGGCATTGCCCTGATGTGGAGGGGGGGCTGCATCATCAGGAGGTGAGTGCTGGTGGGGAACCAGGGGCTCTGGCGCTCTCAGGAGGGCTTTCCTGGAGCTGCGCACGGAGTCCTCTCACTGGCCACCAGGCAGCTTTAAGTGTCTCCTGTGTGTCAGTTACTTGAGTGTTTACACTGCCCCGTCTAAAGTGCTTCTGTGTGCACAGTCATGCCCTCTGCCCAGGCCTCTCGTGACCTGGGCTTCGGTGTTCCTGGTCCGTACAGCAAGCTTTAGGGGTGGGGTCGGGAGGACAGGTGCCTTCGTAGCTCGCTGGGGTTTCTGTTACTTCCCCTCCTTTCTGCCAGGCTGTCAGCCTGCTACTTGAGATTCATCGACTTTCTCTCGGTTATTTCAGTGTATTCCTGGGAAAGATAAAAGATGCGTTTGACCGAAACCCAGGACTTGAGAATCTGTTGTTGGATGACTTCTTTAAGTCAGCTGTGGAAAACTGCCAGGTGTGTAGCCCAGAGCTGGGTGGTACGGGAATTCCGTCTCTGGGTTTTGCTCTGAGGGGCATCTGCTCTTTCACGCACACTTGAAAGTCTGTTGTCTTTTCTGAGAGCTAGTCACTAGTTTCTGGCTTTGCTTTTCTGGCTCAGGACTCCTGGCGGCGGGCCATCAGTACTGGTGTCCAGGCAGGCATTCCCATGCCCTGCTTCACCACTGCTCTCTCTTTCTACGATGGGTACAGACACGAGATGCTGCCGGCTAACCTCATCCAGGTAAGCTTTAGGGTGGGTGGTGAACATCCACCTGGGTGGTGCCCGGAGTTCCGTGCCTGCCTCTGTCCTAACCAGCCTGTCCCTTGTTCCCCAGGCTCAGCGAGACTACTTTGGGGCACACACCTACGAACTCGTGGCCAAGCCAGGCCAATTCATCCACACCAACTGGACGGGCCACGGGGGCAGCGTGTCCTCGTCGTCATACAACGCCTGATGGGCTTCTGTTCCAAGCCACAACTCCACAGACCGGGACATTCCATTTGCCACACAGCACTGCTTACATGGCCCTCTGCCCTACTTTCTGCTCAGATCTTTTAAAATATCATGTGTCGTAAGAGACTCCTCTGAAGAGTTGGCCCGAGTCTCTATGTGTCAAGTAGTTCGGAGAGAACCAGCACGCCCTCTGCCTTCACCTCTTGGGACGGAGCAGGAGTGGAGTGTGTGTGAGACAGTGTGAGCCAGCTCCCCGAGGCAGCGTTCCCCGCGTGTCCCCTGTGGCTGAGGGAGGCAGTGGCTCTCATCAAGGTGGGGAAGGGTTTTGTAGAATTTGATCAAACTGGAACCTTTGTATCACACACCTGAACTCCCTTTCCTTTTACTTAATAAAAGAAAAACAAAAACAAAAAATCGTATTTATGCTTTTTCTCCAGACTCTTTAAGTAGTCTTACCTCATCCACACTGAGCTACAGCCTCACTGGCAGAAAGATGTGCACCCGATTTCATTACATTTGAATTAGTTTATTTCCTTTATTTAGTCTTGTTAAATATTTTCTTCTTTATTTTCTTAAAAAAAAAAAATAAAAAAACAAAAAACCAATACCAGAAACACCAAAGTCAGGTAATGATTAACTCTGGAGGGAAGGGTGAGGAAATAGTCAAGAAGTGAGTGAACTAGCTTATGACCTACTAGCTGTATGACTTAAGACAAATAAATTATTTAAGCTCTCTGGCCTCACTTTTTCATTTGTAAAATGGGGATAATAATCATACCTGCCTCCCTAAGACGCTTCCCTTGTGGCCCAGCTGGTAAAGAATCCACCTGCAGTTTGGAAGACCTGGGTTCGATCCCTGGGTTGGGAAGATCCCCTGGAGAAGGGAACGGCTACCCCCTCCAGTATTCTGGCCTGGAGAATTCTGGCCTCCTTAAGGCTATTTTGAAGATACACCTGGTAAAAACTGAACAACACCTGACACATAATAAGCATCTACATAAATGGTAATTATTACTATTGGTAATTATTGGTAATGGTAATAATTACCACTTGAGGGTGTGCCTGCCCTGGAGGCAGTGGTATTTCTGAAGAAACCAAATGTTACTTCTAGCAGTTACTGGTGAATTCACTTTACAAACCAGCCCTGAAACAGTTCCTGGCAGGGCTTCTCTGTGCTCAGGTGTTTAAGTTAAGCAGATTTTCACTGAATACATCACTAACAACCACCACCCTGCCAGGGGGTGGAGCTTGGCAGGGGTTGGGGGTGGGAGGAAGTAGGCTCTGAGTCAGTAGGTCTGGGGCGGGGAACCCATATTCTGCATTTCTTTTTAAAAATTATTTTTAGAGACTAATTACTTCATGATATTGTGATAGTTTTTGCCATCACATGAACATGAATCAGCCACAGGTATACCTGTGTACATATTCTGCATTTCTAACAAGTTCCCAGGTTCCCATTATGGCACAAGAAGGGCAAGATAAACGGAAGATATTTTTATTGTTAAAATAATATGAGTCCTTTGCCTGGGTGTTTTGTTTTTTTTTACTATATATTATTTCATGCCTTAGGAATTTTGCATACCATGACATATTAGAAAAATACATCGATTAAAAAAACTCCCTACGTTAGCTCTAGTAAAGGCAGCCCATCCCAATGGTTAGAGCCTGGGCCCATACCTTAGAATCACCACTAATTCATGGTTACTCTGATCCTTAATCTCGGTACCTATGTGCTGCATCGTCTGTAAAAAGATGATAATAACACCTGTTCACAGAGCTCTTTTGAGGATTAGTGTTTGCCACATAGTGAATCCTATTTATGATTTACTCTTTATTACCTACCTCCTGGTGAAGGTGAGGTCGTTGAACACTTCTAAAAGTGGATGGAGGTGGACACAGACGGGTTCTGCTCCCAGCCAGGTGGGTCCTGTCCAGCACAACTGCTTCAGGGACAATCTGGTGGCCGTTCTAGCAAAGGGCCTCCCTTGGCAAACAAAACAAAACAAAACAAAACTGTAGGTCTGTTATGATGTCAGCCACAACTTCTTTCTGCTTTATTTGGGACAGAAAGGAGTTAATTAGGAAGACATATAGGGGATGGAGGGAGGCTCAAGAGGGTCGGGATATATATACACACGTAGACCTGATCGATGTTGTATAGCAGAAACTTAACACAATATTGTAAAGCAATTACACTTCAATTGAAGGAAAAAAAGAAAGACGTGGATCCGACAAGGGCGCAGACATGATCTTCAGCAGAGGCTTTAGTCAACGGACTTGCAGCTGTTGTCTTCGAGGCAGATGGAAGCCATCTTTTCAGGAGGGGTAGAGAGACCGTCAGGATGTATATGCCATGCTTAGTATGTATGTTAGCACAGACACATTCACCGTCTGGTAATGGATATGCTGTGCCAGTTTCTGCCCAGTGTGTAACAAACCATCCCAAACTCTGTGGTGTAACATAACTACCATTTTTTTATCCTAATTCTGAGGGTCAGAAATTTGGAAGGCTACCGGGGTGATGGCTTATCTCTGTTCCACAATATCTGGGGGCCTCAGCTAGGAAGACTTGAAAGCTGGGGGTGGTTCCATGGTTGGGACCATGTGGAGGTGTCTGTCTTCTTCATTCATCAGGTGGCCAATGTTGGCTGGGACCTCAGCCCCGCCTATCAGCTGGAAAGTTACATGGTGGCCTCACCATGTGGCCTCAGTTGGCCTTGCTGAGGCAAACATCTTACTCGGTGGCTCAGTGTTGCAGCTAACAAAACAAACACCACCTTGCCTTTAACGCCTAGTCATATTGGCAGATAGATGGGGAAACAATGGAAACAGTGACAGACTTTATTTTCTTGGGCTCAAAAATCACTGCAGATGGTGACTACAGCCATGAAATTAAAAGACGTTTGCTCCTTGGAAGAAAAGCTATGACAAACCTAGAAATCATATTAAAAAGCAGAGACACTGCTTGGCTGACAAAGGTCCACCTAGTCAAAGCCATAAGTAGTCACGTATGGATGTGAGAGTTGGACTATAAAGAAAGCTGAGCACCGAAGAACTGTGGTGTTGGAGAAGACTCTTGAGAGTCCCTTGGACTGCAAGGAGATCAATCTAGTCAATCCTAAAGGAAATCAGTCCTGAATATTCATTGGAGGGACTGATGCTGAGCTGAAGCTCCAATACTTTGGGCAGCTGATGTGAAGAACGGACTCACTGGAAAAGACCCTGATGCTGGGAAAGACTGAAGGCAAGAGGAGAAGGGGATGATGGAGGATGAGATGGACATGAGTTTGAGCAAGCTCTGGGAGAATAGTGTAGGACAGGGAAGCCCAGCGTGCTGCAGTCCATGGGGCTGAAAAGAGTCAGACACGACTGAGTGACTACACAACAACAATGGACGGAGCAGAGCATTATTTCAGCCATATCAGTTACAAGCGAGTCATAAGTTCAAGGGAAGGAGTATGGCTTTACCTCTTGATGGTGGGGAGTGGAAAGCTCTAGGGGAGCATGTGGGTCAGGAGATTTTTCCGTTTTTTTTTTTTTTTTTTCAAATATAATCTGCCACATACGCTTCCTTTGAAAAGGACAATTTGTGAGATGGGAAGGTTGGGAACTCTGGCCTTATTTGGGGATTTTCCTGACGGTCTCATATAGTAATCAATGGCACACATGAGAATATAATAATAGCTAACAGAGGGTGTGCCAGGCACTGTTTTAAGTTTACTTGTTTAATACAACAGCCTCTGAAAGAGGTACTATCACTATTCCCAGTTTACAGACAAAGCTTGAGGATGTGAAGTAACTTGTCCAAGGTCACAGAGCTCCTGCAGAACCGAAGTCTGAGCCAGAATCCACACACATAATCCCCAGATTATCCTACCGCTCGGTGTGCTCAATGGGTATAGTTACACATTGCTGTAACCATTTGTTTGGTGGTGAGAGAATCTGAACTCCTGACCCCGTGAGTTCTTGTGCTCAGTCACTCAGTTGTGTCTGACTCTCTGACCTCATGGACTGTAGCCCGAGAGCCTCCTCTGTCCATGGAATACTCCAGGCAAAATACTGGAGCGGGTTGCCATTTCTTCCTCCAGGGGATCTTTCCGACCCAGGATCGAAACTGTATCTGTGTGCTGCACTGGCAGGTGGTATCTTTAACACTGTGCCAACTGGGAAGTCCCCATACTACACTTGATCTTAGCCAAAAGGCCAGGAGCTCCTAGAATATATATAATAGCTGATGTAGATAGAGTTTTGAATTGAAATTTTACAGTGCAAATTTAGGAAAAAATTAACAATTCAACATTTATTGTCCCCTATTTAATGCAGCTGGAAAGGGCTCAGGAAGCCTGCACTGTGCTTGCCTGTTTATGCTGAGGGCAGTGGGACCAGGGCAGAGGATAAGTCCGTGGGCTCAGAAGCCAGGCTGCTTCAAATCTGAGCTCTACCACTTCCTGCCAGTTTTAACCTTAGGCAAAGTTCTTTCACCTGTGGGACCTTCTTCAAATATAAAATGAGGGGCAATAGTACCTACCCCAGAGGGCAGGGCACCTGGAGCACATTCATGAGCAAGTTAGTGCTCTGCTGCTGCTAAGTCACTTCACCCCATAGACGGTAGCCCACCAGGCTCCGCCGTCCCTGGGATTCTCCAGGCAAGAACACTGGAGTGGGTTGCCATTTCCTTCTCCAATGCATGAAAGTGAAAAGTGAAAGTGAAGGTACTCAGTCGTGTCCAACTCTTCGCAACCCCATGGACTGCAGCCCACCAGGCTCCTCCATCCACGGGATTTTCCAGGCAAGGGTACTGCAGTGGGGTGCCATTGCCTTCTCCAAAAGTTAGTGCTCAGTGTTAATCCCTGGTGATCACCAGTAGGGCCTTGTTTCCTGGTGTGGCGCAATGCTGCCACATAGTGGCCAGTTTGGAGAAGGAAATGGCAACCCACTCCAGTATTCTTGCTTGGAAGGTCCCCTAGGAGCCTGGAGGGCTACAGTTCAAGGGGTTGCAAAGAGTTGGACACAACTGAGTGACTGAGCACACAATAGCCAGTTTACATGGTAGCTTTTCATCCAGTAAAAACAGTTCCTACCAAACAGCTGACCCTTAAACAAGAGAGGGGTGGGGTTCTCCCCACCCCCACCCAACCCTTGAAAATCTGTGTATAACTTATACTCATTATACCCTCCAAATCTGTGGTTCTGCACCTGCAGATTCAGCCCACCTCAGATTCTGTGTGTGCTTCAATTGTGTCGGACTCTTCAGTCGTGTTGGACTCTGCAACCCTATGGACTGTTGCCCACCAGGTTCCTCTGTCCATGGGATTTCCCAGGCAAGAATACTGCAGTGGGTTGCCATTTCCTTCTCCATGGGATCCTCCTGACCCAAGGATTGAACCCATGTCTCCCGTTTTGGCAGGCAAGTTCTTTACCACTAAAGCCTCCTGGGAAGCCCCAATCAACCCCTAATGACTTTGTATGTTGAACTTCTCCTCAGCACCCCAACCCCTGCTTAGGATTCAGCTGAGATGAGGGGTAGCTGTGGGCTGAGGAGTCAAAAGGAAACCTTGTATGATTCTTCATCTACAGTCTCTCTCTTTCTCCTCTATCCCTGACTCCTCCATAGAGGTAGTAAGAGGGAGGCTGCTTGTATATTCTTCCAATGAAGCACAAATAAACAAACTCTGCACCCTTCTTCTCCTTGGTAGTTTTACATATGTCAAGAAAGCCAGTTGATTTTAATCTGCAGTGGGAAGGTGCTGGAAAAGAGGAAAGGACTGGGATGTGATGAGGCCTCTAGGGGCTCTCAACATGAGTTAAAATGTAAAAGAAGTGTGAGGTCTGAAAATACTACTTCCCCCTGATGACTGCAGTAAGGCTTTAGGCACCCCCGTCCTGAAAGTTCAAGTTCTGCCACTTGGTGGCGCAGTGGTAAGGAATGTGCCTGCTAAGAGACGCAGGTTTGATCCCCGGGTTGGGAAGATCCAGTGGAGGAGGAAATGGCAACCCACTACAGTATTCTTGCCTGGAAAATTTCATGGACAGAAGAGCCTACAGTCCACGGGGTCACAGAGTCGGACACGACTGAGCAACTGAACGCATACCTTAGCACCTGTTTTTGCAAACCGAAAGAGAATTTTCACTTTTACCAGAATAAAAGCCATAACTACAGTAATGGAGAACTTTGTAAAAAAAAAAAAAAAAAAACAACAAAGTGGCCGAGGGACTTCCTTGGTGGTCTGGTCACTAAGACTCCATGCTCTCAATGCAGGGGGCTGCGGTTTGATCCCTGATCAGGAATCAGATCCCCCAAGCTGCAACTGAGAGTGTGCCTGCCGCAACTAAAGGTCTTGCATGCTGCAATTAAGCTCCAGCGCAGCCAAATATTAATAGATACACTCATAAATAAATATTTTAAAAAACGAAGAGGCTTACTGCAAACTTTCAAAGGCAGGGGATACCTGTATGTCTGAGTCAAATTTCTTTAAAAAAAAATTGGGGGCCCTGCATTGCTGATGACCTGGGGAGCTGGTCTATTATTAAGGAGCCTCTGCTTTTTCAGGACTCACTGAGATGCTGCTGTGAGTCAGATCCTCAACAAACATTCAGTGAGCCCCCACCACAAGCTGGGCCCTGGGCTCTCACTGGACCTGTTAAGCAGGCTGGGCACTCAGGTCTTTAAAAACTGATTTCAACATAGTATATTCTTTCCACTTGGGATTAATAAGTGCATACTATGCGCTAGGCCAGAAGTCTGCTAGAGCCACTTCCTACAGCGAGAGGTGAGTGCCTGATTTTCAAGAGAAGAGAAAACTAGAGACATACACAGGCATTACTAAGAATTAAGTTACAGTGCGACTTTCCTGAAGGTCTAGTGGTTAAGACTCTGACGTGTGTGCAGGGGGTGGGGGGTTGATCCCTGGTTGGGGAACTAAGATCCTACAGGCCACATGGTTAGGTCAAAAGATAAAACAAATAAGCAGATTTTTAAAAGTTTGTTTTTGGCTGAGCTGGGTCTTTGTTGCTGCACAAGGGCTTTCTTATGGTTGCAGCTGGCGTCTCTTGTGGCCGGGCTCTGGGGCATGCAGGCTTCAGTAGTTGTGGCTCATGGGCTCAGTAGTCGTGTACGGGCTCAGCTGCCCCATGGTGTGTGGACTCTTCCCAGAGCAGGTCTTGAAGCCAGGTCTGCATTGGCAGGCAGATTCTTTACCACTGGATCATCGGGGAAGTCCAACAAACAGATTTTTATAGACATTAAAAAGAAATTAAGTTACACAAATTCAGACTTAAAAAATTGTATTAAAAACAAAGGTAGTAAAAACTCAAAAGTCATCACTCCTTAGTTATGCTACTGTGTTGCACATATTTCTATCATCTGTTCTTGGTTATCTCCATCTACTGTGTCTGAATAGTGGGTGTGCAGCATCTCTTCCCTGTGTGAAATCACATCCAAAGGGTTAACAGAAGCTCGGCGTGTGTCCTCCAGAATAGCAGATGAGGGAACTGCGTGTCAGAAACCTTCCTGCTTGCAGCTTCTTTACTGAGTAAGCCCATTCTCTAGCTGCATACCCTTTGAGCTTCACTTAGGCAAGGTAATGTATCATTAGACTTTGAAACCAGCCCTACAGATAATGCTTCTGATGTATGGGTCACTATAGTAATGGAGGTTTTACATTGTTTTCCAGAACTTTGGAGTTGGCTCCTGCCCAGTTCAGACCACTGAGCCTAAAGCTGGGCTGGTGCAGGACACAGATTGCCTCACCTTTCCTCTGTCTCCAATCATCTTTCCTCGTGCCTAAGACCACTTTCGGAGAAGGCAATGGCACCCCACTCCAGTACTCTTGCCTGGAGAATCCCATGGACGGAGGGGTCGCGAAGAGTCGGACACGATTGAGCGACTTCACTTTCACTTTTCACTTTCATACACTGGAGAAGGAAATGGCAACCCACTCCAGTGTTCTTGCCTGGAGAATCCCAGGGACAGCGGAGCCTGGTGGGCTGCCGTCTATGGTGTCGCACAGAGTTAGACACGACTGAAGCGACTTAGCAGCAGCAGCAGCAAGACCACTTTACTGCTTTTGTTTTAATTTGAGGCACGTGGGCCTTTAGTTCCCCTGCCAGCGATCGAACCTGCACCCCCCTGCATTGGAAGGTGGAGTCTGAACTGTTTTAACCACTGGAGCATTAGGGACATCCCTCCCACCTCCCCCCCACCCCCCACCTGCTTCTTTATCCCATAACTATCTCAAGCCTCTGGCCCTGGGAGTTGGATCTGTGATTTGTTCTCCTTTCGTGATGACCTCATCAGCAAACTCTTTCTCTGCTGCAAACTTCAGTGTCAGGCCTGCTGCTGTGGGGCAAACAAGCCTGTTGTTTAATCTCTCAGTCATGTCTGACTCTTCATGACCTCATGGACTGCACTGCAGCATGCCAGGCTTTCCTGTCCTTCACCATTTCCCAGAGCCTGCTCAAACTCATGTTCATTGAGTTGGTGATGCCATCCAACCATTTCATCCTTTTCGTCCCCTTCTTCTACTGCCTTTGATCTTTCCCAGCATCAGGGTCTTTTCCAATGAGTCGGTTCTTCTCATCAGGTGGCCAAAGCGAAAGGTTGTTGTTGAATCACGCGAATACACCGGGATTCTTGGCCCCCGGAGGAGAAGAATTCAATCCGGGGCCAGAGACGAGGCTTGATCGCTCAGAGCTTTTGTGTAATAAAGTTTTATTAAAGTATAAAGGAGATAGAGAAAGCTTCTGACATAGGCATCAGAAGGGGGCAGAAAGAGTACCCCCTTGCTAGTCTTCAGCTGGATGTGATATAGTCACTAGCAGTCTGTTAATGAAAGAAAGGAATGTCTTATAATTCAGAATAGCACCAGGCCCCTCGCCCATAAGATGCATTTTGGGATAATCTTGGGCCATAAAATAATTAACTTGAATCTTAAAGAAGGGCAGACCACCATACAAATAGTTTCATTTACATAGATTAGGGGAACAATATCTGAGTATAACATACTGGTTTGTCAAGTAGGTTTTGGGCCCAGAGGCAACTTGGAGACCGAGTTTGGGGTAAAGGCGTAGTACATTAGCATAGCTTAAGACAAACATTTTCATAAGAAAAAGGCATTGGTTATCTCTAGGCTCTAAGAATAGCTAACTTCAGGCGAAACCTGGTGTCATTATGGCAACACAGTATTTTAAGAGAAACCTCTCTTTAAATTTGTATAGAGAAGGAAAAAAATATTGTTAGTTTGTTTCCTCCTGTCGCTTAAGAGAGATAAAAATGTCTGACACTTGCAGGCTATTTCCTCCATTTGGAGACCCCTCTCTCCTTGGGGACCCCTAGATTTCTTATCAACCTGCCTAGGAAATGACTCTCTCAAAAGTATTGGGGCTTCAGCTTCGGCATCCGTCCTTCAATGAATATTCAGGATTGATTTCCTTTAGGATTGACTGGTTTGATCTCCTTGCAGTCCAAGGGACCCAAGAGTATTCTGCAGCACCACAGTTCAAAAGCATCAATTCTTCGGTGCTCAGCCTTCTTTATGGCCCAACTCCCAAACAGGTCTCAGTTCAATTCAGTCACTCAGTTGTGTCTGACTCTTTGTGACACCGTGGACTGCAGCATGTCAGGCTTCGCTGACCATCACCAACTCCCAGAGCTTGCTCAAACTCATGTCCATCGAGTTGGTGACACCATCCTATCAACTCATCCTCTGTTGTCCCCTTCTCCTCCTGCCTTCAATCTTTCCCAGCATCAGGGTCTTTTCTAATGAGTCAAACAAGTCTAGTTTGTAACAAATGCTGAGTTCAGCTTCTTCATATTGGTTGCTTGAAATCTGGCAATAGTGGGAGTATTTACAAGGAAACCTGCAAATCAGGGTTTAATTCCTTGTTGACTGCTTATGGAAGTGGGGGGAGGTGGATGTTAATAATGCAGATTGAACTTAAATGTGCATGGTGTCTGTACCCTTTGTAGCATGAATAGCATAAGTTGAGGAAATATTCTTCCAGTACTTGACACTATTATTCAGTTCAGTAGAGAAGTTCCTTCCTCACATCATCCAAAAATGAGTGAAACTCCAAAGAGTGAAGCTGGGAAGGAGGAAAATAACTGAAGAAAGTTTGGAAGCAGTGCAGATCTAACTGTTAGGTTTCACTATTTTTCACTTCTTTTTTTTTAAGTCTTCACTGAATTTGTTACAGGGTTTCCCTGATAGCTCAGTTGGTAAACAACAGTGCTTCTGTTTTCTCATTTTTTTTTGCCACAAGGTATGTGGGATCTTAGCTCCCTCACCTGGGATTGAACTCCATTGGATGGACCACCAGGGAAGTCCCTTATTTCCCTTTTTTTTTTTTTTTTTAATTCATGGCCGTCTGGCATGTGGGTTCTTAGATCCCACACCAGGGATTAAATCCCCACGCCCTGCAGTGGAAGTGAGGAATCTTAGCCATTGGACGGCCAGGGAATTCTGTTAAGTCCCTTAATTCTTAACATAAAGGAAAATCAGCTAACACTTGGGTCAAAACTATATTCCTTTGGCAACGGCAATGGGCTGAGAAACTTTTTCGCTGAAGGGGATAGAAATCAAATATTTATCAGTGATCTGACTTTGTGACACTATAGAATTATAAAAAACTCACAATAGATTTTGCAAGGCATATCGAGGTTGCAGCCGCATGGAATTTACAACCGAGTTGCGAACTCTTGTCCCTACACACACACTGTTTCTGAGACCTGGTGTTGACAACTGTGCGGGGCGCAGAGCTGGGCCTGAGGTCCCCGGGGAGCTTGGCTGGGGCCAGGCGGGCGCAGGCGCGCTGTGAGGCCCCCTTCCCAGAGTCGCCGCCAGGGGGCGCGCGAGGCAGCCGGCAGCTTCGCGCTTTGGCCCCCGGCGCGGCCCGTTGTCCGGCGCCGCGGCGGGAAAATCCGACCAGGTCGCCTAGGCGGCCGCGTCTTTCCGTCCTGGCCCGCCTGCCAGGATCCGCCCGTGGTGATGATGGAGGAGGAGGAGTGGTCCGAGGAGCAGCAACGCTTCTCTTACCTACAGGTACAGGAGAACGGGGTCCTGGTGGGGCTGGGGAAGGACGGCGTCGAGATTCTGCAGGGGGAAAGGTGCAGCCTCAGCCGAGCCTCGTCTTCGTACCGAGGCCCCGGGTCGGAGGTCGAGCTCGGCCCCCTCCGGCCTCTGGCGCCTGCGAATGAGCTGACCCGGCTGCCGCGGGGGGTGCTGGGAGACGGTTTCCTTGGTTTGTTGGGTCGGAGCTTGGGGTGGCTGAGCGAGAGGGAAGATTGGGAGAAAATACCTGCAGTGCACCGGGAGTCCGGCGGCGGAGGCCCCTCTGGCTTTGTGACAGGCTCAGTCTCCTCGGACAGGGTTGTTCTGAGGCACGCGGCACGAGCTCTAAAAATGTTGGCTCCTCTAATCGGTGCTTCCATCCTGCGAGGAAGGAGACGGCCTCGGAACCTGGTGCAAACCCGGCCGTCCGGCTCCGGAACCCATCGGTTGTGGGTTCGAATCTCGACTCCTCACAGAGTGTTGTGTTGACTCTCCCCGAACTTATTTTCCTAGATGGAAAAATTAGGGTGATAATAACCAGCTCTCGGCGTAGTTGCTGGTATTCCGTCCTTTAATCAGCACCGCGAATAAATACCGTGTGAGAGTCTTGAGAAAAACCAAGAATCTCAGAGGATTAACCGAAGAGAATTGAGAATGAGCTCAGGAAAGGGGCGCTTCCTAAATTTCAGAAGGTGTTTACCCACCGCCTCCCTTTATTTTGAAGTTCGAGCCTTCAGAAAAAGTTGCAAAATTAGCGCATTCATCACCCAGGTGCCCCTCACCTCGATTAACCAGGGAACAGTTTGCTGTATTTGCTCCCTTCTTTTCTCGAAATTATTTGAGAATTAAATACACTTGATGCTTTGCCTTTAAATTTTAATGCTTTAACATGCTTCTTCCAAGAACAAGGTCATAATCTCTGATCACATTCAGGAAGCTTGATAATTGATAAAATCCTATTATCTCATATGAATCCATATACAGTTTTTCCCAGTTGTCCCAAAGATATTCTTTCATAGTCTTTTTTCCTTCACCCAGGATCCAGTCTGGGATCATGCCTTGTGTCTACTCCTGGCTTTGGTCTCTCCTGGAACGGTTCTCCACCTCCTTTGGGTTTCATGACATTGGTGGTTTTGAAGAGTCCATTCATGGCAAAGATGTGGGAGATAAACTCTTTGAGAGCAGGAACTGTTCTTTTCAGTTTTGTGTTCTCAGCCCCTAGTACAGAGCCTAGCTCTCAACAGACAATAAATGCTTACTGAATAAGTGAGTCAGGCTGCAAAGATGGACTGAGAAATTTGAACCTCATCCTCTGTGCAGTGGTGAGCTGATGGAGGATCCCACCGTTCACTCAGCCAGGTGTTCTTGGCACTAGGTGGACAGCCATGAACAGTAGTGAAGGGTCCTGCCCTTGAGGAATTTAGAGTCTAGTGACTTAGCCTCTGACCCAAGCCGGTGGCTCATTGGTAAAAAAATCCACCTGCAAGGCAAGAGACCTGCAGGAGTCCTGGGTTCCATCCCTGGGTGGGGAAGATCCCCTGGAGGAGGAAATGGCATCCCACTCCAGTATTCTTGCCTGGAGAATCTTGTGGATAGAAGAGCCTGGTGGGCTAAAGTCCATGGATTGCAGAGTCGGACATGACTTGGCAACTGAGCACACACAGGCATGACTTAGCCTCTATTGAAGAAGGCCCTTAACCTGTTCCAGGAAGTGGAGGAAGGGGAAGGATGGAGGGATGGAGGAATCTTCTGGAGCAATGAGAAGGATCCCTGTCCTGTTCGTCTATCCCTAACCACACCTCTCTAGTTCAGTTCAGTTGCTCAGTCATGTACGACTCTTTGTGACCCCATGAATCACAGCATGCCAGTCCTCCTTGTCCATCACCAACTCCCGGAGTTTACCCAAACTCATGTCCATCGAGTCGGTGATGCCATCCAGCCATCTCATCCTCTGTCGTCCCCTTTTCCTCCTACCCCCAATCCCTCCCAGCTTTGGCATAGTCAATAAAACAGAAATAGATGTTTTTCTGGAACTCTCTTGCTTTTTTCATGATCCAGCGGATGTTGGCCATTTGATCTCTCATTCCTCTGCCTTTTCTAAAACCAGCTTGAACATCTGGAAGTTCACGGTTCACGTATTGCTGAAGCCTGGCTCGAAGAATTTTGAGCATTACTTTACTAGCGTGTGAGATGAGTGCAATTGTGTAGTAGTTTGAGCATTCTTTGGCATTGCCTTTCTTTGGGATTGGAATGAAAACTGACCTTTTCCAGTCGTGTGGCCACTGCTGAGTTTTCCAAATTTGCTGGCATATTGAGTGCATCACTTTCAAAGTATCTTTCAGGATTTGAAATAGCTCAGCTGGAATTCCATCACCTCCACTAGCTTTGTTCATAGTGATGCTTTCTAAGGCCCACTTGACTTCACATCCCAGGATGTCTGGCTCTAGGTGAGTGATCACAACATCATGATTATCTGGGTCGTGAAGATCTGTTTTGTACAGTTCTTCTGTGTATTCTTGCCACCTCTTCTTAATATCTTCTGCTTCTGTTAGGTCCATACTATTTCTGTCCTTTATCGAGCTCATCTTTGCATGAAATGTTCCATTGGTATCTGTAATTTTCTTGAAGAGATCTCTAGTCTTTCCCATTCTGTTGTTTTCCTCTATTTCTTTGCATTGATTGCTGAGGAAGGCTAACCCACGTCCAAGGTGAGAGAAACCCAAGTAAGATGGTAGGTGTTGCAAGAGGGCATCAGAGGGCAGACCATAATCACAGAAAACTAGCCAATCTGATCACATGTACCATAGCCTTGTCTAACTCAGTGAAACTAAGCCACGCCATGGGGGGCCACCCAAGATGGACGGGTCATGGTGGAGAGATCTGACAGAATGTGGTCCACTGGAGAAGGGAGTGGTAAACCACTTCAGTATTCTTGCCTTGAGAACCCCATGAATGGTATGAAAAGGCAAAATGATAGGATACTGAAAGAGGAACTCATCAGGTCGGTAAGGGCCCAATATGCTACTGGAGATCAGTGGAGAAATAACTAATGAAAGGGATGAAGGGATGAAGAAAGAATGAAGGGATGGAGCCAAAGCAAAAACAATACCCAGTTGTGGATGTGACTGGTGATAGAAGCAAGGTCCAATGCAGTAAAGAGCAATATTGCATCAGATCAGATCAGTCGCTCAGTCGTGTCCGACTCTTTGCGACCCCATGAATCGCAGCACGCCAGGCCTCCCTGTCCATCACCAACTCCTGGAGTTCACTGAGACTCACATCCATCGAGTCAGTGATGCCATCCAGCCATCTCATCCTCTGTCGTCCCCTTCTCCTCCTGCCCCCAATCCCTCCCAGCATCAGAGTCTTTTCCAATGAGTCAACTCTTTGCATGAGGTGGCCAAAGTACTGGAGTTTCAGCTTTAGCATCATTGTTTCCAAAGAAATCCCAGGGCTGATCTCCTTCAGAATGGACTGGTTGGATCTCCTTGCAGTCCAAGGGACTCTCAAGAGTCTTCTCCAACACCACAGTTCAAAAGCATCAATTCTTCAGTGCTCAGCCTTCTTCACAGTCCAACTCTCACATCCATACATGACCACAGGGAAAACCATAGCCTTGACTAGACGAACCTTTGTTGGCAGAGTAATGTCTCTGCTTTTGAATATGCTATCTAGGTTGGTCATAACTTTCCTTCCAAGGAGTAAGCTTCTTTTAATTTCATGGCTGCAGTCACCATCTGTAGTGATTTTGGAGCCCAGAAAAATAAAGTCTGATACTGTTTCCACTGTTTCCCCATCTATTTCCCATGAAGTGGTAGGACCGGATGCCATGATCTTCGTTTTCTGAATGTTGAGCTTTAAGCCAACTTTTTCACTCTCCACTTTCACTTTCATCAAGAAGCTTTTGAGTTCCTCTTCACTTTCTGCCATAAGGGTGATGTCATCTGCATATCTGAGGTTATTGATATTTCTCCTGGCAATCTTGATTCCAGTTTGTGTTTCTTCCAGTCCAGCGTTTCTCATGATGTACTCTGCATATAAGTTAAATAAACAGGGTGACAATATACAGCCTTGACGAACTCCTTTTCCTATTTGGAACCAGTCTGTTGCTCCATGTCCAGTTCTAACTGTTGCTTCCTGACCTGCATACAAATTTCTCAAGAGGCAGATCAGGAACCTGGAATGTTAGGTCCATGAATCAAGGCAAATTGGAAGTGGTCAAACAGGAGATGGCAAGAGTGAACATTGACATTCTAGGAATCAGTGAACTAAAATAGCCTGGAATGGGTGAATTTAACTCAGATGACCATTATATCTACTACTGTGGGCAGGAATCCCTTAAAAGAAATGGAGTAGCCATCATGGTCAACAAAAGAGTCTGAAATGCAGTACTTGGATTCAATCTCAAAAACAACAGAATGATCTCTGTTCATTTCCAAGGCAAACCATTCAGTATTATGGTAATCCAAGTCTGTGCCCCAACCAGTAACGCTGAAGAAGCTGAAATTGAACGGTTCTATGAAGACCTACAAGACCTTTTAGAACTAACACACAAAAAAGATGTCCTTTTCATTATAGTGGACTGGAATGCAAAAGTAGGAAGTCAGGAAACACCTGGAGTAACAGGCAAATTTGGCCTTGGAGTACAGAATGAAGCAGGGCAAAGGCTAATAGAGAACGCACTGGTCATAGCAAACACCCTCTTCCAACAAAACAAGAGAAGACTCTACACATGGACATCACCAGATGGTTGACACCGAAATCAGATTGATTATATTCTTTGCAGCCAAAGATGGAGAAGCTCTATACAGTCAGCAAAAACAAGACTGGGAGCTGACTGTGGCTCAGATCATGAACTCCTTATTGCCAAATTCAGACTTAAATTGAAGAAAGTAGGGAAAACCACTAGACCATTCAGGTATGACCTAAATCAAATCCCTTATGATTATACAGTGGAAGTGAGAAATAGATTTAAGGGACTAGATCTGATAGACAGAGTGCCTGATGAACTATGGATGGAGGTTCATGACATTGTACAGGAGACAGGGATCAAGACCATCCCCATGGAAAACAAATGCAAAAAAGCAAAATGGCTGTCTGAGGAGGCCTTACAAATAGCTGTGAAAAAAAGAGAAGCGAAAAGCAAAGGAGAAAAGGAAAGATATAAGCATCTGAATGCAGACTTCCAAAGAATAGTAAGGAGAGATAAGAAAACCTTCCTCAACCACACGTCTACACATACCTAAAAAAAAAGATGATTTCGGAGGGTCTTTATCCCTCCCAGGGTGGTGGTCTCTTTGTCTCCTTCCACTGACGCTTTCCACTTATCTGCTCTTGTGACATCTGAAACTAAGGAAGGTACGTCCCTTTCTTATCTGTCTGGCCTCCCCTCGGGGCCCTGGACTCGTGTTCTTGCAGTCCCTCCTTGTCTTGCCTCTGCCATGAGCACTTGCTGGTAGAGCCCACGCTGTCTTGGGTTCAGCTGTCACCACATGCAGTTCAGCTCCGTCCCAGCAGGGGCACACACAGGGCTCAGCAAGCTTGTTGACATGAGACCAAGACCTTGGCGTGGCTTGTTTTGTTTCTTTACTCCTCCGCATGGGGAAGAAGTGTTTTCCAGCACTGGAAGGTGTTGCTAAGGAGCAGTGAGGGTCCTGTTGAGGCGGGCTAGCAAACCAGCAAATCAGAGGCCCATCCAGTGTGCCCTCGGGAGCCTTCCCCAGTGTCGTCCTGATATTCATCCTTTGTCTTGTGCAGGACTGGGACTGGCAAGGGCTTGAAGCACAGGGACCAGTCCTTTTGTATTTGCTTGGTTAGCTTCCATCTAGGGGCAAAAATCTCTCTCTTTTTTCACTGTGTTCCCCAGATACCTGGCACATTATTGACCGGGGGATTTTTTTGCAGAAACTAACACCTGTGGCCAGGAATTTGTTATGTAAGTGAATATTGAAATATCTTGGGTCAATAACATTCAGGTAGCACACATTAATACTAACGTGTTAGCACACGCCTTCACCCAGTAGGCACTTGGCGCATAAATGTGGAATAACTGAGTAAAGTTACACAGGCGCCTCCCAGATACCAGTCTGCCTTCTCTCCCCGCTGACCTGCCATCATTGCTCCTTATCTTTACTTCACCTAAATCATCACCATTAACTAGGAAGTGATGTTTCCACAAGTCACATTCCAGAGGCCCCATTGATTTATTTGGACACTGGAAAAGTCACTCAGCCATTATGGAAGGTGCGGAAGGAATTTAGGCTGAGCAGACCCTCTTCTTGGTCTTCATTTTTTAAGATGTGAAGAGCTCTTATTTGCAGTCTTACCCATGAAGTGTTTTGATTTTACTTCAGAGGCTAAAGGCAGCGGTTCACTACACGGTTGGTTGTCTTTGCGAGGAAGTTGCGTCGGACAAAGACATGCAGTTCAGCAAGCAAACCATTGCAGCGATCTCAGAGGTGACCTTTGGACAGTGTGGTACGCAGCCCTGGTCTTCCTGTGGGGGTGTGGGAAGCCTGGAGGTTGATTTTGCCTGGGAGAACTGCGGGCGGGTGCCACGGTGTATCTCCAACAGACAAAGAACATTATCACTGGGCACGTCCATGAAGCGTTTCTTCTGTTGGCTGTAAGAGCCAGTTTATGGGAAGAGCTATATTTTCTTCTATTCCAAGATTTTTTTTTCTTTCTGTTACACTAACAGGGGGCATCAGCACCTTTATTTTATTGTTTTAAACCACCCAGAATATTATTATTATTTTTTTAAACAAGGGCCAGGACAGGCTGCCCTATTTATTCATTTAATTTTGGCTGTTCTGGGTCTTCGTTGTGGTGTTCTGGCTTAGTTGCCTGGCGGCATGTGGAATCTTGGGGGCTTTCCTGGTGGCTCAGATGGTAAAGAATCTGCCTGCAATGCGGGAGATGCAGGTTCAATCCCTGGGTCTCGAAGATCCCCTGGAGGAGAAAATGGTAACCCACTCCAGTATTCTTGCCTGGAGAATTCCATGGACGGAGGAGCCTGGTGGGCTACAGTCCATGGGGTCGCAAAGAGTAGCACACGACTGAGCAACTAACACTTTCACTTTCTTTCATGTGGGATGTTAGGTCCCTGACCAGGTATAGGAACGGTGTCCCCTGCACTGGAAGGCCGATTCTTAACCACTGGACCACCAGGGGAAGTCCTTGGACATTAATTTTTTTATTTCATTGCTTTATAACTTTTTTATATCACCCACAGTTTGTGTTTTTTTTTTTTTTTTCACCCACAGTTTGACAGCTGGTATTTGCTTGACTTCAGGGGAGATGAATGTCTTCACAAGCCCTAACTCCTAGCACAATTTAAAATTAAGGGATAGTTTCTAGGGAGGAGAGGTGTAGCCACAATTACCAGAGGTTTGTAACGAAGGGTGGAGGTGGCAGGGAGGACACAGAGGTCGTAATGAATCCAGCAATGGAGCCGCCCGAAGGGCCTCCTCTCACTTTCAAAAGGATTTGTACTAGTCACTACACTTACTGTAGACATTGAGATTTCACTTTTCTGCTTCTGAGTTAAGGTTGAGATAGGCTAATTAAAGCACATCTCTTTTTCTCTTTCAGAAAATTTTGCCAAAGACCTTGAAATGTTTGCAAGGTGGGTAAAGAGCTTGATTGTCGGATGCTGGGCTTGTTTCCGTGCTTTGATGCTCCCCATCTGGTGGTGAATTTCAGAGAAGCTTGAACCGCTCCCCGCCCCATGTTTTGTGGAGACTCAGTCTCTAATCATGATTCTGTAAGAATGGAACATCTGCTTTAATCATGTCCATTCAGACTTGATTGGGCATTTTTTGAAGCTTTCCTCGTATTTGTCGTTAAGGGAAGTGAAGTTATTCAGTTCCAGGTTAAAAAGGTGTGAGTCATGTCTCCAGGATTCTGTGCATGGTGCGCTTGCTTTTAAGACTGTTTCTGCAGGTGGTGTGCTGGGGGGTGAGGCTGGGTGCCGGGCTGGGCTGCTTCGTGCTTTGTGGGGCAGCGCACGGGTGTCAGGATAATACAGCCCACGGCCCCATCAGCCCTGCATTTGCCTGCTGGAGACAAGTGAGACACACGCTCCTTGAAAAGTGTGTGTGACTGGCTTTCAGCTGGTAAAGCGTTAGCTTTTACAGGTGATTTATGCTCCTCTCTTCAATTAGTTCCACAGGTAATTGAAAACAATTGCAGCAAATTGCTTTTATGAAGCAATTTGAATGACGAAGGCCTGAAAGGGCTAAAGCTTTCTAATTTGCTCCCACTTCTGATTTGGTGCCAGCCTCTCCCACACCCCATACTTTTCACCTTTCTCCTATAGCTCTTTGTTTTTTCGATGAATATTCTGAATGAATTAAAGCAGTAGGTTCTCAGAGGGCAGGCTCTAAATCTTGCCTATTCCTGCATATATGAGTCCCTAAAAACCGCTTAGCATCTTCAACTTGGCCAAAAGGGATCAGGATAATATATGGGATACTGACGGCTCCTGCGTCTTATCATCGTTAATTCAGGTGGTTGCCCCTGCGCCCACCCCCACCCCAAGTCTCCTGTGAAATACATTTACTGCCTTTACTTGCCATCTTTTTTTTTTTAAAGATTTATTATTTTATTTTATTTTTGGCTGCACTTGGTCTTCACTGCTGCGCCTGGGCTTTCTCAAGTTTCCATACAAGGTCTTCTCATTGAGGTGGCTTCTCTTGTTGCAAAGCACAGGCCCTAGGCACACAGGCTCTATAGTTGTGATGGACAGGCTTAGTTGCTCCAGGGCATGTGGGATCTTCCTGGACCAGGGATCAAACCCACGTTCCCTGAATTAGCAGGCAGATTCTTAATCACTAGACCACCAAGGAAACCCCTTGCTATTTCTTTTCTTCTTCTTTTTTTAACCATGCTGTGGGGCTTGTGGGATCTTAGTTCCCTGACCAAGGATTAAACCCACACCCCCTGCATTGGAAGCATGGCGTCTTAACCACTGGAAGGAAATCCCTCTTCTTTTTTTAAAAAATATGAGTCTTTTATATTACAAAGGAAGACACAAAAACGTAAATTAATAGACAAATGGTTACTTGATTTGAACATAGAGCTTATCAGTATAGATCAGAGTTTTTCCACCTCAGCACTGTTGACATTTTGGACTGGATGATTTCCTCATTCTGTCCAGTGCGTTGTAGGGTACTTAGTGGCGTCCCTCGCCTCTACCCACTGGGCGCCAGGAGCAAGTCCCCAGCTGTGAGCTTCCTCCTCATTTCTGTGTTAGCTGTAGGAAAAGACAATGACAAATTTTAAATACTAGAAATAAAAATGAAATTAGAGCTATTTAGCATTGTAACACGTTAAGTTTTCAGGTACGGTGTGTTTTTTATAGTTGAGAAGCCTACTTCTTTTTGCTGGGCCCTGGGGCAGAGAGGTAGGCATCCCAGGTGGCATAGTGGTAAAGAACCTGCCTGCCAATGCAGGAGACATAAGAGACCCAAGTTCGATACCTAAGTAGGGAAAATCCCTTCAAGGAGGGCATGGCAACCCACACCAGTATTCTTGCCTATAGAATCCCATGGACAGAGGAACCTGGCAGGCTATAGTCCATGGGGTCACAAAGGGTAGGACATGACTGAAGTGACTTAGCACGTACACACGGGGCCGAGATGTGTGGGCACCACGTGGACTGTCAGCTGCACAAGGAAGGACTCATCTTTTGGGTAAAGGAGTCTGTGGAGAGGCCGTCAGCTGATGCTCTCTGAGCAAGACTGTCAGAGGCTTTACTTAGAGATGTTTCCTCTTCTGCAGTGCTCAGGGGTGTATACCAGCACTCCTTAAACTTCCTCCAAAGGACTCTGAGCTAATTCAAGTGCAGATTTTCTTTGAATATTTATCTGTTGTCTTAATTTTACATTGTCAAAATATTCCATTAAAAAAAAAATCCTGTTTTAAAGTTTATCACTGAATAAGACTCTCTGGTGGTCCAGTGGTTAAGACTCTAAACTTCCAATGCAGGGGGCCCCAGGTTCAATCCCTGGTTGGGGATCTGCATGCCATGGTGTGGGGGAAAAAATGTTTATCACTGAATAAAATTTAAAAAGCTTCCCTGGTAGCTCAGTCAGTAAAGAATCGGCCTGCAGTGCAGGAGACCCAGGTTTGATCCCTGGGTCTCGAAGATCCCCTGGAGAAGGAAATGGCAACCCACTCCAGTATTCTTGCCTGGAGAATTCCATGGACAGAGGAGCCTGGTGGGCTACAGTCTGTGGGGTTGCAGGAGTTGGACACAACTTAGCGACTAAACCACCACTACTGAATAAAGTTGATAGTCCCAGAGGGTCAGCTTTATCCTGTGGTTTTGAGTTTTCCCTGTTACATAATCCCTGCTCCTATATTACCCCAGTTTGAGAAATCTGAAATATATACTGCTATTTCAGGTTGGCTACCTATTAGATAGTCTTTGGAGGCTGGGAACCTAACTAGTATTTGTAACAATGTTTCTATGAAAAAAATGCACTTAAATTGTACATACTATAAACTCAGTTCACCTATAAACTTTGGAAAATAATCTCTCCACTTAAGTTGTGAATTTCCTTCATTTAATGTCTAAGTCACCTAATGTTAACATGGTAAAGATGAAACATTTTGAAGAAGATAGGTATTCTACAGTAAATGAATTCTAGGGGCATTTTTGTTGTTGTTCAGTCACTAAGTCGTGTCAGCCTCTGCCACTCCATGGACTGCAGCACGCCAGGCTTCCCTATCCTTCACCATCTCCCGGAGTTTGCAAACTCTTGTTCATTGAGTTGGTGATGCCATCCAACCATGTCATCCTCTGCTGCCCCCTTCTCCTCTTGCCCTCATTTCCCAGCATCAGGGTGTTTTCCAATGAGTTGGTTCTTCACATCAGGTGGCCAGAGTGTTGGAGCTTCAGCATCAGTCCTTCCAATGAATATTTAGGGGCATTTTGGGAATAGTCTTTAAAACCTGTGTTGCTAAAAGTGTTGTATGAAAAATTGCTTTGTTATGTTCTCTAGAGTAATTTTCTGGAGCAGAGGTTTGATTTAGGAGAGTCTGTGGTGTGCAGTCGCTGGCATAGGATGTACCTGCCCCTCCATCTGGGACAGTGGTATCATTAAGACGTGGTGCAGAGAAACCAGATGACCAGTCAAGTGGTGGAGAGGGTTGGCTCTGCTGTTTCCTGAATGTTTCTTGTGATCATATATGCTGATCTTACACTGAATAGTTCAGTGCTGCTTCTTCCTTACTCTTTGTCCGGCCCTTTAGGAAGGGGGTAACACCAACAGGGCAGCTTATCGTGTGATACAGACGAGGGCCACGGTGTGTCTGTGACTCCTGACATCCTCCACGCAGGGCACCTCTGGACCGGCTTTGTGGTCTCTATCCGTCACTTTCTGTCTGACTCCACCCCCCCGCTGGCCCTGCCCACTTTTCTCCGTGCTAGTCCTTCCAGGCGGCTAATGAGAAGTTATCTTCTGACGTGGATATTATCCCAGGATAGTCAGATACTGTCCGTCATGATGAGATGGCATGTGATCTTTTCACATTTGGCAGGATGTGAAGGACTAATCTGGCTAAATTACAGAATATAATTTCTGTGAGTTTTATCTTTAAATCAACAGATGTTTAGTGAGGACTTGCCATGTGCTGGTCACTCTGATAGTTAAGAACACAAAGATTCCCCCTTATTCCGACTTACAAAGTTCCTACTTATTTTTGGAGGAAGTTAGAAATGGCAAGAAAGGGTGTTATTAGAGTAATAAATTATTGAATAGAGCTCATTGTCTCAGATTACCTTTTAAAGCAGAGATAAGAGAACTGGAACAAGCACTTGCGTCCATGTTGTGAGCAAGAAACAGAGTCTAGTTGAAAGGGTGTTCTTTGTCCTAGCTGGGCTGTTGCCAGGGACACATTGTCTCCTAGTTGGGGAGGGACACGTGCACAAGCTTTTCCCTGTAATGTAGCCTTTGGGGAAGAGCATTAGGACCTTGGTATAAGCGAAGCTGTGCTTTGTGGAAATTCTATTTCTTCTATTTAGCGTTCATTTAAGCAGCAATGATCTTTGTATTGTGAGCTCTGTGCTGTTTTCTCTTTTCACTGAAGGTGCCTCACAGACCCTCTTCTTTTTGCGTGCTGGTCGCTGTGCCCACTGTGAGCATTTGGGAAGGCTTGAATGCCTTTTACTCCTCTCCATGCTCACATTCTCCAGATACCCTTGGCCCTCCAGTGGAGGTGGACAGACTGGCTTCTGCTTGCTCTGTCTCTTCATTTAATTGGTATCTTGGCTCATCACTTCACTCATTTCTGTGTCACTGTCACTTAATGACTCTCACCTGAAAAGAAGGGCTACTTAGAGATCCTGCTGGTGTGAAGTCTGGCCATGAACTTTTGTGTTTCATCAAAACTTTAGATAATATGAAACATTCTGGCAAATTGTTTCTGTGCTTTCTACAGACATGCGAAAAGAAGCACAATTAACACTGAAGATGTGAAGCTCTTAGCCAGGAGGAGTCATTCACTGGTGAGAGATGGATTTCTTTCCTCACTCCCCTTTCCCATCAGAATACATTATTCCCAATTAATCACTGGCATCCACGAAGTGATTCCCCCGGGGCACCTTGCGTTAAAAATGAGACACGCTTCAACCACTCAGACCTGCCTGTAATTTACAGTCTTTCTTTCACGATGATGGATCTTGCTAAGCCAATTTGAAATTTTCTAATCAGTGCTCTCTGGATTTCATAATTTGCCTTTTCTGTAATATCTCAAAACTTTGGTCCCATGTTTCAGCTACAGCATGGTGTCAGAGACAGGTCACAGGCTCGAGTATCTAGGGGGTGCTTTTGTTACGGAGCCCACAGTTTTGGTGGGCCACATGTGGAAGGAGTATCAGTACATCTGGGGTGTGCAGGCAGTTGAGCACATTTTCTGTCTTTTCAGAGACGTCTAGACGTCACCCCAGCCGTGCCCTCACCTTACAGGTGATGCTGTGATCGTCCCAGGCTAGTGGCTGTGGCTGATGGCAGATCCAGGACGCCTGTGAGGTTTCCTGACTTAGTCTGATCTTAGCAGTCAAAATACTTCTACGTTCCTCCCCAGGATGTGAGCTCCACAAGGGCAGGGATTTTTATGTCTTTCTTCTCGACTCCATCTGCCATGCCTAAAAAAGGGCCTGACCCACAGTAGGGGCTCATGAGTAGTTGTTGAATGAATGAACTTGTGTAGCACTTGACATTTCACACAGGACTTCTGTAGGTCATATTTTACACACATCATTTAAAGCTCACAACCACCCTATGAGGGTTTTTCATAAAATGACTAATTAGCCCCATTTTATAGGCCAGACTACTAGAGTTAAGTAATTCCCCAAAGTTAAATATGAAGTTTTCTGGTTGACAGCTGACCCTTAACCTTCAAACCCTGGATCCAGTACTGTTTCCACTGGACTTTTTTCTGTCTCTGCTCTTCTAATATTGTTTCTCTAAAGTTTAAGTCAAGGTTAAGGATGATACGATTCCTAATAGCTCCAGTGCCTGGTGTTGCTGCATATCAATGGAAAAGACATTTTTCTCTCCTCTGACATTCTCCCTCAGAACTGTAACTTGGTCAGCTTCAGTAAGCAGTTTCTATCTTTTGCAAGGAATTGTCGAAGCAAGTCATCTTAGACTGTTAATTGGGAAGTTTCCTGCTTATTGCGTATGTATTTACCTCAGAATGTTGTTTTAATTTTGGACTGTTAAATTTTTGTCATCTGACAGAAGCCTGTTACTGAAGAGTTGCAGCTAAATTTGTGCATTTGACTGAATCTTCCCTGAGGGCAAGGACCTTGTCTTATTACCCTTGTGTCTCTAGGATCTGGTACACAGGAATTGCTCACAAATTTTAATTGGGTAAAATTTAGGGCTTTTGACTTTATCTGTGCTTTGTAGAGTATATTTGTGATTGGCATGCCTTTTGTAAACTACAAGTTTTAATTCTTCTGATTATTCAAGGAACTCCTATGTGAGTAAGCAGTGAGCTGACTTTTGTCATTGATTCCTTCCAGGAAAAAAAAATTGGAAGCTGTGTTTAACTCTGAGGAATTTAACCCTGGGTGGGAGTGGTTGGGAAATGGCATAGATTTTTTTCTCCCTGACTAGACTTATTAATGGCTTTACAATCAGGTAAAAATGCAATTAAAAAAATATTTTTTGTAGCTAAAATACATCACAGAGAAAAATGAAGACATCGCTCAGCTTAACCTGGAAAGAAAAGCAAAGAAGAAGAAGAAGTTGGAGGATGAAAACAGAAATTCAGTGGAGTCAGCAGAGGCTGGTGTAGAAGAAAGTGAGAATTAAACCCTGTTGCTGTTTGGAGAAAGCGGCCTTCAGCAGGCAGAGTGGCTAAAAGCACATATTGCCAATAGAGGGTTCTGAAACGATAAGTGGAGATTAAAAGACAAAAGGCTTGGGTGCTTTTTGTATTGTACTCTCCAAGTCATTGACTACAAAAGCTGGTTTAAAAGAGAAGTGGAAACTCTTAAGCAAAATAGTTCCATGTCTTACTGAAGTGCGTGAAAAGGGCATGTGTTTGAATGGTATATGTTGGAAATTGTATCTGTTGTATTAATAAAATTATGTTAGCAAATACATATGGTTGACTTTTTCAAGCAAAAAAATCATATGTTCATTCTTTTATATCATTTTTCAGGCTGACAGTCACTGAAAGATGACTAAAGCTACATGCATTTAGTCCCTTTTTGGCTGCACCATGAAGCATCTGGGATCTCAGTTCCCCAACCAGGGATTGAACTTGGGTTCTCGGCAGGGAAAGTGCTGAATCCTAACCCCTGAGCCAACAGGGAAGTCCACCAATGTTGTTTTTCAGTCACAGTTCATGTGACTTTTCTGTGGCTATTTTGTAAGTGTGGTTGGCCACACTGGATGGAACTTTTGCTTGAGAAGAAAGTCTGACTACTCCTCCAAAACAGTTCATTGTGGGTCTTCTGTTTCAGGTTATGAGAGATGATGGTTCTAGGAATCTCATGTCTTCTGTCTTCTCCTTGGGGTTTCTCAGAGGGCCAGGGCGAGCGTGTCTTTTAACCCATTGGGACAATAGTGGCAAAGAAAAGGGACTGGCATTTACAGAGCCCATTCTGTGTGCCAGGTCCTATTCTAGGTGCTCCGTATAATATTTTTTCACACATTTTTATTTATTTTAAAATACTGATTTATTTATTTGGCTGCACCAATCTTAGTTGTGGCACAAAGAAAGTTTCGTTGCGGCATGCGAACTCTTAGTTGATTGGGATCTAGTTCCCTGACCAGGGATCAAACCTAAACCCCCTTGCATTAGGAATGTGGACTCTTAAGCCACTGGACCACAGGGAAGTCTCTGACTTGTTTGTATTTTAGACAAGTGGTCCTACCACACATTCTTCAGGGATTATAACACAGGGATGGTCAGACTTTGTAAGGAGCAGCAGGGTGTAACCCTAACCCCGAGTCCTCAGGAACTGCCCCTTGCCTACTGCATGTTCTGGCCAGGGTTTAGTTTACTCTGGCGTGTCCATGTGATGTCAGTCATCCTCTCCCATTCCATCTTTGCTGACCGTTGGCAGAAAGGAGTTGAAGGGCTCTTTCTCACAGGCTTGCTTCCTTAGAGTCCTGGAAGCTCGTCTGAACTTTAGACTAATTAACTGTGTAACCAGCTGACTGGCCATATAAAGCAGCACATGTCTTTGAAATACATGTGGCCTGGTAACATAGTTGGGGCAATTTACATTTATAATGTTTGTCTTCCTTGTTACACCAACTCCTCAAAAAAAGGTGAAATAAAAGATCCTGCGTTAATTTTTTATTACTAAATTAACAAACCAGGGACGTTCCAAAGCATCCCCTTCTATACACAGCAACAGCTGGAATATGCTGGTCGACATTTGTCATATACAGCTGATACCTCGACACCTAGACGTCTGGGAAAGTGTAATCAGGGCCCGCTTACTGCCTTTACTGAATTGTGGAATCTGTAAAGAACCCTTAGAGGTCATGGAGTCCAGTCTTCTCACCAAGTAGCCCTTCTACAGCACTGATGACTAGGGTCCCCTAGGCTCTCCTGAACTCCTCAGGTGCACAGGGCCCTTTCTGTTAGTGGACACTAATTGTTGCGAGTTTCTTCTGTGTGTAGCGAACAGTCTTTCACCTTGTATCTAGGTCCTAGTTCTGCCTTTTAGAAGAAACAATCTCCCTTTTTCAAAATAATCCAGTACTGAGTCCCTTTTAATCCAAGTTCCCATAGTACATCTTTTCAGAAACTCTTTCTTGCATAAAATATTAGATTGTCAGCTCCCTATGGGTGGGCTTTGAAATGGTGATCACTTGGTGCCTTGTGTAGGGCCACACACACACACACACACACACACACACGACAGGTGCTCCATTGAATACTGGGTCCTTGGAGCCTGAGATGAGCGGCGGGGGCACACAGGAGGAGGAGCCCTTGCTTGGGTTTCATGGCTCTCACCAGGGATCTCCATTGTGTTGTGGTGGGGAGCTTTTCTTTATACTGTGGGGAATAAGGACTAAGGACTTGGAGTATCTTCTTTAAAAAAAAAAAATTATTTTTGGCCGTGCTGCTGCTTTGCTGCTGTGTGCAGGCCTTCTCTTGTGGTGTGTGGGCTTCTCATTGCAGTGGCCTCTTGTTGCAGAGCATGGGCTCTCGGGTGCCTGGGCTTCGTTGCTCTGTGGCATCTGGGATCTTCCTGGACCAGCCAGCAGACCACCAGCGGAGTCCCAGGGTGTCGTCTTAGTGACAGTTCCTAACGTGAGCCCCGTTGTGTTTTCCACTTGTGTTAGGTGCTTATCATGATCTTATTTGATTCTCACAATTCTAGGATGTAGGCAGTAGGTACTGTTTTTATCCCTGTTTTATAGATGAGGAACCTGAGACCCTAGAGAGGTTAATTAAATGGCAAAACCAGGATTTTAGTCTAGAGCCCTCACCTTGAGGTACTAAGATATATTGCCACCTCCTTGAAAGCAGCCAGTAACAAGATCACACAAAGCCTTCCCGGCCTTCAGCTCATAACCTTCCTTGGCACATGTCACACTGAAATTTTACTTTTCTCTCATTTGCAGAACATGTCTCCTGCCCCTTAGTGAGGCTGGAACAGCCCTGTCGGGGTGGATGGTCTTTGTCCTTCTATGTAGTACACGCTAGGTGTTCAGTGTTCAATGCGTTCATTGAACAAAATCTTGAAGTTGGGTGAGCTACCATGATTATCTCATCTGTAAGAATATCTGGAGTGAAAGTCGTTCAGTCATGTCTGACTTTTTGTGACCCCATGGAATATACAGTATATACAAAATATATAAAAATACACTCAGAGGAAAAAAGTGGGAAAGGACTATATGCACCTCCTTCACGTTTTGTGGCTCAGTCAAGATGGTAGATGACAAGCTGGTTCTGCCTCCATTATTTCCTAAATTTTTAAAATGTTGAACTGGTTTCAAATTTAAAAGACATGAAACTGAAGTGGAAGTGAAAGTCGCTCAGTCCTGTCCGACTCTTTGTGACCCCATGGACCCCATTCTCCAGGCAAGAATACTGAAGTGGGTAGCCCTTCCCTTCTCCAGGGCACCTTCCCAACCCAGGAATTGAACTGGGGTCTCCTGCATTGCAGGTGGATTCTTTACCAACTGAGCCATCAGGGAATCCTTAAGAATATCTAAACGTTTTAAAATATCATTTGTGGGAATTAGGCAAAAAAAAAACCAAAACATTTTTGGTACCAAAAAAGGACTAAAGCAAGATGCACTTTATGGCCCACGGTGGGTCATTTGGCTGTGCCGATTTTACCTAGCATCTTAACAAATGTGCAATGCAATGAAAAAAGTTGAGATTTCCCTCGCGGAAGGGTGTGAACCAGCACTTTGGAAAACTGAAAGCGTCAACGTTCACTTCTGGAATGTGCCGTCAGTTCTCTGGTCGCTTTACTTCCCTTTAGAACCTGGCCTCTGACGTCATCTTAGGTTTGCGATGGCTGTTTCTGATTTTCCTAGCTGTCTCAGGTGGAGAAGGTCTGTACATTTGTCTGTGTGATTCTGAACCTGGGACCCGGAAGGAGGAACCAGGGGTGGCAGAGACAGCTTGATGTGGATTCTCAGCAGTGGAGCTGTTGTCAGGAGAGGAGACCCTGGGAGCTGGTCAAGTGCAGGGCATTCACTGGGCTCCCCTGGGGGTCTAACGGCTGAGATTCCATGCTTCCACTGCAGGCAGGATGGGGCATGGCGGGGGATGGGGGGAAGCGGGCATGGGTCGGGGAAGTTCCACATGCCTCGAGGTGTGGCCAAGAAAAGAAGAATCTATCTGCATTTCCACCTTAATAAGGTGATTGACGCAAAGAGCCGACTCATTGGAAAAGACCCCAATGCTGGGAAGGATTGAGGGCGGGAGGAGAAGAGGGCAACAGAGGATGAGATGGTTGGATGGCATCACCGACTCACTGGACATGAATTTGAGCAAACTCCAGGAGATAGTGAAGGACAGGGAAGCCTGAAGTGCTCAGTCCATGGGGTGGCAAAGACTTGGACACGACTTAGCAATTGAACGACAACAAAAGGTGATTTGGGTCCACATCACAGTTTGGGAAAGCCTGGGCCAGAGGACTGTGGCCTGCTGGCGGGGAGGTGGTGCTGGGGAACGAGCACTTGGTGGCCCGAGGTGGTCTGGTGAGACCAGTGGATGCTCTGAGCGGCTCCCGGAGTCCTCACCATCTCTTTGTTGAGCTCATTCAGTCATTCTTTCATGTGGGCAAAATTGCAGATTTTAAGTTCCTTTGCTGTTGAAAGTGTTAGTCGCTCAGTCGCGTTTGTCTCTTGTGACCTCTTGGACTATAGCCCGCCAGGCTCCTTTGTCAATGGAATTCTCCAGGTAAGAAGACTGGAGTGGGTTGCCATTCCCTTCTCCAGGGGATCTTGCTGACCCAGGGATCAAACCTGAGTTTCTTGCTTTAGCGGGCTGATTCTTCACCACTAGCACCACTTGGGAAGCAGGTGGTGTTCCTTGTTGTTCAGTTGCTCAGTCACGTCTGACTCTGTGCGACCCCATGGACTGCAGCACACCAGGCTTCCCCGTCTTCCACTATCTCCTGGAGTTTACTCAAACCCATGTCCATTGAGTCAGTGATGCCATCCAACTGTCTCATCCCCTGTCGCCCCCTTCTCCTGCCCTCAAACTTTCCCAGCATCAGGGTTTTTTCCAGTGAGTTGGCTGTTCTCATCAGGTGGCCAGTTTTGGAGCTTCAGCTTCAGTCTTCCAATGAATATTCAGGTTGATTTCCTTTAGGATTGACTGTGTTCATCACCATAAGCTCCTTATTCAAGGCTAATTTTGTATTATGTTAAATCACTTGGTTTTGTTCTCACGACTTCCTGATTGCTTTGGCATAATTGCGAGGAGGTGGAACTTCTAGGCAAGTGCACACGCATCCCCAAGTAGGAGCAAATCCACTCTTGACACAGGAAGAGCACCGAGGTTTTAATGAAGGGGTTAAATCCAGTCCTGAAGCACTTTTGTGGGCACTGATTGCTCAGGCTCGTGCGTCACCACTTGAATGTGAGGGGAGACGGGGTACAGGCTTTAGATAGGCATATATAAAAAAAAACAAAAAAACAAAAAAACACAGCTGCAGGTTGAGCTGAAAATATCCCCCTCAGTCTGCAGAGAAGAGACTCAAGTCCACAAAGCACTGGTTTCAGGGGCTGCCAAGCAGGATGAGCAGCTCCAGAGCTGGAGAGAAGTACCAGCCAGCCTGCAAGATGCTGCCCCTCTGCTTGCTGCTGCCGCTGCTGCTGCTGCCCTCTGGGGCCACCACTGCCCTCTCCCCAGAGGGTGGCCTCGCCGGCCACGAGAGCGGGGTGAGTAGTCTGACTTGGCTGCGTGCTCACCCTCTTATGAGCTGTCCCTTCCCTTGGCACATCTGGCCACCCCGTGGATCCCCTTCTTCTCTGTGGCTGAGTGTGTGTGCAGGGCTGGACTTTGCTGTGTGCCCCTCAGCTGCCCTGTGCTGTGATGTCCACATGGACCATTAACTCACCATCATCTTCAGTCATTAGGAAACTTGTTAGAAAACGCTGACACTAAGGGGAGCTTCTTCAAGCTAGCGATCTCCATCTGCCAGTCTTTGAAATACAAAGCCATCACACTGGTCTATTGCAGTGCAATTGGTCTACTGCTGCTGCCACTGCGGTATTAGTCACACTTGTAGAATCTTAATTTATACATACAGTGCAGGTTCTCACTGGGTTAGATTAATTGACATCATTACATTTTCCATTGTGAGAAGTTGTAACTTTATGAGGTGATTTACTTCTCTTTTTCATTTTGAAAAACTTCCAAGAAAGAGTACATAAAGTTGACCATTAAAAATGGATTTTTCTCTGAAATTAGCAGCTGAGTTCCAGAAAAGCCATTCATCATCAGATTACTCCTTAAAGCTTTCTAAGGAGTCTGAAAGGCCAGAATATAATGTCTCAATCTGATCTGTCTTAAAAAGCAATTTGTGGACAGCCAGGAGTAAGACCAGAGATGGAGAGATGGGATATCAAGCAAAAGGAGCCTCATCTAACTTGGGGGGCTTCTTATCTGCCAGTCACTTGTCAGGGAAAAGGAGACATCTCCCAACCTCTTATAATTAAAAAGATTAGGGGCAAAACAAATAGATTTTTTTCCTTGAATATATTCAAGTTTTTCTTTTCTCTAATTAGAGCAATTCTCTTGAGGTGTTCTCTTAACTTTGCATGCATGCTAAGTCATTTCAGTCGTGTCCCTTAACTTTCTCATCCTTTAAATGGAAATATGGCTTGTTCTGGAGCATCATTTTTTTTTTTAAAGGAAAGAATTATATATCTTAATGCTGGCTGAATCAGATGATTGATTTATCTTTCCTTTGTCCTCTGCTTCTTTTCCTCAAAAGCACATGCAGGAAGTGGCAGAAATAAAGACAAACAGCCTGTTGACTTTCCTTGCGTGGTGGTACGAGTGGGCCTCCCAGGCCAGGGCAGTGCCCTTCGTAGGAGGGGAAGCCAGGGAGGTGTCCAAACGGCAGGAAGGCGCACCCCTCCATCAGTCCACGCACCAAGATAAAACGCCCTGCAAGAATTTCTTTTGGAAGACCTTCTCCTCCTGCAAGTAAAACTCCATCCATAACTACTCGTGCAAAGAAGTGTAACAGTGGATCTGAATAAAATGTATTAATAAGCAGCTGTGATATTTCTTCTTTGTGCGGTTGTCTTCTCTTTCTCATGTAATTTGAAAAGTAGTTTTTATGTAAACTTTAAAAACGCTGACTACTAGATGTCTTTAGTAATTTGGAACCCAAAGAGAGTATTTTATTTTTATTTTTTTACTGAAGTAGAGTTGACTTACAATGTTGTGCCAATCTCTGCTGTATAGCAAAGTGACTCTGGTATATATACATACATATATATATATGTATATACATTTTAAAAATATTATTTTCCATTATGACTTATCCCAGGAAACTGGATATAGTTCCCTGTACTATGGAGGAGAACCTTGTTTATTCATTCTAAATGTAATGGTTTGCATCTACCAACCCCGAACTCCCAGTCCATCTCCCTCCCTCCCCCATCCCCTTGGCAACCTCAGGTCTGATCAAAGAAGAGAGTTTTTGATAAAGATTTTTGTGGTTTTTGCCATTATTGTCAATGCAGCTATGGGGCTTTCCTTCCACATTCATTGTGCTTAGAAGTTGTTCTGTCCTCGTCTTCCTTGCTTTGATTTATAATAGGTAAAAGCTACATATTTAAGTGTTCAGAATAACATTTCAGTTTACTTTGATATAAACTGTCTAATGTAAAAAATATTTCCCCCATATTAAAAGCAATTTTTAAACACTGTTCTCAAAGAGCAAAATGATTATTCCTATTTTGGCTAAAATTAATTTAAAAACAAATATGCTATAATTAAACAGACATCATGATGATATGCTTATAAAGTTCCATTTGAACCTGCTGTTGTAAAATACCCATACTAATTATAATCAGTAAGTTAATATTGCTGTTACAATTCTTATGGATGAGAGCTTCAGGTTTATTTCAAACCAAATAGAGTGAGCGGTGCTACTTCCCAGCCTGTAGCTTGATTGCCTTAACTTCTAATACAATGACCACCAGGAAATTCCCTGGTGGTCCAATGGTTAGGACTCTGCCCTTTTACTGCCGAGGGTCTGGGTTCAATCCTTGATCGGGGAAGCAAGATCCTACAAGCCAGGCCTCAAGGTCAAAGAAAACAGAAAAACAAACAAACTCTGGGACCTACAGAGTTGCAGGATCTGGACTTGGTCTGAGACAGAGGCATATGTATTGAAATCTATTATGTATATAAATGTTTTATTTTCCCATTCCTCAATAATTTCCCACAGAAGTAAGTGGATGATGGTGAAAGGAGGGGGAGATTCCTTTCTCGTTTCTCTTTCTGTGATATAACACAGAGCAACAGTCGAGCCTCACATGGGCCAGGATCTGGGTCTGCTCAGATGGAGGTAGGAGTAAACACATGCTCAGGTTCAAACCCTAATCAAATTTTAATCCTCCCCATTAGCCCCGGAATCCTTCCTTGATTACACACCTTGTTTATGGCTCTTGAATCCTAGATGCTAAAGAAAACTTCCAGCACGTGGTTTTTTTAGATGTTAAACTTTAAAGCTTAGAGATTCCTACCAGGAGTTAAGGAAAGTTTCTGATGGTCAGGATTAGTATCAGGAAAACTGGCAAAGGCTGGCTGGAAGGCATTGCAAGGATGTTTTCTTCTCTGGACACCAGGGGAACAGACTCACAAAGTATGACTGCTGACCGTTCCTTTCCATCTTCCACAGAGCTGAGCTCATATTTGTAATTACTAGCGGAGTGAAGTATAATGTGATGGAAGAGTCTTAATAGCATCCTCATGTTCAAACACAGCGGCTTTCAGGGACCTGTAAGTGGGTCAGCGCACTGGTGGAAGCTGCCTGCCTGAAAGGTCAGCTGACCTTCAGGATTTAAGGTTCTTCTAGAAGAAAAGCATGCTCACTGTCTTTCAGTTTTGCTTACAGCCATACGTATACATTCCTTAGGATTGGGGATTTTAACTTTTTAAAAAAATAAACGTTACCTTTGGCTGCACTGGGTCCTTGTTGCTGTGTGTGAGCTTACGTTAGTTGTGGCGAGTGAGAGCTACTCTTCATTGTGGTGTCAGGCTTCTCACTGCAGTGGTGTCAGCAAGACAGCACTGGTGCCCGGGCTCTAGGGTGGGCGGGCACAGGAGTTGTGGTGCATGGGCTTAGTTGCCCCATGGCATGTGGGGGGTCTTCCCAGACCAGGGGTCGAACCTGTGTCCCCTGTACTGGCAGGAGGATTCTTAACCACTGGAGCACTGGCAAGGTCCAGAGATTTTAACTTTTAACTAAGTAATATCTGAAGGAATTGAGGCTACATTAATGGCACCTCCAGGAAACCCATCAAGTTTAAGCCCACCTTAGTTCAGGGGCCTTAGAAAAATGTAAACTGGCATCAACTGCATGTTAGACTAGATTAACATGCTCATCATTAGTAAACTAGGGTAATTTCCTACCATCAGGTTTTTGGTTGACTCTAGTCCTACCTGGTTTAATTCCTGGCTTGGAAAGATCCGCTGGAGAAGGGATAGCCTACCCACTCCAGTATTTTTGGGCTTCCCTTGTGGCTCAGCTGGTAAAGAATCTGCCTGCAATACGGGAGCCCTGGGTTCGATCCCTGGGTTGGGGGGATCCCCTGCAGAAGGGAAAGGTTACCTACTTCAGTATTCTGGCCTGGAGAATTCCATGGACCGTATAGTCCATGGCATCGCCGAGTCGGACACGACTGTGCGGCTTTCATTCATTTGCATTTGTGTAGTTCAGTGTAGTCAAATGTGCAGATCTAGGACATTTGTTTCCAGTATTTGTCACCAGAGTAGATCCTTAACTGCTAAGGAGGAACTGATGTGACATAAGCATTCAACAGAAGTCCTTTCATAGTATTCGAATGTCAGGGCTGACAGCAAACCATTTCAGTGGAAACTCAGGCCTGTGAGCTCATGGGGGATACATACTCCTTGACCTGACAGTGCCTGCTGAAGGGATTACCCACATCCTAATAACAGCAGCTTCTTCAATAGAGACAGGGATTTGATCTTGAAGAAATCAGAATAGGATATGTCATTCAGCTGTTAAAAAGAAGGAAGTTTCTATTTCTAGACTAGGATGAATGAGGCAAAGACACATGGCAACCCCTTTTCCAGCTTCTCATAACTTTAATAAAAATTAACACTAATTTATCCTTTTTGTCTATAATTAAATAGTTAAGTGATAAAAGATACATGTTCTGTTCTTATTAAAATAATTGTAAGTTGGGGCTTCCCTGGTGGTCAACTGGCTAAGACTCCACGCTCTCAGTGCAGGGGGCCTGGGTTTGATCCCTGGTCAGGGAACTAGATCCCTCATGCTGCAGCTAAGAGTTCGCATGCCACGGCTAAAAGATCCTGTGTGCCACAACTAAGACCTGGCACAGCCAGATAAATAAATGAATAAACTACTTTAAAAAATAACTGTAAGCTGGAGAAAAGCTAGAATTTTCATGCTGATAGTTCCTGTAACATGGTGTTAGAGAATACTGAAGAAAATCTCATAGCTCTGCAGTAACCTGTTGGTTACTTCCTTGTATTGATAATTGTGGAAGTGCTGTCTGACTTAGTTTGACCAAAGAGCCAACGTTAAGGATGTGCAATCTGAAAATTCAGTGCATTTCCTGGGGAGGAAGGGATCTGTTCCGTTTACTGGGGGCTTCCTGACAGGGCAGAGGACCTCACCTGTCAGCTGTGTAGCAGATTCAGGCAGTGAGTATTTGGAGTAGATAATTTCCAAGGTCCTTAAAAACGTCAAGTAATATAAGACGCAGCCAAAATAACTTAAGGCAAAATACAACAAAATAGGAAAAGAAATGCTGAAGGCAAAAAAAAAAAAAAGAAAAGATAATAAAAGTTAATTAGGAAATTAAAAAATCTGGTGAGTAAAGGCACATTAATAATTCTTGTAATTAATGTATTTTTTAACAGACTACTATTATTTTATTCCTTTCTTTCTGGAAAATGAAAAATCCATTAGTTTTTTTTCCTTTTGCTTTTACCCAGAAATTAAAGGTTGGTAAGTGGTAATTAGCACGGCTCCTGTCAAAGCCAATTGCCTAATGGGGACCGACATTTGACTTGAGTCGAAAGAATGGAATATGGCTAATGTAGAGTTCATTAGTCCCAGCTGCTTTCTTTGACAGTCTTTCTTCCTAACATCGGCTGTGCCCTGCTCCCTCTGTCTCTCCTATTTTTAGACTATTGCTCTGCTGCTCTGTTCTATTCTAGAAGGCCTGCAGGCACAGTGGTGCAGGGGAGGTAAGGGGTACTTGGGGCAAAATAACTTTTGACTCTACATTTGGTCTAGGGTTTGCAAAGGTCTCTGTTCGCACCCGCCTCTCTCTGGCCCTGGGGAGATGAAAGGGAACCACTCCCTCTATATCACTGTGCTGGTACTGAGCTCTTCCTCCTACTTGTTGCTCAGTCGCTCAGTCGTGTCTCTTTGCGACCCCATGGACTGCAGCACGCCAGGCTTCCCTGTCCTTCACCATCTCCCAGAGCTTGCTCAAACTCATGTCCTTTGAGTCGGTGATATTCTCCAACTTCCTTCATTTAATTTAACCCCTTCCACCTTGGGCCTTAGGCTAACCTTTCATTTTTGGAAACTACTGTCCCATAAGGTTAGACTCCATGTGGGTCTGTCTCGTTCCAAAGACCAAAGTACTTTTGCTATTCTCCTATGCAGCTGAGATGCTCAGTAGGTTTGTTTCTAATACAGAAGACCAATACCAACGCCCAGCCCATCAACTAAAGCTCTACTGTGTATCTGGTGAAAATAATTGGAGAAAACATTTTTCATTCAGTAGGGCAAAGATGGAGATGCTGATATAATTGGTGAACAGAGATAACTGCTGACACAATAGTTAAATAGAGATGCTGTTCTATTATTTCTGGAACCCAGGCTTCCTTTGCTACTGTGCTAACTATAATGTTCACAAGGCTAATTTATTTCTTTTACACTACCAACACAAGGACTACATTTAGAAATCTTTTAGCAATCATGTTGCAAACATATTAGGTCTTTTTCATTTGGAGCTGAATTCAACTTATTATTCTGGTATTAACAAAACAAAATAATAGGGAAGGATGGGGAAGCCTGGTGTGCTGCAGTCCATGGGGTCACAGAGTCAGACATGACTGAGTGACTGAACTACAAATTAACAAAACCAGTGATCTGGATGTAGAGTAAAAGAGTATGTAGACTTAAGAGAAAATACAAGTAAGTGGAAAGAACACCAGGATTGCAACCAGAAGACCTAGGAATTCCTGGTGGTTCAGTAGTTAGGACTCTGTGCTTTCACTGCCAAGGGCCCAAGTTCAATCCCTGGCTGGGGAACTAAGATCCCACAAGCTGGGTGGTATAGCCAAAAGACCAAAACCTCAAACCAAAATAAAGCCAAAAGACCTGACTTTGAACCCTGGCCCTCCAATTAGCCTTATGATATGAGGCAAGTCACTGATCCTTCTTGAGCACGACTTTGCTCATGTACAAAATGAGAGCTGGCACGCCACACCCTCTTAAGCTCACTCAGTTTTGAGGCTCCAGTGTAGTAGGTGCTGGCACAGAGCTGACTGCAAACTGTCATAAAAATCAACGGGCATTACTGCCCCTCCAGGAGCATTTTGAGAACCTGGGGGCTCTTGTCAACTGTCTCAGTACCTGGAGGCTGCTACTGACACTGAATGGTGGGGTGGGAGGTAGGCTGCTACTCTTCCTGCAAAGCACAGGACAGTTCAACATAGTGAATTATCATCCCACATCCCACGTGTCTACCCTCCCACCGCCACCACATGACTTTCATGTCATGCTGGCTGTTCACAGGAATGAAAACCCATTCCAAATCAGCCCCAAACCTAATTCTGTTTTATATACAGAGTATTTTTTCCAGTTTTAACATTCCCTAGCTTTTTCAAGAATGCAGCCACCTTGTAAATCAAGGACAGATGTGGTATACTGCCCAGAACGTCACTGTTTTGGGAACTCCCATTATGAAGGGCGATGCTGCTTGTGGAATTTGAGTCACCAATCACTATGTACCATGCATGGCTGCTTCTAACAAACTCAAGGTAATTCAATTGTAAGGATAAGCACCTGAGAGCTTCCTTATGCCTTTTGATGGTCATCTACAGAAAAGGGCATACTGAGATGGATACAGACCATCTTATTGAAAATTATTTTCCTTTGTTTCCATTTGGAGGTATTGTGTTGATGAAGGTATACATGTAGGTAGGTTATCAGCTCTGGCTTTCATTTAAGGATAATTAAGAAAGCATTATAAAATATGCTATTAAAAAAGAAAATATTGGGGCAAGTGAGAACCAATGGCATAAGGCATTAGTAGGAGTATGCTGAGTAGACCTGATCCCTCCTTGAGGAAGGTCATAGGAGAAGCAAATAGCTCTTTTTGTTCTGTTTGTTTTTTGCATCTCTGCCTCACCTTAGGACTTATTGTTACATTTCTTTATTTAATAATTAGCCAATGTATTCTTAACAGTATTCCATTTTCCTCTAAGTATGCTTAAAAAGTAAGTCAAATAAGTCAATAACTAATTATCTTTTTCCCTGCAAGAGAAATTGCATTGTAGATTACAAAACTTGAAGAACAAGTTAGCACAGAAACAAGAGGAATATAAACCAGAAGTCTCTGTTCTGCACCCAGAGAGACCTGGAGTCGTATCTCACAGAGATCGATTTAACGACCTTTTTATATCCCCTGCTGATAAAACATATTAGAAAACTGGAAAGTTTCACAGTGGTAATGGATATAATTTCACAATACTGAATTAGATATTAGAAATGGTAAATTAGACTCTCTGTATGTCCCTATGGTCTGCAAATTTAATATGTGCCTTTAAACAAACAAAAAAATTCATTAACTTGAGAAATAAGTTTGTGACCATAATCAACATTGATGCATCACCTTCTCTACCATTATTTGTGTTTAAAATTCTGCAGTTCCATCTTTAGAATGAGAATTGTGCATCTGGGCTTCCGTGATGGTCCAGTGGTTAAGAATCTGCCTTCCAACGCCGGGGGTTCAGGTTTGATCACTGGTCAGGGAGCTAAGATCCAACATGCTTTGGGGCCAAAACACCAAAAGATAAAACACAAGCAGTGTTGGAACAAATTCAATAAAGACTTTCAAAATGGTCCACATCAAAAAAAAAAGGAAAAGAATAGTAGGTTCATTACTATGATGGTTGCATAGATTATATCATGAAAAGAGATATATCATTTGTCTGATGTAGAAGGAAAAGACAAAAAAAAAAAGGATAGTTGGTCTGAAACACGACAGCTTCTATTCCATGCCCTTCACAACTACTATACACAGAGAACATATGAACTTGCAATTAGAGGAGCTGGTGCAGCCTTATGGTTCAATATGTAAAGAAAGCTGGAATGGCTTTTCTGAAGAAGACCCAAAGCCCGTCTTCTAGTCTGTTCCAGAACATTCTGAAAGGCAGGGGGCAGAGGAGTATGTAAGTAGCTATAATGACTAGGCTAAAGGCATTTACTGACACTGACACGCAACCCAAGGTTTTCTTTGGCATGTTGCTGGCCACCAGCTACATGGGGTCTCGTCTGGTTCGTTTGGGGTTCTCCACGTCTCCAGGCAGTGAACTCGTCCTTGCTGAAATGCTCCTCAGAGAACGCAAGCTCTGCACCTGCTGGAGGCGTAGGCTAAGTTCCTGATTACAGGCCTGTTGAACGGCTTCCGTCTTCTTTATGTCCCAGTTCAAAGCAACAGCCAGTGCTTTAGGGTCCTCCTTGGCAACCAACTGCGGTGAGAAGAAGAACCATTGAGAACCAGCCCCTCTGCTGCTCTCGCGATTTTCTTTAGGGGAGGTGAGAGTTGGCAGTATCAGTCTCTAGCTTTATGCTGAGATGCCAGGTTTCCTTCCTATTGAGCCGTCACAGGCGTCTGCTCACCGTACAACAACAACAGGAAAGGACCTCTAGAGAGCAGTTTACTTGGAGCATAAAGTCCTCCGCTCACAGGAAATTTAGCCAAGTTCAATTCAATACAGCCTCTTTCCCTTCTAGCTACACTGAGGTAGTGCTGGGGACAGGGACAAGGAGGAGCACCCACTCTGATGGGTTCCCTTCTAGTTCCCTGGTCTGAAAGTCAGTACAAGATGAGCCCGTTGCACAGGTCCTTCCCAGGAATATTTCATGTACCTCTGGGCCTGTGGATCTTTTTCAACCACTGGCAGATGCATCTCAGAAGCCTGAGTCCTGTAACTCCTCCCTGTCGGAGTCAGACATTTCATTACCTACTCTGGACTAGAGAATAAGATTCTCTGAAAGAGTGCACCCATTTTGTTTAAGATTCAGATTATGTGAGACGTTTGTAATCGCTTTGCATGTGGTGGTTTAGTTGCTAAGTCGTGTCCAACTCTTGGGACCCCATGGACAGGGAATCCTGACAGGCTATAGTTCATGTGGTTCTCCAGGCAAGAATACTGGAGTGGGTTGCCATTTCCTTCTCCAGGGGATCTTCCCAACCCAGGAATCAAACCCAGGTCTCCTGCATTGTAGGCGGATTCTTTACCAACTGAGCTACAAGGGAAGCTTTGCATGTAATATTAGGCAAATTGGAAGCTATGATTCAGGGTCTGCAGAGGTGAAAAAACACTGATACAAGTGTCTCCCTACAAAGGTCAGGGTCCCTGGTGCTCGCCCACCTCCAGATCCTGACTAGACAAACTCAGCTCTGGGGCAGGTTTCTCCTTCAGGGCCAAGAGGATCTGGCTCGCAGGTGTAACTTCCGAGGAGCTCTCTCTAATGCCTGTGTCAACAGCATCCCTCTCGTCCCCAAGGTCAGCTCTGGACTCTGCAAAGCAGATGTGAGATAGAGGACACATCAGCATGCCACACGAAGACACAGCCACACCAACAACCAGCCAGAGCAATCAGGCGGGCAGATAGCAGCCTGCCATCTTAGAATACCCACAGCTGTGGCATCACTCTTCTTGAGCACACGGGAAGCATCTGGCTCTCTCTCAAGGAAAGGCTCCTACTGAGATCTCAGCACAATGCCTACCTTGCTGCTTCGACAAGATGCCACCTTCCTTCTCCAGAGCCCGAAGGTAAAGTTCCAGGAGCTGCCTGGACTGACGGGCTTCCTCTCTTTGGTCAAGCACCTGCTGGAGGGTGTTCTGGAGCCCCTGGACTGCCACATGACTTTGGCCGAGTTCCTGAGCCAGCTCCGAACACGGGACATCAATGAGCATCTGACAAACAAATACTGGCTTTAAGACATCTGAAAGTACTTTCCGAATATGGTGTTATGTCTCTCAAATGCATCAATTTCAAAGACTCATTTCATCTAGTTCCCAAAGTTACCCAATATGGCTGCCTGAGAGTTAGGAGTGATGTGCTGTGCTGCGCTAAGTCTCTTCAGTTGTGTCTGGCTCTTTGCGACCTCATGGACTGTAGTCCTCCAGGCTCCTCTGCCCATGGGATTCTCCAGGCAAGAATCCTCTTGCAGGGCATCTTCCCGACTGAGGGACTGAACTTGCATCTCTTAAGTCTCCTGCACTGGCAGGCAAGTTCTTTACCACTAGTGCCACCTCGGGAAGCCCGGGAGTCAGGAGAGAGGCATGTAACTTTTTCAGTTTCCCTCTGGTGAAAGAATTAGGAAAATGTTGCCTTTAGTACCTTATTAAAAACAAAACAGGATGTCCCTGGTGGTGTAGAGGTTAAGACTCTGCACTCCTACTGCAGGGGGCTCAGATTCGATCCCTGGTGGGGGCACTAAGATCCCACCTGCTGCACTCACTATGCACCACCGAGAAAACAGACGTAAAACGCTTAGGACAGAAAGTGACAAGGAGGGCTGCAGGAGTTTGTGAAAGGCTTCTTTGAGGAGCCACTTTATAAGTTACCCTTAACTTTGATATTGCATCCATTTTTGAACAAGTAATATTAATACACATTCATAAGGTCCAACATTCAAGAGGCACAAACTTTATGAGGGAAGTACTAGTATTACCACCATTTCATAGATGAGGAGAACGAGGCAAGAGCAGTTAATAACTTTGCAAGGATAAGTGTCAGTGCTAATCTTTAGGATCCTGTGCTCTTCCCTTCTCTCCCTTCCATTCTCACTCCCCATGGTTCCTTTACCTGCCATTTTTCTCCTACCTGCCATGTGGCCAGCCTCTGCAAGCTCCTGTCCTAAGCTTCCCTGCGCAGAGTCTAGCTGTCAGGGCTGGGTTCACTTGTATTCCAGCGTCCCTGTTCTGGTGAGGACTGTTATGCCCTTTATCCTAAGGGTATCATAATTTGCTAGTCTGTTGGGATGGGAAGGGATCTCATGACCCCTTTCTGTTTCTTAAAGAAGAAAAAACCAAAGAAGAAAAAAATTCCTGCCTTTCCTTTGCCTGGCCCCAACCTTTCCATGGCAGGTACCTCTTGTTCTTCAGTTTCTTTCTGTGTCCCCTCTTGGGACCTGCCAATGTTTCTCAACTAAACTTCTATGAATTTATTCTATGGACAAGCACGTGTGCAAAATGACACTGGTCTAAGTTTTTTTGCAGCACAGACTAAATAGCGAGACTAATAACATGCATGTCCCCCACTGGGGAGACTCATTAAATGAGTTATGGTGGGACTTCCCAGATGGTCCAGTGGCTAAGAGTCTGCTTTCCCAACGCAGGGGGCTTGGGTTCAATCCCTGGTCAGGAAACTAGGCCCCAAATGTTGTAACCAAGAGTTCACATGCCTCGACTAAAGATCCTGCATGTCACAACTAAGACCTGGCACAGCAAAATAAATAAATAGGAAAATGTAGGCATGAAATGGAATACTATGCAGCGATGAAAAAGAACAAGGTATCTTTTGTAAAGTGATCTGGAAAACTTTCTAAACTTCGTTGAAACAGAATGTGCAAAGTGTGATGAAAGTGGAAGAGGAGGACATGTATATGTAATTGTATATAAAATGGGCTTCCCAGGTGGCTCAGTGGTAAAGGATCCACCTGCCAATGTTGGAAACTTGGGTTCAATCTCTGGGTTGGGAAGATCCCCTGGGGTAGGAAATGGCAACCCACTCTAGTATTCTTGCCTGATAAATTCCATGGACAGAGGAGCCTGGGGTTGCAAAGAGCTGGTCACGACTGAGCGAGAGCATATATAAACTATCTCTGGAATGGGAAACTGACAGACTGGCTGTCTCCAGGAAGGAAAGCTGGGTGGCTGGGGACAGAAGTCAGACTTTCTGTATATCTGTTTTTTCCAAACAGCTTTATTGAGATATAGTTCACACACCACACAATTCACTGATTGAAGCATATACGTAAGTGGAGTTTAGTAAAATGAGTGGGCTTTTTTTGTGATTGTGCAGTCACAACCACAGTCTTAGAACAGTCACAAGCTCAGAAAAAACTGTACCCATCAGTAGTTACTCTCCATTCCTACTCACAGTCTCCAGAAACCCAACCCCCAGGCAACCACTAATCTACCGTCTACCCCTACAGACTTGCATAGTTTGGCCATTTCATAAAAATGCTATCATAAAATCTGTGGCCTTTCATGTCTGGCTTCTTTAATTTAGCCCAATGTTTTAAAAATTTCTCCACGTTATCGTCATTGTTAGGCGCTAAGTCCTGTCCAACTCTTTGCACCCCCATGGACGGTAGCTCACCAGGCTCCTCTGTCCATGGGATTCTCCAGGTAAGAGAATTGCCATTCCCTCCTCCAGGGGATCTTTCTGACCCAGGGATCAAATATGAGTCTCCTGCACTACAGGTAGATTCTTTACTGTCTGAGGCACCAGGGAAGCCTAATGTATTAATACTTCATTCCTTCCTATGGCTGAATAAAATATTCATTATTTGGATAGAGAACATTTTATTTATTCATCAGCTGATGGACATTTGGTTTGTTTTATTCTTGGCTATGTCTCTTGGATTTTGAACCATGTGAATGTATTAGTATTATTTATTCAAAATAAAAATACAAGATTAGAAAATAACCAAAAGGTCACCTCCTTCAAGGAGACTTCCTTGATCTCCCAATCTAGAGTAGCCCCCACCATCTGGGCACACTGCTGGTTTCGTCCACCTCCTTCCACCAGAATTTGAGTTTCATCAGAGCAGGGACTGTGTCTGGCTTGTTCACCACTGTGGGTGGTAAGTCGCTTCAGTTGTGTCTGACTCTTTGAGATCCCATGGACTGTAGCCCACCAGGCTCCTCTGTCCATGCGGATTCTCCAGGCAAGAATACTGGAGTGGCTTGCCATGCCCTCTTCCAGGGGGTCTTCCCGACCCAGGGATTGAATCCAGGTCTCCTGCACTGGTAGGCGGGTTCTTTTCCACTGCCACAACCTGGGAAGCCCTGTAACCCTGTGCAAAGAACTATGCCACACACAGGGAAGGGGCTCAATAAATATTTTTCTGAATTATCACATACTATTTTTACTCCAATTTTACTGGAGAGGAAACGTAAGCAGAGAGGGTAAGTGACTGGCTACAGTCTTTGTGATGGAGCTGAGATTTAACTCACATTCTTTAGCAGTACCTCCTTGTCCCACCCTTGGGCCTAAATAGTCTATGTGGGGCTGTGGCATCTGTATTTTTTAAAAAAGCTCCACTGATGATTCTGATGCAGAGTGAGGAGTAAAAAATTTCTGCTCCAAGCAAGAGAATTAGAAAAATGAAGAACCTTGGCTGTCATCTGAGAACTATTTAAAAATGAAGGAATAATGAAATTATGGTGGCAAGATGCATGGAAAGTAGGCCACGGAGGGCAGCAGAGGCCAGGTGAGTGTGGCTGCAGAGGAGGCTCACCTGGAGCTCCTCCTCGGACAGCAGGATGATGCTAGATAGGTCTTCCTTCAGCTGCCTGGCCACGTTTTTCCACTTCAACCCTGCCCCGCTGTCTGTTTCATCTCTGTCGAAGGACTCTTGGGTAATCCAAGCGGTACCTCCATCTGATACAGGGAGAAAATGCCAGTTAAGAGTCAGATTAACCTGCAGTGCTCTTTTCACTTCCTCCCCCAACTCAGACCTCCAGGATGTCAGCACGTCCTTCCGACCGACCATTTAGAATAATTTCGATGCTGAAGGAAGCACCTTTTCTCAGGGATTCATGGGAAAACCAATCCCCATCTAGGGCCTTAACTTTCCCACTTGTTCTATCTCTCATTTATTTCTGTGTGAAACTGGTCTGTATTCTTTTATGGAAAGCCACTTAAATCCAGTGTACGGTCATGCATACCCAGGGTGCCACCGTGCTTCCCTTTAGGTTAGTTTTTTGTCTATTTCCGTATCCAAAAACATTTTTCCTCATCAGCATATCTCTGTGCTTGGGGATGGGTCTGTCTCTCTCTTTTTAAACTTTTTATTTTGTATTGGCGTATAGCTGATTAACAATGTTGTGCTAGTTTCAGGTGGACAGCACAAGGACTCAGCCGTACATGTATTTGTCCTCCCCCGACTCCCGATCCAGGCTGCCACACAACACTGAGCAGAGTTCCCTGTGCTGTACAGTAGGTCCTTGTTGGCTATCCATTTTAAATACAGTAGTGTGAACATGTTCATCCCAAACTCCCTGTCGGGATGAGTCTCGTTCTTTTTTTTTTTTAATTAAATTATTTGGCAGCACAGGGTCTTAGGTGCAGCACTGGGGATCTAGTTTTCTGACCAGGGATCTAACCCAGGCCCCCTGCATTAGAAGCTTGGAGTCTTAGTCACTGGATCACCAGGAAAGTTCAGGTCTCATTCTTGACTGGAGGAGCTGCAGCCACTATTTGCTGTCTCTAGGGCCTGAGTAAAAAGGTGGTTGGGAAAGTCATTGCTGAAGGGTGATTTCCACACTTTGGTGGCCTGGGGACTCTCCTCAAGACACTTCTTTAGCTCTTTGATCCTTGCTCATCCATATTAGTTCCCTCTGCATTGCCGGTGAGAATGACGGTAATGATAGTGACAGGGAATACTGATTTATCTGACTGTATGCCAGATAAGCCCCACTCCAGTACTCTTGCCTGGAAAATCCCATGGACGGAGGAGCCTGGTAGGCTGTAGTCCATGCGGTCGCTAGGAGTCGGACACGGCTGAGCGACTTCACTTTCACTTTCCACTTTCATGCACTGGAGAAGGAAATGGCAACCCACTCCAGTGTTCTTGCCTGGAGAATCCCAGGGATGGGAGAGCCTGGCGGGCTGCGTCTATGGGGTCGCACAGAGTCGGACACGACTGAAGCGACTTAGCAGCAGCAGCAGCAGCATGCCAGATAAGATGTAAATGCTTTCTATCAGTGGCTCTTTCCTGGGAGTGATTCTGCTCACCACACACCTGTAGACATGTGAGAATATCTAGAGGCATTTTGGGTTGTCACAATTAAGGTGAGGAGATGCTACTGGTACCTAGTGGGTAAAGGCCAGCGATGCTGCTAAGTATCCTACAATGCACAGGACAGCACGCCCACAACAAAGAATTTCCTGGCCCAACATGTCAACAGCATTGTTGAGAAGCCCTGGCTTGATATGTACTATGTTCTCGCATCCTTACAACAACCCGAGGAGACAGGTACGATAACTACTGTCTCAATAAGGGGCTGAGAAGTTAGATAATTTGCTCAGGGTCACATGACTATTAAATGGCAGAGCTGGGATTCAGACCAGGTAGTCTGACCCTATCTGTGGCCCACATCCCTCTGCCCTGCTGTGTTTTAGTTGCTGTGGGTCCGTGAGTTACTTGAGACCTGACTGCATCTCATTCATCTTCATCCCCCGACTCAGCGTCACTCTGGCATACAGAAGGCACTCAGTAATGCTTGCTGCATAAATGCTGAAACAGCCAAACAGCAACCAGGTGCCGCGTGTAGGAAAGTACATCATGATGGAGGGTATACTGTATATACGGCCAGCATTTCTTACCTGAATTGTATGTCCACTTCTCATTCCCAGCCAATACCACAAACTTAGTATTGGCAGGAAGACACAGGAAGTAATCATCATCATCCACTATGGTGCCATCCTCTGCCAAGACTAGGGTTACTGGTGCCAGGGACTTATCAATGGCCAGAATGTCACAAGCTGAGAGGAATAAAATATTTGGCAATTGACAAATATCCATAGGGAAATTATATCTGTCTTTGTACTCAATATGTATGCCCCCAGAGCCTAGAAAAATCCCTGGTAGCTAATAATAACTATAATGATGACCACTAATACTAATATAACATTTACCATGTGCCTGGTACTATACTAAGTGCTTTTCATATACAGTACTTAATTTCATAACAATTCTGTGGTAGATACTACTGTTACTCCCATTTTTACAGATGTCAAACCCAACACTCAGAGAGGTTAAGTAACTTGCTCAAGGTCACACAGTAAGTAACTGGCATTTAAACCCATACAGTCTGGCTCTTGAAAACGTTTTTTCTCCAGCTACTCAATACCCTCATTAGGAGGCATTCGACTCTTTCCTTGGATGAACAACCAACAAAAGTCTGATTTGATTCTTTGAGAATAAGCATCTTTCGTTCATTTTCTCAGTGGTCTAAATGACTCAAATTCTCCCATGTGTCCAGAGAAAAAGAAAATTTCAAAAAAGAAAGAAAAAAATACTTTATGTTCTTGCAGTATCTTCACAGTCTTACTAACCTACAGGAAAGAATAAAGGAGGCAGAAGACAGAAGATTGTAACAGGAACTTTTCATCTGTGTGATCAATGGGCAAGAGGTTTTGTCCAGGGCAGGTCTGTACTTGCCTAATGATGGCAATGCCTAAAATGCTAATGGGACTAGAGCACGCAGAAAAGTAGCTAAGAGACTACAAATATCATCGGGCAATATCGTCTTGCACCCAGCAAACCTTTCACAGGCCGAGCTCCAAACCCTGCATAGGCCGAGCTCCAGAAACACAAGCACTTATATGGGTCTCTGTGCCAAGTGCATCCAGCCACTGCACTAAAGGGGCACTAAAACTTAAGAAGCCTCACGCCAAGAAAAATTATGTAAACACTTATATGGCAAAAGCTATGTCACTGAAGCATTTAGAGTGCTTTGGTTGTTTCTGTGTCTCTGAAAGACTTCTATCGGATACGGGCTAGGCTGAGTGACTCTGGGAGGAAGCTCTGAACAGGCAGACATACATACACCTTCACTACCTGCCTAGGGATGACTCACACGTTTAACCTCAAGAACTTTTTTCGGTAAACAGTTTATTGCTACAGGCTAATAACTTGTAAGTCATTTGAATATATCATCTCCTTGGAGAGTCCCAACAATTCAGTGAAGCAGGGCTGGAAATATAGCCACTTTGCCGAGGAGAAAATTGGGGATCAACAGATGGTTACCTGTAAGATCAGGCAACTAGTAACAACAGTATGAGGCTCAGAACTTTTGAAAGCTAGGTCACTCACAGCAGCTGTTCCTTGTCTGGACCTCTGGGACGGTGGGTAGCGGCTCCCTCTTTACCGCACAGGTACCTGCTAGAGCTGACGGTGGAAACCCGCCCCCATCTCGCTGTAGGCTCACCTTGGGGCCCCAGCACCACCTTAGGGAGCCCGAGTGGCAGGACTACACCAGGCTGGGTTCGATCCACAATCTGAGTCACCGGAGGCAAGACACCGAAGTAGAGTCTGTTTTAATTCATTTGCATACTGCTTCCCGTCTGCCTTTCCACCATATGAATCTCACATAAAGTAAATTAAGTTAAAACGCTTGGCACAAACGCTGTGAAACTGATAAGTCGCTATACCCACGTGAGTCATATCTGTCCCAAGGCTCCTCCACTTGAGTTACAAGAAGCCCCAAGTCGTCTTTCTTGATCTCGGTTAGCCCCGCTGGACATCCTCACCCTGCCCTTGGCTCCCTTCAGCCCAGGCTCCAGCCCCCCAAACCCTCGCCCCGGTCCCGTGACCACCTTTGTTCCTCAGCTCCTTGAGGCAAGAGGCCGCCACGCCGTGCTGTTCCCGGCTTTTGTTGCGGCGCAGCAAACACTGCTTTAGAGCCCGGATCTCGCCGGGTTCCGGAGCTGCAGGGCCGCCGGGTACCTCCATCCTCTTCAGGGTGGGACCAGACCGACTAGAAGTCAGGGTGGCGGGGGCGCGGGAGTCCTCCCCAATTCCATCCCTCACGGCATGCCGGGAAATGTAGTTCTCTTCCTAGCAAATCACGCGTCGGACCAAGGCACGCCGGGAGATGGAGTTCTAGTTGCTGCTAATCACCTGCGGCTCACGGGGGCATGCCGGGAGCTGTAGTCTGTGGGTTCAAAGCCAACTTAGGTCGCGCAATTTAGTCCAGGAGGTGTTTTTGTTTTCCTACCTTATATTAAGGAGTTGCATTTGCCCGTTCAAAATGAGGTCAGTAGGGGTTAATTCTGCAGTATGATGGACACGCGTGTATATTTCCTTGAATTATTTCCTTGAACTCTTTCTTCCATGTATGTTGTTTAGTTGCTAAGTCGTGTCCCATTCTTTTGGGAACCCCTGGACTGTAGCCCTCCAGGCTCCTCTGTCCATGGGATTTCCCAGGCACGAATACTGGAGTGGGTTGCCATTTCCTTTCCCAAGGGATCTTCCTCACCCAGAGATCGAACTGGGGTCTCCTGCATTGCAGATTCTTTACCGCTGAGCCACCGGGGTCTCAAAGAGTAGGACAGGACTGAGCGAATGAACTGAACTAAGCCAACTGGGAAGCCTCTTTTGCATATATAGATGCATGATATTAATACTTAAAGCAGTGTCATTTTACTTTGTACTGTTTGTTTTTCCTTTCCAACCTGAAAAGATCTATAAAATGTTCACGCTGATTTGAAGGAAATCAGTTTTAAAAATTGAAGACTGTAGTTTTCAGTCTTGCTGAAGACATAACAGAGAAGCACAAAATACTCCCACATTTACACGCATTCGATTCTCTGCTTCATATCTGTAAATTGGGTTGGAACCTCGTAATGAAATGCTTAAATATTAGGTTAAACATTATAATCTCAAATCAGAGAGAAAAGGGGAAATCTCATCACTGTTGAGATTGTCCAGATGCTGCTTGACAACGTTTGTCCTTGTTCTAATACTGCTACTTAGGGAAAAGTCTGTGTTTTTCACTCCTGAAAAACCAGCACTTAAGATTGAAATAATACAAAAAATATCAAAAAGTTTCCTGGCTTAAAAGGGGCGCATTTTATATAAACAAGGAATAATTTGTTATTTCTGTTATTCCTGGCCTGCTGCAGTCCATGGGGTCTCAAAGAATCGGACACGACTGAGCGACTGAACTGAACTGAAGGAATATTATAAGCCTGTATTAATTCAGGGTCAATCCCTTTAATATTTTATTAAAGGAAATCAGATATTATCTCTTAAGAAAAATACATTTAAAACAGTGTTTGGTAGGAAGAATTGTTAACTGAGGCAATACTTTTGAGTACGCCATCACTGATCAAACACAACTGCGATATGAACTGACTGATATTTCTAATGTATACAGCTCTTTCGTGCATGTAATGTTACAATTGGCTTAAAATCTAACAACTCAACCACTATAAAGTAATAAAGGTTCGTAGAAGCCTTACCTCTCCCAAAAGCACTCGCCTTCTGAGTTCTTCTAATAGACCTGCAGACAGTTATCGGACTCCTGTCTCCAAGATGTTTTAATTATGTGAGCGTGTGTGTGTGTGTGTGTGTGTGTGTGTGTATTTGCCCTGGACTTGAGAGCAGGAGTTGTCTTGTATCTTATTTCTCACACCTACCAAGCAGCCAATAGTAAGCACTCAACAAATGGTACTGAACCAAATCATCAATTGATTAATTAATTTCCAAGTCTCTTCACATTGATTAATTAACTACTTAGCGTGTCCCTACATGGGCTGCTGTCTATGGAGTCGCACAGAGTCGGACACGACTGAAGCGACTTAGCGGCAGCACATGTGCCCATGGGCAGAGATTTAATTCAGTAAGTATAATACACATATAAGAAAGCAAAGGATAGACTTCGGTTTTGCTGTAAAGGAGAGACCAAATGGAAATAGCGCATGTTGACCTTGTGGTGGGAGTTCCCCTCTTCTCCCACAGTGACCTGCCCCAACCCCCATCGATAGCTCAGTTCCGGCTACTTTAGTCTGGGCAGAGAGCGAGAGCGAGGGCGCTTGGGAGAAGCCTCGCCCCACGGCGATAGATTAGTCAGGCCTCAAAAAGATGGCGTCCTCGGAGCAGGCTGAGCAGCCGAGCCAGGTAAGGGGAGTGGGGTTGCCCAGTAGTGGTGGCGGGGACCCCCGCTGGAGTGGGGGGGGGTGGCTTTGCGGGTGGCTGGGAGCCCGGTGGGGATCCTGAGCCTCGGAAGCAGGCGCCCGCACCTCTAGCCACCTCCGGGGTCCCGCCCCTCGCCAGGTCCTCGCCGCCCGGCCCCTCCCCCGGTGACCCCTCTTTGACCACATTCCCGAGCCGGGGCTCGGAGGCGCCCGCGGCCCCCTCTTCCCGCCTGCCGGCCCCTGGGGTCCCACTTGTGCTTGGCTGGAGCGGTGGCGGGACCCTTAAGAAATCCCCCAGCCTTGAGCTGCGAGGGCTCCTGCTTGAGAGGGGTGAGAGGCTGGATCGTTCCCGGCCCTTCCGTCCCGGGAGGGGCCTGACTCCCTCAGGGTTCCCACTTCCCCGCAGCCTCAGCCTCCCTGGCCACCCTGCTGCCAGCCTCTTCGTTTTCAGTCACCTTTGCGCTTCCCCTGCTAAGTTGGAGGGTGGGAAATATACTTGGACTCTCAGTGCGTTGGTAGGAAGGGGACTCATTGTAAACAACAGACGCCACCGAGCTAATGGCTGGTAATCTGTCCTTGCTGCCCAGTTTGGTTTTCTCAGCCAGACTCCAGCCTTTCAGTCATAGATGCAGCCAAATCCCACTCCAGTTCGGGGACCTTGAAAGTGCTCACTCCTGTTAGGAAGCAGTGGATGATAAGGCTTCTGAAGGCGTTTGTAGTTCAAAGGTGGGGTGGACTGGGGGTAAGCGGTACTTTACAATTACTGAGTGTGTGCTATCATGCCGAGGACAAATTACGCTTCTTATCTGTTTAATGCTCATTACAACCCTTATGAAGTACAGGCTATTAAGCGCCATTTTGCAGGGTCTGTAACGAGCCTGATTAAGCCTGGATTTGTGTGTGACTCCACTAGTTAGTCCTGCACGTGTAAGTTTAGTTTGGATTGGACAGAGGAGGAAGAAAATGGTGTCAACCTGGACTCATCTTCATTTCTCACCTCCTTGAAACACCTGTGGACTTTTCAGCCGCCTACTGGTATTTCACTTCCTTCCTTGGCAGAAGAATACCACTTAGTGTTTCTTATTACTCTTTCATTGTTTATGATAAGTCTATTACAGGAATTGCACTTAGAGGAGTAGCGTGTTCCCCAGACCAGCTTCCGATAGCGAAGCGAATGATTCAGAGAGATGTCTGCATTGTAAAACATGAGAGATAAAGAGGGCTGCTTTGGTCTTCTCACTGTCGAAAATTCTGGAGTGTGGGGAGTGTCCTGAATTGGAGGGTGTGGGACTCTTCATTCTTGCCTTAACCCACTTAGCTTGCTGACATACCGAGGCTCCTCGGAGTCTGGGCTTCTCTGAACTGTTATATATTTGGAATGCCTATAGGCTGGGATTAAAGGATGCCAGAACGTGTAATTTTCCTGTAACTGTGAAGGTTTCTAGAATTTTTGCCACTGGGAGGCTTTTTAGCACCCAGGGAGTCCTTTGGTTCTAGAAATTGTCTTCTCTGTGCGCGTGGACGGCATCGAAGGTCCTGAAGGGGATTTGGCTGGCCTCTGGTTGGTTTTCAACTCTGCTTCTCCTTTGCCCTCCTTTCCAAAGCTGGTAGAGATGGGATTGCATCAGAACATGCTGGCAGACTGGGGCAAAACTTAAATGTTTCACACCAGATTCTGTCACTGTCTGACAATAAGCTGCAAATGCATGCATTTTAAGTGAACAGTTGCTTCGCATTTCCTTTTCTAGTCCTGATCAGTGTTTTCCCCATTTCTCCAGTAAAACACAGTGGAACTGAAAGAACTGTTTGTATATTCCCCCAAACCTGGTTTGGGTGTGAGAAGAACACATCACACCTGTGGGACTGAGCCAGTATTCTGTCTCTTGTAGATAGTTTGTTAGATTTGTGGCATCAGTCTCTTGTTTTGAAAGATTGAGGGTAGATAACCAACACTTTGTTTGAAAGGCAGTATAGAGCAGTGGTTAAAAGTATGGACTCTGAAGCCATCCCCACTGGTCTAGAATCCTAGCCCCACCACTTACCAACTGTGTTGGTCTTGGATAAGTTGCTTCTTTGGCCTTAGTTTCCCCATCTGTAAAATAGGAATAATACTAGTGCCTATCTCATAGCAGTGGTCTGAGGATTAAATGAATTAACTTGTTTTAGAACAGTGCCTAACACAGTGTGTTATCTATTAGTATTCCATGTAGTAAACTCTGGAGTTTTCACGCACAAGCCATCTAAGCCTTTCCTCAGTCCCTGTTGTAATATTTTTGGGAGTGTGAGTTTTCATATGTTGACCAGAAGTTCACTAAAGTTTTATCTGCTCTGAAGTAATCGCCTTAAAATTTAAAGGAATACCCTAACTAGTGATTATCCTTGCTGTCCTTTGTAACTTAGATTTCACTGGTATACTTGCTTTTTCATAAGGGTATAATCATTTTATTCTATCTTCAAAACAGTCTGTTGGAATTGCATTTATTGCTTCATACTCTTGTCGTGTTTACTCCACATTACTCTGTTTTGCAAGGCTAATCTCTTATCAAAGTCCCTTTTAGTCTGTACATGTTATGGCCCATAGGAACAGGAAATGTTATCCCTATTTCTGTACTTTCCCACCAGCTTTTCTGTCTTTAGTGAAGAGCACAGGCATGGTTCAATCCAATGGTTTAATGATTGTTGAGTATTGAGAATATTACGGAATGTAGGTTTCGAGTCTGTTCATGTTCACTGGATATAGTCGATTATGGACTGAAAAAACACAGAAGCAGGGAAGGGAGAAGAGTACAGCAAAGATGTTATGGAGAGAAAGGCTTGTTTTCCTGATTGATTTTGGTTTGAACTCCAGCACTCACTCTTGGACTTACCACTCGACCTCTCTGTGCCTCAGTTTTCTTCTCTGTAAAATGGGAGTGATAATAATTAACCTAGAAGGTTGCTTTGAGGGTTGACTGAAGTTACAGATTTTAAGAGTATGTGGTACATTTTGAGTGCTCGTGTTGTGAATGTTAATTTCCTTCTCCGGGTCTCTGCATACAGTTCTGGAAGATTACTGAACTTTTGAATAGCAAGTTCAAACAAGATATTTTGTCCCTCACTCTTACTTTGAGAAGTTTTCAACCTATAGAAAAGTTGAAAGAATAATACAGAGAATTCCTCTGAATCTCTCATAAAAGTGAACGAGATGCATTGTTTACCTTTTGCTGAATTTGCTCTATTTCAGTCTCTTTATATTTTTCTTTTCTTTGGGAAGGATTTGATAGTTACAGACATGGTATTTCATTCAAGAATACTTCACCTTGTCTCTCATAAGAATAAGGTTATTCTTCTACATAACCATAATACCACTATCACAAAGGAAGTTTGGTATTGATAAAATATTATTTATTAATACAGACCACATTCAAATGTTTCCAATAAAAAACAAATTCAGGATCCAGTGAAGAAATAGGGAGTGCATTGATTTGCCTCTTTAGTATAATTTAGCATGATTCCCTAGCCTTTAAAATTAAAAAAAAAACAAAAACACTTTTTATTGGTGTTTAACATACACCCAGGAAGTCCACCAATTATGTGTACAGCTTGGTGAATGTTCACAGAGTGAACACAATCTTGTATAACCAGTACTCAGATCAAGCAAGCAAACATAACCGGGACCTCAGAAACCTCTTCGGCATCCCTCCTGTTACTGTCCAGTCCCCAAAACATTACCCCTATCCTGACTTAATATCCGTATGTTAATAGCTTTTTGAGTGAGTCTTTGTGGCCAAAAGCTTTACCGTGGAATTCAAATAGATGTGTTGTGGTCAGTTTTGACAAATATATATACCTGTTTAACCACCACCACAGTCAAGATCAAAACAATTCCAGTATTCCCAAACATTCCCTTACTCTGCTTCCCCAGAAAATCCTAGCCTTTGGCTTCCGGGAATCTGAGCTGCTCTTTTACCACTAATAGATTATATTTGTCTCTCCTAGAATTACACGTGAATGTATTCATAATGTATATAATCTTTTGTGTCTCACTTCTTTTGCTCAGAATAACGTTTGTGAAATTTTATATTGTTGTACATATGGCTTAGCAGTAAAGAGTCTGCCTGCAATGCAGGAGATGTGGTTTTGATCCCTGGGTCAGGAAGATCCCTTGGAGAAGGAAGCGGCAACCCACTCTGGTATTCTTCCCTGGGAAATCCCATGGACAGAGGATCCTGGTGGGCTTTATAGTCCATGGGGTTGTAAGAGTTGTACGTGACTGAGCAGCTGAACCACCACCACCACCATGTATCAGTAATTCATTACTTTTTGCTAGTGTGTAGTATTCCATTGTATAGGTAAATCAACAGCACAGTTGATCTGTATACCACTTGGGCATTTGGTGTATATTAATTGCCTGTCGTCTAACAATGTTATTACAAATTTAGCAGCTTCATGCAGCACACATGTATTGTCTCACAGTGTCTATGGGTCAGGAGTCAGGACACCATTTAGCTGTGTCTCCCAAGGCAGCAGTCAAGCTGTCTGTCAGGTCTGTGATCGCATCTGAGTCTTGACTGGGGAAGGATTTGCTTCTGAGCTCATGTGGTTGTTGGCAGCATTTGGCTCCTTGTGGACTGCAGCGTGAGGACCCCGTTTTGTCAGCAGCTGTCAGCTAGAGGCCGCCCTCAGCTTCTGCCACATGGGTCTTCCCCGGGCGGCCACTTGTTTCTTCAGAGGTGAATGGATATTACAGTCTTACGTAATGTAACCACATATGTGTAATTACATGTGTTCTGTCACCATTACCATACTGTATTGGCCAGAAACCTGTCGCAGTTCCTGCCCACTTTCAAAGGGACAACACAAGGGCATGAATGCCAGGAGATGGGGATCGTGGGAGTCACCTCAGAGACTCTTCCCCACATGGTTGGTTCTAGTTTTGGGCTACTATAAATACTCGTGTGTTTATGGAAACATGTTTTCATTTTTCTTGGTAAATACCTCCCAAGTGTAATTGCAGGGTCACATGATAAGTGTATGTTGCGCTCTGTAATAGATTGCGTTCTTGTTTTGTAAAGTTGTTGTCCTTGTTGTTGTTTAGTCACTAAGTCAGGTGTGACTCTTTGTGACCCCATAGACTGCCTCATACTGGTATTCTCTGACTTCCGGGATTGCCCAGTTTGCTGAGATTCATGCCCCTTGAGTTGGTGACACTATCTAACCATCTCATTCTCTGCTGCTTCCCTTCTCCTGCCTTCAGTCTTTCCCAGCATCAGGGTCTTTTCCAGTGAGTTGGCTCTTCACATCAGATGGCCAAAGGATTGGAGCTTTGGCAAAGTTGTACTGTTCTTCATTCCACCAACAATGTGTGAACGTTCTGATGGCCCCACACCCATACCACCACTTGGTATTGTCTGTCTGTTTTAATTTTAGCCATTTGAGTGTGTAGCTTGCGTGAGTGTGTAGTGGTATTTCATTGTGGTTTTTCTTTGCATTTTTGTGATGACAAATAACATTAAGCATCTCTTTTATGTGCATACTGGTAAAGGCTGAGGTTAATGTTTTTCCCCATATGAATAGCAGTTGTTCCAGCATCATTTGTTGATCTTACCATCTTTGTAAAAAAAAATTGAAAAATAGTATATATTAGATCAATTTCTAAACTGTCTTCTGTTCCATTTATCTATTACCTATATGCAAATGAAGTTTCTCCTAATGCAAATGAAGTATAGTTGACTCATGAGTTTGAACTGCATTGGTCCACTTGGATTTCTTTTTCAATAAATACACAGTACAGTATATAATATACTACAGTTTATGGTTTGTTGAATCCATAAATATGGAGGGCTAACTGATACTGATTTATAGTTCGTGTGTGTGTGAGTAAGAGAGAGAGAGAGAGAAATCTATATCTAACTGTCAAGGTAATACTGGCCAATCAGAATGAGTTGGGAATTTTTATCTTTTTTTTTTTTTTTTTGGCTGTGCCATGCACCTTGCAGGACCTCAGTTTCTAGACAAGGGATTGAACCTGGGCCACAGCAGTTGAAGCCCAGAATCCTAACCACTAGGCCACCAGGGAACTCCCTTTCTTTTCTACTTTCTGAAATAGTTTGTGTAAGACTGCTATTACTGGGCACTTGCATGGCAGTCCAGTGGTTAAGACTTGTGCTTTCTGTTTTTTCCCTAGGGTCAGCTTTGACATAATGTTTCTCAAGGAATTTGCTATCATTTCAGTTGTCAAATATGTTTAAGGTGCTTCATAATATTCCTTTTTTTTTTTTCCCTAAAGGCTTCTTCTTTTTCCCCATTGTGGACCATTTCTATAGTCTTTATTGAATTTGTTATAGTGTTATTTCCGTGTTATGTTTGGTTTTTTGGCCACGAGATCTTAGCTCCCTGACCAGGAATCCAACCTGTATTCCTTGCATTGGAAGGTGAAATCTTAACCACTGGACTGCCAGGGAAGTCCCTCCATTATCTTTTATTTGAAAAGAAGTTAATTATTTATTTTATTTTTGGCTGCTCTGGATCTTTGTTGCCCTGTGCGGGCTTTCTCTGGTTGCGGCGAGTGGGGGCTACTCTTCGTTGTGGTTTTGAGGCTTCTTGTGGTGGCGGCTTCTCTTGTGGGCTGTAGTCACACAAGATCAGTAGTTGCGGCCCTCCTGTATCTTTTAGATGTCTATAAAATATGCAGAGATTTCCCCCTTTTCATTCCTACTATTGGAAAATAGTCTTTTTTTTTAATTGATCAATCTGGCTACAGATTTATCAGTCTTGGTATTCCTCAGAAAATCGGTTTTTATTTTATTTATTTTCCTCTGTTGTTTTTAAGTTTTAAATTTTCTTTCTGTTTACTTTAGGTTTCACTTGTTCTTTCTCTAGCTTCTTTTCTAAAGTCACTAACTAAAACTGTAAACTTCCTTCTAAGCACAGCTTTAGTTGCATTCCACAAATTTAAATGTGTTGTGTTTTCATTTTCATTCAGTTCAGTTCAGTCTCTCAGTGTATCTGACTCTTTGTGACCCCTTCGACTGCAGCACGCCAGGCTTCGCTCTCTATCGCCAACTCCCGGAGCTCGCTCAGACTCATGTACATCATGTTGGTGACGCCATCCAGCCATCTCATCCTCTGTCGTCCCCTTCTCCTTCTGCCTTCAATCTTTCCCATTATCAGGGTCTTTGCCAGTGGGTCAGTTCTTCACATTAGGTGGTCACAGTATTGGAGCTTCAGCTTCAGTCCTTCCAATGAATATTCAGAACTGATTTCCTTTAGGATTGACTGGTTGGATCTCCTTGCAGTCCAAGGGCCTCTCAAGAATCATCTCCAACACCACAGTTCAAAAGCATCAATTCTTCAGTGCTGAGCTTTCTTTATGGTTCAACTCTCACATCCATACACGATTACTGGAAAAACCATAGCTTTGACTATATAGACCCTTGTCGGCAAAGTTATGTCTCTGCTTTTTAATATGCTGTCAGTTCAGCATATTTTTCTGTAATTATTTTGTCTTCTTGATTAACTCCCTTATTTTGAAAGTGTCCTTGTTTATCATTGGTAATATCTGTTAGTTTGAAGCTGTCTGAGATTAATACTGCCAGTACAGCTTTGTTATGATTAGTGTTTGCATGGTCTATCATTTTCCGTCCTTTGGCTTTTGAGCTGTGTGTGTCATTTTGTTTAAAATGGGTTTCTTATGGGCAGTCTATAGCTCAGTCTTGGGTTTTCTCACCACTCAGTCTGACAGTCTCTGCCTTTTAATAGTGTTTCATTTGTACTCAAGCTAAATATGAATGTGGGTGGGTTTAAGTCTGAAGTGAAGTCGCTCAGTCGTGTCCGACTTTTTGCGACCCCATGGACTGTAGCCTACTGGGCTCCTCGTCCATGGGATTTTCCAGGCAAGAATACTGGAGTGGGTTGCCATTTCCTTCTCCAGGGGATCTTCCCGACCCAGGGTTCGAACCCGGGTCTCCCGCACTGTAGGCAGATGCTTTACCTTCTGAGCCACAAGGGAAGCCCTCGGGTTTAAGTCTACCATCTTGCAATTTTTTTTTTCATCTGTTTTTTGTTTTCTCTTTTTTTGTCTTCTCTTGGATTGAATTATTTTTTGGATTTCATTTTATCTCTACTGTTGATTTAGCTGTACCCTATCAAGTTTTTTTTTTTTACTAATTAGTGATTGCTCTAAGGTTTACAATATGTTACTTTAAGTTACCACAGCCTATTTTCAAATGACATACTATAAATAATTCACATATAGTGTAAGAACCTAACAGAAATATGCTTCAGTTTTCCCTTTTATCCATTATACTGTGTGTCATAGATTTTACTACTACATATGACACAAACCTCACGGTACATTTAAATTATCTTTTAAAAATAAAAATTTGCTAACATGTTGACCATTTCTAATGTTCCTCTTTCATGTAGATTAAGTTTCCATCCAGTATTGTTTTTCTTCTGCTTAAAGAATTTCTTTTAATGTTTCTTGTGGTACAAGTATACTGTTGATGACTACTGCCTCTTTTTCCTTTTGAAAAAGTCTTTAATTTGTATTCATTTTTGAAAAAATTTAATTGGATATGGAATTCCAGGTTGACAGTGGTGGTCGTGTCCTGTCCTCTGTGGGCATTTTAAAGGTATTATTTTTTTTGAAATGCCAGATGGCCAAGTTTTTGTGGTTTTATTAACACAAACGTGGTGTGCACACGAGCTGTCTGTTCATTTCTCTACCAGGCAGCCTGGCGTAGGATTGGTGACTCTGAGGGCCGGCAGGATTGCTCTTTCCACACTGGCTTTGAGTTCTTGGAGGAGACGTTGTGAGTAACCTAAGCACAGGAAGGCTGTTGCACGTCAGCATACTTCAGGCTCCCTGAAGTTGTGGACCAGGAACTTCCGGAAGCCACTGGGCAGTACGACCTTCGTGTTCTTGTTGCTCGCGTAACCAGCGTTGGGCACTCGTATCTGGCCCGTGAGTTTCTTGAGCACCCTGTTGTCAGTGCCTCTGGGTTTCCATCGTTCCACTTAATTTTGACTTAGCAGTCTGACTGGTGTGGGTTCAACTTCTTGGTCCTCTTTTTGATGAGCTTCACGAGGGGTCTGAAGGTGGCCCTGATGGCTGTCACCTCTGTAAAGTGGGCAGTGCTGAGGAAGAGCCAAAGATACTATCCCATTGTGTTTTTTTTTTTTGTCCTGCACAGTTATTGATCAGAAGTCTGAAGTCATTTTTAATCTTGATTAATATGTGTAGGTAATGTTTCTCTTTTTTTTCTGGCTGCTTATAATATTTTTCCCTTTTCATATATTTTTAGAATTTGGTTATGGTGTACTTTAGTATACTTTTGTGTTTCTTCTGCTTGGGGTTTGCTGAGCTTCTGGATCTGTGAGTTTCTAGTTTTCATCAAACTTAGAAATTTTTCAGTCATTATTCAAATATTTTTCTCTTTGGGGTCCCCCACCATCCTTCGTTTTAATCAATTTCTGCTGCAGTGTTTTCAAGAGCACTTACTTTTTTTCCTGTAATAGCTAATCTGCTGTCATTACCATTCAGTGAAATTTCTATTTCAAATATGTTTATTCATCTCTAGAAGTCCTACTCTCTTCTTATACCTCACATTTCTGTCCTTACTGTGATCATGTTTAAATTATTTTTTAAAAGAAAATCTTTATTTGGCTGTGTTGGGTCTTGGTTGTTGCACGTGGGATCTTTAGTTGTGGTGTGCAAACTCTCAGTTGTGGGATGTGGGGTCTGGTTCTCTGACCAGGGATCGAACCTGAGCCCCCTGAACTGGGAGCACGGTGTCTTAGCCACTGAACCCCCAGGAAAGTTCTCTTTTTAAAATTTATTGAGGTTTTTTACTTGACATACAGCATTATATTAATTTCAGGTGTACAACATGATTTGATATTTGTATTTTTTAATTGAGCTAAATTCTTGAATAAAGCTGGACTGGTGAGACTCATGGATCTTGTGGACTTGGTTCAGCTTCTGACAGGCAGTTTGGTTGCTCAGACCTTACCCCTCTTTCAAAACCATGTCTGAGCTGCGTGTTAAAGATGGGAGTCTGTTCTCCTCCTCGTCATAAGGAAGTGACTTGTTAGGATTCTTCCAGGGCTCCGATTGGTGTTTTGAGTGGAGCAGTCCTTCATTGTGTCCACTGTAGGGCATTCAGTCCCCAGACCCCTGCCTTCTAAATGCCTGTGGGGCTCTCTGGTCACTGTTGACAGCCAGAAACACCTCCACACACTTCTAAATGCCTGTCTGGGGGTGATTGCACCCCAGAGTTGAGATCCATTGGGTCATGACATTGCTTTGAGACTGGCCAGGTTTGTATTTTGGTGGTGAAATGCTCCAGGGAAAGACACTGCCATTGTCCTTTGCCTGCTTCATTTTGGCTTATGTATATGAAGTGGTTCCTTTGTTTTACTCTTTTAACTAAAAAATTAATTAAGTACGTATTAATTGAGTATCGATATCAGTTACATTCTAAGTGGTGAAGATCAGCCTTCACCAAGGTGGTAAAGTGCGTGCCTTCAAGGAACTGAAAACTAGCAGGGACAGACATTAATAAACAAGTTATATAATGAAGAATTTCAGATGGTATCATAAGGACATCAACATGCAGCGTAATAAGGATGAATGATGCCTGTCCTGGTTATCAAGAAATAGTTTTCTAAAGAACACAGGTATTTCAGCATAGAGAATCACCTGGAAAATAATCATATTAGGCAGTTCTCAGATTGGTAAGAAGTCATCTGTGAGGTCACTGTAAGGTCTGACTGACCTCACACAGAGCAGTGAATTGGAATATGATGTGGGGAAATGCTTGCTCCTTTCTCAGCAGCCCCCAAGAATGGTCTTGGAGGTCGGGCTTTGGTGTGCTGAGACCCTAGAAGGCTCTGTGAAGCCAAAATTTGAGGAATTCAGAGAGTGTTGCTATTGAAGCTCCTTGGTGGGGCTGTGATTCTTACACACTTTGAATATCCCAGACTGACTCTGTAAGGAGCCAGCATCAGTGGTGGGTCCCCAAGGAAAAAGAGGCTGTTGGGATGAGAAGGGAGCTTCCTTTTTAAATTTTTTAAAGCAGAGTATATTTACATGGCTCACATAAAAAGGTACAAAAGGATATATGATGAAACAGACTTCTTTGGTGCTGTGTATTGTTTAAAGTTTTTCCTCTGGCAAATATTAGCTGTTCAGGAGATGAACTAATTTAAAGGGAAGTTCCTTGGAGGTTATGATTCACAGTGATTAGTTGTATCTCAGGAAGAAAGTTTTAGTTTAAATCAGAATGAGGCTTCCTGAATAATAGAGCTGTTTGTGTTAGTTCCATCTAGTCAAATAACTTACATTATTATTTATGGGATAGCATTAAGGTTGTTGCTTAATAAAATGTGGTCTAAACAAAACTCGATTATTTTGATTAAGTAGAAGAGCTCCAGTCCTTTTGGTACCCGTCCTTTTAGCTGAGTCATCATAGGCAGGTTATTTAACCTCCCTTGCCTCAGTTTCCTCATCAGCAGTACTTCCATACATTTATTGTGAGAATGAAATGAAGAAGGAGCTAAGTAAATGTTTGCACTTAATACTTACCAGATGGACTGAAGGAAGCCCTCAAGAAGGCAATGAACTTTATATAATCTGTTCAAACGCAATCCATTCTGCTCTTTGTTGCCCGCTCATTCATTCAGCAAATATCTGTGGAAGGTCTGTGGCTCAGCAGGTGAAGAATTTACCTGCAATGTAGGAGACACAGGAGAAGCGAGTTTGATCCCCGGGTTGGGAAGATCCCCTGGAGGAGGAAATGGCAATCCACTCCAATATTCTTGCCTGGAGAATTTGATGGGCAGAGGAGCCTGGTGGGCTATAGTTGAAAGGGTCACAAAAGAGAGTTGGACACGACTAAGCAAACAAGCACATAACCTGTGCCTGATACTGACCCAGGGATACAGTGATAAGCAGACACAGTTTCTGCCCACTTGGAGTATATAATCCGGTGAGGACACAGACATCAGTTGGATATCACACACTTAAAATTGCAGTTCGGCTTAGTCCCTGAAGGAGAGGTACACAGTGTGAGTGTATATGAAGGAGATTTGAATATACAGATATTCTCCTGTCAGAGAAGGAATGCTTTCCCAAGAGTGACTTAGCTGGCATCTGAAGGATAAGTCAAGCCATCAGAGAGAAGGGAAGGAACAGCTGGTGCAAAGGCCCCTTGACTGAGGAAGAAAAGGTGAGTGTGTGCGTTGTGAGCAGAGCTGGGGAATGTGGTGCCAGACCTGGTATGTTAGAGGAGACGCATGGCCAAACTGAGAAGGTTTTCCTGTATTAGAATCATTGTTGTTTACTGGGGCGGATGGGTGGATGAGATCAGATTATTGTTTTGAAGAGATTGTCTGCTTGCAGGGTGGAAACTGAATTAGAAGAGAGAGCCAGCATGGATGTGAGTGAGCTGATGAGAAGGCTATGGCAGTGGTCCAGGCAGGGGTTTTTGGAAGCTTAGACCTAAGTGACGTTAGAAGAAATGGAGCAAAGTGGATGGCCTGATCCCATGGATGTTTAGGAAGGCATATGGGAAGACTTGATATGGTGTTTGCTCTGGCAGGTGAGGGGAGGCACTGCCCAGGGTGGTCTTTTGGATTCTAGTTTGCATATTTTTGTGGAAGGTTGACTTTCACCCAGACAGGGAAAGCAGAAGAGGTCATGTATGGTGGAAGGAGAGGATTATGAATCTGCTATGGGATTTGTTAAGTCCAGGAGAAGGCAGGAAGTTGTAGAACTCAAGAGAGGTGTGGGCTGGAGCCCTAAATGCATCAGCTTATGGATGCCTGGAGCTTTAGGAGGGAGGGAAGGCACGTTCAGGTTTCCAGTTACTTTCCATACTTTCTAATTTTATGCTGGCTGACCTTGTTGTCCTAGAGAAGAAGGGGCTCTTGAGAAGGACTTTGGATGAAGTGGTAGGGTCCTTCCAGCAGAGTCCTTGCCTCCCTCTGTGGGAGCAGCTGGGCATGAGGAATCTTTGGGGACCCTCTGTGGACTGGACTCTTTCCTCTCTCCACTTCCATTCTTTTTCCCAGAAGGCTTCGCACTTGCCATCTGAACCAGCTGGGAGGAGTTTGGAGGCTGGCTCCACAGATTAGCTCATTTGTCTGGATATTATCTGTGGATAATTGGGAATTGGTTTGAACATCAGTAACAGTAAACTAATCATGACTCTCTCAAGCTGCTTGTTTTCTTCCTTTGGAGATTTGTAGATTTCCTCCTAGGTTGTCTGTCTCTGTCTCTTGTCTCTCCCTTTCTCTGAGCTGTGGCCATGTCAGCTAAGGGTTGAAGGTAAATTTGAGGGTGAGGGGAGAGATCCAGAGAAAGACACAGACTAGGACCAGGCGAGTGGGCCACATGCTGCCTGCAGGTTGGTCTGTTTATCTGTCAGCTTGTCACGAGCTTATTTTCAAAAACCCAACTTTCTTTTCTGCTGGGGATTGGTATCCTGAGTGACAGGTGGTAATAGGAACCAGTGTTCATAGTTTACTGCTTCCTTGGCTCCAGATAGATGCTGAGTGTAGGCAACTGGGGCCCCCTTGTGGCTGGATCTGGTTCTTCACTTTTGCTCGGCTTGCTGGTCATTGTGGAGGGGGCGGTGGGCAGAGATGGCAAAAGGAAAGTTTGGCTCTCACTCAACACCTTTTGTGGACTTAGCTATTGCTGTGGGTTTCATGATGGTCCCCAGCCACTGCTACTCAGCTGCTTGGGCCCTCTGAAGCCAAATTCAGCCTTCTTGAGGTGTTGTGACTGTGAACCTGAACCCGGAAGCCCTCTCTCCATGTTCTCTAGCAAATTTGGGCTTCTTGGGCTACTTCTTATGAGGAACCCACCACAGACCTCTCTGCAGTATGGAAAACGGGTGAGAAGTGCCAGAAGTAGTTGTTTGTGTGTGTCGCTCCGGAATGGCACGCCTTTGGTTTTTTGATGTCCATTGGGTGGCACTGCAATCTTACTTTTGTTTTTATTTTTCTTTGCAGCCAAGCTCTGCTCCAGGAAGTGAAAATGTGGTGCCTCGAGAGCCGCTGGTAAGAAGCCACGATATATAGTATGAGTCTCTATTAATTAAAATACGTAGTATGATTCTCTATTAATTAAAACACTGAGTTTAAAGAAGCCTGATGATCCTATAGTCATGCGTCAGTAGTGCCCCTGAATATAGGAGTGGAGGTGTTCTGTGGAGACCGAGCCCGTCAGCGACCTCTCACTTCTGACTGCTTTTCAGGCATGCAGAGGTTAGCGAGATTCCCTCTTAGTAAAGCCTGGTCTTGTCTGGAATGAGGAGCACCCATCCTTGGTCTGGTGATGCACCGTTTTATTTATTGTTAATCAGTGGGATGTTGGAAACCTATGGTGGCTGAGCTGAAGCAAGGTTGCTGGACCTGACCAAGGAGCTGAGCGGCTTGATTGTCTGAAATAGCCATTCTGTTCCTCAGAGTGAGGGCACTTCAAGTGGCCTTTGAAGAACAGATAAGAGCGAGAATTCTGTTTCTGCCTGGCCTGTAATTAGGTTTGTGATGCTCACTACCAACATTCTCTGCTTACACAATTGATAGGGAAGAGGCCTACTAAGTGCTGAAGCTAATTTTCTTTACACAGTGCATTTGCCTTGGTGGTCTTAGCCCGAGTGCCTGCCCCATTTTCTGTTTTGCATTTCAAGGCCTACTGCAAATCCTCTTGGCTGAATATTAAGCCCTGTTCTGTACTGGAAATTCCCTGGCAGTCCAGTGGTTAAGACTCTGCACTCTCATTGCTGGAGCCTGGGTTCAATCCCTGATTGGGGACCTAAGATTCCACAGGCTGTGTGTCACAGCCAAAAAAAAAAAAAGACTTGTTCTGCAGATGAGTTTTACAGAGGGGCCAGCTTTACGTTTAACTTTGCAGAGCTTTTTCTTTCATTGAATAGTGATAGCAAGCTTAGGGATATACCACCAAGCTTTTGTTTCAGCAGGGCCTATAGTTTTACCCGTTTTCCTTCCCTTTCCTTCTGGAGGTAGTGGGAGGAGGTGACGTGAGGCCCTTAGCTGGTATGAACAAGTCTGAATTCCGGCCTGTGCTAAGACTTCCCAAGGCAGGAGGTGAATTGGATCTGGCTGAGCTGGAGGAAGGTTCGGGTGATGCCAGCCCTTCGGGGACTGGTGGAGAGAGTCACTGTTGCCCTGCATGTCACCTGCTCTTCCCAAGTACGGGTCACTTCCCACCACTCCCTTAGTGGCTTCATTTCTCTCTTTTGGTATTGTGTGGGCTCTTCCTTGTGGTCTGGGTGGTGTGAAAGCCAGAGGAGGCTTTGCTTGGCCAGTCCCTTAGGTTGGGAGCTTGTTTCCCATGGGGCCTGCCTCAGTGCCCCTCAGACTGAAGTTGTGGTTGACTTTGGACTAAAGTTCAAATTGAACACTCTAGTCCTCTTCAGTCCTTTATTCCTCAGTCTCTTTTCACATTTTTATCTACTCATTTAACTACTGATCACCAGAAGAGCAGCTGGACCATCTTTTGGGCGTTCTTTCGAGCACGGAGCCCTGAGCAGTTGGTGGCATCTCTTGACTACTGGGTGCTTGGATCCCCGTGGCCCCTTCGCTCTGCTAATGTTTCTGTCCACTGCTCTTTTCCTGCTGCATTTGGCATCTGCATGTTGGTTGCTTGTATTTTTATTTCTTTCTTTTCTGGGAGGCCCTGAGCAGTCTTCAAACCCTAGTAGCCAGCGATCGTCCAGAGTTCAGACTCATTCTCTCCAGGCCAACTCCACAATTACCTTATATTTAATTAATATTTTTTCCCCTCTTTACATACTTGCTGCATAATTGCTCAGAGGAAAGAAAACACATAGCAGCAATTTATATATATATAAAAAAACAATAATTAAAAAAAAACCCCGAAATAAACTCCCATCTCATTTGGGTTGATCCTATGAGTTGGGTAATTAGGGCCCTATTAAAAGGTAGACCCTTCCTCCTTCCCCTCTTTTTTTATTAATTTTTTTATATTAAACTCCCACAGTCTCTCAGTCATGCCCTTATTGCTTTTGGCCAACCATTTGCAGCAGCCTGATTAAATGAGGGCACCAGCCGAGTTGTATGCTCTTGTGTGAGCTACTTCTGCCTCTTGGGAGAGGTGGCAGGAGGGTGCCAGGCAGAGAAGCTGCCGAGGGCCAGCAGCGGCTTGTGTGGCTGGTCAGGGGGACGGGATGAGCTGCTGCGAACTGGCGGCAGGCCAGAGAGAGTCACAGGGTGCCAGAGAGGTGATGGGGCACCCACACACAGAAAGCCCCCTAGCACTCAGCCCAAGGGCCTATCTACACCCTCACCCCTACCCCCCAGGGAGGTTCCTCAGGCTATATGTGTTAGCTGTCTCCTGGGTGCTCAGGAGGAACAGACAATTGAAGAATAAATCTAAGCCTTCTTCCTAAGTAATTTATATATCTTATTTGGGGAAGAAAATGCATTTATTTGTTACATGCAAGACAATTAGCAAATGGCACAAGGTTGTATATAATTTTAGCAAACAGTACAAAATTGTATATAATTTGGTGCAGAATTGCCTGGCTGGGAGTATAAGAGAGCCTTCATTATTCAGAGAAGGAAGAGTTCTCTGGTGGGGTGGGGTGGGGGGGTTCTTAGGGGTGGTTTTTGTGAAACTCGAGGCCAGGGCTGGAGGAATAGGATAGTCCAGTGTTGAAGGGAACACCGCGCTCAGTTATTTTTGGTTTTGTTTTTAACCAAGTGGAGTGCATATTTTCCACAAAATTCCTAAATGGAAGCTGCCTGTTCTCTATATTAATAAGGCTAAGCTTGGGATGCTGAAGGCAAATAATCTTGTTCTTTGTCTTCAGAACTAGATGAGCACTTTGGGGTAATTTTCCCCTTTATTAAAAGAGAGGCTGTACTGAGGAGTCAGCCTAGTACCGGTGACGTTGTTAGGCGGGCGTGTTCAGGTGTCTGCGCTATTGCTTTGCTCTGTTTCTAGGAAAGGAGGACCTGGTTTTCATTTCTGTCCTCTCTGGACCCTAAGAGCTGGCTTGTGATTTTGAGTTGATAAGTAGGCTCATTCTCGTCTGACTCTTTGAGATCCTATGGACTGTAGTCCGCCAGGCTCTTCTGTGCATGGGATTTCCTAGGCAAGAATACTGGAGTGGGTTGACATTTCCTCCTTTGTGGGATCTTCCTGACCCAGGGATTGAACCCAAGTCTCCTGCGTTTCCTGCATTGGCAAGCGGATTCTTTACCACTGCACCACCTGGGAAGCCCTGATAGGGGTCTTGTGGTCTCTAATTGGCACACTTGTGTGTATAGCGATCCCCTCTCTGGCCGCCTAGTGATACTGCACGTTACCTTCTCTTGCCCCTGCAGACCTCCTCCCCTCACTAAAGAACCAACCCAGCAACTCTGGCCATATTAGTGGGGTAATTGCTCTATAATGTCATGGTGTCCTTGGGGTGGTGATTGGTAAACAGACTCCCCTTGATAAATTCTGTGAACTCCCTGTTGAAATTCTCTGTTTGTTAATGACAGAACTCTTTGCCAGAGTTAAAATGGCTGATTAGTTTTTCTTTACACTTTGTTCACTGAGCTTTGCCTTCCAGGACAAGCTCCAGAGTACTGACCTCTAGCTTCTCCCAGACCTGCTCAAAACCTGTAAATTTCCTGCAGACCTGGGTTTTCTCATCACCTATGTGGGCACATGCTCAAGCCGTCGCAGAGGCTTTGGGCTGGTCCCCACACTGCTCTGCCAGGATCAAGTGCTCCTGCCTGGTTGATAAACCTTGAAGAATGGCCGGACGATTGTCTGCATAGAGTTCCTCCCTTGCTTTGATACAGAAACAGGGGTTAAGTAATCTTCTTAGAGTCCTTCCAGTCATACAAGTTGAGGGTATTTGAAGCAGCTGTAAATATGGTTTCGTTTACGGTCTGCTCACTTTTTTCAGTACAAGTTCCTCAGTGTTCAGTACAGTTGCTTATGTACTTTATATAATGCTTATGGATATGGGCTAAACTAGAATTTCAGCATTTTGCTCTTTGAAACCAACTTATTTCTAATGGGTGAGTCTTCTGCCATCTTCTCTTCCTCTGACCTGTAGGTATAGGTTTTGTTTTTGTTTCTGTCCTTTTTCTGCATCCCTCTACCAAAATAACCTCACACAACAGCTAATGTTCCTTTATAAATGATGATGGTAATTCTACTTCATTACCTTCCCTGTTGCTGCTGCTAAGTCGCTTCAGTTGTGTCTGACTCTGTGCGACCCCATAGACGGCAGCCTACCAGGCTCCTCCGTCCATGGGATTTTCCAGGCAAGAGTACTGGAGTGGGGTGCCATTGACTTCTTGTATCACCTTCCCTAGGATTAATGCTTTTTGGTATGCTGAATTCTCCCCCTCCCTTTTTTTTTTTAACCTTACATCCCCATGACTTAATTATTCTATAACTGGAATTTTGCTCCTGTTGATTGTTTTCACCCATTCCCCTCACCTTCCTCTGAGTTCTGTTTTTTAATTTTAATTTTTTAGGCTCCACATATCTGAAGTACATTAAGTATCGTGTCTCCGCAAATTTCTCCTGGAGGCTGAGAAAGAGCCTTGCCTGGGGTGAAGGGGTTGGGTGGGTGGTTCATTTGTTTGATCTCCACCCTTCTTGGGGAGCTCTTTTACCTCATACCTGGACACCTAAGATTTTCTCTTTGGTTTTTAAGTCAGTTAACCAGAGGCTGGCAATCAAAAGGCTTTTAAGGGACTTCCCTGGTGGTACAGTAGTTAAGACTCTGTGCTTCTAATACGGGGGGTGGGGGTGAACGGGGAAAGGATTTGATCCCTTGTTGGGGAACTAAGGTCCCACATGCTGTGTGATGTGGCCAAAAAGTAAAATCTAAAAAATCTTGATGAATTCAGGGAGCTCCTCTTTAGGAGAAGAGCCCTGGCCGGTCGCCTGTCTCCTGGAAACCTCTCACACGTACCTCTGGCACAGTTTCCCCCGCATTTGTATCTTTTGTGGTTCAAATACTTAGGTAAACTTGTTAGTGGGCTCATGTGGGTAGGTGATTCTCATGTTTTTCCCCCACCAAAACATTTCTGAAAGATGATATTCACATGCCCAGTGCATTTCTTTGTGTATACTCATGTGAAATAATGTGTGTATGTGTGTATGTATGTATAGAACATATAGTACACATATATTTATTTTATAAAGTTCAAAGCACTTGGCAGAATAAAATTGATTTTAACGTTGTATTCATGAAAGTATTTTATAAGCATCGAGTAGTGACACTAGCCACTTAGATTTTAGGAAATTGTCATTTTTCCAGGAAAAATAAATAAATATGGCAAATCTAAAGTGTCAAGCATTATTATTTAAAGAGTCTGTAATGGTTCATTTCTGTGAGTGTAACAGAGTTAGGTTTGCTCAACCGAGCTGTGATTTCCATCTGTTTCCCACTCAGGGTCTACTTGGAGGCTGGTGACTGGGGATGATGATGTAGCTGCTGCTGTTACTGCTAAGTCGCTTCAGTCGTGTCCGACTCTGTGCGACCCCATAGATGGCAGCCCACCAGGCTCCCCCGTCCCTGGGATTCTCCAGGCAAGAGTACTGGAGTAGGTTGCCATTGCCTTCTCTGATGATGTTGTAGGGATAACCCTAAATCTGCTCTATTTATTTATTTGTAAAAAGTGAGCCATCTGCCGGTTTTGGTGCTTACTGTACCAAAGGCACAAGGCGCCCCTCACAGCTGCTGTAAGAAACTTGGAACCTAAATTAAATGTAAACACCCAGAGGGTGGGGCTTGTGGTACACCCCCGGCGTGTCGTGTGTCCTGACTCCAGATGTGGGGCTGGAGGTCTGGGCATTGCAGATTGGAGGAGATGTTGGCTTTCCTCCTTCCCCAATCCCCCAAAACGTTGCTCTTTAACACTGACACCCCTTGTCAGGAGGGAGCCTGAGATTCCTGCCTGTCCTGTGGATAGGGGGAGGAAACTGATGAGAACTAAATGCTGAAATGGTTGAACCTGAGAAAAGCCTCATTCTGTCTCTGGTGGCTTCTCTCTAATCTCTAGGCTACTTACTGATTTTGAAATTACTGCCTCTTCCTGCTCCGTCCTTCCTATTACAGACGGAGGAGGTTTATTGAATAGACCAGGCGGTGCCCTTTAAGTTTTTCCCTCCTCCAGGTAAATGAAGAGGTGTGGGGTTTTTTTTGTTTTTTTTTTTTTTCCTGTTTTAAGGTATCCTTTTGCAAATAATTATTAGATGAATCGAAACTCTTAGGAGTAATAATTAGAGAAATGGAATTTGAAATTGGTGTTCAGCTTTGTTTATATTTTGGGTTCCTGCTTTCGTGGTAATACTTTATATTTGCTGTAGTTCCGGTAATCAGAGGCCCAACTTTTGGATAACTGAGCAGTGTCTCCTTCCGGAGATGTGGGAACTGGCAAGCTGAGTGCACAAGTGCCTTTTTTCAGAGCCATAGTGATCGGGGGATTGGGTTTTTAATTTTGTCACTGGCCTCATTGAAAAAGGGAAAGCCGCTCAGTCTTGTCCGACTCTTTGTGATCCCATGTACTGTAGCCCTCCAGGCTCTTCTGTCCATGGAATTCTCCAGGCCAGAATACTGGATTGTGTAGCTGTTCCCTTCTCCAGGGGATCTTCCCAACCCAGGTATCAAACCCAGGTCTCCTACATGGCAGGCGGATTCTTCACCATCTGAGCCACCAGGGAAACCTCCCTTTCCTCTTGGAAACATGGTCTCAGAAGTTCCTACCCAGGTGTCACTGGGCATGGGGTGTCTAGAGCTCTTATTTGGGCAGAGTGACCTTCTGAAAATGTGTTTTTGTTTAAAATAAGTCAGTGTCTTATTTAATTATTTTTGGCTGCACCGGGTCTTCATTGCTGCCCACAGGCTTTCTCTAGTTGCAGCGAGCGGTGGCTACTCTTTGTTGTGATGCATGGGCTTCTCATTGCGGTGGCTTCTCTAGTTGTGGCTTAAGGGCTGTAGGGCTTGGACTCAGTAACTCTGGCTCATGGGCTTAGTTGCCCTGCGGCCGGCATGTGAGATCTTATTTCCCAAACCAGGTATCGAACCCGTGTCCACTGTATTGGCAGGCAGATTCTTAACCACTGGACCACCAGGGAAGTCCCTTAAAATCAATCATTATCTTATGTGAAAGAATCTTCAGGCAAAAGCTGCTTTTACAGTGTGACCTAAAGAGGGTTATTCTGTATGACAAATTCAGCAAATCCCCAACAAACCTCCAGTTTGTGAAGCACCGGATGTCATGCTTCGGGCAGCCGTGTGCCCTGCGCTCTCCAGGATAATTTCAATTTAAAATACTCTAGCCCCTTGTCAAACCATGCAGACCAATTTGGGTTTGAAGAATCCACTCTTGTAGTTAACCAGCCCCACTCTGTGCTGAGAAGCCGCAGGAAGATAAAGTGGTGCTCGGGAGAAGGATGCGCTCGTGGCCCTCCCTCCTTCCCTCCCAGCTCTCCTTTCTTTTATGGTTTGTAGTTATAACCAAGATTTATGCCTGTTGCTCCACAAATCTTCTCCTTGCCATTATGAGTTTGTCTGCACAGTCTAGAGATGGGCCGACGCTGAGTGATGCTCGAGGTAAATCTGCGAGGGGTGCTCCTTGACACCGAGTCAGCCAAGAGCCGACTCCTGGCCCCGTGGACGGGGAGAAGACGTGCTGCCACCTTTGTGAACTCTTGCCTTGGTGACCTTGGTGGCACCGCTCTCCTGCTTGTGTTCACAGAGTCTGTGGTGGCACCAAGAGGCCTTTCTCTGTGTCTGCTCTGGTCCAGTTGGGCCACAGCAGAGCATCTCCAGGGGCAGGGCTGCCTTTTCCAGCTTGGCGGGGAGGAGCTGCTGATAGAATCCAGCACACAGGTTAATGATTGTACACGTGTGAGTGCCCAGTCACTAAGTCATGTCCGACTCTTTGTGACCCCGTGGACTGTAGCCCTCTAGGCTTCCTGTCCATGGGATTTTCTAGACAAGAATACTGTAGTGGGTTGCCATTTCCTCCTCCATAGGATCTTCCCGACCCAGGGGTCGAACCCGCCTTTCCCGCACTTGTAGATGGATTCTTTACCACTGGGCCACCTGGAAGCCCTGGTCATACATAGACACGGTTTAGCTTTTCCAGTTTGCTGAAAATGGGTTTACTAGACATCTTTTTCCCCCTTTCCTCATAGTTTCTATTTGCTGTATCCTTTTGTGTGTACCTTTGACTCATAATCTCTTATGAAATGAAGTGGTGGCACCAGTAAATACATATTTTAAGAAAAGTGTCAAGCTTGCATTAGACACCCACTAGCTGTCACGGCGCTGGGAAGCTACGTACCAGGCCTGGGCCCTCTGGCCCGTCGCTGCCTGGTCACACCCATACCCACACCCCTTCTGCAGACCAGGAGGGAGTCAGCTTGTCTTCAGTCTGTATGCCAGTTGATTTGTTAGCGAATTAGGCCATTTTATTAAATATCCTGTAAACAGGTGAAGTATAATGTGAACAGAGGGATCAACAAATATGGTGTGTTTTGTAAATATAGATGTAAAAAGAGGATTCTGTGAAAACTAAGCCAAATGTTTTGTTAAATGAAAATTGCTAAAAAGGTTGCTGTCCTTTTTAGGTGTGAGTGGGGAAGATACTAAAAATCTCGAAGCATTCTGTACTTAAGTTTGCTTTGCTAATGTCTTTTAAAGGCTTGCTTTGCTTTAGAAATTGTGAAGGGTGTGTTACGGGTGAAGTTTATGCAAGAAAGACGTCTGGGAACTTCAGTCTGTGGGCCCACACTCAAAGAAAAGCTCTTGGCTTCACATCAAAAGATTAGCAAATGACTGTACGTTTGTTTATAGGTTTTAAGTTCATGTGAAATGTTGAAGGTATGTAGATAGACTCCATTTTTAATGATTCCCTGCTTTAACCGATTTTTTGATTAACTAACCTATTACTAGCTCTGATCACCGAGGCCGGAAGGACTTCTGCTCTGTGATGTGCTGTCCTCTGTGCTGGTTTCTTTGTTTTCATTATCGTGTTTCATCCTAACAAGCTGGTGAAGATCCCTCTTCCTCGGGGTACAGCGAGGAAAACAAGCCCAGGTTCCCATAGCTAGTCAGCAACAGGACTGGGGTGTAAACCCCAAGATCTTGAGCAGGCTGGGGAGCAGGCGGGCGGCATGCCCACCTCGTGGGGTCCAGAGGTGTGGGAGACTTTGGCTTTAGGCTTTTTTAGACTTTATTTTTTTTTTAGGCTTTGGCTTGTTCAGGTGCTGCCTGGTGAGTCTGCTTCTCTGAAGCCGCTGCCTTCATGCACTGTCGCTGGTTGGAGTCTTTTGTGCGCATCTTAGCTGTTGAAAAGGCAGCTATTAATTTATCACAGGTGATGTGGGCCTCCTTGTGCTTGGAGGAGGCGTCTGCACCCATGTACCTCACTAATGACGGGTTACGGGATGGAGGCGAGATAATAGGATCTTTTCATCTTCTGTCTGTCGAGCAAGGTGCTGTGTCCCTGGTAGCTCCTAGGGGGCAGCAGCTGCTTGTTGTTCCCTCTCCTGCTGGCAGAGGGGAGGGTCCACAACTGAGTGCTTTGCTTTCCCTGCCACAGAAGTCAAGACACTACAGACTTCGGGATCTTCCTCTCTGGCTTTCCCTGCCCATCAGGTAAATCCTTTATCTGGGTCTCCATCAACAGTCACAAGTCCTTCACTGTCAGTTAAGGCAGCAAAGATAAGAGATTAGAGATGTCTTTAAGAGAGTGAAATCTTTTTGTCACATCTTACTTGTTGCCATTGATAACCCATTCCAGTACTGTTTGGGTGTTTTGAAAGTTTCCCCCGTGAACATGGGTCTTTATTCTGTTGGGAACACTGCTCTCATGTGGTTGATTATCTGTTCTGCCTGTCAGCACGTCTCTTCATTTCCCCCAACCCCCCCCACCCCCACCCCAAGCCGGGCTGACAGAGGTTTCTCTTCCATTCTCAATGACTCATTGCATAAGCACATTAAAGAGGAAACTTCGGATTTGTCAATCCTTTTAGACTTTGGGGCCCACCATCCATATGGCCAACTTGTGCCTTGTTGAAGTGAGAGACTGACTCCCCCATGCAGAAGCCCCAGCTCTCAGATCTTCTTCCAGTTGTGTGGCTGAAGCAAGTGACGGAAGGGGAAGGTTAGGTTGCAGGCAGAACCGGATGGTTGCAGTACACACAGAAAAGCAAATTGGCTGCACTGGTTCAGCCCTGTGAGGTTTATTTAGGATTAGCTAAGAATCTCAGCCCTGACTCCGCTGTGGGAGGAGCCGGTGACCCCCGCTTCCAGGCTCTTCCTTCTTGCAGACTTTCATCCGAGGAATCTGAGGACCCTGGCACGCTGGGGACCGATGGGAGCTTCCTTGCCGGCTATGAGTGGCTTTCCTCAGAGACACAGCGGGCCTCCTAACCTCACCTCTCCAGCTCACTCTCTGAAAAATGGCAGTTAATAGAATCTGCTAATGAGCAGAAGTAACTAGAAATAGTGGCAGATCATTCAACAGTGGAGTGGTTTATAATTTCTGTTTATCAAATGATTGTTATTGTCATTATTGTTATTTCTGTTGGATTTTTGAGGAATTCAGCCTGGTCTCCAGAGCCTCATCTATAAGACACTTTATTTCTTCCTTTCTCATGTCTAGAAACAACTCTATTCCAGTGAAATCCAGGTCTGTGGTCCCCCCTGCCCGGCCCCACCCAGCTGTATTTCTCCTCTGCCTTTCCGCTCAGCTTCCATTATTTGGCGGGCTCAGGCAGGTGGGGTATCCCCGCCTGGCCAGACTGGCAGAGCTAATACCGGCTGGAGGCACGCTGCAGTGTTTGTTTTTGCAGTTCCTGGATTTGGTTTAATGTACAATTGATTTTTTTAATGTATTTAATCATTTTTTTCTTACCTCATAAGGATTAACCTGCACAAACCTCATTTTATCCTAAGTGTGGCTTTGGGAGGAAGGGAGAAGAAAATTGAGTTTCTCCAGCTTATTTTATTCTTTCACTTTTTATTTTCTGAATGGCTTTTCCTGCCGAAGCAGCTCAGTAAAATACAATGTATTTTAGTGGCCATTACTTACTCATTACTAACTGGTCTCTCCTGCTTCCCTTTGTCTGTAAACTAAATACAGGGGGCCTAACGATAATTGGTAGCTCCATCACAGACTCACCAATTATAGATCAACAGGGAGAGCAGCCCAGGGATGGTTTGTGGTTGGCACTGGCTGCCCACCTAGCACTCTTGAGTTCTCGTTCTGCATCTGTCCCAAGTCGGTCTCGACTTGGATGGGTCCTCTCCTGATTTCTTACCTTGGCTTCCCTAATTTCATCGCACAGTCTCCCCAGTTTACACATTTCAACCTCATCTCATCCCTGTGTGTGGTTTTCACGTCCATGTTGTTCTTTCTTAGTTCCTGCCCCTTTGTCACATCTATAAAGTATCACTGTGGAGAGACTCCATTTCTGTTTTCTGTGTGTTTCCCTGATGTCTAGGATGGTTAGGTGGTAAGCTGCAGATAAAAGATTATCTCGAAACCAGTGGTTTTCTGTACAGTTTCGTCTGCTGAGTCCAAGTGAAGGCACGTCTTTGTGGGTACCCAGTTTAGCCCTCTTAGAGCATTTATCTGGTTTGTATTCCAGCTTATCCACTTGGCTCTGGGACAGGACAGGAAAAGTTGCATCTTACTGTTAGGCTGCTAAGCTCTTGCGTCAGGCTGCTTGGTGCTGAAGTAGCAGAGGAGCCCCTGTGATGCATGGCTGTATTTCCAAGCAGAAGACAGTTTTTGTTTGTTTCCTAGAGGTTTGGCACCTAGCCCCCTTGCTGAACCCTGCCTATCTGGGGTGGGCATATATCCGTACTCCTCAGCTCCCAGCAGAAGTAGGCACTGCACACACGTTTGTGGAGTGTGTGTGGGTGTGTCCTCACTTACGTAGGTGGTGGTGATGAGCCACGGGGCTGGGGTGCACTGTTGCTGCCTACCGGGACTCGAGGCGTGCATCGTGGCCACCAATGCACATACACAGATGTTTAGTGTACCACCACCACGCAGGCGACATAAAGCGGGCATTTTATGAAAGGGATCATCAGAGGAAACATTATAGCTGAGACCTTTATAGCCTTTCCATTATTATGGTTTAAATCTTGACAGTCTTTATTCGCAGTGACACTGGGACCAGCAGAGACAGTGCTCACTCCCACCGCCCACCTCCCCGTGTGCACTCCCCACATCCTGCTCTGAAGCAGTGATAGGCATCGTTAAGTGTGCAGGCAGCAGGGCTGCTTTGTAGTTTGTCTAGAAACAGCTCCTTTTGACTCAGAAGTTGGAAACCAGATGACTCACCATTCTATTTGTTTTATTGCAACTGTCATTTCATAAAATGCCCTGAAACCTTTAAATGCCAAAGTCAGGTTTTTGTCTTCCTTTTCTATTTTGTTACCTCTCCTGTTATCTCTGATCTTTTCTTTCATGTCTCTCTTTTCTGCTTCCCTTTCATGATTATTTTCCCTTTCATTTCTCTCTCTTTCTCCCTCTTTCTCTCCAGAACCATCCCCCCGCCCCCGGCTCCACCGCCTTTGTAGTTGAAGTGGTCTCTGTTAACATCATGACTTCTCTTCTGGTTTACTGCTGTCGGATTTAGAGTCTCCACCCCCCCAGTTTATGTGTGTGGTTTAGAAATGGAAACATACATTGAAGTTTATAAAGCACTCACTGGCTTCAGCTCTAGAAGCTAAGTGCCACGTCAAATCATAACAGTAGCTCACTTTTTGTGATACTGCCTTTTGCAAACTTGTGGGTCTCTCCCACAGAGCCATTTCCTCCCTTGAATGGGTACCAGGCTCACAGTGTGACTGAGATCTCCAGGCTTTCCTAGGACAGCCGATAGGGTTCCTACATCAGGATGTTGATTGCAGGGAGAGGGGCCTTGATCTTATTAACTGTTTCTCTCCGGATATGGTATTTACCTGGAATTCCTGAAGTAGAGAGCACCTGCTCATTCTCACGGCTGAGGTGGGGTGTCAGGATTTAAATTTTTAAGGACTTGCGCTCTCCAACCAGGACTTGTTGGATCTTTCTTCTGGCAGTTTCTGACATTGTGGCACTCAATTGAGTCACCTGATGGATGACAGGAGCATCACTGGGTGTTCAACACCTGGCCAGGGAAGCAGGGACCCTCCATGGATCTACCCAAAGGAGGGCAGACAGATTGTGGAATTTTAATGAAGAGGGGTGGGTCCCTGATGTTCATCTGCTTTGGAGCATAACTGAATCCCAGCATTTACTTCAGGAATGTTTGTGGGGATCCTGCACTAGTGTCAGTGGTTATATTCCACATTTGTCAAACTCATAAATCCTACCAAACTAATTTTAAAAGTTTAATTCGCATTGTGAGTGGATTCTTTACCAACTGAGCTATCAGGGAAGCCCAATTTTAAAAGTAGCTAATTATAATGAAAAAGAACAACAACTTCAAATGCACAGGAATCTCTCTTAAATGTTCCTTGTTTTTCTTTTTTTCTTCTCCTTTTTTTTTTAATGCCTTTGGTCTGTTTTGGCCTTCAAAGTGAGCCATCCTCTGAATTCTGTTGTGAGAAAACTCCTTTCCTACATATCTCCAAGGAAGGAGAGTGTTTTCCATGCTGTGAATGGGGGAAGATACGGTATTGTTACAGTATTTAATGGATTGATGGCTGTGAGCTTCAAGCATGAGTTCTGTCTGTCTGCTGGGCAGCACTCAACATAGAATGCTGTGTTTTAACCCACTTGGCTCAATGTCTGTTTCTGACACAACCGCTTTTCATGCTGCTGGAAAACAGAAAACCACAGGCTGTTAACTCAATACTCTTCCCTTCTGGGGCTAGGGTGGGAGCAGGGCGGGGGCACAAGGGGGTTCAAATCAAGTTACTCCCCACTGGAGAGACACATTCCCTCCTTCCAGCTGGCAGTTTGGACAAGGATTCTAGAGTTCCTGGCCACTTGAATTAAACCTCAGTGAGGGGTGCCCTGTGGCCCACTTATGACCTGGGCATTTACTCCTTGGACCGGGAGCAGCCTGCCAAGTGTCTCTTGCAGGCTCCCTCTGGATTCCCTACCTATGGATGTCTTCTCCCTTCCCGGGCAGAGCCCTTTTGAGAGGAGCAGAAGGATCATTTAGTGCTCGTGGCCTGCTCATTCCTTGGCTTCTCTGCTGAGCTATCCAGCAGGGGTGCCAATTCTTCCATTTAGCTGACTATTATATAGCCCTTAAAAGGGAAGGGTTTATTTTAGCTGGCTGCTATATTGATTGCTATAGGGACGTTTCTATTTTCACTGGCTGCTATATTGACTGGGAAAAGGAAAGGGGCCGTATTGCCGGGAGCTGTCATATTGACTGTTACAGAAAAGATCTGTATTTAAGCAGTACCAGTGCACTGGGATCTCCCAGGCAGGATATTAATGCTAATTCATCCGCTCACCCCCTGCTGTGAGTGTTATTTGTTTAAATCTGTAGATTCCCACAGCGCGTTTATATCCTCACTAGAGTGAGCTTCGCTCCCTGTAATTATTTAACATTATATGCTGATATAAATTGTAACAGTTAAAGAATGGTAATGAGTAGCCAAAAAAGAGAAGAAGAAGAAAAAAGAAAAGAAACAGAAAAAAAAAAGAAAAAAGAAAATATAGTAGAAACCTGTATAATGTGTACATGTAATTTTTGTTGTATGCGTGTATGTGTGTGTGTGTGTTCGTATGACATTCGAAATGGCAGAGTCAGATTCTAAGATAGCAGTGAGGTATGTCTGCCATCCTTTCTCCCATTCCAGGTTGATTTGTACAGTGTTGCTGCATCCACGTATTGTGCATCTGTGTGTCCATACACGTGTGCACACGTGCTCACGTCACCCACCAGAAAGAGACTGTACTGACGTGTGCTCATACCATCTACATGTGTTCCGTGCAGCAGCAAGAAATTTCTCCATTAGCGCCTCAGCTTCCTGATGAGTAGCTGATGTTTCCTTGAGCTTCTTTGTCGGCTCAGGAGCTCCAGGCTCGAGACCCATACCCTGGGGAGCACTCAGTTGGGATTGAACTCATAGGCCATTGGGTGTCACTGTCGCTCTATTGTCTGTTGTCAAAAAAGGGCTGTTACGCTGGGGAGACTGGATTTCAAAAGAAAGTTGTTTTTCTGCCCAAGTGGAGGGTTGTTTGTTTGTTGGAGATGTTTTGCATTTTGAGACCCACGCCTCCCCTCTCTTGCCTCTTTAAAAGTAGCTGTTTTGTTGGCTGTTTCCACCATGGTAAGCTGGGCATTTTGATTTTGTTTTTGAAAATTGTGTGCTGTGTTTGAATACCACCTGGAGCACCCCAGAGGAGGACTTCCATGAGCAGAAAAGTTCCACGTTTAAAAGAAACTAAGAGGCAGCTCCACAGCATTCTGGAAACCCACTTAACGAGGAGTGAGGCCCTGGGCAAGAAGGAGGACGGCAAGTCTCCTTGCCCATCCTAAATGTGCCCTGCACCTGCAGCTTCCCGGCTGCCCGTGCTGGCTGCGTGGAGGTGGGAAGATGATGGTGAGTGAGGCGGTGGTGAGGCGCAGGCGCGTCTTCCAGCCGGCTGCTCCCGCAGCGTGGAGCTGTGCCAGGCTTCACCACAATTCATACTGTGTCAGTTTAATAAATGCACTACTTAAATTATGAAATTACAAAAGAAAAAAGAGAATGCACTTATTCAGACTCTTAATACATTAAAAATAAGGCATTAAAACTCTGACTTTTTTTTTTTTCTTCCAGAATCAATAATGAACAGGAAGGGTTGTAGACATTAACAGTCATGGACATTCAAACTCTTATACATAAATTATCTTAGAAAAATGCACATAAGACTTGAATAATGTAAATACATTAATGCATTTAATAATTTAAACATTAAAGCGCAAGCAGGAATTTGAGGCAGAGGCTGTTCTGAGGTAAGGGATTGGTCCTGGAGCGAGTGTGTCCTAGGATCGATGGGTGATTTCCCCTTGAGACACCCTGGAAAGAGAGTGCCTGGCTGCCTGGTGTGAGCCCCCGTGCCAAGAATCCCTGGACATTCCTGAACTCTGCTACCTGCCAGCCCCTTATTTTTGTGTATTCTGACCTTCGTCCTCGATTCGGCGTTCTCTCTAGTCCTGTACTTCTAATTGTTTATTAGAAAATTAAATGCTTCCACTTCAAAGAATAGTGGACTTTGAGAAGGTCTTGGTTGGAAAACCAAACTAAATTAAAAAAATCCTTCACCAGCAGGCTCTGGCTGCTTGTGATTCGGAAACACGGAAGTGGTTGGCTCCTCACAGCCAGACATGCTCTCAGCCTGGAGCTCCTCTCCAGCACCGAGGGCCCTGGATCCAGGCTGCGAAGTGATTGGAGACAGACCTAGTGGGAAAGCTGAGAGGATGGAGTGTGTTACCCTGTGGGTGCCGGGCATCACGGTGGCAGGTTGCCATGCCAGGAAACAAGACAGGTGCCATGGAGTCAGACTCCTAGGGCGGGGGTCATGCCTCGCTTTAATCTGAGGGTTTAACCATGGGATGGACTGATGTTAACTGTTTTTCCCTCCCTTGCTTACAAAATCGTATTTGCAATGGCAGAAAGTCACTGGAACATTAGAGCCCCCTTTTCTGGCAGAATGCAGAAATGGTTGAATTTCATTTTTGACACCTACACTGTAACGTGCTCTGGCAAGAATGAAGCAGCTAGGACCGTGTGACGAGGTTCATTGATCAGCCCCAGTGCTGTTCTCCAGTAGTTTCTTAGCTTCATTTTATAGCCCAGATCATGTGTGAGAAACTGGGAAAACCTCAGACCCTATGTTCACTTCAGTTCAGTCGGTCAGTCGTGTCCAACTCTTTGCAACCCCATGAATCGCAGCACGCCAGGCCTCCCTGTCCATCACCAACTCCTGGAGTTCACCCAAACTCAGTCCATCGAGTCGGTGATGCCATCCAGCCATCTCATCCTCTGTCGTCCCCTTCTCCTCCTGCCCCCAATCCCTCCCAGCATCAGAGTCTTTTCCAATGAGTCAACTCTTTGCATGAGGTGGCCAAAGTACTGGAGTTTCAGCTTCAGCATCATTCCTTCCAAAGGACACCCAGGACTGATCTCTTTTAGAATGGACTGGTTGGATCTCCTTGCATTCCAAGGGACTCTCATGAGTCTTCTCCCAACACCACAGTTCAAAAGCATGAATTCTTCGGCACTCAGCCTTCTTCACAGTCCAACTCTCACATCCATACATGACCACTGGAAAAACCATAGCCTTGACTAGACGGACCTCTGTTGGCAAAGTAATGTCTCTGCTTTTGAATATGCCATCTACGTTGGTCATAACTTTCCTTCCAAGGAGTAAGCGTCTTTTAATTTCATGGCTGCAATCACCATCTGCAGTGATTTTGGAGCCCCCAAAAATAAAGTCTGACACTGTTTCCACTGTTTCCCCATCTATTTGCCATGAAGTGATGGGACCAGATGCCATGATCTTCGTTTTCTGAATGTTGAGCTTTAAGCCAACTTTTTCACTCTCCTCTTTCACTTTCATCAAGAAGCTTTTTAGTTCCTCTTCACTTTCTGCCATAAGGGTGGTGTCATCTGCATATCTGAGGTTATTGATATGTCTCCCGGCAATCTTGATTCCAGCTTGTGCTTCCTCCAGCCCAGCGTTTCTCATGATGTACTCTGCATAGAAGTTAAATAAGCAGGGTGACAATATACAGCCTTGATGTACTCCTTTTCCTATTTGGAACCAGTCTGTTGTTCCATGTCCAATTCTAACTGTTGCTTCCTGACCTGTATACAGGTTTCTCAAGAGGCAGGTCAGGTGGTCTGGTATTCCCATCTCTTTCAGAATTTTCCACAGTTTATTGTGATCCACACAGTCAAAGGCTTTGGTATAGTCAATAAAGCAGAAATAGATGTTTTTCTGGAATTCTCTTGCCTTTTTGATGATCCAGCAGGTACGTAGTCCAAGAACTTTTACTCTACCAGTAGAAGTTGCATTAAGTGTGTGCACACTCAGTTGTGTCCAACTTTTTGTGACCCCATGGACTGTAGCCTGCCAGGCTCCTCTGTCCATGGAATTTTCCAGGCAAGAATACTGGAGTAGGTTGCCATTTCCTCCTTCAGGGGATTTTCCTGACCCAGGGATCAAACCCAAGTCTCTTGCTTCTCCTGCCTTGGCAGGCCGATCTTTACCACTGCATCACTGGCGCCACTTTAGGAGAGAGATGTTTGTTTGGTCAGTAAAGCAAATGTTGCCCCACTGGGTTTGTTGGGGGCCCAAGGGACCCCTGAGAAACGGTTATTAGATGGTGGAGACTGAACCAAACCTGTTTTTACTTCTCAAATCTGGATCTCAAATCTCCTAGCTGCAGCTTTACGTGGGGTTGCCTTGATTTGACTGAGGCCTGGTCTGTTCTGGTATCTGTGGCTTTGTTTGCTACCATTTCCCGTCTTTGTTGCAGCCAAGGGCAGCCTGCTTTCCAGCAAACATGGTTATGAGCCAGCTTTTAGCCGCTTTCAGGAGAGCGGCTCTAGCCTGTCCTGGCACATGCAGCAGGTACAAACAGTGTGGGGCTGTGCAGCCCAGAGCAGCCAGAAGGAGAGCCGGTTCTTTAAACACTGCTCGTCAGGCATTGACTTAGAGAGGAGTAGTGTCAAGGATCCGTGAGGACCGCCTGGGAACTTGAGGTCGGTACATTGTCCTTGGAATGTGTTCAGATTTTTCTACAGACCTTGTGCACAGTATCCTCAACGTCACGCCCCTTCTCCACCTGTTTAGCTTTAAAGAGGCGTGGCTTTTCTTACCCAGTCTTATTTCAGCTTTGGGATGCATGTCAGTTCCAGGCCTGTTGTGTTGTGTTCTTTTCTAGAGTTTTCCAAGCCCAGGCTGTTCCCTCTGTTGCTTGTCCAGCCTTGAACAATGGCAGCTGCCTGCACCCCAGGCTCTTCATCCCAGCAGAGGGAAGAGGGTGAAACCAGGGGTGCACTCTAGCTAGGAAAATCTCATTCTCTTTGGATTTTGTTGGTCACACCCAGGAAAGCTTCCTTCTCTTCCCTTACATTCAGTGAGATGTTTTATGGCCTTAACTGCAGAATAGGCTTGTGCCAGACTGGGATCGTCCATGGAGGCGGGACGCAGGGGTTGGTGGGGGCAACTTCATGCTCACATTGGGGTGCAGAGTGCTGGTGGCCATCACGCAGAGAGAGCAGAGAGTGCCGATCAGAGGTCAGGTCACCCCTGTGATATATCCCTGATGCAGATTTCCTTTTGAAGAGAGAGGAGTCAGGTTCATTAATTAAAGGAGCCTGGCTCGAGCGCCCTGTAATTATAGGTGCTAGAAATCTGAATTTTAAGAGGTCTGTGCAGCTGCATTTTGAAAAATGTAGGGAGGCACCGAGAAGTACAGGCTGTGGGCAAGAATGTGGCTGAACCAGATTTGGGAGGTTCGGGTTTTGGCAGAATTCCCCTTCAAATTCGTATTTATTCTTCCTATCTTTCTTTTTTTTTTTTTTAAATGGGAAGCTGGAGCTCTGATTTTTTTTTTTTAATGAAGGTTACACCCTGTGACAGAGAGGCTGGTATTATCAGAGCATGGAAGGCAGAAAGGAGTTGCCGTAAACTAGAAGGTGCTTTGTTTTGAAGGAAGCAGGGGATATCTTTGGGCTGTAGGGATGTTGTCTTTGAAAAAGTTATTTCTTCTTGGAGTGAGTGAGAGGAACAAGGAGCAGAAGGTTAATTTGGATGCAGTCTAGGGAGATAAGTCTTGGGCGTGTATAGGACTCCGGAATCTTTGCACCCATTTCTCTTCCCCAGAACGGTATCTCCTCCTGTCGTAAATCAGCTTTTGGTAATGAACCCAGAGGTACAAACAGAAAATGGTAGACCTTTATGGGCAGTCCTGACCGGTCCCTTCTCTCATTTCCTCAGTTGTCGGTATCTTGATCATTTGCTTTGGGTGCTTTCTGTCTGCCTTTTCTTTTTTCTTTTCCTATTTGATTTATAAGGTCTCTTTTTACTTGTTGTCGAAAACCTTTATTTCGGTCTGTGACTATTTGCATCTCTGTTAATTAACCATGGCTCATTTGGGATGTGAACGGAAGCTTTCCAGGTGACTCAGTCGTAAAGAATCCGCGTGCAATACAGGACGCAGGTTCACTCCCTGGGTCGGGAAGATCCCTTGGAGGAAGAAATGGCACCCCACTCCAGTATTCTTGCCTGGAGAATCCCACGGACAGAGGAGCCTGGTGGGCTACAGTCCATGGTGGTTGCAAAGAGTCGGTCGTGATGGACGTGACTGAGGACACAGACAGGCATGCACTTGGGATGCAGGTGGGAGTGGAGAGAGTTAAGCTGAGTAGGGGGTCCCCTCTTTGCCTCCCCTAGGAAGGAAAGAAGGGACTCGTGGTGAGTGGGGGCTCGCTACAGACCTGTGTGCCCAAACACTTGGTCGGAAGCAAACCTGCAGCCGCCACCAGCCTCCTTTCGCCCTATTGGCTTTGCCTCCTTGGAGGGTATTGCAAGCATCCTCCCCATTTCACAGCTTGAGCCCTCTGCCTCTCCTCAGGGGTTTGCAAGGGGCTGAAAAAAACCACTTTGTATGATATATATATTTAAAAGATACTCCTCTGTAGTCTTTTCTTCCATTCTTGCATGTGTGTATGTTGGGAAATCTACTGCTTGTGAACCCATAAACTGTGGAGTAGAACAGAAGTCTCAAGGACTGTCACTTGGTGCATTTACAATATGCAAATTGCAGTTCCAATTAGATTGAAACCTCTATTTAGCAGAGTGGTTTTGTGAAATAAATAACTTTTGAAGAAGGCCTACTATATATAATAAATACATATTTTTTCCTTCAGTTGCCGGCACGGAGCTTCCTGCCTTCCGCACATAGGCCTGAAACGCTGATTCAGAGGCAGGCAGCATCCGTGGGCCCTCCCAGAAGAAGAGTCTCTCCTTCGCTTTCCTGGCACTGGGATTTCATCCTTGATTTACAGTGTGCAGCTTGTTAGCGCCAGCAGACGGGAGTTGGTGTGAAGGTCATTGTGTCCGTTCTGTCCTCTCAGAGAGAGAGTGAGGGGGTGTGTTTCTCCCAGTGCGCTTGGGGTGGTGGTGGTGGGCTTCATGGCCCCCTCTTCTGTCCGAATTGAGTGATTCAAAACCCTGGCCTCTTGTCTTTTTCACCCTCTGTACTGCCCATCATTCAACAGGGGATTTTGTTCACCTGATTCAGAATTTCAGGACAAGTACTGCACCACCCAGCAGAGCGCCTCCTCCCCCCCCCCCCCAACACCCCCTCTCACGGTCCTCCCCTTCTCAGTCCAGCCGTGACAAACTGACAGATAATTAACAGATTGGGTCCTCCTATCAGGCGAGTCCGGGGCTGGAAGCAGCTCTTGCTTTATACGTAGGTCCTTCAGCAGCCCTGTGTCTATGCGTGGTGGTTCTCTGAGCCGTCTTGGCAGAGAGGGCAGTGAGTGCTGTGGGAAAAGCAAACAGAATGCTCTTTGGGAGAGAGAGTGCTTAAAAGGGAGTGAGGGGCAGGCAGGTGCCCAGCTTGAAAGCACCTGGTGAAAATACCTGGGCTTGCAGGGTTGCGGTTCTGCACACCACTGCCGGTCTCAGCGAGTAGCAAGCTGGGTTATAATAGGATGCTTGATTACAAAGACCATTTTGAAGGCCACTTAGTCCCAGGTCAGCCTGTGCATTAAGTGCGCTAATCCTTTGCCATAGCACTGGACTGGAATCGCAAAATTTGAGCTACGAAGCCTGTTGTGTTTCAGCTCTGGCTTTAAATATTTCTATACTGATGCTGCCCTGTGTGGCTTTTTCTCAACTATCCAACTTTTCTTTCTCCAGTGGAAAGAGAAAATTCATCATGAGAATATTCTTGTCTACCTACCAGTGACTTTGAAAACTGCTTTTCTGCTTGTCGTTTGTAGTCTTCATGATTTGTAATATTAATGTGTAGATAAATATAGCAACATGGAGGGGCTACACATAGGCTTGGGTCCTAGGGCCTGGCACATTGGAACAGAAAGAAATACCTAATTGCATCAGAACCACTCTTAAGTTCATGTATGTGGAGCCCATCAAGCTGAAAGCATGCAGACAGCATCTGCTGTTATCAAATCACTCGTGAGTCCAGCTAATTAAAATAGAGCTTCATTTTTCTGAACCATTGTTTGGCAGGAATTCGAAACGGGTATAACCCAATTTCTGTGTGTTTATGAGCCTTTATTATATCAGAGGTACTTTTCTGTAAATGTACAGGGCAGCGTTAAATGAATTGATCCACGCAGTATCACTGTAGACGCACTGTGGACTTGCTAATGATTTCCCTTCCAGCTTTCTGGTTTCCAGACATACTCCTTAAAGCTTTATGTTCTGTTTTTCTATCCTCTGCTCTTTGTCCTCTGATTTTTTTATTTTTTAGTCAAAAAAATTTAACGTTTTTTTCTTTGAAAACAGGAAACACTTTTTATTTGTTCCCTAATGAAGTTTTCTTTTCTGTTTCACTCTCTGTTTCTTCCTCTCTTCCTGTTTTTGCTCCTTTTTTAGGATTTGCCTTTCTTTATTTCTTGCTGCTTTCTGTTCCCTTCTTGCCCCTTATTTTTCTCTCTTCTTATCTCTCCTTCCTTTTACATTTTCCTCACTGCCTCTCCTCTGACCTTCTCTTTTTTCCTTTCTCTCTTCGTTCTACCTTCTCCAGTTTTGCCAGTAAAAGGTTCTTATACCTTTGCCTCTACATGCAAATACAGATTAAGGCAGAAAGCGGCTGCCTATGGAGATGAAGGCATCTGGCCTTTGAGAGATGATGTTAGCCTGTTGTGCCTCTCTGAATTTGCTTGCATACTTTATGTTTTTAAAAGATTTTTTTCAAACCACATCTACTCCACTTTATAGTCTAATAATCTTACTTTGAAGATCAAAAGTCTTACATAAATGCTAACTAATTATTCCTTCTAACACTTTTGGTGAGTCCCTAAGCAGTTACAGTTCCATTTTACAGATGAGGAAGGAGAAACAGGAAAGGTAAGTAACTCTCTGAAAGTTACTGAAGACGTTCGTGACCGAGTTAGAAGTAAGGCCGGGTTGCCTTTGGCTTTAATTCTTGATTACCACCTCCTCGGAGTTTCCGTTTCCACCCCCATGAGGATCGTGTATCTTTAAGATGAGGGTGAGAGAACACGGTGCCCTTGCCCCCTTTGCTTCATGTATGTTTAGCCTTCTGAAGTTTCATTTGAAGTCTGTAGATGTTAAATGAATTCCTAGGTAATTCCTGGGAAAGAAGGATGCCAAACCACTTACGGGCTAGTAAAAAACCCCGTCCATTACAGTCTCGAAGCCGAGTGCTCACTTTCTGTTTCCAGCAGCTTCCAGTAAGTGGGCCCACGTCATACGCACTGGCCCTGGCGAGCATAGCATTGTAGGAAGCACTGCCATATTTGATTGAATTTAGCCATCCTGGAATGACGTCTGTATGAAGTCGTCTCTTGCATTACTGTGGCCTTTATTACTGTTAATGCATTCTGACATTACAGGTGTAGCCTTGGCTCTCCCAGAAAGGGCAAGGCTGCTCTTACCGGGCTTAAGAGCAGAATTCGTGAACCTGTTATGTAGTGAAACGGGTGTTCACATTTAGTTAATAAGCAGAGTAAGGGAAATGCTTTTATATAAAAGATAGCCAAGAGACATAGACCTCTCCTCCTTCCTCATCCAGCATTGTCTCAAAAAGTAGATCAGTTAGTATTATTCTCCAGCAGAAAACTAGGGTCAGTGGATAGAAGGTTCATGAAAGTAGATTTTAGCTCTGTTTCAAGAAGGACTCCTGAAAAGGAATTGACAGTCTTTTAAGAGAGTGAGTTCTCTGTTCATTATAAGCATTATAAGCATTCTAGTGGAGGCTTGCTAGTCATGTGTCAAGGTTGTTGAAGACGGAAGTCCTAGGTCATGTATGGGACCAGATGGCTGTCCTTGTCCAAGATTATAACTGCAAAAACAACATCTTTGCTTGTTGTTCTTGTTTTTTTAAGTGCCTGTTATTCTGTGTAGACTCAGTGAAGGTTAGTAACTTGTTCAGTCGCTGAGTTGTGTCCGACTCTTTGCGACCCCACAGACTGCAGCACGCCAGGCTGCCCTGTCCTTCACCATCTCCTAGAGCTTGCTCTAGCTCATGTCCATTGAGTCGATGATGCCATCCAGCCATCTCATCCTCTGTCGTCCCCTTCTCCTCCTGCCTCTATCTTTCCCAGCATCGGGGTCTTTTCCAGTGAGTTGGATCTTTGCATCAGGTTGCCAGAGTGTTGGAGCTTCAGCTTATTTAATCTTTGGCTTCCTATTTCTTACTCTTACTTGAATAAAAACTGTTTCTGTTCAGTTCAGGAAAACTACCCTCTCTGCCACCTTCTTGGAATAAGTCATTCTGGGTAGCCACACTGTTTAGATGCCCATTGAGAGCCATATGAAAACAAAACATGTAAAACTTTTAACTGGAAATTAAAATGGGTTATACGCTTTCTCTTGCTTTATAAGGTAGAGTATCTAAGACTATAATTTAATCCTGATGACTCAGTATCATCATTTTAGATGTAAATGTTTATATTGTATTTTAAATGTAGCTGTTTTCCAAACCTGTTGAAATACAGATCTGTTGTGTATTCGCTCCTCCTCTGAATGACTCCGCCTATGCCAAATGACCCCAGACTGATAACTTTTTGAGTTTTCTGTTTGCTTTTTATAGACGAGTCTCTCCTGACATTTGTTGCTAGGCTTTTTTCACTATCTTGTCTTTGTTCTGCGAGTATTTCTTGGCTGTCTGGCTTGATTCTCCTTTCTCATTTGCAGTTTTTAATCTTCTGTGATTTGGACACCAGATAACTAAGCTTCTGTATGAAATAGATAGTAAGTAGTGTGAATAGAGCTTTGCTATGTGTAATGTATATGGAATTTATTTCTTTTTTTGGCAGCAACAATGTCTTCTCCCTTCCCCTCTCTCCTTCCCCATCTTTGTTGGCTTTCTCCTATTTCTGGCTGGATGAGATTGGAGAGCTGAGCTCTGGAATAGCTCCAGAATAGCTCTGGGTCTGGTCCCTGACCCTCACCCATGTCCCTGGCCTAGGTGGCTGCCTGATGGAATCAACTTGGAAATTATAAAATGATGTGGCTTAGAGGGTCCAGAAGGCCATCTATTCAAGCCCTTCTTTTATAGAAATGAAGGAATCCGAGGCACAGAGCGGGGGTGTGAGGGGCCCGGTTCGAGGACACGTGCACATCAGGACTGGACTCCAGGCGCAGGTTTCTGGCCCACTTTCTGGCCTGCCTCTCTGCCACCTTCTGTTCCCAGCCATCTTTGAGCAGAAGGGGTATGAATGGGGAAATAGAGGGTTTGCATAGGAAAATACTTTGCTGGCTGTGGGCAGGTTGAGAATTAAAGTACATAAATCAAAAAAGGCTTCTGTTTGTTGCAGTGTTTGGCTGTGTTTGCACTCACCGCTGATATTGATACTGTAGGAGAAGCTTTAATCCTTTCATTCAGATTTACAAGAAATGCTGTTTCCTTTCAGTTTAAAAAAAAAAGTCCAAGAGAGCATTTGATTTAAGGAACCAAAACTCTAGAAAATGTATCCGGGAGTCCTCGTCAATTTGGGGCATAATGAAATATAAAAAATACTCAATAAAAGCTCCTTTATTACTTTAACTGTTTAAATGTGGAGTTTTTAGCCATCAGGTTAATGTTTTGGTATCATTTTTTTATTTGATTGTGAGCACTTTTCCAGGTAGCGCTGCCACTCGAGCACTAATCAGATTCCCACAAATGAATGGTGCTAGCTGCAGCCTGACATCACCGCGTTTTTGCTTCGACATTATTTTATTTGGTTTTCCTGTAAAAGTTAATAATTCTGTGTCCATGTGTTTAAACAGGCAAGAAGAGAGAGAAAGGACAGTGAACAGAAAACGATGAGCGACGTCTCAGGACTCTGGCCAAATTGAGGAGATGTAGGGATTTTTGTGATTTTAGTCTCTCACCCTAGCACGAGTTAGGTACGGAGAATCAAGATTGCACAGCAAGATGGTGATTCTTAATCTTTCCTCTCTGTTCCCCAGACAGAGTGGGAAGGACTTAGAAATGAGTTGCCATTGATCTAAAGGAGAAGGAGGGTGCTCAGTAGAACCGATCTCGTGATGGTGAGAACTGGTTAAATCTTGCATTAATTGTAAGTAAAATACATGTAATTTTAGATGACTGAGATTGCTAAGAACATCAGAGGTAGGACAGGAAGACTTTCCTTTTTATCTTCCCATTAGAGGTAGGAGACCCTCATGGCCGAGATGGCTCTGGTGTCTGTCTATTAATAATAGGCCTCTGCAGAATTGTTTATTTTTTTGAAGGTATGTTTGTTTGTTGCAAGCTGTGGTTGTTTATGGTGTTTAGTGAAAGGTTACTGAACAGTTCAGAGCCACAGTGATTACCATTTAATTCCTTCTATGTGCTACGGATTTCTTTGCTCAGCTAAAAATTTCTAAATTGGTTTTGTCAGAGGAGGCAACTAGACTGGTACCTCTCTGTCTCTCTCTCTCTTTTTAAAAAGTATTTATTTACTTTCCATTTTTGACCACACCATTCAGTACATGGGCTCTTAGTTCCCTAACCAGGGATGGAATCCCTAACCCCTGCATTGGAAGGTGGAGTCTTAATCACTGGGCAACCAGGGAAGTCTCTTGATTCAGATTCTCTTCCAGATTTGCATCTTGGTGCTAAAGACAGTCTGAGGGTACAAATCCGATCATGGGTACAAGAATCAGTCCTGTGGTCTTTATCTCAGTGCCTCTGAAAGCTGTGTGAAATAAAGGTGACTCACTCATCCATGTCAGGGGCGTGGCTTGTCTTGCTCTCTGTACTGTCCTCATTGTGTGGACAAGTTACTCCTGAAGACACCTGGAGCCGTGTGGCCTATGTTAGATACACCTTCTTAGACAGTTGAACTGGCCGTCAACTTATTTCACGCGGCTGTGAGGCACGTCTGCCGTCACCCCCCCTTGCTGCCAGAGCTGGTTCCCAGACTGTACCATCTTGGCGGGTGGCTGTCCCTGGGCCCTCCAGGGGCCACTGTGCTTGTGAAGAGGGCAGCTTTCCCCTGAGAGGAGCTGATTCCACTTGACCGTTTTTGTCATCTTACTGTAAATTTGAAGATTTTTGAGTGCCAGCTTTCTCTCTTATGCATCATACTTTTGGAACTCTTCTAGTTTTTCCCTTAGATCACAAAAGAATCTAAAATAATAGCAGGAAGAATCAAGATTTGGTGGTCTTAGTGTGTGTGCATGCTCAGTCATGTCTGACCCCATGGACTGTAGCCCTCCACAGTCTTCTCTATCCATAGGATTTCCCAGGCAAAGTACTGGAGTATGTTGCCATTTCCTTCTTCAGAGGATCTTCTTGACCCAGGCTTTGAACCCACGTCTCCTGCATTGGCAGGTGGATTCTTTATCCATGCACCACCTGAGAAGCCCCTGAATGAGCATGGCTGTGTTCCAGTAACATTTTATTCATCGACACTGAAATTCGAAGTTCATATGATTTTCACATGACTTCTTTTGATTTTTGTTTTTCTTAGCCATTTAGAAGTGTAAAACTGTTCTTACAGACTTGTGATTGCCAAGATGTGGGGAAGGATGGACTGGGCGTTTGGGATTGTTGTTGTTCAGTCACTTAGTCATATCCAACTCTTTGCAATCTCATGGACTGTAGCCCACCAGGCTCTTCTGTTCTTGGAATTCTCTGGGCAAGAATACTGGAGTGGGTGGCCATTTCCTTCTTCAGAGGTTCTTCCCGACCTAGGGATTAAACCCCTGTCTCTTGCATTGGTGACCTGATTCTTTACCACTGAGCCTTAATTGATCACTTTTTTCTGCTTATCAGGGTATCTAAAGACAATTTTAAGGCTACCCACGTGTCATTTCCAGTTCTTTTCTTGCTGTCTTTTCGGATTCGAACTGTTTCTAAGCTGTGACTGCTTCTTTTTTGGTTTTCAGATCTTTATTTGTTTTTGGTTGAGCTGAGTCCTCGTTGAGGTGTGTGGGCTTCTCATTGTGGTAGCATCTCCTGTGGCGCACAGGCTCCAGAGCCTGCAGGCTTCAGGAGTTGTGGCATTTGGAGTCAGTACTTGTGGCTCATGGGCTTAGTTGTCCTTTGGCATGTGGGATCTTCCTGGACCAGAGATCAAACCTATATCCCCTGCATCAGCAGGCAGAATTCTTAACCACTGGACCACCAGGGAAGTCCTTAAATCTATTTTTTAACATTTAAACATGTTTAACATTTTTAACATGTTAAAAAATGAAAAATTGTCTTTCTTCAGTTTCCTTGTAGGATGTCTGGTAGGAGTGCCATTTAGCGACTCCTCAAAGTTTCAGTTTTGTGCTGTGTGGAGGGTGATGCTCGACAGCATTTCCTGATCCAGAGCTCATCTTTCTTGGAATCCAGGGGCCCATCTTGTTGCTCTCAGAGCAGAAGGTGCTTAGCGATCATGCAGGGACCTCGCCCTGCACCACCTGGTGGTCACCTAGTCAGCGTCTCACCCCCAGTGATGGCTCGATGCCCAAAGGTGTCACTGTCCATGATGCAACCTCTCTTCGCCCCCTTCCTAATCATCCCACTTCTCAGTAGCGCGTGACTAGAGAGAGCTTCACACCAGGGTCCATCTGGCCCGACTTCAAAAGAAGTGGGAACTGAGGTTCTATCTGCTGAGCACACGAAGGTGCTGGCGTTTAGAAGTAACCTTTGGAAAGCATCAGATACAACTTGTGGTGGGGAGAAAGGTACTAGAAAGTAGAGGCAGCAGTGTCGTTAGGAAGGTGCCAGGCACTGGGAGCCACATATTTTTAGTGTTGGAGTCACCAGCCACTGCCACCGAGTGAGCTCACAGTCCTCTTCAGGAGCATCTTGGACACTGAGTCATTACATTCCTTTGGAGTGATTCAACTCAACAGCTTGACACCTTCATTAATTTTACAACATGAAGCCTGGGTGCTCTCTGCTTCCTCTTTAACAGTACAGGGGAATTAGAAGAATATGGGAAAAACAGCAAGGGAAACTGGAAGAAGGAGCAGTCAAGAAGCTGCTGAAAGACAACATGTGAGGAAATTGAACTCTTTGCCTTTTCTCGGTATCTCCTGGGACTGAGCACCCAAAGCTTGCCACCCGTCGCTGGCACACACAAGCCTTTTTCACTGTTCTGGCACGCCGGCTAACGTGCCGACTCGGAGCCAGCTCGTTTTGCCTTCTCTGCTGAGGTCACTGCTACCGTGATCCGTGTATAATGGCATTTTCCTCCTCTTTTCAGTATGGAGGCTATTACGGTTTCCTCTCTAAACAAGACTTCAAACAATTTGCTGCCAGTTGGATTTCAAAGCCAAGGAAAAGGCAAATGTCATCCTTTTTTTCTCTCCTCTTTGGGTAACTGCTTTGTTGGTTGCATCAAAAATTAGAGGGGCTGCTCTCTAAATTCAGGTGGGGATGCATGGGGACAGGCATTTAAATTTGCTTTTCTTTCTCCCCAAGGAGAGAACCCTTTTCCTTCTCAACCTTTCCTAAGAAGGAACTTTGATCTCGTCATCCCAGAAAACAAGGGTTTTTATTTTCCTCACAGCGAGCGTATGTACTACCGCGCTTTCTGTGGCGTGGTTCCGGTCGCCCTCCACACAGGCAGCTCTGCGTGTCAGCTCTGCTGCTGGAGCCCCAGCTCCCTTTGCTCTGCAAGTTGGCACCCAGAGTACTTTCCAAGTCACCCTTGCCTAAAATCACTCTCAGTTCAGTTCAGTTCAGTCGCTCAGTTGTGTCCGACTCTTTGCAACCCCATGAATTGCAGCACGCCAGGCCTCCCTGTCCAGCACCAATTCCACCTGATACTAAATAGTGCCTGTTGCCTTCCACATACATTTCTGGAAGAACTGATTTAATAAAATAACAAAACCACCAACATTCTGACAAGCAGTTTATGCAATATTTTTAACTAGGGCCAAGAAGAAAAATTTAAACACAGATATTTCATTCGAAGGGTAGTTATTGTGCATATGATGTTGCCACCTTTCATAAAGGCTGCATATATCAGTGTTTTTAAAGTCAGACTAAGGTCAGTAATGCGTGCTGTGGAATTCCCTAAATGCAGATTTACACAATAGGCCTCCACACATATTGTGTTCTATCATGTCAACTCACGTGCACTCCTACCAGAGATCTTTTATTTCTTTAATGCAAAAAACAAAAGAACAGAGTAAAGTAAAACAAAGGAAATTAGGGCCCACGACTTAATTAGTATAGGGTTGTAACCCAAGTCAACAATGGGAAGGACACAATGACAAAAAGCAGGAAATTCCAAGTTGAAAGAGAGGCTCTTTCCTTTAACTCCTTGAGAGCCAGGGTGCTTGCAAGCGCACTGCTCACCCAGGTGCAGGAGGCTGGCTCAAGTACAGCTCAGTGTCTTTATTTTTGAACTTCCTGGCTTTTTGTTGACTTTCCCCCCTCCTCTCCCCCCCAACCCCCATGTAAACGAAAGGTACCTTTGCATGTGCGTGTTAATTGTAGATAAACGGGGGGAAAGTACCTCTCGATTTTGTAACCCTCAGAGAAGGAGAAAGAGGGGGGGAAATTTCCCTGTCACTGTCATCTGTTCATTTTTTAATGAGCAATTTTAAAAAATTGAAAATAAAAGAGGAAAATGAATAGGTGTTGAACCAGCCCGTGATATGTAAATGCCAACTAGTAATTACCTAAAACCTCAATTTTCATTCTGTTTCATCTTGCAAAACATTTCATTTTCCCGGAGTGAAAACACTTGGTCGGGGCTCGCACGAGGCAGCGGGGCGGCCGCCTCCTTCGGCCTGCGCGCCCGCCGGCCCCGGCTAGGGGGCACTTTGGCTCCGCGCTGTGGTGGCCTCGGCCACGACCAGCTCAAGGTTATTCCCCTCTTGCCATTCCGGCGGCTCCGCTCCGCGCGGTCGTGGCGCCCCTCCCCCCACTCACACTCGTCTGGTTTCGGGGAGCCTCGTGCCTCCTTGTCCTTGCGGAGGATCATAGGATCGTATTGAATTTTGGCTGACCGAGCCTTCCTCTGCATATTAACTTTCCCCTCTTACCTGCCCGCTAGACCCTCGGCCTCCCTGAGTTGCATTTCACACCCTAAGAGCAGCTCTTCGCCAGGCTCCCTCTCTCCCTTGGCGATTTCAAACGCAGCAGTCTCTATATTCCGTTTTATTGCTGCTGTTGCTGCTTTTTCCTCCTCTAGTTTTGGAGGCTGGGGGTGGCTCTTTTTGACTGCTGCTCTCACACACGTGCTCTCCTGCCACATTAGAAGGGTGATTCCGACGTGTCTTTTTTGCATGCTCCTAGATTTTTCTCTTACTCTGGTTTAGGAGCTGTATTTGTGCAGCATCTTGGAATGTGGTTGGGGGATACCCCTGTTTCCGGACTGGTTGCCTCCCCCGCTCCCCAGCCTGTTCCCTGCTGGAAAAGAGAGTACGGAGAAGTGAGAGCAGTGAGCCTGCTCAGGACCCTTAGCTGTAGGTCAGAGAGGTTTCTGGATGCAGAAAACCAGAATTATGTTGTCCTAGGACCCTGGATCTGAGAGCGCTCTGCCTGGAATCTCAAGGAACACGGCCTCTTTAGTGAGATATATGGCTTCATAATTAGCCCGTTGCATTTTTTCACGAGTGCTAGCATCAGCGTTCTACGATGTGTTCCTCTGATTAACAGCTGCTTTGCAACTATTTCCTTGTGCCACCGATGACCATATTTGTCAAGGAACTCCTGACAGAGTACTGATTTCTTACTAAAATGCAGTGTTTCCATTTGAAGAGGGTTCTCTCATTCTAGGCACTGCCCGGCTTTCCCAGTCACTTCTTGTAAAACCTTGAGTTGGCTTTGGTCTAACGCTTGTTAACAGGATTCGGGGTATCTATCTACTTTAAAGTATGCGCGTAGGAACCTTTCGCAGGCAGTTTAATCTTCTGAGCCGTGCATGTGTAGCGCTGCAGTGTTGGAATGGGGTTTTAAGTCCGCCTGTCGATCATTTTCTCTTGCCCTCTAGTTGTGATCTCTCTGGGTGAAAAAGGACTTGGCTTTGGTTGTTAGTGTCATTAATTTTAGACTATTTTTAATATTTTAAAATGGCTAATGAATGCTCACATTTTTGGGAGATAGATATGCGTGTTGCACACAGGAGTGCAGAAGTTGGTGACATTCCAAGTAAGTGTCACTGGAGACAGCACATCAGGTTCACATGTCAGGTGCAGAGTGCTCAGGCTCCCTCCAACCCCAGGTTCATTGTTAGGCAAGCTCTGTTCTCCCTTCCCCCGTGTGCAGAAAATACCGCGTGCGTTCTGAAGATGATAGTGTGCAGATCTTTTGTAGGAGAGTGGAAAGCATCTAGGAAGCATCGCTTCAGTGAGGACTGTCAGGAACCTCGCTGCTTCTCACCAGGGATTACTTACCCTACACAACGCATTTAACAGCACATAGTTCATTGTAGATAGCCCCTGAGTATACTGTATTCTATTGATTTATACAGTTACAAATCCTGGTCTCTCACACACAAATCTCTCTCAATTGGCCAATCATCTTGGATCCAAAGGTGTTTTTCAATCTGAAGTTCCCTCTTTTTCCCTGGGCTGCTGGCAGTCACTCCAGTGGACCCACTGCCAAGGCAAGAATTTGCTCCTCCTCTTTGCACCCGGGTTTTATTTCTAGCTTTATGTGATAAACAGAGTAAAATCATCAAACTTTCCTAAAATTGCAGAGTCGATGGTGACAGGATGGTTTTGTTTTGCTTTTTGAGAGAGGGAGGGTGAGACACAGAGCATTGGGTCACAGGAATGGGGTGATGAGAAACTTTGCTTCTGTTTCCTTCTGAGTTTGTCATCTTTATTTTTATGAGACCAGCTACTGGTAATTTGCCTTGCGCTCATTAAGAATGCTCGGGGTGCAAGAGAAGGGGAAAGGAGGGCCAGTTCCGTGTCTCTGAGGGACTCAGCAGCAAGTGGTCTCCATGATGCCATCGGAGCTTTTCACCAGGATTCTCCCTGGCTTGCTGCACTCCTACACTGGGCGCAGTAACGTTCCCGCCTCCGTTTTACATCTGTGACATTGAGACGGAAGGTTTGGCCTGAATTTATGTAATTTAGTTGGGCACAAATATAACCCATGAATAGTCACATTCATCTCCTAATTAGAAAATCAGACGATAATACAGGACAGGCTGCAGGCACCCCGTCATTTCATCCGACAAAAGGGTGTTGTGTCTGTCCGACCTCCGCCAAGGGAAGAGCCCTTGAACTGCTCTGTGAAGTTAATGAAAAGTGTCCAACAATAGTTGAATGAAAGATGCAAACTGAGGACAGCGTCCGTTATCTAGGCGTGTTCAAACCTTTGCATTATGGGGGAAGGTTTGGAGAAATCTTCTACCATCTATGCGTGAATCATAGGGCTTGTAAAATTCTGTGTTGGACGGGCTCTTCCCCACCTTATTGAAGTGCCAGGTCCTTATGAGGAGAGAGGAGAAGAGTGAAGAGAAGCTGGAGAAATAGCTAGTGAAAGGAGAGGCATTCCTGTATGTCCAGCTTACATGGATGGAGCTGCTTATCTGGGTATCTTTCTTCTAAAGCCCATTATGTTGAAGCTGTTAGTTTGGATGCTTTATATTTTTGCACCTGGTGTAGTGATACCAGTGCTGTTAAATATGCGATTTGCCTGTCGCCTGCATTTTCCTACAAAGATCAAGAGGGACATAAACAAGCCCCAGATATACTTTATGTAGGTGTTTGGCAGTATTATGTTATATGGCTTGAAATTAGTGAATGGGAACTTTAAAAGAAATTGTTCATATTTTTTGCAAGTTTGAAGTGTGCCGGGACTTTGTCAAATTCCCGTTAAAATAAATACGTCAATTTCACCTCCCTTCCAAATTCATTTATCTTGCTTTTTTAAAAGGTGTTTTCTACTTTACCTGATGTTTAAATTGGATTCTCCCGTTTATGCTGTTCTTTGCTGTATCCCCCACGTTTTTCTTAAATGAATTACTAATGACAGAGCACTCCATCATTCCCTCTCTGCAGCCACTTTAAGGAAAGCATGGTGATCTAAACCTTTTAACCTATTAAAGATGATTTTCCCCAATTGAATCAGACCCACCACAGGTGTAATAACTAATCATTTAAACTACACCTGCTATTATGTATTTTTAAGCCATTATGCGTGTTGGATAGATGATAATTCATGTTTATTGCATTGTCCGATGGATCCGTTTTGCCTACACCAGGCTGATTAATGTATTTAAAGAAATAAGAGATGCAATTTTTAAAAAAAAAAATTGATGGAATGCGCCAAGCACTGCATTGAGTGCACCATTAAACCCATCAGAACTTTGCTCTCTGACCAGAAATGCATATACCAAGGACTGTATTAAAAAAGCAAGGTGAAACCTGTGCGTTTTAGTGGTGGGATTCTGTTATCTTTCTCTGTCATGGAAAATTTTGGAAGGATGAAGGAAAGGTTTATGCTTCTACCAGTGAACGTCAGGAGCTGTGCCATTGGCATCTCTGGCTTAAGACCTGCCTGCCCACAGTTCCTCTGACACCTGGGATCCATCCCAGGGTGTGTGGAGCCTACAACATATACAAATGGTGTTCTTGTCTTGTATGTTGAAGGCGTGTTTTTTCTCCAGGTGAAGAGCAATTAACCCTAAGACACCTGATCTGGGCAGATGGGCCTTGAGCCCATGGGACCTGGGATGGTGCAACTGTCCACCTAGTCCAAGGCCAGCCTCTCTTCCTGTTTTTCTCCTTCACCACTTCCTCCTGGCTCTTAGCTGCTTTCCTTTTCTTTTTGCCTTCTTTTCTGTTCCATCTCCTCTGCTCATCCATCACCCCCTCCTCCTCATCATCTCCCTCCTTCACTCCATTCTGTTTCCCTTTTCTCTCTTCTTTCTTCCCCTGTCCCATCTCTTCATAAGAATGCAGCCATTTTGATGATGTTTGTCAGATTTTTCTCTATTTGGATGCAACCTGAGCGGCTCGGGAGTGAGTATGTAGTTTTGGGGTTCTAGAATCCTAAGCATCGATTTCTCTTTCATCCAGGACCGATTGGTTATCACTGCAGTTCATGATGGTAGTTAAAGTGTTCACAGTGTTGGACAGATTCTAATTATCCTTAAGGAATGCTCCTGTGTCTTATCGCTGACAGGTCCAAATTTGGGAGTTGGGGATACCTGACTTCGTCCTTGGGGGAGAGTGTCTGATGCAAGCCTCCTGTGGAGGGATCACAGGGGAAATACATCAGGGGTTTGCCCTGAATTTTTTTTTTTCCTTTCTGATTTATCCTCATATCTTTTGTTACCAAAGAGGTGTATCTGGTCCCATGATGAAGTTCATATAAAATACGAAGAAGATATTTGTAGCTTGTATTCCATTTGTAGTCACAGTACTTTCTGTTTGAATCTCTGTTCAATTGCTGCCTTAGTTTGAAAAATCTTAGAAAACTTGCTTACATTTGGCCCCTTAGAAATTTTTTCTTTCAACAACTTATGTGCAAACTTCAGGGTCTGTTGACTTTACCTGTACCTGGAAACTAAGTGATTCTTTTGGTTCTGATGAGATCAATAATGCCAGTCATTTACAGTGGCCCCTTTCCTATGGGGGCAGGTTGGCATTTCCCACCCATCAGACTAGTGTCAGGGGTGGAGAGCAGACAGGTGGTGTGCAGGCACACGCTTTGTGTTCACTAAGTAATTTGAAGGTTAATACCATCCATAGTTTTCCTTCCACCCTCTGTTTGGCTCATTTGTAGATGTGTAGATTTCTTTAAATAATATTATTTCCAGAGGTAAGTAGATAATCTTTTAGTCTGTCAGCTTTTAGCCATGAAACCCTAAACTTTGTGCTTTGAAGGCTCTTTAGAATTTGGCTCCATTGCATAAGACAGACAAGTGTGAGTGGCTGTGACTTATGTAAGTCTTCCCAGCCAGTGGATGCTCACTGCTTTGCCTGGTTCTGTAGTGGCAGCCTGGTCTCTTCCCTTCAGATGCTAACAGTGTGGCTGGGGAGGCAGCCTGAACATTAGAAGACAGTAGACTTGTGTCTTCAGCTATATGGCACTCACCAGCTGCACCAAAGATTTGAGGAGAATGAGGAGATCAGAGATGGCTTGCTTATTCAGGGAAGACTTCGAAGAGTTAGAACAGCCTATAGCAAGCCTGGGCTGCTGCTGCATGTGCAGTGTTTACACTGGTAGAGGCTGGAAGGGAAGGCCTAGAAAAAAGGGCGTAGCATGGACACAAATGGAGTGACATGGGTAAGTGTGGCCAGAGAGGGCTCTCTGCTGAGGAGTGTGAAGAATCAGCTCGAACAGGGAGACCAGGAAATGATTATTGGGGGTCTTAAAAGCTGGGCTGAGGGGATTAGATTTGATAGAACCAGATATAGGAAGCCAGTGATGGTAGGGAACCAACCGAGTCTTTTATTTAAGCAGATTTTACATGTGAGAAATAACCGGTTAATTTGACCCCAGTATTGCGCTTATTTCTATGGACCTGGGGTAAACGTGTAGGATTCTTAATTTTGAAATGTAGACTGTTGACGTTTCCTCCTTTTCTTTGTTTTATCTCCCCTACCAGATTGCCACAGCAGTGAAGTTTCTACAGAATTCTCGGGTCCGCCAGAGCCCACTTGCAACCAGGAGAGCGTTCCTTAAGAAGAAAGGTACAGGTTCCCCGTGGCTGTGCCCAGTGGCCTACAGAGAGGGGCTGGGACGGGCGGACAGCAGCTGCTGTACTGCTGAAGGTCTCCTGTAACTGCCCCACTGGTGTGGGAGTGGGGGTGAGGGAGGCCCCCAGTGGGAATGATGCTTCTTTTCTTACAGTAGAGCAGAGATGTGAGGATTCAGGTAATTGAGCGCTAGATGTAAGGCCAACGAGTTGGCCCAGGGCAGCCTGGCATCAGCTGTGTTCAGCAGCAGAAGAGGCCCAGGGAGAAGACTGGGGAGGACTTCTGCCCTGTGTTCTGTTCTTCTGATCATGGCCATGGCTGCAGAAAGACTGGCCTTAGGTTATGAAGTCAGCTGCCTCAGTAAAGAATGAGAAAGAAAGAGATGAATGAAGGACGAAGGAAATGAGATGACTAAACAAGGTCAGGTTAAGGTCAAGTCTGGGGTCAGTCTGATTTACAGATTGAAGTGGTAAATTACTAGTTTTATGGTATTTCTGTAAGCAGGGATTAAATGGATCTTGACAAATTCAATATTGTCTGAAGCAGACAGAATCTCTTTTGGTTTTATTGAAATTTAAGATATGTTTCTTTTTTGTGAAATATATATTAAAAAAAAAAACCCTATCAAACAAAGAAATTAGATACTTTGCATTCTTTTCATTCTTTGCATGTCTAATTTTCTGGAAAGCTAGAAAGTTGTTTAAAGGCCCTTAAACATTATGTGTGAGGGGAAGTGAGTTATCTCTGCTCTCCCTGCCCCTTCTCAGCCCAAACAAGACTCTTTAAGGAACTGGAATGTTGGTCTCAAAATTCTGGGTTTTTAGCTTAAATCAGTGGCTGAAACGGAAGAGGGCGTGGCTTGGTGGTGTTTCCTAGGTCTGCTCCATGGTATCCCACTGAAGTGATGCTTCGGACCATGTAAAACCAGGTCCCAGGGCTGCGCTTGCAGGGTTAGGGCGGGATCAGCCTAGAGGCAGCCTCAGGGCTGATCCCTGTCTGTGATTGAGTTGATGAGGGGCACTTCCTGGCGGCATCCTGGTTCCCCCCACCCCCAACAGTAGGAGATTATTAAAATTTGGAGTGCACTGGTTGGCCCTTCCACTCCACAGCCATCATGCTGTAAAAGAGTTTTTCCTTGAAATATGTGTACCTATGGGGAGTAATTAATCATAAAAGCTCAGGGGTTTCAGCTCTCTCATCAAAGCATTGAAGCTGGGGAAAGCTGAGCCTAAAAGCTGTGCTGATTACCCGGGGTAACCTGAGACAAAATCCATAGTTGCCAAGAGATCCTTTGCCCAGTATATTGTGCAATATTATAACTGCCTGATCTTCTCCTCCACTGACAATGACCAGTTATTCCTCATTTTCTCTCAAACGCAGCTGGGCTAGAATTTCATTTGCAGAAGGTATTTAGAGCAATTTAGAGACAAATGTCTCTGGTGTTTGCTCGGCACTTCCCCACTGCAGGCTTTGCTGAGCAGTTTGAGTATCAGGAGCTCCATCTAATCTGTTTAATTTTAATAAATCCCTGACTGGGAGAGGGAGAGAAAAGAGAGAGAGAGAGAGAAAGTCTGGGCCAAATAATACTTCTTTTGACTTGGTCGGCTAATAATTACTGTAGAAAACTGTCCTGTACAACTATCATTTGTTGCTCCTTTAAAAACCAACGACCATCATTTAATTAATTTAGCTCAGACTGTTTGCCCTGTGCTGAGAACAGAACAGACAAAACCCCTGCCCTCTCAGAGCTTGAGTTCTACCAGAGGAAGGCAGACAGCAAAAGAAGAGACAAAACGTGGTTTATCAGATGGCAAGTTCCATGGAGAGGAGTGCCTGGGTGGTGGGCTGGAAGGAGCTGGTGCCGTGTGGGAATGGATTGTGCTTCTCAACGGGGTGATTAGCAGGTGTCCCTCGGGGAGGGTGACATGTGAGCGAAGACCTGGAGGAGATGAGTATTTGTTGTGGGCGGAATTCCTTCTCGATCCTGACTGTGGTTTAGAGTTTTTAGAATGTTAGGCCGCAGGAAACCAGAGAGGCATCCTACCTTTCTTCCAAAGAGAGTTTACCCCGCACTTAAACTGGAGTCCGAGGACTTAATCACCCACCTCCATTATCGTCTAAAACGCTGCTTCAGTCAGTAATTACCTATTTCCAAGTTGAATCCCAATAGAGTAAGTTCTGGCAGGACCTTTTCTGGGCAGAGAATTCCAAGGTTTGATGGGCATCTGGGGAAGAAGAGCCCTCTGTGGATTTAAACTTCACTTTTCACATTTCCCGTTCTCAGGGTCAGGTGTACACAGATCACGTTCACAGAGCTTGGTACCATTTCCGATGGGGTGAGGGAGGAGGGGATCTTATAAAGGAGTGAGCGTGTGCCCTGTCCCTAACAGTAGTTGAGAAGGAAAGGGAGTTGGCTCTGTGGTCTTTGGGGGCCGGGAGTGCGTCTGGAGGGGAGGGACCAAGGTCCTGGCTTCCTCCAGTCCTGTCTCCCACAGGACTCGCTGCAGTGCAGGGTTGGAGCACTGGGTTTGGGGAGCTCACAGCTACTGTAGTCTTGGCTTTCCTAGCAAATGTCACTTCAGGGAATTGCAGTGGAGCCCTGTCTTGAATTATAATCTTGACTTTCTATTTTTTTAATAAACATCTCTTTCCCGAAAAGGCAAATCCAATTTTGTTTTTCTTTTAATATTATTTAATATTTAATATAGAAATCGAGGTCCCTGTAGTGCATGTCACTTCAGTGGAAAATGAGGGTTACTTTAAAAACATCAGCTGAGTTTGTTTTATTGTGAAGCTGCAGCCCTGAGTAGGGCCCTGGTCCCACCTCTGTAACTGACAGGTTAACCTATGCCCTCTGATTTCAGGGCTGGGGAGGCCGGGGGAGCTGATGGCATAGGGTTTGCAAGAGTCTTTTGTGGTTTTGTTTGTTTGTTTGTTTGTTTTTTGTTTCTTTGAGATCTCTTTTGGATGCTTCAGAGTCTGAACATGGAGTCATTAATGAGAAACATGAAGTTATTAGAATCATTTATCATTTTCTTTGAAGCTTGTGCTGCCAGTTTGTGTAATTTACAACATTTCTTTCTTTTATCGGGAATTTCTTTGGATGCAAGAGAAAAGCAGCTGTTCACCTTCAGAGTATTAGAATAAATGTTTTTGTTTTCCGTCCAACCACTTGATTCTGCAGATGACATCAATTGCGGAGTCAGCCACACATGAAGATGATTGGACTGTGTGTGGGGTTTAAGCCCTCATAGAAGGAACGGGTCTATATATAGAAGCAGTTCTTGCCAGGCAGGCATCGTATCTGGGGCTTTAAGCAGGCTACAGTCCAGGAGGTTAGAGTAACTTAAAAACAGCAGTTGGATCAGTCCAGAAAGTTAGGGGCTTGGATGCTGTCATCAATAAGCTTATGTTGATCTGACACCCTGTCCAACTACAAAATGTAGGAGGGTCTGCTTCCAAACACGTTTGGCAAGCTGAGTATAAGTTGGGTAAGAGAGAGGAGCCTGTTCGTGGCGGGTAAAGGGGTAGATGAGATGGGGGGAGGTAGACTTCTCTGTTAGCTTTCTCTCATATATCTGTTGCAAGACAGAGTTCTAGAAAAGAGATGAGTGTCATCTGCTTTCCCATGTGATTTTGCATGGTGAGACCTGGGTGGTGCTGACTGACCCTTTGGCTTACCGTTGTCCTTCTCAAGTGTATAAATCAAGGACTATATTCTCCTTCATCTAATAAATATAAGAGGGCTGGGGGGAAGGTGAAGGAGAACGAATCAGATAAAACACACTATTACCGTGCTTCCTCATTCTAAAAGGTGAAACAAGATCTTATCTCTTCTGTTCCTGGAAGCGGAACCCCCAGTAGCAAAACTGCCTCCTTGCTGGAAATGAACTTGAGGAAGAAACCTGCTGGTCTCAACCTTGGTAGTGGGGTAGAGGTGAAGGGCTTCTCTCACTGGAATATTTTAAGGGGGAGTGAATTCTTACACAGATTTCAATTTAACTCTCTTTTATGACTTTTCTTTTTTATCATTTACGTCCATTTCATGAGGTAGTTTGCATGTCCTTGAATGGAATCTCGTTACCATGAAAGCTTTTTTAGCATTGATTTCATAACAGTCTTAATTTAATAGCTCCGTCATTACTGAGTAGCTCTGGGAGTGGGGCCCTGGCTTTCCAGGTCACTGACCTTTTAATTACAAACCTTGTTCTGATGGCCAGGTTATCGACTGGACAGCTCCCAGCTTGTGCCCCCAGGATGAAAACGAAAATAACTGTTTCCTCCCCCATCTCCAGGAAAAAAAAAATTGTAACCTCATGTGTTTCTAAAATTAATTTTCTCCTTCGGCTTTACTTTATAATTAATTCTTTAATGTGTCTTAGTAAAGCCAGAGTATTTTTATAACACAGTTTTTTTTTCTAGAGCTTGGGTCCAGCGGATAGCGTGGAGGGGGTAGGGATGAAGAGCTTGCCAGCTTCCACCCCATGCTTGATCAGGGCCTGTCTCCTCGTCCTCAGAAACTCCTGCGGCTGAGCTGGAAAGAACAGTTATCAGCTCTGTGAGGGGCCATCCAGCCCTTCTGATTCTTTGCTAAACAGACAGGGATTGCAGCATCAAGATGTAGACGCATTTCTGCACTTGCTGGAATAATTGAACCTTGCCTATCACAGACGGTCCCGTTCTGAGAGAAGACTGCGGTTGGATGAGTCTTCTTACTGAGTCCTAGCTCTCTGCTAGTCATGGGTGACTGAAGGACACAGGGACCTCTGCATGGGGTTCTGCTCAGTTGGGAGCTTAGAGCTTGGGTCCATCTAGATTCTCACTGACAATGAAGGGGGAGAGAAAAAAGGGAGGACAGTGGCCCGTAAGTAGGATGACCACGGGTTCTGGTTTGCCCAGGACTGTCCCAGCTTTAACACTGGAATCCCACATCCTAGCCTGCCCCTCAAAGCCTGGGCAAACAGGTCACCCGGAGTGAGGGCTACTGAGAGAGACCAAAAAGGGTGTTTTGGGGAAGCCAAGGGAAGAAGTCCATTAGCAGTCAGTCCCCGCGAGTTGGTTCAGCTTGCCCTCGAGCAGCATCTTATTCAAGCACTGCCTGATCTCATTGCCCCGGCCCGGCCCTGCCCTGCCCTAACCCGATGGGGGTCCAGTGCAAAGAGCCTCTGGGGGAGCCCGTGCTGCCCTGCGGGTGAGCGAGAAACTGCCAGAGCCAGAGTAGGCCGGGCTGCGTGTGGCGGCCGCCTGCGTCCCGGGAATGATTGAGCATCGCCATCCATCTGTTGTGAGCGGAAGTCTTCCTTCCCTGCCAGTCCTGCATCTGCATGCCCATCACCCGCTGTTCAGGACCAGCTTATCCATCATCCTGACTGGTGTTCCCCCCATCCATTTTCCTGCTCCCCTTGTTATCCACACTTGTCTGGAACTCCGCAGATTTTTTTCAGCATTCAGGATGAGAGCTGCAGCAGCTTGGCTGGCTGATCACTGTGGCCTCCTCGTTCAGAGGGGGAGCCGGTAGCACTTGCTCTCCCCAGACAGCTGAGTCAAGTGCGTTTCTACTCCTCTCCCTGCAGCCAGAGGACGGCTGCACAGAGGAGCTTGAAGGGGAGGGGAGACAGCTCTTTTAGATTTAGTGAGTGGTTTTGAGAATTCTCTGAAAATGAAGAATGACTCCTTCTTTCTTGACTTGGGTGCCTGCAGCAACACTGTGAGGAAAAGCAACGTGACACCGCCATGTACATACAGTACTGTTTTTATTTTTAAAGATAAAAGAAAAAGTTTTTTAAAGCAAGATATGTGCATGGTTTTAAGAATTCAAACAGTGAAGGATAGCTAGTGAAGAATAGGTCGTCCTGCCGTCTCTTGCTCCCGCCCCCGCACCCATCCTCTTTCTGTGTGCAGTCGGTCCCCTACATGTGAGTAAGTTCCGTTCCGAGGGCACTTTCCTGAGTCCAGGTTGTTCTTAAGTCCAACAAAGTTCGCCTAGATGCCCAACTAACACAATCAGCTGTATTATATCATACTTTAATAGGTTTATAATACGTTTCACACAAATAATATGTACATGAAAAACAAGCACAAGAAAAAGCAAGCATTTTTAATCTTTACAGTGCAGCACACTGAAAAGTACAGTCGTACAGAGCAGCATGGCATCCAGGAGCTGGCACACAGGTTTGTGTCTTTGAAAGTTCACAAAGGTTTGTATGTAGGGAACTTCCTGTATCATTCCAAAGTTCTATCCATACAAAAGCACATGAATGTTTAATAACATAAACACCTTTTAAATACAGTGGTAGCATGTTTCACACTTTACCTTATGCTTGCCGTTGTACCTTGGCTTGCATTCTGCTTTAACACACAGGTTTGCCTCATTCTTTTCAGTGGCTGCATAGTACTCCATTGTATTCCTCTTATCATCATTTTTTTGAGTCAGTCCCAAATTAGGGGACATTTAGGCTGATTCCTGTCTCTTGTTTCAGACAATGCATCAGGGAATATTCCTGCCTGTATATTGTTGGACACTGCTAAACATTTTCTGTATGGTACCTAGGCTATGGTATATTTTTCTTAAGATTTCAGGAGACCATGTCACCCCACCCCCCAAAAAAAGAGAACTGTTTTTTAATATAAACATGACCATAGGTAGGGAGAAGGCAATGGCACCCCACTCCAGTACTCTTGCCTGGAAAATCCCATGGACAGAGGAGCCTGGTAGGCTGTAGTCCATGGGGTCGCTAAGAGTCGGACACGACTGAGCGACTTCACTTTCACTTTTCACTTTCATGCATTGGAGGAGGAAATGGCAACCCACTCCAGTGTTCTTGCCTGGAGAATCCCAGGGACGGCGGGGCCTGGTGGGCTGCCGTCTGTGGGGTCGTACAGAGTTGGACATGACTGAAGCGACTTAGCAGCAGCAGCAGCAGCAGACCATAGGTAGAAAGAAATTAATAAGAGAAAAAACACAAACAAATTATTATGAACACTGGGCACAGATTTGTATTCTGGGGACATTCTGGTCAATGGTTACATGAAAAATACTTTTCTTTCTAAAAGAATCTTTTTTTTTAATCTCATTTTTTGAAGGGATGTGGGCTCATAAATTGAATTTTTGATTCAAAATAAACATTCAAATAAATGGAAAGCTTCAGAAACTTGAAAGTGAGTATCTATTTTCAAATGAAGTACAGTCCGTCAGTATTTCCTGGGGATTGATTCCAGAACCTCCGCCAAAGGATATCATATTTGCATATATCCTACGTATCCTCCCATTTAAATCATCTCTCAATTTACTTATAATACCCAGTACAATGTAAATGATGTGTAAATAGTTGCCTGTGTTCAGCAAATTCAAGTTTGGCACTTTGGAGTTTTCTGGAGTTTTTTCCTCGAATACTTTTGATCCATGGTTGGTTGAACCTGTAGATGTGGAGACTGTGGATATGGGGGGCTGCCTGTCATCCCTCAGTATCCAAGCAGGGATTGGTTCCAGGGCCCAGTCAACAATAGGGACTAACAACATCCATGGGGGCTCAAGTCCCATAGTCTACGCTCTGTATCAGGGTTCGACATCCATGGATCCAGCCCACCTCGGGTCATGTAGTACTGTAGTATTTATTGAGAAAAATAAACATGTAAGTAGACTTGCACACTTCAGACCTGTGTTGTTCAAGAGTCCACTGTATTGCTTAGCTTTTTTTTTTTGTTATTGTGGGATGTGATGTGGGTCCTGGGCTGTAGCTTAGGTAATCAGCCTGTATTCAGGGCCTGGTGTGTGCAGAGTATTATTACATTAGGGCTTCATGAAAGAAAAATGAAATACTTGTTTTATGGACGAGAAGCTCATTAGAAGGTGGGAATGGCTTCCGAGTGCTTATCAACTATACCAACGTCTATCCGTGAAACATAGCAGTACCGCAGAAGTGAGCAGACCCTGACGAGGGAGACATGGAGTAGAAGGCTCGGTAGGGCTGTAAGCACCTCAAGGAGGGTGCCCGAGTCTTCTCCTCCTGACATTCTCAGCAGCTACATAGCAGCCTCGGTCACAGGCCAGTGAACAATAGGTTAAGTGATTGGGTGATAGTTAGAAGACATTTACCTGGGAAAGTTTCAAAAGGAGGTCTGTTCTTCATAAGTCCTCAGTTTATTTATTTGTTCAGCCCTGCATACGTGGAAATTGGAGAAGGAAATGGCAACCCATTCCAGTGTTCTTGCCTGGGGGTTCATCCCAGGGATGGGGGAGCCTGGTGGGCTGCCGTCCGTGGGGTCGCACAGAGTTGGACACAACTGAAGTGACTTAGGAGCAGCAGCATACATGGAAAATGGCTTCAGAATTGCTGCTGCTGCTGCTGCTAAGTCGCGTCGAGTCATGTCCGACTCTGTGTGACCCCATAGACAGAAGCTCACCAGGCTCCTCTGTCCCTGAGATTCTCCAGGCAAGAACACTGGAGTGGGTTGCCATTGCCTTCTCCACTGCATGAAAGTGAAAAGTCAAAGTGAAGTCGCTCAGTCGTGTCCGACTCTTAGCGACCCCATGGACTGTAGCCTACCAGGCTCCTCCATCCATGGGATTTTCCAGGCAAGAGTACTGGAGTGGGGTGCCATTGCCTTCTAAATGTTTTACCAATACTCTAGTGTTCGTATAAAGAGTATTTATATGCAGTTCTTTTTGTCTTTAAGTCTTATAGAATCCAGCAAAAGCATTCTTTTCAAAGTTACTTAGGTCAGCAGAACTAAGTTTTGACCTAGGCACTGAGGGAGGCAGTGGATGTAGATGGTCAGAGAACGGGGAAGGGCATTGTTGGTGAGGGAGGCTCACATGGAGACCCATGTGCAGTTAGCTGGATTGGCCCATTGGGTCCTCAAAAAGAAGAGAAATGAGGTTGGTAAGGTGGACAGTGAGTGAGGAGCCAGTGTTAGGGCTCAATGTGATAAATTTAACAGTTGAGAGCACTTTTGAACCAGCTGAAATACTCCATGAGACTGTACTTGAGGACATTACTCCAGGCTCGGTGTGTAGACTGAATTGGCCTGTCGATAGACCAGCTGTGGAGAAGGTCCTGCCAAGTCCTTTGTTAGGTGCAGAGAATCTGGACTTGGAAGGAATAGCAGTAGAAATGGAAATAGAAATGACATATTTATGTGCAGAACTTTGTGGTTTACAAAGCACATAGATGGGTTCTTCTTCACTATAATCTTACATGTGGTTATAAGCAGGTTAATAGATACTTGTTGAATGAATGAATGAATGCATTTAATCTCCCATTTCACAGGTGAGGAAACTGAGGCTCAGAAAGATTAAGTAGTACAGATTAATGGCAGAAATAGAACTAGAACCAAGTCTTATGCCTAGAGTTCTTTGAACCATACCATCTATTTTCTGGAAAGGAAGGACAGAACTACAGACAATGTAGAAAAAGGGAGTAAGCCAGGCTCAGTAGTAGATGAGATGTGTGAGGTGAAGGAGACAGGACCAAAGTTGACCCTCAGGGTTGCTATACTATGTTAAGCAGCTTTACTGAGATATAACTGACGTATAGTAAACGATATACATACTTAATTTGTACAACTATAAAATTTGACCTATGTTTGTATACCTGTGAAACCATTGCTGCAATCAAATAATGAACACATTGGGACTGCCCTGGCAGTCCAGTGGCTAAGACTCTGGGCCCAGTTGAATCCCTGGTTAGGAAACTAGATCCCACATGCTGCAACTACAAGGAACCCACATGCTGCAGCAAAGATCAGAGATCCTGTGTGCCACAACTAAGACCCCATGCAGCCAAAAAAAAGATAACACACCGATCACCCCCCAGATATTTCCTCGTCCTCCTTTGTAATTCCTTCCTCCCTGCCCCAGCATGTGCTGATTCCCCAGTAAGCACTGATCTGCTTTCTTTCTCTACAGATTAGTGCATTTTCTGGAATTCTACAAAAATTTTTGGCTACACTGCACTGGGTCTTCGTTGTTGTGCGAGGGCTTTCTCCAGTTGCGACAAGCGGGGTCTACCCTTCATTGCGATGTGAGGGCTTTTCATTGCAGTGGCTTCTCTTGTTGCAGAGCACGGGCTCTAGGCACCCTGGCTCAGTAGTTGTGGCACACGGGCTTAGTTGCTCCGCAGCAGGTGGTATCTTCCTGGACCAGGGGTTGAACTCGTGTCCCCTGCGCTGACAGGAGAATTCTTATCCACTGTACGACCAGGGAAGTCTGCATTTTCTAGAATTTTATATAAATGGAGTCATGTAGTATGCATCCCGTTTTGGACCTGGCTGTTTTTACTCAGCATAATATAGATTCACCCATGTTGTTACATGTATGAGTGATTCATCCCTTTTTCTTGCTGAATAGTATTCATTTGCTTTGGTTATAACACAATTTGTTTATCCATTCACCTGTTGATGGACGTTGGAATTGTTTCCAGGTTTTAGCTATTAAAGCTGCTCTTAACATTTCTGTATAAATCTTTGTAGACACGTGTAATTCCTTTTCTCTCAGGCAGAACTGAGGGATAGACTGTATGTATCATATGATGGTTACATGTTTAACTCTCTAGGAAACTTCCAAACTGTTTTCAAAAGTGCTTCTACCATCTTCTGTTGTCACCAGTGGTGGGTGAATGTATTAGGGTTTTGAGCCTGGAGGGAAGGAACCTGCAGGTGTTTTATTTGTAGCTTGTCTCCAGTAGCAATACCACGTGACTTTGGAAGCATTCTTTTGGAGTGACTAAATAATCTGTCAGGTTTGAGATACTTCAGCTGGGGAGTCAATAGGGCCTGGACTGCTTGGGTTCCAATCCCAGCTTCACCACTTTCTGTGTAGCCCTGGGTAAAATTCTTAACCTCACTCTGCTGTGGTTTCCTTATCTGTAAAATGGGGTTAATGATAGCGTTTACTGCAAAAGGTTCTTGTAGGAATGAGATGAAAATAGTGTGAGAAGTGCTTAGCAGAGTGCCTGGCACTAAAATCATGGCTTAATTAATGATGACATCGATCAGCAGTACACGTCCTCTTAGAAGGTATATTCTTAATAGGCTATAATCATTTTGCTGTAATGTTATATTAAAAACATAACATTTTATGAATAAATAAAGGGCTACACTGGCATGTGGGAGACCTGGGTTCGATCCCTGGGTTGGGAAGATCCCTTGGAGAAGGGAAAGGCTACCCACTCCAGTATTCTGGCCTGGAGAATTCCACGGACTGAATAGTCCATGGGGTCGCCAAGAGTCTGACATGACTGAGCGACTTTCACTTTCTATGTTAAAAAGATAAACTTGTTGGTATCAGAAAAATCAGGTAACAGGAACCTTTCGGAATTCTGGTCAGAGAGTGATTTAATGTAAGAAGTTGGGCATTTCCTCATTTGTTGAAAGGGCCAAAGGAATGGACACAAAGCCAGGCCTCCAGGAATGACTTCCAGGACATTGAAGGACTCTCTGGGAAGGCTGCTCCCTCTGCTCAGCCAGGAAAGTAAGGGCCCAGGAGGCTACCACTGGGACTTTTGAGTCATACCTGCTGTTCCAGTGGTTAAGAATGCACCTTCCAGTGCAGGGGAGTTTGATTCATGGTTAGGGAACTAAGATCCCATATGCCGCTGGGACACTAAGCCTGCAAGCCGAAACCGAAGAAGCCTGAGCAATGCAACGAAAGATCCCATGTGCCAAAACTAAGACTCGATGCAGCCAAATAGATACTTTTTTTTTTTTTAAAAAGGAGCACACCCTTTTAGCTGTGTTCAGAGATTAGGACATCGGGGCTGCCGCCACTGCAGGGTGTCCCTACATCCACAAAAACAGTGAGTGACGGGACATTGGAATAGGAACTTGACCCTCGCAAATGAAGCTGGAGGCTAGAGATTGGACTGTAGTAGGAAACCATGGTGTTTCTAGTGTTCACTTGATGATCTGCTGATTTTTGCAGCACTCAGAAGTAGCGGATACAGGTCTTTGACCTCATTTCCGCTTTTTAAATCACCTGTGAGTGCACCTAATCCCCAGCTGCAGCTCTAGCCACCGAGGTAAGTGTTGCTGTGGGTGTGCCAGCCTCTCTGACACCAGAAGGCCCACTAGAAAGAAGGGCTGGATGCTGAGTGCTATAAGAGGAGTCCATAGAAGAAAGGAGATTCACAAATGCAGCAACATAGTTGCCCCCAATCAGGTACAAACACACTGACGTCACAAGCCTCTCTCTTTGTTGTTACTCAGTCACTCAGTCATGTCTGACTCTTTGTGACCATATCTTTTTGCTTTTTCATACAGTTCATGGGTTTCTCAAGGCAAGAATGCTGAAGTGGTTTGCCATTCCCTTCTTGGGTAAGAAAGTGGTTTGCCTCTTTCTTACTGAAGGTTTAATAACTTGATATTTTTCAAGCCATTTCCATAACAGCCTACAAAATGAGGGAAACATTCAGTTTGTTTCAAACCATGCTAATAAAAAAGAGTCAGGCAAAAGAGAGTTTGCCTTTCCAGTCTGGAAGCAGGTGGCGGTGGTTTATTTGTAAATCTGAAGTATTTCATTCAACACAGAGCAGACTGTGTGTGTGTTTGAGGGCAGGATACGTTTTTAGTTAACTGTTTTTGAGAAAACCTGGGCCTTTAGTTGTTAAGAAAAGCAGTAGTGATATATCTCCAGTTTGTCCCAGAGATAAATGCTGATGTGTTCTGTATCACATCGCTAGCTTTTCTGAGATGATTTTAAAGGACGTTTGTCTACTAAGGGTAGGTGAGGGAATTTTCACCAGAGGAACTGCGGGATCTGTGGGTCTGTTGGAAAATGTTGGAAGTGGAGACTTCTGAAATTTAACATAAGGTAGAACTTAAGGCTGTCTCTTGAAAAATATTTTATGTTGATTGGACTATAATTAGAAAGATTCTTAATTAACTTTGGATAGTATTCATTCATTAACTAATCCATTGTTAAATTAACATTTTTGAGTCTCTGCCTTCTAAAAATAAATTTATCTGCTGCTGCTCTGTGTGTATATGTGTGTGTGTGTGTGTATTACAGTGTCTGGTTTGTGGAACATAAGTTAGCATGGTGTTAAATGTACTTTTCATTGTAGGTTTGCTGAGTTGGTTAGTCAGCAGCTTTATGTTTTCTCCATCTTTGGAGTAGAGTAACTCACTAAAGGTCCTCAATGAACAGAATGATGGGGTGTACTCTTTCACATACGTGCATGTGCACACACTCACACACATACACACACGCCAGCTTATATTTAACTTGTGCTAAGAACTGAATGACTGTACTGATTTTTCCCTTCCACTTTAAACAGACCTATGTTTGGTTTCTAAAACATTCTGATAGGAGCTATTCTTCTCAGATCTCACCCCTTTCATCAGACAGAAGACGACTTGGGAATGCACTAGTCTCTTACTGTTAATTATTCTTTTTAGTTTTACAGCCCTTTAAAGTAATCTTTCTGTAATTAGATTGTTGAGTAGATTGTCTTTAGTGATAGGGTGGTCTTTAAGTTTTGTGTAGATTTTCAGTTTGTTACATGATTGCAAAAGCTTTCATTCATAAAGTTGAAGTTTACCTTATCATGGCATTTCAGGGGAAAAAAATCATGCCCCTCTGTGATAAATTAAATATCACAACCACAGAAATGTCATCTTTTCAATGAAACCTACAGTGCATAGGAATGGGGCTCTCTTCCACTCCATTTTTGGCTTCAAGCTTTATCTATACTGTTAACCAACAAGAAAAATATTTTACCACCGACAGTGGTGAACCTGTGAAGCTGAAGAACAAAGCCATACCCTCTCCTGCTTTCTGAGTCACAAACAGAATTGTCAATTAAATTATTCTAATTGCAAAATTTGGGGTCTTGGCCAAAAGAACACAGGTTGAGTTTGAAGAAGAGGCAGTTTAAAAAATCAGTTTAACTTTACAAACGGAGCTAATTTGTACAGAATGTAATTGGAAGAGAATAAATACGGAGCTTCATGATGACCTGTCTTTTGAGTCCATTTCTGGTATTTACTTACTTTTTTTTTTTTTTCAATCAAATGGCTCTCCTTTATGCAGTCCTACAAAGAGGAGACTAAGTACCAAAATAGAAATAACAGAAAATTATTCTCTGGAAGCCCTTAATACCTGACTTTGAAATATTTTTATCATTCATTTGTTCATCCAAGTATTTATTGAGTGCATATTTCTCTTACTGTGCTGGTCCTGGGGACTGAATATATACTGGTAAATAAAACAGCAATCTGGGATAGAGACAGACTTCTCCAGAAATCTGAAACGTGCGAAAACTCTTAAAAGTAAGCAAGGTGCTGTGATTAAAAGAGTTTTGACAGGGCAGGGGAAGGCTTGCTTTGGGAGGATCACTGGAACTAGAATGTGAAGAGCGAGAGCAGAAGGACAGCCAGCTCACAGACTCCAAGGTAGGAAAGGAGATTGACTTGACCTGGAAACTGATCAGACTGTAGCTGTGAGTGAGAAGAGTGAGCTCTTTCCAGCTTCCATCTGGAGATGCTGTTGGGGGAAAAAAAAAAAAGGTTCTTTTGGAGTTCCATATCCCCTAATCTGGAATCTTTCAGATCACCAGTCACCAAGCTCAGCTCTGCTCACCATGCATTCCTAGTCTCGTGTCTGCTGAGCACCATGCTAAGTGCAGTTGGGGCACAGTGGTCCATGCCCTCAGAGAACTTGGTGATGAGACTGCGGCAACTGCCTAGAAACGCAGGGACTGTGATTTATGAGCAAGCCTGAGACGACAGATACAGACCATGCGATCACCCCCAGCCTGTGTGTTCTACTTTATAATTTAAGAGCATTCTCACATGCATTTGCTCATTTCATCTTCATGGTAACCTGGGTTATTTCTTCCAAAAAATGTGCATGTGAGTGTGGAGACTAACAGGAGTCCACCACATTTGAGAAACGTGCCTCTGTCTTCACTGAATCATTGAGTTTCAGTGCATCGTCCGCTCACGTGGACCAGGGAGCTCTCCCTGAAGAATCGTATTATTAGAAATGAGATTATTTATTTTATCCATGCCATTTCATATACATTTCTATTATCAGGAATAGAAGATGAATTTAATTTTCGTCCTCTTTAGTTCTGGAGATTGTCTTGCTGTCTTCCACAAGGGTTGAACCCAGAGAGTCTGTGGTAGTGTTCAAGAAGAGGAAGGCTCAGACCTGGGGAGGACGGCTCTGCTAGTGAGTGCCGTTGACTTTGTTGTTCTGTACTGAGGCTTTTATCAGGACAAGAAAGGGTAAACAGGGCTGTCTCTGCACCGGCGGAGAGGTCGAATGGTTACATTGCACAATCTTCCAGAGCATCTTGCCGCAAATACATGGGTTATATTAAAAATTGCAATCATATCATTTTTTATAGTAAATTGCTGACCTTATGCAGTAGAATCAGCTTTATTGAATTTCGCCAAAAATGCGTTTATAATTCTGCCATACACACATGATATTCATGTCCTTGCTGCCCATGTGGAAATGTCCCTTTTTATGATGTTAAACAAATTAAATCGGCTTTCTCCTGAGCCGCCTGCCTCACCTTTAAGATCCACTCTGAGGAGTCGAACCTTTGTGGAGCAGCATGTGCCTCCCTCAGCTCTAATATCAGCGTGCAGAACGCTGGAGTCTGGCACCATAGGAAGCCTTGCACAGGTTTGGCCTTGAGCTTATTACAACTGGTACCAGGACAGTTAATTTATATCTTGTAGGCTGAGTGCTCACACGGCCTTATCGTAATTATTCTGTTTTGAGGGAATGGTAGGTATTTGTTTAAAAGGATCTCATGGTGAACCAAGAATACACAGGTACAGTTAGTTCTAAGCTGTTTACTTGTAAATATTTATCATGAAAGTTTAAACCAGTTTTCCTTTAATTCCCTGTAGCTATACTCCCTCTCCAACCAGTGTGGGATTGGGGATGTGAAACAATTTCATTGTTAGTCTAACAGAAGCACAATCAGGAAGTTATAATGCATTTTTAAATGATACAGAGTTTTTAATCTGCTTTTTAGAATCGTTTGCTTCAATTTATCTCTCCTTTTCATATATCTATTATATATTATTATTATTATTATTATATATATTATATATATATCTACATAGGTAAACAAAAAATTGTTGGTTCCCAGACAGTGTTGCATACAAAAGCAATATGACACAGTGGAAAAATCATCCATCCACTGACCATTTATTAAATGTACATTTTCTTTGTGTCCCAGCATTTATTGTAAGCATTGAAATTACAAAAATAAGGTTTAACATTAGTCTAGTGTGATTCCACAGTATGCGCACAAGTGCAGGATGGATGATAAAATGTTACAGGTGTTGTAATAGGTATACGTATAGAGGCCCAGAAGAGGGAGTGATTGGTTCCGTGGTGGGCGAGGAGGACTAGTGTGGATGGGTTAAAAAATGAGGAGGTTACCCTTACAGGAGTCCTTCTAGAGGATTAGTTGTCTTTAGGGTTTGGGGAGTGGTGGTGACTTTAATACATGCCAGGATGGGATGGAAACACAGTCTCCAAAGTAAGAAATGATTCAGAGAATCAGGAAGCAGGCTGGTAAGTTAGGGAGGTAGCCAGGGTCAGAACTTCTGTACGTGAACACAAGGGTTTGGATTTTAGTCTGTAGATGGTGGGGAAGCCGTTGAAGACTTTTATGTGGCATAGTAATGGATCCTATTTGTGTTTCCGAAGCTCGCTCTTCGGGTTCGGTGGGCACTTAGGAGCTTACTGCAAGAATTCAGGGGAGAAGGGCAGTCACAAGAGTAGAGAAGGTGCTGGATTAGGGAGAGTAAGGAAGTAAAGTGGGCAGGATTCAAGGAGTGAAGGAGAGGGAGGCATCTGTGCTCACTGTCCAGAGTTTTTGGCCTGTGAACTGGCCTGGCGAAGAGCAGATGGAGTGAGAAGAGTTCCGGACCCAGAGTTGGAGATAGTGGGAAGGAAAGAGGAAGGAAACTGACAGACCCCTGTGATGTGGCCAGGGGTTTTGCAGTTGGAGACCCCAGTCAGGCTGTGTCACTGCCCTCGTCAGGCTATCCAGTGTTAGTCCCCTGGCTTTCGAAGTTGCTTCCACTGGGTGACTGATAGCCTCAACCTTCTCCACATAGACATTGTGAAGTGGTGTTGCTGAAATCTGAGGCTCTCTAAAGAAAAAGAAGTTGGCATTTGTGAAACAAGTGTTGTTTTATCTGGAAATGGCTTCTCAGTGAAAGGCCTGTCCGTGTTCCTGGTAAAACCTGCCTCTCCTGCCAAGAACCGGGTCCCACTGAATCGGACCATGGTCATTGTGGGCCGCGCTCCCACCTGTCACTGAAAACTCATTCTCCAGAAAGCTCCTGTCTCCCCCGGCACCTGCTCCTTAACTGTTCTCTCTGAGTTTGTCCGTTTAGGTCATGTTTGTGTGTATTCCCACTGATCTTTTTGTTTGTGATAGGTGGCTTTGGTTAATGTAGCCTCAGGGCCTCCCCGCACACTATAAGACATGGCGGTTACAATGACCTGACCCTGCAGGTACCTTGGTTCTCTGGTAGATGACCTTCTCGGTACCTTGACTCCCGCAACTCCTGCAAATCAATGAGTCAGAGGGGTAAAAGGTGTGGGGCTAAGGCAGAGAGCCTAGTGGTCAGAGGTTCCAACAGGCATGAGGGTGAAAAAGACCCGGATAGCACGTGGTAACCGGTTAGCCCAGTTGTCTTACTGGGAGATATGCTAGTTTCCGGTCACTTGTAAGAGGGCTGGAGAAGAGTGTTTCCCTTCCTCTGGCCCCTCCCCTGGTGCTGTCCCCTCTCCTCCGAAGGACTCTCGGCCACTGTGGCTGGAGGTGTCTGCCTTCCCAGGGTGTCTGCTTTCCTCAGGCACCAGCCACGCAGCTCCATCCAGTCCCGTGTGTGGGGCTGTGAAGTCAACTCGTGTTGGCCTGAATTCTGATCTGCAGTTTGGAAGATCATATAGTTGTAAACTTTTCAGTATATCTGAAAGCAGATTTCTTTTCTGTAGGCATCTTATTCACTTGTCTAGCCTTTCCATGGAAAACAGCCTCCTTGCTTGATCTGCGTGTGTGCTCAATCACTTCTGACACTTGCGACCCCGTGAACTGTAGCCCGCCAGGCTCCTCTGTCCACTGGGATTCTCCAGGCAAGAGGACTGGAGTGGGTAGCCATTCCCTTCTCCAGGGGATCTTCCCAGCGCAGGGCTTGATTTGAGGCTGCCTTGGAGCATATCCGGACATCTCTGGATCTCACCCCTCCTGCCTCCCACTAAAGCCACCTGCAGGACTGACCCTCCCTCCCCCAGTAACTTACACCAGCCACACCTCATCTCTCACTGACCATTTCTGTCTGAGACCCTCACTGTATTAGTTCACTTTGCTGGCTTTCACCTCTTCCTTCTGCCTTTTCTTTTTGTCATTAAAAACTTTAAATAAATGTTAAATTAAAAAAAAAAATAAATGGTTTGAACCTTTGGTATTGTTATCCATTCACCTCTGAGAAACTCTTTAAGACATGGACCTAAAGAGTCTTTCTCCTTCCTTTTTCCCTGTGTACATAGTGGGGAGAAGGATGTGGAAAATTATGGATGAAAACATGTTAAAAATTATTTTCAGGGTAAAACAAGAGAGGGAAAAAATCAAACTTTAAGGAAACCCAAAAAAAGCACCTCTCATTATGGTAATTAAATGGCAGCATTTAACCTATCAGAATGCTGCATGTGTGAGACAAGCCAGGGAGCTGTGTGTTTGAAATTAGAGCTCTAATCCTCAGGGAAGAGAATAGTTAAATAATTTGTTTTTGATGTGTGAGAGCAGAGCTGAGAAGGTGTGAGTGTGTGTGTGCACAAGTGTTTATGTGTGTGTGTGTCTGTGCACATGTGCATGCATGTGCTCACTGGTGCCCATGCTGGTGCGACGCTCGGGCCGTGTTTACCAGGAATGCCCTGGAGGTCGATATTTATCAGCACCTGTGTGCTGTCAAGAAGCACACAAGCTGCTGTTGCCCGTTCATTACGTTTTCAGAAGAGCCGGGGCCTCACCTGTGGCCGGGCGTTGCATCAGAACTGTAGAACTTGCTTCACTCTGGCCCTCTGGGACTCACCGGAATAGATCTGAGAGACAGGATGAGACAGATGGAGAAAGAGAGAGACAGGAATTAGGGGAAGGAAGGAAGGGGAATTTTGAAGAATGCGTACAGCACAGACTCTGCAGGACAAAGCATTCCAGCTCCTCCGTCTGGTGCTCACGAAGGGTGGACGTTCCACAGAACGCTGGGCACAAGCAATGGCCGGGGCAGCCTTCTCCAGACAGGGCTCCCCTGCCAGTGTTCACTGCCATTGGCGGGGTCCTTTCTGTGCCAGGAGGCAGTGTTAGGATTCAGAATGACAGAGAGGGACAGTGTGTCCTGTCTGCCCCCACAGAGTGGCATAACCTCTGTCTTTCTGTGCCGTGGCAGAGTTTGGGGCATTATGCATGCCCTGCCCCTCTGCAGGCTGCTCTGTCTCTCCTTAGATAGTCCCATAGCTCGGCAGCTGCGATCGGAATTCCACAGGACAGGCTGATGCGCGGCAGAGGGGGCCCTGCCCATCTGTCCCCGCACCCCTCATTAGGCCATGTGCTCTTTGGTGACTGGGGTAGGGGGTGGTATGCTGAGACTCATGTGGTCTTTTTAGGCTCCCAGTCTCTGTGGTCTCTATGAGAGCAGGCAGGGTTTCTATTATACTAATAAGGAGCCCTGGGGACGCTGGTTACAGTGTGATAATCGTTCCCTTGGAGGCCCAGAGGCATCGGTGTGTGCTGACCTCATCCCGGGAGAGCGCTGATGAAACCCTGACTCTGCCTCACTGCCCAGTGGGCGGGGGAGGTTGCCAGTGTTTCTCCTGCCTTATTATTACCAGGCTTACTTGTCTTTGGGGCATTTCATCAAATCTTCTTTAGTTTCGCTTAAGAACTTGGGTGAGCCTGATGGAAAATTTTCTGTAATAACTCAAGTGCAGCAACACACATCACAAATACCAGCTAATTACTCCCCAGAGTACCCTGGGAACAGTAGAGGGGATGATAGTAGCCCTCTACTGTTTTTTTATCCCCATTTTATAGACTGAGAGACTGAGGCACCTCAAGGGAGACTGTGACCTGAGCCAGAGGGAAGGCTTTGGAAGCTGATGTTTTGAGCTCCCTGCCTTTTGGCTTCTCTTGGAACTGTTTAGTCATTTAGGAAAACACCCTGGGTTTTGTTTTTTCTACTTGCTGCTGTGTGTTAGACATAACTTCATGTCCATAAATATGGATCTCTGTCATCGGTTTTGACCACTGTCCCATGTTCTGCTTAGATCATATACCATGATTTATTTTACCCCATCCCCTTGATGGATAGTGCTTCCCAGATGGCGCTAGTGGTAAAGAACCTGTTTGCCAATGCAGGAGACATAAGAGACGTGGATTTGATCCCTGGGTTGGGAAGATCCCTTGGAAAAGGGCATGGCAACCCAGTATTCTTGCCCAGAGAATCCCATGGACAGAGGAGCCTGGCGGGCTATAGTCCATGGGGTCACAAAGAGTCAGATACAACTGAGCATAATCATATATGTCCCCTTGATGGATGCCTGAGTTATTTTCATTTTCACCATTATAGCAGCTCTTCTTTAATATTCTTGAGAGGTGGGTATTTTCCTGCTTTCAAGGATTACTTCTTTAGGGTAAAACCCTTTGAGTTCGAACCGTGGGTTCAGAAAATGGGCTTGTCTTCATTTTCCCTTGCTTTGCTGACTGCCCTCTAAAGAGGCTACCTCAGCTTCCAGCCTCAGCATCTGCAGTCAGTGTTCTGAGCACAAGTTTCAGCTCCATGGTGTCCAGTCAGCTGGCTTTTAGGATTTCTTCTTTCAGTTAAGCAGTGAAACTCCCTGACCTCAAGAGCATAGAAATACTCACCAATTTTTTCCTTTTATAGTTTTAGTTTTCTTTTGTGGTATTTTTTGTTGTTGTTGTTGAAAGTAGAGCTATAAGGGATAGAACTTAATTTTTTCCCTAGTGACCAATCTGATTGTTCCAGCGTTTGTTGAACAGTTGATTTCTTCCCACACCCATCACACCTGTCACCTTTGTTACGTATTAAATTCTTAAATACACTGATGTGTGATCAAGGACATCCTGTTCTCCTTCTTTGATATACTTTCTGTTTGTTTTGCTAACACTGCAGTGTCTTTGTTACTAGAGATTTGTGACACATGTTATCTGTTGGTATAAGTTGTACTGTTTCTTTGTTGTTCTTTTTTAGAATATTCTTGGCTCTTCTGGCCCTCCTATACTTTTAAACTCATTTTAGAATCACTTTATCACGTCTCCTCCTCTTCTTGATCCCACCCTGCCTGTACCGATGGCCAATTAAAAATAAAATCCTTTTGCAGTTTTGATTATAATTCAGCAGTGACTTTGGAAAGAAATTGGCATCTTTGCAATGTGTTAGTCTTTCCCTCCACGTTCATGTGATGTATCTTTAAAGCATGTTTTTCACAAATGATGTTTTACGAAGTTGTTGCACGGTTCCTGTGCATTTCCTTTAATTCTGAGTATTTTTATTATTGTTGATATAGGACCTTTATCATTATATTTTCTAACAGATCTTTGCTAATATTTGGGAGAGCTATTGGTATCTGTGTTTTTAAAAATCATTTTACTGTGTTCTTTTTAATAGCCTTACTTGTTCTTATCAGATCTCTTAAGTCTTCTCAGTAGTGGATCATGTGAAAATAGTAATATTTCTCATTTCCAGTGTTACATGACTTTATTTTGGCTGGGCCTTCCAGAACAGTTTTAATTGATTATGAGTGTTCAAGGAGTAAAATGGATATGATCTCATTACCTCCTTTTCTTCAGAGCATTAATTTAGAAATGAAGGGCATAGGAGTATAAGAGAAATAATCATAATGGTCCCTAGATTTTTCAAAGCTCATATTCTCCAAGGGACTTCATTTTTTTTCACCTGTTTTGGCCTTAGTTTATTCTTTTCTCAAAATTGTTTGACATGCTCATAGAGGCTTGGTATCAGAGGAGAAACTCAACATTATTTATTTTTTTTCAGGGAGAAAATCTGAAAGACAGTGGGCTTGGCTTCCAAAGTCACCTGGCCAGTTTAGCTTAACGAGTAGATCATGGGAGTCATTGCTTCTCTAGGGAAACAAAGCCCGGTGGTTGGGGTGGGGTGGGGGGTGGGCGCTGGTTTATCACTGGAGCTGCTGTAATTGCTTGCACTGTTGCAGCCCTTCCTACAAACAGTGTGAAGTGTGGGTAGGAAAGGGCTCAGTTTTGCCTGAAAGTGCACATAAAACCTGAACACTCTAGGACATCAAAGAAACTATTCTACATAAGTGGAGACCTCTGCATCTCAAGGACAAGTGTGCTGACGCCCGGCTCTGTGACCTCAGCACACAGGTTCTATGATAACGGAGCAGTGGTGTGCTGCGGGCAGGGCTCGGGTGTTCCCAGTTTCACCCGTCTGGTCCCCTCTGTGCGTTGCCACCAGGTCAGAAGCCCCGAGCCCTCCGTTTAGCCCATCTCTTCCCTGCATGGGAACTTTGGTTAGTTCTTCCTTTCTTTCTTACAGGATAAACTCTGTTCTGTTTATAGTCTACCATCCTGTTTTTTTTTCCCTCCATCTTTTTATCTTGAATAGTTTAAAATTCACCCCAAAAACTGAATGGTGCAACAAGTAGCCAGATACCTCTTACCCAGTTTCTCAGTTGTTAACATTTTGTCACATTGGCTTTCTCTGTCTCTTCCTATCTTACACACACACACACAGACAAACACACACTTTTTTGGACTGTTGCAGATATCATGACACTTCAACTGTAGTTACTTCAGCATGTCTCTTAGATAGGATGTTCTCCCATGTAACCACACCACACTATCCCACCTGAGAAAATTAACACTAGGTCCATAAGTTGTCTGATAAATATATTCTATATTTAAATTTCCCCAGTCCCCAAATTTTTGTAGTACTGTGTCATCAGGGGACAATCTGGGCTCCTGCAGAGCATCTCATTGCTATGTCTGTTTATCTAGAACTGTCCTCTTAATTCTGCTTGTCTTACTATCACTGACTTTTTTGCAGAGTTCCGATCAGTTGTTTTTTGTAGAATACTGTATTGGAATTGTTTCACTGATAAGATGAAGAGTAAACTTTTTTGATGAGAAAACTTGATAAGTAATGTCTGTTCTATTGCATCACATCAGAAGGTGAGAAAAGTCAGGTTCTTCTTAACTGCTGCTGAGGTGACCGCCAGATCTCTCCACTGTACAGGTGAGGTGCACTCTGCACCTTCGGAATGAGTAAGGAGTCTGAGAAGTGCTTCTTTGAGATCCTGTTGTCTTGTTACTCAGCACCCTTTCATTCAGTGGTTTCAACATCTGCTGGTGAGCCTTGCTTGAATTAGCTACTCCTCTGGTATTTTTTAAAAATTGTGATTTTTCTATTTTTATGATTGCTTAGGCATTTATTATCTAGTATCTTTAAAGGAGAGCTTTCTCACCTTCTCTCTTCTGCCTTGCTCTTCCTTACTTTTGAGTGTCACTATATACTCCTTATTTCAGGGGATTATAATCTGTTCTTATCATACTTCTTTTTTTTAAGGGTTACAGTCCATTTACAGCTATTACAAACTATTGGCTGTATTCCCCTGTGGTACAGTATGTCCTTGTAGCCTGTCTTAACACCCAGCAGCTTGTACCTCCCACTCCCTGACCCCTTTATCATTCCTCGCCCCTCCCCACACCCCAGTAACCACTGGTTCCTTCTCCAGGTTTGTTGTCTGTAAGTCTGCTTCAGTGTTACACTCACTGGTTTGTTGTACTTTTTTTTCTAGATTCTACATATAAGTGATATTACACATTTGTCTTTCTCTGTCTGACTTATTTCACTTAGCATAATGCCCTCCAAGTTCATCCACATCATTACAAAATGGCAAAATATCCTCCTTTTTTATGACTGTGTAGTATTACATGTATATACACACCACATCATCTTTATCCATTCATCGTTGATGGACACACAGGTTGCTTCATGTGTTGGCAATTGCTGCTTGTAACTTTGGAGTCCATGTTTCTTTTCAAATTCCTATTTTTGTTTTTTTCAGATATACACCCAAAAGTGGAATTGCTGGATAATGTGGTAGTTCTATTTTTAGTTTTTGAGAAACTTCCATGCTGTTTTCCATAGTGGCTGCACCAGTGAACATTCCCACCAACAGTGTATGAGAGTTTTCCGCACATCCCTGCCAACGTTTGTTGTTCTTTTTGATGATGGTCATTCTGAGAGGTGTGAGGTGATATCTCATTGCGATTTTGATTTATATCTCCCTGAGGAAGTGCAGATGGCCAGTAGGCACATGAAAAGACCCTCAATGTCATACTTTAAAAAACATTACCTATTTTTTATTTTGGCTGTGCTGGGTCTTCATTGCTGTGCAGGCTTTTCTCTGATTGCGGGGAGCGGGGACTACTCTCTAGTTGCAGTGCGTGGGCTTCTCATTGTGGTGGCTTCCCTTGTTGTGGAGCACGGGCTGTAGGGTGCACAGGCTTCAGTGGTTGTGGCACATGGGCTCAGTAGTTGCGGCACACGGGCTTAGTTGCTCTGCGGCATGTGGAGTCTTCCTGGATCAGGGATCAGACCCATGTCTCCTGCCTTGGCAGGTGGATTCTTATTCACTGAGCCACCAGGGAAGCCCCATACTTTTTTTTAATGCTTACATTGTTACAAGTTTGGTCAGTGGGCACCAGTATGCAGTGGCTCTTGGGTCTCTTGCTTTTTGACACAAATGTATCAGGTGTACCTTATTTTGTCTGTGCCCCAAGCCCAGAATCAGACATTTCCCAAAGGTTTCTTTTAGTGGGAATGATACTTAGAAGCCTAGATCTAGACCCTAGTTACCCCTGTTCCTGAGCAGTTGCTGTTTCTTTGTCTTCTTCAGAGCATGCACGGAACTCTACACACATGTGCACGCACACACATGTGGTTTTGTTTATTCACAATGTTTGTGTGTGTGTGCTTAGTTGTGTGCGACTCTTTGTGACCCCATGGATTGTAGCATGCCAGGCTCTTCCTCTTCCATGGAATTTTCCAGGCAAGAATACTGGAGTGGGTTGCTATTTCCTCGTCCAGGGGATCTTCAAACTTAACATTACAGGATTTTACTTAGATTCCTTATTTTATGTTTCCATTTTTTTTTTTTTTCTTATAGTGAGACACTGGGTTCTTAATAAGTTTGATGTGCCTATCGTTTTTGCCACATAATATGAATAAAATGGTTTTAAAATGACAAATGAATATGACTATCTTTGCAGCCAAAGATGGAGAAGCTCTATACAGTCAGCAAAAACAAGACCAGGAGCTGACTGTGGCTCAGACCATGAACTCCTTATTGCCAAATTCAGACTTAAATTGAAGAAAGTAGGGAAAACCACTAGACCACTCAGGTATGACCTAAATCAAATCCCTTATGATTATACAGTGGAAGTGAGAAATAGATTTAAGGGCCTAGATCTGATAGATAGAGTGCCTGATGAACTATGGAATGAGGTTCGTGACACTGTACAGGAGACAGGGATCAAGACCATTCCCATAGAAAAGAAAGGCAAAAAAGCAAAATGGCTGTCTGGGGAGGCCTTACAAATAGCTGTGAAAAGAAGAGAAGCGAAAAGCAAAGGAGAAAAGGAAAGATATAAGCATCTAAATGCAGAGTTCCAAAGAATATCAAGAAGAGATAAGAAAGCCTTCTTCAGCGATCAATGCAAAGAAATAGAGGAAAACAACAGAATGGGAAAGACTAGGGATCTCTTCAAGAAAATCAGATACCAAAGGAACATTTCATGCAAAGATGAGCTCGATAAAGGACAGAAATGGTATGGACCTAACAGAAGCAGAAGATATTAAGAAGAGGTGGCAAGAATACACAGAAGAACTGTACAAAAAAGATCTTCATGACCCAGATAATCACGATGGTGTGATCACTGACCTAGAGCCAGACATCCTGGAATGTGAAGTCAAGTAGGCCTTAGAAAGCATCACTATGAACAAAGCTAGTGGAGGTGATGGAATTCCAGTTGAGCTATTCCAAATCCTGAAAGATGATGATGTGAAAGTGCTGCACTCAATATGCCAGCAAATTTGGAAAACTCAGCAGTGGCCACAGGACTGGAAAAGGTCAGTTTTCCAAAGAAAGGCAATGCCAAAGAATGCTCAAACTACCGCACAATTGCACTCATCTCACAGCTAGTAAAGTAATGCTCAAAATTCTCCAAGCCAGGCTTCAGCAATATGTGAACCGTGAACTTCCTGATGTTCAAGCTGGTTTTAGAAAAGGCAGAGGAACCAGAGATCAAATTGCCAACATCCGCTGGATCATAGAAAAAACAAGAGAGTTCCAGAAAAACATCTATTTCTGCTTTATTGACTATGCCAAAGCCTTTGACTGTGTGGATCACAATAAACTGTGGAAAATTCTGAAAGAGATGGGAATACCAGACCACCTGATCTGCCTGTTGAGAAATTTGTATGGAGGTCAGGAAGCAACAGTTAGAACTGGACATGGAACAACAGACTGGTTCCAAATAGGAAAAGGAGTTCGTCAAGGCTGTATATTGTCACCCTGTTTATTTAACTTATATGCAGAGTACATCATGAGAAACGCTGGACTGGAAGAAACACAAACTGGAATCAAGATTGCCGGGAGAAATATCAATAACCTCAGATATGCAGATGACACCATCCTTATGGCAGAAAGTGAAGAGGAACTCAAAAGCCTCTTGATGAAAGTGAAAGAGGAGAGTGAAAAAGTTGGCCTAAAGCTCAATATTCAGAAAATGAAGATCATGGCATCCCGTCCCACCACCTAATGGGAAATAGATGGGGAAACAGTGGAAACAGTGTCAGACTTTTATTTTTCTGTGCTCCAGAATCACTGAAGATGGTGACTGCAGCCATGCAATTAAAACATGGTTCCTTCTTGGAAGGAAAGTTATGACCAACCTAGAGAGCATGTTCAAAAGCAGAGACATTACTTTGCCAACAAAGGTTCATCTAGTCAAGGCTATGGTTTTTCCAGTGGTCATGTATGGATGTGAGAGTTGGACTGTGAAGAAGGCTGAGTGCCGAAGAATTGATGCTTTTGAACTGTGGTGTTGGAGAAGACTCTTGAGAGTCCGTTGGCCTGCAAGGAGATCCAACCAGTCCATTCTGAAGGAGATCAGCCCTGGGATTTCTTTGGAAGCAATGATGCTAAAGCTGAAACTCCAGTACTTTGGCCACCTCATGCAAAGAGTTGACTCATTGGAAAAGACTCTGATGCTGGGAGGGATTGGGGGCAAGAGGAGAAGGGGACAACAGAGGATGAGATGGCTGGATGGCATCATTGACTCGATGGATGTGAGTCTGAGTGAACTCCGGGAATTGGTGATGGACAGGGAGGCCTGGCGTGCTGCGATTCATGGGGTCGCAAAGATACAACTGAGCGACTGATCTGATCTGATCTGATCAGCATTTTTCTCTAACTAAGTGAAGTTTAAGATTTCTTTGCAGTGATTTGTGTCCTTCGGTTGGATTAGCAGTTCTCAGAGTGTGGTCTGCGGTGCCTTCGTGGCTCCTCGAATCCGTCTCAGGGGACTGTGAGATCAGGCAGTTTTCATAGCAGCAACGAGACATCATTTGCCTTTTTCACTGTGTTGCCATTTGCAGTGATAGTGCAGAAGCAGTGGGAGGGAGAACGACTGGCCTCTCACTGTGTTTTCTGTTGCTGTGCAGTTGCAGTTTTCAAAAAGCCCGTTTTACTTGATTGCCTTTGATGTAAGAGTTAATTGTGTTAAACTTTGCCACTTGAGTACTCATCTTGTAATATTTTGTGTGACAGAATAAAGTACTTCTGCTGCGTCTATAAGTACAGCGATAGACCTGTGCACCTGGATAAGCACCTGTGCGATGAAAAAAAAAAAATGTTTATTTTGTATTGGGGTATAACTGATTAACAATGTGATATTTTCAGGTGAACAGTGAAGGGGCTCAGCCATACATATCCATGTATCCAGTCTCTCTCAAACTCCCCTCCCATCCGGGCTGCCACATAACATGGAGCACAGTTCCATGTGCAGTACAGTAGGACCTTGTTGGTTATCCATTTTAAGTATACCAGTGTGTATGTGTCGGTCCCAAACTCCCTAAGTATCCCTTCCCCCATCTTTCTCCCTGGCAACTATAAGTTGGTTCTCTAGTCTTTGAGTCTGTTTCTGTTTTGTAAATAAGTTCATTTGTATCATTTCTCTTTAGATTCCACTCATAAGGGATGTTATACAATATGTCTCCTCTCTCGGACTTATTTCATTCAGTATGACAATCCCTAGGTCCATCTATGCTGCTGCAAATGGCATTATTTCATTCTTTTTAATGGCAGAGTAATATTCCATCGTGCATATATACCACATCTTCTTTATCCATTCATCTGTCAGTGGACATTTAGGTTGCTGCCATGTCTTGGCTACTGTAAATAGTGCTGCTATGGACATTTGGGTGCATGTATCTTTTTGGATTATGGTTTTTTCTTCAGATGTGTGCCCAGGAGTGGGATTGTTGGATCATATGGCAACTCTGTTTTTAGTTTTTTGAGGAACCTCCATACTGTTTTCCATCGTGGGTGCACCAATTTACATTCCCACCAGCAGTGTTAGGAGGGTTCCCTTTTCTCTGCACCCTCTCCAGCATTTATCTGTAGACTTTTTAATGATGACCATTCCGACTAGTGTGAGGTGGGGCTTGATTTGCATTTCTCTTACAATTAGTGCTGCTGAACATACAAGATGCATTTTTGGACTTAACTAAGTCTTACGTAAGTGAAGATCTGTACCACTTTCCAACAATGCTAACATCTTCCCATCTTTCAGTTCCCTATACCTTCTTCCTGTCTTTTGTGTTAACTGTGGGATTTTACACAGTTTAGTACCAAATAGACTTCAAATGGTATAGACATTATTATTGTTTTATATTCTGTATATTTGTTTTTTCCTTTGCTCCTTGTACCTAACTGTGTTTTCTACACTTCCAGCAAGGAGCATTTTCCTTCTGTCTGAAAAACTCCTTTAGCGTTTCCTTTAGTCCAGGTCTGCTATTGATGAATTCTCTGATTTTGTTTATTTGAAAATGACTTCATTTCACTTTTAGGGCTTTTATATTTTGAAATGATCCCTTTAATATTTAATGGTATTTTAAAATAATTTGTAAGAGTAGTACAAAAAACTCCTGTATACCTTTCCCCCATATTCCTGAAATGTTACCATTTGCTTCATCATTTACTCTCTCTCCCCACTTTTCCCTCCCTCCTATCTCTCACCCCCTTTCCCCCTTCCTCCCTCCATATATGGTCTTCACACGTGTGCTTGCATCAAAGTCAGGAAAATAAGTTAATCAAAGTCTATTATGTAATCTATAGACCTTATTCAGATTTAGTCAATTGTCCTCATAATGTCCTTTATAGCAAAAAAAAAAATTTTTTTTTTCCTAGTCCACAATCTAGCCCATCATTGTGAATTTCATTTCTTTTTAGACTCTTTTAACTCGGAGCAGTGCTCCACCAGCTTTCTTTGTCTTTTATGACCTTGACATTTTTGTAGGCTATAGGCTAGTTTTGTACACTTACCTCAATTTAGATTTGTCTGCTGTTTCCTCTTGACTAGGTTTAGTTCATGCATTTTTTGTAGGAATACTGTAGAAATGATGTTATCTTTCTCAGTGGATAGTATCTGGAGGCACATGGCTTCGGTTTGTTGCTCTCTTGGTGCCTTCACTTTGATCTGTGGGTTGAGGTGGTATCTTGGTTTCTGCACTGTAAAGTTATATTCTTCCCTTTGTATAATTAATAAATGTCTTTTGAAGAGATACTTTGAAACTATGTAAATATCCTGTTTTTCATCAACTTTCACTATTTTTAGGATCCATTAATGATTCTTAATTATTATAAAGGTTGCTGAATCCTCATATCACTTGCCTTGTATCATTTATGATGAAGCTTGCTGAATGGTGATTTTCTAATTCTTTCACTTTTGAAATATATTCTTGCTGGCATAGAATTCTAGATTGGCAGTTATTTTCTTCCAGCACTTTAAAGATATTATTTCATTATTTTCAGACTTATGTTGTCATTTACCGATCTTACTGTTGTTCCTTTGAAGTTAATATGTCTTTTTTCTTCTTCGGCTGCTTTAAAATTTTTTTCCTCTCTAATTTTTTTTAAGCAGTTTAACTATGATTTTCCCCTAGTTGGTTTTCTTTGCAGTTATCTTGCTTGAGTTTCATAGAGCCTTTGAATATGTGGCTTGATTTCCTTTTGTTTTGTAAAGTTGTTGACCATTATGCCTTTAAATATTGTTTCTGTCTGGTTCTTTTTCCCTTCTCTTTCTTGGACTCCAGTTTTAATTGCATTAGAGTATTAATCCATGTTCCATATGTCTGTATTGTTCATCTTTCTTCTTTCTCTTTACTAAACCGTATTCTAGTTATTAATCCTCTTTTTCTGCTCTGTCCAGGTTGATGTTTGGTTTGTCTCTTTGAGTACCAGTGTCAAGCTATCTTATGTTTTTATTATCTGTTAATCTTTCCTCATCTTTTCAGGTATTCAGAATTTTCCTGGCTATTCTTGTTCATTACTTTCTATATAATTTTCAAAATTAGCTTACCCAGTTAAAAAAGAAAAAGAATGTTGGTGTTTTAAAAATTAGAATCACATTAAGTTTATAGATTAATTCAGGATAGATGACATCTTTATATTACTGATACTTCCTACATAAGAATAAGATAATCTTTTCCAATTATTCAGGTTTTCTTTAGTATCCCTCAGTATCTTCATACAGATCTTGCCCATTTATTTTGAAATCTATGTCTTGATATTTTGTCTTTTGTTGCTACTTTGATAATATCTCTTCTTTCATTATGTCTTTCATCAAGTTTTTAAATTTGAAGGTGATTTTTATGTATTAATTTAAAGGTAGACACTTAAAAGAATACTTATATTGCTATAATAGGTTTTTTATTTTCTTTTTTCAGTTAATTCGTATTAGTTTTCCAGGTCCTATTTGGAAATAATATCGTTACCTCTTCTTTGCCAATATTTCTATCTCTTCTTTTCTTGTCCAATGGCATCAGCTAATATACCTCCAGAAAAGTGGTAAATAAATGTAACGCTTTTGTGAACATCCTTCTCCTGTTCCTGGCTCTCAGTGAAATACTTTCATGTCTCCCTGTTAATTTAAACATGATGTCAGCTTTGGAGGGTGATGTTAGCCCACCCATATACAGGTATTCCCTTCTCTCTGTCTCGCTTTCTTTCTCTTCCACTCCTTCTCTTCCTTCCTTTCCACTCCCCTCTTCCCAGTCTTCTTAAAGAAATAGTAAGAGTTTTTTGGTTTTTTTTTTGTTTTTTACTGTTTGAGGGGTGGGGCAATTGCTTAGTGTTCTATGTCCTTATCACTTACTAATTAATCCTCAAACTTTCTGCTAGAGCTGTGAGATTCCCCTCAGTACAATCAAAGATGTCAAAGAGCTTTTTTTTTTCTTTTCTTTCTGCCATTTGCCCTTCTGCTCCAGTCTGAACTCTTTGCTTCTTGCTGTGCCTTGTAGCTCTCATCCTTCCACCACTGTCCTGGGTAGTCCCTTTTTCTTCCCTGGGTGAATGATTTCCTGTTTCCTGGCTTCTTTTTGTTGTTCTTTCTTGGATGGCTTCTTTGGTTTGGTAGAACAAATCCTTCAGAAGCTTCCTAAGAAGGTGTGATTGTGGGGTAAACTTTTTTTAGATCTAGCATCTCTGAAAATGTCATTAATTTGCCTATATATTTTATTTTTAGGGTGGCTGGATTTAGAATTCTAGATTGGAAATAATGTTTCTTCAGAATCTTGAGGGTACAGCCTATTGTTTTCTAATCTTTCAGTATTGCTGCTCAGAAATCAGATGCCATTCAGATTTCTGAGCCTTTCTATGTGAACTCTTATTTCCCTCTGAAAATTTAACTTCTCATCTTTATTCTACATATTGTGAAATTTTACAGTGATGTGCGTCAGGGAATTTTTTTTTTTTCTGTTTAATGTTGGGCACTTGGTGGGCCTTTTCAATAGAAAATTCATATCCTTTCAGCTTGGTATTACTTTTTAAAAATAATTTCCTCTCTTTTGTGTTGTGTTCTGTTTTCGTAAAACTCTTGGTAGTTGGATGTTGGTGTCCTGGGTTGACCCGCAAACATTTTTTAAAAACCTTTGTCTTTCCTGTTTTTCATTGTTTGGTCTCTTTTTGCTCTACTTCATGGACAGTCCTTTCCAATAGTGTGTCCTCTAAAAATTTTTATCTTCCAGTAGTTTTCTTGAAAGTTGTTTTCTGCTCAGATCATTAGTTTACAGTAAATAGGGATTTTTTTGTTTGTTTGTTTTCTCACATTGTTCCTTTTTTTCCCCCTAGTACTCTGTTCTTGTTTTTTGGATGTGACATTTTTTTCCCTCTGAGAATTTTTTTTTTCTATTTCCTAAGGAATTTCTGTTTCCTCTGAGTTCTTTTTTATTATGTTTTGGAGCTCTGTCACTTCAAGGTTTGCCTCAAATGCCAGGTGTTCCTTTGCTGGTCTTTTACTTGAGAGAGAGGCTAAGAACTGATTGGAAGGTGTCTGGGCATGAATCCTCTTTAGAGTGTTAATATAGGATGAGTGAAAATCAGGAGCAGAACTGTGTTCAAGCTGCTGTGTCCAACTGGAAGTCTCCTTAAAAGGAAATTTCCAGAGCTATTTTGACTATAAAAAATTGCACTGTATGTATAAATTTAGAGTCTCCAGCTAAGGTGTGATTCCATTTTATGTTCAAGATAATTGCTTCTGGATGGTGAGAATGTATGTAATTTTTCTCATCTGATTTCAGCTTTTCTCTGTTAAACAGTTGCTTTCAATTTCTGAATATTTCTTTCATGATCAGAAAAATATCAAAGGGAGTGAGTTTTATCTGTACTCCTTCTCTAAACCACCATGAATCTTTGAAGAAATTGAAACAGAACATGGTGTTTTCAGTTAATTTAGTGCAGTCAGGTGGCTCGATACTGGACATAAGATAAAGAGATTTTACTCAGCTATTTCCTTAGATCAGAAATTTTCTGAAATTAAGAGTTGACAGACTGAGCTTGTTAAATGGCTCAATAAATTCCATGAGGACAAGAATGATACTTTCTTGTTCACTAATACTCCAACACAAGTCTGACTTAGTAGGCTCTCTATAAGTATATGTTGATGAATAAATAAATAAACAGAATGTGACAGTCTGAAAAATGTTATTGGAATAATCAGATACTTAAGGGGGAAAAAATCACCTTTGACCCTTACCTCACAACATATATGAACAAGAAAGGTAAATCTATAAATCTTCTATGTAAAAACACAGCAGAGTAGCTTCATGACCATGAAGTACGTGAAGATCTCTTAACTAGACGATAACTCTACCTACCATAAAAGGAAGAAAAACGGGTTACATCAAAATTAAAATCTTCTGTTAGTGAAAAGGTAACAGAATGTGAAAGAACAAACCTTATACTGGAAGAAGCTATTCATAATATATGTATCTGAAAGTCTTATATTTAAAATATATAAAGAATCAAATCAGGAAGAAAAAGCTAAGTGATATAATTTTTTTAAGTGTACAGAAGACTTGAAGTGGTATTTTAATAAACAACATTTCTAAATGGTTAATGAGTATACAAAAAGGTGCCTAACCTCATTACTCCGGAGAAGGCAATGGCACCCCACTCCAGTACTCTTGCCTGGAAAATCCCATGGACGGAGGAACCTGGTAGGCTGCAGTCCATGGGGTCGCTAAGAGTTGGACACGACTGAGCGACTTCACTTTCACTTTTCACTTTCATGCATTGGAGAAGGAAATGGCAACCCACTCCAGTGTTCTTGCCTGGAGAATCCCAGAGACGGTGGAGCCTGATGGGCTGCTGTCTATGGGGTCTCACAGAGTCGGACACGACTGAAGGGACTTAGCAGCAGCAGCAACCTCATTACTCATCAGAGTAATGTAATTTAAAACCACTGCAAGTCACCATTATGTACCCACCAACATGGCTGAAATTAAAGAGACTGAGAATACCAAGTGTTGGCATGTTGCATATGGAGCAAGAGTGACCCTCATACTTTGCTGGTGGGAGTGCAGCCACTTTGATAAACCAGTTTGGACCTTTCCATTAAAGTTGAATATGTGCTTGTTCTGCTGCTGCTGCTGCTGCTGCTGCTAAGTCGCTTCAGTCATGTCCGACTCTGTGCAACCCCATAGACAGCACCCCACCAGGCTCCCCTGTCCCTGGGATTCTCCAGGCAAGAATACTGGGGTTGCCATTTCCTTCTCCAATGCATGGAAGTGAAAAGTGAAAGTGAAGTCGCTCAGTCATGTCCGCAATTCCATTACTATATGTAGACCCAAAGGCAGTGACTGCATATATCCATGAAAAAAACACATGTAAGACTGTATATTGCAGTTTCATTGAAAATAACCAAAACCAGGGCAGAAATGTCCATCAGCAGAATAGATAATTCATGGTATAGACACTCAGTGGACTATTACATAGAAAGAAAAAGATGAATTACCATTCGGTACAGTTACCTGGATGAATCTTAAAGAATTCTGTTAAGGAAGCCAGGTATAAAAGAATCCATATATTTATATGATGTTCAAGAACAGGTCAAATTAATATTGATGATAAAGTCATAATGGCTGAGGGCATAGATGGAAAGGGCTGCTCTGCAGGGTGCTGGGAAATGTTCTGGATCTCAGTCTGAGTGGTGGTTACACAGTGTATTCATATGTACAAATTCTTCAGCCTGTCTACTTAAAGTTAACTATTTATTGTTCAGTTGCTCATTTGTGTCTAACTCTTTGCATCCCCATTGACTGCAGCATGCCAGATTTCCCTGTCCTTCACCATCTCCCGGAGCTTGCTCAAACTCATGTCTGTCGAGTCAGTGATGCCATCCAGCTATCTCATCCTCTGTTGTCCCCTTCTCCTCCTGCCTTCAATCTTTCCCAGCATCAGGGTCTTTTCTAATGAGTCGGCTCTTCGCATCAGGTGGACAAAGTATTGGAGCTTCAGCATCAGCATCAGTCCTTCCAATGAATACTCAGGATTGATTTCCTTTAGAATTGACTGGTTTGTTCTCTGTGTTGTCCAAGGGGCTCTCAAGAGTCTTCTCCAACACCACAGTTCAAAAGCATCAATTCTTCAATGCTCAGCCTTCTTTATGGTCCAACTCTCACATCCATACATGACTACTGAAGAAACCATAGCTTTGACTAGACAGACCTTTGTTGGCAAAGTAATGTCTCTGCTTTTTAAAGTTAACTATATTATCTCTTAGTTTAGGGCTCATCAGTATTTGACTAGAGGAAAAATAGGATTTAGAACTTCTAAGCCACATTCAGAGGGAAGTAAAAAGGATCAGATCAGCAAAGGTCAGAAAGGGGGAAAAAATACTACAAAACTAGAGGTGGTGAGCATAATAAATACTTATAGGATTTTTAAAAAATCCGTTATTAAAAGACAGATCCCAGACTTAGTAAAACTGGAGGAAAAAACAAAGGCCAGTTTTACACTGTTTACAAGAGATTTACCTAAACCAAAACAACATAGGAAAGTTGAAAACAAGAGATGGGCAGATGTAAACATTTTCCATTAAAGTTAAATATATGCTTGTTCTGGGCCCTAGCAATTCCATTACTAGATAATAGACCCAAAGGCATCCCCAAAGGAATCAGAATTGGCAGTATTCATATTAGACAGATTAGAAATTCCAGGTTAGAAAATATTAAGAATGAAGGTTAATTTATACCATTACAAAGTTCATTCCACCTAGAAGACATAATCTTGAAACTTTATGCACTTAAAATATTTTAAGTAAAAGCAAAAGCTATTAGAAAGATAAGATTTAAAACCATGTAATTGAAAATAGTAGCACATTTCAGAATTGAACAGGAGGCAAAAAATAAGAATATGAAATAATTAGATGACACCATTAATAAACATTTGATGTATAAATACATAAAATCGTAAATAAAATTGAATATTCAGTTTTTCACTACTCATGATCCACTTATAAAAAGTTATATAAATTGGTCACAAAGAAGAATTTCATTGAGGTCCAAAAGGCAGAAATCATGTAACTCCCTTTCTGTGATCATAGGGCAATAAAACAAAAATTTACAGTGAGAAGCCCTGCAAGAAAAATTTGTCCACTTGGAAAATTTAAAACACTCTACTACAGAATTCCTTTCCTCTACTCTGTTTCAATTTTCCTGATGACCTTCTTCTAGCTTCTTGAGATGAGTACTTAATTTATTTTCTTTCTTTCTTCCTTTTTATTTATATAGGAATTAGGGAGAAATGGCAAATAGTACTACTGTCTGATATTCCCTCAAAATAGATTCCTAAAATGAAGTATTAAATCAGAGGGTATGATCTTTTTTTAAGACTGTGAGTACATAGCAAAGTTTTCCAAATAGTTGTACTAATTCCTTTATCAGGGTCTGCGAGTACATGTCTCAACATACAAAATGTGTTTAGTCTCTAAAAAGCAACAAAATAGCAACAAGACCACTTTCTCAGATTGTTTTAATTTGCATTTATTTGATTAATAACACAGTTGAGCCTTTAAAATAAGTTTATTTCTCCTTAGAAATGTTTATCCAATCCTTTATTTTCTACTGGGCTATTAGTGCTCTACTTATTGATTTTTAAATGCCCTTTATATATTAAGAATATTAATTCCTTGTCATGTTTGTAAACATTTCCCCCATTGTTCCTTGCCTTTTATGTTTTTTAATATATAAAAGTGATTATTTTCATATAATCAAATCTATCAATCTTCTGATATTTCCTCTATTATTTTTATGAAAGCGATTCCTTCCCTATAATTATGAAATAATAATAATTACAGTAACAACAACAGCAACAGCTAACATTTGTTGGGGGCTGATTATGTGTCAAGCAATGAGCTAAGTGGCCTTATTTAATCACAGAACCTTATGAGGTAGGTATTTTTTATTATCTTCATGCATTTGAGAAAGAAACTAGGTTCTCTTTCCAGAGATATTTAATACTTTACTCACAGATACAAAACCAGCAACAAGTTAAATATTCACCCACATTTTATTTTAGTTTTTATGGTTTATGTTTTTATATTTAACTCTTTAATCTTGAAATTAAAAAAGTGATATGTAGTGAAACTTGTTTCAAATATCACTTTCCTTGAAACTATCCCTAAAAAAAAAATAAATCCTTTCCCCCTTTCTTTGTTACACTTCTTTTATTTAACAGTATATAACAAGGTCCCTTTTGGAGATACCTGTGTTTCTTTTTTTTTTTTTTTTTTGACCTATATGTTCTTACATTATATGTCATGATGTTGTTTTTAAATTTTTTTTTATTTATTTTATTTTTGGCTGTACTGGGTCTTCATTGCTGTGTGGGCTATTTCTGTAGTGCAGGGGCTACTCTGTAGTTGCTGTGTGCAGGCTTTTCTTGTTGTGGAGCACAGGCTCTAGGGCATGCGGCTTTTGGGCTCTAGAACACAGGCTCTATAGTTATGGTCCACAGGCTTAGTTGCTCTGCAGCATGTGGGATCTTACTGGATCAGAGATCGAACCTGTGTCTCCTGCACTGGCAGGTGGATCCTTTACCACCGAGCCACCAGGGAAGCCCTGCCATATTGTTTTAATTGCTGTGTCTTTATCATCAGTTTTAATATGTACAAGAACAAGGCTCATTTTACCATTCTCTGTCAAAATTAGTCTGATTTAGATTTTTAGTATTGATTGAATAGCTTGTATCAGACTAATATTCTCACCAGTAACAAATGTCAATTTTGGGCAGAATATTTTAAAACATTGTTTGAAGGCACAGGAAAACCACCAGCAGCTTAGAATTTGAGTCTCAGCAAGTTAGTGGGGTATTGGTAAACACCTTGGGCTTTCCTTTGAAATCCCAGAAGGACCACCTCTTAGAAGCATACACTGCCCTGTAGGACTATGGCATTTCCCCTAAGGCTAAGCACAAAAAAAAAAGAAAAAAAAGAAGGCACAAAACTGAAGTTGCCGCAGATCAAGGTGATCTGCTAGTAATTTAACTACCAACTCAAAACCTCAGTGCTTTAGGAGAAAACAGAATCCAGAGCCTCTCCAGCCTGTCATCCACAACGTCCAGGGTAAAATAAAAACTTACTAGACATGTAACGATGAAGAAACAGGAACTGTGACTATTTCAGAGCAAAAAGTCAGTAGAAGTAGACTCACAGACCAAAATTTAAAAAAAAAACAAAACTTTTTAACAATGAAAAATTATGTTAAAAGAATATACATTAAAAAAATGGATGAACAAATGAAAAGGTGGGGAGTTTCTGTAGAAATATGGAAGTTGTAAATATAATGAAGCAGAAATCTTAGACCTGAAGAATATCAAGCCGGTCACTGAACTGTCACTGAATGAGGTTAACAGCAGATTGGGCACAGGAGAAGAATCAATCAGTGATCTTGAGGACAGGCTGGTGAAAATCATCCAAACTAAAGTACATAGAGGACAAAAGGTTGGAAAACAGGATGTTTCTCAGTGACCTGTGACAGAGCATCCAATTGCTTAACATATGGATAATTGCAGCCCTATAAGTTGCAAAGAATGAGGTAGGAAAAAAAATTGGATGTTGACTGAAAATTTTCCAATTTTGATGAAAACATATCCACACTCAGAGCAACCTGGAAAGTATGGCCAACCCCAAGGAGAATAAATACAAAGAAAATTACATTTAAGGTATATCATAGTGAATCTGCTAGATACTAAAAAAGAAAAAGGGAATAGTGATCAGAATGATGACTGACTTACAGTCCAAAGCCATGTACCCGGTAAACAATGGAATGCCGTCTTCGAAATGCTGAAAGAAAACACTGTCAACCTAGAATTCTATACACAGTGAAAGTATCAATCAAGCATGAAGAAAAATGTTTTTAGATTAAAGTTGAGAACAGTTGTTGCCAACAGACATGCATTGTAATAAATATCAGTAGAAGACCTTCACACTGAAGAGAAAATAATGTGAGATAGAAATTTAGATCCTGAAGAATAAACAGCTTGAGGAATATGAAGCACTGTGGTAGATATAAAATGCTATTTTAATTTTTATTCTTAAATTATGTAAAACTAAGATATTGCTGGACTTATATACACACACATAAACCATAGCACTAAGACAGAAAAGGATGTGAATGAAATTGTTGTTTCTTAATAAAATGTATTAATGCATACAATTTGGCACATAATGTTAAGGTTCTTAATCCTGGAGGAGGAAATGGCAACCCAATCCAGTATTCTTGCCTGGAAAATCCCATAGACAGAGGAGCCTGGTGGGCTACATTCCATGGGTTTGCAAAGAATTGGACACAACTGAGTGACTGTGCATGCATGCAAGGGTCTTAATATGTAAACAGGTGTAGTATTAATTCAGAGTACTCCGATGAGTTAGAGATGCATCTTATAATCCCCAGAAGAACCAGTTTAAAAAAATACAAAGAAATATGTCTAAATATCTATTAGAGGAGACAGAATGAACTACCAAACATTCCTTATTATTATTTGTGCATTCTTTTGTGCTTAAACAAAATAAGCTTTTAAAGCTTTTGAGAAAATTTAAAATAATTGGGATTTTTATTAGAATTGTGTCAAACTTTTCTGATTAATTTATTTTGATACTCTTTTATTTCCCTTTGCAAGGTTTTTATATACATCTAACTTGCCTTAAGATTATTTATTCATAGTAATTTTATGTTTCTTGTTGCTACTGTGAAGCAATTTCTTTTCATTTTACTTTTTAATTATATATTACTACTGCATAGAAGTGCTACTGAATTAAAAAATATATATATACATAGCCATCCCATTAAACTTTCTTATGGTTAAATTGATTTTTCTAGATATATAATCATGTTGTCTACAATTGATTATTTTGTGACCTTCTTTCTAGTTCTTAGACATTTTAATGTCCTGCCTTATTGCATGGGTTAGAACTTCAAAAATAATGTTAAATGTTAATGGTAAAAGTGGTAATGAGTTTTATGATAAATAACTCTTTTAAAAGAAAGGAAAAGATGGATTGTCACCAGTTGTTACTAGTACCTCTTTAAAGTTATTAAAAATCTGCAGTCAGTTAAACACTAATAAGCTTTATTCACATTTACTCACACACAGAACAGAAATTCAGTGATGCCCATTTCAAGTCAATCAGTGTTTTAGGTTTCTGGGGAAACGTCAATGAATAAGACAGAGACAATAAAGTTCAACAACATTAGAAAGCCATACAAGACAAAGCTATCTATGTTTTGACAACCAGAAAAATATATAGATGGTAATCACTATTATAGATAAAATAGATATTATATGGATAAAAATTACTATCTATATAATATTTAGTAATCTAAATATTACTAATAAATCTAAGTATTTCTTGCCTTGAGAACCCCATGAACAATATGAAAAGGCAAAGATAGAACACTGAAAGATGAACTCCCCAGGTTGGCAGGTGCCCAATATGCTACTGGAGAAGAGTGGAGAAATAACTCCAGAAAGAATGAAGAGATGGTGCTAAAGCAAAAACAACATCCAGTTGTGGATGTGACTGGTGAAGGAAGTAAAGTCCAATGCTGTAAAGAACAATATTGCATAGGAACCTGGAATGTTAGGACCATGATTCAAGGTAAATTGGAAGTAGTCAGACAGGATATGGCAAGAGTGAACATTGACGTTTTAGGAATCAGTGAACTAAAATGGATAGGAAGGGGTGAATTTAACTCAGATGACCATTATTTCTACCACTGTGGGCAAGAATCCCTTAGAAGAAATGGGATACTCCATTCTGTGAACAGAATGATCTCTGTTCATTTCCAAGGCAAACCATTCAGTATCACAGTAATCCAAATCTATGCCCCAACCAGTAATGCTGAAGAAGCTGAAGCTCAACAGTTCTATGAAGACCTTCTAGAATTAACACCCCAAAAAGGTGTCCTTTTCATCATAGAGATTGGAATGCAAAGTAGGAAGTCAAGAGATACCTGGAGTAACAGCCAAATTTGGCCTTGGGGTATAGAATGAAGCAGGGCAAAGGCTAATAGAGTTCTGCCAAGAAAATGCATTGGTCATAGCAAACACTTTCTTCCAGCAATACAAGAGAAGACTCTACACATGGACATCACCAGATGGTCAACACCGAAATCAGATTGATTATATTCTTTGCAGTCAAAGATGGATAAGCTCTATACAGTCGGCAAAAACAAGACCAGGAGCTGGCTGTGGCTCAGATCATGAACTCCTTATTGCAAAATTCAGGCTTAAGTTGAAGAAAGTAGGGAAAACCACTAGACCATTCAGGTATGACCTAAATCAAATGCCTTACGATTATACAGTGGAAATGACAAATAGATTCAAGGGGTTAGATCTAATAGAATGCCTGAAGAACTATGGTTGAAGGTTCGTGATGTTGTATAGGAGGCAGTGATCAAGACCATCCCCCAAAAAAAGAAGTGCAAAAAGGCAAAATGGCTGTCTGAGGAGGCCTTACAAAATAGCTGAGAAAAGAAGAGAAGCGAAAAGCAAAGGAGAAAAGGAAAGATATAAGCATCTGAATGCAGAGTTCCAAAGAATAGCAAGAACCTTCTTCAGTGATCAGTGCAAAGAAATAGAGGAAAACAATAGAATGGGAAAGACTAGAGATCTCTTGAAGAAAATTAGAGATGCCAGGGGAACACTTCATGCAAAGATGGGCTTATTAATAAAGGACAGAAATGGTATGGATCTAACAGAAGCAGAAGATGTTAAGAAGAGGTGGCAAGAATACACAGAAGAACTGTACAAAAAAGATCTTCATGACCCAGATAACTGTGATGATATGATCACTCACCTAGAGCCAGACATCCTGGAATGCGAAATCAAATGGCCCTTAGGAACCATCACTATAAACAAAGCTAGTGGAGGTGATGGATTTCGAGTTGAGCTATTTCATATCCTAAAAGATGATGCTGTGAAAGTGCTGCACTCAGTATGCCAGCAAATTTGGAAAACTCAGCAGTGGCCACAGGACTGGAAAAGGTCAGTTTGCATTCCAGTCCCAAAAAAGGGCAATGCCAAAGAATGTTCAAACTACCACACAATTGCATTCATCTCACACACTAGCACAGTAATGCTTAAAATTCTCCAAGCTAGGCTTCAACCGTATGTGAACCATGAACTTCCAGATGTTCAAGCTGGTTTTAGAAAAGGCAGAGGAACCAGAGATCAAGTTGCCAACATCCGCTGGATCATCGAAAAATCAAGAGAGTTCCAGAAAAACATCTACTTCTGCTTTATTGACTATGCCAAAGCCTTTGACTGTGTGGATCACAATAAACTGTGGAAAATTCTTCAAGAGATGGAAATACCAGACCATCTTACCTGCCTCCTGATAAATCTGTATGCAGGTTAAGAAGCACCAATTAGAACTGGACATGGAACAACAAACTGGTTCCAAATTGGGAAAGGAGTACGTCAAGGCTGTATATTGTCACCCTACTTATTTAACTTATGTGCAGAGTACATCATGAGAAACGCTGGGCTGGAAGAAGCACAAGCTGGAATCAAGATTGCTGTGAGAAATATCAATAACCTCAGATATGCAGATGACATCACCCTTACAGCAGAAAATGAAGAAGAACTAAAGAGCCCCTGATGAAAGTGAAATAGGAGAGTGAAAAAGTTGGCTTAAAGCTCAGCATTCAGAAAGCTGAGATCATGACATCCGGTCCCATCACTTCATGGCAAATAGATGAGGAAACAATGGAAACAGTGAGAGACTTTATTTTTGGGGGCTCCAAAACCACTGCAGATGATGACTACAGCCATGAAATTAAAAGACACTTGCTCCTTGGAAGAAAAACTATGACAGACCTAGACAACATATTAAAAAGCAGAGACATTACTTTGCCAACAAAGATCCATCTGGTCAAAGCTATGGTTTTTTTCAGTAGTCACATATGGATGTTAGAGTTGGACTATAAAGAAAGTGAGTGCCAAAGAATTGATGCTTTTGAACCGTGGTGTTGGAGAAGACTCTTGAGAGTCCCTTGGACTACAAGGAGATCAAACCAGTCAATCCTAAAGGAAATCAGCTCTGAATATTCATTGGAAGGACTGATGCTGAAGCTGAAGCTCCAGTACTTTGGCCAACTGATGCAAAGAACTAACTCATTGGATAAGACCCTGATGCTGGGCAAGGTTGAAGCCAGAAGAAGAAGGGGATGACAGAGGATGAGATGGTTGGATGGCATCACAGACTTGATGGACATGAGTTTGAGCAACCTCTAAGGAGTTGGGTAATGGACAGGGAAGCCTGGAGTGCCGCAGTCCATGGGGTCACAATAAGTCAGACACGACTGAGTGAGTATCAGTTCAGTTCAGTTGCTCAGTCGTGTCAGACTCTTTGCGACCCCATGAATCACAGCATGCCAGGCCTCCCTGTGAATCGGTATAGAAAAGTGCTTCTGGTCAGGGTGATCAGAGAAAGCTCTGGCAGTGGAAGACAGAATCCAGAACAGCTGACCAGATCTGAGAAGCCCTGGGAGAAAGCTACTGCGATCGCTGGAGCCCCAGGGGCAGAAGACTGGGGAGTGCAGAAACTGGTGGGCTGAAAAACAAAAATAGTATGCCTTAGTGCAGGGTGTATTCATGTCAAGGGGCTCCTTGGAGGTTCTAAAGAGATTCTTCAGGGGCAAAGAGGAGATCAAGAAGGTGGGGTTCTGTTTTCTTTCTATGTTTGAACTGGCCCTCCCCAAACCTGAACAGCATTACTTTCATGTGTGTTGCATATATTCTGTTTGTTTATCCTTTCTGCATCTGCCAGGTACCAGTAGACCCTGAGCACTGTTCTAGGTACTGGGAATATAGCAGTTCATAAAATCACCCCATATCTCTTATTTGCATTGAGCTTATGTTCTAATGTTGGGGAAGAAGGGAAACAGCAGTGAGTAGAATAAAAGGTAAATCAAATGTGAGTAGAGTAGGAGCAACAGGTGGAAGGTTGCAGTTTTAAATGGAATGCCTTGGGAAGGCCCTACTAAAATGACATGTGAGTGACCTTGAAGAAAATGAGGAAGCAAGCCATACAGAGTTCTGGGGAGAAAGAGTTCTGGGAAAAGGGAACCTCTTGTGTAGAAGCCTGAAGAAGGAGCATGTCTGGGAAATTCTAGGCATGGAAAGGAGGCCGGTGGGTAGGCAGGGTGAGTGGGTCATGGTGAGAGGTAAGCTCACAGTGCTAACAGGAAGCGAGGTTGTACAGTGAAGTCTTGACCTATGTGAGAACTTCAGTTCTACTTTTAGTAAAATGGAAAATCATCAGAGGATTTTAAGCAGAAGAGTGATATAATCTGACATAAGCTGTAACAGGATTGCCCTGGCTACCCATGTTAAGAATGGAGGGTTGGAGAGCCTGGGTTGAGCCAGGAGAATTCCTTAGATCCCTAGATGTTTTTTGGAAGTAAATCAACAGAATATCCTGATTTGTTAGATCTGGAATCTGAAAGAGAAATAGAAATTAATGTTAACTCCAAGGCTTTTATGGATGTGAAAGTTGGACTGTAAAGAAGACTGATCGCTGAGGAGCTGATGCTTTCGAATTGTAGTTCTAGAGAAGACTCTTCAGGGCCCATTGGACAGCAAGGAGATCAAACCAGTCAATCCTAAAGGAAATCAACTCTGAATATTCCTTAGAAGGACTGGTGCTGAAGCTCCAATACTTTGGCCACCTAAAGCAAAGAGCTGAATCATTGGAAAAGACCCTGAAGCTGGGAAAGATTGTGGGTAGGAGAACGGGGCAGCAGAGGATGAGATGATTGGATCGCATTATCCACTCAATGGACATGAATTTGAGTAAACTCCAGGAGATTATGAAGGACAGAGAAGCCTAGCGTCTGCAGTCAGTCCATGGGGTCACAAAGAGTTGGACCTGACTTAGTGACTGAGCAACAACAACCAAGGTTTTGGGCCTTGTGACTAGAAGGATGGAGTTACCATTAACTGGGAATGGAACAGTTTGGTGAAGCAAGATTTGGAGCTCAGGGTTAGACATCCGTACCTTGAGATTGCTCTTAGACATTCATGTGGACACATGGATTAGTATGAGGAGAGGTCTGAGCTACAGGTATAAATTTGACAGTGCTAACTTCTTGATTTTGATAGTTATACTACAATTATGTACGAGCATGAGTTTGTCCCTACCCAAACCAGGAAATGAATACTGAAATATTTAGGGGAAAGAGGGTATCGTGTGTAATTTAGTCTCCCAAACAGTTCAGGGAAAATAATTATATAGACAAGTTGATAGATAGAGAATAAGAGCACAGAGTTATAAATTTAACATTTGGAGAATCTGGGTGAAAGATATGAGGGTTCTTTCTACTACTATTCTTGTACCTTTTCTCTAAGTCTGAAATTATTTCACAATAGAACACTTTTTAAAAGCAAAGGATACATTTCTAGATAAACAAAACTGAGAGAATTCATTGCCAGCACACCTGCACTGAAAGACACTCCTGGAGTTTTCAGGCAGAAAGAAAATGATTCTGCACGAAGACACAGACATAGGAAGAAAGGCAGAGCAAAGAAAAGGGCAAACAGAGATCAGTATTGGCTGTGTGAAATAATGTTTAAAATACATGTATAGGGACTTCCCTGGTGGAGCAGTGGCTAAGACTCTGCACTCCCAATGCAGGGGGCCTGGGATCTATCCCCCAGTCGGGGAACTAGATCCCACATGCTGCAACTATAGATCCTGCATGCCACTTTTGCTCTGGAGCAGCCAAATAAATAAAATAAATAGTTAAAAATAAAAAATAAAATACATGTATAATTGAAGTGTATGGCAGTAACACAAAAAGTTAAAGGGTGGAGTAAAAATGTTCTGAGTGTTAGGATTGTTGGTGAAGTGGTAATTTCTCATTTACATGAAATTTTAGCAAGTCAAGGTTGTATCATGATATCTAGGGCACTAGTTCTCAAACATCTTAAAAACTGAGGGTCCTCCACCAAACACCACAGTAATTATCACTGTAGACAACATCATCCACCGATATGTGCTAAAATTAGAGAGTGAATGTTTGAAGCAAAATAGCCGAGTATCTCCTGCCCCCCACCCCCCCACTTCCAAGCTACTTAATAACTACAAAAGGAAGAGCGTAACTTTAGAGAAATCCATCAAAACCCACTTCAACTAAAGTTAATAGAGGGAAAAACAAAATTTTTAAAAGTTGGCTTGAAGAGAGAAAAGAGGTTGTTAAATGGGTCAAAAGGGAAGTAAATTGTAAGATGAAAGATATAAACCGTAAAATTTCAGTACTTACATTAAATGTAATTAGACTAATACTGCCTTAAAAGCAAAGTTGATCAAGATTGAATTTTAAAAAAGCTAAGCCCCCTTTGGTGCTACTTCCAACAAACACCCCTTTAATGAAAAGAAAGAATTAAAAATAAAATGATGGAGAAAGATACCATTCAAATGTTAGCCACAGGAAACTTGATATTAAAATATCAGACAGTTCAGTTCAGTTCAGGCGCTCAGTCGTGTCCAACTCTTTGCGACCCCATGAACCACAGCACACCAGGCCTCCCTGTCTATCACCAACTGCTGGAGTCTACCCAAACCCATGTCCATCCAACCATCTCATCCTCTGTCATTCCCTTCTCCTGCTCTCACTCTTTCCCAACATCAGGGTCTTTTCAAATGAGTCAGCTCTTCGCATCAGGTGGCCAAAATACTGGAGTTTCAGCTTCAACATCAGTCCTTCCACTGAACACCCAGGACTGATCTCCTTTAGGATGGACTGGTTGGATCTCCTTGCAGTCCAAAGGACTCTCAAGAGTCTTCTCCAACACCACAGTTCAAAAGCATCAATTCTTCGGCACTCTCACATCCATACATGACCATTGGAAAAACCATAGCCTTGACTAGACAGACCTTTGTGGACAAAGTAATGTCTCTGCTTTTGAATATGCCATCTAGGTTGGTCATAACTTTCCTTCCAAGGAGTAAGCGTCTTTTAATTTCATGGCTGCAATCACCATCTGCAGTGATTTTGGAACCCAAGAAAATAAAGTCAGCCACTGTTTCTGCCATCTATGGGGTCGCACAGAGTTGGACACGACTGAAGCGACTTAGCAACTGTTTCTCCATCTATTTGCCATGAGGTGATGGGACCGGATGCCATTATCTTAGTTTTCTGAATGTTGAACCTGGAATGCAAAAGTAGGAAGTTAAGAAACACCTGGTGTAATAGGCAAATTTGGCCTTGGAGTACAGAATGAAGCCGGGCAAAGGCTAATAGAGTTCTGCCAAGAGAGTGCACTGGTCATAGCAAATACTCTCTTCCAACAACACAAGAGAAGACTCTACACATGGACATCACCAGATGGTCAACACTGAAATCAGATTGATTATATTCTTTGCAGTCAAAGATGGAGAAGCTCTATACAGTCAGCAAAAACAAGACCGGGAGCTGACAGTGGCTGAACTCCTTATTGCCAAATTCAGACTAAAATTAAAGAAAGTGGGGAAAACCACTAGACCATTCAGGTATGACCTAAATCAAATCCCTTCTGACTGTACAGTGGAAGTGAAAAATAGATTTAAGGTACTAGATCTGATAGAGTGCTTGATGAACTATGGACAGAGGTTTGTGACATTGTACAGGAGACAGGAATGAAGACCATCCCCAAGAAAAAGAAATGCAAAAAAGTAAAATGTCTGTCTGAGGAGGCCTTACAAATAGCTGTGAAAAGAAGAGAAGTGAAAAGCAAAGGAGAAAAGGAAAGATATACCCCTTTGAATACAGAGCTCCAAAAAATAGCAAGGAAAGATAAGAAAGCCTTCCTCAGCGATCAATGCAAAGAAATAGAGGAAAACAATAGAATGGGAAAGATTAGAGATCTCTTGAAGAAAATTAGAGATACCAAGGGAACATTTCATGCAAAGATGGGCTCAATAAAGGACAGAAATGGTATGGACTTAACAGAAGCAGAAGATATTAAGAAGAGGTGGCAACAATACGCAGAAGAACTGTACAAAAAAGATCTTCACGACCCAGATAATCACGATGGTGTGATCACTCACACTTACCTAGAGCCAGACATCCTGGAATGTGAAGTGACGTGGGCCTTAGGAAGCATCACTACGAACAAAGCTAGTGGAGGTGATGAATTCCAGTTGAATATTTCAAATCCTAAAAGATGATGCTGTGAAAGCGCTGCACTCAATATGTCAGCAGATTTGGAAAACTCAGCAGTGGCCACAGGACTGGAAAAGGTCAGTTTTCATTCCAATCCCAAAGAAAGGCAATGCCAAAGAATGCTTAAACTACCGCACAGTTGTACTCATCTCATACTCTGGTAAAGTAATGCTCAAAATTCTCCAAGCCAGGCTTCAGCAATACATGAACCATGAACTTCCAGATGTTCAAGCTGGTTTTAGAAAAGGCAGAGGAACCAGAGATCACATTGCCAACATCCGCTGGATCATCAAAAAAGCAAGAGCGTTTCAGGATAACATCTATTTCTGCTTTATTGAATATGCCAAAACCTTTGTGTGGATCACAATAAACTGTGGAAAATTCTGAAGGAGATGGGAATACCAGACCACCTGACCTGCCCCTTGAGAAACCTGTATGCGGGTCAGGAAGCAATAGTTAGAACTGGACATGGAACAACAGACTGGTTCTGAATTGGGAAAGGAGTACGTCAAGGCTGTATATTGTCGCCCTGCTTATATAACTTATGTACAGAGTACATCATGAGAAACGCTGGGCTGGAAGAAGCACAAGCTGGAATCAAGATTGCTGTGAGAAATATCAATAACCTCAGATATGCAGATGACACCACCCTCATGGCAGAAAATGAAGAAGAACTAAAGAGCCTCCTGATGAAAGTGAAAGAGGAGAGTGAAAAAGTTGGCTTAAGGCTTAACATTCAGAAAATATCAGACACGATAGACTTAAAAGTCACGTGAGAAAGAAATTTCAGAATGGTCCACCACCAGGAAGATTTAATAATTCTAAGTATATCTGTCCCTGATAACATAGTCTCAATATGCACAAAGCAAAAACGGACAGATTAAAAGGAGAACTAGACAAATCTTATCATAATGGAAAGTTTTAAAAGATTACCCTCAATACTTGATGGTACAAACAGACAAAACAGTCAGGATTGTAGCAACACAGTGAACAGAATTTTCATATTGCATATATGTAAATATACCATATTTATAGCCTTCCCTGTAGTACAGTGGATAGGAATCTGCCTGCCAGTACAGGGGACTCAGGTCCAATCTCCGGTCCAGGAAGATCCCACATGCTGCGGAACAGCTAAACCCGTGTACCATAACTAAATGGTTCTGTGCTCTAGAGCCACTGCTCCACAAGAGAAGCCACTACAATGAGATGCCCACACACCACAACGAATGGTAGCAGCTAGAGAAAGCCCATGCATAGCAATGAAGACCCAGCACAGCCAAAACTAATTAATAAATAAAAAAATAAATATACCATATTTATATAGTTTTATATAAATAGTATACATACATAGATATAAAGACTGTTCCCAATAAAGACAGTAAATATACAGAAAGATGTTCAACCTCATTGAGGTTGTCAATAGAGAAATGGAAATTAAAATCAGAATGAGATAAAAACTAAGAACTTCGGTGTGGGATGTACTTTTGGCCTAAGTATCAGTTGCAAGTCACTTAGGAAACTGTTGGCAGCATCTGTTAAAGCTGATAATACACATACCCCATATGGTCCAGCCGTTCCCCTCTGAAATATATGCATAAGGATTTTAATAGCAGTACTAATTAGATTGTTTGTTGTTCAAAACTGGAAACAGATAAATTGTGGTTCATTCTTACCCTATATAAGAATAGTACATAGCAGTTAGAATGAACCAGGGCTGAGGGCAATGGCGAGGATGAATCTCTCAAGCATAATATTGAGTGGAAGAAATCCTTTGTAAAAGGATGCTTTCTGTGTTATTCCATTTATATAAAGTTCAAAACTAAGTGATCTTGACCAGTGGTATTAGAAGTTAAGCGGCAGCTGTGGGGGGAGCAGGGGGGACACCCCTGAAGCTGTTCTGGCTCTGATCTGAGTGGTAGTTACCTGGACGTCTCACTGGGTGAAAATTCATTAAGCTGTACGCTTAACATTTGCATGCTTTTCTGTATGTTTATAGAACCCAAAGAAATGTTTACTTAAAGCTACAGTGAGACCATCTTTTTTCCTTTCAGAATGACAAAGATAAAAGGCCTTGGTAAGATCATATAGGCAAAGTTGTGGGAAACAGACACGTGCACACTGCTGGGAATGTAAGTGGAAATAACCTCTGCTAAGGGCAGTTTGTCAGTGTTTATCAAAATTAAAACTTCGCGTATCTGAAGATCCCCTGGAGAATGGAATGGCTACTTCCAGGGACATACTTGCAAATGTACAAGGCCTTATATTGGGACTTCATAACAGTAAAAGTTCACTAAGGGCCAAGTTAAGTTATGGTACATCTGTGTGACAGAATACCTCATAGTCGTTAAAATAGAGTGGGAGGGCTCTACAAATACTGACAGTATGGAATGTGCTCTGAAATATAGCAAGGTATAAAGCAGTATTTGTAACATTCTATTATTTGTATTAGAAATAATTATGTGTGAATATAAATATTAGTATATACATACGCATGCAGTCATGTATGGATGTGAGAGTTGGACCATAAAGAAGGCTGAGCCCTTTAGATTGATGCTTTTGAACTGTGGTGTTGGAGAAGGCTCTTGAGAGTCCCTTGGACTACAAGGAGATCAAACCTGTCAATCCTAAAGGAAATCAGTCTTGAATATTCATTGGAAGGACTGATGCTGAAGCTGAAATTCCAATACTTTGGCCACCTGATTTGAAAAACTGGCTCATTAGAAAAGACCCTGATGCTGGGAAAGATTGAGGGCAGAAGGAGAAGGGGACAACAGAGGAAGAGATGGTTGGATGGCATCACTGACTCAATGGACACGAGTTTGAGCAAGCTCCAGGAGATGGTGAGGGACAGGGAAGTCTGATGTGCTGTAGTCCATGGGGTTGCAAAGAGTTGGACACAACTGAGCGACTGAACAACAAGAACATATACACGTGTAACATACGAAATATAAGAAAAAGTGAAAGTGATAGTCGCTCAGTCACGTCCACAACTCTTTGCAGCCCCATGGACTGCAGCCTGCAAGGCTCCTCTGTTCATGAAATTCTCTAGGCGAGAATACTAGAGTGGGTTGCTATTCCCTTCTCCAGGGGATCTTCCCGATTCAGGGATTGAACCCACGTCTCCTGCATTGGATTCTTTACCATCTGAGCCACCAGGGAATTTCCCTATATATAAAATATATGAATATATGAAAGCAATTTCATACTCATGGACTACCTATAAAAGGTGTATAAGAAGCTAGGAGTAGTGGTGGCCTCTGGAAGAGATAACTAGTTGGCCTGGTGGCAGGAGTCGGAAGGAGACTTAACTTCTCATATAGCCTTTTGCATCTTTAGAATACAGAATTGGACTATGGGGATATAACTGGGGCTTCCCAGGTGGTGCAGTGGTAAAGAATCCGCCTGCCGGTGTCAGGAGACACAGGGGACATGGGTTTGATCCCTGGATCAGGATGATGCCCTGGAGAAGGAAATAGCAACCCATTCCAGTATTTTTGGCCTGGGAAATCTCATGGACAGAGGAGCCTGGTAGGCTACAGGGCATAGGGTTGCAGAGTCGGATAGGACTGAGCAACTGAACACACACATACAGACACATGAGAATATATCTATTAAATATTAATTTTCGAAATAATTGTTCAAAATCCCCTTAGAAAGATGTGATGCAGGAGACCGGTGTCTTACCTTTCAGTAGGTCCAATACAGCCTCATTTTTCTTCACAGTGAAACAGATCTTCGGTTTAACGGCAGATGATATGATTGGCTTCGCATAGGAGTCCCCAGTTTTATGGGGAGAACACTTTGCAGCACGGTGCTCAGGCCGCCCGGGTGTGGGAATGAACTGATGAATGGATAGTAAATTCAGACCTCCTGTCTCGTGTTCACTTGAAGACTCAACACTCGTTGAATGAAAGGGTGGGCCTCTCTATACTATTGATAATGTAATTTTTCCTTCCCTCCTTCCTTCAGAACAAGGATAAGTCGAATTCAGATTAAGTTAAAAGTGATGCAACACTGCTTCCTTTCGTACTTTTAAAAAATGTACTCGTCTGATGCTATGAATATAACATCTGCTTTTTTATGTCTTAATGTATTGAAAGCATTTTCTCATGCCATCACAAATTGTTCATATGACTGTGAACGTTTGAATAGTATTACATTACTCAAATGTGTGATAATTTGCCTAATCATTCCTCTTTGGGCATTTATGTTGTTTAAATTTTTGGTTATTATTCAAAAATGGCAACAAGCCACCTTTGTATATTAGTCTAATACTACATTATTTTATTATTTCTTAGGAGTAAAATAGTTGTCAAAGGTTGTGAATATTTTTAAATACTCTTGAGATAGAGTGCTGAGTCGTCTTCCAAGAACTGCTGGGTTTGCTCTTCCATAGCACCCTTGCCAGCTTTGGGAATTCTCATGCAAAAAGGTCATTTTTAATTTGAAAAAACTCAGTCTTAATCATTTTAGCAGTACATTGACTGATACGCTTTTCTTTATTTTCCATGTTTTCTGTAGTTGAAGTGTTATCTTTATCAATAGGTAGATGTAACTGTATATTAAATGTCATCTGTCTATATATTATAATATTACAGATAGTATATTATAGATAGGAGACAGCCAAAATACTCATCCAATATAAGAAATTGGGGGGAAGAGGAAAGCTGCCATTTCACAGGTAGGAAAGGTGAGGTCACCACTCTCACACATTGCCTAGCAAAGTAAGCACTCAAATATTTATGGATATGGTTGAGTGTGTGTGTGTGCTAAGTCGCTTATGGTTGAGTACTTAATATTTTTCACTAATAATGAACTACACTAATAATGTAGTGTAGAACTACACTAATAACATTAACAGTAGTAACCAATACCAGATTCATTTGAGCTACACATAGGTGGTGACAAAGTAATGTATTGACCCATTAGAACATAACATGTTTTAATGTGTTCATATCAGATTAATATGAGGACTTAAAAAAATCTGATAGCTGCATGGTAATTTAAAACTCTAGGAAACAACTTGAATGGCAAATAATAAACCTTTCTGATCATATGTTTATGATTCAAGATGTAAAAGAAAACCCCAGGTGAACATTGAACTTTTGTAGCATTCAGCTGAGTGACAGAGTGTACCCTCAGTGCATGAAACTCTTGTGACAGGGTTTTCTTTAAGGAACTCCTTAAAGTCTCCACCTTGGTTTGCGTCCCACAGTACAATTGTTTCCCAAATCAGGCTGTTTCGAGTAACATATGAAACAGCGTATGGCTATCCCTCCCATCCCAAAGCAAATGTTTGTTTTGTTGCAGCGATGGAAACATTTCCATTGGTGAAGCAAATATTTAGAGCTGAAAGAAACATTTGGGCAGCCAGGATGTGTCAAAATAGAACAGATGCCTGCCTTTCAAAAAATACAATTAAAAAAAAAAAGAAAGCCACCTTGTACTTGACTGCTGGCGTTACAGCCACAGTGGGTTATGCAAGAAATTAGATGCTGTAAATGTCATTCTAATCTGATCTTCTCGGCACATCTCTGCACCTTCTTCTTCCTTGGCTTTTCTCTTCCAGAAAATGGGGATAATCATTCCAAGTGATTTTGTTCACAATTAAGTTTCCTTTTTCCCTCCAAATATTTTCTTTGTTCTTAAAAATTAATTTATTCTTTTGAGTCAGAAATATATTCACATGGAACAACGATACACAGTGAAAAGGCTGCCTTCAGTCTATGTCCCCAGCTAGTCTCCTCTCCACCTGGGACCAGCGTTACCTGTTTCTCATCTATCTTTATTTTATGCTTATACACATGACTAAACAGATGTGTTTGTGTGTGTGCATACTTCTATTCTTTTTTTAAAAAAACATAGAGGTTCCATTCACCCTTCATCTAGTTTTCCCCATGTTCCATTTATCCTTTGAGACGGTTGGTTCTAAGAGTTTGCTTGTTTAAAATGCACTGTGTCAGGTAGCAGAGTGGGGAGCAGGCAGGTCAGGCTGCACTTGCTCCATCCCTCCAGGGCGGTAAGAAGAGCTCTGTGTTGGGCATCTGGTTCTGCCCTGGGTCTCACCATCACTGGCAGTCAGTGCCCCCTCTCCCTGCTCTATTCTCTCCACCTGTAAAACAGAAGGAAAGGAAAAGAAAAAGAACAGGTTAGATGAACTTCAACTTTTCTTCCAGATCTAAATTACTTTGGTCATCAAAGGTGAAGTTTTCTTTTTCTTTTAAACAAACTTCACTTCCTCTTTTAAAAGGAGTGGAAGAGTCAAGGATGGTTAAAGGTGTTTATTAACTTGGCCTTCCTATCTATGCACAAACATACATCTGGCCTCCTTGGCCTTCGGTGTTCAAGTAACAGTGATCCCTGATATTCCTGCTCCTCAGTCCTTAAGACGTACTTCCTCCCCGGGACTTGTTCACTGCACAGTGGGAAGGGCTGGCTTCCCAGCCTGTTGCCAGGAACCTGCAGGGTTAGCTGCTGCTGTCCAGCACAGCCAGCAGCAATGTTTGTCGGGCTTTGGAATTGATGATCATATATGAGAAGCAACCCCTGTTTTTGTTTTTAATTTAGCAGAGAGGGATTAAGAGGGAAAAAAGGCAAAGCCTTTAGAGGCTGGATCTAAAAATAGACATCATAGATGCTGATTGGAAACCCTCCCAGTCTTTCATACGAGAGATCTCAATTTGTGTTACACAGAGGGGCAGCTCACGTCTGTCTTGTTCACCAGTTATACTGCTCCCCAGAGAAGCTCAATAAATTTTACAGGGAAGTTTCCTCCTTATGCGGAAGGAGCTTAAGCTCAGCGACTGGTGTGGCTGAAATAATTTAGGGGTCCAAGGGAATCCGTCCACCTTGTAGAGTAATGTAACAAAAGTAAATGTGCAGAAACTTTTGATCTTGGTTGATTTGGCCATGTCATCAGTGGTGCTGGGCTCTGGCTCCTATGACCCCAACCTGTCTGATCTGGAATAAAACTGCTCCCCAGAACTTGCATTTAGTTCTGCTGCTAAAATGACCCTCTGCCTGATTCACTGGCAGTGGTTGTGGAGCTTGCCTTCTGGGGTTCTGCCGTTTCCACCACTAGTCCTTTGAAACCTCTGAACTTGGCTGAGTTTTTATGTTTCCCTTTTGCCTCTCTGAGCGGCACAAAGAGCCTCTCTCAGGGACATTAAGAAAGCAGAGCTGCCGTCTCTGCTTAGACTGATGGTGGACCAAGCCTGGCGGGCTCCTCAGTCTCTGATCTAGCGGCGCAGTAGCTTTTTGCACTGGCTTTTTACTCAGTGATTTATACTTGGAGACGTGGCTGGGTGATAGCCAGTGTCCTTTTGTCTTTGTGTTTACTTTTCTTGCACATTTAATGTATTTAAAGGATATATTGTCTTTATGGTTCACTGGGATAAAGGAGGGGATTGGTGCAAGTTTTAATGAGAGGTCCCTGGCTCTCTGTGTTGAGATGAGAATTATATTCTTGGTTAGATATCTTTCTTTCCATAGGTGGCAGGAGGCACTGTTTTGCTGCTTTTGGAAATAGCATTTCTGCCTAACGATTTTTAGAAGGATACTGAGGACATTCAATTTCAAGGCATCCTCAGCAACTTTTCCTCCTGTTGTTTAAACTTTGCTTATTTAAGGAGAGGTGACACTATTGTGTCTTGTTCTTGAATTTACATATCAATACGAAAAGAGTGCAGACTGGCCCCACCATCAGATCAATTTTTATAAAAACTCTTTCCATTCAGAGTAATGCTGTTTGAAACTAGTTTTCTTAAAAACTGTTTTTTTGCTGCTTGGGAAGAGTTAATCAGCGGAGGAGAAAGCATTTGGCTTATTTGCTTAATATTTTAACCAAGTGAATTAGACAGGTTGGGGGGCTGGGGGGAGGGAATAAGAAAGTGGGGGGGAGGCCCCATAAACAAGGTGATATATAATATTTTTTTTGTTCTCCTTTTAAATAAATACCGATCAGCTTTATGTTCAGAGACAATAGGAGCCGTTGGCTTAAATTTGCAGTTTACTGTATTTATGGCTGTAATATCAAGGTGCTGCCGTCGTAATTTCATGCCCCAATGAGAAGAGCAAGGTCGAAGCAAATGCTTCCATCGGCATCTGCTAACACACTAACTCATAAACAAGGCCCGGCTGGATCAGGTGGCACGGAATAATACAGGCTAATGAAATACAGCACAGCTTTCCATTACTGTTAGTTTTTACAGTGTCGTCATTACGTGTAATTTATGTTTAAAAAATTCAATTTTATACAAGGCACTGGGAAATAGGGGTCTACAGGTCATCCAACGACTTTTAGAGGCTCTGAGAGTCCTTATTGTACTCCACCATTCCAACAAAATGTTAATAAAATTTAAAAAAAAAAAAAATGCTTTTCCCCCCTGTCTCCTCCCCTAACCTTTTCTGAGAGAGTTGATTTTTCTTTTAATTTGGGGAGTATTTTTAGCCAGCTGTCTTCTCTGCCTCATCTCCTCCCAGAGTGTGCCTGGGTAGATAACTAGTTGTGTTCTGAGAGAGGTGACCCTGTTCAGTTTCCCCGCATCCCAGATGAATCTCCCAAGTCCTGTAAATAGACTGAGATGAGGGAGGAAGACAGCCGAGTGGCCAGCCCATAACTGCTGCCCGTGGCCATTGGACCCCTGGCCCTGTTCCCTGATCCCTGTCAGACTCCACATTTTTATTATAAAACTCGAGCTGGGCCGAATGGTGCTGTCCGGCATTCATCACCTTGCTTATTTCCCAGCTATTCCCTACCCCTGCTGTCCCGGTGGTTGTTTGACCTGAGGATACAGAGAACAGTGCTGTCTGCTGTCCTCTTGTCTCTCTGCTTCCCCTGCATGGAGCCAGGCAGTGCCCAGCAGATCCTTATTCCGACAAAGTCTGGTTTTGTTTTGTTTGCATTTTAATAGAAACCTTTAAACAATTTTGTTTATCTTCTAAGGGATAAAAATAAGCAGGTGTGGCAGCCCTGAGGCCATTGACTTCAGTTGCTGCAGCTTTATTAATCAGCAGAATGTAGCTTGCTTGTTCTGTCCTTTTAAAAGAATCCCACCCTGCAGAAAGTGTTGGAAGAGAAGTCCCTGCGCAGTGTCTACATGGGGCTTCTCCAGGGAAAGGAAACCGTTCGGGGAGGTAGATTCCAGAGAACCGAACCCGAGAGGACTAGAAGTCCTCCTCACTCCTCCTCTACATCTGAGAGAGGCTCCCTCTGAATTCAGTGCAGTTTTGCAGATCAGACAGCTGGGGTCTTAAAGGTGAAATAACAAGAGGCGGGCATCCCGCTCTGCCTGCTCACCTTGGACAAGTCCCCTCATGTTCCTTTCTCCTCCTCTTAAGTAAAGCTAGCGAGGGGATGGGATAACTGAGCAGGACTTGCTTAGTTTTGCTCTCCGTCAATAACGGAGCTTAATTGTCATGTCACAGACTGGGGGAGGAGCTGGTAGCTCCTCAAATCGCTAGGTAGCAGAGGTGAAGACCCTGAGAGAGCATCAAAATGCAAAGTGCTAACGATATTAGGTCATGTCATTGACACCCCAGCTGAAAGGAAATGTTAGGCTTTCCTAAAATTGGTGAATTCTTCCAAAGGCAGCAGCTAAAGGATGACTTGAGGTGGGGTGGTGGGGGAGGAGGTCTGCCTGCCACAGGACGATGACACCCTTTTCTCCTGTCTGCTCTGCTCAGCCCTTGCTCAGTCCCTCTGCAGTTAGATTACTCCTTGCAGATAGCAATCAACTGGAAGGAAGTGTGTGTGTCTAATTTGCATGAGATTATTTAAAACAAAAAAAAAAAAGGTCTGCATTAGTCAGGGTGATGGTAAACAACGCAAAGAGATGCCTTTTATAATATAGCCTGTGTCTCAGCTTTCAGAGCCAAATATAATTCATTTACAATTGGCAGTTTCCTTTATTATTCCTTTTAACCTTTTGGATTCTGCAAGGTCTCTATCGAATCTCTCCACTGTTTGTCTCAGTGAGGGTGGGTGGAAACCCGGATGTCTTCTGTGTGGCCCCTGGGCAATGCCCCATCCATCCCTAAGGGCAGGGTCCTTTCAGCACCAGGAGCTGGTGACAGGGTAGGTAAGTGCTGTGTTCGGAGAGGAGTAACACTCCACCTCACCTCCAGCTCTGTGAGTCCCTGATGAATCACTTGAGTTCTGTAGAGTCAGTCTTCCCTAAGCTGGGAAACACTCCAGAGGAAAGGCACTAAGGGAAGCGTAGGCACCAGCCTGTGAGAGACCTTGGATTTATTTGATTAGAATATGAGGAGATGAGGTCGCTCTACCCTTGTCACTTGGTGGTGTTCAAAAAATTGTCCAGGTGACATTTGAAAGTAAGATCCAGGCGTTAAGTTCCCGTGTCATTTTGGTATAGCCGCATTCATTGGCTATTACCTGACCCTGATGCTGGGAAAGATTGAGAATAGGAGGAGAAGCAGGCGGCAGAGGATGAGATGGTTGAATGGCATGACCGACTCAACGGACATGAATTTGAGCGAACTCTGGGAGATAGTGGAGGACAGAGGAACCTGGTGTGCTGCAGTCCTGGGGTCTCAAAGAGTTGGGCACAACTTAGTGACTGAACAGCATAGACGGGGTGCTGGTGAGGGGAGTGGGGGAAGATAGATCAGTCCTCATATTTTAACAAAACTGAAGGCTTCAGGCATCATTTTGAAGTCTGCCTTTTGATGTGCTTTAACTCTGTGCCGTCATGGGAAGTCACCAGGCTGGAGACGGAGAGCCTGGGGTTTCATCTGCCATCACCAGGCTTTTACTACTAGGATTTGAGGCATAGTTTTCACCCTTCTTCAGCCTCAGTGCTTTTGTTTTTGTTTTTTGAGTCTGTCAAATAAGGTCGATGGTTCGGCTGATGGCCCAGCTCTGAAATTATATTGTTCATTGAGATTGTCAAAATGCTTCTCTTTTTTAAAAAAAAAAAAGAAAAATAATTCATTTTCTGTAACTAAATCAAAATCCTGCTTCTCCAGAGAACTGGGGATATCAGAACTCCAGCCAATGTAAATGTGACGCATCACATGATAAGGTCTCTGTGAAACTAGAGCTTGGAAGGAAGTGCTGATGCCCTTTAAGCCGTGGCTGCTCTTGTGGGCTTGGCTGCAATAATGCAGGGAACACGTTTTATTAGGAAAATAGGCTTCGTCAGAGCTCCAGGCCTGAGGGCAGGACCACGGGCAGGGAGTCCTGTCCCTTTAACCGGCCCCAGCTCCCAGCACCACAGCGCAGCCTGTAACTTGCCGTATATTTCCCCAGTGCTAAACATTATCGTACTTGTTTATATTTGAAAGAGCCGAAAGGGAAAATGAGAATGCAACCAAATGCTCCTTTTGGGAGAATTACCCTCATTTGCAGCCAGCGACTGACAGGACTCGCGAACCACCAGGTTTATAAAGTCCCGTCGTGAGCCAGCGACCAGCCGCTTGTGCTGATGCCGCAGGCGCCCTGTCTCTCTCGTGGCTGATAATGGGGGTGAAACCACTGATGATGGGGGTGAAACCATGTCCTTCCTACTGGAACCTGGAATGGGGCTCCCCTCCTAGCTGGAAGGACAGACGGGCAGTCAGCACCCGGGCTGGAGCCCGGGAGGCACTCGACTGGGGAAGCATGTTCTCTGTGTTTGCCCAGCTTGTCTGTCTCTCCTGCCCCTGTCCTTGGGAGGCCACTGCACAGAAAAAGACCTTTTGCAACAAGCTGGGGCCTTAGGGAGGAGGAACGTCCCCCGCCTGGCCCCACGTACTCAAATTCAACTCTTGTATTTGAGGGTGCCATGGCCTTCCCTGGTGGCTCAAACAGTAAAGAATCTGTCCTTAATGCAGGAGACCCGGGTTTGATCCCTAGGTCTGTAAGAGCCCTTGGAGAAGGTAATGGCAACCCACTCCAGCATTCTTGCCTGGAAAATTCCATGGGCAGAGGAGCCTGCGGAGCCTGGCAGGCTACATACAGTCCATGAGGTTGCAAAGAGTCAGACACAACTGAGTGACTGAACAACAATAAGCGCCAGTGAATGGTTCCTTTGCCCCCTGCCAGCCTCTCTTCTGCCCCTGACGTCAGCCTATTGAGAGGACACTGCACTTACTTGGGGGACCCAGCAGAACTGAGACGTCATGGAGGAGTGGCCTTGCCCATACTGGCTGGTGTGCTGGGGTGAAGAGGACAGGAGGCGCAGTGTTAAATGGGGAGGAACCTCAAGTGCTCAGTGCAGAGAGGAGAGATAGCCCAGGGCCATTTAGAGTCGTCCAGGTATTCTCCTTTGACCACTTGTGGTGGGGTGTGAGGAGTTTGAGGGGCAGCTGCAGCCAGCTCGCTTGCCAGCATGGTGCAGGGCAGCGCTGATCTTGGGCAGCGCTTGAGCATTAATATGCTCCGGCTATTAGCCCCTTGGCACAGAGTGCGGGGCCTCACACTTTGGAAGATGCTGATCCTTAGAACCTCCTTGTACTTCATCTACCCCCAGGGGCAGATAGACCATGCTGAGGGCCTCTAATGGGGAGCTGCTGAGCAGATGTGGCCACACTCTCAGCTCGAGTTTAAAAGCTCTGTGTGGCGGCTGGGCTGGATGCCGGCATTCCCAGAACAGCCAGAGTGCTTTGCAGACTAGCAGAGGCCTCCCACCTGTTTCTCCCACTGTTAGTGCCTGGAGTACTTCTCTGTGCAGGATCGCTTCCCCGACTGCCCTGTGGAACAATCTCACACCTATGTGCCACTCTTGACCATCTTGAAGCTCTCTATCAATTGGTTGGGGCCTTCGTCTCTTCCCTGAGAGCCAGCATCCCCCGTCTGCCTCCGACCTGTTGAAATATCCCAGCTGTGCGCCCACTGGATGGGTGGTCTTCATGGGTTTTTCAGTTGCCTTTTATTCTTCCATGGGCAAATCCTCTCCACGTGTCATAGCCACTGCAGATGGCGCCCTGCTATTTCCTCATGTCCCAAGTGCACTGTGGTTTAGAGTGTGAGAGGATTTTTTTTTTTAAGGAAAAAGAAAAACTAGCCAAAGGCAATATAGGCAGCCTGCGATAGGCTAGAGTAATAATCATCTGAAAGTTTGGGCCTGGCCTTGTTTTGATCTGTTTTCTTGTTTTATTTTCTTCTTTACATTCTATATCCCATTCATACTAATCACAGTCAGTCCTGATTTTTCTTTTTATTTCTGCATTTGTCATAAAATAAAGCAAATTATTCCCGTCTTCAGAAACGATCTAGACTAATTAGTCGTCTCACCCAATAATTAGTTTTTTGTTTCCCTGTCTGTTTTCATGCATTATTGTTAGTTTTTTCCCCTCTTTTTTTAACACCATTACAGATTAAAATGAGCCACATTTGCAGTTGATGGTATCTGTTTTCGGGGGAAGAATGGAGAATTGCAGTACAGAGCGACTTCAAAAGCAGCAATAAACTCAAGGATAAATTAAGGAAATTGAATGAGCCACATTTGGAAGCAGTGTTGAGGCTAATATTCTGTCGCTTAAGGTTAAATTGCAGCCGAGAGAGGTTCCAGAGAATCCGAAATCGGGGAAGCAACTTAACAGGATGCTAGGCGTCCTGTGACTCCAAGGTCTTTTCTCAAATGAAGATTTTGTTGCAGCCATGGACAGTGGCAAAAGGCACTCACCTGCAATTATGTCCTCTTCTCCCCCAGGGCTGACAGATGAAGAGATCGATTTGGCTTTCCAGCAGTCAGGCACGGCTGCCGATGAGCCTGTGTCCTTGGGCCCAGCCACACAGGTGGTTCCTGTCCAGCCCCCTCACCTCATTTCGCAGCCATACAGTAAGTCACCTGCTCAAGCTCCTGCTTTAACCTTGGCTGGGATTCAGGACTCTGGCCAAAGGGTAGTGCTTCACGTCTCTCAGACTCAGCAAACCAGGGGAGACTGGGCGTAGGAGATGGCTCTTGGGTTTTTCTAAAATCCTCTTCTAGACAAACTTTTAAGTGTGTGACAAAGGTTTAAGACACAAGAGACAAGAATAAATGAGTTTCTTGTTTTGTTTCACGTATTTTGGTTTTGAGCAAGAATCTGTAAAAGTATTTACTGGTTCTGTTTTCATTTTCTTATATTAGTGCATTTTGCATGTTGAAGTGTTAGTTGCTCAATAGTGTCTGACTCTTTTTTGACCCCATGGGCTGTAGCTCACCAGGCTCCTCTGTCTATGGGATTTTCCAGGCAAAAACACTGGAATTGGTTGCCATTCCCTTCTCCAGGGAGTCTTCTGGACACAGGGATCGAACCCAGGTCTGCTGCATTGCAGGCAGATTCTTTACCATCTCAGCCACTAGGGAAGCCCATGTTACTGTTTTGCTAATAAGAACATAAACATCTAATTCATGGATACATTCTTGTTTGGTCACTGAAATAATTTGTCTCCTAGTTTTATCTTTTAAAGTTAATATTAGTAGGTTTAAGCTAGCCCTCCCTACCCCACCCCTCTTCTTCCTTCCTTCCTTCCTTGTCCTGGCTATACCACATGTATTTATATAATGGCAGTCTGTGAGAGAATTTCAGATTAAATGTGAAGGTCCTTTTGAATGCAACTTTTAATTGTTACATGAGAACATGACCCATGAGAGCTTTTTGTTGTTGTTAAATGAAAAATGTTTTTAGGAATAAAGATTCTTTAAGCCAGTAATAAATGTACGCTTCCAAAATAGAGGCAGAACCCCATCTTTAAGTCACTTATGAAAAATCTAAAAAGGTTAAAATTGACTCCAAATCAATGGAAAATTGCTCAGTTTTGTGTGAAGACCTCAGCCTTGGATTTGCTGTCTTTCAAAATGCCTCTTCAATAATTGTCTATCTCAGAAGTTTTAATTTTTTCAACACATGCTTTTAAAGTGTTAGATATCCAATTTTAAAATGCACAATTTCAAATGCCAGACTCGTTTTGACCCCCACCACATGACCTGGAACCACCTTTTGGCCCCCACTTTGCCGTCTTTCCCATAGACAGGGAGGTGCAGTCATCCGTATAGACAGCACAGGGGCCAGGCAGCGGGTTAGAATCTACTTTGTGTGTTACAAGTCTCATTTAGACGTTGCCTTTCCTTTGACTCCTGGATAAGGCTGGGCAGTGAGGCCAGGTGCCAGGAACTCCAGTTGGTCTCATCCTTGGTCGCCTGGTCGCGGCCAGGCCAGAGAGCCAGTGCAGGTGCCGAGCCTCGTCCCGGGGCCTCCGAGCCAGGGGGGTGCCTTCGCCAGCCTGGGACTCCATTCTTCCTGGCTAACGTTCTTGTCGATCCATTGTTTTGCCTTGGGTCACTACACACGCTCCGTGTTTCTTTTAAATCAAAGGCTGAATCTCTGCACTTTTTCTGCAGTTGTGTCCCTGGGCCCAGGGTTTGGTGGGATTCGTTGAGGACGGGTAGTGGCAGCTGGGGTGCAGAATTCTCTAAGATGCACATCTGTTCTGTTCCAGCTGTTCCCTTCGTGACTTAATGCCGAGCCGGTCTCCTGGCTACTTGGCAACTTCTTGCTCAGAACAGATTATTCTGTGAGTCACAGCATTGGCCTAAAACATCATACATTTGCCTACGTTCAGTGGGCACAAAGGGTTAAAATGCGCGCCTCTTTGAGAGGGGCAGAAGAATGGGGGTGGGGGGGGGCATTCAGTCATTTCAATCACTCTCCTGCCCAGATCTCTCTGAGAAAAACCATTGCTCCGTTTAGGTATTTAGGTAGGAATATTTTTAAGAGTCTCCTAGCCCTAAAAATAAAATACATCTTCTTAGAGACAGACTCCTTCCTGCTTTGACACTAGTATAAAAACAATGGTAATGGTAATTTTAAATACCTGGAGTTTTTAGTTGTCAGTGTCGAGCTTCACTCTTCTTGTACCGTTACCCTGCTCCTCTCAGCTCGGGGGGTGACTCTCCCTCTCCACTTCTGTACTTTTGCCAAGAGGTGTCAAAACTACTCCAAAAAAAAAAAAAAGCTTGATTTTGATTAATATAGAGAAACAAGACTTTGCCTGACTGATAATAAAACTGATAAATGACATTTGAATTACTTGTAGCGGTAATTTATTACATAAAATATCTTTTATTTGACATGCGATTAGTTGCTGGAAGCATCACTCAATCTGACTAGTTTAAACATGCTCTAAAATGAACCCCAGTAAAAACCCGGGCTGTCTGCTGTTGGCGTTATGAAATATACTAATCCTGGAGTGAGGGAAAAAAATCTGACTTTAAATATTTAAATGATTAATTGGGTTTATATATTTTTTTTACCTTTCTAACCCCCTTAATTACAAGCAAACTCAGGGGAGTTGCTGAACTAGGTGTGCAATCTGCATGCTTATCACCAAGGCATTGTCTGAGTCCTGGGAGGGATTTATGGCCTCCATTCATGTGTGTTCCTGCCGATTTTACATTTGGAGCTTGGGCAGCCTTTCCTTCCCATTTCTTGGCTTTTTAAGGACATTCCATCTCTGAGCCCAAGCCTAGAAAATGGGATTTTTTGGGCTCAGCCCCAAAACGCTCACATCTGGGGGAGGGTGGTTTTTCCAAGACCACCCCTGGGAGCACAGTGCTCACAGATCATCACCTCTTGCCTGCCCTCCCACTTGGTGGCAGATGTCCCACTCGGTTCCTCTTTTGATATCTGTGGTTGACTTTGAGGTGTTAGCAAATGCCAGTGTCAGCAAAGAGAACATGGAGACCCACCAGATTGGGACCAGTTCAGGTCACCAGTGTTTATGAAGCACCTATGGTGAGACTCTCAAGCGTATTTAAAAGGCATTGGGAGACTATTTGAGAGGGAGGTAGTTTGAATATACAAGGAAAATGAAATAATAATATATGTTTCCTGGGAAGGTTGGAAAAGAATATGGAGTTGGTTCTGAGCACAAGTAGAAAGATTTACAGTAGATCACAGACAAGTGCTTCCCCAGTGGCTCGACGGTAAGGAATCTGCCTGCAGTGCAGAAGACACAGGTTTGATCCCAGGTGGGGAAGATCCCCTGGAGAAGGAAATGGCAATTCACTCCAGTATTCTTGCCTGGGAAATCCCATGGACAGAGGCATCTGGGGTCGCAAAGAGTCGGACATGACTGAGGGACTAAACAGCAGCAACAACTGTAAGCTCAGTACAGTGTCACGAGAGATTTAAAACATGATCTTTAAGATTCTTACAGGCTCTCTGAGAGAGATAAGATAAACTCTTAAGAAAAAGATAATAATATAAGACATTGTGATTTAATGCCAAAATTAATTATACAGACAAGAAACTCCACAGGAATGCAGAAAAGAGAAAAATTAATGTGGGCTCGAGAAGTCGGAGAAGGCTTTGTGGAAGTGGTGGGAGGTTGACACTGAGGGGAAGCTTGGTGTCACCTGGTGTGAGAATAAACCGGTGTTGTCAGGGCTTGAAAGGAAGTCGGGATGAGCTCAGAAGTCAGATCAGGATGCGAGGGGAACGCTGACATTCTCTCTTCTTGGTTTGGTTTCTTTTTGTTCAACTTCAAAGCAGGAGTCAGTGTATGTGTCTGTGCAGAGCCTAACAGAGTCCCAAAGGTTAAGTCCTGATAAATGCTTGATTGATTCATTCATTCTAAGCAGACTTTTCTTCTTTCCTCCCAAAGAGACAAGAATCAAGGTAGCTTTGAGATACAGGCACAATCAGTGTAAATTTTATACGATAATAATTTTTCTTAGGCTTAAATATCCTCCCCCCCGCCTACTGTCTTTGATAAACAGTTTAGGCTTTTTTAAAGACTGCCCTACAGCTTCAGTTGTCTCTTCTTAAAATAGGATGTAAACGTCTGAGGTTGGTGAAAGGCTTTGACATTTCATTAGGACTTCTGAGAGAGAAAGTGTGTTCTTCCTCAGGCTGTTTTCCCTCTGGCCTGTTTAGTAACAGAAACTTAGCCTTGATTGTCCTGCGTCCCTGGGCGAGCATTTACTGCCAAATGCCTGCTGTGTGCCAGGTGTTGTGTGGGACCCCAGGGATGGAACAATTGAGGCCTGGCTGGTCACTCCCTCCAGCCCTCATGTCCAGTAGGAAAGGCAGTTAGGGGAACACAGCAGTGCTGTGAGGTCAGCCCAGGTGAGGCTGGTGGGACGGACAAGGTGAAGGGCACGTCAGAGAGTGGGAGGGGCCTAACCGGACCTGGGGCTTGGATGGCTGCCCTGACTAGACAGGACGGACCTGAGCGTCCAAGCTAAAGCGAAGCCACATGGACGTGAACCCGTGTGATGGTCAGAGTGGCTGCACCATGGGATGGGAGTATCAGAAGAGACGACTTGAGAAGAAGGTGACAGCCAGGTCATCACCCTGACGGAGGACAGTCAAAATCACATGGACTTCATACTTGGAAATCCATCGTCTAATTATTCATGAGGCCATATTAACCTTTTGACCGTATAATTCTTAGACTGATATTAAAATTATTTGTGCCATCCAAGCAGGTGCTGCATGGGGAATTAGAGAAGACACCCTGGGGTTGTGCTGAATGGGGCAGGTGTAACTCCCTTTCAAATGCCTCCATCCTGACGGGGCCTGGGGTGCCCCTGGCCTCCGTCAGTCCCCGGCTTGCCACCACACGGCCCTGAAACGTTTCCTCACTGCAGATTAAGCTGTGAGTTCCTTGAATTCAGAGGGTTTTGTTTTTGTTTTCAATCTATGGCCCGAGGCTCTGATTTAGCAAGTGTTCTAGAAACACTTGTTAAATGAATAAATGGTGGTAGACATGTGCTTGAGAATTGAAAAGTGCTGGGTGATACCCTCAACTTAAAGTGGGGTGTCGGGTGTGCTGCCCAGGTAGCCAGTCATTGAGGCCTCCTGTGTCCTCTGGGCCCAACAGCTGTGGAAGTAGAGGACAGGCATTGCTAACCCATGCCATCTTGTATGGTGTGAGTGGTAAGAGCTTTTGGGATTTAAGAACAAAGGAAACCCCCAGGTGCTGGTCTCAGGTCAGGCCTTATGGAGGAGACAGGTCCTGGGTGGCACCTAGAAGTGGGGATGGGAGGCAGTGGAAGTGGATCTAGAACAGACTGTAAATGGAAGCGCTATGGACGGCCTCCCTGTTCCCACCAAGAAATAAAAGGGGAGGAATCTGTTTCTCTCTCTTCCATTTCTCTGTCAAGTTTAGCACACAGATTTCACCTTCTATACTACATAAAAGTTACTGGTTTGCTGATAGAGGAGGCATTTCTCTAATTTTGAGGAAACTGTTTTTCTTCTTTTGTCCCTGTGACTGGTTGAAAATAGCAGCTCTTCAAGGGCCAGCACCTGTCTGTTTTCTTTGCTTTGTGTTATGCTTGGTGTGGTGCCTTGTGGGTGCTGAGTAAACACCATGTGTGGTTATTGAAAACCATAAGCATTACCTTAAACTATCGAGTGGAGAAGTCCTCTCCTTAGATTTCTTAGACCACTGACAGAGTGTTTGGTGCTGGAAGTAGCTAGGATCATGGCTGTGCGAACAGTGCAGCCTGTGCTAGTTGTATAAGATTCTGCAACGAATAAGAGTGGTTTAAACAAAACTCTTTCTCTAAGTAAACATAGGCAGTCGAGGCGGCCGCACTGGCTCTGTGGTCCTCGGGGACCCCGGCAGCGCTCACGCCTGGCGGTCATGTAGCTCGTGCCCCAGTGTGACTGCTGCAGCGCCAGCTGTCCCCTCTGCTCTCCCACAAGCAAGACTGGGCAGAGGGAAGGCAAAGGCAAGTCACCTTCTAAGGACACTTCCTGGAAGTCACCCACATGCCTTCCCTCTGGTCCCCATTGGCTGCAAGTCAGCCTTGCAGCCATGCCTTTCTGCATGAAGGCTGAGCAATGCAGTCCTTGTCCTGATGGGCGTGTTCTCAGTGTTCATATCCCAGAGAAAGGTTGAGTTGGAATCAATACTAAGTTCAGGATAATGGTTACTTCTGAGTGGAGAGGAAGACGTGGCTAGTTTCCGCGGTGTTTGGAAAGTTTTAACTGGTTAAGTAGGTGGGTTTAGGATTGTTAATCTTACTATCATGTTTCATAACTTATCTAAATGTTGTATTATTCTTTTATATGTGTCAATACAGAGTACATTTAAAAAGTTGATTTAGAACTCTCACCTCTTGCTTCTTCCTTTGATGTCAGTTGCTTCACTGAGCAGAGAGAGAACTTAGAGCCCACCCTGCTGGGTATTGTTTCAGTCACTGCTGACTTCCTTTAGCTCTCTCTTTTAAAAAGCAAACACCCTCTTCCAACAGCACGAGACAACTCTACTCATGGACATCACCAGATAGTCAATATGAAATCAGGTTGATTATATTCTTTGCAGCTGAAGATGGAGAAACTGTATACAATCAGGAAAAAAGAGACCAGGAGCTGACTGTGGCTCAGATCATGAACTCCTTATTGCAAAATTCAGACTTAAATTGAAGAAAGTAGGGAAAACCATTCAGAGAAGGCAATGGCAACCCACTCCAACCCACTTTTCTTGCCTGGAAAATCCCATGGACGGAGGAGCCTGGTAGGCTGCAGTCCGTGGGGCTGCGAAGAGTCAGACACGACTAAGTGACTTCCCTTTCACTGTTCACGTTCATGCATTGGAGAAGGAAATGGCAACCCATTCCAGTGTTCTTGCCTGGAGAATCCCAGGGACAGGGGAGCCTGGTGGGCTGCCGGCTATGGGGTCGCATAGTCGGACACGACTGAAACGACTTAGCAGCAGCAGCAGGGAAAACCATTAGGCCATTCAGGTGTGACCTAAATCAAATCCCTTACATTATACAGTGGAAGTGACAAACAGATTCAAGGGATTAGATCTGATAGAGGGCCTGAAAAACTATGGACAGAGGTTTGTAACATTGTACAGAAGGCAGTGATCAAAACCATCCCCAAGAAAAAGAAAGGCAAAATGGTTCTCAGAGGAGGCCTTAACAAATAGCGGAGAAAAGAAGAGAAGCTAAAGACAAGGGAGGAAAGGAAAGATATATCCATCTGAATGCAGAGTTCCAAAGAATAGCAAGGAGAGATAAGAAAGCCTTCCTAAGTGATCAATGCAAAGAAATAGAGGAAAACAATCGAATGAGAAAGACTAGAGATCTCTTCAAGAAAATTAGAGATACCAAGGGAACATTTCATGCAAAGATGGGCACAATAAAGGACTGAAGCGGTGTGGACCTAACAAAAGCAGAAGGTATTAAGAAGAGTTAGCAAGAATATACAAAACTATACAAAAAAAATCTTATTGACTTGTATAACCACGATGGTGTGGCTACCCACCTAGAGTCAGACATCCTGGAGTGTGAAAACATGTGGGCCTTAGGAAGCTTTACTATGAACAAAGCTAGTGGAGGTGATGAAATTCCAGCTGAGCTATTTCAAATCCTAAAAGATGATGCTGTTAAAGTGCTGCACTCGATATGCCAGCAAATTTGGAAAACTCAGCAGTGGCCATAGGCCTGGAAAAGGTCAGTTTTCATTCCAGTCCCAAAGGAGGGCAATGCCAAAGAATGTTCAAACTACTGCACAATTGCACTCATCTCACATGCTACCAGAGTAATGCTCAAAATCCTCCAAACCTGGCTTCAACAGTACATGAACTGAGAACTTCCAGATGTACAAGCTGGATTTGAAAAAGACAGAGGAACCAGAGATCAAATTGCCAACATCCACTGGATCATAGAAAAAACAAGAGAATTCCAGAAAAACATCTACTTCTGCTTTATTGACTACACTAAAGCCTTTGGCTGTGTGGATCACAACAAACTGTGGAAAATTCTTAAATAATTGGGAATACCAGACCACCTTACCTGCCTCTTGAGAAACGTGTATGCAGGTCAAGAAGCAAGTTAGAACCAAACATGGAACAATGGACTGGTTCCAAATTGGGAAAGGAGTATGTCAGGGCTGTATATTGTCACCCTGCTTATTTAACTTATATGCAGAGTACATAATACAAAATGCTGGGCTGGATGAAGCACAAACTGGAATCAAGATTGCTGGGAGAAATATCAGTAACCTCAGATAGGCAAATAACACCATCCTCATGGCAGAAGGTGAAGAGGAACTAAAGAGCCTCTTGATAAAGGTGAAAGAGGAGAGTGAAAAAACTGGCTTAAAACTCAGCATTCAAAGAACTAAGGTCATGTCATCCAGTCCTGTCACTCCCTGGCAAATAGTTGAGGAAACAATGGAAGCAGTGAGAGTCTTTATTTTTGGGGGCTCCAAAACCACTGCAGATAATGACTGCAGCCATGAAATTAGAAGATGCTTGCTCCTTGGAAGAAAAGCAAAGACAAACCTAGACAATATATTAAAAAGCAGAGACATTACTTTGCCAAAAAAGGTCTGTATAGTCAAAGCTGTGGTTTTTCCAGTAGTCTTATATTAGTGTGAGAGTTGGACCATAAAGAAGGCTGATCACTGAAGAATTGTTGCTTTTGAGCTGTGGTGTTGGAGGAGACTCTTGAGAGTCCCTTGGTCTACAAGGAGATCAATCCGTAAGGAAATCAACCATGAATATTCATTGGAAGGACTGATGCTGAAGCTCCAATACTTTGTCCACCTGATGCGAAGGACTGACTCATTGGAAAAGACCATGATGCTGGGAATGATTGACGGCAGGAGGAGAAGGGGACAATAGAGGACTAGATGGTTGGATGGCATCACCAACTCAATGGACATGAATTTGAGCAAGCTCTGGGAGATGGTGAAGGACAGGGAAGTCTGGCATGCTGCATTCCATGGGGTTGCAAAGAGTCGGACACAACTGAGTGACTGAACAATGGCTCTTTTTTTTTTTTTAATTTCTTAACAGACTTTAAAAGACAACTTAATTGAGATATGGGGCTTCCCAGGTGGTGCTAGTGGTAAAGAATCCACCTGCCAATGCAGAGGACGTAAGAGATGCGTTTGACCCCTGGGTCAGGAAGACCCCCTAGAGGAGGTCATGGCAACTCCAGTATTTTTACCTGGAGAATCCCATGGACAGAGGAGCCTAACACGCTGTGGTCCATGCAGTAACAACTGAAGCAACTTAGCACACATGGTGAGGTATGTTTTATGTAAAATAATGCACCCATTTTTGTTGTACAGTTTGAGTTTTGACAAGTGTTCACTTTTCTGTGGCTGTCGTGACCACTTTGTGGAGCATTTCTGGTACCCCAGACGATTCCCCGTGACCTGTTCCCAGGCAGCCCATCCTGTCCTGACTCCAGGGGAACCCCTGGTCTGCTCTCTGTTGCTGCCCATTAGACTCCTCTTTCCTAGTTTTGTATGAAGAAAATCATATCTTATGTCTTCTCTCATGTCTGGTTTCTTTCGCTCAGCATCATGTATTTGAGATCCATCTAGATTGTTGAACAGATCAGAAATTCCCTCCTTTATCACAGAGCCATGTCCCGCGTTAAGGACACTCTGTGGTTTGTGTGTCCATTTACCGTTGATGGACTTCAGGCTTTGGACTGTTTTCAGTGTTGAGCTGTTAGGAGTAAAGCTCTTTTAAACATTTGTGTACAAGTCTTCATATGTTTTTGTTTCTCTTGTGTAAATGTCTGGGAGTGGAATTACTAGGTCATAGGTTAAGTGTAAGTTTCACTTTATAAGAAATTGCCAAACTGTTTCAAAGTGGTTATACTGTTTTTCATTCCCATCTGCAGTGTACAAGAGCCCCTAGTTATTGCATATCCTCACTAACAGCTGATATTTTCCCTCTTTTTAATTTTAGCAACTTTCGTGTGTGTATAGTGGAAACTCATAGTGGTTTGAGTTTACATTTCTGTGAAGACTAACAACGTTGAGCATCTTTTTATATGCTTGTCCATTTACATATCTTTTTTTGTCAAGTGACTGTTCCAATCTTTATCCATTTTAAATTATCTTATTATTGGGTTGGAAGAGTTCTTGTATATTCTGCATTCAAGTTCTTTGTCAGATATATGCATGGTTAGTATTTCCTCCCAGTCTGTGGCTAGCTTTTTCTTTTGCTTTTGCTTTACGTTGCCTTTTGAAAAACAAGAAATTTAAAATGTGATGACATACATCTTTTTTTTCCCCCAACAATTCATGGTTTTTGTGTCCTAGCTATGAAGCCTGTGCTTACCCCAAGGTTAGAAAGATTTTCTCCTGTGTATTCTTCTTGAAGTTTCATTGTTTTCGCTTTTCTGTTGAGATTGTGATTCACTCTCAGTTAATTTTTGTGTGGGTGTAATGTGAAGGTCAAGGTTCATGTTTTCCTGATGGTTATCCTGTTGTGTCACCACCAGAGGTTAAAAACATTGTCCTGTCCCCGTTGAGTTATGTGTCCCTTTATCAAAATGCAGTTGTTTATGTATTCATTGGTCCGTTTATAGCCTTACTTAAAATTTTCTAAGCTGTTGAGGTATATTTTACAATTACTAAACTCCCATCTCAAGTGTCCAATTCAGTGATTTTAGGAACTTTACGAAGCGATATATATCCGTTTCCGAGCACTTTCACCCCCCAGATAAGCTCCTTTGTGCCCGTTTACTGTTACTGTCACTTCAGCCCCAGGTGACCGCTCACCTGCTTTCCACTGCCGTCAGTTTACCTTTGCCGAACATGGCAGGTAAACAGAGTCAAACAGAGTGTGATCCCTTGTATGTGCCTTCTTTCAGCTGGCGTATTTTTGAGATTCTTCATGTGATAGTGTGTAGCACTGGTTCCATCCTTCCCATTTCTAAACAGTATTCCATTGTACAGCTGGACCACATTTTGTCCATCAGCTCACCAGTTGGTGGGCCTTTAGGCTGTTTGCAGTTTCGGCTACAGGACTCATGATGCTGAGGATGTGTGTGGACGTCCATTCTCATTCCCCCTGAGTGACCATCTAGGAGTATGATTGCTTGGTCATACGGCAGTCTTATGTTTCTGGATTCTTAATTTTTTTTTCCAATCAGCTTCTTTGAAGTATAATTATACACAATATAATTAATCCGTTTCAAGTGTACAGTTTGATGAGTTGTACATACTGTAACTCAATTAACTCATGTAACTGACACTAAGTTTCATGCGAAACTGTAACTAAACACTAAAATTTCATGTAAATGGGCTCGTATAGCACAGTCTATTGTGTCGTAACATAACACTTTTGAGATTGATCCAGATAATGAATATTTTAGGCTTTGTGAGCTATACCTTTCTGTCACATATACCATTCCCCCCTCATCCTTTAAAAATATGAAAACTGTTCTGAACTCACAGCTGAACAAAAGCACGATGACGTGAGACTTGGCGAGCGTGCCAGGGTTTGCTGACTCCTGACTTCACTGTATGGTTGTTTCACAACTTGTTTATCCATTGACTGTTGATGCCTGTTTGGATTGTTGCCTGTTTAGGGCTATATGAATAATGCGTCCATGACATTCACATGCAAGAAGTCTGTGTGTGCACAGATATTTCCTTTCTTTTAAGTAAATACCTAGGGGTGGAATGCCTTAGTCACATGCTGGGTGTATGCTTAACTTTGTATGATATTGTTAAAACTATTTTCCAAAGTGGTTGTGCCATTCTCCATTCCCATCAGCAAGGTGTGAGAATTTCAGTAGTTCCACATCCTTGTCAACACTTGGTATTCTCAGTTTTTTAAGTTTAGCCATTCTAACATTTAGGTAATAGAATCTCATTATAATTTTGTGTTTCTCTAATGACTGATGATGTCAGGCATATTGTCATGTGCTTAATGGCCATTCATGTCTCTTTTGTGAAGTGTCTATTCCAGTCTACTGCCCAGTCTTTTTTTAAAAAAAATCACCTTGTTTGTCTTTTTTATTATTGAGTTGTAAAAGCTCTTTGTATATTTTAGTTACAGGTCCTTGATCAGATATATGTTTTGCAGATGTTTTCTTCCAGCCTACAGAGATATATTCTTGACAGGGCCTTTTGAAAAGCAAAAGTTAATTTTTCTTTCTTTCTTTTTTTTTTTTAATTTTTGGCCACACCATGTGGCATACTGGATCTTAGTTCTCAGACCAGGGATCGAACCCCTGCCCCCTGCAGCAGAAATGCAGAGTATGAACCACTTGATGCCAAGGAAGTCCCCAAAAGTTTTTGGGATATCATTTTTATGATATCCGTTTTATCTTTTTCTTTTTCTTTATGGTTCATGCTTTTTGTATTTAAGATATCTTTGTCTACCCCAAGGTTGCGAAGATTTTCTTCTGTTTTTTTCTGTTTTCTTACTGAAGCACTATAGTTTTTGCTTTTGGGTTTAGGTACATGATCTGTTTTGAGTTAACTTTTATGTGTGGTGTAAGGAAAGGGTCAGTGTTCATTTTTACCCCTCCTATGGATATCCAGTTGTCCCAGCACAATCGTTGTGAAGATTATTCTTTTCCCATGGAACTACCTTGGCTTCTTTGTCAAAAATCAGTTTACCTTTCAAGTGTGAGTCTGTTTCTGGACTCTTCTAAATTCTTACCGTTTAATTAGAGCTCGTATTTTTAAATCTGTGGGTGAGGTTGCGGATGTGCCTCTCAGTGTCCTTCCTGCCTAAGATGACACTGCTGATAGCGTTACAGCCCAGGAGAAGTGGGAAAGAGCGTCTTTCACAGGATATTCATGCGAAGACAGGCCTTGGATGTCCAGGTGTGACTGCTCTTGAGCTGCTGTAGTGCCCTCAGCCTTTCAGGCTGCCCAGGTGCTTCTGTCGGAGCCGAGCTGCTCTATTTCTAGTCGCTGTGCTCTGGGTCGGTTTGTCTTTCTGGCCACTGCCAGCCATCCTCAGCTCAGCCTGTGGTGCCGTTCAGCTGGTCATCAGTCTCCCTGTGCCTTTAGCCTGCCAGTCCTTTGCTGTAACAAGCACTGATTTGGCGGACTGGCTTTATTCCAGGACCTCGCTGTGGATGAGCCTGTCTTATCATTTAATTTTCAGGGTGCCTTGCGAGCAGAACTGATGGGATGATTTAAGAAGCTAGATCCACCACGGTGTAGTCCTGGCTCCAGCCTTGGTGAGCCATGGGTTGGGGGTGGGGACCACAGCTAGACTTGCCCAGTGCCTGCCACTGCCCAGCCCTGTGCTCAGGCCACCAGTCTCCCCAGGGACTTGATAGATAGCATCTCCATGTTGTCAGCCAGCACAGCCCTGGATACAGATTGTCTCAGCAAGATAGTTTCATGACAGTTTTCGGCTCTCTTTTGTTGATGCCTCTTTACTGGATCGTGGGATTTCTGTGGTGTCTGTGGGTCTCTGGCTCAGTGGTTTCAAGTTCAACATTGCTGTGTTGTGCGCGTGATTCCTGCCCTGCACGTGTTCTTATTTGATGATGTCTGTTCTCGCCTGCAGGTGACAATCTCTTGGTAGATTGAGATACAGCCAAAGGAGCTGAGTAATATTGGCTTAGGTGGTATTCAGTGAAGGGTTAGGGAGCCTTAGGGTGCAGCCCTTCTGCCCCTGACCCAGCTGCCATACGCTATGGATTCACCCACAACCCGAGCCTCTGGGCAGGCGGGCCCCGGGGACACTGTCTGAGTTCAGGCTAGTTGATGGAGTCCTCGAGAGAGTCGGAAGGCATTGAGTTTCAAAGAGCTCAACCTCTGACCTTGTTGCAGCCTCAGACATGAAGGTGGTCCCGGAAATGCTCAGTTGTGCAGGATGAAAAATGCTGCCACCATCAACTGTCTTCATCCCTGGCAGAGGCCAGCTTGTGAGGTGTTGGTAAAGCCCTGGGCCTCCTGGGCAAGCTGGCAGGTCTCGCTTGTTGGGCGAATGCTGGAGACAGTTAGAATCTGAATGCTAGTAAAAATACCATTGTCCCTGGGTTCTTTAAATACAGCAAAGCTCTCCACCTTCAGTCAAATGGCCTGCACTTGGAAAGAAGAGAAAGCTGTCCTTTGGGAGACCCATCTGGTGGGTGGTGTGGAAGCTTCTTGCCTGCTTGGCCAGGGTCTGCCTTGTGTGTAGTTGGACATCGTGTCAGCCTGGAGGCACTGAAGCTGTTGGAAGAGCTCGTTCATTCCACTTCCCTTACTTCTGAGCTGGAGCAGACGAGCAACTGGCCCTGTGTTCTGCCCTTGACTGTATTTTCTGGACATTTGGGAACATAGTGACAGGAAGCTGTATGTAGCTCCCAGGTGCCCTGGGCTCCCTTGCTGGGGTTCACACTGAGCTTGGGAACGATTGGCCCCAGGGTAGGCAGCGCGAGGGCTGCAGGTGGTCGTGGCTTGGGATGCGGGCCAGTGTGGCATCACGCTACGTGCCTTCTCCCTATCCTGATCTGTACCCTTTGAAAGATGTGCAGCGGAAGAAGAGTTATCTCCTTCTTAGTTTTCCTCTTTTTTCATTTTGCCACAAGACAGGATTGTATCACACATCTCCAAAACGAGTAAAATGGCATTTCAGCTTCTTGTCTTTATAGACTCTCTGAACTTTAGGAAAGATCATTCTGGTCCCTTTTCATTAATAATGAAAACCAGGGGGCAATAAAATGTTCTTAACGCGAGCACGGCAGAAACAAGGAGCAGCGCGGGGGTGAAGGTGCGGCCGACAGGGAGCCACAGGTGTCTCCTGTGCTCCAGGAGGTCGCACTCTCCAGAAGGGGGAGCAGCTGTCAGAGGGGTCCTCATTCTCAGACCCCTGACCCTCCAGCATCTGCTCAGCCTGGGCTCCAGTACCCAGAATGAGAGGCATGCCCTGAGTGTTTGCAGGAAAGAAGAAGGGTGCTGCAGACTTGGGGTTCTGGTCCAGTGCTCAGCCCAGTGCAGCTGTGTTCTTATAAGATGTTTAGTGGGCATTTGAGAAATCACTGGGGATAGAACGTTCTGGACATGTGCCCACTTGGAATACGAATGTACTCTGGGGTTTGGGCAGCACTGATGGATGTTCTGGGGGTGGATTGAAGCCCCATGGAACAGTGACTCTTTTGAAAAGTGGCATGGTTATTCTATCTTCACTATTTCCTCCTAAAAACGAGCTTGCACTGGATTTTGGAACCAAGACACTCAGAACAGAGCAGGCTGGGAAGAGATAGGTGCCTGCATGGAACTCGGAGCTTCTCAAGGTCACGGTGAAAGGTCTGCCTCGATGATCTCAAGAGTTTTCCATTTCACGAGCAGTTGTGGCTTATCTGAGTCGCTCCACATCAGAGGAGGGTGTTCTGTGCTGGTCAGAGCAGGAGAGCGCCCTTCTGGAGACAGTGTGTAGACATGATCCTGAGTGTCACTACTCAACCCTGGAGGGGAGGGGGGAGTCCTGGCTCACCATGACCCAAACCCCTCAGTCCATAAAAGAGTAGATGGGTAAGTGTATGTAAACAGGAAGACACTGCATGCCACAAAAGCAGACCAGAAGCAGAGTCAAAAGAAAAATATACTAGGAAAAATTTTGACAACTTCTGTCACAGAAAAAGGGCTCATTTCCTTGTTGTATAAGAAGGTTCCATGAATTGATGAAGGAAATTAATAAAGAAATGGAGTAGAAAAGTAGGGAGCATACAGTTACCAAAATGGAGATGCAGATGAAAAGATGCTCACTCCTCACTTGTAATAAGATAAATGCAAATTAAAGCTAGAGTGAAGCAGTGTGTTTTATTTTTTTGCTCTAGTATTAGCAGAAATCTATGTGTGTGATTAACCCATTACATTGGGGTGGCTGTGAATGAACTGGTTCAAACCTCAGGGAGCACAGTTAGGCAGGCTGTCTCACAACTGCTGGTGCATGTACCTCTGACCCAGCCTGCCAGGAGTTCACATTTACAGATGGCCTTTTACATGGATGTGAGAGGCTGTGTGTACACACTTACTGATGGCAGCTTTGAGTGAAACAGGAAGAGACTAGAAATCATCTAAATGTCCATCTGTAGGGAGTTTGTTTAATGGAATATTACGCAGCTTTAGCCAAAAAGAAGAATGAGAGATGGGGAAAGGGGAAAGAAAGTAATGCCTGTATGTGTTGCCTCATGTTTGCATAAGAATTCTTGGCTGGATAAAGACGACACTATGGGCACAGAGGTTTGTGGTGGTGGAGGAAGCCTGTTTGCAGTAGACTGACGTGTGCTGCATGATGTTAGACCACGTGCGTGTGTATGTGCGTGAGTGCTTAGTCGTAGCCAACTCTTTGCGACCCCGTGGACTATAGTTCGCCAAGCTTCTCTGTCCATGGAATTCTCCAGCAAGAATACTGGAATGGGTTGCCATTTCCTCCAAAAGGGGTTCTTCCTGAGCCAGGGATCGAACCCGAGTCTCTTGCTTCTCCGGCATTGGCAGGCGGATTGTTTACCACTGAGCCACCTGGGAAGCCCAGACCATGTGCGTGTGTTTCCTATTCAGAAACTGTAAACCAGAGAAGGGAGTTGATTACAGTCTGTGCAGGGGTTGGGCCACATTGATTCCACTCAAGTGGAATCCACAAGCAGGTGGGGGGGGTGGGGGTAGGGCAAGAAGAGCCTCTTCCAGCCTCCTCCATCACTGTCGTCTCTGTCTCCATCTCCTGGGAGCCCCTCTCAGCAGCTCAGGGAGCGGGGAGCTTCTCCCTCATCTCCATGGAGGTCTTTGCCTCTGGGTTCCCCAGTCAGACCGGGTGCCAGCAGCCCCTCCTCCCCACGTGTCCACATCCAGCAGGGGCTTTCAGAACCACTGCCTCCTGCTCTCCTTCAGTTGTGAAGCGCCAGAACGTGGCCAGTACCTGCAGGTCCAGGGAGGCAGGGGATGGCTGGAGCAGACAAAGCCTTCAGCCGGGCCTGGCCACATGTGGGTTCCCGGGAGTGCGGTGGCTCTTCCTCCCTGTCTCCCACAGGCTCCCCCCCCAGTCCCAGGTCCTTGTCATGCACATGTGCCTTGGGTGCATACCTTGAGTCACGTTCCCTGGTGCCGAGGTTGAGTCCACAGACTGGGGGTGTCCTGCACCACCAATGGTTCTGGAGACAGTGGCCCTTGGCCACCCCCCCCACACCCCGTGACTGGTCCCTTGAGAGACGGCCGCTGGGTAGCCTGGACATGCCTGCTCCAATGGACACTCCAGATGGAGCTCATGCTTTCCTGTGCACCTCCCAGAGTCCCCAGGTGTCAGATCAGATTATGGACCTGAAAACACATCGTGAGCAGTTCATGGGAAGGTTGTAGAGTAGAAAACTCTCCTCCCCACTTTGGAGCTAGGACATACTCAGGGGTTGGAGGGGCTTTGTGCTGAAGGGACCACTCCTGTGTGTAGACCAGCTGCCCATGTCTGGATCCCCAAGACCTTCCATCCTGGGCCTGTCCCGCTTGCCTTTGGTGGCCCTGGTGGTGGTCTCTTCCTGCTTTCTCACTTCCACAGCCCCCACCCGCCATAGCTGTTCATGGTGCTCCCCATGTCTTTCTCCCAAAGCACAGAGCCAACCACGTTACTCCCTGATTCAGAGCCGTCAGCGACCCCGCTGCTTGTGAAGCGACGGCCGGGTTCCTTGGATGCGTTCTCTGCTGGGCCCGGCCTTTCCCACCTTTCCCCTCACCACTCCTCCCATCTCCTCTCTGGTCTCTCTTGGCCGGCAATGCCCCCTCCTTGGGAAGGCCCAGGGGCTCCCCCATCTGCTTGAGCACAGGTCAACCCCAGCCTTTGCACTTCCTTGTCCCCCGCCTGGAGCACTGTGCCCCAAGACTCCACAGGTCTCAGCATTGTCCTCCACCGAGGCCCCGCCACCCCCCTCACCTTGTCCTGTCTGTGTTCTCGATCCCTTTCTGGCATCAGCTCATTCAGCCATGTGTGGGCTGCTCCTCTCTCCAGCCTCACTTGAGTGAGACCAGAACAGAACAGGACAGCGGTCTCGCCACCACTACCCGCCGTGCCCTCAGCACACGTTGTGTGCACTGTCGGAACTTCATAAAGCTGAACAGGCAGCGACACAGCCTCTGGCCCCAACTCTCAGGTGGCTCCCAGCTCATGTGGGAGGCATGTGCGCGCGAACAACCCGGATGCTACAGCACCCTCACTGGATCCTTTATTCCTCGAGCATGGAGCCTGTGCCCAGGTCTTTAGATTGCCTCTGCTGTTCTCCCCCTACCCCCACCTCAGTCCCTTGAGACAGCACCCCACGGCAGGCACAGTACAGTCTAGAGGCCCAGGAGGAGAAGGGAGACAGCCGAGCCCCGTTCTGATGCTCACCCCCAATGTGAGCACAAGACACACCCTGACTGAGACAAGGAGGCTGAGTCCACGCGCTCTTTGCCCCCAGGGGACGCCAGGGCCTTTCCTCCTGACCCCAGCTTTTCTCCTGACCCCAGGCCCTGCGGGCTCCCGGTGGAGAGACTACAGCGCCTTGGCCATCATCATGGCAGGGATCGCGTTCGGCTTTCACCAGCTCTACAAGGTAAGCCGCCCTCCCCGCACCCCTTTGGTGCTGCCCTGAGCGTGGGGACAGCAGTGGGCCTGCACATGGAGGCTGAGTGCCCAGATGAACGTGCTTTCTGGAGGGGCGTCCGGGTCAAGTCCTGGTCCTGCCCCCACCCAGGTGGGTGCGCTCAGGGCCTTCAGACCAGCCTCACCTACAGAATCTCTCCTCCAAGTGCCTGCCTGCTGCACAGGGTGACGGGGCCCATGACGCGGAGCCGTGTCAAGTACTGAGGACGTTTCCTGGCATGCTCTGAGCAGGCTGGACCCTCGTAAGAGACAAAACAATGTGCAGTTAAGACCACGGAGGCTGGAGCCCGGCTGCCAGTGTCACATCCGGGCCCTGCCACTCGGCAGCTGTGTGACCGCAGGCTCGGCAGGCTCACCTGTAAAACGGGACAGTAGGATCTGCCTCAAGAGGGTGTGGTGATGCTCAGAGCAGCTGGGCTCCTCTGGAAAGGACTGTGTTCCCAGCACATTGCAGGCGCACTGTACCCTCTTGTTTCACCTGAGTATTTAACACCAGCTTTGAGAAACTCAGTGTGATCATATTTACTGCCTTTTCCTCCTGTATATTTTGTTGGCTTCCATGTAAATCTAGGGTTTTTCACGGTCTTCATAGTCAGCCCCCAGGACCCCAGAGTTCACTGCTTCCAGCAGAGCTGCAGGCGTGAAGTAACATTTACTTCTTTGACACCAGATCCTGATCAGACACTAGTGACCACGTACTGACTTTGATTTGAAGCAAGCGAGTGTTTTTTAGAAGATGCAGAGCCGGGGTAGGTAAAATAGAGACAGAAGGTAAACTGGTGGCTGGAGGACTTAACCTCTGCCGGTCCTGCAGAGAGAGATTTCTTTCTTTCTGAGGCCACCTGCAACTCCATCCCTCGTTTGGAGATTTAAAAAGAAAAGAATCTGAACTATTGGCTATACTCCCAATATAAAATAAAAAGTCTGGAAAAAAAAGAAAAAGACTCTGAATGAATATCCAGACTCATGCCATACCTTTGTTTGTTTCGCTGTTCCACGCATCTTGTGAGGTCTTAGTATCCCAGGGATCAAACCTGTGCCCCCTGTATGGAAGCTTGAAGTCCTAATCAGTGGACCCCCAGGGGATTCCCTCAGGTTGTAACTTTTAGCACATGGAACATGTTTTTGCATTGCTTCCTGGGACTCTTAATTTTTGACTTAAGTGAAGTTGATCTTTTCAGTGTAACAGTTATTCTTGAAGTTGGAAGTTTCCACCTTAGAAATTGGGAAGCAGGATGTGGTGGGTCCCAGGACTGCTCGCTCTGACACAGTGCATCTACTCTCCCTGTGTGCTCAAAGCCTGTCATCTCAGTCCCTAAGTGCGTACAGTCACTAGGAAGGAGAAACGGCTGAGACAGAACTCTCCATTCCTGTCCTGGCTCTGCTGAGCAGGACCCGCTTAGTCACGTGGCTGCCCTCGGGCAGCCTGTGATCTGGTGGAAAGAGAAGGCGTAGCTCCCCTTGGAGCTGAGCAGAGATAGCATCAGTTGTTTCCACCAAGCTCTGATCTTTAGTCTCTGCTTTAAGAAAGAAGAGACAGAAAAGATCAGTCACGATCATGACAAGAGAATTTTAAAAATACCTGCTAAATTAAAAAGCAAAAAAGAGACGTAAGCTCTCATTTTATAAATACCTGAAGATTCAGGCTGGGAATGTGTTCCTTTCCTTGGAATTTTTGATCTTCGAAATGGAGTTTTAGTCCGTTACATGTATAGAATTTCTTGACGTTATACTTAGGAAATTTCCAACCTGGAACATAAGGCTACATTTGATGAGTTTCAGCTAAGTTGTGGGTAATAAACTAACACAGAGGTCGGAAAACACTTTGCAAAATAGGAAGTGCTTCCCTACGTGTCCTAAATGGTGGTCTTCACTCAGGAGTTGCTCTTGAAATGAGCTCTCCCACAAACCCCTGTGAGAGACCCCCTATCCCTCCCCCAGTACACAAGCCTTAATGAAGCAGTTGCTGTCTTTTCCTGTCTGCGCCTCAAATGGAATGAAAACCAGTCTCCTTTGGTCATACTTGCCAGTTACCACCTCTGCAAGGCCCACACCGGGCACCCCTGGTACCACCCAGTAAGACTGGCGACTGGTCTCAGGCCTCTGAGATGGGCGGGCGCTGAGTCCTGAGATTGTGGAGTTTGGAGCCCGGATTCTTTCATCCAGCAATCCCAGTGGGCAGCTTGCCGTCCACCTCCACCCTGCACACCTCCGAACTGGCCATCAGTCAGCGGCTGCACCCCACCTGCCTTCTTCCTGAATGTTCCAGGACTCTCATCCTCACCTCGTCTGGGCTCCCCGCGTCCTGGGCCGCTTGTTTGGTTTGCTCCGCAGCACCCCCTTCCTTTTCCCCTTGTGGTCAGTTTCTCCCACTTCTGCCCCTTCCTCCCCCTCTGCCCAGGGTCTCCATTTTGGGAGAATCCAGCTGCATTTAACTCTTACCTGAAGGAAGCCTGTTCACAGGATACAAGACTTTTAGAAAAGACTGGGTGTGACCACCCTGCAGATCTACTGTGGGTTTTGATCTTGTTTCTTCAATAATTTCTAAGTTTTACTCCCTTCTTTCTGAATGGATAATTTGTTCCCTTGGTGCAGGATGTGAAAGCTTCAGAAAAATGTACCGCAAACTTCCCTCCTGCTCCTCTCTGGAAGCCACCAGTGGTACCACTTTCCTGTATAACCTTCTACAGTTTTATCATACAACTTCTAAAGTAGAATTCTGAGTATTCTTGGCCACAGAAACTCTATATATAGCACCATTTAAAAAACTGAAAGAACACAACAGTGCCCCATTGCAGTTGGTCAGATTGATTTTTTTGTTTCCCCATTCCCTCCTTTTGGTCCTGACTCAGGAGTTTTCATTTGGTTCTACTAGCAGCCTTTCTAACTTTCGGATGTCTTGTTCACTTATGGCGTCGGCCTAGGGTTTCCAAGGCCCAGGGGTGATGGAGAGGAAGTTGGTGGGTAGAATTGGAGAGCTGGTTGGGGAGTCACCCCAGGTATGTACCCATCCCTCACGCACCCCCCACTCCCTGCAGAAGTACCTGCTCCCCCTCATCATGGGCGGCCGGGAGGACCGGAAGCAGCTGGAGCGGATGGAGGCAAGTCTGTCGGAGCTGAGTGGCAGCGTGGCCCAGACAGGTAAAGATTAATGACTCCATCAAGTCACCCCTCAAAGCCTTCTCCGAGCAGCCCCTTCTCTGCCCCCTCCCCTCTCCCCTCCGTCTCCACTTTATGTGGTGACTTCATTTATCTGCTCTGAGAATCTGTTCACATTTGCAAATGAAGCCGCCGTCATTTCGGTTTAATTTGAAATTGCTTGTTTACTGTCGGCGCGGCCTCAATTAATTATGTTTTTACGGAAAGGCTCCCAACCTCAGAATATTAATAAGGGGAATAAAATGACAGCCTTTCTAAGGGCTGTAAAGTTCATTTTTAATTTCTGCTTCCATGAGGTTTTCAGGGGGGTTTTCAGCAATTTTCCCCCTTCTCTCTAAGAATCCCACGCAGGGTCAAGAGAGGCTGTAATTACTGTGGCTCCGGGGACCCCGGCCACCTCCTCTGTCATCGACTCCACGGGGCCCACGTTCATTACCCCATGCCCCACTGGTGGCCCAGATTAGCTGGGACCTGCCGCTCCAGGAGTGGTTTTTCCTCCTATATAAGCTTGTTTACTAGATGGAGGCTCAGAATCTAAAAACTGGGCACAGAGAGAGCTGCCTGTCCCAGACCAGAGTCTGCCCCTAAGGGGTGTGTCTGTGTAGCCCCCGGAAACCCTCCCGGGCCTAGACCCTGCTAGCAAGTCTCCTCGAGGCTGACAGTGGACAGGGAGCTCCAGCAGCCTTGGGGTTGGGTGGGGAGGGCAGGAGAGAGCCATATGGAAACGAGATTGGCAGTTTTTCACCACTTCTGGATCCTGTGGACCTGAGCTGTGTGCCTCCCAGGATTGGAGACTCTGCTTTGAGTTTTACAAGGACACAGTGAGGCCCAGGAGATGAGGCAGGCAGGCAGTCCTGAGGTTGGAAGAGCCGAGCAAATCATAAGCAGATATAATTAGAGGGGAGAGGTTTTGGACGGATATACTGTTGACCATGGACAACTGCACAATAGAAAGATAAAGTAGAAATACTAGAGGTTAGATACAGTGCAGGTAGATTACCCAGAGTGCAGATGAATTATATGGATTGCTGGAGGGCGGGGGGATGTCTGCAGATAAATTAGAGGTAGCGGCTCATAGGTGTGTGGACAGAAGGGGGAATCTTCATGTATCATTAACAGAGATGTGCCTGCTCTCTCCTCCCAGTGACTCAGTTACAGATGACCCTTGCCTCAGTCCAGGAGCTGCTGATTCAGCAGCAGCAGAAAGTCCAGGAGCTGGCCCATGAACTGGCCACAGCCAAGGTACGTGTCCCTGACCCTCCGGCCCCTCCAGGCTCTTCTTGCTCATCCTTGTGCCTAGTTCATTGCGCGTCTGATGCTCTTTTCTGATTCTGGTTACACTGCTCTTGTGGAGAAAGGAGGCGGTCACCAGGCAGGCGATGTGGCATTCAGTGACGAGGGCTGTCCTTTCTGTCTCTGAGGCCCACCCCCCTGACCGTGGCAGCACACACTACAGTTCTGGTGGTAGCTGGTGTAGACACGGGATGGTCTCCACCTACAAGTTAGGTCACAGGCCCCAGCGTTGCCAAGAACAGTGCAGGGAACAGGGTAGGAGAGGGTGCCCAGGCCCTGGGCTAAAATGTGGCTGTTGCCAAGTTCTCTAAACCCTGGTCTTGGGGTCCAGTAACTCCTGGAAGATGCAGACCCACCTAGGATGACCAAGGCGGGTTCATTGCCTCAACTTCCCATATCTGGAACCCCCATGGCAATATCAGATCCTGGGATCGGACTGCCCAGGTTAAAGCTCTGTGCCACGTGCTGGCTGTGTGACCACAGACAAGTCACTTGCCATCTCTGATTCCTCAGTTTCCTTGTCTGTAGAATGGATCTGTAACCCTACCTCCCTCATCGTGTGCACCTGCTGGGAACAGTGCCTGGCTCCTGTCAGCTCCCAGGATCGCAGCTTTTGGTCTGGGCTCTGTGCGTGTGTGTCATGGTCTTCCTGACTCAGCCTGGTTCAGGAGACAGTGGTCCATGGCGTCAGCTGCCCTCTCTTCCTCCAACCCCACCTCCCATGTAGCTTTCTGGCTGCTTCCATGCAATTCTCACCCCAAGGAGAGAGAAGTGGCTTCCTCCAGGAGAGCCCCACCTGAGCATACCGCTCGAGGTCCCTGTGCTCTTGCGAAGAGGGTGCCTGGGAATCCCCTCGTGGGGTGCCTCACCCACGGAGGTGCTGCCTCTGCACATGGGCATGGTTACCAGTGGCCACTGCCAGCCACCACGCACCCTCCCCATGGGCGGCAGTCCATAAAGCAGCCAGGGAGGGGCTGAGAGCCCGTGCCCTGCTCCCCTCCATTATCTTTGGGAGCGGCGGCCTGCCAGTGGCCAGAAGCCATTCCGGAAATTGGAAAACTGTTTTCAGATGCTAAGCATTAAGATTAAGACCACATGTTGCTTTTTAGAGGGGAGGGGGCCCCAGGATGGCGTTGGTGGTTGAGAGCTGCCCCTGGGAGTTTCTTGGGCTTGTTTCCTTGATGTCTCCCCCACCCCAGCCCCTCTCATTCTCTCCACTGAAGCCAGGCTCACTGGTCTAAACCCATATGTGTGTGACTTCGGTTACCCCATAAACCAGAGACTCAGACCTGTGTTTTCTCAGCTGTAATGTAAGTTTTTATATCTGGCTTCCAAACTCCTACTGCAGCACTGTAAAAAATTAAAAAGAAGAGCGTTAAGTAATTAAAAAACCTACATAAAACTGAAGGCTGGGAGTTTTCTACAACTGTTTTTTTTTTTTAAAGAGACTGGCTAAAAAGCCCCAGATGTCAGATTTTATTTCTAAATCCTGGCATCTGGCACCAGATGCGTTTGGAAATTTGAGTCCTTTGTCGGCCGGTGAGTGGAAATTGCTCCCTTGTTAATGGGCTGCGATAGCTTTCAGGGCCTCTGAGAAGCCAGCACAGTGGCTGCTGGATCTGTGCTGTCTGGTGGTCTGGAGCACGGACCCCGAGGGGATGTGTGTGAGGGCGGCAGGCGTCTGTGTGTGCTCGCTCCAGGCTGCCCCCTTGCAGGGGCTTCTCCCTGCCAGTGTGCCCAGCCAGACAGCTTGCTGGGGCTTCCCTGTTGGCTCAGTTGGTAAAGAATCCACCTGCAATGCAGGAGCCCCGGGTTCAATCCCTGGATTGGGAAGAGTCCCTGGAAAAGGAAATGGCAACCCACTCCAGTATTCTTGCCTGGAGAATCCCATGGACAGAGGAGCCTGGCGGGCTATAGTCCATGGGGTCTCAAGAGTTGAACATGACTTGGCGACTAAACCACCATTAGGCTGCTTGCCTGGGTGGTGCCCACAGCAGCCCCCACTCTACCTCAGAGCCCCCGCAGGCTGGCGGGAATGTGTGGAACCCCTCTGTTCTGCCAGCCTGGGGTTCCCTACTTTCTCCTGAACTTATGGCCCGGGGGTTTTGTGTCAGGTGGAAACAGTGGTGTCAAGGGGCAGGAGTCTTGCACCTGGAGGTGGCCTCTGACCTGGAGGCCTGAGTCCCACATACCTGGAATTGGCCCGTAAGTACCTCACAGGCAGCTGGGCCACAGGCAGCTCCCATTTGGGGGATCACTGTTTTGGCTTCCCTCTCCTCCATTTATCCCAACAAGATTTGCTGAAGAAAGGTGTGGTTCTCTGAAGTTTACATGGAAAGTGGTGTCAAAATTCAAAAGAGAAGTTGTGCAGAGGAGGCTGGCATTTGTCCAGGGTCGTTGTGGCTATTTCCCCCGTGGGCCCTCCTCCAGATCACTGTCTTTCTCTCTGCAGAGTCTCGGGGTCATCCCAAAGAACACATGTCAGTGAGCCGCCCGACTCGGGGTTCCTGGCTTTGCAGGCGGTGGGGCCTGATGTCACAGCAGCGTGGGGCGGGGCAGGCAGATGAAGCCTGCCTTCAGGGTTGATTAAGAGTGGGGGCCGGGGGATGGGCCAGGCAGGTGCTCAGGTGTCCCCTTGACGCTCCACAGCAGCTCCAGGTTCCAGGCCCTGTGGTTAGAAGTGGCTGCCTGTCTCAACCCCACGGCTCCCGTGGGTGTGGGGGGCGGGGGCGCGGTGGGAGGTGTGATCTCTGTAGGGAGAAGGACTTAGGTGGAAGGAGTAGTTGGTGTAGAGATGGAATTTATCTTAGTTTGGTTTTAATGGAACGTTTTAGACACTCATGGAGTAGCGGGCCACTCAGTGAACCCACATGCTCTGGCCACATGGTGCAGCCGCTGCCTCGGGCCTGTCCCACCCGAGGTTATTCTGAAGCACATTCCAGACGGCATATCATTTCACACTGCAGACACTTCAGTTTGTATCTGTAAAAGATGAGGGCTCTCTTGTTGTTTTATTTTTTCATAACCAGGATACCAGTTACACCTGAATACATGTCATGTTTCCCTAAGATCGTCAGCTATCCAAATAGAGTTGCAAGGATGTTTGTTTTAAGGGAGTTGTCATTTCAGCAGAGATCCAGGCAAGCAGACCCTAGAACAGGACGCAGCAAACCTTCCCGAGGGGGTTGGGTCCTCCTGCCATCTCAGCGTCTGAGTTTGGAGGGGTGGGAGGGAGGTGCCACACTGATCCTCAATCCCCTTTGTTGTGACTTGCAGGCCACCACGTCCACCAACTGGATCCTGGAGTCCCAGAACATCAGTGAACTCAAGTCGGAAATTAACTCCTTGAAGGGGCTTCTTTTGAATCGGTAGGAGCTAGAAAGGCGTGGGCTTCTGTTCTGCTCTCCACCTGGGACTGGGGGAGGGAGCTCTTGGGGCCCATCCAGCTGTTGCCGTCGTGGGTGGTAGTGGGGCATCTCCTGGGGCAGGGGCGCCCCGTGTTTCCCACCCCGGATTGAACTGCATCATGGAGTTTGGGAATCTCTGGCAATTCTACCTACCCTCCCCGGCAAGTCCCTCCCTCCCCACTTTAGGAGTGACCACCTGAAGGGCCCACAAGAGTTTTGAGATACAAACAGTTCTCAGCCCTGTCCATACCTGGTCAGGGACAGCTGGAGCCAGAGCAGGACCTTGAGCAAAGGAGAGAATGCCCACCTTCCAAGCAGGGCCACTCTCTCTGTCCTGAGTCCTCAGTGACAGCTCTCAGTGACAGCTGGGTCCCAGAGAAGGATCCCCCCCGAGGGCCAGGCCAGGGGTCTCTGTTCCCGCTCAGTTTGAAGGGCAGAAGTGATTGATTTCAAGGCAGAGGGCTGCGCAGTGCCCATCCCCCACCCCCGGCTCCTGTGGTCTCGCTGTGTCCCTCCGCAGGGACAGCACCAGTGCAGCCCCAAGAGGAGGGTGACCAACTTGTCCAGACTTGCCCAGGCCCGCCTGGTTTTAAAGTTGAAAGTCCTGTGTCTTGGGCCCCCGGGACAGTTGGCCGCCCCACCTGCAGAGTGTCCCAGGGCTTAGTGGGTGGCTGAACAAGGCTGTACTTCACTCCAGGTCCAGGATAGGGGGCTGGTAGGGTCTTGTGATCACAACCAGAGGACCCAGTTCTCCAAGTCACCCACATTCAGGCTCTCTGTGGGGACAAAATTATGGCCTTAGGAGAGGTGTGGCTGAGCTTGGGGTGCTAGTGGGCTGCCCCTCAGGGATGTGGTGAACACTGAGGCCCTGGTGGTGGGCTTCATGTGGCAGGGTCTGAGGGGAAGGACTGACTGGGACCAGAGCTGGCATGCAGCCCAGGAGGCAGCAGGCCTTTGTCCTCTGGGCTCAGGCCTGGGTGGTCTTGTCCCAGCTGTCCTTGAGCTTGATTTCGCCATTGCCAAGCGGACCTGACTTCCCAGGTCTGGGCTAGGTTGGCTGCCAGCCCGTGGCTCAGGGCGGGGATACGGGAGTGGGCGGGGAGAGCTGGCTCTTCTGTCAAGTGTTGAGCTTGGAAGTTTTCTAGAAAAGTCCAGGTCTGATGTCTCTGACCCCGTGGCCCAGGCCAGGCTCTGCTCCACCCATCTTTGCTCAGACCAAATTAGAGTGGAGGTCAGGGACACTGCTGCGAGGACCGGAGGGAATGGGCTCTGGGGTGTGGCAAGCTCCCCAGGGCCGACTGTCCTGCAGCTGCCAGGGAGGGTGGGCCTGGCCCCGGGCAGAGGGACCGCAGATGGCACCCTGAGTGGGAATGGTACTCTCCAGGCAGCCCTGGTGCCTCTGGGTTCTGTTTCAGCTTCTCTAACCTCCAAGGGACCAAGAGGCCTGTTTCCAGAGGAAGGGAAGGGAGGGCACCAGGTGTGTGTAGCGGAGCCCCATCCTGTCCCCTGTGGGCTGGCCCTGGCCCTGCTCACCATCCACTAGCGTTGGGGTTCCAGAGGGGCGGCTCTGCTGAGGGCAAACCTGGCCGTCTTCTCCCTCCTCTACCAGGAGGCAGTTCCCACCCTCCCCGTCGGCCCCGAAGATCCCCTCCTGGCAGATCCCGGTCAAGTCGCCCTCGCCCTCCAGCCCCGCGGCGGTGAACCACCATAGCAGCAGCGACATCTCGCCCGTCAGCAACGAGTCCACGTCATCCTCGCCCGTGAAGGAAGGCCACAGCCCCGAGGGCTCCACGGCCACGTACCACCTGCTGGGCCCCCAGGAGGAGGGCGAGGGGGTGGTAGACGTCAAGGGCCAGGTGAGGATGGAGGTGCAGGGCGAGGAGGAGAAGAGGGAAGACGAGGAAGACGAGGAGGACGAGGACGTGAGCCACGTGGACGAGGAGGACTGCCTGGGGGTGCAGAGGGAGGACCGCCGGGGTGGGGACGGGCAGATCAACGAGCAGGTGGAGAAGCTGCGGCGGCCGGAGGGTGCCAGCAACGAGAGCGAGCGGGACTAGGCGGCCGGGGGGGCGGGGCCCGGGGTGGGGCGGGGCCTTGAAGCGGGCGGGGCCTGGGCGACTGAGGGCGGAGCCTGGCCACCCACCCCGCCCCGGACAGACAGGCCTCTGACCTTGATCTCATTCAGGTCGAGGGCTCTGAACTCTCTGGGCTCAAGCCCCTCAGCCCCCTCCCGGACAGAGGTCCGGTCCAGGGGCGTCAGCTGAGCATCTTAGCCAACCTAACACCGTGCATGACAAGAGGTAGTTTTATTACCTGACTCCTGACCCTCACAGAGGGGGAGCCAGGGGACCCGGCGTCTGCCGGCCCCTCCCTGTGCCCCGGCCCCCTCACTGCTTCTCACCAGTGGCCACGGGGGCCACACTGTCGTGATTCCAAAAGCGATGGCCCTACTCTCCCCTCCGAGCGAGGGTCCCCCGGTCCCCCATCCAGGCCCTGCCCGGACAATGCTGCCCATGTGTACTTGTCGCAGCCCCAGCCCGGTCGCCCGCCACACGTGACAGCGCACTGCTCCTGACCGCTGGCTTGCCGCATGGTGGCTCCGCTACCGCTCTGGGGAGGTGTCCCACCCCACCAGCAGCCAGGCCCAGGGCCCTCCTGTCTGTCCCCCGCCCCACCCCCAAACGTGTTCTTTTGTGTGATCAGGTATTGGTATCAGAATATAAGATCCGACTGTATATAATTGTAATAAATATGAGCTGCCACTATTTAATTCTTGCCTGTGGCTCCCTGTCTGCTCACGGCACCCCAGGCCTGGGGGTGGATCTCGGTCAAGGCCGCACCAGGTGGGTCCCAGGGAGGGGACGTGGGGTCAGGCCCAGGTAGCCCTGTGGTGGGCCTGCCTCCCTCGTCCAGTCTCCCCCACCAGTCAGGTGTCGCCACTGCTCACCCACAGTTGGAGGGTGTCGTCCTGGGTCCGGAGTGGCTGCTGCAGGGCGACATTCCGCCCCAGGAGGAGAAGGGACCTCACGTTACTGTATATAGACCTGGTGTGGAGTGTGATGAGCTCGCCTTCCTTAAATGGATGCGTGTGCTCCCAGGAGAGAGTGTCTCGTTCCCTCTTCCTCCCCCGTCTCCACTCCCTCTCACCCTCCCTGTCTCCCTTTAACCTTCACACAGCCTTTAGCTAAACCCAGGAAAACAGCACTAGATGCTCCTTCCGGGGAGTGCCCGGGGCTGTGGCCGTTGGTGCAGGGGTCAGAAGGCCTGGTCCCACCCTGGGCCTCGTGTAGACACAGGCTTTGGAGACAGAGTGCAGGGACCATGGAGGTGGAGCTGCAGCGGGTATGTACCCTCTGGGGAGTGGGGGGCCCGAGGCCTCCTGACCCACTGCCGGCCTCCCACCCACCCAGCTCTGGGGAGGGAGGAAGCCACAGGCCGAGGGTGAGACACTTGGCAGGCGGGTGTTTTGTCTCAGAAAACATTTCCACTCTCACCCAGGCCCCTTTTTCGGCTCCTGCAGCGAGCTCCTTCCTAACTCTCCAGCGGGGGCCCTCACCCTGCCCCTCTTGAGTGTCCAGCCCGCTCCCTGGTTTCCCAGGTTTGGTTTTTGATGCTTATCACCTCACATGGTGTTCCAGCTTATGCTCCCCAGGGACCCTCTTCTGAGTTACCTCTGTCTCTTGGCACCCCAACAGAAGCCAGGGTTCTCCATCCCCAGGGCTCCCTGCCTCATCTGGATACAGGACCCAGTTTTTGGGAGTCATGCAGGCAGACCTGAGATGGCAAGCAGAGAAGGAGCTGCCCGCTGGGTCGGAAGCACCCCTCGGCCTCGGGGGCTAGAGACGGGGTTCCCCCATGACCTCCTCGGAGAATGGAAGCCTGAGTCCTGCGTGAGCCATCTTGAGGGCTCCCCCTCTGCTTGGTGACATTTCTCATGGCCTCTCACTTTGCAGAGGTCTCTCCTGCAGTGGGACCAGGCAGGGGGACAGAGGGCAGACAGCCTGGGACAGAGACGCAGCCAGAGCTGCTGGTGTGGGGGCCGCAGGGCATCACGGAGCACATCTTCCCCAACCTGGGGGGTCAGGGGTCTCTCGGGTCCCCAAACTCACTGTGGGAGAGAGGGACAGAAACCTGGGCCTGGGGGACCTTTGCCCTGTGGGTCTCGAGCGACGATTTCAGCTTTTGAGGACAGAGAATCTGGCGTGATTTCAGGGAGAAAAAAAACCCCTCCCCAAAACGGCGTGAGTGCTGCCTAATAAAGGCAGCTGCTGGACGGAGGGAAAACAGCCCTTTAAAAAAAAAAGCCTTTCATTAGAAAAATAATGCATTTCATCCAAATAAGGTAAAAATATTTGGAATGGGGCAGAAGTGAGCAGCAGGCAGCGCCTGTCAGGCCCTTTCTGGAAGGGAGAAGATTATTAAACTCAATTACAAAGTATTTTTGTAAAGTGTCTTTTAAGAGAGAACTCACCCCGGTGCTCAGAGGCTGCAGGACGGCCCTCTGGCCCCCGAGGTCTCGCCAGCTGCCCCAGGTGTTCATGGGCTCTGCCTTGGGCAGGGTCCTCCCTTAGGCAGCCCCCGCTCCCCTGCTCCTTGCGATGCCCCCAGAACAGGCGAGGCAGCCACTTCTGCCCTGTCTGCCCTGGCCAGTCGGCTTCCTCCTGCGAGGGCTGAGCCGTTGGTGTCCTGGGACACCCTGGCGGGGAAGGGAAGCGTTCTGAGCGAGGGGAGAGGGATGCCGAGCTTGTAAAATGTTCTCTTTTTCTTACTGTGGAGGTTCATGTCAGCTGTTCAAACAGTCCAGCCCGTATTGAAGGACTGGAGGGGACAAAACCCCTCTTGGTCTCTCCGCTTGGTTTCACAGGTGTGTGGTTGTAGTCCGTCTCTCTTCGTCTGTCTTTTTTAATAAAAACGGGAAGTTGCTCTTCAGTGTTGTGTGGCTTGCTTGTCTCCCTGAAAGTAAAGCGTGTGTGCCCACGGGGCGCACATCAGTTGGGAGGAGAGGGCTTCTCTGGAAGGCATCTCCCTGAGGACCCAGCCAGGACTTAGGTGCTGCTTCTCGGGCTTTGGCCTAGAACCTGCCTCTCCTCTGGTGAGCCCTGCCTCAGACCCAGCCCTGCCCCACCCCACGCCTGCCGCAGACCAAGACCCAGGGCAGCAGACTGGCCTGACACCTGATCCTCAGGAGTGTACTTAACCCTTAGTGTTTCTTCACCTGTTTGTTTACAGTTGTTTCTGCCAAGGCTCCCAAAGAAGAGGGTCAGCGTCTCCAGATAGCAGGCAGGAAGGCGCCAGGGAGACCCTGAAGGTGGTGGTGGCTCCAGCCTCAGGTGAAGCGCTCACCTGGGCGTAGACCCAGTCCTGACTGACCCCTCCCTGCCCCAGACACCTCTCTGGTCCCTGCTTCCTGCACAGGTGTGTCCCATCTCGGGATCGGTCACCCCCTGCTAAGGTAAGACATCTCCAGGGTGCCTGAGGTGATGGTGCGTGACCACCACCTTCTCCCCCGAGAGCTGGCCCAGCCCCTCCCCAAGCCACGCCCTCCCTCTGGTTCCGCTCTAATCCAGAAGTGGAGTTTAAATCTCTAGCCGTGTTGTGCTTTTTCCCTGAGTGGTGAACAAACCTGACCAGTTTACTTTCGTCAAGCACTTTAAGGCTCTTGCTGTCCTAGCAGAGGAGGTGAGATTTTATCATTTCATAAGGAGGCTGCCTGAAGCCTTCCCTGGCCTGACACGTCTGGGAGGACCTTCTTCATAATGATGAGGCCATGTTTAAAACTCATCTTGGAAACTCAGGTGCCCCGCGCTCCCATCCTAGCCCAGTAGGTCCGGGAGGCTGTTTTCAGGTCATTAGTTCCAGGGTGCCCTGTAGACACAGTGTGCAGCAGCCAGGCGTCAGGGAGGCTCTCTGGGCAGGGCTGAGGGGCTGGGGGTCTTCTGTGGGGGAAAAGGCCTTGGACTTTCTAAGGCCCCAGTGTTTCCCCCAAGTGGCATGGGTGAGGGGCTCACAGGAGAAGCTGCTGGGTTTGGGCCTGTGCTGGCTGTGTGCCCCTGGGAGGCACGTCCTGTCCACCCCCTAAGGTGGGGCGGCTCCTCCTGTGAGGGTGGCACAGGCCCGGCCCCTGTTCATTCCCCAGGAAGCCAGCTGGTCCGAGGGGACCTGCTTCCTGGAGGCCTTCCTGGGGGCGACAGCACTTCACTACCCCTGTGTGCTGGCCGGGACCAAGGCTCCCCAAGGGGCCAAAGCCACCTCTCATGAAGGTGAACGGGATAACAGGCTGTCTTGGCCCAGGGTCCAGATGGGCTGAGGCCCAGTTGCCCGTGAATGCCAAGGCCCGACTCCATGGGTGACTCAGCCGTTGGTAGCACCCAACCAGGGCCGGGTCTGTGGGAGGTGGGCAGGCCACTGAGCTCAGCATGAGCCTGAGCAGCTGGTTCTGGCCCTTTCCAAGAGGTTACAAAACTCTTGAATTTGCCCCAGTTTGGGTGTAGGAGCATCACACCACCACAGCTAATTAAACCCCAGAATGAAGACATGTTTTACTGCAATTCCTACTGAGTCCAACAAGCCATAGGGAGTACTGCGGGACCCAGGCCCACCCTGCACCCTGGGGCGGGGCGACGCCCCCGCCCCGCCGCCAACCACGCCTCCGCGTTGCAGGCCCCTCCCTCCTGGGGGCGCGTCACCTGGTCTCAGGGGGCGGTGCCTGGGGCTCAGGGCTGTGGGCTGACCTGGGTGCAGGTTCCTCCTGTGTCCCAGGTCCCTGTCTCCCTGAGACTCTTCTGAGGGGTGCCCTGAGGCCCAGCCTACCCTTCCCTGGGCCCTGTCTTGTCCTGAGTGGAGCTTAAAAGCTAGTCCTGCCCTCAGCTAGGCTGAGCCTCCTCTTTACCCATGTTTGGGTCTCCCAAGGTCCATCCGGCCCCAGGAGATCTGGGGGCAGCTGCAGAAGGGGCAGTTTTTGGGGTCTATCCTGAGTCCTAGCCTTCCCCCCACCCTCCACCTGGAGTTGGAGCCTCTGTGGGCCCTGCCCCTGCGGCAGTGCCCAAATGGAGCCCTGTGGTCACAGCACCCACCCACCCGGCTGAGGGCTGAGGTCGGAGCCTGGCTCCCTGCCTCCCCTCAGGCCCCACGGGAGGGCTGCTCGGCCCACCAGGGCCTGTGAAGCTCCAGTAATGGTTTTAATTTGTTGAACTTGTGTTTTAGCCCATAAATTAGTCACTGTTTTATTTAACAGAATCGAGATATCCACAAACAATAGGCGAGTTCCAACTTGAACATTTTAATAAGACAGAAAAAAGTATATATTTTCATGTCTATTACAAACATATTTATGTAAATAGCCTGTGGGCTGGGTTCCAGGAGGAGAGAAGAAAGGGAAGGGCCCTCTGTGCTGGGGCTGGGTTAGAGAAGAGGCTTTCACAGTGGAATAGTGACCATGTTGAGTGGGGCGCTGGGAGCGGTGCAGCCCCCTTGCCTGTGCCCCCTGCGGTCCCCCTTGCCCGCAGCCCCTGTGGTCCTGGGTGGGGAGGTGACACCTGGCTGAGGTGTCACCTTCAGCCCCTCCATCGCTCCCAGGAAAGGGGCGACCTCCTTGCAAGGATGTGACATCGAGTGAGAGGCTCTACCTTTGAAGGCTGAGGAGCCTGGAGGCCCAGCACACGTCACATCTCCTTCCCCAGGCCCTGAACGCCCAGCCACCTGGAAGGAGGTGAACTCAGGGCAGGGCTGGCAAGATGGTGCAGAGGAGGAGGTTTACTGAGACGCAGGCCACCACCTACAAGTGTCAGGGCTAAGGAGGAGGCCTGCTCTGGGCGGGGCCTGACTGGTGTGCTCGCGCCACCCATGCTTCTGAGGGAGCCCCAGCCATGGTGCCACCGGAGCTGGCAACTCGGGCCTGGGGCTGGTGGCTACAGACTCAGGCATCGGCCCCCTCCGGCTCTGCCCCCGTGTGCTCCTGGCAGGAGCCGAGCCAGCATCCGGATCGGATCCGGGTACGCGCTGTTCCCAGCCCGGGCAGGTCCCTGCAGGAAGGAGGAAGGAGCTGAGGGAGGAGGCACAGGGAGGACCCTGCCAAGCGCCTGCCCAGTAGCCCTGGCTGCTTGGGGAGAGGGCTGGCCAGGGTGGGGGCCTCGGAGCCCCTGGCGCCATGCTGGAGGCCTGAGGTGTCTAGGCCAGGTAGCTTCTGAGCCTCCATGGGGCCTTCAGGCAGGGCTGGGCCCAAGCCCCCCACTGTCTGTTCCCAGCCACCCGGGAGCACTTGGCCCCATCCCAGAGGTGAAACTGGGCTGCCCCCTTCCCTCCCAGAGTTGAAGGGTGACAGACACCCTCCCCTCCCTTGGCACAGGGAGCCCAGGCCTCCATGGAGGCTGTGCCGCGCTGCACAGCTGGGTCACTGCCAGCCGCTTGGGGCTGATTTCAAAAATAAAAGATAACTTGATAGATTTTTTTTTCCAGTTTTTATTGAGTGAAAATGTCAAACCTTGCATCAGTCATGCAAAAAAAAAAAATCAAATAAATAAAACACATATATTAAATTTCTAATAGCACTAAATTCAAGTGGAAAAATATTCAGTTCTTAATAACCAGGTGCCGAGGAGACCAGATTCAAGTAATCAGAGCACACGCTGTTCAGTTCGGTTTTCACGTTCTGCATTTTCGTCTCAAAACCTCTCTATATATCTCTATATATCTATATATGTATATACATATAGATATATACACACACATATGTGCATACATATTATTTTATATTTATATATATACACATACATAGTTATAAAACATTAAAAAGAGCATTGGTGGATCAAGCATTGTTTTCCCCACAGAAAGAAAATAAAACAAAAATTACACATTAAAATTCAAAATGAGCTAGCAATGGCTTATAGTCCTAGTGTGCAATATGAAGGTTACAAAAGGCTAGACTTCGCACTGTCGGCATCTTCTTTTTCTTTTTTTTTTTTTTGATTTTGCTACATTGAAAAAAATTTTTTTTTCCTTTACAAAACTCCTTCCACAGACTCCACGGTTCTGTGGTCGGGCACAAAGTCTGGGCGAATGCTCAGCAGCAGCACATGATGCCCACAGAATTCAGGAGGCTCTGGTAGGGGCTGTTCTAGAAAACCACTTGTTTCCTGTTGAATCAGGTACATCCGTCTCACCACTCCCTCCTGCGCTCTCTCCAGTTCAGATGGTCCTGGCTTTCTGGCTGTGGGCAGCCAGGAGGACAAAAAAAAAAAGGGGGAAGAAAAGAAAAAAAAAAAAAAGGAAACAACTGCCCTGTCGCCCTCCAACAGCTGGGTCAGGCTTCCCCTGGAGACCCAGGGGTAGGAGGCTATGGTGACAGCCCCCCCCCAAGGCTGGACCTAGAGCTCTCCCTGTGGCCATGTCACAGGGTCCAACTAAGATGGGGCACGCGGCCTGACCTGGAGAGAAGGTGAACAGGAGAGGCCTTGGGCAGTGTGCCCTCGGTCCCTGTCGCCATCAGAGCCATCGGCTAGGTGTTTGCCTGGCAGATGGGGGCCGGCTCTGGGGTAGGTGACCTCATCGGTGATGGGGGACAGGGGTGTATCTTGCAAAGGGAACCAAATCTGGGTGGGTTGAACCAGCAAAGAAGTATCCCAAACAAAATAATAAAACAAACTGGAAGAAAAGAAAAAAAAAAAAAGCCCTATAAAGCCACACGCATAACCAATAGAGAAAAACTCAAATGTTAAATTAACTACAAACTTGTATCAACAGTAATAGTCCTTTTTTCTTGTCTCTACAAAATTCAAGTTAAAAGTTGGAATCACGCAGCTCCCATCAGTGCTAGTGTAAAGACAGACAGCCTCAACCTGGTTAAGGCCTCTCACTAAACGCTAAACAAAACCCCACGTGAGCAATTGCACTCGGGTCTCCAACCTCAGGGCTGGTCCGGAGGCGGTCTGTGCTCTGGGCGCCCGCCTGCTTTTTTTATTTTGTTCTGTGTAGAATAATAAACCTTTACAGGAAAAATACTGTACAACTTCCTCGAATTTTTTTCCATGTTGACTATTAAAGCCCCAAACAGTCGCATCCTTCCTGTTTTTACCACCTGGGTGGCGGAGACCCCCTGAGGGCCCAGCATCCCAGCACCGGCTGGCAGGCAGCGGGTAGGCCGAGGCGCCCCCTTCCCAGGCCCCAGCCCTCGGGGCTGACACCCGGCCAGGCCCCGCGCTGGGGGCCGAGTGCCCCGGAGCCCTCAGCTCGGCCAGTTCCAGGAGGTTCCCTCCGCGGTCCCTGTAGTGTCCACCCGCCCGCCGCCTCCTGCCCCGCCCTCCCCCGGGGCCAGGAGGGAGGGTCTTAGCTGCACGAATGGGAGGCCCTGCAGATGCTACAGGTGCCCGCCCGCCTCCGGGGGTATGGGGCGGGGGTCACGGTGACCCCCGGCGCCCGTCCCAGCCCTGAGCAATGAGGAATCCCAGCGGCGCGGCGTGGGGTTGGGGGTGGGGGGCGGCAGGGTCAGCGCCCGCCTCACCCTCCGGGGCCCCTGTCCCACCCCGGACAAGAGCACCTTCTGTTTCCCTGAAGAAGATCCCCGGACCGCGGCGGAGGAGGGTCCCGCCCGGGCAGCTTCTGTCCTGTCGGCCGCCGACTGCCGCGAGGGCAGGCGGGCGCGGGGGCGGCCCCGAAGCACCAGAGGGAGGCCCCCCCGCCTCTGTCCTGAGACGGACTCGGGGTCCGGAAGCACCGGCGGGGCGCACGGGCCCACCCGGGCCGGAGCGCCTCCCGACGCCGGGACGCGGCCGACACCTAGCTCTGGACAAGGGAAGCTTTACAGATAAATACCGTTTCTTACAAAATTAATAATAATAATAATAACAATAGAATAAAGCGGCAAGATCCCGAGGGCGCCGCGCGCACCCGGCCCCCCGACGCGCCACCCGCCGGGCGGCTACGGGGAGGCGGCGGTGGGCGCGGGCCCGGGGGGCGCGGGGGCGCCGAGGGCCGCCAGCTCCGGGCTCCGTGACCCCGGCCCCGCCGCCACGGCCGGCCCCTCGGGCAGCGACTCCTCCGAGTCGGTGCGCAGGTCCTCGTCGTCCTCGTCGTCGTCCTCGTCGTCGTCCTCGTCGTCGTCCTCCTCCTCCTCGTCGTCGTCGTCGTCCGCCTCCTCGTTCAGCTCCAGCTCCTCCTCGTCGTCCTCCTGCGACGACTCGCCGGCCGCTGGGCCGGGCGCGGCGGGGCCGACGCGGGGCCCCGGGGCGTCGGGCGGGCCAGGGTCGTCGCTCGGCCCCAGCGCCGGGCCGGGCAAGAAGAGCAGGGCGGCGGCGGCGGGCTCGGCGCCGGGCGGGGGCGCGCCGTCCAGGCCGGCGGCGGCGGCGGCGGCGGCGGCGGGGCCGGGCGCGAGGCCCTCGGGGCCGGGGGAGGCGGCGGGCGGCTCGCCGCGCTCCTGCTTCTCGTGCTTGCGCTTGTGCGAGTCCATCTGCGACATGCCCACGACCGTGTGGCGGCAGCCGGGGTAGGTGCAGTGGAAGTGCGAGCACTTGAGCTTGTACTTGCAGTCAGGCACGGCGCAGTCGGCGCTCGAGCTGAACTGGCAGAAGCCCGCCGCGCTGATCACGTCCTGCTTGCCGTGGTGCTTGCGGTGCGCTGTGACCTTGGTGCTGTCGGTGCAGCGGAAGCGGCAGCGCAGGCAGTGGAAGTGCGTGCTGCTCCCCGAGAAGGGGCAGTCGGCGAAATGGCAGCTGAGTGAGGCCTTGAAGCGCTTGAAGTCGTCCAGCACCAGGTTGTCCACGCGGTCGTGGTGCTGCGCGTGCTTGTACATGTGCGTGCGCCCGCAGAACTTGTAGCCGCAGTTCTCGCGCGTGCAGTGGTAGTGGGTGACCTTGAGCGAGAACTGGCAGGCCGCATCCTTGCAGTCCTCGTAGAGGTCGAAGCGCCTGAAGCCCTCGAGCATCATGCCCTCGTCCAGCATCTTGCGTGAGGAAGCAGTCTTGCGCCGCTTGCCGAATGGAGACATGTCCTCAATGATCCAGAAGCGCTTTTTGGCCCCCGAGGCTGTCGGCATGGAGATGGTGTTCCCTGGGGAGGGGGGCTTGATCAGCGCGGGCACCATTCCCAGGATCACACTCACTCGTGGCCCCTGATCCTGGCTCGCTGGCCAGGGGGCTGCACTCGATGGCAACCCCTCGGTTCCCCGTGGCTCCCGGGCCTCTCCCGTGACCCGCCCCCGAGGATAGCCGGGGTGAGCCCCAGGCTTCCCCCTTAGTCATCCCTGTCTGCAGGCTGGCCACACAGGCGTCCACCCTCGTGGGTGGCAGAGCATGCAGCTCTGGGGGATGTGGTGGCTGCTTCCTGGCCCGTTTGGGTGGGAAGTGAGGACACGTCCTGGCGCTAATTGAAGCTGAAGGGGGAATCTAGGTCGGCAGTGTAATTACCCAAGTTGGACCCGGGCCAGACGCCATCATGAGCCTGCCTCTAATGAGGGACAGGCCGGCTCCTTCTCCCTCCTGCTAACCAGTTTCCCGGGCTGCCCGCCTGTCTGCGCCTGGGACCAGCCTGTTTGCCACAGGGATGCCGAGTACCTTGGAACTGTTTGCAGCAGTAACTCCCTGCCTCGTGTGCAACCTTCTCCTTGGTACCAGAAGGTTCTTTAATGTCTTGGGCTGGGAGATGGCAGGTCTGCTGAGCAGCCAGGACTGGAGCACAGGCTTGGCCGGCAGATGGGCCACACTTGTGCTCTCCCAACCTGGTCCCAACTGCCTTGCTGGGCTCAGGATGCCTCTTTGCCACCCACAACTGCACTGTTCGGTCATGCATCCGAGACCACTTTCTGCACAGGCAGCTGGGGAAAGGGTGGCTGTCCCAGTCACTCCCTGCTCCATGCCCCAGGCCTGGCCCCCCCACAGTGGGCAGGGTAGGCACCCTCTAAGCTCCCCCAATGCGTTGACCCACCCAGCCCTCCCTGAACCTATCTAGAACACCCACCCCAGGCACCAGGCTTCAGTACCACCCATCTTAGGAACAGACCCAATCCTCCCCCATCCCGGCCCCTCAGCAGGTGGAGAGAAACAAGGACCATGATGGACTGGGGTACCCAGCACGAGGCAAGGGAGGGTCTGGGGCCTGGGGATCCAGGTGGGTGAGGAGTAGCTGCTTTGGATCTGAAGTCACTGGTTATGCCAGTGACAGAACAGGGGCTTAACTCCATGAGGGGGAACCCTCTGCCGTGCTCTTTGTCAACCCCCTGGGGAAGAACAAATGGAAGAGGCAGAGCTGGGGTGGTGCAGCAAAGGGCAGGGGCGGGCAGGTCCCGTGCCTGCCGGGCAGTAGGTACAGGGTGAGGCCGGGAGCCACCTCTGCTATGAAGCACTGCCCGGGGCTCAGGCCTCATCCTGTGTGGCTCCAGGGATGGGGTTCAGCCTGGTGTCAGGACCCTCCAAACCTGGGTGGGTCCCAGACATCAGGAGCTTTCCAAGAACATCTCTGTCCCTCCCTCGTCCTGGGTCCTGGGTGAATGCCCCAGAGCGCAGAAGACAGGCTCTGCTTTGCTGCAGGGTTGGGGGGAGTGGGGTGGGCACGGCCATCTCAGGGTTCTGGCCAGTGGCTGAGATGGGGTGAGCCCCAGGGAGCCCTGGTGGTGATGTTCTGGCCTGCTCAGTGCCGAGCAGGAACCGAGAGAAGGTGTCCTCGGGACAGGGGCCGGGCTGTCTGGTCTCGGACGGGGTGGGGGAGAGGTGGGGCTGGGCTGTGAGGAGAGCAGGATGGCCCTGTCCTTGGCCTGGCAGGCCACAGACAAGGGCCAGATCCTGGACCATGGCCTTGGGGCTTGGCCAGGGTGATAAGACAGTGGTGGAGAAGGTGTGTGTGAGTTACCTGCGGCGTCCTGAACTAGGGGGGCGTCACTTTTTACTGGAGATGGAGTGGCAGTGACAGGCGGGAAGCTGGGCGGGCTGCTGATGGGGTGGGCCAGGCCCCGGGTGGCTCCGAGAGTGGCACTGAGCAGAGAGTATGAGAGACAGGGTGGAGAAAAGAGGCATGGGAGGGAGGGGAGGGGCGCCCGGAGCACGGCCGGAGAGAAGGATGGGGTCAGTGGGGGCTGCGGAGCCCCGCGGGCAGCCTCGTCACCGGCAGCAGCAGGAAGAGGAAGAGGAGGAGGAGGAGGAGCCGGGCAGCCTGGAGAGGGTGGAGAAAAGCAGAAAAAAAAAAAAAAGAAAACCAAAACAAAGAACAAACAAACAAAAGAACCAAAATGAGAAACCCAATGGCAGAAGCAAGTATGATATGAAAATACGTGGACAGATGAGCAGACAGATGCCACGAAGAAGAGAGGGGAGGGGGTGGCAGAGGAGAGAGACTGGGAGGGCGTGGCAGTGCAGGGGGGTGTCATGGTGGGCTGGGGAGGGGCCATGGGGAGGACCCCACTCTGGGGCCCAGGGACTGTGCTGGGGACCATGGCAGAGAGGCCAGAGGAGGGGCCAGGGCTGGGTGGGGCCCACCTGCCCCTCTGGCTATAGCTCTCAGCTCAAACCCGGGTCCTCTCCTAGAAATGGAAGCCAAGGGCAGAGTGCAGGGGAGGTGGGCAGGACGGCAGCAGGTGGGGACCCATGTCCCACAGACCAGCCGGCCTGGCCACACACTGGCCTGTCCTCCTTTGAGGCCACTTGGCCATGATGCTCCAGTCCTGAGCCAGACCCGGTGGGAGGAGGGCCCGTCCCAGGCCGGGCACCTCCCAGACCCCTGCGGCCCCCTCCTGGCCGCCTGCTCACCTGCCGCGGTGCTCTCATTGCCCACAGGGGTGCTGGAGCAGCTTCGGTCCATGGTGGAAGACTCGGAGGACATGGCGCCTGGGCTGCAACCAGTATAATCCATGTACTCATCTGTCTCGGTGTCCATCAGGCTTGGGGGGCCCTGAAAGGAAGCAGGGGGGCCCTGAGCAAGCTGGGCTGGAGGCGGTGCTGCCCACAAGGGGCATGTGGTCACTTTCGGCGGCTGCCAGAGTGGGACACGGATGATGCCCTCTGGCCCCCAGGCAGGGGAGGGGCGGCTCACCTGGGAGGAGGGTGCACGATCGAAGTTCTTCCCCAGCATCCTCCGCATGTGCTTCCGGGCATGGGAGGTCATCTGGTGCTTGAGGAGGAAGGAGAACTGGCAGCCCTCCCGGATGCAGTGGAAGTGGCTGTTCACCTGGTTGTACTTGCAGCCTGTGGACACAGCCCCACTCGGCTGTGAGCTTTTCCTGCAGGCCAGCTGGCGCTCATGGTACCCGCTGCATGGCGGGCACTGTTCTGGGCATGGGCACACATGCCAGGAAGATGGCATATGGGGAAAGGGCACTTGCCCATGATGGCGCTCCCCTGAGGAACCTCCCACCCCCCCCAACCCCCAGAAAGTCCTCGGCCACCTGGATGTCCAGAGCCTGGGTCTCCCCGCCAGTCTAGCATGGACTTGCGGGATGATAGCAGGCTGGCCCCCTCCCCTGTCCCGCACATTGAGAGGTCCATGGGCTCCAGGGCAGGGGACCCTAGTGACCTGTCCACTTGATCAGCTGCCTCCCAGCATGCCATCTGTCCCCAGCTCTCCTCTGGGGACCCCAGGTGCTGCCCCCCACCCCCTGACCTTGTAGAGACGGCTGCAGGCCGGCTGGCCCTCTGCCCTGCCCCCACCCACCTGGGTTTTGCTCTGGGCTGACAAACACAGCGGCCAGACTGAAATGGTATCAGCAAAGGGCAGGTGAAGGCCTGCCCGTTGCCATGGCACCTGAGCTGGCCAGGTGTCTTATATCATCCCCCAGCTTTGTTTTGGCTCCAGCTACCACCCAAAACACCCCAACTGAGTCAATAACGGCAACTACAGAATCCCCGACGCCTGTAAGCCGAACCCAGGACCAGCATGGGTCACCGAGTGTTGATATCTGTTGCTGTGATAACCAGCCCTCTCTCAGGCTCTGAATTATTTTTGAATTAATACCTGAAGGAAAGGTTTGTTTCCTTTCATTTCTGGCAGTTGACTTTGAATCTCTCAGCCTTCCCCTAGGTAATGGCCAGCTGGCTGCAGGCAGTGGCCCCCATCTGTATCCACTGGACCCTGTGGCCATGGCCACCTGAGTCACCTGAGCCCAGGTGTCCACACCCAGCCTGCCTGGCTCCCACCTGCTTTCCAGTGTCCGGTCTCCTCCTGGGCAGATTACTGCCCCATGTCTGCACGTGACACGTGGCGCCATCCTGAGGCAAGAGCGTGGACTCTGCAAGGAGTCCGCTCCCCACAGCATCCTGGGGCTGGGGCCAGCGAGCTCCTCAGGGAGGCCTTGTTCTGGGGTTGGGGGCAGCTTCCTGGCCAAGAGCCCAGCTCTCAGCAGTGAAGTTAACTCTGAAGCACCTGTCCCTGAGCTCAAGGTCACTTCTTGCCCCGTGGCCACCTCCTTCCAGGTCACCCCAGGTTACAAATGCCCTGGGCTGAACCGACCAAATACCTGCTTGTCCCACCAGATCCCCAGCACCAAGCCTGGTGCCAGTCACAGTAGACAAAAAAGACCTCAGCTGCCACATCTACCCCCCACCCCCTGCACCTCTTGCAACAGCAAAGAGCCTGGAGCATGGCTGCTCTTCAATAAACCTCTGTTGAGGGACTTCCCTGATGGTCCAGTGGTTATGAATCCGCCTGCCAATGCAGGGAATGGGTTTCAACCTCTGGTCAGGGGACTAAGATCCCACGTGCCACAGAGCAAATAAGCCTGAGAGCCGCAACTACTGAGCCTGAACACCTAGAGCCTGTGTTCTGCAACAAAACAAGCGCATTGCCAAGCCCATGTGCCATAATGAGAGTGGTCCCTTGCTCACTGCAACTAGAGAAAGACCTCGCACAGCAAGAAGACCCAGCACAGTCAAATAAAAAAATAAAAAATAAAAAAAATAAAATGTCTGCTGAGTGAGTGAATGAACAAATGAACATCACACAGCCCATTATGGATAAAAACATAATAGTTAAAACCATGGAAAGACATCCCAGGGCAGAGAATGTCAGGAATTTTTAAAACTTACCTGCAAGGCCCTCTTGAAAAGAAAAAGAAAAGAAACCAAGTCTGGAGACCAGAGATGAGGCTCCAGGCCATTGCCCTAGGGGCGACTGGAGTGTTCTAGGTCACCCTCACCCCTCTTTCCAGGCTTTTGGGGTTTTGACTGTTTTCCCAGTTTGACAATGCCTGGTCTGTGACATTTAAAAAAAAAAAACCCATGGAGCCTGATGTGTGGCAACAAGAAGTGGCACCCAGGCCTCTGGGGCCAGAGCCACAGCCCTTCCCACTGCGGCAGTTCCCTGCCCCCAGCCCTGGCCTGCGGTACCTAGCCTGCCGCACTCCTCGCGCTTGGTGAAGTACTTGAACCCATTGGCTGCCCGCCGCTCGGCTTTCTCGTGCTTCTTTATGTGCCACGGCAGCTTGGTGGTGATGTTGGTCACAAAGTAGCAGCCGGTCCGGAGACAGTGGTAGTGCCCACGCATCCGGAACTCGCAGTGCTGCAGGGAGGGACAGGAAAGTCAGGACCAGGCAGGCAATGGCCATAAGCCCCACCTGCCCCAGGCCTCTGGGCTATGGCTGGCCCTTTGCATTTGTGTGTCCTTCCGCACTTAGAATCAGCAAACACAACTGTGTAAAGATCATTCACGTTTTAAAAAGCCGTAAGTCCCTTCTGTCATTTGACTAAGGCATCCTATCTGGTGTCATACCAATCTCTCTAAACCCACACCCAGAGCAGACATCACTAATCTATCCCAGCACTCTTCTCTGTGTGCCCAGACCCAGGCAGACATCACTCATCTACCCTGGTACACCTCTTTGTCCGGATCTAGGTTCAGACTCCTCCTCAAGGCACTGTCAGGTGGCCCCTACAAGTCTTGGAGGTAGGCCTTTATAATGAATCTGATCTGCCCTTCCTGTCTGGAGCACAGACAGTTCAATATCTGTCCAATGTTTTAAAATTCCAGGCCTCTAGAGAAAAGGAGCGTAGTCATTCCAGGATGGGCAGAATGATGCCAAGTGCCCAGCGGCTGCTCATCATAGTCTTCACTGAGGGTTAGGATAAAATGACAGACCTCACCAAATGAGCACCAAGCTGAACTGCTGCCCAGGGGTCTCCAGGGACCTGGGGCAGACAGTGTCCTTTCCAGAGTCTGGAGGAAGCCAATTAAAAAGGGTGTGAGAAACAGAGTCTCTGCCAGGAGGAGCTGATCCAGGGCCCTGTGCCTCCCTGCTCCCGCCCCAGGCCCCACCCTGCCCGTCCACCTTGCTGACCTGGTTGGGACAGAGGCACTGCAGGGAGTAGTAAGCAAACTGGTCTCGCACGTTCACCAGGTTGTTGTTGGGGTTGATGTGGTCCAGGCAGTGGGACTCGGCCTTGCCAGAGGTTTTGCAGACGTACTTGCAGTTCCCAAAGAGACAGTGGAAGTGGAACTTGTTGGCATACTTGCAGTCCGTTGCGAGGCAAGGATCGCTGGAATGAAACCACGGCCCAGGTCATTGGCATTCCCAGTGCCCTCCCCGCCGATGTCCTGACACTGGCTCATGCTGGGGTTCTTCTCCCCAGTTTCCCGTGGTGCCCTCAAGAGGAATGGCCCCAGGACTGCCCTCCTGCTCAACAGGGCCATTTGGCCAGAGGAGACTACAAATCCCAGCATGCAACCTTGCCCTCTTTTTAGAGCTCTGCTGGAGCATGAGGGATTGCGGTATGCAGGCTGCCCAGAGCACTGCATGCTGGGACACGTAGTTTCCACGGCCACACCTCAGGCTTATAGATAAGGATGGCTGCAATCATTTCTTGGATATGAAAATGAGAGATGGTGCTGCCAGCCTGGCGGGACGCCAGTGCAAGCCTGGCTGACGTGGCGTGGGCACTGCCCTGGCTGTGGCTGACTGACAGCATGCAGATGGGTGGGCAGCCCTACCAGGACGCTTTGCTACCGCGGGGCCTCAGCCAGTGGGAACCTGTACCTGGTGTCAGGTCCTGAGGCTCAGCTGCTGAGGGTTCCAGGGTCAGCTTGGAGCTCGGGGCTGCCCACCCACGCAGAGAACGCAAGCCAGCTCAGTGGTGGGGCGGGGTGCCCGGTGAGCCCTGCCCTGCCTGTCCTGAGTGGCAGCCCTCCGCCCCAGATCCCTGCTTCCCAGGCTTCGGGCAGTAGTGGAGGGTACTGTGCTCTGGCTTCTACCCTTCCTGGCCTGGCTGACAACACGACTGCCCTCTTACATTCACATCGGACCTGGGTGGAAACTCTGACCAAGGCCAGGATGCTAAGAGGGCTGGGGAGGTGAACAGAGGAAGGGAAGGTGGGGAAGGGTCAGAGCGGAGCGCAGGTGCCCTTCCATGCCGTGGGCCCAGCCCCAGGTGCTCAGACAGGGAGGACAGCTGCCACTCAGGCGGTGTGTGTTCACATCCAATTTATTACTTTTATTGAGAACAGGAAGCCACACGCATCATGATACAGAGTCACCGTTCTCGCCGCAAGGAGCCACCCCATCCATTGAGGAAGGTCCCTTCCACCCACTGAGAGCTCAGGCTATTGCGCAGGTGGGCGGGGGCCCAGAGGAGGGTCTAGCCCCTTTGCCCCTGCCCCCCTGTGACTTGGCTTGCCCTGCAGAGATTCAGTTGTGGGTGGGAGCCACAGAGACCAAGAGGGAGGCCCAGAGGGAGATGGAGCCCTCCTTGCCGGGTGAGGCCCACCCCTCCCAGCCCACCCCGGGCTGGTCCTCACAGCGTCGCCACCGGTCTCTCCAGAACCGTGGCCGCTACCTCCACCATCACCCCCCACCCCGGCTGCTTGCTCCAGGAACAGGCAGTGAGGTCTGAGCAGCAGCAGCAGCAGCTTTGGCTAGAAGGACATGACCCGGTGACCGGGTCCCAGAGAGGCTGGGGACAGCCGGGGCTCCTGCAAGATGAGGAGCAGCGCCTCCTCAGTGGCTCTGGCTAGCACTTACTCCCAAGACACCCGGGGGACACAGGACTCCCGGTTCATCGAGGGACTCACTTCTCCTGGAACTGGAGGAATCCGGGTTTGACCTGGGGCTTGGCGTTCTCTAGAGAAGTCGTTGCCAAGGGCGAAGTGGGCAGGTGAGGCACTGATGCTGGAATCTGAGGCATCTGGGGTATGGTGGAAGCCAGCTGCTTCCAGGCGAGCAGGGTGGGGGTGGAGGGCACGGCGGCCAGGCTGGCAGTGGGCCCCTCGAGAGAGGAAGCCGTGGCCGTGGTGACGGGTGGCGCTGGAGGGGACGCGGGGGCCAAGGAGGGTTTGGTCTCAGCAGCCGAGGCCGGGAAGGCAGCCTCTGGGTTTCCTTTCACTGCTCCTCCCTCCGTCCGGAAGTGGAAGCTGTGAGAGGCAGAAGAGGGGGTCTCAGGTGGGGGTGGAGAGTGCCCTTCCCCGTGCACCTGCCTGCCTGCCTGCGGGCAATCCCATCTCAAGCCTAGGGGGCCGGTGCCCCACCTTGTCTTCAGTGCCAGGTGCCGCCAGGAGGGAAGGACTGAAAGCAAACGGCTCTTGGGCTCCTGGTTCTGTCCTAATGACACCTCCTGGTGATCTTCTAGATGTGCTGTCCCTAGCTCCTCCCTACTAGGGACACAGCAAGTCCCGGCTCAGGAAGCCCACCCTTCAAGAACCTGCTCTGAGATTTAAAGATGGGTCTCAGGCCAAGAGCTGGAGCTGCCTAAGCACTGAGAAGAGCCTGACCTGCGGCTTAAAGAGCAGTGAAGATCTGTTTTAAATGTTTACAAGTTCTGGGTTCAATTACAGCAGACGGTTGGGCTTGCTGCTTTTCAGCTCAATGAACTTTACAAATTAATTTCTTTTATTTTTAGGTCAAAGAGAATCTACAAATGCAGTATTGTGGCTTGGAAAGGCCTTCACCTGGCGTCCCTGCTGCGGTCAGAGCTGGGTCTGCGGGAGAGCTGAGGGCTACATGGGGGTGGGTCTGGGGGCAGAAGGGGCTCCTGCTCCAGGTGGGGCCTGGGTGGGCTGAGGGGGCCTCGCTGGGGGCTGAGCTAGTGGGAGGATGGGAAAGTCTGCCTTTGGCCAGGCAGCACCGCCTGAGAAGCCAGCTCAGCTTCTGAGGTCTCAGGGGTCCTGCTTGGAAGGCGGTTAGAGGCCTGTGCAGCCCCGAGCCCTGAGCCAGGCTGGGATGAACAGGGCTTGGTTTACACGGGTCCCCGACCCCCACTCACTTGGCGTGCTTGATGGCCCCGTCCAGGGTGCTGAAAAGCGCGCCGCACTCCTCCACCACGCAGTGGAAGTGGGCCTTGTGGAGGAAGTCACACTGGGCGTTGCAGAAGTCCTTGGTGCCAAACCTGGCAGAGGAGCCGGCCGCTTAGAGGAGACCCCGGGGCCCTGGGCAGGCCAGGGTGGGTGGTGGGGCTGGCTCCTGGCCCCTGGCCCCCGAGACTGGTGGGCTTGGCCCTCCCCTCTCCCTTGCTCACCCAGAGCCCCTCACCTGCGAAGGTACACCTTCCAGGGCTCTGACAGCTTCTCCTGAACCATCGCCTTCACAGCCTTGCCCAGGAATGGGGGGGACTCCCCAGCGGGGCCTCCCTCTGTGTCCGTCTTGACGTTCAACAGGCTGCCGAGGTTGGGGCTGCCCTGAGACATCTGCCAGGAGGACAGGCCCAAGCTTCAGGCTGGGGACCTCAGGACACTTGGCCCGACTGCCCTGGGACCAGCAGCAGCTCTAGGCTGCTTGGATCTCTCCAAACTGACCAGAGCATCACGGTTCTGGCAGCTGGGAGGAGAGGAGGCCCGACCCCACGCAGCTTTGGCTGCACAGGAGCCCACAATGAATGGATGCCGCCACGGGCAGCCTGCTGTGCCTCCTTGGCCCCACAGAGCTGCCAGGGCTCTGCCACACAAACCCCGTGCTGCTAGGAGCCATCACTCAATCTGTGGCCGAGACTCAGGGCACACACTCCAGCCCAGCTTTCCCCAGACTTCGCGGCTCCCTGGTTATTTTCCTGCCAGGTTTTCAAAAGAAGTGCAGGAGGAGGAGGGATGGGGGGGAACCCCCACGAATTCCTTGAGAACAAGAGAAGGCACACAAAGGAGGAGCCGAGAGGGAGGGAGGGAGGCTCACGGGGTGAGAGCAAGACAGGAAGACTGCCGCTGGGAGCAGAGGGGGGCGGGGAGCCCGTGGAAAAGCTCGACTCACACGGGCGGGGTGCAGGGCTCTGACAGGAAGGAACAAGGGGGTGCAGGGAGCAGTGACCCCAGGATGGAAAAGGGGGGCAAGAGGGCAACCAGGGGAGGGGGAAAGGTGGAAGGCATGGGCGCCCTGGAGCCAAGGCCAACAGGAGCCCAAGGGCCCAGCGGGACCCCTACCCAGTGAGGTCCGGCCCAGACCTAGCTCCCTCCTCGGCAGTCACTTGTGTACAGTAACCAAATTAATCTTGCCGTAGTCAAATTTATCATGTGAAGGGGGGGAAATATATTTGAGATGATGTATAATTTACAAAGACCCTGCATTATTTAAAATAAATATTCTGGAGCGACCTCTGCAGAAGGCGTCCAAGACCATTATTCAACCCGAAAAGTGGAAATTGATGCTTTGCTCCCACTTTAATCCCCCCCACCTTTTTAAACAAACAAAAAATATATAAAATAAATAAAATTAATAACTAAGAGCAAAAGAAGTTAGAGGGCTCTGGAAAAGCTTTAGGAACCCTCCATCTGAAGGGAAAAAAAAAAGGGTGTCAGAGGCTGGAATATATTTCTTCAGCCAGTTCATTAAATTAATTTGTAAGCAGTGGCTCTGAAATTATATCCGATGAAAAATGGCCTCAAAATTTAAATGGTACAAACTCATCTTATTAGAGGCAAAACATTAAAAAACAAACACATCCCCCCCACCCCCCAGCATAGCTTTAATTTCTCTGGGTGGGGGAATGGGAGGCGTGTGATGGATGGTTCTTACCTTATTCATAAGCGAGGATAAAAGAGATGAATTTGCCGGGACTGCGTGGCCATTTGATTCATTACTGGAACACACAAACCAAGGGGCTTTAGCTCAGACGTTCGTGGGACCGAGCCCGGAGATTCACCCCTCCCAAGCCGGCCCATGGGGCACTGGCCCCGCCCAGCTACATTTCCCGGGGCAGGTGGATGACCCCTGGTCAGGAGAGGTGGGCCCCTGGCCCCAAGGGGTCTGGCTCTGAGGGTGCTGTCCCCAGAGCCTCCTGCAGGGGGCAGAGCTGGGAGGCCTGGGCCGCCCCTCACCTGGGCTCCTTCAGAGTCAGGTCTAAACTGCGGTCCTGGGAGGCCTCGTGGAGACCTGGGGCGCCAGCACTCTCACCGGGCTCCTGCTTCACCGGGGCTGGGGGGAACCTGGCAGGGGTGGCCTGCTGCCCGTTTCCTACAGGGGACGGGAGGGAAGACGGTGTTAGAGGGACCGAGGGCTTCATAGGGGCACCAACCGGAACCCCCCAAGGGGAAGATGGCGGGCCGGGTGGGCTGAGGCCCTCGGGGAGCCTTGACTGCTGGTCAGTGGTTCTCCCCACTGACATGATCGCTTGTGACGCTTCCCCCTGTGTGGCAATTCTTCAAGTGATAATTATTGCAAAATTATGTCAAAGTTGTCCTGGCTCAGGGCCTCCTGGAGGAGAAGGGCGGGAGGCTGGGGAAGGGGCTGGGACGGGGGTGGGGGCCCTTCATTTTCTCCACCGACTGTCACAGTCAATTTGTGGGGCTGCCGCTTAGGCTTTTATTAAAGACTCTGTTAATGCTGAGGGAAAGTGGCAGATCTAGACTGGGAGCTGCGCCCCCTCCGCGGGTCCCGTCCCCACTGTTGCCGGGGCGACGGCCCTGCCTTCCACTGAGCATGCCCAGGAGGGGCATCTGCTGTGTCAGGGCTATGGAAGCTGACAGCCAATCAGAGCGGTTCAAACTATGTGACCTCGCCCGTCAAGCTGTCCAGGGCAGGGATATGAGGCCCACCCTTGCCAGGCAGGGCTGGATGGGGTGGGTGGGGGGAGCGGGTGGGGTGTGGGCATGGGTGCAAAGGCTGGAGCTGGGTGGGCAGAAGACTCAGGAGGCCAAGCAGAACAGGGCCAAAGAAGTTGCTGACAGGAACATGTCCACGGAGCCTTTCCCCACAATCCCCAGTGACTGAAATATTAATCTGCCCCAAGGCACTGCAGCTGACAGAGAGCTGCTTCACAGACAGCAAGTGTCATTTTATTAAAAAATAAAGGAAAATGGCCCCCTCCCCTTCACTTGACCTTTCTTTTCGGGGAAGGAGCTTTTTCTTAAGAAAAGAAAGTACTTGACAGCCCGGCCACCAAGCCCCGTGTGGCCCCAGCCTGCAGGCACCTGACTAGAGGTGCACGGCCCCAGGCAGTCTGACCTGACCCTCCCGACACGTGGAGTAGAAGGTGGGTGTCGGCTGACAGGAGTGTCCCAGTGGGAAGATGCTCTAGTTTTCCGAACTCAGAGTCCACATTCCAGGAGCTGCCCAAAGCCACTAGCGCAGGGTCCCCAGGGAAACAGGGCTCTGACCCTCCAGCCAGCTCAAGCTCGGGGGGGACCACAGGGACCCTCAGTCTTGGTGAGTCTCGAGACATTCTCAGGAGCCAGTCTACTGAGGGCCAACTTGGCCACCTCCCAGGGGGTGTATTTGGGAACAGTATATCCCCCCACTGTTCCATCAGCTCCACAAGGCAAGGACTTTGTTGTCTTCCCCGCCATGTCCCCAGCCCCCAGCCTGGCTCCTGGCTCTGCAACAAGCTGCCCTCAGTGAGCATCAGTGGTTGATGAATGAATGAATGAAGTGAGCCCAGTCCCAGACAAAAGCAGAACTCTTCTTAAAGATCTTACTAATGCTAATTACCTGGATGGGGGGAAACAGATAAAGAGGAGCAAGGGAAACAAAAAAGCCAAAAAAAAAAAAAAAAAAATTCAGAGGGGGAAAAAAAGTAGAACAATTTTTTAAGGAGCAGAAAATTTGAGAGAAAGGGGAATCACTTTCCATGATGAGCCAGAGGAAAGACAGAGACATGATCCTGGCAACTCCAACACAGCAGCCACTGACCAGATGTGGCTCAACTGAAAGAAACCCCAATCCAGGTCTTGGTCCCACCAGCCAATTTCAAGCACTCAACAGCCACGTGACGAGGGGCTACCATATTGAACAGTGCAGAATGGAACGCCTCCACTATCACAGAACGTGCGACTGTTACAGTGCTGATGGAGAGCGAGAGCCTGGGCAAGGCATCCTTGGTCTCAAGGGGCTGTCCAGGCCTGAATCCCCTGAGCATCCCTGCGGTGCGGCCACCCTGGCCCTGGGCTGAAGTCGTGTCCCCTCCCATCACCTGGAGGAGGTCCCAGGGAAGCCTGGGGCTCAGGGACGGCTCCCACTGGGGCTGGACTTGTGACATGGCAGGGTAGGGGGAGCTTGCAGAGGCCCTGGGGATGCACAGGTACCCTGTGAGGCCGGGATTACTGCCCCTACATCACAGATGAAAAGACAGAAACAGGAGTTGCCTGGGATGGGCAGGTCAGAGAAAGGGGCCCCAAACAGGAAATAAAGAGGATGGAGGCAGAGACCAGGAAAGAGGGGCACAGGGGCCTTGGGGCCAGGGATAGAAAGGCCCCCTTGCCAAACACCCCCACTCTGCTCTGCGCGGGGGCCAGCGAGCTCCTGGGGTTGGAGAGGAGTGGGCTTCCCAGGCAGGGCCCAGCCTGCTCACCTGGGTCAAAGGGGGCAGAGGGCTTGAGGGCGGCTGCGGCCAGCCTGGCCATCATGGGCGAGATGAGGCCTTTGCTGGCTGAGATCCTCTCCATGATGGAGGCAGGGGGCACGGGGACTGAGGCAGCTCCCGCCGCCGCCGAGTCACCGGCTCCCGAGGCTGCCAGGGCGGGCGTGTCAGGGGTTGCTGAGCCTGCTGTCCCGGATGACATGGCACCCATGAGGCCGGGGGCACCCACTGGCAGGGAGGCGCTGCCCCGGCCAGGAAGGATGGGGAAGTAGGGTGTGGCGCTGGCCAGGCCGGAGTTGGAGAGGGCCAGCGCCAGGGGGATGGAGCTGGGCAGGCCCTGGGCCAGTAGCCCCGAGATCTTGCTGTTGGGAGGCTTGGTGGCGCTGGGCACGGCCTCGGAGGCGGCAGTGGCCGCGGCCAGGGAGGCGGAGGACTGCTGGCTGGTGGGGGAGGCGCTCAAGCTGGAGTTCTTGCTGCTCAGGGCCGAGAAGTCGACCAGGTCGTCGTTGCTGGACTCCTCGTGCTCCGTGTCCTTGGCGCCCAGCAGCGAGGGTGGCAGCCCCAGCACGCCAGAGCCGGAGGCGCGTATGTGCCTGCGCTCGTGCTTGCGCTTGTGCGAGGTCATCTGGCTGGTGGAGGTGAAGGTGAAGCCGCAGCCGGCGCGGATGCAGTGGAAGTGGTTGGTGGCCTTGCTGTACACGCAGCCCTCGTACTTGCACTCCTCGTACTTGTAGAACTTCTTGAAGCCGTCCTTGGCGTAGGCGTCGTCCTTGATGTGGTAGCTTTTGTGCTTCTCGATGTCACACTTGTTCTTGAAGGTGAACGTGCAGCCGGGGCGCCTGGGGGTGGGGGGGCACATAGGGAGGCTGTCATGGGGCCTCGCGAGGTCAGGAGGACTCCCTGCCCTGCTCCCACGGTGGCCCCGGGAGGGATGGGCCTCGGGGTGGAAGACCAGGCTGGACGCTCAGGTGGGGCCTCTGAGCAGCCCTTGGCTCCTGTACCTACTGCCCTGAGGAGGCGGAGCTCCGAGCCACCCAGGGACCTGGGGCCCTGCCTTCCGGCCCTCCCCAGCCCAGGAGCCTCCCCAGCCGCCTCCGCTCACCTGCAGTGGAAGTGCGTGGTCTTCTGCCCGTAGAACTGGCAGTCGGCCGTGCCGCAGTCCTCGGTGGCACGGAAGCGCTGGAAGCCGTCGTTGATGAGCTGGGTGTTCTTCTTATGGAAGTTCTCATGGGTCATCACGTCCGACGTGCTTGTGTACACCTTGTTACAGCCCACCTGCAGGGGCCAGAACGGCAGTCAGGGGAGCCGGGCACCCCGGTGAGCTCAGGGAGGCTGTTCCTCCAGGTGCAGTTGACCCCGGTGGGGGAGCTTCAGCACCCATCAACATCCAACTGGTGGGACTGCAGTTAATGAAGGATGACCCATCAGGCCCCCCAGGGCCTGGTCTGTGCTGTGTGCAGGCTGTCTTCAGAGAGCCTGGGACACCTCCCCACACAGGCGTGGGAGTCCTGTGCTGCAAGAGGTAGCTTTTGGGTCCCCAATCTGTGGCTCTACCTCTGAAGCCCCCTGAGTGAGCAGGGCTGGACCCAGGGGCCTGGCAGTCACCTTTAGCCCAGGGACTTACTTGGCGGACAGTTCCTGGCACAGGGCCCTCCCTACCCCACCCGAGCTGGGCCAAGGCAGGCAGCGTTGCCATATTGAGTAAAAACCAGTGGAATCTGAACACTCTTGAGGGCTGGGCCGTGCCAGTGTCTGCACCATCTCAGAGCCCGGAGAGCAAGCCCCCCTCTCCTCCTGGCCCAGGTTGTTTCACAGAGGCCATAACAACCCCCTGACAAATATCGGGGGAGGTGCGGCGGCTGCTATTTGCAACCCAAAGTCGCTCCCCCTGGACCTGACACCTTGAAAAAGCCCAGACTCTGCGTGGCATTAAAACAAAGAATTAAACAAAAACCTCCTCAGGAACCATTTGCAATGCTGCTCTTGGTGTTAAAGCCTGAAAAATGTCGGTCTGTATAAACAGCTCGCTGAATTGCACCCACACCAAGTATGGCCATGGGGAAGGCCCCACCCCGGCCCACCGGGCACTGCCCGAGCCTGAGCCCCAGAGACCCTCTCTGACAGAAAGGAGAAGGGGAGGCGCCCGCCCTGGGCAGGCCAGCCTCCGGGGCAGGGTGGGGGCGAGGGCGGGGGCGGGGCACCTGCATGCAGTGGTAGTGGGTGCTCTTCCCGTTGAGGTGGCAGCCGTGGTAGTAGACGCTGCAGTCGTCCAGCGGGCTGAAGCGCATGAAGCCGTGCTGCAGGGAGTTGTCCCGCTTCTTGTGCATGTTGTAGTGCCGGATCACGTCCTGCTTGCTCGTGAACCTCTGCCGGGAGAGGGCCTGGTGGGTGGGAGGCCGCGCCTGGCCCCAGGGCCCTCCTGTTCTCCTTACAAAGAACTCTATTTGGGTCGAGGCAGCCCAGACTGCCCCAAGGCCAGCAGCCTGGACTTGGGAGGGAATAATTTAGAAGGTTCCAGAACCACAGATCCTTCCCTGACCTTCTCCACGCCTCCCCATCATCAGGCCCGGAAGCAGAGAAGATGAATCCCAGCCAGGCCTTTCAGCCAAGGCCTCTGACAGGTGACAACTTTTTGTCTAGTGTCACCAATGGGCCCTGCCAGGCTGGGCTCCCTGGTGAGACAGACCACCTGCATTCCCCTCTCATTTGCTTGCTCTGCACTCACCAGAGGATGAGCTTTGAACATAAGGGACAGTCTACCTGAACCTCAACATAATCATCTGTAAAATGGGGCAGTAGTACCAGCCTCATGAGGACACTGGAAAGACCTGACTAGACAAGGTACGCAGGCTGTCTGAGAAGTCCTTGGTGCGTGGTGGACTCAGTGCATTGGAACAAGAATAATTATTACGGGGGAGGCAGAGGGCTCCAGACCCCATCAGACACCTGTGGGCAGCAATCTGGGAATGTGGACAGGCTGGGAGTTTTTCTGGCCTCTCTTCCTGCCCAAGTCAAGTTCAGGTGGCCCAAGCAGAAACCAGCAGTCCTGTCCTACTTCCAGGAGGCTCCTCCGCTGCTGTGCCAGCCTGCGGGAGCACGGCCAGTGCCCACGGGACATACCTGGTAGTTGCACTCGGGGTCGAGGCAGTGGTAGTGCTCGCGGTACTGGTAGGCGCAGTGGATGTGGCCACAGTGCTGACTGCCTGAGAACCTGCAGGGAAGAGGGGGTGGGCTCAGGCCTCTCTGGATGCCAGCTCCAGGGTCCTCAGCCTCTGTGGCTGAGAAGAGTCTGTGTCTGTGCTCCAGAGGACTGCTGCTGGGGTGTGGGGGCCCTGGGTGGAGATCTGGAGGGGCAGAGGTAGCCCCTGTGTCCGTGAAGCAGAGGCTGAGAAGGCCAAGGAGAGTGACGGGGCCGCTGGGAATCCCAGACCCACTGAGCTGCAGACTGAGCCTTATCTGCCCCAAGAGGGAATGCCGGGCCAGGTTGTGGGGCACAGAGCCCTGGCGCCAATGTTGTGGGGAGGAAGCGGGGCCAAGGCAGAGGCCAGAGCAGGGTCAGGGGAAGAAGCCTAGGATGGGATGGGATGAGGTGGGGAAGGCATGAGCCCCAAGGCGGCCCAGCTGCTGTTTCTGCAGGTGCTGCCCTCCCACTCCCCACCCAGCGCCGGGTCAGGTGCTGGGGACCCCAGTCAGGCCAGCTCACGGCCCTGTGACTGAGAAGTGTTAAAGGGCTCTCTCTGTCCTGGGTTTTCCCGACACTTGAAACAGTCCAGAGTGATGAATTTTTAAAGCCCAGCATCTGTTTGGCTTCCCGTGGTAGGGAGCATGTTCTCCGGCCAACTCCCCAGCTCGGAGCCCCTACTAGCTGTCTGGCCACCACCACCTGCGGTCCAGAGTGCCCTGGGCCTTCTCCGGGGTCCAACACTGCCAGAGTGGGGGATCTTGCAGCCTGAATGATGACCACCTGGGGAGAACACACCGTGACAACTGTGGACACGGTGGTGGGCTCAGCCTGCCTGCCCCACCATGGAGCGAGTGAGGGGAAGCCCTGTGTAATGGGGAAAACCACTTGCGAATAAAGATTTAAGCTGAAGCTGCCAAAAGAGCCATCTGCTGAGGCACTAATAATAATGATAATAATAATAATAAAGAGAGCACAGCAAAGCTGAAAAGACAAGGAGGGACAGGAGGGAGACACAGAGAGGGACAGACATTAGCAGAAAGACGGCTGCCAGGGCCTGGCCCAGCCAGGTGCTGCCCCAGCCAGGTGCTGCCCCGCCAGGGGCCTAAGCTGGGGAATCTGATGAGGTGAAGTTTCTTCACCTGCCAAGCCCGCTGCCTTAAGGAGGTAAAAGGGCAGGCCTGCAGTCAGGTGGTGAGGGTCAAGGTCTAGCCTGGGGTGGGGTGGGGGGCGTTGCACACTGAGGCCACCTGCCCACACCCCTTCTCATCCCCTTACTGTTCCACAGTGGCTTGCATTGCCCTCCCTGCACCCCACCCCCACCAAGGCTCTGGATTAGCTGTGGAGGGGGGCCCTGGGCTCACTTGTGGCCAGGCCCTGCTAGCGGGCCCTTTCAGATACCCGAGTCCTGCCTGGGGTACAAGCTGCTTAAGGGCCTGTGGTCTGGACCCCATGAAGGGGGCGGGGGCTCTGAGATGGGGCAGAGGGCAGTCCCTGGAGGGAGTCTGGAAGCAGGAGTGTGTGGGGGTGGGGAGGCAGCAGGCAGCTGATACTAGCGGTCAGATGGGCATGCGGTCCCACGGTCCCCAGCATTCCTGCCCCGCCCACCTCTCCAGGGCAGTCTCCTCCCAAGGGGCCTACCTGGCAATATATTTCTGGTAAATGTTTACATCTTCAGTGACAGCTGGTTTATCTGTGGGCAATCCGTTCCTGGTGAGAGACACACAGGGCACAGCTGATGAGTGGACAAGGCGGCCTCCTGCCCCAGGCATGTCTGGGGGTAGATCCCTGCCCTGGGGTCCTAACCCTCATCTCCCTTGCTCTGTAGTGTCCTGGGCACTTGAGGTGGGATGGGAAAAGTCCTTTGGCAGAAAACTAGCACAGCTGGGTTCAGTTGGCCCACCTTCGGCAAGGACTAGGCTGTCTCAAGCTGGCAGGGCTGGAGGGCTCCACCCTGAACATGGGTCTGACCTAGAGTCCAACCCTCAGGAGGCCTGGGAAGCTGGGGCCCAGCCCCTCTTGCACACAGGGGGGTCAGGACACTGCTGGCTGAAGAGGGGTACCAGGGACCACTGGGGAAAACCCCAGGGGAAAGGGCAAGAGCAGCACCAAGCAAGTGTGGCTGAGAGGTCGGAAAAGCCCCCCGACAGCCCCCGTGCCGAGGGCGGCTCTCTAGACCTGCTCTCAGGTTTCTGGCCCTCCCCCAAGAGGGATGGCTGTGGGGAAAGGTGTTCTCAGCCCCACACATGGATCCATCTGTCATTTTGCCTGCCGAGGGCTTCACGTGGGGTCCGCCCACCCCAGCCTCCTACCGCCTCCTGCTGCCAGTCACACAGCCCAGGCTCTGAATCCAGGAGCCAAGGCCACCAGCTTGGAGCCCAGAACCCCCAACCCAGCGTAAGGTTTTCCCAGCCAACCGTAAGCCCGCAGCTGACCCTCGTGGTGGCAGGCAGAGAAAGCCTGCTGTGGGCAGATGGGGTTACAGTACTCTGTGGCAGGTGTGTCAGCAGGGGAGCAAGTGCACAGAAGCACAGGCAGGCCTTGGAGATAATGCAGGCTCGCTTCCAGACCACCATGATCAAGTGACGGTCACAATGAAGCGAGTCACGTGAACTTTTTTGGTTTCCCAGAGTACAGAAAAGGTATGCTTATGCCATACTGTAGTCCATTAAGTGTGCAATAGTATCATGTCTGGAAAAACCATGCACATGTCTTAATTAAAAAATGCTTTACTGCTAAAAAACGCTAACCATCAGCTGACAACGCAGGGTTGCCACAAACCTTCAGTGCACAAGAACACGCGACATCTTTGAAGCGCAAACAAGGTTTGCCTGTATGTGGTGTGTGAGGGTGTGTGCACACAGCAAGATGTATAGTGTGTGTGTCTGTGAACTGGGTGTGAGTGATTATGTAGGCTGTGTGTGTGTGTGTGTGTGTGTAAGTATATGTGTGAGAATCTGGGTGCACAGTGGATGTGCATAAGGTGCAGGTACATGTGTCCACAAGTGTGAGCTTCAGAGGCAGAAAGTGGGTCTCTGGGTCACCCCAGTGCTGGACTCAGGGCTGGCAGTGAGGGTGGCGCGCGCCTTACTTGACAGTGGAGACGGTCCCCGTGGTGATGGAGTCTGTTTTGGAGAAGGTCGACTTCAGGTACTCGGGAGTGTTGAAAGGCAGGGAGGCAGATGGCTCAGGGCCTGGCCCAGGGGCGCTGGGAGCGGTGGGCACGCTGGCGAGGGGTGCGGGAGCCAGGCTGGGGGTGGGCGGAACCTTGGCGGGGCCAGGCTTCTGGATGGCCCGGACATCATACTTGGAGGGGCGCCCCACCTTGCCCGTCTTGAAGGCGATGGCCCCACCCATGTCGGGGCTGCCCTCCCCGGGTTTGAAGAGGTGCAGGTACTTGACGTTCTCCAGGTCGTACTTGGACGGCTTCTTGTAGGCGCTCCCGTTCTGGGGCCGCAGGTTCTCGCCCGTCTTCAGTTTCTGGATGAAAAAGTCGTACTTGGAGGCGCGGGCCACCAGGCCCTGCATGGGGACGCTGCTGTGCGAGGGCAGGGGTAGGATAGTGGCCTTGGTCTCCAGGTGCGTGGTGCTACTGGGAAGCCGCAGGCCTGGCAGGGGGCCCAGCGCCTCCTTGCCTGCCCGCCCCTCAGCCGTGGTGCCATGGGCCGGCCAGGACAGCTGCTCGCCAGCCTTGAGCTTGCGGATGTACTCCTCGTACTTGGAGAACCGCGCCCGCTTGCTGAGGGCGTCCTCGGAGGCGGGCAGCGCGGAGGAGGTGGCCACCTCGGGGGTGGAGCCCGCATGCAGCTTCTCAAAGCTGATCTTCCTGGCCAGCTCGTCCCTCGTGTTCTGGTCGTCGTAACCAAACATGCCAAGGAACTCAGTCATTGTGGAGGCTGCGTAGTCCCGCAGTGAAGAGGCCTCTCCTATGGGAGAGGAGAGGGGCTATCACCTCTGGGAGGGAGCAGGGTAGCCAAGGGACAGGCCACCCCCAGAGAGGGAGGGGGCCGGCCTGGGGAGGGGCGGAGCAGGACATGATCTATGGACATTTGGCTCACTTGTTAGGTTTTACGACTCTTAAATTAATTTGTTTAAAAAAAAAGTAATTAATACTGGGGTAAAATAAAACGAGTTCATCAATGCCAGGAAAATCAATTTCCTAAATGTTCTGGCCGATGGCTTTTCAGTACATTAAACAAAGTTTCATAAATGTCTCCGCTCTCTCGCCTTGGCCTAATATGAAAGAGAAGTCATTTTACTGGAAGTAAGGCCAGATCTCAACCTGCCTCTGGGGTGGGGGTGGGAATGGGGGCTGGGGACAGGTAGGGCTGTGAGCCAGTGGCTGGGCAGTCAGGAGGACCCCTGGGGACCGGTCGGGGTGGGCCTGGCAGAGCTGGCCTGGCAGACCTTCACTCCCCCCAGAAATGGACACACAGACCCCTGATCCTCGGGAGGAGGACGAGGGGCTTGCCCAAAGCCTCCTCAGAACCTGTCCTCTTGGCCCCTCCCAGACCCCCGAGTTGCTAACGGCCCCAGACAACAGGGCCAAGGGGGCAGAAAGCCTGCTGATGTGAGGCTCAGACTCCCTTAGGGTCCCACCTGAGCCAAGACTTACAACATGGGGAGGCCTACAAACCTCCCTGCCACCCTCTGGTCACTCGTGTTCACGCACAAGGGTGGGCCACCCCGAGGAGAGTCAGGGCCGGAGACACAGCGGCTGACGGTCCGCATCTCTCACTCCAGTGTCCATGGCAGGGCACATGGGGAGTCCCCCGCAGCCACCTCTCCGTGGGGCCATGCATGCACACATACTCTCACAAGCTCATGTCCTAGTGATCGTCCGAGACACACATACAAGTGTACCCAGACCACCTCAAACTCCACATCCAGCTTCCCAAGACGGTCCCATTTGGCCTGGGGCTGTTCCCTGGAGACGAGCCCCCTTCCACACACAAAGTGCCGTCGCTGCAAGCCTGTGGGACGCCCCCGCCCCCAGGACGTGTCTTCCTGTGCACTCATTAACACCGACCACCTGCTATACGCCACCCCATGTCAGGGGTGGGGACACGCAGGTGGGTGAGACTCGTCGGGCCCCAGAGGACATGTGTGTTCTCTCTACTCCTGTCTGAGCCTGCACACCCGGGCACAGAGCAGCAGGACCCCAGGCTGGGAGGTCCTAACAGCACGGCCAGGGAAAGATGTGGCCAGCACCCAGCAGCGGGCTCTTCTCCCACCCCCAACCCCACCTGGAGGTGGTCTGAGAGCTGGTCTGGGCTCCGGCACAAGAGAAAACCTAGCAGCATGTAGACAGAGCCTCCGCGCTCCTGGGAGGAGGGGAGGAGGGTGGTTCTGTGGGGTCTGGGGCCCTCCGGGTGAGGACAGAACAGTCATGGACAGCACCCGGCCCCCAAGGTGGGGAGAGTGACTCAAGGAACCAACAGATGGCTGTCCCCCTGGGCTGCCTGGCTGGTGGGCTGCCATCCTGACCTCAAGCCACTTGGGGTGGGGGACCCAGCCTGGGAGGGGTGGGCTCTGGATGCTAGATTCAGTGGCTCAGGGACCAGGGAAAGGGGCTAAAAATAGCTGGAGGCAGCTGAGCCCTCGCTATATATGGCAGAGAATCAGAAGGCTTTGAAGGGCAGACGGCTTAGAGCAGGGAGGGGGCCAGGCAGGGGTCCCGGGGGCAGCCCAGAGGCCTGCAGTCCCAAGGCCACGGTGGGCAGCTTGGGCTCTGGCTGCCCAGCTCCAGGGCCCAGGCTGAGGAGCCTGCCTGGCATCATGCTGCCATCCCGCTGCTATCCCAAACCCGAGGGGGCGAGGCCTGGAGCCATGAGGCCACCGGCAGTTTCCAGCCCTGCCTCCTGATGTGCTGGCTCGCCACTCCCCCGGGAGGAACTGGGGCGCTGAAGGGACAGTGGCCCCGGTCCCTGTCCCTCCCCACTCCTCAGGCCCAGCACAGTCACCTTGTGTCTGGGAACGGCAAGGGCTTTTCCTATCAGAGGAAACTGAAGGTCACACTTTTCCTCATTGATCTTGCAATGTTTGTTAATTACTCTGTCACTGATGTGGCGAAGGATAATTAAACAGCTCTGTTTATATCTTATATGCATAATTATGTGGCTGCGCAGGGCTCCCCGCGCAGGGAGGAGATGCGCCCCTTGCTGCAGGGGAAGGGAAGGCTCGGGATGCTAGGCGCCCGCTGCAAGGAGGCTGGGGAGCTGAGGAGAGCCCGGGCCCCAAGTTCCAGCCCTGGCCGTGCCCCCTCCCACCCAGAACTGAGGTCCTTCCTCTGCAGAGCAGAAGGAGCTCAGGGCTGCTCTGCATCTAAGGACACGTGGACCCCAGAAGAGCCAGGCCTTAGCCATCTCGTGGGAGAGAGGTCAGCCAGGGGACCGTGTCCAGGGCAGGTGGGTGCAATGGGATCTGCTGGCTGGCTGTCCCTCTCCACATATCCAGGTACGACGCCCCCCAACAGGCTCCTTCCCAAGCAGGTACTTGTGGCGAGCCATCTACCCACACACTATCCATCCATCCATCCATCCATCCATCTGCCTGTCCACCCATTCATTTGTCTTCCTGAAGACCCACTGTGTGTTCAGCAGCTCATCGCAACCCTGCTCACACATGTGGAAGGCTGCTTTCTCAGGCCCTTCCCTTCTCACCCCTGCCACACCACCCCCCGCCCCAACCCCTGTCCGACTCCTCTCCCCCATGCCGGCTGTGACCTCGGCCCCAGCCCCCACCCCCTCAGGAGTCCTCCGTGGGCCCTAAAGAGGGATCACTACTTGGAGCAAGAGTGAGGGAAGAGGGCGTGCTCTTTAGACACACCACTCCACCTCCTCGTGGGGTTCTGTCCCATCCAGGGCTTAGATACCCACCTGAAGCCTGCTTGGCACTGGGGCCACCGTCATCCTTGGAGGCTGCCCCATCCGAGTCCTTCTCCTCCAGGACGCTGCTGTCCTTGGGGGGCTCCTCGCTGTGGTCCTCCTCGTCGCTGCAGCCCTGGGGCTGGACCATGTAGACGCCCTCGGGCGGCAGCTCCAGGCCCTCCCGGGCGATCCGCCCCAGCACAGGCGCAGGTGCCGGCTCCTCGCTGTACTCCCCGTTGACCCACTTCTCAATCACCGCCCGCCTCTTGTCTTCTTCGCTGCGGGGGGCCCGGGCCACCCCAGACTCAGGGCCACTGCGCTCTTTGTCCCGGGGCCGCAGCGGGCTGCCCTCGGTGTGGGCGCCGGCCTCCCCACCCTTCTCCACCTCCACCTGGCGGCTCAGCTTGGCGCAGATGGCGTTGAGCTTCAGGCCGCCTTTGCGCTTGGCCGCCATCGCGGGCTTTCCTGCGGGCGGGTCGGTGCACCGGGTGCCTTCAGCTGTGGGGTCAGAAGAGAGGGGTCAGAGGCACCGCCACCCACCTCAACAGCCCCACCTCCCCCAAGCCAGAGGTCTCCCCAGTCACATTCCACCCCACTGCCCTGACACCAGGGCACGTCTGTCCCCTCACTAGACTGTGGGTTCTATTCTCAGAGCCTGGCATGGACTACGTGGTTCAGAAATATCCTGTAAATGAACGAACGAATGGACGAATGACTTCAAGCACAGGAACAGTCTTCTTCTCAGCCCTGGCTCCTGGAAGCACTTCCTCCCCGTGTCTGGCCCTGGGAGCCAGGCCAGCTGTGCCTCAGGATGTCACTCTGCCTCGGCCAACTCCTGCAGCCCTGGGGGGCTTGGCTAGCCCCAGGAAGCCCACTTTCCAGATCTGAGAAGCGGGAATAAATTGGGATTCCTCAGATCCCCAGCAGAATGCCCAGAGGCTGCCGTTCTAGTGCCTCATCCCTGAGCATGACAGCGCAATGCAAACGGCCTGGTACTGTAAGTAGGCTGCCCGGGCACTGGCCACCTCCCTCTCGGCCACTGAGCAGGGCACCCAGGGTCTTGGGAGGGGAATGGCAAGACCACCCCCATACAGCTGGAACCTGCCACAAATGCCAACCAAAGCTGACATACCTACACCGGTTTATTTGTATATCGGTCCATCTGTCTGTCCACCCATCCATTCAGCGAGCTCCTACATGGCAGCGCCAGGGGTGTGGCGGTGGCCACGGCAGACACAGTCGTGGCTCACACTCCCTTTCTGCACAGGGGGCCCCATTGAAGCCTCTAGATGGCAGGGCTCCCAGGGGGTGGGCATGGCCTCATCTCCACACAGCTCAAAAGGCTAAGCCAAGGGAGGGACTCTGCTCCCAGGCCCACAGTTAGAAGGGGCTTCACTATAATGGATCAAGAGCCTAAACACACATGCCGGGAGCCCAATGAGAGGCTGACTCGGACAGAGATGGGCACGCTTGGGCCAGGACCTCATCCGTAGGCAGACTTGGCTTGTGCACACAGATGGTGGCCGCCCGATACAGACAATGCCCGGCAGCCCCAGGTCCTTGTCTTGAAGCCATCCGCCCAGTTCTCCCAGTCCTGTGGCCCTGGCTCTTCCGGGCCCCACCCTCGCCCTAGCCAGATGCCCACTCTACCCATGTTTGTCCACATCTCCAAATCTGCACTGCCCACACCCAAGTCTCCAAGCACCATCATGGGCTCTTTCTCAAGGCTCATTGACGGGGCCCTTCATCACGCCATCCCACCCGACCTCCAGGCCAGCCACCAGGCTCTGTGACACCAGGCTTCCTAAGGCAGACCTATGGGGGGCAGGCCGCACCTGGGCCCCTCTGCCCCCGGCCCTGGTAGAGAAGGAGGGTGGGAGTGGGGGAGCCTGCTCTATTTTTACCAGGAGGTAAGCAGCCAAGTGTGTATGGCAGACGGCAAATGAATCTATAAATATTTATCCCAAGGAAGAGGGAAGCAGAAGCTCCCAGGGCTGCACTTGCTGCTGGTGACACCCCGTCCCTGGGCCCCCACCCATCCTGGAGCCTCCTGGCACTTGGGCCCACCCAGCCCTGCCCACCCTTTCCTGATGCCGGCCGTGTGCCTGGCTCAGTCCCTTGCGGGCCCCTACCAGCTGTGCTGCAGCTGTGTGCTGGGGGCCCTCCCCAGCCCGCAGGCCCCGTGGCTCCGCCCATGCCCCCGACACCTGCCCTCCAGCTGCTGCTCTGCCCCACCCACCTGCCTTCCAGATGCTGCCCTCCCTCTGCCTCCCGCTGCTCCCAGGGGTGGAGGTGGGGAAGGCATGTCAGCCTGGGGTGCAGGGCAGGAGGCAAAAGCAGGCCTTCCTTGTAAGTGTACACACGTGAGAGTCTGGGGCTGTGAGTAGAGGGGTGGGGTGTGTGTGTGTAAGAGTTGAGGTTCAAGCTGCCTGCCCGCCCGCCTTCTGGCCCACCCCATGGGGCTTTCTCCTCTACCCCTCCTTCAGGACCCTGGGACCTGCAGACTACCCCCCTCGTGGTCTGACCCCAGGCTCCTGTCCATGTAAACATTCCCCTGACTTTCTTCCCTAAAATATAAACGCCGTGGCCGGGCCTCAATGGGAGGAAGCCATCCGTCCCCGGCCCTGTCACTGCCCCTTTCATCTCCTTCCCGCCACCAGCCTGCCCGCTGCTCTATTTACACTGGAAACTTCCTCTGGGAACAATACTGCCCAGGAGGCCGGCTTGGGCTGGAGGGTGGGAAGGCATGGGGACTCCCGTACCGCTAACCCGAGACCTGGCTCCAGAGAGGAGGCGAGGGGCAGGGCGGCTGCAGTGGGCCCAGCTGGGCCCTGGGGAAAGGAGCAGGCCGGTCTCTGCCTGTGGGTCGCCAGCCCAGGGCGTCTCCCAGCCTGCAACCTCTGGCCCCAGGGACGCTGGATGGGCCAGGGTGAGCCCTGGGAGGCAGCACTGCACCATGCTGTGGCCTGGCCTCTGGGGCAGACAGTCGTGAGTTCAGGGCCTGGCTCTGCCCCTCGCTAAGCTCTGGGTTCTGAGCGAGCTTTCCCCACCATGAAAGGGTTGCAGGACTAAGGTGACAGGGTGTCTGTCTGTGCCAAGCACAGGGCCTGACAGTCAAGCATCTGGGAAAAGGCAGCTGAGCTCTGGGAGGGGACAAACAGGCAAGTGTGGTGCCACCTCTGGGCACGAGATCCCTAGACCAGGAAACCACACCTGGGCCAGAAGAGGTTGCTGGTGGGGGGACAGGAGAGGCTGGAGGCCCAGGCTGTGGGCAACAAATGACCTCTCCCCGGCTCCCAGAAAGTCTCCAAGCCTCCCCTCCAGGGGCTCCAAACTCAACAAGCCCCCTGCAGGCAGCTCTGTCTCCAAGCTGGGGGGTCTTGCTCAGGGTGGAGAAAGGGAGGGGCAAGAACTGGCCTGTCCTCGCACCTGTTGGGCGCTAGTTCATGGTGTCTCACCATGACCCCGTGGGGCAGGTACTGCCGTCGTCCCATTTGACAGAGGAGGAAGCTGACCCTGGAGCCGTGCAGACACTCCAGAGCCCGAGCGCCTGAAGGCCGGGGTGCAGCAAGGTGCGGGGCTGCCACATGTCCCCGTGGCGGCTCCGGAGACTCCAGGAAGTCCCAGGCCACCCCGAGAGGGCTCCTCTCCACTCCTGCCCATCTCCTCCTCACCCCCACTCCCGGTTCCCATAACACGGAGCCCCCTAAAGTGTTAACTGTGATGGGTAAAATGGTGCAGCAGATTGCTACAATAAATAATTTACTGATATTTATAAATATGCAAATCAGCCAGCTTCAGAAATCGAATGAAGGGAGGGCCTCGGGAGAAGGGCCCGTTATGGCAGGAACCGTATCACTCCCTCCACAGGCTGGGGAAGGCCAGGGCTACTGCCAGCTCTGGGCGAGGGAGGGGGCTCCGAGAGCTGCACCTGGGCCCCTCATCCCTGATCCCTGGGGACTAAGGGGGTGGCTGGATTGGTTCCACCTCTTCTCCTGGTCAGGGCCAGGTCCTTCCTAGCCCTGGGTAGCCTGGGCTCAATGGGACCGGAGACTCCAGGGCCTGATGCCCACGACTGGGTCTCAGAGTCAGCCTGGGGCGGTGGGGTGGGGGCTAGTCCCCAGGGGCTGGCAGGGCTGGCAGCCCCTCCCCACTGGTGAGTAATGTGTTTTGGGGCCGGGCGGACTGTCAGCTACCAGGCTCCGGGTGCTTTATGGGCTCTGCCTGGTGGCTCTGAACTCCCTGGTAGGAAATAAAGTTCTCCCTGCGCGTCCCTTCTAAACATTTCACTCAGTGGAAACGGTGTTTAAGAAAAATGAGGACATATTTCTTCCTAAGGATGCAGTGTCCCCTTTGGGCGGCCTAATGCCCGCTGTATATCAAGAAGTGGCGAGGCAGGGGCCAGGTGCCCGTCCCCTCTGGTGGGGGTTGTCCAGGGGGCCGGCCTGTCTGCTGCCAGGTGGCTCGGGGGCCACGGGCACCACTAGGCCACTCTGTGGCTGCCCTGGCCCGCACAGCGTAGAGCAATATGGTAGCTGGCACCCTGAGCACCTCCCCTGCGCTGGGGACAGCACTGGGCAACAACTCAGAGCCTCAGTGACACACCCACCCTCATCCCAGCGCGGCCATCGTCCTGTCCATTTCCAGATGAAAAAGCAGAGCCCAGTGAGGCTGTCAACTGTTGCAGTCATCCAGCATCCGTGTGAGAGCTGGACTCAGACGTCTCACCATCTGAGACCCTAGGTGTACCTCCCACAGCCTCCCAACCAGGGTGGCAGCAATTTTGGAGCCTCCCTGCCACCCCTAAGGACTTGCACTTGATGGGCCACCAGCCCCAGGGCTGGGGTGCCGGGGGCTGAATTCCGAGGACACGACAAGAGCAAGCGGACTGCCCTGGTTCCTGCCAGGATGGATGGTTCAATTTAAACCAGGGGGCAGATGCTTGCTCAAGTTGTTACAAGTGTGATCACTGTGGTGAAAAGTCTCGGTCCCACAGGAGTGGTGAATCTAGGAAGCAAGGAAGGGTTCCCAGAGACACCTGTCCTGGCTCTGCTCCCCCACGAGCTCCCTTGGGGCCCCACCATCCCCCTGCCTCCCTCTTCCCCCTACCACGCAGCCCAACTCCATCTTAACAGTTCCAGCCCCGTCTCCCCAGACACGACCTGTGCCCTAGGAGAACAGGGGTGTCCTTCCTTCCCTCTTGGGCCCAATCCTGCACCTCACTTGGCAGAGAGGAGCAGCCACTGCTCCTCAAGGCCCTCAGCTGGGCCCCCTGGTCCCCAACAGCTCCAGGTGGGCAACTGGGGGGGCCCAGCTGCTGGGCCCTACGTGTGCCCCTTGGTTTATTTATTTATTATGATTTTTTAGTCCAGTTAAAAGGTTTACTATCCAGACGCGTCTAAGTGGCCTCACTTAGCGTAAGTAACTCTATAAATCAGGGAAACTGTTAGCATCCACCGCACAGGCTGGCCATCAATCTCCCCCAGGTCACAGCCAAACAGGAAGGGGAGAAAAAAAAAAGAGTTACCACCCAGGGGAGATTTAAAACACACACACAGCGCACACGCAGACTGTGCGCGCACACACACACTCGGGCGTCTCGGTATTTGTACAATCACATTATAGTCACATGTGTACACACACAGCGGCCCGGAGACTGGCTGTGCTGCGTGCGTCATGACATGGATGCACGAACGCAGATCCTGCAGCCCGAGGGGAACACACCTGAGGAAGGGGTGAGCCCCCAGGGCTGGGCTCTCAGTGCCTGCGCCGCCCTGCCCAAGCAGGCAGCTCTGGAGGGCGGTGGGACCAGGAGGGGGTTCAGCTGGGTGCTTTCCCCTTCTGTGGCCTCTGCCTCTGCCAAACCCCAAGGGGCCAAGCTTTTCCCTTTTGTGTGCGGGAGGCAGGGAGGTGGTGCCCAAGGACGGGGCAGGGAGGTTGTCAGCCCCAGGCCACTGACAGGCCCTCGTCCCCTGTACCCAAGGCTGGGCACACCCCAGATGCAGCACGTGACTCAAGGAGAGCAGCACCATCCGGACGAGCGACCAGCTTTGATGCAGAGCCCAGGACGATGCCCGGCGAGGCGAGCTTTCTGCAGCAGTCTCAGGAATGCCTCACCTCACTTGAGGAGATGTGGCTGGATGCACACAGCTTGGACACAGGCTCCCGCCCCGTCCCCAGAGAAGAGGCCCCAGACCTAGAAGGCCCCCACCAGGAACAGGGGTGGGGAGGCTGCTCCTGGCATTCTCTTAGGGTCCCCAAGGCCAGGCTGGGCAGTCTGAGGGCGGAAGACCCGCCCAGGCCCACAGCCTCTCCCACCTCGCCCAGAGGCCTCCCCGGCTCACCCGCCCGCCTGCCCGCTGCATCTCCCCATGAACTCTATTTCTCTTTCCTCTCTGAAAACAACTGAGCTGTAAATACTGTTTAACCTTCTCCCCCCCTCCCCCCCACCCCCTCCCCTCCGCACTATAAAAACACAAATATGCCATAACTCAGCCGGCCCGGCCGCCCAGCCTCCAACATGCCCTGCGCCCGGGCCTCTCAGGAAGGTCATTACAAACGACTTTCCGATTCACTGCTCCTGAAATAATTTTGTGTATTAAAACCTGAATCTGCACTTTCTGGGGCCGAAAGCCTCGCTTAATTATGGCGGGTGTCCTTGGGACGGACAGTGATCCTTCACTCGCCAGCCCGCGCTCCAGCCCTCCGCCCGCCAGCCCGCCCCCCTCCCGGGGCCCAATCTGTTTTCAAAGTGTGTCTGTCCTTTATTAAATTGTTTTCTTTTCCACATTATCAGTTGCCATGGAGACCTCATCTCTCGGATTATTTGAATTTCATTATATCTATTGATTTGGGAGCATTTCATCTTTTTTATTGTTTTTCTGTCAATTTTCAAAACGAATAACCATCTAATTTGCGTCAGTGCTGATTATGTTTGTCCCTCAATAGAGGTCGGCAGCTGCGCTGGGGAAACAAATCAATGAAAAACCATCATAAAACTCCCCACTCCAGTCTCCAGGATGTGTGGGTGACATTCCACGCCTGCGAGACACACACTCATCAGCTCCAAGTTCGGCTACGGTGGCGGCTGCTCCTCTCCACGTCCGCCTCCTCTGGCCTTAATATTTAATTCTGCGATTTGGGGCATTATTAGTGGTGTTTTTATTAGTGCGTGTGCATGGGAGTGTGCTGTTGCGTTAATTTGTGGGTGAGGCAGGGAAACCCCGGAGGAGGGCAGGGTGGATGGTGCTGGGGGTGCGGTGGAAAGTGGAAAAAAGGGGGGATGCCCAGAGGAGATGACGGGCCCCGGGACCACCGGGAGGACCACGATGAGGGCTTGGAAAAGGGGGGATGCAGAAGTGGGACTGAGCCAAGGGGAGGAGAGGAGGGAATTCAAATTGCTTACTTTGTTGGTTTTTTTTAAATAATTTATGCAATTTTAAGCATTTATGTATAAATTTTTTAATAAGCCACCCTGGAGCAGGATGGCCATTAACATCCCAACGTCCTTCTGTCCAATGGGCTGGCGGAGAGGATCAATTTCTGAGAGTACTTTCCCTTTTTTATGACATGATAAAATGCTTTTAAAGCAACTTACACAAATATGGAAATTTTTTTTTTCTTTTTTTCCCCGTCCCCTCTCCCTTCCCCTAACAGCCTTCTTATCCACCAGGGATGGGGGGGTGTGCGCACACGCACACTCGCGCTCACGCTCTTGCTCCTGCGGGGGGAGGGGGCGGGGGGCTGGCGGGGAGAGAGCCCCAGTTCTAACTGGAACTGGCCGCCTGTCCTTCTAACAAGGGCATAAACTTTCATTACCCATGCACGCAGTCAAAGACAATTTAGGGAAACGCGCTGCTCGGAAAAGGAAAACCTCAGCGATTCGTGGCCCACGCTGCCGTTGCCATCTGGGGGCTGCTGCCACCTCCAGCCCCCAGTGAGAGGGCTCCAGAGCCCTGAACCTCGGGCCCTGCCCGGCAGGAGGTGGGGAGGGGCCCCAGAGGGTCACAGCCACAGAGGGAGAGGAGGGACCAGACAGAGCCCTGGGAACACCCAGCTTGGGGAGGGGCTGGGCCCCTGTGGTCACGCTCCCCCCACATCCCTTCGCTAACCCCAGTCAGGCATGAGCCCTTGAGGGCAAGCACAGGACTCCAGGGCTGTTCCAGAGTGGACACTCAGCTCTGTGGATGAACAGACAGAGGGACCAAATGAAAATGAAGCAGGAAATTGTCCAGATCACAGGGGTCCACGCTAGAGACGCACGGTGCCTGGGAAAGGCTCCCTCTCCAGGTGTCACCTCCTGCAGAAGTGGGTCTGGGGCAGGAATGCTTCTGTGTGTAAAGGATCAGGGCTACCAGAGGAAGAAGGGGTGTCCTGGCCACTACCACCCTGACCCTGCACTTGAACCCCTACCTCCCTGAGATGGAGCCAAACCTTGGGAGGAAGAGGGCAAGTGGCTTAAGACTTAAGGACGATCCTTATTTCCATGTCCCCATTACCTTCCAGACCCTCGTCCTAAGGGCTGGGGCAGGTGGAGGGCCTGAAGGGTGCCCAGTCCCAAGACTGAGAGGGATGACCCTGGTTCCCAGGGAGGATTGGGACTGCGTTCACCCTGCTGAGCCACACCTGGGCAGCTGGCCTTTCAGTTCAGTTTCAGTTCAGTCGCTCAGTTGTGTCTGACTCTTTGCAACTCCATGAATCGCAGCACGCCAGGCCTCCCTGTCCATCACCAACTCCCGGAGTTCACTCAAACTCACGTTCATTGAGTCGGTGATGTCATCCAGCCATCTCATCCTCTGTTGTCCCCTTTTCCTCCTGCCCCCAATCCCTCCCAGCATCAGAGTCTTTTCCAATGAGTCAACTCCTCGCATGAGGTGGCCAAAGTACTGGAGTACTTTGTCACCTCCTGCAGAAGTGGGTGACATCTTTAGCATCATTCCTTCCACAGAACACCCAGGACTGATCTCCTTTAGAATGGACTGGTTGGATCGATCTCCTTGCAGTCCAAGGGACTCTCAGGAGTCTTATTCAACACCACAGTTCAAAAGCATCAATTCTTTGGTGCTCAGCTTTCTTCACAGTCCAACTCTCACATCCATACATGACTACTGGAAAAACCATAGCCTTGACTAGACAGAACTTTGTTGGCAAAGTAATGTCTCTGCTTTTCAATATGCTATCTAGGTTGGTCATAACTTTTCTTCCTGGCCTTTAGAAGCTTCCAAATAAGATAAACTGACATTAGAAACTTGGTGTGTATGCTACATCACTACAGTCGTGTCTGACTCTTTGCGACCTCGTGGACTGTGCCCTGCCAGTTTCTCTGTCCATGGGATTCTCCAGGAAAGAATACTGGAGTGGGTTGCTGTGCCCTCCTCCAAGGGATCTTCTAGACCCAGGGATCAAACCTGTGTCTCTTATGTCTCCTGAATTGGCAGGCGGGTTCTTTCCCATTAGCACCACCTGGGAAGTCCTAGAAACTTGGACCACCTCTTAAAAACATGTCACTTGAAGCAAGTTACATCTCTGCCCTGGACATCCATGTCCTCACCTGAGATGCCGGATTGTTGAAAAAAGAGGATGTAGGGTGACATGTCTGGTGCAGTGCTGTGCAGCAGGGTGCCTGCCACCGTACTGGATGGTGACTGTGGACAGGGTCCCCACCTCGGGAGCAGGAAGGGCTCTTGCGGTAAGCGCAGAGTCCAGCCCTGCACGGCCCAGCCTTTGCCCAGAGATCTGGGAGGCCTCTTCCTACCTCCCCCTGCACCCCAAGCTCAACTTTCTCCTGGGACATTTCCACCCTGGAGCCCCCGAGCATCTCTCCGGACGCATCCCATTCCCTGGTGAGCCTGACCATGGGCAGCCCAGGAAGGGGCCCACGGTATGCTCGACCTTCAGCGGCAGCCACATGGGAGCACCCCTGGGGTAGCCTGTGGTCAGGCTACCCCAGCCCTCTCGGGATGCGAGTGGAGCAGGGCTGCGCCCACCCTCCTCCTCACTGGTGCTCAGCCCACCCCCTACCCCCCAACTGTCATTAAAATAACAAGTTTCTGTTACAATCTAAACATTCCCACATCGCATAAAGGGTTATATTACACCCGAGTCACTCCCGGGCCCGTGTTTGCACAGAAAAGCTCACGGCAGGTCCCCCCTCCTGACGAAGTGACTTATTAAAGTTTAAACAGTAATTAACAGAACAATAAAAATAAAGGGATGTTTGGGGAGTCATAGCGCACACAGGGTTTTTGGCAGTGCCAGCAGTTTTTCAGTGCCCTGCGCTGGCAGCAAAATGCGACTGTGAAGCCAGGGGGGACGGAGGGCTGGGCCAGGGTTGGGCTGGGGAGACTCTGGGCCTGGAGGATGAGAAACTGAGGCTGGACGGGAGGGAGGGGATGAGAGGGCTGCTGGGAAGCCCTTCTGGAATCCGTGGGGCCACCAGCCCCGCCAGGATCCTGGGTGGCAGGCTGGGCGTGGGGGGAGCAGGAGAGGCAGTCTGATAGCCACAGTAAGTCCGCCGAGCTAGGCTGCAGAGGCTCTGTGATGCCAGGGCCCAGTTTGGCCCTGGGCCTTGCTGGGAGTCCAGTGCCCTGGTCACATCCAGCCAATGCCGGCATGGACCTGACCGGGGGAGGGGGGTTATCGGGTACTCTGGTCCTGTGGGCATCACCAGACCCTGCAGCTATTCATTCCTGGGGCTGGACCCCGACCACTCTGGCTTCTCTCCCAGTCAGGCAGGGATCTCTCCCTGTTCCTGTGCTTGGGGCACTGCAGTGCTGAGAACTGTCCTGAAGCCCCTGGCCTCTACTAAGCATGAGTAAAGACTCAGGGGGAGCCTTCCTCTCCACCCTCGGGGAGGTGGAGACCAGCTGGCCCACTATCGCTGGGTCCTGCCTGAAGGGAGGAAGCACCCGGCTGGCTAGGCCAAAGTGGGCCCCACTGGTGGGCCCTTGATTTGCAAAGGTCCTCAGGGAGCCAGCCCTGGGGGGCTGGCCTAAGGCCAGGCCACTCATCTTTCGCCTCTCCTGTTCTACCTCCATAAATTCTACCTAGATGCTTAGACACCTGGGCTGGGGGCAGACAGAGATCCTGAGGGATGGGGCAAGGGGACAGCAGAGAACCAGAGAGGAGGGCCTCCACCTGGACGAGGCCAGTGAGCTTGGTACTGTTTTCTCAATGACTTGGGAGTTGGGGAAGGAGGGACCGCAGGAACGGTGAGTGGGCACAGTGCACGCGTGTTATCCCACGCTGACCAGGCGATGGGTACCAAAGTACTACTGGGCGGTCCCTGGACACACCAGCCCCCAGGCTGCCCTCTCACTTCTTCCCGACTCCCCAGGCCCTGGCCATCACAGGCTGTGTTGCTGGGTGCTCTCGCAGGCTGTCCTCTTTTAACCCAGAGCTCACGGCCAGTCTTGCTGCCCTCGCCAGCCCTTCCTCTCCAAGGAGAGCCTCTCTGCAGTCACTGTTCTCACCACAGAACGTTAGTTCTCCAAAGTGTTTTTCAGTATGACATCCCCAACTCAGGTTCTCCCCACGAGAGCAGAGCAAACAGTCCAGTGTGGGGCCACCATGAGGACCATGACAGCAGTCTCCACCCTTCTCTTGGCCTTCTCCATCTCCCTTGGGTCTCCGTGAGCCAACCTGCCCTCCCGCCTGCCTGGGGATCCCAGTTCTGCCATAGCCTCCCTCCACCCTGGTGCCCACCATGGACAGCCTGGACGAACATCAAGCCCGGAATGCAGCCTCTGGCCCCAGGCAAGCAGCCCTACCAGGTCCTGGCACCAGCTCCCCTGCTGATTCCTCCACATCATAGCTGCAGGGGCTGACGGGAGCGGCTGCAAGCCGTGCATGGAGGCGAGATGCTGGGCTGAACTGAGAGGTTCTCTCCAGCCTCATGTCTCCTGGGATCAGGTTCCCGGGCTGCTGGCATGCAGAGAGGGCAGGAACTCGCCCAGGCTGGGCCTTCATGGTGCCTGGCCATGCTGCTGCCTCCCTGCAAGGCCCCTGCAGACCCAGCCGGCCAGGGAGGATAGGGCCCCAAGGCTCTCAGTGCTGCCCGGGATCTGGGCACAAACTTTGCCCCAAAGACATGGAGAAGAGCCAGCCGCTTTCCCTCTCCCTCTTTCCCAGGCACAGTTCTTTGGGGCTCCACCCCTTGCCCCAAGATGAAGGACTCTTGGTGAGGGGAGAGTGACACTTCCCAAGTGCGCAGCTGCTCTGCTCAGGAGCCAGGCTGCAAAGAATGACAGGGGCTCCAACGCCCTGGCCAGAGGAGGCCGTCTGAGTTACCCAGTGTCAGGGGCAGGGAGGGCGTGCTGGGGGTTAGGAGGAGGACTGGCGGAAGGCAGGGCCCCAAGGACGGCAGGTGGGGACAGGGAACTTCTAACCGCTGTGCTCTAAGGTGGGCAAACTGGGGGCAGGTTGCTCATCCTAATCCACTGTTTCTAGAATCCCCAGCTTCTCCCCTGCCCGCCACAGCCCAGCAAGGACCCCTGGCTGGACAAGGCGCTCCCAAGTGTGGCAGCTCTCGGGGCAGAGGCTGTCCTAAATGTGTACAGAACTTTAGAACCAGAAGGACTTTGAGGCCCAAGATGGCTGAGAGACTTGTCGAAAGCCCAGGTCACTCACTTGTCAGGACCAAACAAATCCAGAAACCCAATTTCTCACCTAGGCCCTCTCATGACAAATGATCACACTGCTCATTTGTGTTTAAAAGTTGAATTTCCTGCAGCCTTGGAGACAAGCCGCCCCCCAACCCCACCAGGGCCCGTCAGCCCCGAACTACACAAGGGTTCCCTGCTGGAGAGGCTTCAAGCCCCTCACTCACTCCTCTGGGCAAGGACCCTAGATGGCTCTAAAGCAGCGCCCCTAGGGTGCAGGGCCGCAAGTCAGGCTCCTCAACTCACTCAGGGAAGCACAAATGGTGTCTGGCTCTGTGACCTGGCTTACCACAGGAAATGGGCAGGACACCTGGATGGGTGACCACATGTTGCAGGAAGGGACTTCCTCTTTCAAGAACTGAGACGACCCCCCCACCCCTGCCACCCGCCAGAACTTGTGAGCTGTGCTATGAAAGGGACTCAGGGCAAGCACCATTCTGGGAGGAGAGGAGAGACCTGGCAGAGACAGGTCCGGGGCAGGTAAGCACAGCCTCCGGAAGCCCCCGGGGAGGAAGGTGGGGATGGTAGCAGGTGGCAGAGGGGTGCTGCGGATGATGCTGCTGCCCCCACCCTCCCTATAGCCCATCTCCACAATCCCCCGGCTAAGGCCAATGACGACGACATGAGGGGACTAATTTAGGAGTATTTTTAAAACTGTGGCCCTGGTGGAGGGGTTTAGCAGTTGTCAGCCATCTGGAGTGAGGAATTACTGTCACCTTCCTGATCCTATAGTCCCTAAACCCAAAGCTGGTTACAGCTCAAGGGGGAGGCAGCAGGTGGGTGGGGGCTGGGGCCTGTCCCAGGGAGATGCCCACAGGCCAGGAAGCACCTTCTCTGCCCTCGGAGGGGGCCTGGGGCCGGGGGAGGGGGCTGGAGAGCCCAGTGTCCTCTGCGCCCACTCGAGCTCCCCCGCCCGCTCACGCACGCTCACTCCCTGGGCCATGCCGGCTCGCGCAGGGGCCGTCAGGTAAATTAGATCTGAAAGCTGACAATTTCTGACCATATTTCCTTGATTATTTCAAACAAATGCACAGCAGCCGCTGTAAGGAGATTAAAGTGACATAAACGTCCCGAGTGGGAGGGGGGAGGGCAGAGGATTCAGGTCACCCCCATCCGTCCCCCGCCTGACAGACGCTATATCGCTATCCAATCCAATAAAAAATCCCCCCCTTTTGCTTTAATTAATTTTACAGCTAGCTTGCTTAATTACTTTCAATCAAAATCCTCCTGCCATCGCAAAATTAGAGATGGTTGAGCTCCATTAGCCTAAATTCTTCATTTCCATATAGAAAAGAGGCTGTCTGCACAGCCAGCCTGGGCACCCGGCAGGACAGACGCCCGTCTGCCCGCCCGCTGCCAGCCAGCCCACTCCTGGCTTCCGCTCCATGGCTATCTCTAGTCCGTGTATTTTCCCTCGTTCTCCTCTGTCCTTGCTCCTTGTGCTGAAAGGAGGTGAGGTCCCAGATGGGGTACCTTCCCCACTGGCCCCCACTCTTCCCCTGACTCATGTGGGGACCGTAGAGCTGGGCTGGACTGCCAGCGTCAGCTGCCCCTGGCAAAAGGAGGGCCAATCCTGGGGTCCCTGATAAGGGGCACCCGCTGCTCCCAAACCCATGGGAAGACCCAGGGCCCTCTGCCTCATCCATCTTCACGAAGCAGACCTCCCAGCCAGGCAGGACCACTTCCAACCTTGGACTTGGCCCCTAGTCAGTAAAAACCACCAGAACCCATGTTACCCGGGGTCACCTCTCTGCTGACTCCTGGCTGGAGTCCTTGCTCACTACCAGAGCAACCCCAGGGCTAGCTGTCTCCATGGTGCTAACAGGCACTATAGCAGCTCCCATGTTCTCCAGGGGGCCCCATGAAGGCCCCTGCTCACCCTCCCATATCCCGGGTTTCCAGCCTGTGACAGCTGCTTGGGCTCCTCCACCCCTGGCCTGGGGCAGGTGGGTGGCAGGTCTGGGCTCCATCCACGTCCTGTGCTTGCACCCGCTCCCTTCTCCTCCCCTCCGCCTGCCTCCTCCTCACAGCCCCCAACCTCAACTCCAGAAGCTCCACTTCAGGTTTTCCAGGCTACAGCCCTGAGTGTCGCCACAGGGTCCAGCCCAACCTGGGCTCCAGCTGATTAAGGATCTGCAACAGGATGTAAGGATTACAATAAAACCTGGCTCCGGATCTACAGGGGCCGAGGGCCAAGTCCTGGCCCTGGGACTCCCCTCACCTCCCCTTTTGACACACCCCCTCCCTCTTAGCTGCCAAGGGCCAAGAAAGCCTGGGCCTCTGGGTCCTCCATGGGGTCCTGGTTGGACTGTGGATGACTGTCATGGGTAGCATGTGGGACTCAGGCCAAGTCTGGTGGGAAGGCAGGACTGGGAGGGGCTGGGGAGGGGACTGATGGCTGAAACCTGCCCTCGACCCTCCACAGGGACAGGAAGCCAATCTGGTTCTCCCCCTCAGAGAACCCACAGGAAGGTGGGGTGTCCTGGGTCTGACTTCTGGAAGCTTTTAGTGAGGCTCTTCCAGGAGCAGGCTTCAGGGCTGCCCTATTGCTCTGGCTGAAGGACTCTGGGGTTGGGCAAGGTAGTGGAACCTGGATCTTGGCAGCCAGCCTGCCCAGACACCAGGGACCCACGGTCAGTCTGCAGGCTCCTCTTGGATCTTGTGCTAAGGGTTAACCCAAGTCCTCCCCTTCCTGGGTCAGCTGAGCTTCTCAAATACATTCCTAAGTACCTATGGGCACAGTCCCCCGTTGGCCCTAGGGATCTAGGGAGAATGGTTTCAGGTATCAGGGAGCTCAGATTCTCATGGGGAAGACCCACTAGCACCAAAGCATTCCCCACACCATGGAAAGCACAGAGGGGAGGCCAGCTGTGAGCTCCAGGAAGGTGTCCAGGCCCAGATCGTGCCTGGGAGGCCAGCAGGTGCAGAAGGTGGGGGACCAGGGCGTGGCCCCGCCGGGCTCCTGCCCCTCCAGCCGCTCTGCCCTCCACACAGGTCAGCATCCTGTCTCCTGGTCCCCTTCTCTGGGAGCTGTCATCAGGGTGGGTGAGGGAGCCGCGAAGGGCACGAGGAGCCCCGGCCTCGGGGGCATCTCTGGACTTCCTGATCACTCTCCCTTCCCTTGGGGGCAGAGCTGAAGTGCAGCTAACAGAGCAGCATTCTGGCTCTGCTCCTGAGGCACCAGGCCTGGCACAGTTGGTAGAAGGGTGGTTGGAAGAGCAAGTTCTGGGCCAGATGCCCAGAGTTTGAAGGGGCTCAGCCCCAGAGGGGCGGTGAGGACCCCACCCGTCCCGCCAGCCAGCACCCTTCTCTTCCCCTCCGCGTGCCTCCTCACAGCCCCCAACCTCAACTCCAGAAGCTTGTGGAGCAGGAGCACCTGGCTCTCACCCCACTCGCTCCTTCAACTCGGGAAACACTCCTGTATCTCAGGCTGGCTACCCCTCCTCCTGGGCTTCCCTGGTGGCTTAGCTGGTAAAGAATCTGTCTGCAATGCAGGAGACCAGGTTTAATCCCTGGGTTGGGAAGATGGGTCAGGAAGATCCCCTGGAGAAGGGGATGGCAACCCATTCCAGTGTTCTTGCCTGGAGAACTCCATGGACAGAGGAGACTGGCGGGCTACAGTCCATGGGGTCACAAAAAGACACGACTGAGCGACCAACACTTTCACCCCTCCTCCTACACACTCCTTAAGGGGTCTTGGCTGAAATTTTACTTCTTCCGGGAAGCCCTCCAAACGGCAGGGCCCCCCTTCCTCTGCCCTCTCTTTGTACGCTGCTGTTAGCTAGCACTTCTGTAATAACTCGGTTAATGACCCCTCTGTCTTGCTAGACTGCAAGATCTGCAGGACGGGACCACTGTTTTAGCACAGCGCCTGACCCAATAAATATTTACTGAACGGATACAGAAAACTAAGTGCTTCTCAAGTTCATCAGGGGAAGAGCTGGGATTGGGGTGTGTGTGGCCTGACTTCTGTCCCAAGCCCCTGTGGAGCTCCAGGGTCTTTCCTATCTGTGAGGCTGGGACTAGGTGGGACTGAGGCTGAAACTCCTTCTCCTTGGTCTCTGGCCCTCTGGAGCCTCAGGTTCACCTCCAAATGCCCTTCCCAGGGCTCTGCCTGGAGAACAAAGGAGGCCCCAGTTGTTCCCACATTGCTCTGGGAGAGGAGCAACTGCTGCCGGCCAGGCCCTGGCTGAATAAATCCAGCAACTGTTTGCAGGAGAGTGCGATTCACGATTCTCTCCCGCTACTCCTGTCTCTGTCCCAAAAAGGACAAAGGGAAATTGAAAAAAAAAAAAAAAAATGGGGAAAGATCCCATCCCAAGCCCTACGACCTCCCTAGCCCCAGCTATCCAGTCTGTCTGAAAATGTTATTAACACGCAGAGGGCACGGGGACAGCCACCTGCCATCGCAGACAACTGGGACAGCCGCAGCAAAGGGTGAGGCTGTGAGATCAGGACCCAAAAAAAGGAGGTGAGGGAGGGAAGGATTGGCGGAGGGGGGCGGTGCAGTGGGACATGGGGCAACAGGAAAGATCAAAGAAAACTGACTCTGGAGAACACTGAATGCCCAGCTCAGCAGTCACAGGAAAGGGCCCTGAGGATGAGCGGAAGGAAAGGGCAGAGACCTGCAGAGACACCCAGAACCAGAGGGCCCGGGAAGGCCCTGGGACACCAGGCTGAATGGGGAGGCAGGAGGTTTATGTGGGGGCAGAGGGTACAATGGCGGGGGTTGGGGGGGACGTGGCGAAGGAGGAAACGAGAAGTTGACTGGGGAAGAGGGAGAGAGGTCTATTAAAAACCTCTCAGTGCATAACACAAAATGTCAGGGTTTATAGCTTCATTCTTGGCATTGCTGGGACTGAGAACCCTGCACAGAAATGTCACCGCTTGTCATGTTTAATCACCTGCTGTTTGTTAACACCTTCCCTGCAAGGAGCCTGCCTCAATCTGCCCCTGGGCCCCCAAGGGACCCGGAAACAGAAAACATCCCCATCTCCTTCTTGGCCCTGCCCCCGGGGCCTCGAGGGGGGAGCTCCATCAGCTATCCAGCTGAAGGCCTCCCCAGGAGCCCCAAAGTGACCCTTCCGAACAGGCGGGCCAGGGAAAGGGACCCACGTGGTCTGAGCAAGGGGCCAGGACCTCTGGCCATGGACTAGGTGTTCTGAGTGGCTGGAGCCAGGGTGCTCCCAGGCTGACTCCTTTCTCCTGCTCTCGAGGGCTGCCTGTCCATTCTGTCTGACCCACTCCTGTCCCTACCTCCTGACCCCGGGTGGAAGAGAAGAGAAATAAAAGAGGGCCCGCTCAGATCCCTGCAACCTGGAATTCACCAATCTGTCTGCTTGAACAGCAACTGCCACATAACATCTAACATTCAAAGCCACCATCCTTCCAGTTACAATCCCGGATCACACCATCTGTGGCTCTGGCTTGGCTCTCTCTGAGCATGCTTTGCTGGGTTGTTTAGACTAGGAATTCTCAGTCCTACTGCCCCGTAATTCCTTCCCCTGGGGTGGGAGGGTGGAGTCAGCCACTCGAGCAACACAAGTCTTCCTAAGAACACCTGGCTGCTCTCTACCCCTGAAAGCATGGTGTGGTTAACGCCAGGCGAGGGGCTGGGTCCTCTCTCAGACGACACCTACACAAACAACCCAGTCCCCAGATGAGAGCCCCCACGCAGGGGCAACTGTCTGCAGAGCAGCAAGTCAATCTTGAACAGTTCCCAAGGTGGCCCCATTACTTCCAGAAGCGATGAGGGCCAGTGATGAGCTGAGCGGCAAGGGTTTCCCATTCTTCCAGAAAAATCCACACTTACACAGAAACATATCTGACAAACGTGCAGCCACACAACTGCCTCCCAGGAGAACGCCCGTTCATTTAGACTTTCTTTCTGAAGAGCCCTTCGACCCATCCGTTCATTTCCAATAGAAACAAGTCAGAATATTTTCAACTCCCCTTCAATCCTTCCTAGCAAATAGGCGGCAGCACCCCTTTCTCAGGAGATTGGCAGTAATGAAGGCTTTTAGAGGAGGCGTCCTCCAAAAAGTTCAAAATGCATTTGCATCAACAATTGCATTTTATCTTGCAAAATGGCAGGCCCAGGGATGTGTCCATGGGTTACAGCGAGGATGTAGGTGGGGCCCGGAGGTGTTGGGGATGTAGGCCAGGCAGCAGAGTTACCATCCTGGCCCACATCCCCAGTGGAGGGCTGAAAGAGGACTGTACTCCATGCTGCCATTGGAATTGTCCCTAGGGAAGCCCCCTTCTTCAAGGGCAGCCCTACTCTGAGTCTGTCTCCCTTCGAAAGTGTTAGTCGCTCAGTTGTGTCCAATTCTTTGCGACCCCATGGACTGAGGCTGCCAGGCTCCTCTGCCCATGGAATACTCCAGGTAAGAATACTGGAGTGGGTAGCCATTCCCTTCTCTAGGGGATCTTCCCAACCCAGGGATCGAATCCAGGTCTCCTGCACTGTAGGAAAATTCTTTACCATCTGACCCACCAGGGAAGACCTCATCTCTTTGCACTTGGAAACAAATCCCTAAGTGTCTCTGGGCCTCCTGTTGCCCCACTGGTGAAATGGGACAACTCCCTGTGTCTCTCTCCAAGGGAGCTGAGAAGAAATGGATAGTCAGTGTGGTGTTAAGAGTTTGTCGGAAGGAGGCCTTGAGGAGGCTGAGCGGGTTTCCACTGCCGTGATTCTGCATGTTGCACCCCATCCTCTCCACGGAGGAGGGGGCTCACTGTTAAAAGGGGAGGGCGGGTTAGGGGCTCAGCTGCAAGACCCTTCCCATGCCCAGCAGAGGTTTTCAGGTGGTGCCCTCTTGTGCCAGGGGAGGTATATGTGCACACCCACTCGAGTCCACAGGCACGTGGCTGAACACAGCCCATGGACCCGGAGCAGGGCAGCTTTAGGTGGAGCCAGTTGTAAATAGGAGACACAGGAGACACGGTTCAATCCCTGGGTCTGAAAGATCTCCTGGAGGAGGAAATGGCAACCTACTCCAGTATTCTTGTCTGGGAAATCCCATGGACAGAGGAGCCTGATGGGCTCCAGTCCACGGGGTCGAAAATAGTCAGACATGACTGAGTACACCCGCACACACAGTTGTAAGTAACCTGGCCTGGACAGAGACTATTCCACAGGTGCTCGGGCTCCCCAGGACCCTGAGGGAGGGGCCGTGTCACTCAGCCCATCTTCCTGCCTCCAGGCCCCAGGGGCTTCACAGGACATGGGTTTTTCAAGTCCTGGGCCAACCAGGGCGAGTGGTCACCACATGGCTGACTATGTGGAGCGACAGCTAGGAACCTCCCCAAAGCCCTGCCTTCTCGGGTGTCAAGGCAAGCACCCCACCTCCTGGGTACGCTGCCTGTGGGAGGTAGGACCTGAGCCCCTTCCACTTCAGGGATTTGAAAAGCTGGTCCCCATCGTTGAGGTGGACTCTGAATACACATGGAATGTGTCCCCCACCAACTCAATAGGTCAGGGTGGAGCCCCAGATGAGTCAGGAGCAGGTCTGGCCTGAGGTTCAGGGGAGCCCCAGGGTCCAGAGCTGTTTTGTCCAAACCACTTGGATTTATCAGATGAGCACGGCCTCCCAGCCAGACCCCCTGGTATAATCCTTTCATTAATTTACTATTCAATGGAAAATTACTCCTTACCCAGGAATATAAGTTTTCATCTTATTTTAAGTTCGATTCTTAAAGCAATTACCCAGGCATCTGGCAATGACTTCACCGCTGCGGCCGGGCCCTGGAGGGGAAAAGCGCAGCCCTGAAGCTGCACAGACTCCTGGCTCCCGGCCCTGGAGGGGAGTTCAAGGAGGACTGGGAGCCCCCAAACAACTGGCCTGGGTCCTGGGAGGGAAGTGGGGGGTACACCACCGTGTCTGATATTTGCTATGTGTGGAAACGCTCCTCTCCAGCACCACCTGCCCCATGAACCCACTGGTGACAGTTGTTGAAAAGCCTCAGCAGCTGGTGCCGCGGGAGCATTTTCTATTTTTAATTGTTTGATCGGAATATTAACTCATCTCCGCCCGTTCCCAAGACACACTTCCCAGCCAGAGGGTTTCCCCCATTCCCCAGACCTTTTTCTCTCTCCCTCTCCAGTCGGAAATCTACTTTGAAAGTAATAACTGGAAGCACAGACCTCTGTGAGTTTGCAAAGGATCAGCGCACGGGAGAGAGAAAGAAATAAGGTCCTCACTAGCCAGCGTGCCCCGAGCAGACCTCAGAGCCACAGGCAGGGCAGGTGGCTCGGCACTCACAGGCACCGCTGCTCCCCCCTCCCCCTTCCTGGCCAGCCTCTCCCTCTCCCCTCCGGTCAGCCCCACTGACCCAGTCTGCTCACTCGTCAACCTCAAGTGGGGCGGGACGCTCAGGAGCCTCCCAGGGCGGAGGCCCCGGGAGGGAGGCACGTGGCCCTGGGCTCAGTGGCTGACTTTCCTTTCAGCTGCCATTTCCGAGAGGGAGGGAGGGGGAAAGGGCAGCCTCTCCATGGAGCCACCGGAGAACCTGCCAGCCAGGCCTCCAGGGAGAAACACAAGGGCTCCAGGCCCAGCCCCGACGGGAGGGTCACCTGGCTCAGCCACTGCCCAAGCTGCTGGGGACAAACTGGACCCCGGGGGGCCCCCTCACCCGTCCTCAGAAGGCACCCCCAACCCAGCAGCGGGGCCGCTTGGCCTCCTCGCCCTACCTGCCCTTGGCCCCCCTGCCGGGCTTGTCCCTCTCAAGGTCGCAGGGCTGTCCACACCAGGAATATTTACTCACCAGACTGGCCCTGTTAGCAGCACTCACCACAAATATGCTTTCTGATAAAGTTGGCAGAAAAAAAAGTTCTAGAGCTGGAAACAATGTCAGAAATCATCCCCTACCCCCACACAGGGAGGGTGAGGTGGGGCCTGCGAGCAGGTCACACAACCAGCTCCTGGGGGAGGCTTCTGTCACGCTCTCTCACTTTTCTCCTTCCTGTTTTACTTCCCAACATAGAGCCTGTTGCCAGGGGACCAAGGGCTGGGGATGGCTCTACAGGAGCACCAGGTCTTGGCCCCCAAAGGGCACGGCCCGGAGGCAGGGATGTGGGCGGCGGCTCTCTGTTTTCCCCGCCAGGAGCTCTCTTGGGGGCCTCTGGGGGACGAGGCCAGACGGCCTCTCACCTCTGCTTCTCCCTGGGCCGTCTCACCTCGCTGAGCTCCTGCCCACCCGCCTGCCCTCCCTCAGTGCACATGGGCTTTAATGTTTTTATTACCTGTTTGACTCGCTGCCTTATTGCTTCTCCCCTTAATGGGGCCGTAACCGTGGAAACGAGGAATAAACGGCCACCAGAAAATGAGATGATTAAACAGGTCACCCTGGCAAAACAAACTCAGCCAAGGAACCTCTGGGGGGTGGGGAGGGTAGGCTCCTCCTCCCCCACCCATGGCTGGAAGGCTTGGACCAGACTGGGGACCAACGTCCCTGTCCCTGAACTGGGGCAGATACAGGGGGGCGCCCCCTGCTGGACGGTGTGGCACCTGGCCTGTCCCTTCCTCAGGCTCCCCTATCTCCCAGGCAGCCCTCCTGGCTGGCCTTGGGCCCTGCGCTCTTGGGCTGAAGGGGTGGCAAGGAGGAAGGCATGGGCCTAGAGGCGATGAAGATCATCGCCAAGGAGGCAATGCACTGCCTGATGACGCAAAGCTCTAGAACTCTCTCCCCGCTAACTTCCTGGATGCCTCTGACTTTCTCACTGGGCTGGAGTTTCCCATCTAGTGCACCTCCAGCTCTCATGCCGCATCGTCCCCCACCCTCCCTGGGGTCCCTGAGTTCCTGGAGAAAGCTCTAGAAGAAAAAGCCAACCTAGGCCAAAGTTCAACTTGGGAAGGTCTCCTCTAAGAACCCCTGGTCTTTGGAGCCACGCCATGTGTCTGTGCCTCCCCTGGGCCAACCTGCTCCCACAAAACCTCAGGGTGGAAGGCAACACGAGAGGGCCTTCTTGACAATAAGGAGGACTCCTTAACCCCTCAGCACTGGCCAGAAAAGCCCCCAGGAGGGACTCCGTGGGAAACTAAGAACAGACCCCAGAGCCAGCACAGGAGCAGCTGAAACCACCACGCCAGGGGCAGAGGGGCTTGGTATACGCCACCCCTGCTCTCTGGCCTCACTCCAGGCACTGCGTACACCCAGCTGGAGGGGTCCTGGGCCTGGGGGGCAGGACCTAGAGAAGATGGACATGCCACAGTGAGGTTTCTGCTGGGGGACACAGAGACAGGCAAGGGAGGAGGCAGAGGAGAGTTCCGGACCCTCCACTGGCTACTGCCCCTGGGCCCTTCAGGGCAGCAGACTGTGGGTGTGTGACCTCCCCACCCCAAACCACGGTCATGGCTAGCAGCTAATGGGGCCCCTGTCAACCACTTGCTGCCTGTCTTCATCCTCATGCCCACTTTCCCCCTCATGTCATCCCTCATCCCAGCCCTACTCCTTCCTGTAAACCAGGCCTAGAAAGCTCTGGAGGAGCCAAAGCTCAGGTCCCAAGGCAATCAGCCAAGTGTTTCCTGCCTGCCTCCTGCTGCCCCTGCTCAGAACCTGGAGAGGCACATCAATCAACCCATTCCACCAGCACTAACGGTGGGAAGGCACGGGGCCGGCCCTGGACCACGCGCTGGAGGAGACGTGGATGCCGGGCTAACTCTAATGGTCACCATTATGAGCAGCAGCAGCAGCAGAAGGCAGGGCTCCTGGCCTTGGCCTCCTGGGGGAGGGTACAGTAGTCTGAGTGCTGCCCTGACACACCAATGTCATGGGTATAACCAGATCCTCAGAGCAGCAGGCCCCTGGCCAAGCTCTGATCTCTTATCTCCTTCCAGGGCCAACTGGGTGTGAGGCTGCAAAGGGGGAGGGGCAAGAAGGTAGGCAGGAGGGCCTGGCTTTAGGGAGCTGGGTGGCCTGGGCCAAAAAGGGCAGAAAACTATGGTTGCATAATGGGAAGCAAGAGTTCTGCTCTTCAGGTTGGGGGAGGGGAGAGGTAGAGGAGAGTGAAGAGTACGAGGCAAGAGAGGCAAGGGACTGGCGGAAGTCTGGAAGGTGTGGGTGACGCAGGAAACATCGTCTGCCCATCTCCATCTGTCCGAATACCTCCCATCCTTTATCAAGTTCAAAGGCCACTCCTTCACAAAACTCCCTGGGCTCTCCGCTCGGCGCTCCTCTGCCTGGTGGGACAGGTAAACACACCCGTCTTCCTCCACCAGGCAGACCCCAGAAAGCTGGGAAGGACCAGGTGGCCTTCATTGCTGCAGCTCCTACAGTGGGTGCTCCCCAGTGCTTACCAAGAACTGCAGGCCCCACTACCTGCCTGGGGTTTCCTCCCCTTCTGGGGGTCACCAGTATGTCCTCGTGAGTCGGGGTTATGAGGATGCTACACCGTGGTCAGACAGCCAGAGGGGTGAGTGCTGGACCACCAAGCTGCACCCTGTCCCAACTCATCCCCAAGAAGCGGCCCCTTCCCCCTCCACTCCCTGGGACCACCAGCCCTCCTCCACTGCCATCTCCTCCCCCTGAACCCTGGCCCAGCTACCCCGGAACAGCTGCTGCCTGCCGTGGGGACCCACAGGCTGTAATTACTACAGAGCAACTTCCTTCCCCCTGAAGATGAGGAGGAGGAGAAGGACAAGGAGGAGCAGGAGGAGGTGTGGCAGCACCAGGTGGTCAAGGTTTGAAAACCAGTGCGGGGAGGGCAGTGTAAAGGACACGCCTAGGGGCTGGCGTTGGGGGTGGGGAGCAGGTGTGTGTGTGTGTGTGTGTGTGTGTGTGTGTGAAAAAGTGGTCGGACTGTATTCTAAGAATGCTGGGCCAGGGAGAGGAGGCTGCCCGAGTGGGGTGGGTGCATCACTAACCTGCCAGGTCTAGGAAGAGGAGTCCAGGCCCAGAGCCTCCAGGGCCCCACCCCATCCCCTGCCCAGGGACTCGAGCCAGGGGCAGCAGCTTTAATGAGGAGATGCTGCTGCGTGACTCAGCCCTCCAAAGGTGCCTCCATTTATTTTATTTTTCCATCATAAAAAAACCCAAGCTGCAACTCGGCCAGATTCCCCGGCCGTGGGGGATGGGGGAAGACCGGCCCAGAGATGACTGACTAACTGGCCCCAGTGCCCTCCTTAGAGGGGAGACTTAATGGGTTCGTCTGGTTGATCCCAAAGGGAAAAAGGGCCTGGGATGGGGTCCCCTGAGGGCTCTTTCAGACCTGCCCTCACTGCCTCTGTCTCCTGTTGGAGGAGAACGGCTACACCAGGCTTTTGATCCAGAGTAATGCTCTGATATCACATAACTAGTGCTGGGGTTGGTTCAAGGGGCCACTTCGCAACCCACAGCTGCCTCTCTCAAATGCTTTCTTACGAAGAGCAGGTCCACTCAACCCCTCCCCAGGGTGTCCCACTGAACCCTCTTGGGAAAATTAGTTTGGGAGTCAGAGAACCAGAGACCTTAAAGGTCATCTGATGCTTGCCTCCCTCCAAATGTCACAGCCAGCCTCTGCTTGAATGGTACCAGGAAACCTTCAACTTCCGAGGCGGCCCAGCCTGTGCTTGGCTCTGACTGCTCCTTCCTGCCAAGATGGCACCGAAGCACCTACCCCTTGCAGCAGACTGGCAAAACCGGTGCTCAACCTGACAGTTGGCAGGGACCGGCCCCAACTTAGACTGGTCGAGTGGGTGTATCTGGCCAAGTAAAGGCTCGAGGAAGGAAAACAGAGGACAACCTGCTCTGCCCCAAGCCCAGCATGGAATCTCTTCCTTCAGAAACACCGCAAAAACCTTCCCAGTCCCCAGTTTACATCGGGGTGAAAGTGTAACCACAGCCAGCAAGGTTCCTAGAAGCCTCTACTCCTGGCAAGGCCCTGGCCGTCAACCAGTGGCTTACAACAGTCCCGAGAGTCTAGCAGTGGTCTGACACTCAGACCCAGCAGGGGCTGGGCTGGGGAAGCCGAAGTCTTTGTTCTCTGGGGTTAGATACTGCCTGGAAGAAGTCTGCAGCCTTTCCTCTCCTTCCTCGAGACTGAATCCTCGAAGCACATGACCACTACGCTATTCCACTCCAAGAACTAGGCTACTAAGCCAATCTGTCTCAGCCTCCCTTGACCCCATCATTCCTGGCCTCATCCACAACTGAGCCCATGGCCAGGATACAACGCGGGGGGTTTGTATGCCATCAAAGGGGGTCTGGGTCTAGAGTCCCAGCTGAGCTGATCCCAGGGAAAAAGAAGCAGGCCTGGTTCAGTGAGCAGCATTGATCCCTCCCCTGACTCACCTTGACGACACAGCGGCAGCCACAGGGCTCAGTGTGCAGTGCTGGCCCTCGTGGTTCCCGCTGGGGTCCCTGGTCATCTCTTTGAACTTGCTGTCTTGCCCATTTTGCCCTTTACCTGGCAGAGTCCACCTTGGGTCCTCTGATGGACAGCTCCAGCCCTGGAGAGCCCCTCCCCATCTTCTCAGGATCTCCCTAGGGAGCTGGGGGGCACTTACAACTAGATCCTCAAGAATCAAGGGCATAAGTTCCTTCTTAAAGCTTAACCGCTGTTTCAAAATCATTTTCACCCTGGCCTCCAGGTTTTCTCAGGGCCTGGGAATCAGCCTAGTGGGGCCTAATCCTGGGGAGCCTCCCAAGTGCAGCCTGGATTCACCTGTGTCTGAAAGCTTCCTTCTTCCTCCCCTCCCCCTCCTGGCTCCCTCCCCCAGGGAAATCACTCTAAAAGGGCCTAATGGAACTATGTCCTCCTCTCTTCCTCTCTCTCCTCCCTCCCTCCCTTTCTTTTTCTTTCCTCTTTTTTTTTTTTTATTAGCATTTGTGGAATTTATTCCCAAACTCTCCTAATCTTCCGTACACAACCATTTGATTTGCATAACCCAACCCCCTCTCATAAAAACTGGCTGCTAGTTTAATTAAAAAATGTAAATTTGCTGTCATCTCGGGGCCTGGTGAATTAGGACGACATCGGCATTTTTTATTGCTAAAGACGTCCAGATTGATCCAGCCCTTGGCTGAACTATGGTGGAAGAAAAGGGGTCCACATGGTCCCTGAGGGCCTTGAAGTCCTGCTTGAGGTACCCCCTGGGTGAAGCCATGGTTCTCCCACCACTGAGTTACTTATGGCTGGAGTGCTTCCCTAGACCTGTCCGAGGCCGGAGATAATGTTAACCCACGATCCGATGTTTACTGGGTCCCTGGTGCCAGCAACCCTTTGGGGCCTGTTGTTTCCAGCCTTGTACAGTGCTAGCTGCCCGTGATGGCCTCAGAGAAGAGAGCCCCTCACCACACCAGAAATGAGGCACCTGGCCTTGGCTGTGAGCAGAAGTACATTCAAGAAGTCAACGAAAGATGAGATGGTGTGAGCCCAGAGACAGGCTCAGAGGGGATCTCAGAGTTCCCACCTGCTTCCCTTTTTTTGTGAAGAGGGGAAAAAGTGCTTTTCTTCTGAAGTCCTGAGATTAAGTGAAACTTCCAAGTTCAAAGAAAAGGCTGAGATGGTATCACCAGATGACTCCTCCAGGAAACAGTCAGAACTTCGACACCCTGGACCTCCCCTCACTGAGTGGCCAGAGCCCAGGCCTGGGTCCTGCTGAGAGTGCCCTGCTCCAGCTACGGGAGGAACCAGCTGACCTCAGGGGCCCTTCTAACTTCCAGGAAAAGTTCCCAGAGTCTGTCCCTAGAGTGCAGGGACAAGTAAGCGCGACAAGAGATTCTGCCACCCACAGGCCCAGCAGGCCCTCTCTCCAGCTGGGGATACCCTATGGAAGGGCTTTGGAGCATGCCCCAAGAGCAGGCTGATGTAGTCGTGGAGGATGGACGCCAGCTCCAGCTGCCATTGGGGTTGGAAGGAGGAAGATGAAGAGGGCCCAACTTCCAGCTAAGTAATGCCTGAGTCCCCTGTGCCCACCCACAAGCACAGGATCATTTGCCCCGAGTAGGGGGCAGTGCATTATCACCACTGGTCCATCTATAAGGTCTGCTTCTCAGCTGGGATGGGTGGGGGCCCCCTGTTTCTAAAGAAAAGGGGTGGGGCCTGAGAGGGAGTTGATGAGACACTTGATTAGAGGTGGGGGCGGGCTGCTTCTCCATGGGAGGGAAGGGCAGGGAGGGGCAGGGTGGCAGCCCTGGCCTCAGACACCTTAACCACTTTGCCCAGCAGGGGGTGTCACACCCTTCCTGGGCATGGAGGTCGTGTGGACCTCCACATGGGATTCACCAAGATCACACCCGGCGGAACACAGTCTTAATACTCCCTCCCCCACAAACACATCTCCCTCCTTCCCAACGCCAGCCAGCATGTCCTGTCACTGGGCCCCCCAGTGCTGCCTCCTGCCCTCTCTGCCCACTCCCTTTTGACTTCAAAAGGTCAAATGTTGTCCCAAGGGGCAATGCCATGGACTTGGGCCATTATAAACAACAACTCAGACCCATACCACCTTCCATAAATGAAACAGAAGGGTTCAGAGATCAATCTCCAGGAATTATCAACCTGTTTAGCACAGATTTAAAAACATTTAGGAAGAAGACAGTGCCTAGGATGAGGGTCCTGGTCAAAATTCCATTTCAATACAGAGGGCTTATGGGAAGTCTTGAGGAATTTAAACTAAACCATCATTCTAGACTCAGATGGGAAAAGAAGTGTTGATACAATTAAATTAAAACCAATAAAACACCAAAATCTCAGGATAAACTCTGCTCCAGGCCAGCACTATGCTATCTGGAATCCTAAACTAGGTGCCATGCTAGGCACCCCAAAACCCAGACGTCCAAATTGAGTAGTTGGTCTGGTCTACCTTCTCCCAGGGTGGGGGCTAAGGAGGATGGGAGCAAGTCCTGGGCCCCTCACTTTGAACTGATAACAGCCGCCTCATCCCACGGGTTCTCAGGTGAAAAACACTCATTAGCCATAATAAGCAGCTTGTTCATCCGACAAGGCCTTGTCCCAAATAAATTAAATTCCTTTACCTTGAGACAGTCGCCCCGAAACCAGACTAACCACCTTTCCCAACAGGACGCTGCTTTCAAAAACTAAACCAACCCCCCCACTAAAAAAATAAAAACACACACCCCACAGCCAGACACATAGAGATCTTTCCTGGGGAAAAAAAGGTACAGAAAAAACACGCAGCCATTCAAAAAACACGGAGAACAAAAAAGAAAAAAGAAAAAAACAAAAACCCCACAAAAAACCCCTAAATCCTCTCTCTGGGTGCCCCCCAGCTCCCGCTCCTCTCTGTTCTTTCATAATGACAAGCATCAAATTAGTCACAGTCACTAAGCAAGTAACAAATAATAACAATAATATCATCAGAAGCCTCGCAATCCAGAAACCAGGGCGAGAAGCGCAGCCGGCACCAGACCCTCTCCAGGCCAGCCCCCACCCCCTGCTCAGCTGCTACCTCATTGGGCTAAAAATAATAACTTCCGTAAAAGAACCGAAAGAAAAGTGAAAGAGCCACCCCCTGGTTCCCACCGGCCGGTACCTGTACCAAGATCCATTCTCCTCTCTTTGGTCCCAAACTCTGCGAGGATCGCCAAAAAAAGAAGAGGAAAGAAAAGAAATCTGTTTAGTCTCTCGCAGTGCCCCCCACTTCCCACCCCAGCCTCCCCCCTCGGCTCCCCGCACCCTCCCCCCATCGAGGGGCGGTCAAGTCCCCAGGACGAGGGGAGCGATGAGAACGGGGACCCGGAGGCAGAGCGAAAGTTTCTCCCTCCCGCCCCGCTGACTCTCGCGCTCCGGCATTGCACACTCAAAGCAGCTCCTCGCCGCTCTCGACTTTATTAAACTAAAAGAGAAACTATTTATAGACACGGCCCGTCCGGGGTCCCGGCCGGCCTGCGAAGCCGAGGGGCGCCCCCGCCCGCGCCCGGCCCGGCTAGGCACCCGCCGCCCCCGCCCCGCCCAGCCGCGCCGCCCCACGCCGCGCCCCCCGCCCAGCGCCCGGGTCGGAGCCCCACGGCGGCGCCCCCTGCCCTCCCCCGCCCCACTCGGGTACTCACCATAGTCGGAGAGTCGAAAGCCGAATTCACTTAAATAATCAACTTTCATAATACTTAATTAATGCCTAATTGCAACTGATTACTCCCCGAATAACAAGTTGTTTTAAAGCCCTGATGTCATTGCTCCTGACGGTAACACTCAGGGTAACAGTTTGGCAGGAGGGAGCGGGCGGGCGGGAGCGGCCGGGGGCGCTGCCAGGCGCCGAGGTGATTGGCAGGGCGGCCGCGGTACCGCCTCCTCCAGGCCGGGCCCGCGCCGCCCCGGCAGGTGAAAGAGCAGAGCTCGGCCCGCCCGCGCCCGCGCGCCCGCGCGCGCCCGCTCGCCGGGATGCTGGAGTGAATGGGCTCGCGCTCGCCCGCCCCGCGCCCGCTCCCTCACGCGCGCCTCCGTCTGGTCCCCTCTCCCGCTCCCCGCGCGCGCTGCTCACACGCGCGCCCCCGCCCGGCGCCCCCTCGCGAGCGCGAGCGCGCGCGACTTCAGCGCACCGGCCCGGGCGGCCAGCCTTATTGGCTCAGCGATTGCCCAAACCTTAGACTTCGGAGGGAGGAGGGAGGCGGGGACTCGGCGGCCGGGGACGGGCGGGAGCAGGGAGGCGGGCGGGGGCTCGGCCGTCCGAGAGGAGCCGGCGGCCCGCTCTCGCGCCCCCGCGCCAACTCTGGCCGGACTCCGGCGGGCGCGCGCTCACAAGCTCCCCTCTGCGCTCCGGCCCGGCGAGCGCGACTCGATGGCGGCCGCGCGCGGACTCACTCCCCGGCGCCGGCCGGCCAAGGGCTCGTGGCGCGCGCGGCCGAGCAAACTTTTGGGCGCGGGTGGGCGCAGGTGTGAGCGCCGCGGGGTCGCGCCTACTGAGCCTTACTCCACGGCTCCCCCCTCGCGCGCCCCTCGGGTTTCGGGTGCGGGGGTACCAGGGGCTTTCTTTCCTCCCCCATCCCTGTTGTTGGTGGTGTTTTTTAGTTGTGAGGAGAAAAGACTCGGGGGCGGTGGGCATGGGTGTCCCGCGGAACACGAGCGGCGGCTCGCGGTGTTTCGCACACCGTGGCCCCCCGCAGGCTTCACGCGTGCAGGGACCCCCGGGTTTCCGCCACTTCGGTTTGGCCTTGCCTTTAAATGCACCCTGGCACCCCACCCCACCCCGATCCCTGGTCTACCCAGGTCCCCTCTACGTCTCTGCTTTCGGGACCTTCCTACTCCTCTTGCTGCCCGGAAGTTCAGCCCCCAGCCCCGCAGCCGGGGCAGCATCTCTTCTCTCACCCCACCTTGGCTATGAGTCCTAGGAGCGCCCCCACCACGGATCCGCGCTGTCACTTGGGTTTCCAACCCGCCCTCTAGCCTCCGCCACACCCCATCAGGGCCCGTCAGACAGGGCCCAGACAACCCTCCTCCGAGTCCTGCCGCCTGCCCCCTCGGACATGGCCACATTTCCTGCCTGCCAGTTCATCGCTGGACCAGGCAACTTGTTCTCTCCTTTCCCTCTTTTCACCCTCAGAGGAAGTACTTTGGTGGGTCCTTCTGTTCCCAGAAGTCCCCGCTGTAGCCAGATATGTTGAGATTCCTTCAATTTTAGTCACCTAGATTACCCACGGGGGTGGGGGTGGGGGGGTGGGGGAGTGGGGGGCGCGGTGCCGAGGAAGGAAGCAGGCAGGTGAGCAGGAAGCTGACAGTTTTGCAGGTGAAACACCTGGACTTCACTGTCCCCAGCTCTCCCTCGGGCCCTCCTGCACCCAGCCTACTGCCTTCTTTCCCTATCCTGTTTCAGGGGAGGCCACACTTCAATGAGGGGCTCAGAACCCAGGCTTTCTGCTCTCTGTTCTTTGGGCAAAGTTCAGCAAAATGGCGCTGGATTATTTTTGCAATATTTCTATTTTGCAAAGGGAGAGGCCCAGGGAGGCCTTGGGGCAAAGAAGTCAGGGAGTTTAACAATCTACTGTTTCTCCCACTTTTCCCTTATTTTGTTCTTTTTTTTTTTAATTGCGCTTTAGTTCCAAGTGGCCTCACAGGGAGGTAAGCGTCGCTTCCCCATCTGACCGCCCTCCTTGATGCCTTCTTGGCGACCCCCATTCCGGTGTTCACACAACCTTTACCCTTCAGGTCTGACCCGTCATTACGGAGGATGAATAGCTGGAGAGACCCAAGAGCTCTAAGTGTACCCCAGCCCTAAAATCTTGAATAAGTGATCCGAGCTCCTTAAACAAACCAAGCCCAGTGTTTCCTAGATGTTGCTGGCACAGGGCAATCAAGCAGTGAGGCCACGAGCTTCTGCTCCCCACACAGGATCTCAGAGAGGGCACTGCGGCTTCCAGGACTGCTCTGGGGTACACACATGCCTCTGGGTACTCTCACCCCTGACTCCCCAAAGCAAGGCTTACAGCTTTGGGTTGTAACAGCAGGCAGTACAACCCAAATCCCAATCTGAGTGTCTGCTTCCCGATGTGGGCAACTGGGATGTAGACAGAAGCCTGAAGACATAGGGGTGAAAGGGGAATTTCTGGGTGCATTTGAAATATGCACCTATGGGGAGCTCCCTGCATATATACCCACATGGCCTATGGGCTGCCTATGAATGTCCTTCTGGGCTTCTGAGGATGGTGGTCAGGGCCTGGAAGGCCTGCCTGCCAGCTACCCACCACAGGGCCCACAGGATTGGCTGCACAATAACTTTGTACCTCTGGTGGACCAAGGCTGGAGAAGAATGGCTGAAGGGTAGAACTGAGAGAGCTGGAAGGAAGGGGGAGCAGGCAAGGTGGGCTAGAGGGCCCCCCCCCCAAGCACAGCCAGTAGTAGAGGGAGGCAGGAATGGCCCAGAGACCCTCAGCTCTGCCAAGATGATGGCCACCATCAGCCACTGCTGGCATAAGAAGCGCTGCCCAAGAGTGAGGGGCCTTCCTTCCTGAGACACACAGAAAATGAGGCCATCCTGGCATGTTATGATCTGAGACCTGAGAAGGCTGAGGCTTTGAGGTCATGGATGTGAGTCACAGGCCATGTCACGGCGGGGTCCCCCGATCTCTTTCCCTTTATGTGAAGGCGAGAGGCCCAAGACTCTGGCACCTCTGAGCCTGTGGCCCATTTTGCCTTGAGAACCCTGATGTGGTAACACCCCTGTAACCCTGAGGCCAGGCCACAGTTTCTGTGCCCAGGGCCCCGGGGATGGAAAGCCCAAAGCCACAGCTCCTCCTGGTCTCAAGGCCCTGGGCCCGGAGCCACCAGCTCCTCCTCATGCTCCCTACCCCCGAGGGAAAATGAGCCCTACACAGCCATGCCACCCATCAGGCCCCTCGCAGGGGTCTCGGGAAAGCTGTCAGCTCTTCCCGGGCAGGTTCCCTCGACGGCTCCCAGCACCCTCGCATCCCCGGTTTGCCCACTCGTTTTCTCTCCCTCCCGGGCCCAGGGCCTTCTCACTCAGCAGCCTGTTTACACACCAGGTATCTCATGCTTTATCTGCTCTCACTTTGAATTCGTAACTTTCACATAAACTTGAACAAAGCTCCTTTTGTTCCTGCACCCCACCCCAGGATCCCAATAAACTGGTTCCCTCTGAGGCGACTGGGCCAGGGCACTGGAGCCTTGGCCAGACGACTGTGTGTGCCTGTGAGCCAGCATGTTCGCACCTGCGAGGGAGCCTGTGTGCCCATGTGAGTGCCCTCCCCGGGCGGACAGCGGAAGAGTGTCAGAAAGCCCTAAGTCAGCAAAGGGTGGACGGGACGGATGGTGGGGACGGAGGGAAGAGCCCCTGGCATAGGGGACGGGGCTAGCCTGAGGCTGGGTAAGAGAGATCCTGGGCCCTGGATGGTTTTGGTGTCCGGGCTGAGGGAAGACGGGATGAAGAGGAAACAAAGGGCAGGGAGGCCTAGCAGAGCCAGGGGCTGAGGCCGGGCTCAAGCTAAATGTAAGGCAGATACAAGGAACGCATTATGGCGGTTTAGGGGCTGGCAGAGCCGCCGCACGCTCGGCCCCGTAATCCTGTTAGCCAGCAATCTCCATTCCGAAAGAGCTTCATTTCTTTGTGAATATTTGTAAACTAGATATCTAATGGAAAATTATAGGAAAATTATAGTGAAATTCATGACGGAGAAATCCGATTATCCCTAATTCAATTATGCCATCTTAGCCCACACAGCACATTTCCCATTTTTTTCCCATAAATACCGATGCCAGGGGTCCCGGTAATCAAATAAAATTGAAAATCATCTTCCCATTAAATTCAATTAGCCGCAATTTCTAAAGCCTATCAGAGATTTTAATTACTAAATTATAAAATTCTCCAATGCTAAATTGAAACCAAAAAAATTGCACATCCTTATATTTCAGAGAAAAAAAAAGGGGGCCAGCAAAATCCCTGGAAAATGCCCTCCTCTCTGTGCCCAGCTCCAGAGCAGGTTCCCTACCTGGAGGGACCGCACGCACTGATGCCTGCTTGCCCGGTTGGGGATGAAGCTAGGGCGGCAAGGGAGAGGGCCCTGTCAGGGAAGGGGCTGAGGCACATTGATTTAGCAAAGGGGCAAAGCACACCTCCACCCCCGAGCATCAGGGCCGGGGCAGGCCCTGGAGAGGACCTGCCTCCTCACTCGCTGTCCTGGCTCCTCAGATGCCCTCAACTTTGTCCCCCACCGAGAACGAGGTCTATAGTGCCACCTCCTTGGCCCACGGACATGGCTTGGGCCCAGGTCACAGCTTGGCCTCAGGGCTCTGCATGGTTCTGGGGCAGCAGACCAGAGGCAGCCAGCTTCTGACCCAGGTGCCGGCTCTCCAGGCACCAGGCCGGGTCCCCAAATGGCCTGGGCTGGGTCAGAGGTGAGAGGAGGACGGGGCCTGATGCCCAGGGTGGCCAGACATCATGGGATGGTCCTGTGGCCCCCAGCCTTCTCCAGAGCATTCCCAGGAGCCATGGGCCCTGGCAGTGTACCAGCCTTCTGGGAGAAGAGCCGGGGATGGACGTGGCCCAAATCTGGCCTCTCCCTGCACTTCCAGCTCATTCCCTGTTCTTCCCCTCTTCTGGGAAGCCAACCGGCTTAACTGGCCAGAAGGACTACCCTTGCCCCACGGGAGAGCTCACTCTTTCACCCCCATTTCCTTTTAGGGAAGTGCTGGCCATAACCCCAATAGTAGGCCCTCCTCTCTCACCCCCCGCCATCCCAGGCCACTTACCCCACTCTCTAAGGCTGCTCCTTGAGTCAGAAGAGCCTGGGGAGGTGGCACCGGTGGTAGCATAAAGTGACCATAGATCTCCAACCCAAGGTGGGTGGCTGGGTGGGCAGCTGCTGGGCCCAGCAGTTTCAGGGGCAGGCAGTAGCCGAGTTGCTGGCAGCCCAGCTCCCGGGAGCAGGGAGCAGGTTTAATTTGCCAGGCAGTCAGGAGTGCCAGCAGGGGAGGCACCCGCAAACAAAACAAAAACAAAAAAGTTAATTATCTTTGGCTTTTTCTTAATAAATATCCAAACTGGCCCGGCCGGATCTTCCGCTTTGGAGGGAGAGGGAAGAAGAAGGAAAAAAAACCCCAAACCAAATGCAACAGACTCATTCTCTCCCTTCCCCTTTGTCTCTCATCCTTGTATGTATCTCTTATCAGAACAGTAACAGTTTCACATTAATTCCCTAATTTCTCAAGTGCAAAAGTATGGTCACAGAAGGTTGTTTTGTTTTGTTTTAGGGTGGGAAAGTGGGTGTGTGGAGAAGAAAGAGGCAGGTGGGAGGGGAAAAAGGGAAAGAGAAACCAGGGAGAAGTAAAAGAGAGTGAGAAAGAGACAGAAGGAGAGAAGAAAAGACAGAGAAAGTACGATGCAGAGAGCTGAGTTTGCTACCTCGCCCCCGGGGGCATGGCCCAGCCTGTGGCCCCAACCTGGGCAGGGACCTGTTCTGGAATGTAGTGTTGGCATTTTATTTCAGTTACAATTATCAGCTACAGGAGATAATGGGTATTCTTCACTTTAAAGCTCCAAACCACCCAGGTCTCACTGGCCACTTTGGCTCCCTTGTTGCTGTCAGTCCCTGTGCCAACCCCTCCCCTCCAGGAGCTTGGCTGAGGGAGAAGGGGGCGGGGGTTGGCTGTCCTTCTGGGGGGTGTGAATTTTTCTACGTGGAATTGCAAGTGTACCTGGGGAGAGACATGCGTGTTGCCGCCTGGGCTTACGTGTCTGGATGGTGCTCATACATGCCTGAGCCCATGCTGTTAGAAACATCTGGTAGGGCACCTGCATGTGCTGGGGCAGCCAGGACATCAGGCAGTCCCTCATGGAATACAGGCGCCAGAGTTCCACTACTTGGGTTCAAACCCCCGTTCCATCTCTCACCAGCTGTGTAACCTCACTCAAATCACTGACCCTCTCTGAGCCTCCATTTTCTCAGCATCAAAGTGAATAATAATTAGTGATTGCCTAGGGCTGAGGGTCGGGGAGAATGGAGAGTGACTGCTAATGAGCACCGGCTTTTTTTTTTTCTGGGGTGATGGAAATAGTCTAAAATTAGATCCTGGTGATGGTGGCACAACCTTGTGGATATACTAAAAACCACTGAGCTGTACACTTGGCATGTGAATTACACCTCAATAAAGCGGTTATAAAAAGTGGGGACAAAAAGGGGGAATGGCTAATAGCACATACGGCATTGAGTTGTCATAAGGGCATATCCAGCACACAGCCTGGCACAGAGGACATGCTCAATAAGGACCGGTGATTAGTCAATTCGTGTGGATCGGGGGAGGATGAGTTGGCATCCTGGGCCTGGGCTGGTCTCCATAAGCGCGTACTGCTGGGGCTTGCAAATGTCTACCTGGGGCCCGGGGGCCCCGCCAGCAGGTTGTCAAGCCTCTGAGCTGCCCCCCACCCACCCCTGCTCAATACTTGGTTGGGGTTCCTGGGCGTCTGCTCCCTGGCAGGCATGGGAGAGTGTGCGGCCCTCCTCCTGCCTCCCCGTCCGGGTCCCTGGAGAGGAGGCTACCCACCGCAGCGGGCAGACTCTGCGCTCACTCTCCCCGTCTCACAGAGCACTCATATTTTCCATGTGCAGCAGACCGTGAATTCACCTTCATACTAGTTACAGGGTTATTTAGCCTCTCCTGACACTGACAATCACCAAACTTTAATTCGCTGCTTGGCTTCTCCCTGCCTTGCCCTCTGCCCACCCCCCAAATCCCTGGGAGAGGATGGGAAGAACCTAGTCCAGCCTCCTCTAGCAAAGCCTGCCCTTTGGAGTGATGGAGCGATGGGAGGTTGGGGGCGGGGGGGATGGTGAGAAGGGGAAGATGATGGACAGAGGGCGGAGGGAGAGAGCAGTACCACCAGGGCTAAGGGGAGTTTGCATCCTACTCCTCGGGCCTGACACTAATGTATTCAACCTCATGTCCATCCTGTTATGAATGAAGACTCAGCTGACCGGGCTTCGGGTCTGAGGGCTGGCAGCCCTGGCCAGGACCAACAGGGCCAGAACTCACTGAGATCCCAGAACCAGGTGGCTGGCACGGGCTGTCCTCTGCCTGATGCTGGACGAGCAGGTGCCCATCTGAGAACCCACCAGAGGGAGCCCATTCTTACCAACCTGAGAAGCCAGCTCTCATTTCTCTGGCCTCTCCCAGTGCCAGTCTCCTGCCCGGCCAAGCCCCCCAGCCTTGCAAAGGCTTCTCCCTGGTTTGGAGCCCTGTTGCCTGTATCACATCTGTGTTCCTTTGATGAAGGCAGGTGCACGGGTGTGTGCTGAGTTGCTCAGTCATGTCCGACTCTTTGTGGACTGTACCCCACCAGGCTCCTCTGTCCATGGGATTTTCCAGGCAAGAATACTGGAGCAGGTTGCCATGCCCTCCTCCAGGGGATCTTCTAGACCTAGGGATCAAACCTGCGTCTCTTACATCTCCTGTATTGGCAGGCAGGTCCTTTACCGCTAGTGCCACCTGGCAAGCAGTTCTGCTCAAAGCTGCTGACAAACATCAGATGGGAAACAGAGACTGAGACATTGCCCACCAAGGATCCAGATCATACAATCCTGGGACCATGGAGAAGACAGGGCCCCACTGTGTCCACAAGTCTACTTCTTCACCCACTGGGAGAGGCCACTGCTACCTGGAGCACCCAGGCCAGCCCCAGCACTGTCTGTCTCTCCTCCCTTGCCTTTAGCAGATCCCCTTCTTTGTGTCTCCCCTGTGCTCCCATACCTTTCTAGGAGTGGGCCTGGCTTCCAGAAGTTCCAAAGAGGCCTCTGCTTAGCTCAGGGGCCAGGCAAGCCCAGAGACCTCAGACTCTTCCTCTTAGCTCCCCTTGATCTCCTGGAGTGGGCACCGTCACCTTCCCCCAAACATCCCAGGCAATCGAGGTTTCCTCTGAGGACCATTTGGTGGAATCATCATATGCACTCACACTCAGTCATGTAGTCATGCCTGGCTCTTCACAACCCCATTATATAGCCCTCCAGGCTCCTCTGTCCATGGATTGTCCAGGCAAGAATACTGGACTGGGGTGCCATTTCCTCCTCCAGGGGATCTTCCTGACCCAGGAATCAAACCCATGTCTCTTGCACTGGCAGGCAGATTCTTTAACACCAAGCCACCAGGGAAGCCCAGGAACTCTCTTATTTGCCAAATCCAAGCTGGCTCCATCAGTTATTCATTAGGCAGAGAGTCTAGAAGCAGCGAGGACTCACCAGAAAAAGACCTGGACTGGGGGGCTTGGAAGAGCAGAGGTGGGGCAAGGGTAGAGCCACAAGAGGAGAGGCAGGGAAATCTATCAGTGGGTCCCAGCTCTGCCTGCTGCTTCCTAGCCCCCTTCTGCCGCCCCACCCTTGCTGGCAGGGGAAGTGGCCACGGTGGCCTGGGCAAGAGAGATGTCAACGGGAGCGATGGCAGAGATGGGAGAAGGGGCTTGTTGACTACAAACTGTCCATTATGGCTCAGATTATAAGCATATTGCGCAGGGCTCTCTGCACGCTGCCGAGGAAATCCAATACGCTGAAAGGTTAATGCAATCAATTAGGGTGACAAGGAAGTAAAGTAAAGCCTTCGGAGTAGATGAAAAGGAGAGAGAGGGAGAAAGAGAGAGCGCCATGGAGTTGGGGGTGGCAGCACGGGTGGTGGGGAGGTGAGGAGGAAGAGAAACTAATGGGATATAGAGAGAAGGCTTGGAGGGGAACACAAGCCTACAAAAGGCCGGGAGCCCTCAACGAGAGGACGGAAAGAGAGAGGGCAGCAAGAGCAGCAGGAAAGGGCAGTTAGTGATCTGTGCGGGGACCCGGTTCCAGCTCAGACCTCTGACAGCTGCACAGCTTCAATTTCCTCCCCTCTCCCTCTCCCTGCCAACCTTTCCTCTGGAGCTTGGAGCCCGGATCCCAGATTAGCTCAGTAGTGATGTGCAGCCTTGGTCCCTGCCCCTGGACAGAGCAAGTGCCCACATAACATCCAGGGCCTGCTCCCTAGAACTGCAGCCTGGTTCCCACCTTCCCCATAATGAAGCCCAACTCAGCCTCCTTTGCTCTCAGCAGCCCCCAGGATCACAGCTTTCCCCCCTGTATCCTAGCTCTTGTTTGCAACAAGCCTGAAGAGCAGAGAGCATGGCAATCCCTTTCACAGATGAAAAAACTGGTGCTCTAGAGGTGATGCAATTTCCCAGGGCCCTGCAGCAGATAGGCAGGACGTGGGACTGACCTGAGAACTCAGGGATGCCCAGTCCACCCCCTGGAGAGGGGCATCTTCCACAGCACTCGCTCAAGTGAGGAGCCTCAGCTTCTCCAAGATGAGGGACTCAGAGGTCCTGGGGCAGGAGAGGGGCTCTGCATGGAACCTGCTGAGGGCTGACTGCTGCCTCCTAAATGCCCAGGGGAAGACCCCCATTCTGGAGGTATAAAGGAACAAAGGAGGGAGGGAACAAAGGAGGTAGGTGTTGCTTAGCTGTCAGACACCTTCAGTCCCATCCACTCACATGCTTGAGATGGTTAGATAGCATACTGACTCAATGGACATGAATCCGAGCAAACTCCGGGAGACAGTGAAGGACAGGATAGCCTGGTGGCCTATAGTCCTTGGGGTCGCAAAGAGTTGGACATGACCGAGCAACTGAACCACAACAACTACCTGTCCGAATAACACTGTAAACGAGATATTCTGCTTACCTTGCAGAAGAGGAAACTGGACCTGAGAATTTCTAGAGGCTACAGGATGGAGATACAAGGCTCCTGGGATGCTGAGAGCAAGAGCTCTGAGGAAACTGTCAAGGAGAAGACAAGCGGGACTTCTCGGGAGGTGGGACTCAAGAGGAGATGAGGTCCTACAAAGACGAGAGAGAGAAAGGGGGCCCCAAAGGGACCAGGACTGCAAGTGGTCCGGTAAGCTCAGGGATGGGGCTCCCTGACAACTGCCCAGGCGCCTCAGAGCAAGACATGAGCACAGCACAGGAAGCAGTTGCACAACCCTGTGAATGTACTTAATGCTAGGGAACAGCACACTTAAAAATGGTTACAATGGTAAACTTCATGGTATGTCTATTTGACTAATTGAAAAAAGAGAGAGAGAGCAGCAGACAGGAGCCAGAAACTCCAGAGTGAGAGATAATAAACTTTTCCTGTAAAGGGCCAGAGAGTAAATACTGTAAAATTTTCAGGCCAAACATGCTTTGCTGTAGCTACTTAGCTCTGCCGTCTTAGAGTGAAAGCAGCCATAACTGATATGCAAATGAGTGGGTGTGGCTATGTTCCAATAAAACTTTATTTACAAAAACAGGCAGGGGGCCAAATTTAACCCTCTGGCCATATTTTGCCAAGCCTTGCTCCAGAGAATGGAAGCACCTGGGGCTGACTTTCAGGACAGAAGTAGCCAATCTGAACCTTGCCAAGAAGTAGAAAGAAAGGCTGGGCGGAGGGCAAGTCAGGGTCTCCTTACCCGAAGAGGGTGGAGGAAAAGAAGAAAACTAGGGCTGGCATGGGAAACAGATGTTCAGGAACCAGTCCTTCCCAGCTCCCAGCATCCCAAAAAGCCCTCCACTGTGCTTCAGATGGCATGAAGGGTCAGAGAGTTGCAGCTCTCAACATTCCAGGAGACCTGATGCCAAGAGAGAGGTGTTGGGCTATGGCTAAGAGAGGATGGGAGTGGGCAGCCGCAAGGTCGGGCTGGCCAGAAGGGATGCCAGGGGAGAGAAAGACGAGGAGAGAGGCCCAGGGAGCAGAGCTGTAACCAGGGTGGTGCTGGCGGCAAAGGGAGGAATCCACGGGCCCCAGCGAGAGCGCAGGGCGCGGGCCGGGCCTGCCCTACACCGGCCGCCTCTGATCACGTTTTCAGGGCCACTGCCCGCCGGCACAGACAATGCTGGGGGAGCCTTTGAAGTCCGAAAGGGATGCCGCTGTGGGAGCCGCGCGAATCTCTTCCCTCCCCCCATCCTCCCGGGGGAGGGGGCCAGCAGGACAAAACCCGGAGCCGGTCACAGCCGGGGCCCCCAAAACGCGTGAGACAAAGGGAAAACAAACAGGTTTGGAGCCAGGCGCACGGTGCCGTGTCTGTCCCCCGCCCCGCCGCGCACGGATGATGGATGGCTGCAGCCAGCTAGCTCGCCCGCCGGGCAGGCCCCGCTATTTACATAACACTGGCGTTCCACCGGTCACCTCTGACACGGCACTGCCTGGGGCCGAGGCCCAGTGGCCCCCGAGGTTCCTCCAGCCACCGGAGGACTGGGACAGTCTGTGAAGGCCCAGCCAGGCCAAGGGAAGGAAGGACAGCAGCCTGCTCTGGGCTCAGAGTCTGGGGCCTCTTCCCTGCCAGCGTCCCATGGAGGGAGGAGGAGGCCAGGGGGTGGGGCGGCAGCTCCCAGGAGAGGCAGGACTGGACTTCTAGGGCTTTCAAGTCCGTGTGGTTCCCAAGCACAAGCTGCAAGCAGAGCCTCCAGGGAGAGAGGCAGCAGCCAGAGGGGGTGGCAGCACTATGGAGAGCTGTGCATGGTCCTGCCAGGCAGCTGACACCTTAGCCTGATGTTGCCTTGAACAGATTCCATGCCCAAAGTCAGTGATCCACAGGTCCCCAGCCCATTTCCACCCTAACTATCAATCTGAGACACTTCTACCAGGGTTATCTTTTCCTGCCAGGTTCAAATGGGGAGTGTGCCTCTGATTCCTTATCTCCATCTTCCAGACCCACCCTGGGTGCTCGGCAGGACTGGGCCCAGCTCAGACCATATACCAGGTGCATGGTCTCCAGCAGGGGGAAGGACGCAAGGATCCAGAAGGGCTCAGGCCTTACCTTGTCGTGGGTCCTAGAGGTTCCTCTCTTGCGGTGGGGGTGTCACTTCATCCTGAGGAAGGACAGAAGAGCCTCTTAGCCTTTCAAGGCAGGACCCATACAATTCCCCAGAGTGCGCCACCACCACCCCCAGGGCCAAGGGACTGATGCTCCAGGTTGGCCAAGGGTGTCAAAAATTCAGATACCTGGAGTGGGCACTGATTTTGGACCACTGAAGTACATGCCAAACCAAAATTTGAAAAAATTCAGAAAGCAGCAGAGGCTGATCACAGTGGAAAATATGGTCCTTGGGGCTTCCCTACCAAAGATAGAGAAGTCAAGCTGCACTGGACGCACGTCTGTGGAAGCAGAGATGCGTGTGTAAGGGTTGGGTGCTCCCCTGGAGCTCCAGCGGCTGAGCAAGCGGGCCTGGGGACAGTAACAGGACTCAGCAGTACTCATTCCTTCACTCTCTTCCCCTGGCCTCAGAAAATAAAAACGACAGATGCCAAGCTGTTCACTACAGCAGGTGGGTGACAGAGGGGCCAGGGTGGACCAGAGGCCAGGGGACCAAGAAGCCTCAGCTCCCAGAGATAGGCTGTAAACAGCACCTTCCACCCTGCGGTCCCACTGATAAGTCCCAACCCATGCTAGGGGCCCACGCAGGGAGAGGGAAGATGGTCCAACAAGATAGGTGGTCTTTAGCCAACACGCAACTCAGCCCAGTTTGCCAGGCCCAGTCCCTCCTGCCCAGAGTGTGAATTTGGGGAGCCAGGTTCAAATGGGACAGACTCCTCGTGTGGACAGAAAACCCAAGGAGCTCTTTGCCCACTGACCTGTGCCCACCTGCCCTTGCCTGAGCCAGGCCCTGCATCCCCACCCCTACTCCCAGCCCCCACTCCCACCCCCAGGGCCTTCAGGACTCCACCCACACTGTTTTTCTGTTTACTAGTTGTTTTTTTTCTCCCCACTCCCTTATTTGTGGCTTATCAATGATGCAAGAGGAATAACACCAATTTCCTTAGGCTGTGTAATCCCCAAATCAGATTGGGGGGATTGCGAGAGGTGAGGTGACCTTGTACCCGGCTCTTGGAATGCCACCCAGTCCCGCCGCCCGCCCTCGAGTTCCCAGGACATATTTAGATAGATAATGCTAATTGTACTTGACGCGTCCTCCTAAGGAGGGCTGGGTCCTCAGCCAGCTTTCGCTGCCTTTGCTGGGCTGCCTGGGCGGAGGATGTCCACTGGGGTGGAGCCTACCCTGCTGGACACAGGGCTTTCTGGTGGGCTCTGAGCAGTTGGGGCGGCGGTGGGGGGTGTTGCTTACGGACTGCGGAAGCCCTTCTGACGGAGATGGTGAGAAGCTAGGATTTTGCATAGAGCTGGGCGGACAGAGATAGGGGGCAGCAGAGAGGAAAGGGGAGCCCTGCTGAGATGGAAGACAGGGCAGAGGTCGGCAGAGTGGAAAAAAGAAGCAGTCGGAGAGGAGAGCTGGATGAAGTGGAGGCCAAGCGGGACTGGGCCGCAGGGCAAAGGATGGAGACCTTGAGCCTCTGCTGAGAAGCAACGGGCGGGCTTGGCTGTCAGAGCTCACATCCCAGCCAGCCAGCCAGGGACCTGGCGGGGCGTCGTCGTTGTCCGGTCCATCCCACACCCGACTGCCTGAGATCTCTCAAGGCACCCCGGCCAGCCTCCCTTGAACCCCCAAAGCCCCCCAACTCCACAACTCCAGTATCTCCCTTCTACCACCTTTTTCTCCCCTCCCATCCTCCCCGGCAACTGTGCATTTATTAATTCATGAGGCACTAATTAGTTCTTTGTTTAATTTTGTGTTAAACAGACTGACCGGAATGATAACGACTTGCAGCGCAGTGTTGCCGTCCCCAACCACCCCTGTTTTCTGACAACAAGGGAGCGCGGGAGACCGGAGCGCTGAACCCAAATCCCTCAGCAGTTGCACTTCATTAAGTCAAAATGTGACAAGAAGCTTAGAGAGCAACTCACAGATCTGATCACACAGAACAATCGGGGAGGAAACTTTCCAGGAGTTGGTTGGGGGTGGCGGAGAGACGGGGAGGGGCCGAGACGCTTACCATGCGGGGACCAGGACGAGAACTGGGGTCCTGTCCCTCCCCTGCCCCTAGGGCAAGGGCCTGGCTGACTGGAGCATGGAGGCTGTCTCTGGGTGGGATCTGGGACACTTGGTGGATCCTTGAACCCCAGAGGAGGGGACCTGAGAAGTTCAACTTTATCTCTCTGTCCTGCCTGGGCATCTTCTCCTGTCTCTCTCTGCCTCTCACTGCCGCTGAAGTTTGGTTCTGGCTTGTGTGAGTGAGTGACTGGGCACACCCTGGGCTTGGTGGAGAATCAGAAAGCTGCTATAGTTAAGGCAGGATTCTGCAAGGCTGGGGGGAGGTACAGAGTAGGCAAACACAGAGTGGAAGAGGAGCCCCCACACTTAGGAAGGTTGAATAAATGCAACCCTTCTAAGCTAAGCAAGAGAAGTACCGTGCTCAGGGATGCTGGCCACTTTCTCTGCCTGCTATTCATTCACCCATCCACCTATTCATCCACCCATCCACCCATCCATCCACCCATCCACCCATCCATGCATTCATCTAATGTACTTTAAGTATTCTGACCAGAAAACTGAGGATCAAGAGGTTGAGCTCTGTGCAGAGGTACAGGGCAAATCAGAAATGGAACCAGATCTGTTTGGTTTCTGGGCTGTGGTAGCTGACTGTAGACCAGCAGCTGAGCTAACAATGACAACAAGCCTTGTTACCTGCTCCCTCCTGTCCATGTGAAAGAGCAAGATCTTGGTCCAGACCCATTAAGCTTCTAACGCCATAGAGCTACAGGTAAGGATCAGAATGAAGCCCTGTCCCCGTCTAAAGACAGGGCCCCTACCCTCCTTTTACCTGACCTTAATCTCAGAAGATGTGGACGATGCCTAACATGAATGAGAATATGGAAGGGGACATGAGGAGGAGAAAGAGAACAAAAGCCCACAGAGAAAGATGACAAAAGTGAGCCTGGATTGTATGTGAGGATCCTCTTGCCTTCTTCCCATTGGCCACCGCGCCAGACCAGGTGTGGCCTCTCTCATCCGCTGAGAGCCCGCCTGGCCAGCCCGCAGGCCCAGGCAGAGTCTGGAGGTCAGCCTCGCCCTTGCCCTCCCCTGACCAGTTGGGAAGTGCAGTGGTCTCTCGCCTGAGCCTGGCAGCCCTGAGCTGGCTTCTGTTAATTTGCTGTCAGGCTGCCTAAGCAAACCAATTAAAACTAATCATTAATTATAAAAGAGAGCAAGAAGAGTAGAAGAGAGGGGAGAGGGTAAAAGAGTGAGGTGGGAAGGAGGCGAGGGCAAGCGGGGTGGACAGACAAGGCACAGAGCGCCTGCAGGAGCTTGCCACGGGACCGCGGGCCTGGGAGCCGGAAGGGACCAGAGGCCCAGGCTGCGCTGGAGCAGAGGGAGGGCGGGCAGGGAGTCAGAGATGGTGGGGAGGGGGCTGCCACAGGCCAGGGGTGGAAAGGAAGGCTGGAGAGCAGGGGGGCAGGGAGGGAAGGGTGAAGAAGCTGCAGTGACCAGCGTACCAGGATCCGAAGAGGCCTCATCCGCCTGCAGTCAGTCCCCTCTGGCTGGAGCCGCCGACCCTCCGGGACTTGGCTTCGGATCATCTCACCCCCAGTTCCCCGGCTCCATATTTATGAGGCTCAGCTGATTACGCAGCACAGGGCCAGGCTCCCGGCCCTGCCGCCCCTACCTGCTCCCCAGCCCTCTCAGGCCACGAGGGGCGGCCCGGGGCAGCTGTTGGCCCATCTACCCGCCCCCCCAAATCCCCATGCTGCCTCCTGCCCCCTCCCCCACCCCCACACAGCCCCCTCCCCGGCCAGGCCCTTTCACAGGGCTGAGGCCATGTCAGCGGCAGCTTGAGGAGGGGGGCAGCGCAGACAACAAGGGGCAGTGTCATGGAAACGGGCACTTTCCCCAAGAAATATTCTGTTTGGCCTCCTTCCTGCATTGAGGAGCTGTCAGGAGCCTGAGTGAGAGCCACACCACCCCGGGACCAGGCGTGACAAAACCTATTTTCTGCCTCAAATTTGATTGATTAAAAAACTTTTTAGGAAAACCATGTTAAAAGAGTGAAAAAGAGAGAGAGGGAGAAGGAGAAAGAAAGAACGAGAGGGAGAGTGAGGAACCAGAGGTAAGGAGAGAAAGCAGATGGCAAAGCTGCTGGGCGCAGGCCACGGGCAGGGCCTGAGCAGTTGCCCGGCCATGACGCCTGGGCAGGCATGTCAGCGGGATGGCTGCCACATAACCAGGCAGAGCGGAAAGGTCAAAGGAAGCCCCAAGCTTTTACACAGTGGTTAGCAGGACCCTGGGGGGGCCGAGGGCCCGCACAGTCCAGCAGGTGCCGGACCCAGATGAGGCGGTGGCTGGGGCCCCGCACTCCAAGGCTGGCCCGAGTCAGGTGGGGGTCAGCGCCAGGCCTCTGGATTGGCTCTGGAGGAGAGTGGGGTTTGCAAACAGCCTGGGCTGGGATTTGGCCAGAATCCTGAAAACTCTGCACTGAGTCAAGAGGAAGGGTCTAGGAGTCTGGAGCTGGGAAGGGATTTTCCCACCTTGTTCTCAAGAAAATCCTGGCTCAGTAGGTACCCAGCTGACCCACCCGTCCTGCAGGAGCTGACGCCTCTGCAGGTTCAGCACCCCTCCCCTGCCCTCTGGGCCGCATGCCTTCCCTGCCCAGGCCCCTGGCTCCCTTGCTTGATGCTGCCCTCTGTGGTCCTCACACCAGGCTCACCCTCCCTCTTCCTGTCTCAGAAGCCAAGACAGGCCCCGCCACAGGCTTGGACTGTGAGGGGAGGCCGTGCCTTTCTCCCTAGGGCTGCAGGAAAAGGGCCAGCCTCCCTGCTCCTCCCGAGCCCTCAGAGGCCCCGCCTGATCACTCCAGGCAGAGGTGGCTCAGATTTTCCTGGCATCCATGCTCTCCCCAAGAAGAGCGGCTCAGGTGAGTGGCTGGGCTTTTGCCCTGTCTGAGGGCCTCGAAGGTCAAGGTGAGGAATGGATCTGGCAAAGCTGTCAGCAAGAAGCCAGGCGCTGGGAGGGGCGCTCAGCAGTGTCCAATGTGGTCTATGCAGCTCAGGGCTCACTGTGGGCGAGGCGGTGCCTCCTTGGACAGAGGGTGCATTCTACCAGACAGATGCACAGACGGACAACACCTGCTCTGGGCCCTGCCCAGCCCTCCTCTAGGGCATTGACTTAGATCTCTTCCCGTCCCTACTTCACAATGATCATCAGATATTCACTGAGTTTGTCCTGTGCTCATGACACTGTGCTAAGCCTCAGGAAGGTAAAATACACTGCTTCCATGAGCAACAGCAGAGTAGGTAAGACCCGATTCTGAGTCCTGATTCTGTCACCCTCCGTGATATCTGCTGGGGCAGGCAGACTGCTTAAGCTCTCATGGCCTCAGCTTCTTCAACCGAAGAGGCAGAGGGTATGAGCCCCCACCTCAAACACAGTTCATTCAGTAATATTTCTTGAGCACCTACCGTATGTTGAGTACTCCCCTAGACCTGGAGAACACTGGTAACCAAAGACAGTCCTCATAGAGCTCCCGTTCTGTGGTTCTTTCTGTGAAATAACAGACTGCACCATGGTCTGGCAAGTAGTACATGCTCAACAAATATTACCTGTTATTAGCTTTCAGAAGCCCTGCCTTTAAGAAGCAGGGGAAAGGTCTAGGAATTTCACTCCAGGTATGTACTTGAAAGAATGGAAAACAGGGACTCAAACAAAAACTGGTACGCCAATGGTCATAGAGGATCCATTCACAATAGCCAAAAGGTGAACACACCACAGATGTCCATCAGCAGATGAGTGGATAAGCAACATGGGGTGACCCACACAATGGAATATTATTCAGCCATGAAAAGGAATGCAGTTCTCATACAGGCCATTACAAAGAATGAACCTTGAAAACATTATGCTAAGTGAAAGAAGGCAGACACAGAACACCACACACTATATGGTTCCTTTTACATGAAATATTCAGAATAGGCAAATCCATAGAGACAGAAAACAGATTAGTGGTTGTCAGGGGCAGAGGGAAGAGGGAAACAGGGAGGGACTTCTAACGAGTGTAGAGTTTCTGTTTGGGGTGATGAAAACCTTCTGGAACCAGATATTGGTCATGGTTCCACAACACTGTAGATGATGGAATGCCACTGAATTGTACAGTTTAAAAGGGTTACAACAGTAAATTTTACACTATGTGCATTTTACCACAACACAGAGAAATGCTATAGCTGAGGAAGGAGGAGGAGGAAGAGACGAAGAAGGAGGGACTTCCCTGGCGGTCCAGTGGTTAGGACTCTGAACTTCCACTGCAGGGGGCACAGGTTCTATCCTCGGTTAGGGAACTAAGGTTCCCTATGCCGTGTGGTGTGGCCAAAAGAAAAACTAAATACATTTTTTAAAAAAAGAAAAGAGGGAGCTCCATCTAGGAGGAGAAGGCTATTCCCGCATGGTGGCTCGGCATGGATATTAGACAAGCCAAGCGAGGGAGCGGAAGGTGAATTAGCCTTCTTTCAGATAGGTCCCCTCTCCCTCTTGTCCTCAAGGACATCGTGCACTCCTGCCCGAGGTGTTCCCAGGCCTCACATGTGCGCTGATGGACTAAATAACATGAGAAGGTTAGGGTGGCTCCAGAGATTGGAGAACATGTCACTCAAGAGCCTACGGTCCAGTCTCTCTAGCACTGCCGACTGTCTGCACACACGTGGTCCGGCTCCTCTCACATGTGGATCTCAACGCACACAGCCCACTCCACCCGTCTCTCTGCCAGGCTCCCCAGATAACACTTGCTGCTGCCCAGCATCTTAGCACAACACGCTGCCCTCCACATGGGGAAAAAGGGTCTGAGTCAACGGCTTCCCCACCGCTCAGGACTCCAAGGCTCCCCGAGGACCAGGAGTTCTACCTTGCAGGAAAAGCCAAGGATAACCAGGGAGCCGGGCCCTCGGGACAGTCCCCCTCGCCCCCACCAGCCCTCAGCCCACCCTCCTGGCTGCTCCCGAATGCGTGTGCACACAGAAACCCCTGTCTTGGCCCGGGAACTGTCAGGAGATCAACAAACAAAAGCTGCTTCTTGACAGGGAGTCATTTATATTTTAGCTTCGTTCCATTATCCTAACGAATCCTTCATCAGCAGATGCAATATTAACAGCAGAAAATCAGCTCATTACATCCAAGGGGATTTCATCAAGACGGCAATCATGTATGCAGCTCCCCAAGCCTTCAAGAGGCCAGTGTGGCTGTTATTTATTTATTTTGTTACTTATTTATTTAATTTTTGGGGTTCTTTCCACATAATTGCACCGCATCTCCGATCTTTAATAAATAATTTGTAGGTCCTGAACTGCACACTGCTTTGCTGTCTGCCATGAGAGCCTGCATTAGCCAAAATATTTACCAATATTTGAAAGTCATTAGGATCAGGAGGGAAGTGGGGAGGGACCGCTCTGTTCTTCTAGAAATGGCCTGCTCTGCAGCTGCAGGGCTGGGTCCTCACTCCCGTCCTCCACGCCCATCTCCTGGAGTGGGGGTCTGGCTTGCTCAGCTCACTCAGTTTGAGCAGGGGATTCCCTGGAGCTCTTAGAGAGCGAGGCGGCCATCTCCAGGGGTTCCTGTGGGCTGCTTGTGGCTGAGGAGCCTGGCTGCTGGAAAGGACCCCCCTTGGTGCAGAGGCAGGAGGCTGGAGCACTCTGTTGGGGTGATACTGCCAGGGTTCGCCTGACAAGTGAACAAATGCTGAACGTCAGGGTGCTCAGTGAGGGAAACCCTCCTTGTGCACCAGCAGGCCCTGGCTCTGCTGCAGCTGAGAGTGCAGAAAAGTCTGACTTGGGAATCCCCTGTGGGCCAGTGGTTGGGACTCAGTGTTTTCATTGCTGTGGGCCCACATTCAATCCCCGGTCAGGGAACTAGGATTCCACAAGCTGTGCAGCACAGTCAAAAAGAGGAAAAAATTAAAAAAAAAAAAAGTCTGATCCATTCCTCTCAGCTTCCCAAGGTTATGCCTCCCACTTCAAAGGAAAGAAAAGTTAGTGGGCCCAGAAGGCAGACTTAGTGGGCCCATTCTATAGACGAGAAAACTGAGGTTCAACAAACCAAAGCTCTCTTCCCAAGGCAACACAGCTAGGCCCAGAACCAGGATTTGGACTCAGAAGTGACCCTGCTGGGCCACCATTCTTTCCCCTAGTCCATAGCCGTCCAATGACACGGCCTGGCCTTCCAAAACATCCTGGCTCCAACCCACAAGCCTGGAGTGGCTACTCAGGCCGCTGGGCACCCCCTGCCACCACCACTGGGCTGGCCATGCTTTCACAGGTTTTTCCCAGCAGGGGCTGGATTTCTGCCCAGCCAGGAATGTGCTCCCAGGATGTCAATTCTAATCTCCCCAGTGCTCTGACAGAATTAAGCTCCAGTTTGTCCGACAACATCCCAAAGTTTCAGAAATCCAGGGCAGACTCTCTAATCAGGCTTCAGGACAAAGGTCTGGCCTGACCCTGTCACTTCCATTTACTCCTCTTGTCTGTCTCCCAGCCACAGCCTTTCTGCAGCTTCCTCCACCCTCTGCCCTTCCCTGGCCAGATCAGCCCCGCCCTCTCCTCCAAGCTCCCCTGTTTCTCCGCCCTGCACTTCCCCTCTCTGAGCAGCTGGGCTAATCCTGTTGCTCCACTATCTAAAGCGAGGAATTCCTCTGAGACTGACCTGTCGCTCAGGGCTCGCTAGGCCTGCTGGCCTCACCTTGCCTGGGGTCCCTCTGGTTCACTGCCTCTAGGGAGCACACAGGCTCGGCCCTCCTTGGCTCGGGAGAGGGTGCTCAGTGCAAAGTTATTCTCAAACTCCGCTGAAACTTGCCTGCGGTCAGTCTGACTTTACTGCCCCTGAGGCATCCTTTGGCCTTGCCCAGCCTCTATCCACCGATTCAATGGACATGAATTTGAGCAAACTCTGGCAGACAGTGAAGGACAGGGGAGCCTGGTATGCTGTAGTCCATGGAGTCACAAAAAGTCGGACACAACGGCTGAACAACAACAAAGCCTCCATCCTGTCTGAGGGGGCAGCTTGCAGGCTCTGGAAAGCTTTGGCCCTTTAGCCATGCTTGGGGGCCCCTCTGTAGGGAGAGACCTCCCCACAGCAAAGTCTGTAAGCCACCAAGAGGAATGCTGGGTGGCGGACAGTGAAACTGGGATGGGCAGGGCATGCAGTGAGAGCCCCCAGCGCCATCAGAAAGGGGTGAGGAGTGGGGGAGCTGGGCCGGAAGAAGCCCCCTTGTGCAGCCAGACAGAGGATAGCCCCCCAAGATGCCAGGGACGCAGAGATGTCTCCTTCTCTGTCACCCACCACGCCCAGTACCCAACTTCCCTTTTTCACAGCTCTGGTGTGGACACAGAGCTCTGATACCTGCCTCGATTTCCAGGGAAAATCACACACACAGGCTGGTCAGAGGAGACAAAGCCTTATGGAGGGGCATCGGTAGGGACCACGAGCTTGAATCTAGTCTGCTCACATCAGAAGACTCCTGGGGAACAGAGGGCACCAGGAGCAGTGTGGACAGTCAAGGGGAAGAGCAAGGGCGGCTGCACTCGATCTATGTGCTAACCTGAGGATCCGGGCACAGGGCTCTCCTGGACAAAGCAGGGGCAGGAAGACACACACGGGGCGCAAGGAGAAGGCTCACGGTGGAAAACAGGCATGGAAATGTCGCTCTGCTCTTTGACCCTCTGGAGGCATAAGAGATCTAGAGTGGCTGGGGCAGGGGTGCTCCCCCAGAGCCACCCAACCCATGGGGAGCACGGAAAGTGCTGGGATGTGGCGGGCAGGCAGGGTCACTCCAGGCTCCTCGGCTTCCCCTGTGACCTGGGTGGAGACCTCACCCCGGCGCGGAGTCCTGTCCCACGCAGGCTGTCTCACGCCCTCCCCTGCCCATCTTCCTCGGCCACAGCCACACTCTACGGAGTGGGGATCGCTAGACTAGGGGTGGCTCCTCACTCTCTGACGGTCTGTCCTGCATCCTGTCCAACATCCCCATCCCGAGGCTGGTCCTGCCCTCAACAGCACAACCAGTGTGTAACCTAGTGGATTCCCTGAGAGCCTGGGGTGAGCCAGGCTGATGGAGTAACAGAAGCAAGAATTAGGCAACACATCTCTATAGCCAGCCCTTTCTCTGGAAGAGCAAAAATAATTACTGTATTTCTTACTTAATAACAGAAAAATCTATCCAAATGAAGGCCTCCGGGGAGAGTGGAAGAAGGCCCATCCGTCAGCTCTTTCAAGGAAGTCTCTGCAGTCCCACAGCCCCCACCCCTGACAACGTCACAGCCCCCCAAAACTCCCAACTTTGCTTTTCAGCCTTTCCTTCTGTCGCGTCCTTCCTTTCTTGCTGTGCTGGGTGTTGGTGAGACGGTGGGGTTTTTTTTCTTTTTTGCAATTTATCAGCAGATTGTGTGGAGCTGAGTGGTGTGAGCCTCACCCTGCTAAATAAAGCTTTGGTATTTCTGATAAAGCCATCAAATTCCTTATCACACTGACACAAAGTGCATTTAAAGAGACAGACACCCTGTCCCTCCCTTCCCACCAGCCCCTGCCCCCTCCACTCAGTTCAGATTTCCAGCTGCTCAGGCTCTTGTGGATCAGACACCAAATACGGCTCGTCCGGGAGGATGTGGGGGGTGGGGGAACCAAGGGGCAGGAGGGCTGCCCACTCCAACTCCCACCCACCTCTGTCAGAGCAGCCGACACCCTGACCAGGGACTCAGGTCCACAGGGAGTGGCTTGTGCTTCCTGTCCCAGCTCTGGAGCCAGAGGGAGCAATCAATAGACACGCCCTGCAACGGGTGGGTGGGGGCGGTGAGAGGGGGGTGACTTCATGACAGTGTAGTCCTGTGCTAGGACAATACCCAGCAGCTGCTAGAGGAGCCCCCAGTAAACCGCCAGGCCCACCAGGCTGCTCGGTCACTGCGCACACATCAGGTGGCCTGAGCCACTACGGTACCCAAGCGGAGTACAAGGACAGGGCCAAGAGGGGCCAACGATACCCATGAAACACAGGGCTGACCATGTTCCTGTCAGGCTTGACCACGGGTTCAGCAAAGCCCTGATTCCTTACACAGCCCTGCAAGGTGGTGGAACTATCACCCCATTTGGGTATTACTCGCTCAGTTGTGCCTGACTCTTTGTGACACCACGCACTGTAGCCCGCCACACTCCTCTGTCCATGGAGTTCTCCTTGGCAAGAATACTGGAGTGGGTTGCCATTCCCTTCTCCAGGGAATCTTCCTGACCCAGGGATAGAACCCGGGTCTCCTGCATTACAGGCGGATTCTTTACTATCTGAGCCACCAGGGAAGCTTGCAGAACTATCACCCCATTCGATAGATGAGGAAATCGAGGCTGGCCTGAGGCCTCAGAGCCAGCGGCAAGCCCAGCTGCAGCTCTAGCCGAGGCTGGCCAACAGCTCTGCCGAACGAAAGACTCTTTACTTAACCGATTTGCAGAGTTCACGCCCACCTCCCCATTTACGATCCCACCAAGACAGGCCTTCCCATGTCCCAGTGCCCCCCTTCCACCTCCCTGGCCCTAGCTTGTCAGCCCAGGCCCTGCGCCCACACACAGCCTGTTGGTTGAGGAATCAAATTTATTATTTTTAATTATTTTGATTTATCAAAGCAGCAGCTACAATCATATTAAACCAACTTGGCTTCTTGGCATTGAACAGATACAGCTGCCGCCGGACTCCCCCACATCCTATAAAACGCCCAGGCTGACCGTGTGCTCCCCAAGGAGGGCACCCAGGGGCCCTTCTCCAAGAACCCCGAATTTGAAGACCACCAGGCCTCCCCCGTGCCCGGCTAGAAGTACATGCAAAGATGCTGAGGGCCAGAGAATGGAAAAGGAACATGCTGGGGCTGAGCTGCCAGGTGCTTTGGGAAATAGTCACCTCCATCCCCCAGCCCGGAGACCCTTCCAGAGTCTTGACCCACTGGGGAGTCACAAACCCCTCAGCTGGCATTTGCAGGGGCTATTATCACTAGTGGTAAGAATCCTGCCAATGCAGGAGATGCAAGAGATGTGGGTTCGATCCCTGGATCAGAAAGATCTCCTGGAGAAGGAAATGGCAACCCACTCCATTATTCTTGGCTGGGAAATCTCATGGACAGAGGTGCCTGCCGACAGTCTAAGGGGTTGCAAAGAGTTGGACATGACTGAGCACTGCTATTTGAATTTTTGAATATAATTATGTCTCAGGCCTGCATTGGGGCACTCAACAGAGAGGAACCAGCCTGCTCCTCAGCCCCTGCCCACAGGAGAAATGATGGCCCACTTTTTGCAAGGGAAGAAACTGATATTCACAGAAGAGAGGTGATCTGCCCGGGGTGCATAGCTCATGAATACAGCCAGGCCAGAATCCAAACTGATTCCTTTTGAATGAAAAACCCTCACTCGACAAGAACTCTGCCTTCTCCTTAATCTGGGAGCAGTGCTCCTGCCCAAGTGCCATGGCCAGTGGAAGAAGGTGGCAGAAGAGAGAGGACCTGAAGTTCAAGGTGATGGCCCTGTGGGGCAGCAGCAGCATGAAACCAATTGGTTCCCAAGAGATGCCCAAGCCCACACCAGGGCATGAAGAGGGGCTGGCCCACCTGAAGGGCACAGGTAGGGGGTGGTACACAGGTGAGCAGATGTACCACTCAGCCAGGGAGCTAGGCTATGCCCTGGGGCACAGCCCAACCCCTGTGCATCCAGGAGCCTGTGCACTACAAGGCAACACCCAGCATTAGAGCCAAATTTCTTGGCCCAACTTGGCACACAAAAAGCATGAGTGATTCTGGCAGACCTGGAACAGGCACCTCCAGGGTCCCAAGGCCCACAGAACACACTGGAGTCAGCTCTCTGCCTCTCACTGTTGTTTAGTCGCTAAGCTGTGTCTGACTCTTTTGCGACCCCATGGACTTGTACCCCACCAGGCTCCTTTGTTCATGGGATTTTCCAGGCAAGAATACTGGACTGGGTTGCCATTTCCTCCTCCAGGAGATCTTCCTGATCCAAGGATCAAACCTGCATCTCCTGCGTTGCAGGCAGATTCTTTACCAAGGGCCACCAGGGAAGCCCTCTGTACCCCTCAAAGGAAGGCGAATCTTGGGAACATGGGCAGGGCTTCCTGGTGGGGTGACAGGAGACAGCAGTGTAGAGACAGAGTCTCCACACCAGTCCTCTGACTTCATGCCCAGGAATTACAGCTGGCTGCCACCAATCCAGGAAACAGACTCCCACTGGTGCCCATGGTCCAGAGGGCCCCCCTCCAAGTCCAGTGTGAAGAGCTTGGCTCTGGCCGCAAGTTCTGAACCCCAGTGGGTATTGAAGGGCATGTTATCTGGCTTCTCTGAGGTTGAGTTTCCTGATTCATGAAATGTGTGCCCCTCTCAGAGAGAATCTGCCTGCCAATGCACGAGATGCAAGAGACTCGGGTTCAATTGCTGGGTCGGGAAGATCCTCTGGAGTAAGAAATGGCAACCTACTCCAATACTCTTGCCTGGGAAATTCCATGGAGAGAGGAGAGTGGTGGGGTACAGTCCATGGGGTCACAAAGAGTCAGACACAACTGAGCACCACTCACTCACTCACAGTGCTGCTCTCAGAGGGCTGTGGTGGGGATTCTGGGATACGATGAGCACAAAGCTCTTACAAAGCGTCTACACATTTTCTATGTGCAAAAAGTGATGGCAATTGTCATCATCGTCGTCATCACCTAAACACCTCTCTATCCAGAGTACAGCACTTGGGTTTGTGCCTTTGGAGCTGGGATGGCAGAGAGCCCGGGGGGCTCAGACATGTCTAGGAGAGGTCTTGCCCATCACCCTCGGCTACTGCAGCCAACGAGGACTTAGGGTTTAAGGCAGGAGGAGAAACAGGATGACCCGTGGTGGTCACACTTGCCTATCAAAACCCTACATTCACACAGCTTTCCATGGGGACTCATGCCCTAATATGGGCCCAGCAGCTTTCTGGGTTATTTCGAGTGTGTGTGATAATGACTCCAGGCTTTGTGTCTGCTGCCCCCAGACAACTTTTCCATCTGGGGAGAGGGATGACGGCTGGCAGAGAATGAGAAGGGCACAGGGAAGCCGAAGGTCAGAGAGGATGCAGAAAGTGGGCACAGATGGGCAACCCAAGGGGAGAGGAAGAGCAGGAGGCTGGAGGAGTGAAGGGGTCAAGGTGAGAGGGGAAGGACAGAGAGCTGGGCAAAGCCAGCCAGAGCTCCAAGACACAGGTGGGCGCCAGACCCCTATCAGCAGGATGGCAGTGGGGCCTGCAGCCTGTCTCCTCGACAAAACGCCAGTGGAGACCCCTTCTATTCAGCGGTCAAGCTGGGCCCCTGGACAACCACTCAAGGCCTGGGAGGGCCCCTGACTCTTGAGTTTATTCACATATAAATGATCTTCTGTCCAAGCGGGGCCCATCAACTTCCAGGCTGCACAGGGTTAACTCCAGAGGAGGGGCTGGCTGGCTTTGCCTTCACTCTACCTCAATTTCTACTGCTCCCATCACCTACCTCCCCCACCCCCTGATCTTAGGAAAAAAACCCATCAAAATAACTATTTTATGTCTCCAAATATGCAGATCATTTTCTTTAATGAAAGATGCTTGACGTCTCCGATCCAATTAATATGCAAATGCAGGAGAGGATTTATTTGTGACATTCTGTCTGGGTGAGAGAAAACAAAAAAGGCCTGTTAACCAAAACACTAATTGCTGTGACTGATTGTCACATATCATCATTTTCATAGGATCTCCTCCATTCCCAGCTCTCAGGGAGCTTGAAACCAGGACTCATCCACGAGGCATCAAGGAGAAACAGGGCAACCGGCTACCTGTGGGCGAGGCCCCTCCCACCAGAACTGTGTCTGGGGCCAACGAGGGCGGAGGCTCCGATTAGTTCTGGCCCCATGAGGGCAGTCCCGACCTTCTACAGAACTTGCTGGTTCATCTTCCTTCCTGCAGTGCACTTTGCCACTTAGATGCTGATGTTCAGACTGGAAGAGAAGAGGCCTGATCTCCACTGGATCTGATAGGCACGGGGAGGCCTCAGCCCATATACCTTCCTGCCCTGCTCCAGGTCAACTGCTTTTTTGCCATCTGCTCCTACCCTCTTGAAGGTGAGGTGGAGGCCGGCCAGTGTTCCAAGGAGAGAAAGCCTATTAGGGTCCTGTTGGTTACCGCCCTTCACTGCCTCTTCTCTTGCTTCTAATGCTGTTTCACCTTGAGGTCCTCACAGCACTTGTGGAGAGAAGTCACCTGGGGAAACTGACACATGGTGTGGCATCTTCTTCTTAAGATGCCACATGGACACGGTTGAGCAAACGCTGGGAGATGGTGATGGAGGACAGGGAAGTCTGGCGTGCTGCAGCCCATGGGGTCGCAAAGAGTCAGACACGACTGAGCGACTGAACAACAAGGGACCCACTGCAACTGGGTATCATGTCACCCCTTCTCCCCTGACTGCACTGAAGGGGGTGGGTCAGCTGCCACAGCCTCATCTCCCCTGAGCAGCTCTGACCCCTCAGTAGGACTATGAGGCCTCCTTCAGGGAGACCAGGGAGGGGAATGACTGTTGATGGATATCCTTGTTTCCAAAGGCCACAGAGAGGGACTGGAAAAGACACGTTTTGCTTAAGTTATCGGGTAAAGGACAACAGGGTTCTGGGTGCCACAGAGTCCACACTCGAGGCTAAGGGGCAGAAGAAGATTCGCTAAAGCAGCTTCTTTCCCACACAGGGGCCAGCGGACAAGTGAAGACTAGAAGGCAAGACTCTGAGCTCCAATAGCTTAGAAGGCTGATTGCTGAGCCCTTCAGCATAAACATTCTGGGCACTCAAAGAAGGCCTCTGTACCTTCCTGTCTCCCCTGTGGGACTCCCCAGAGATTCTGAGGACACTGAAACCTGGGGACTGGGGAACAAGTGTGACAAGGCCAAGGAGCCATGGGGGTCCTCCCAGAGACCTTCTGCGGGCGCTGGGCCCAGCTGAGGGTACAGTGAGGGCTCTGCATCTTTCAGGAAAAGTCAGTGGAGGTCAGCGAAGCAACAGTGATCTAGTGAACACCAATGCACACCAGCCCAGGGGTCAGAGGTCACTCCCAGCAGGGCCACGGTGGTGGCAAGAAGGTGGCCGCCTCCCAATGACCCCCATCTCAGCTGTCCCCATCTCCTGCCCTGGCCCAGCCGCTTCCCTCTGGCAACTCCACCAGGGCCTCCAGGGAGAGCTGGCGCCAGGGCAGCACGGCGCAGACGCTCTCCCCCCAAAAGGCCTGCCCCCGCACCCCAGGAACAGGCTCAACAGGATGCCATGCGGGGGAGCCTGGAAGCCTTCCGGGAAGAGCACAGCCCTGGCACCAGTCCCGCAGGAAAGGAGGTGAGCTGGTCTGCCACTTGGTCTGCCGCTCACCTGACTCGCGCCCACGACAGCTGAGCACCAATGGGATGTGCGTGGGTGCAGACGGGAGGCAAGCATCATGGCGCCAGGGGCCCAGGGGGGAAGGGCGGGCGGCTGGGGAGTGGCAGCACGTTGGCTGGTCAGCTGAACAGAGCTCAGCTGTAAGCACCAGGTGTGAAGGCCCCACCCCCAGGCAGGGACCCAAAGAAGGGTCCTCAGGGAACACTGATCCTGTCTTAGGTGGCCCAGAAGCACCCATGTTCCCCAGCCTTCCCCACCACCACTAGCCAATGAGAGCAGACAAGCCTCACTCCTGCTTAGCTTGGATCCACTTGCGGACACTCACAAGCACATCCTGGGGCACTAGGGTTCAGGGACCATTGATATGGCCTCACTGTGCTGAGTCTGAACCCCTTTAAAACCAACCCATCTGCACAGAAACCTCTCATAAAACAAAGGAGACTGTGAGCAGTCTATTTATTAAAGATGCCCGCCCCCTACCCCATGGCCTCTCACTTAGCCTGGGAGCAGCACATGGCTACCCAGGCTATGGAAGGCGGGATAAGCAAGGTCTGGTTGGGTGAGACCAGCTTCCTAGCACTGGGCAGAGAGGCCTTGCACTTGTCAGGGCCCCTTCATGGCTAAGAGGAGGGGTCCCCAACCTCCTGGCCACAGACCAGTGCCTCCTGGCAGATCACTGGCGGCATTAGACTAAGTGCACAGGGCTTCCGTGGTGGCTCAGTAATAAAGAATCCACCTGCTAATGCAGCAGGCAGGGGTTGGATCCCTGATCCAGGAAGATCACACATTCCGAGAAGCAACTAGGCTCAGGGACCACAACTACTGAACCTGTGCTCTAGAGCCCGGCAGCTGCAACTACCAAAGCCCTCATGCCCTAAAGCCCGTGCTCCGCAACACGAGTAGCCACCACAATGAGGGGCCAGCACCCCACAACTAGAGAGTACTTCCCCACTCGCTGCAACTAGAGAAAAAGTCTGAGCAGCAAGAAGACCTAGCACAGCCAAAAATAAAGAGATAAAATTGTTTAAAAAAGGAAAAAAGAAAGTGCACAATACATGTAATCCACCCGAATCATCCCGAAACCACTCTGAAGGGTCTGTGGAAAAATTGTCTTCCACAAAACGTTGGGGACCCTTGGCTTAGAGGGAATGCCTGGGCCCCGGGGTATCATATTCTAGGCTCCCTACCCTGCTTCGTCTACCTTGGCTCTCCTTTCCTGTGGTACGGCTCCTCCAAGAACCAGATGCCAAGACAACACATCCCACGGATGCATTTCCACCTGCTTCCCTCCTGAAACCTGGCTGCTCTCATGGTCAGCTTGACTCTGGCCATCTCAGGTGGCGCTGCTTCAGTGTTACACACCCCAATCCCAAAGACCTCCCTTCCCCAGATCCTGGGCTTCTCCCTAAGTTCAAACCACATCAGCAGGGGTCAGTCCCTACCTCACACCCAACATAGGATCTGCCCGAGTCTCTCAGTTCGTTCTAGTTCTGGGTCGGGACAAATCTAGACTCTCTTTCCCAAATCCAGGACCTTGGAGCTCTTTCTTCATGGGGCACTTTCAGAGAGATAGAAGAATGCCCCCCACATCTTTGCAGAAAGGGGTATAAGTCAGGCCACACCAGCTTTAAAATACCCCAGCATACAATCCGCAGGGTTAGAGCAAAGGCCATGTGGCCAGAGCCGGACTATAAATAACCAGCAAATCGCTTCCCAGAGCCAGCCCCCTCCCCAGCACCAAGAACCTTTCTGAGGAAATCAAAGTGAACACAACTGTTACCAAGTCACTACTAAAATATTTACCAGCCTGGCGAGGTGCCGAAGGTGCTTGGCACCGAGTGTTTGCTTATTTACAAGGCTGCTTTAAAGGGTAGAAAGCAAAATAAGGTAACCTGAGCTATTAAACTGAGGGGGCCAGGTGGTACCTACCAGCTGTCAGCTGTCCCAGGCGCGTGGGGAGCTAGAACAGCCATTGATGGAGATTCCCCTCAAAATGGGTTGGAAAAGTGAAACAGACAGGCCTTGGAGCTCCAGAATACCCTAACCAGCTGGGGCGGAGTGAGGGCTTGGGCAGCGGGAGTGGGGAGAGTGTTACAAGTTAGAGGGCCTTCACCCGCAACCCAGACCACGGGGCCCACACAAGACCCCAGGGTGCCCCTGGGCTTCTGCATCCTCACTCAGAGGGGACACCCAGGACACTGTCCTGTCCAGAGGTGGGGGCCTGCAGGAGGGAAAGAGGAGGCACAGAGGAAGGCAGGAAGAGCGGGCCCCCCGCCACTGAGGATGACATCAGGGGACACACGTGACTGAAGAAGAGAACGCACTCGAGGGTTCTTCTCGTCCTCTTCCTCCTCTTTCTTTGAAGTTCCCTTGTGGTTTGAATTTAATTTTGATTTTCTCAACTTTAGCAGATTGAAGTTGAAATAACCTACAAATTACTTAATGTGTTGTAAATCTGGGGGAATTCAGGAGTAATGGGGACCACATGTTGGTGGGAGGAAGCTCAAAGAGGGCTGAGGGGAGGAGGTGGCCTTCACAAGACACGCAGGTGGCCGTCCCAGGCTGGGACACTCATGCCCATGCTCCCCTGGAAGGCGGCGGGGTTGGGTGGGGGGGGTTGGGCTCCCCCAGGGGAGCGGGGAGGATTCCCAAACTGGCCAGGAAGCGCTGGATGGACACAGCGAGAATGTGTTAAGACGGTGGACGGACCAAGTTGCCGCCTGGGGCCTCCTGGTGACCGCGGACAGGGGGCAGCCAAGTAGGCCGTGTGCCAGGCGCCTGCCAGGCCCCTCGGCCGCGCCAAGGCCGCCGCGCTGGCCCTGCTCCCCTCTGGCCTCGCGCTGCATGTGTGTGGCTGTCAGCTGAGCTCCTACCTCCCTTCTCCCCCCAGCCGCCCGCCCTCTTCAGCAGATTTCTCTCAAGTACTAAGCCATATGGTTCCAGTTAAGCTCCATATTTTTCCTTGTCGATTGAAGAGACACACTTTCCTCTTTGCCAGACAGTTTGCAGATTGCTCTGTTGGCTCAATTTCTTATTGGATTTCTCAAAAAAACTGACATTTTAAATTAATTTACAGCCACAACAAAAAGAGTTCAGAATTTTAATGGTGTTGTAAGTAATTTTTAGGTAATCCACTCCAGATTTTGATATTAACCTTTGAAACTGGAGTTCATTCAGCTACTATGTTACAATACCCAGTCAGATTCCAGGCCTGGGGGAGGCCTGGCTGGGGTAAGAGGCAGAAACAGGGTTCTGGGGACCCCATTCTCCCAGGAAACCCCCAAAGGGGTGGCGCCTGGGGAATCCTGGATGGGCGAGTGACAGTGACATTGGGACAGGGAGGGGACAGTAAGGGGCCTGTAAGACAGCAGGGTGCGTGCTGGAGAGTAAATGGGAGGGGGAAGATGGAGCTGTGGAGCATTCTAAAAGGACCTGCTGGACTCATCAGCAGGCAGCAACCTCAGGCCCCCCAGGAGCAAGAGCAAGGCTCAGGGCATGCGTGAGGCTCCACCTCAGCGCACCAGAAAATAGTAACAATAACAATAATAATGATGACAGCTAACGTTTGCTGAGCACTCACTGCATAGCAATGCTTTACACTGACATGCTTTACACACATCATCTCACTGACACCTCCAAACTATGGGGGAGCCACTATCATCATGACCACTACCGCTAATCACATTCATTGTTAACATTTATGGAGGGCTTTCCCCAACCCAGACATTAAGTGGTAATGGAATACTATTCATAGCTTCACTTTACCGAGGAGGAACTGAGGCTTAGAGAGGTGAAGTCAGGTCTCACAATTTGGCTGCTACTAGGATCCCATCTGCCCTGGCTCACCCCACACCTTGCTTCTCCTTTCACAAAAATGCTACAAAATACCTTCCAGGAGTCATGTACAGACGTGAGAGTTGGACTGTAAAGAAGGCTGAGCGCCAAAGAATTGATGCTTTTGAGCTGTGGTGCTGGAGAAGACTCTTGTGTCCCTTGGACTGCAAGGAGATCAAACCAGTCAATCCTAAAGGAAATCAATCCCGAATATTCATTGGAAGGACTGATGCTGAAGTTGAAGCTCCAAAACTTTGGCCCCACCTGAGAAGAGCCTACTTATTGGAAAAGACCCTGATGCTGGGAAAGATGGAAGGCAGGAGGAGAAGAGGGTGACAGAGGATGAGATGGTTGGATGACATCACCGACTCAATGGATATGAGTCTGAGCAAACTCTCGGAGATTGTAAAGGACAGGGAAGGTTGGCGTGCTGCAGTCCATGGAGTTGCAAATTGTCAGACATGACTTAGCGACTGAGCAACAACAAAATATGTATTGCCATAATTGTCCCTGGTCCTTCTGGCTAGAGGTGAAGGGAAGTGGGGAGGAGTTCTGGTCTTCTGGGCCGGCTGGGCCGGGGCCTGCAGAGCAGGCCACCCCCTCCCCGTGCTGCCTGGGGCTCGGCTGAAGGCCGCACGCCAATCCGGACAGAGGAAACTCCGGGCGTGGGGAGTGGAGGCCTCGCCAACGTCTTTACTAGGCTCTGGCACTCAGCGGCCCCTGCCTGGGTACAGTGCCAGCTTACTACACCAGTAGAGTGTTAGCATTCCTTTCCTGCAGGAGCTTCCCAGGGCACCCAGGAAAGGAGAAGCAGAGATGGGGCCCTGGCCAAGGCTGTCCCAGTCCCTAGAGGGTCCTCTCTCCAGCAGAGGGATCCAGAGGCCAGAGAGCCACTGGACAGGGCTGCCCTGAAAGCAGGGGCTGTCCTTGACCTTCTTGTCTTGGGGGAAAAGTGTTCCCAGGCTGAGTCAGTCCCTGCCTGACCCACTGAGATGTCACGTAAACAGCGCTGTATGGGGCCTGGGGCCAGCTTCCCCGCCGTTGAAGCTGGGACAAAGGAGGGCCAACTGCTGGGAGGAGGACTGCAGCACCACCGGAAAGGTTTTCATTGACTTCGCTCTGGAAGTGAACAGAGCCCCTGAACATGTGTGCAAGAAGGACTGAGGACCGAGCGAGGGCAGAGAGGGCACCTGGGGAGCCAATGTCAGGCCTGCAGCCAGTGAGGGAGGGCAGAGCCAGAGTGGAAGGAGCACGGGCAGACAGAGGGTCAGGGAGGAAGAGCTGGAGCAGCATCGAGCAGCAGCGTCAAGCCAGCCAAAGCCGGGCTACCTGGGTGTAAGGTACAGCGGCAGGAGCAAGCCGGTGACCCTGTGTCTCTCCAGCCCGGCTTGCAGCCCTCAGGACAGGAAGTGGCCCAAGGAAGGCCTGCTCTGCCTCAGTCATCTGTCTATCTATCCATTTACAACAATCTGCCTGTTCTGGGTTTGCTATTCTGGGTGCCAGGTTCATACGAGGCCTTGGAAGTCCAGGGGGAAAAAAAAAAAAAAAAATCCAGCCTTCCAGAAACCCACAGATTCAAGAATTTCAGCCTCTTTATCCCCAGGACCTGGGGACACCGCACGGCCCCATAGCGCCCGGGATGGCGGGAACCCTGTGCCTGTTCTCTGAAAGGTTCTGCCCCAGGGCTCCCTTCCTTACTCCCCTCAGGCCTCCAGTCAGATTCCTAGACTCCACGAATGAGCAAAACCTCCCCCAAGGTGCAGAGAACCCGCGAGGAACTCTTGGCCTCTCAACACTTTCATGGAGAAAAGGAGCCTGAGCTCTCAATTTCAGGTGTCCGCAGCTGAGAAATGAGGGTTGGGCCAAGATGCTGGCCTTCTCTTACTTCCTGATCTGAGCTCTCAGGAGGGCCTGGCAGTGGCTGCCAAGGCTGCCCGCTGCCATGCCCAGACCATGCCCGTGCCCAGACCGTGCAGACCTCGGAACCTGTGGAGCCCCTGGCTAGTGGCCAGACAGCATGTATGAGTGCCGGGGTGGGGTGGGGTGGGGGGCTCAGGCTTACCATGCCCCCGGCACCACGCCAACACGTGGAAGGTTGAACTCAGCCCTGGCGGGATGCCACGTGCCCAGGGAGTGGGCATCTGCTGGCACGGCATCGTAGGAGGAAAGAGGGGTCCCAGCATCACCTGTCACTCTTGGCTCCCCCTGACACGTCACGGGGGTAGGTCCACACTAGCCCTGTGTGGCATGGCGCATGGGGGCCCTCCAATGTCCCCTTGGCACCATGCCCACCACATACCGTGGGCCATCCCCACTGGCACCGGGCCGCGCATGGAAGGACTCAGACACTCTGCTGGACTCCAGCCAGGCTCCAAATGGCTCTCCCTGCTGGCTTGAGGCCATAAACTGGGCATCTCTGGGTTTGGGCCCATGGCACCATATCTTCTCTCTAACAGCCCATCGGACTGCCCTCCCTCCCAGGCTGCCCACAGACAACCATGTTCCATCGTTTCATTGACCACAGGAAAATGCCGGAAGCCTTCGCAAAATGAGTTGCAACCTGCAAACTATATGTAAAATTACAATGAACATCCTTCCCCTCGGGTCAGTGGGACACTCCCATCGAACAGATTGAAGTTTCATTTGTGTTCTAACTGACGGAGCAAACCCCAGAAACTTTCTGAATTGTTTTCCTCCCCAATTGTCTACTGGCCTCTCGCTCTCTTTCCAAGTCTTTCTTGGCTTTTTTTTTTTAATTATTATTATTATTATTTTATTTTTTATTTCCCCCTCTCGGTCAGGTTAAAGCGCTCCTGAGGGGTGATTGACGGGGGTTGCCATGGAGACCCTGGCTTGAAAAAAAGCCTCGTTAGTTGCCAACTCTGTGTGTTGTTGTTTTACAACTGTGACCGACCGTCACATGAGAGGGGGGACAGCTGGGGGCCGGGCAGCACAAAGGGGAATGGCTTTTTAATGGAGTGCCTGGCCGGCGCTTGAAGACTCAATAAAGAGTTGCTGGTGAGTCCCCTCGCTGGGCCCGGCCCAGCACACGGGGCCGGAGGCCCTTTGTTCCTCAGGAGCTGGGATGGGAAAGTTGGGAAACCAGCCGCTGAGAGGTGAAAACAAGAGGCCTTCCCCCATCGCTCACCGGACAGCTATTTTCTCTCACTCTCAGGGTGCCAGGATCGAGGGGACAAAACCCAGTGTCTAGGACAGGCTGCCGTGCAGGGGGAGGCGGCTGGGGGACAGCTGGGGGAAGCGGAGAGGGGAAGCAGAGGGAGGCGGAGGCCCGCCTCTGGCTCCGGCGCCCCCTCCACGGCCCTCAGCGTGAAGGCAGGTGGCCGATGGGAAACTGGGCTGTGCGGCGGGGGCAGCTGGAGCCCCAGCTAAGGACAGGCCTGAGCCCTGACGGAGTCAGAGGCTGCAGGTGGGTCTGCTGGGGGAGGACAAGGCTCTGCAGGGGAGACTTGGGCCGCAGGCCCAGAGGATGTTGGCATCCACAGACACAGGCTGCAAGGCAGTTCCTGCCCTTCTCCCAGGCTGCCCACGAGGACCCCACAGTCGCATCGCCACATGGCAGCTCCAGACAGAGGCCAGAAGAGCCAGGAAGTGGTGCTGGATCAGCCCAAGAACTTAGCCCTTTCTGAGGACAGAAAGCAAGTGCCAGAGTGAAATGCTTTTTGGGGGCTCTGATCAGAGAAAGAGAGAGACAGACAGGGGTGACGGTTCTCAAAGTGTGGTCTGCAGGCCTCTGGGATTCCTGAGACCCTTTTGTGATACTACTAAAATGCAATTTGCCTTTTTTTCCCCCCTGCTGTGGTGACATTGGCATTGATGGTACCAAAGCAATGGTGGGTAAAAGGGCTTATGCCTTGGCACAGACCACAGTGTGGGACTGGCAACTACTGCGTTCTTCAGTGCCACGCACTTCAGTTAAAAGAAAGAGCCATATTCACTTAAGAATGTGCTTGACAAAGCTATAAAAAGTGTTAATTTTTACGAACTCTTGAGCCCTGAGTACGTGTGTTTTTAATATTCTGAAGGATGGAGGGGGAAGTACTCGTGAAGCACTGTGCTGCACCCACGGTCTGAAGTTCACCCCGGGAAAGTGCCCAGGTGACTGCGCTGAGGCTGAGCCAGCTGCTCTTTTCACGGAGCCCTCTCTGAACTTGAAGGAGCGACTGACTGACAGATACACTCTGGTTTTTCAGATCTGAGGATTTGGCAGACATTTTCTCAAAAGTGAACAAAGTCAGACTGTCACTTTGCGGGGGAAGAAAAACTGGCAATATTTGTTGCCAATGGTAAAATCTGAGCTTTGAAGAGTTTCCTAGTCTGGGAACCAGACTTTGGGGAAAACATCTGCCACCGTGACTCTGACAGTGTCCTAAAACTTAACAGCTTTTCTGAGGAGACAGGTGATGATACTAATGAGCGTCATTTTCTTTCACACGTCGTGTGGTGCAATGTGTCACACACAGCAGATCTCTGTTCCTCAGTGCCACCCGTATTCCCCAAATGACCCCTACGTGACCAAAGTCATACTCAGGGGGATGATTCATTCACAGTGCAAGACAGACCAAAGGGTTTTCGTGTAAGAAGAGTTCATAAGGTTCACCGATGTAGTTTCAGAGTCCACACTGCAGCTAACCTTTGAGAAACCACCACTTGGCAAGTTTTAGTGTAGTATCAAAGGAGAATAGCCACCATTATCTGCAAAGGTTATTAAAACTGTCCTCTCTTCTCCAACTACACTTCTGTGGGAAACTGGTTTTCTTCATAGACTAACGTAGTAGAATCTGCCTGCAATTCGGGAGACCCAGGTTCGATCCCTGGGTTGCAAAGATCCCTGGAGAAGGGAATGGCAGTCCACGCCAGTATTCTTGTCTGGAGAATCCCATGGACAGAGAAGCCTGGCAGGCTACAAGTCCGTGGGGTCCCAAAGAGTCGGACACAACAGAGCAACTAACAGTTTCACTTCACTAAACAACACATCAGCAAGGACTGGATGCAGAAGTGCATCTGAGAATCCGGCTACTCTCGCTAAGTTGGATATTAAAGAAACTTGCAAAAATAAAAAGCAATGCTACTCTTCTCACTAAAATTTTGTTTTGGAAAATACAGATATTCTCATAAAAATATGCTCTTAATGTTATCATATAATGGATTTATCATTGTTTTCTTGCCCCCCATTAAAAAAATTCAAGTATAGTTAATTTACAATGCTGTGTTAGCTTCAGGTGTACAGCAAAGTGATTCAGCTTGTTCAGATTCTTTCCCATTATAGGTTATTACAAGACACTGAATATAATTCCCCATGCGATACAGTAGTAGGTCCTTGGTATTTCATGGTTATCTTGAATGAATTCATAAATATGTTTTTAAAAATTTCTGTGTTTTAATTTATAATATGGAGACTATTGATCACCATAACTCACATCAGCCAAAGCTCTTTGGGATCCTCAATACTTTTTACGAGTGTAAATAGGTGCTTGACCAGCAGTTTGAGAGCCACTGGCTTGGGACAGTGGGACAGAGAGAAAAAGGAGCAAAGAATACGATGTGGTTGGGCTCTGTGGAGCGGGGCTCAGCTGGAATCAGTCTCTGCCCCCGCAGCTGGCCTTGAACTGGGTGAGGGCTGCATGCTCAGCACTGCCAGGGCATTTGAGAATTCCACATCCCATCCAAGGGCGAAAGATACAGCATTGGGCAGCATGGTGACTGAAGAAGATGGTACCAGCAGGTATTGAAAAAACAACTCAGAGGTCCTGGAGGTGAAAAGGGAGAGTGAAAGGAGGCGGCCACTTTCACCCTGGGCTTGAGCAGGGTCTAGCCCGGTGGGGCGACAGTCCAGGGATATGGGCAAGGTGGCCTCTAATAATGTAGGGCCTGAGCCCCACTGCCCCATCAGAATGTAAAGAGGAACTGTTGGAGGGGGTGCCCAAGAATTTAGAGCGGAGCAGGGATTCTTGCCACCTGTGTGCAATTCACAGAATGCTCTGGGCCCCTTCCCAGGGACGTGTTAATTATCTTCCCCCACTGGTCCCGTGGGCAACCAGGCTGGAAATGAGCAAAAGTCAGCTCCAGCTCACTTCACTCTGCTCTGCCTGGGAAAACCAGTGGTCCTCAGCCCTGAGCTTGGCTCTGGTGCAGAGATGTGGAATTTTCCAGGAAAACTTCAAAATCATCACTGAGAGGAGAAGGCATTTGAAAACTACCTTGAAGAGGAGAAAGAAATGAAAGGGCACACCAGGCTTATGCCTAGGACCCCGGGGCTAGGGAAGCGAAAGCTGAAGCTGTGTGTTTTCATCTCATGCACAGAGTCCTCAGAACAGTACTCAAACTTGACCTGGGGCCCCAGGTCATGCCCTCCTCTTGAGACTTGAAGCTCAGGGATCCCCAGGCCCTATGGCTTCTGCTGAGTGCGGCACCTAAGAGGGCATCTCTGGACATTCAACCTGCTGAATGTCTACCTTGAGTCCTTACCATCTGACACCCTGAGTGGAGGCTCAGGGGGAAGTACCCTAACAGACACACTTGCAGGCCAACCCACCCTACAGATTGCACCAAGAGCTGGCTTTGTACAGGCACCGCACTACATGCTAGGGGTCCTCAGGGGCAATGGCAGAAAGCCCTCCACCCTCACAGGTCTCTGTTCTTAGAGAAGTAACAGGACAACTACAACTCAGTGGGACAGGCACACGGACTGTGAAGAGGAGGGAAAACAGAAAGAAAACCCTAACTTAGTCTTGTGTAATCTGGGAAGGCTTTTGGGAGGAGGTGGCATCTGGAGGACCCAGAAGAAGAGACAGCACAGTGTAGGTAGTAGGAGCCTGGGCTACAGAGGACAGACTTGGGTTTGAATCCTACTTCTTAACTCTGTGATCCCAAGTGATGGCCCCCTCCTCTATAAATCAGAGATGTTATTAGTACCTGCCTCATAGGGTTGCTGAGGGATTAAGTAAAATAATGCAGGTAAAGAGTATGACACAGGGCTTAGCACGTACTAAGAACTCAATACAAGTTGTTGTGCAGTTGCTAAGTCATGTCCAACTCTTTGCAACCCTATGAACTGCAGCACACCAGGCTTCCCTGTCCTTCACTATCTCCCAGAGTTTGCTCAAATTCATATTCATTGAGTCGGTGATGCCATCCAACCATCTCATCCTCTGCCACCCCCTTCTCCTCCTGCCCTCCATCTTTCCCACCATCAGAGTCTTTTCCAAAGAGTCGGCTCTCCTCCTCAGGTGGTCAAAGTATTGGAGCTTCAGCTTCAGCATCAGTCCTTCCAGTGAATATTCAGGGTTGAGTTAACTGTTGTATTTATAACCATGCAAAGCTCTGTTCTCACTCCTGACGGGCCCACCCTGGTCAGAGCCCCAGACCAGCCCATACCAGGGGGAGCTGCCAGCCCAGAGCAGAACTGATAGACCCCTGACCCTCTCAGCCTCAACCTCTGACCCTTTCCATATATACAAGGAAGCGGAGGAGGGATACCCCCGGAGACTGGTCGAGCGGGTGATAGGCAGAGATGGCACTGCCCACCTCTCCTGAGCCTGAGGGGTACTGAGCACAACTCAGTGCTGATCTTCAGGACTATCTTCCAGCCCAGAAACTCCAAGTCACCTGCCTGGGAAGAAGCAGGAAAAAAAAAAAAAAAATCCCACGGCCATGCCCTCCCCTGGAAAAAAAAAAATTCTAGGAAACAAAATACAACGACATCTTTTTATTTTGTTTTTTTCGGTAATTATACTAAAGATGAAAAACTCATAATAAACATCTCCCAGTCCCCACCTGCTAACAGTAATTATAATAGACTCAACAATAAATGGTAAAGCAGGGCAGAGCTGCATCTCGGGAATTCTCTAGGGCATGTGGATTAGCTCGGAAAGCCTGAATGATTAAAATACACTAATTAAAATTTTGTGTTCCTTGGTAACTCGTCTGCCTGGGCCCCTGGTGTTGGCAAAATGGGAATTAACGTGACAAAAGCAACACAGAGGGTTTTTGTTTTAAATAAAGAAAAAAGGAGAGAGAGAGAGAGAGGGAGAGGGGAAGATCTATATAAACAAGTTAGACACCAGGAGACAAGAAAGGCGAGGTGGTTCTCTCTCCTTTTCTAACTGGAGCACCAGCATACTTGGGACAGGAAAGTGTAAGAGAGAGGGTCGGGGGCTTGGAGGGGAGTCCCTTTGCCTGCCCTGGGGTCCCGTGGGGGGCACAGGGAGCATGTGTCCAGGGGTCACTCTTGAAAAATAATTACTGGAGAGAAGAGGGTGGGAGAGGGAGAAGACGGAGCAGCAGGCGCCCACCCAGTCCGGCTTTCCAACGGCATTCCTCCAGGGCGGGCCACATACCCCCAACTCCCCGCCCCGCGGCCAACGGGACCCTGGGAGGACGCAAGGGAGCTTCTACCCCATTGCAGTTGCACAAAAGAAATTGAACACTTTTGAGTTGCCCTTAGCAACCTAATTGCATCAGTACATTGCACACAGGAGCCAAAGTAACTGAATTTTGATGAAAAGACGGCGGTAATTTACGGCATCACAAAATTAGTTGTCATGGCGACGGGTTAATTACATCTCAAATTAACAATGCAAGTGTGGTGAAATTAAATATAAATCATATTTTCTGCATAAATTATAGGGGTTGATTAGACCGGGGCTCTGGGAGAGGGAAAGGTTGAGCCGCCACGGGTCCCAAGCTGCATTCTGAGCTGACGAGCGAGGCGCCTGCAAGCGCGGGCGCGTATGGGGAGCTCTTGGAGGGGACGGGGGACCGGTGGAGTCAGGCGCCAGGGCTGCCGGGGGCTGCCTCCCTCTGCTCTCCCTGCCACTCGCAGGCTCAGCTGGTTCCTCGAAGCGCCAGGGCTGTCCCCAAAGTTTGCTTCTGTTTGGATCAAACTTCTCATGGGGGCGGGGGTGGCCAGGCAGGAAGCAGGGCTGGCTGGTGCCTCTCAGCTGAGTGCCAGGGACAGAGGTTGTACCTTCACCCGACCCCACTGACTTCCAGTTTCTGTGCCCCGAGCCCTCAGAGAATTCACCACAGATGGCCGGCTTAACCCCGCTCTCTTCAGTTAAACGGGGTCAAATGGTTTCTGAGTCACCAGCATCTGCCTACCAGGGGACAGGCCTTGTGTCACCCGGCACGCAAATGCGCATGGTCAGGGCTGCACCAGGTGGGCAGTGTGCTTTGCAGGTGCCCGGGGCAGCCAGGGCCAGCAGCCTGTGGTCTCGGGCGGCGGCAGGCACATCTGGCTGCAGAAAGTGCTTTACCGGCTGGCCAGCTCTGATTAGGCAACTATGCTCCCAACCCCATGCCACTCGCTCGTACCCCAGGGTGAGGCAGCTTGACCCTGCCTTCCTTGAACGGGGAAGAATGGCTGAGAGTCAAAGGCAGAGGAGACCCCACAGAGCACCGTGTCTGGGTCCCCTGGTACCCTGACTGGCACTATCCTGCCCAAGTTGTGGGAACACCAAAGAGGCTGGGGCTGGAAAGTGGTGTGTGAATGCTAAGTCGTTTCAGTTGTGTCCGACTCTGTGTGAGCAACCCTATAGACTGTGGCCCGCCAGGCTCCTGTGTCCGTGGGATTCTCCAGGCCTAGAATACTGGAGTGGGTTGCCATCCAAGGATCTTCCTGACCCAGGGATCGAACCTGCATCTCTTACACCTCTAGCACTGGCAGGCGGGCTTTTTATCTGGGAAGCCCTATGGAAAGTGGAAGGAGCCCAGATGCCCACGCCTGGGTCCCACCCACCTGTCGCTGATGGGCAGCACTTCTAGGCCCTGACATCAGGCACTGCTGGACCAAGTTCTGCTTGGTCAGACCAGGCAGCTTTCCCACAATACTGGGTCCACAGACGCTCAAGAAGCATGCTTCTCTCCTCCTGTGCCTGGCCTTGTTTCTTGGGTTCTGGAGAACACAGAGGAGAACTCCATTTGCTACCTGGACACAGGTATCATGAGGCAATACACCAGGAGTTACAAACTTTCATGAGCAGTGAATCACTGGAGAAGCTCATTAAACCCGTTAGGTCCTCAGGCCCCTGCTTCAGAGGTTCTGATTCTGGATTTGGAAGGACCCAGAATCCACATTCTTAACCTGCTCCACCACCACTCATTGGAAAGACTGATGCTGAAGCTGAAACTCCAATGCTTTAGCCACCTGATGCAAAGAGCAAAAGACCCTGATGCTAGGAAAGATTGAAACCAAAAGGAGGAAGGGGTGACAGGATGAGATGGTTGGATGGCATCACCGACTCAATGGACATGAGTTTGAGCAAACTCTGGGAGATGGTGAAGGACAGGGAAGCCTGGCATGCTGCAGTCCATGGGGTCACAGAGTCAGACACAATTGAGTGACTAAACAACAACCTGCTCCACAAGGGAATCTGAGGCTGGCAGTCCCTGTAAGTCCCCCAGTTAGGAAGCACCAGCAACACCGTTATTAGTCCCATTTTGCAGATGAAGAAATTGAGTCCCAGTGAGGTTAAGTCACTTTTGAAAACAGACCAGAGCTGAGATTCAAAACTACCTCTGAGGTGTTCCCCATCCCATGCAATGCCCCGCTCAAGGCTGTGTCAGGCACCCTGCCAGGCCACATGGGAAACAGGGACCAGTGAACCATAAACTTGTTCCCAAGGAGTACACAGCCCAGTGGGGACACAGAGGGGCAAGCAAAAAGCAAGGCCAAACATGTCCAATCCATCACTAAGGGACAGGGATGTGGGCATGGGAGCCAAGGTGGGGACAAAGGGAAGGCAGGGACGAATATGCCCCGTCAGCCAGCCCAGGGGAGGAGGCGCTCCCTCGGGGTCCCCAAGCCGGCTGCATGCCCAGTGGGGCTGAGCCACACTTCACCTGGCCCAGGTGGGAGGAATTTCCTGAAAGGCTTCTGCAGAGAGATGGGGCAAAGGAAGGAAGAGAAGGCCCTTGGCGGTCCCCCTGACCACGGATGTGCATGTACAACTCATGAATATTTTAGTGGCCATTTATTTATCCCTGCACCACCCAGCTGCTGGGGCCACGGACCCAAGGTGGATAAATATAGCCATGGGGCGATCAATGAGGCATCCGCTCCCCTCCTCCCCCTCCACCCCCCAGCCACATCCATTAGGCCCCTTGTTCCCACAACCTGCTGGCTGGGCACCTTGTCCTGCTCAATTGGTTTCCGATTTTCATTAGCGGTGGAGGCACAGCCCAGCTCCAAGCCTGGGCGTCCCCCTCACCCTCCTCTGCCCTCCCTCCTTGGGCTGGGCGTGGAGCCCAAGGCAGCTGTCAGCCTGGAGGGGCCTTTCAGAGAGCCCAACCCACCGGAGTGGGAGAGCAGGGAGGTGCAGGGCCCCCGCGGCCAGACTTCACTTCACGGGCTGGCCCCGCTGGGCAGCACAGAGGGTGGTGGGGTTTCCTGAGGACTCCAGCAAAGGTGACGTGGTGATAGAAAGCTGAGGCTCTCTTTTGCTCATCCTGAAACTTCTGGGGCACCTCCAATGCCTTACATCTCGGGGAAGTCTGAGAAGGAGTTCCATTGGCTATAGAGTTGGGTTCCTGAGGCTACCACAAGGGGACCCTTGTTCCTCTGGGCTGGAAGTTACACACAGGCCACCCTGGCCTCCTGTCCTCCTGAGCCATCCTGAGCCTGGCTCCAACTTACCATCCAAAAGAATAAGAGTGGGCTGCTGCGCTCTCTTTTAGGGCCTCAGATCAGACTGGAAGGTGCCAGCCAATTCCTGGCCCCTGCTCCTCAAGCAGGCTGGGGCTCAGCACCTGGGGGCACTGTGTCCAGCCAGCCACTGACTCCAGGGGCAGTCTCAGCCCTGACAGGGTCCTGCTACCAACTCTTCCCCCCACTCACTCATTCCACAAACAGTTCCTAAACTCCACAGTGTGCCAGACATTGTCCCAGGGTTACAGCTGTGAATGAGACAGACCCAAATCCCTGCCTTCATGAGGTTTAGCCTTGGCGGGGGTGGGGGTGAGATGGGGGTGGGAGGTGGGGGCAGACAAATAATTCAGTAAACAACTAACGAGTTTAGAGGAGGATAAAACAAGGGACTTAATAGAGAGTGACAGAGGGGACAGGTAGGGTGACTGCAGCTACCTCTGAGGAGGTGACATTTGAACCAGAGATACAGTGAATGATTAAAGGGAACACGGCAACTTGGCCTTCTGGTTAAGGAAGGTGGGAAGGCAGGTGGGAAAGGTCTCAGGCCCGGGAGTTGGTTGACACAGGGGAAGATGCCAGAAGGAGCACCCACAGACCCCTTCCTTTGGTGCCAGGTGGCCAAAGGCTTAGGCCAGTGGCTGGCAGGCTGGTAGAGCATCAGCATGGGCTGGGGAGGGGTAGGAGGGGAGGAAGGACAATGGCTGGCAGACGACCAAGGGCTCAAGGCCACCTGCCTGCTGGCTGTGAATACAAGCCCTCATCCACAGCCACCACCAGGACAGGAGGGAGGCCAGCCAGGCCTGCATGGGTCCTGCCTGCATGGGAGCTGCAGGGTTGTGGGGTGACCAAGGGTCAGGCTGTCTTCAGCCCCTTGACTCCACCTGAGCCAGCTCGAGAGACAAGAGCCTTGACTCTCTGGTCCCTGTCCATTCCCAGTGAGGACACAAAAGGTGGGGTGCGAGGTGAGGGGAAAAGATCAGGCATAAATCCCAGAGGGAGATGAAGAGGGAGGCAGGCCTGTGCCTTTAAAAGAATTTTCATTTAAAGGCTCTTCTCTCTTCCACCATTTCAGTGATCTATATGCAAATATGCTAATGCATGCAAATTAAGACACCACTTTTAGTCCCAATTTAATAGAAAGCATTAAAATACCATTTTTTTTTCCAAAAAACTCCATATGCATGAAGGAAGGATTTTTTTTTTTTTTTTTTTTTACTTTTCGCTAAAGTCACATTCCGGCAGCAATTTTATGCTGTCAAAATGTTCTCAACAAGGGGAGATTTGACTGGCTTCTCTGAGAGACAGTCATAGGAAGCCTGGGCTCTGCTTCTCCTGAGTTTTTCTTTTCTGTTTTAATTTGGAAGGGGTGTAGGAAAGAAGGACAGAAAAAGAGAAAAAAAACAACAAGACACCCAAGAGTCTTTTGAAGGGTGCGTCTGTTTTCAGGCCGGGCACCAATCCTCTTCTGTGTAAAGTGTGTTAAACTCATAGCTGCGGGAGCTGTGTGGGCCCGCAATCTGGTTGGGGGTGTTTGTGGTCACTTCTGCTCTCTGGAGCCGGTCAGATAAAGCTTGCAGTGCCATTCTGTGTGTGCTACTGGCAGGAACATCCTCCCAGGGGCCTGAACCACTTGGGAGGGCAGTGCCTTTGGTGAGGATGCAGGAGGACAGGAGGGCATGGGGGGAGGGGGGAGAGGGAAGGGAGGGGGGAGGGGAGGGGAGCATGGGGAGGGGCAGGGGCAGGGGAAGGGAGGGGGCGTGGCTGGCGTGGCCCAGCTCAGTAGCCCCAGCTGCACACGGAGGGCTGTCTATTTTCACTCCATTCGCTGCTCTGTAATTAAACTCACTGCTTCCACTTGGGCTACCAGACATTTCCCAGAGCACCCCTCACTCCCACTGGACCCATTCCGCCTTCTTCCAGCCTTCTGGGCCACTCTGTCCATCCAAGCATCCTTCAGGAGATTTCAGATCTGGGATCCGAAGGGCCTCTGTCAGAACAAGGGCATCAACCCCCAAACCTCGTTGCAGTCCACCCTTCCCTTCTTCAGGCCCTGTTTCTGGGGTTCCAGTTCCTGATGAGAAATCAGTACTCCAGCATGTGAGTTTTGCCAGCAATTTCGCTGTTCCTCTCCTTCCTGGCTCAGGGCCTGACCTCCGGGAAACTGCAACGTTCTCTGAGCCCAGCCGGGTTCCTCCCGAAAGGTGACAGCCTCTCACTGAAAGGAGCAAAGGTCAAGTGGGTGCCACCTTCGTGGGCCAGGCTTGGCCCCGGGTCCCAGTGAGTAGCCCTTTTACAGTCAAGGGAAACAACGCCTACCGCCAAATCCTGGGGAAGGGCCAAAGCTGGTCACGTGTTGGCTCAGTCACTCTTTTCAGCGTCCGCATAGACAAGAATGACCCATTCCAGATTACAAATACGGAGAAGCAAGGCTCAGAGAGGTGAGGCCACCTGCTTCAGGTCTCACAGAAACTGTTGGCAAGAGGCAGAGTGAAGCCTGTGTGCCATTCTCGCTCCCAGAACCAGCTGGAAGTTTGGAGGCTGTGCCTCCCACCCCAGTTCACACACCCCCAGCGCGTGAGGAACCCTGATGCCCCACTGGGGGCTTCAGCTCCCCATCCGTAGAATGGGAGAGGGCGGGCACAGCCATCTATGGTTCCTTCTGGCTCCATCTGTTCCCTACTGTATAACAGATGGAAGAGAAACAAGGGTGGGGTAGGGGTGTCCCCCAGCCGGGCAGGGAGGCAGACTGGCTCCCCAGGGCTGCCCCATACTGTGTTAGAGGCCCTGCGAGCAGTGGCCAGGAGGTCAGGCAGAGCTCAGGAAGGTGGGGAGAGAAATTGAAAACTGAGGATAGGAGGTGCTTAACGAAATCAGAAAAGTACTTAGACTGGGTCTTCAGGACTGAGAGCAGAAGCCCCATTCTAGGGGAGTGCTCAAAGGAAAAAGCAAAGACAAGAAGAGAGAAGACTGGCTGGCATGGGTCCCGAGGCTGGGAGTGGGAGGAGGGTGAACAGGACAGACAGGAGGGCTTGGGGTGATGGAGGGGGCTTTGTGTACATGTTTCTCCAGCGAAAATGCAAAGGCAGGAGAGGGGAGCGGTGCTGGGCTGGCATGATGGGGCCCGTTGAGCAGAGCCATGGTGGAAAAAAGAGATTTAGATATTTACGGCAAATAACATTTGTTGGTGCCAAACTCCTGGTTTTATTGTCGGGGGAGAAAACAAACCCAACCACCGAAACTCGTCCTCAACTGAGAATCCACACAGAGGCAAGCGATTTCCCCATCAAACCAGTTTTATTGGATATAAATATCTAATTATTCGTAGCAGGCCCTGGAATGCCAGACATTTTGCAGCTTTTATAACATGTGTAGGAGTCTTTATAAATGACATATACACACACATATACACACACACATATATAGTTATATATTAACAAACCTGATTTGAATTTCATCGGAATTATTTTTTGCTTAGTGGGTAGTTTTTTTTTTTTTTTTACAAATCCAGAAAAGCTAGAATGTTTTCAGTGCTGCTCACACTTTCTTTGTGCAGGGGGCATTTTATGAGCCCTAACATGCCTGACCTAGAAAGCTCCGGGGAAAGAGACCCCCGCACCACTTTGCCGTGACCCACACGTCCTTCCTTCTGCCCCCCATGGCCACTGGGCACTTCGGCAGTGCACACTCACTTGCTCACAGCACTTTACAACCACAGGACCCATGGCTGCAAGTCAATACCTCACACATGACACAAACTGAGGTCCCAAGCAGACAAACAGAAGTATTGACTTTTCGAACGTAAAGCACACATCCCGTGTGTCAGCCTTCCATCCACAAGCTGTGGATGACGACAGAGTGCTGGGCAGAGGGGGCAGGAAGGGGGGAGGGGGAAGAGGAGGGAGGGGAAGTTGTCTTATGGGGAATAATGTGGATCAGCCTGTCATCTGGAGACCCATCTTCATCTAGAATTAATGCACTAAAGTTCTGTTTTTCCTCTAAATGGTTTTAAAGAGACAGTGGATTCTCGGCCCGGACATGGGGGGCTCAGTGTACAGCTGGTCCAGCCTCCGGGAAGGGAATGGGTGGCCGATTCTAGCCAAGCAAAGTGCATTATCATCCCATCCCTGCCCCGGCCCTAAACTGCTGCCGCTGTGTTTTCTCCTAATTACTCTCCATGAAAAGAAGTTTAAAAGTCTCTGGCTTTCAGGGCCTCTGACCCAAAGGCTGTTATACAGAGTGAAGAACTCCAAAGCCCTTGGCTAGGCAGGATGAAGGGCAGGATAAGAGGAGCGGGTGTGCGAGGACTTGAAGATCTCTGAGCAAGATGTTTGGGTGCGGGCTGTGGGTTGGGGCTGGCAGCAGCCCCCTAGAGGAGTGCTAACAGGGGCATGCAGAGAGCACCGCAAAGGTCAGTGTTCCCCAAACAGGAGCCCCCAGGCTGCTGAAGCCGAGGACACAGGGGTGGGGGCTGGGGGAGAGGAGTTTGGAACCAGAGAATCCAGGGGAAACCCTTTGCGGGGTGGGAATCTGGATCCAGGGAAGCTGTCCAGTGAGGTCTGAGGGTTGAAGGACTCTAGTTAGACTGATACCTGGGGAGACTTTAGCCAGGGGGTGGCTGCCCGCAGGAGAAGGAAAACCCGCCACATCTCCAAACGCCCCCGACTCAGACCTACAGATTCACAGGAAGCCAGGGCTGGAGATGAAGGAGGGCCCTGGGCCTCTGCCGAGAAGCTCCTAAGAATGCCCACACATCCTCTGCTCAGAGACCCGCACTCAGGGGGATGGGCTGGGGGCTGGGGGAGCCGAGAACAAACAGCGGCAACAGGAACAGAGTTGAGCCATTTCAATTATTCATATGCCAGATGGATTCTTTTCCTGCCTTTTTTTTTCCCTATAAAAATAAGGAGGGAGGGAGTAGGTCTTATGACAATCTCCAAAATGAGGGGAAGCAGGGGCAGAGGGGAAAAAAAATAGAAATCAGAAGCCCTCCCCCCAGTTCATACCCCCCACCTGGTCCTGGAGATCCTTGATCTTTGGACAAGAGGGCAGGAGGGAGAGAATGCCTTCTGTCGGGCAGGGACTAGAGGTGTCATTCAGTTTCTCTATGAGCAGAGAGCAAGAAGCAAGGAAAATTGTTGAAGAAAGGGAGGGTGAAAGAGAGAGAATCACGGAGCCTGGGGTGGAGGGAGTGGGGGGGGCAGGCAGAAGAGGGTTCCGACCTTCTGTGAAGGATATAAAAAATCCAGCCGCCTCAGGGGACACCCAACTATCTAGCATATTGCTGTTAAAATGTCTGCAAAATTTAATACACTTGGCATGCCATCTAATCAGTCCTTGGAAACTCGGGCCCTCGCTCCCTCCTGTGATCAGACCGCTGCACAACTTCCGCCTCTGGGATTCCCACCCCCAGCCTGTCCCCCCATCTTACAGAAAGCCGATTCCCCCCATCAACACAGCTGCTGTGGCTTTTAGGACACATCTCATCCTGAAGTTCACCCGAGGTCCAGAATCCAGAAGGTTCCCTAAGAAGCAGGTTTCCATTCTTAGCAGGGAGCGCCGAGGGTGGGGTGTGAGCTCCAGGACTTGGGTACCCAGGCTTCTCCTTCTCAGCAGGAGAGACAAAGGGCGCCGGGCAGGCATGTACTGACAAGGTCCGTGGTCCCAAGACAGGCAGGCAGGCAAAGGCTGCTTCTTGCAGGGGAGCCAGTGAGAGCCTGACAGCTCTTTTTAAATAGCCGCCCAACACACAGAGCTGAAACCTCACCAGGATGCAGACACACACCTGTGTACACGTGGACGCATGCCCAGCCATGTGCTCCATCAACCCACCCGTTCCTGGGAAACTTCTGTGAACCCCGCAAGATTCTGAGGCTACTCCAAGTCCCCAGCAGCCAGCTAGAAGTTCCCAGATTAGACCACGGATGGCTGCCTGACCTGCCACCCCAAGTGCAACCATCAGAGTCCTACAAGACCTGCATACTTCAGCAGGTCACCACTCAGTTCACCTTGACCTTGTAGAGCTCATGAATGACACTGTATGGGACTGATCTCCCCAAAGCTGCACACTCCGCCCAAAGAAAGAGAGTGCTTGTCAAGTCCTCTTTGTCCACTAAAAAAAAAATGTCTTCACCTTTGATTGACCTAAAACCTCAGGTAGTCTTCAATAGGCCTGGACCCTAAGAGGTTTGGTACTGTTGTCTTTTAGTTGCTATGTCGTATCTGCCTCTTGGCGACTTCATGGACTATAGCCGGACAGGCTCCTGTCCATGGGATTTCCCAGGCAAGAATACTGGAGTGGGTTGCCGTTTCCTCCTCCAGGGGATCTGTCTGACCCAGGGATCAAACCCACGTCTTCTGCATTGGCAGATGGATTCTTTACTGCTGAGCCACCAGGGAAGCCCCCTGAGAGGCTTAGGGAACCCCAGAAAGCTCACGGCATGCTAAGGCACTGTGAGTGCTTTCTCATAAGATGGGGGGTGGGCTGGACAGGCCAAGACTGGGGAGGACCCGAGCCTCTGTTCACAGGGAAAAAGTCCAGTGGCCAGGGACACAGCACAGGCGCCTCCTATCTAACTTCTCTGCCCCTCACCACACGGGTGGGAAAAGAGGCAAACAGATGGAGAAGATTCAAGGGGGTGCGGTCACACAGGGCCCCATGCTCAGAAGCACACGGGGGTTCAATGTCCTGCCTGCAGTCACCATTATACAATCCTTAATAATTTTATTATTATTATTATTTTGGCTGTGCTGGGTCTTTGTTGCTGTGCGTGGGCTTTCTCTAGTTGCATTGAGTCGGGACTACTCCTCCTTGCGGTGCTTGGGCTTCTCATTGTGGAGGCCTCTCTTGTTGTGGAGCACAAGCTCTAGGTGCATGGGCTTTGGTAGTCACAGCGTGCAGGCTCGGTAATTGCGGCTTGCGGGCTCTAGAGCACAGGCTCAGCAGTTTTGGCACACAGGCTTAGTTGCTCCGTGGCATGTGGGATTTTCCCAGACTAGGGGTCAAACCCATGTCCCCCACATTGGCAGGTGGATTCCTACCCACTGCACCACCAGGGAAGTCCTCTTAATAAATTTAGAATGAGGGGTCCTGTATTTTCATTTTGAACAAGGTTTCCCCCTCCCTAATTATGAAGCTGGTCTTGGGTGTGGGCTTTAGAAGATCAGAGGACCTGGGATTCAAGCCCACGGCTCTATTCCCCATAAGTTGAGTGACATCAGAAAAGCCACTAATTATCTCTGGCTGCAGGGAGCCTCATCTATAAAGTGGGGTGATCACACCACTCTTGGGGTGGCCAGGAGGACCAGGAGGAGTAAAGTGGGGAGAGAGCTTTGGGAACACAATTACAGGCTCCTATTCAAATGCATGGTGTGCTGACCAGCGGGGGAAGTGAGGCCTGTTTGCGTTGGTGGTGGCTTCCCCCACCCAAGAATGACCTACTCCATGTGGTAAGAGGTCTCCTTCCAGAGCAGTGTGGCAGGGAGGCCTTTGGCAGGCCTGACCTGGCTGGCCCCATTCACAGGTGAAGAAACTGGGACAGCTGATCTGCCTGTTGTCACAAAGCTGCCTCGGGCAGAGACACGCAGAGGACATACTGTTCCCACTGTCCAGTGGCCTTGGTCACGGAACACTTGAGATGCGGACAATAAGAAGGAAGAGTAGACAGCAGGATTTGGGAAAGAGGAAGGAAAGACCTTTTTACCCTACATCACACACACACACATGCACGCATGCGCACGCACATATACACATACGGACGGCAAAATTAAAGCTGAGAACTTGGCTAAAAGGAAAAATCCTACCCTTGTTCCATCGAAACTTATTTTAGGGCAGGAGGTAATTGCCAAGGACCCAAATAAAAAGCCAACCACAGGCTGTAAATGGCTCCAAGTCTTTAATTAGACCCCAGGAAAAAATAGTGGCGAAAAGAAAATGAAAGTAGGCGAAGGCTCCCTGAGGAAGGAACAGGCATGTGGTCCCCCGATCCCAAGTCCAGTGGCTTCGCATGAAGGCTACTCTTGCCTATGGCAGGCATCAGAGCTCCTCCTGAGCAGGCAGGCGCTGCCCACTGCGGGGACAGGCACGGAGCCAAGGCAGCAGTGCGCAGCCTGGGCGAGGGCAGCCCTGGTCCTGGGTCCTTCTCCCAGGACTTCCCTACACCACAGCCAGCAGAGGCTGGCCTGGGGTCGGAGCGCCATGGGTCAAGCGGAAGGTGAGCTGTTTCTACCAGCCCAGAAATCGAGGGAGCCCAGAAAGGACAAAGCTTTAGGTCTGGAGTGGCCTCTGACCCACTCAAAGGTCTGCCCATCTGGCCACAAGGCCCATCTCTTTGGCCACTGACCAATATTTCTGCTTAGCATGTCCCCATACCTGGAGCTGTCTCCAACCCCTCTCCTGGGCCCATGTGGAATTGGGTGGCTCTGAGATCCTGCAAAGCAGGTTTTTCCCCTCAGGGACACCCCCTCACTAGGACACACTCAGAAATCCTCTGGGTGACAAGTGTCATGTGATGGAAAACCCCCAGCCACTGTTCCATCTCACCAAGACAAGGAAAGCTCACACAGGGATCTGAAGGCTGGTCCGTGATCCTCTCCCCAGCCCCTGTTCAACCTCTGGCCTTGGGAAAACACAGGCGACCTGGGACAAAGGGTGGAGCTGGGAATAAAAGGATAAGCTGTGCTTGGTAAGGTAGGGGCCTGCAGACGGTAGATGTCCATACTCTCATACCAATGGGACAACCCAGTGGGCCAATCAAATGCCACAGGTGGGGGGAACTTGCCAGGTGCCGAGAAGCACATGCCAGACATGATAGAGGCAGTGGCCTCCAGCGATGTTAAAACAATGATCAGGTCCTAACGACATAAGGCGGGCATTGCCCCCACAGCAGGGGGAAGGGCTCAGGGGTGGAACACGGCCCAGCCCATGCGAAAGATGGAGTGGGAGCTGCTGTACTGGTCCTTTCTCACAGTGTGCCTTCTCATGGTGGCAGGATGGTGAGGTGGACTCACAAACAAAGCCCAGCGCACTACAAGTGGGCACGTCCCAGCAGGGGAGAGGGAAATCATGCCTGACCACAGCTGGCATCAGTGACAGCAGGGCAACCACTCTGAAGACCCCCATCCTGCTCCCCATAGCTGCCCAGAACCAGAGCTGTCCCACTCAACTCCCCTTCCAGAACAGACTCTCCTCTGCTCCTGCTCTTGCTAGGCCGAGAGCAAGAGGACGTGCTCCAGCACCCTCTGGCCCCCTCGCTCGAGTGGACTGGCCTCCCAGCCAGAGTGGCAGGCCGTGCCCTGCTGCCTACACCATATTCTTTACCTGTTTCCTTTCCTGTTTCTGAGATAGCACTTTAGCAACCACAGATGAAGAGCAGGTCTACTAGCCATAAGGGGGCAGATACCCCTCACACAGTGGGCTTCCCTGGTGGTTCAGTAGTCAAAGAATCTGCATGTGATACAGGAGACACAGGGTTGGGAAGATCCCCTGAAGAAGGAAATGGCAACCCAGTCCAGTATTCTTGCATGAGAAATCCCATGGACAGAGGAGCCTGGCAGGCTACAGTTCATGGGGTTTCAAAAGAGTGGGACACGACTGAGAGACTAAACAACAACCCATCATTCAGCATCTGAAGGTCCCAGGCCCTGTCATAGGCACTTGAGACATAGCGTTCTTGCAAAGAAGGTACTACGTGCCCATTTTACAGAGGAGGAGGCTGAGGCTAAGTGTGGCGAAGTGATGGCTGCAAATGTACAGGATGGTGAGCAGGACCACAGCTCAGTTCGGCCTGGTTCCAAAGTCTGTTTCTGTCCATCATACCTTTCTCCCAGCTAGTTCTCCCGTCTGAGCACAACATCTAAGCAGGAGAGGCCTGGCTGACCCCTTCCTGCCTCTTATCTCCTGTACAGGTCGCCAGTTTAATGCCTGCAAAGTGTGATGAAGGTAACAAACATGACCCCATTCCCAGCCACCCACCATGCCCTGCTGTGATGGCCGAGGCCTGCACGGCCAGAGCAAGCTGGAAGGTCTTCCCAGGAGGAGAAGCAGGTGTGAATCCGAGGTAGTCCCCAGATCACCATGGCAATTAGAAGAGGCCTCCCTGCTGGCTCCCCTCATGCTTTCTTTCCTCCATGGGGGTGGGGTGAGGTGGGGTGGGGTGGGGGTGGTCAGGCTTCTATCCATAAGGATGAGAAGTGGAATTCCTCTTGGATGAGGAGGGCCAGGGTTACTGCTCCCCAACTTCCTCCCCAGCTTGGGAATGGGTTGAGAGCAGCAGCCCAGGCCCCTGGCAGAGGCAGCAGGAGTCCTGCTAATTAATTGGCCTTCCATCTTCCTCAAGTGCTCACCAGACACAACCAGATGGTCCCCGAGATGTGCCCTCTCCTGCCACCGTCCCCTTGGAAGCACACGGCATCTTCCCCTCATGCCCCTCTCCCCGCCACCCCCCCTGCATCTTTCCCTTGTAAACCCTGAGAGAGTCCCTCCTTCTCCATCTCTGCCGGGCCTGAGCCCAGACAGCCCCAAAAGGGCAGGGAGGACAATGACAACCCTGGTTTAGGTTTGCAGGTCTGAGTTCTAGGTGGGGCCAAAGTTCAGGCAGGTTGCAGTTTCTCCTCCTGCCTCCAGACAGTTCAGTCAGGGAGCTGGGGTGGGCGTGGTGGGGGTGGGAGGTGGACCCAGGGCTGAGTCTGCCCTTATTCCTTGGAAGATTTAAGAGATGGCCCTACATCCAAGAAACTCCAACTTATAACCCCAAACAGGAGAATGGATACAAGTATATATATGGCTGAGTCCCTTCGCTGTTCACGTGAAACTATCACGACGTTGTTAATTGGCTGTACCCCAATATCTCTGTCCTGGGGAATCCCATGGACAGAGGAGCCTAGAAGACTAGAGTGTATGGGGTCGCAAAGAGTCAGACACAACTGGAGCAACTTAGCACGCAATGCAAAATAAAAGTTAAAAAAAATACTAAAACCCCAAACAAACAAGGCCTGGCTGGTACCCCCTCCTCCCGCAGGAGGGTACCACGTAGAAGCTACAGACGGAGGATGAGATGGTTGGATAGCATCATGGACTCAGTGGACATGAATTTGAGCAAACTCTGGGAGATGGTGAAGGACAGAAAAGCCTGGCATGCTGCAGTCCGTGGGGTTGCAAAGGGTTGGACATGACTGAGCAACTGAACAACTACAACACAAGCAGAAGCAGAAACCTGTTAGGGCCTCTTCAGTACCACAGACATCCCGTTGGCTCTCTGTTGGCACCTCCAGATCCTTGGAAGGGTGTGGCTTGCAAAGGGCACAGCTGTGCCTTCTAGGCGGCCAGCCTGTGCAGGGATACTGGCCCACGCAGTTGTGCTGAATAACAGAGCTGTGTGGTCCCAAAGGTAAGGAGCCACAGCTGAGAAGCCCTAGAAGATCCAAGGCCTAGGAGCTGGGATGGACGGCCCTCTGCAACAGGTCCTGCTCTGGGGGAGACTGTGCGATGACCAGAGCCCAGCATCACTCAGCAGCCCGAGCCCTGGTGCCAACAGCTGTGTGACATGGCCTCTAGCTGGTGACCCTGCTTCACTTTTCTGGACATCAGTTTTCCCACTTAAAAAATGAGCCTGAGCTGGATGATACCTCGGGTGGCCAGGAGCTGGTGCATGTGGCGTGACAGGGCAGAAGGCCTGCTCACAGTTGCGTTCAGGACACGTTCGCTGGGATCATGACTGTTCTCATTTTCATAAGCATCACTCTTTGATTCCAAATATTCTAGGAACCTCCTTTCAGACAGAGTTACAAAGTCATGGGGAAGATCTGAGCTTACAGCCCAGGAAAGCCACATTTCCTGAATTTTTTATGCCCAGAATGAAAACTAAGTGTAATACTGATTTGATCGGAAGCTAGGAGGGGTTTGGTTTTGTTTCCTTGAGCCTGAGTAACCCAGGGCTGGCCCGCCCGGGATCTAAGAGGCACTGACCCCACAGCTACTGGGAGAACATAGACACGTGACGGGCTCCTCCAGGCCCATCTTAGCAGGGGATGGTCTTTGGGGTGAAAAATCTTTACCTGGGGCTGCAAGGGTTAACGTGGGGCTGGGAGAGGCCAAGCAACATGGAGCACTCCCTGTTTATTAATAAGCTATTTATCACCAGCTTTGCTTTTAATGCCATTTGGGCTTAATGTCGTTAATGAAATATAAATACCCACGCTAACGATGTCGGTCAGAGGCAGCACGGGCAGCAGACAGCTCGCGAAACAGGGCCAAACCGCTGGGCACGCTGGGGAAGAGGCTGAGCGCTTGGGAAGCGGAAGAGGTTCCCCTCAGCTCGGCACCCCCAGCCCCCTTCTGCTCCCACCGCAAGACTCCCCAGCTGGCTGTGCCGGGAAAGGCTGGGAGGAGGGCTGTCCAGGGCCGGGGGAGGCTCAGGATGCTGTTAACTCCTGGAGAACAAGGCAGAGTGAGGGCTCCCACCTCGGGGGCAGTGCCCTGGCATCAGGCCCCTTGGCTGCGGGAGGCTGGACTACCACCAGCTGGCAGCAGGCCCCTTTCGCTGCCCTGAGTTCTCTGACCCCAGGGAAGGGAGCCCCGGTGAGAGGGGTCATGAGAGGGAGCATTAGGACTCCATCACGTTTGCCAATAAAGACCACCCCTCCCCACTCCTGGACTGACATTCCAGGTAGCCCAGCCCCCCTGGATGGCACCCCCTCCCTAAGAAGCTAGCCAGGGGCTACTTGGCCACCTCCAGGTAAGCTCAGAGAGATGGGTAGATGGATGGATATTTCTGGTCAGTGCCCAGAGGCCGTGCAACTCAGAGGCGGCCCTGCAGGGCAGGCTGTTGTTCCTGACCTCGGGCCTGACCTGGGCTGGCCTCCTTCCCACACAGGGGCCATCCCTCTGGCCTCTTTCTGGGCTCAGAGCAGACACCCTTAGCAGATGACTGCCTCACCCAGCAAACCCCAGAACTCCAGGTCTCGATCTCAGGTGAGGCCACAGACTCCTCCCAGAGGCAGCCTCATCTGGAAGAAGAGGCCCTGGGACTTGTTCCCCAGCCCAGGGACCCTGGTTCCTTTGGAAGAAACGAGAACTCCACTCGTCAAGGGCCACCTGGGCCCAAAGAGCGGCTGGAGACTCCGGCTGGTGGCTGCCCTTAGCTCCATCCTCCTCACCAAGGCAGTGGAGGTCATCATGCCACAGCTCCACTCTGCTTGCCAAGCTCTCAAGCAGCCCCCCAAGGGCGCTGCCTCTTCCCGAGGGAGCTCCAGGCTGTTTCAGGGAGGGAGCTCTGAAGGCTCTGGCCCCCCATGCTCAGGGTTGCCTGGGGAAACGCAGGACCATCAGCAAGATTTGAATTTCAGATAAACAGCGAATACTGTTTCAGTGTATGTCCCAAATATTGCACAGAACATACACACACTGAAAATTATTTGCTATTTATCTGAAATTCCAATTTCACTGGGCATCCTGTATTTTTTTTTTCATCCTGTATTTTTGCTGGCTAAACTGGGCAAGGCTATCATACGGTTGCAAACAGTCGGACTGAGCATGCATACGTGCCTGCACCTCACCCCTCAGCAGGTGACACCCGGCCAGTGGGGAGGGTCTCTGGTGGAAGAGGGGACTGGAGGAAGGGGGTGTCAAGGGACAGGAGACCCCTGCTGTCTCAGGACAGCCGTCTCCTTTCAAGGAGCTCTGGTCGTAACTGTCCCCCGCCCACCCTTTCCCCTCACTGGTTACTACTGCACTGCCCAACGCCATGGCTCACTTGTAGGGGGTCCCCTCTCCCCGCACCCCCCAAAGTCACCTCCATGTCCCCAAGGAGTACAGGGCTCATTTGCTGGGGCCTGGTGGAGCTCAGTTCAGCGGCTAATCCCCTGGGTGGCTCCTGTCAGATTATTAATTAGCTAAAGCGGATTGGTCCTGGAACGACATGCGCTTGGACTTCAGATAAAGCAGGCCAGGGAAGCCGGGCGGGGGGCGGCTTAAAGTGACAAGACTCCGTTTCTGAACTGCTCCCCAAGGTGGGGCTGGGCTGGCAGGCAGGGCCAGGGCAGGGTGATTGCTGACAGACCCTCCGCCCCACCTCACTCCTCTGTCCACTCAGGAGAGCATCTTGGAGCAGGTGTGTGTGGATGCACCTGTATCCAGGCGCAGACGGCCCATGAGAGGAGAAGCCAGCCAGAGTGGGTCTTGCTTTTAAAGAGCTTGTGCCTAAGCAGATCATGTCACTCAGAACTCTTCAAAAAGCTTCTTATTCCACTCGGGGCAAGAGCCTCAGTTCTCACAACGGCTTCAAGGCCTGCAGGAGCTGGGGGACCCCCGCTCAACTCCCTTGACCACACAGGGCATCTCCCCAACTCCAGCCACACCATGCCTCCCTGCTGTCCTCCAACATTCCAGGGGAGCTCTTGCCTCTGGGAGGCTCGCTCACTCATTTCCTTCTGTCCTTGTTGTTGTTGTTGAGACACTAAGTCATGCCTGACTCTTTTGAGACCCCATGGACTGTAGCCTGCCAGGCTCCTCTGTCCATGGGATTTCCCAGGCAAAAATACTGGAGGGGGTTGCCATTTCCTCCTCCAGGGGATCTTCCTGACCCAGGAACTGAACCCAGGTCTACCCACATTGCAGGCAGATTCTTTACCACTGAGCCACTAGGGAAGCTCCTTTCTGTTCTTACCCAAAAGTCAACTATCCCACTGATGCCTTCCCCAGACGCCACACCTAAAATGACAAACCATCTGCCCACCTCCTCCTGCCACACACACTCCCTATTCTATCCTCCAAACCTGCTTCACTTTTCTCCCAGACACACATCGCCATCCAATATCTCCTCTATTTCTTTACTGCATTTATCATTTGCCTCCCTCCACAAAGATGCAAATGCCACAAGCACAGGAATTCTTGCCTTGTTGGTTCACTGATGCACTTCCAGTCCAGTCTGTAGCGTCATCAAGCGTCAGTAATGCTTGAGGAATGGATGAAAAAGAAACCTGAATGGCCAGAGGTTAAAGGTCAGGATCTGGACTGCCACCGCTGCTAGCTCTGAGTTCTATGTGGCTGTGTCCTGGCCAACCCTGGGGGGCTCCCCAGCCCCCCGTCCCTCCTCCCCCACTCTTTTGGAGCCCGCCCTTCCCGGCTCTGCATCACACTAGGTGCTACTTGTACCACAGTCCTAGCATTTCCTCGTGGATGCATTTCTAGGTTCAGGGTCTCCCAGGGATGTCCTGGGGCACCCATCTCCTTGCCACCCGACCCTCTGCTACCAGAAGGGATTGTTACTCTCTCTGCCCTGGAAACAGAACAGGGTGATGACAGCAAGGAGTAGGGGACACCAGGACTCCCAGCTGCTGCCCGGGCCCAGCTCTGATGCAGCAAACTCTTGGGCCTGGATTGTTTTGACTTGAGTCGGCGAAGCTGAAATATTGAGTCACAGCGGCCCTAAACTTCATTACCAGCTCTCAACACAGATTACTAAGGGAAAAAAGTTGCTTTTAATTGCTTTTTCCGATTAGCATTTCTGGAGAAGAAACTAGTGATTAATTACACCTTCCCTCCCTCAACCACCCGTGCCGCAGAGGTCCCGACACCAGGCTACCATCTGAAGACTCAGGATCGGAAAAGCCTCATGCTTCTGAAGGGCCAAGAAACCAAACCAGACTGGGTGGCGAGCTGAAAGTGGAGACCATCCTGGGGGCTGATTTAACAGAGCAAGCAGCTGATGGTGTGGGGAGGCCTGGGTGGGCCCATCCAAGGGTCCTCTTACGGATGCTCCATGCCTCATCATGGTGTCCACTGGGTTGAAGGACTTCCACAACGACTAGGACCATACCTGGGTGCATTCTAGAATCAGAGAGTCCCAGGAAGCTGGGAGAAGACGAAATTGGGGAGCCTGAAGATCTGCAAGAGAAGATGATGTGATTGCAGCCATTGGGACTCCTCTTGGGTGCAAAACCCACTGTTGCTTCTCCAATGCCAGTGTGTTCTCCCGGTGGAGGCTCCAAGGTGACAGGACAGAGGCAGGGTGGAAGTGTCCTCCTCTCATCCATAAGACATCAACCCCCCAAACCATGGGCCACTCTCTGTCCCTTTTGGAGTGAGCAGATCACTCTGGGTAGGTCCCAGCAGTCAGGCACTGCCGGCCCTGCCTGATCCCTCTCCCTTTGGGTCAGTGCCTGGTGGACCCCAGGGGCTTCCAACCCTGCTAGGAGGGAGAACTTGGGAAGAAGGCACAAGATGGGGGTGTTGGCAACACCGAGCAGAATCCTAGCACAGATTAGAAGCCAGAACACTCAGTAACTCTTCCTAAACCATCTCCCCATCATGTCTCTGCCCAGCTCCACGGTGTTGTGACCTCGGAGTCCACTCATCCAGGCTGCCACCTGGGGATGGGGGGGACAGGTGGAGGACATAGGCCCCCACTCCCCTCAGCCAGCACCTCCCTCTCCCGATCCCGCCCCTCCACACTCCCACCCCAGCTGCAGGCTCTGGATCGGCCAGCTCCACATCAGATCAAAGCCCTGGAGGACGGAGTTAGAACTGTCCAGTCCAGTTATGAGTGAAGGCCATGGATCTAGTGCAGGCCACGGAGGCAGAAAGCAGAAGAGCCTCCCACACATGCACAGACACACACGGCTGCCCACCCAGACGCACCCGCCCTCAGGGCTCAGCCCGGTGTTTTGATGTCGGCAGACACACCCGGGAAGACTGGCTGACACCCCCTTGGAGCCGGAGGCACCAGCTGCACGCCTGGGACATCCCCATCACCCGCTGCAAGGCGGCGTCGCCAGCCCGCCCTTCTGCTCTCTACTGTCACTCCCCCTGGAGGTCAGGCCTCCAGAGCATTCCTGGAGGGCTGAGCCAGCCCATATGGCTGGGAATATGTTGCCAGCACGGGCGGGCGAGTCCTCACTGCACCCCCGCAGTTGGCTGTGACAGTTTCACACTCGCTCCAGCCAGGCCTCTGGCTGCTGTCGGGGCTACACAGCGACCACTTGGGGGGCTTGTAGATGGTTTGGCTATTACAGTATCACTGCTGGGACTGCCTGTTCTGTCCTGGCCCAAGCAGATGATTCCAGGCCCAGGAGAGCGGGGCCTCACGTCAAGGACCCTGGAAAAGCACAATGGTCTAGGTCAAGCCTAAGGACGGATCTACGGCAATTCACACTGTGAATTGTGGAAAGACTTTCCATGTGGAAAGACAGCTAGGATCTCTATCCATGAGCTGGGGCTGGAGACTAAACTGGCCATTTCTGGAAATGAGGGAGTCTTAGACAAACCCATTTCTCAGCTCTCAAAGCTGATTAACTGAGGTTCTTTGTATCCAGGTGCAGAAATAACATTTAAAGCCACAGTGAGAGAACTTATACAAGCTTCTAGGCACAACCTCAGACCCAGCAAAGAATCCATGGAGCAAAGGCACAAAACAGGCTTCCATGCAAAATCTTAAAGCCACAAGGACAATGAGCTGGGAAATCTCTTCTGAAATTGGCCCCGGATATAAGCAAGCCTCAGGCCTTCTCTCCACAGATGACCCAGGGGTGCTAACGCACTCCACCAAGCTTTCTTAGCAACTAGCCCAGTGCCCAGAGTGGTGCTTCTCCCCTTGGCACTGTCAGGGGGGACATGAGAGAGAGGAGATGTAGGGCTACACATCAGGGGCCTGGAATGCCAGAGTCAACCTGGGATCTTGTCTCTTCTGTCCCTGATCAATCCACCAGCAAGGCCAGTTCACTCTCCCTGTAAACACACAAGGCCTCTGCCCTCTTTTCTCCATTTCCCCCTTCTGTCTCAGTCACTTGCAACTGATGTCAAACGGAGGAAAGGAATAAGAACAACAATAAAATCTGTCTGTGGGATGTTCCCAGGGGAAAGAGAAAGGTTCCACTTGGTTCCTAAAATCACCAAAAGCCCCCTCCCAGAATGTAACCTGGTTGGCTGAATCAGCTTCTCACTCCAGTGGCTGCAGCAGCCTCGCCTCCTGGTTTCTGCCCTTGCCCCCTCAATCCATGCTCACCATGGCAGCCTCAGCCTTCTTTTTAAAACAAGATCATATCACTTCACCTCCCTGCTTTAAACCCTCTAGCAACTCCCCCCTCACTCAAACAATAAAGCCCCAACTTCCCCTGGCACAACACAAGCCTACAAACCCTGGCCTAGCCCTGTCCACTCCCAGCACTGGGGCCTCTTTGTGTCCACCAAGCACCTTGAGCTCTCAGCCTCAGTTCCTGTAGACTATTTCTCTCCTGCTGAAAATATTCCACCCCTCTTAGGATGGGTTTCCACTTTCAATTCCTCCATCTCAGCTAACTGTCATCTCCTCAAAGGAGGCCCCTGTACTGCCCAGTCACTTCCTACCACCTCATCCTATTTCCATTCTGCACTGAAGATTTCCTTGTCATTCTTTTGGTGTAGGTTTATCTGTTGTCTGCTTACCCAACCAGAACTCCATGAGAGCTGGACTGTCTTGTCACTTTATCCCTAATGATCAGAAGACACCAGGCCCTCCGTAAGTGTTGAATAAACATAACCAGATCTTCTGTGGCACAGCCAGAAGTGGGGAGAATCTGAGTCAGACAGGACCAGGTCTGCAGACAGACCTGAGCACAGACTTTCCCCAAGCCCACACTCTTGTGTGGTGAGGCAGGACACCTCTGAGACCTCGGGTCACTCAAACTACAGAGGACCCCAGGCTGTGGCCAAAGGGCCGGGTGAGTAAGGAGGGGCTCGGCCATGACATTCCCGCTAGGAGCCCTCTGAGTTCCCAAACTTCATTACCAGGGCCAAGACGGCCGATGCCAGGATATAGGAGTCCTCAAGGACTCCCAGAGCCCATACCCTATGCCTGGTACAAATCCCAGCTGGCGTGGCCCCTGGGAGTCAACAGTGAGTGGAAACTTCAGAAAGGGAAAAAATAATGGGCATGTTTTGCCAAAGGAAAGAAGAAAACAAAAAGCCTGCCACTGAGGACAGAACCACCAAACACTGCCCCCTGGAAAAGGGGCTCCACAGACACTCTGGCAACTTGTTCACATTCAGGGCACAGGCAGCTGGGGAGACCATCCAGAGGCTGGAGGGTGCCTGGGCTTGTCATCCCAAGACCCATGATCATCAAGGAAGCAGACTTGGACAAGAAAAGCCCAGGAAAGGAGCAGAGACATACAGGAGTTGGTGCTGACCCAACTGGATGACTGCACAGCCACCAGTCTATGCAGACCCATTGCCATCAGGGAAAAACAGCTGCACATCCTCAATGTGGATGGACCAGTTCCTAGACATTGGGAAGACAAGTCTCAGCCACACAGTTACTCCACCACAGCAACCAAAGGCCATGCTTACAGCTGATCTGCAAATCTCTAGCCCTTATCCATGGCTTCTGCTGGTTCCCAAGGTGGCATGCCCCAAAATGACCAGGCCTGCAGCTCTGGGGACCACTCAAACCTCAAGGAGCACCAAGGCACCCATCTCTGCAAGTACCTCCTCCCTGCAAGTTCAAAGTCTAGAGTTGCAGCACTTGACCACTAGAAGGAGGGGCGGGACACGCCCGCCCTTGGCGCCTGTGGTGCCTGCCATGCCTGACCCTACAACCAGAGCACAGGTGGGTGAGTCCGGGCTGCCGCTTCCAGTCTGGCACACACAGGAGAAGCAGCCCCCAGGCCTGCCTTCCCAGCCGCGCTCCAGGGCCTCAGACTCAGCCCCCCACCCTAAGATGCTGTCCATCAACTTTATCAACCCAAGCCCTCTGGGCTGGTCCCTTTGGATCGTAAGACAATACTGGCTAATGATCAGCATGTAGTAAGTTACCTGCTTTGTATCAACCCTCCCCCCATGGGCATCCCAGGTGGTGTAGTGGTAAAGAATCCGCCCGCCAATACAGAAGACGCAAGAGACACGGGTTCGATTCCTGGGTCAGGAAGAGCCCCTGGAGTAGGAAATGGCAACCCATTTCAGTATTCTTGCCTGGAAAATTCTATGGACAGAAGAGCCTGGCAGTCCATGGGGTTGCAAAGAGTCGGACGTGACTGAGCACACACACATAAATCTGCCTTATGATCTGCCACATTTGACACCTGCAGGCAAATATCTGACAGTACCAGCCCCATAGGCTACCCATCCCAGGTGTAAGTACCTGTCTTAAGCATGGGGCTAACTTCCGAGCCGGGGTCAAAAGATACCTGTGTCCTCTTCTCTAAGGTGGGTCCTGCCTGGGCTGGAGGGCCACCAAGAGAGCCCCAACAAGTCACACCTGAGCTCAGAGCAGAGCCAGAGCTGCTGGATACATAGATGGGTTGTACCGTTCCCAGAGATGATGTTCAGAAATGACCCGTCAGGTGGCTCCAGGAGCCATGTTTGCTGCAGGCCTCACCTGGAGCACCTACACGCTGCCAGCACCACCCAGTGTCATACAGTGGTGATGCTGGGAGGATTCTTCAAGGTGAGTGAGCCCCACCTCTTTATTTCACTCGTGGGGAAACAGAGGTCCAGAGGGTAAAAAGCAGTGAGATGAAGCAGAGCCAGGGCCAAAATGCAGATTCCTAGGCCCTGGCTCTTTTCTCAAACCTGCATATTCTCAGTTTTGCTTAGGGGAGTTAAGCTACCACTGCTGAGAAAGGCCAATGCAGTCTCTCCCCTAAGAAGGAAACCCTGGCTGGCCAACAACAGTCCCACCCACATTTCTCAGTGACATCTTGGGAATCTTGGGAGTGGTTACCTTTGCATCCCAAGAACCTGGGGTCCGAAGTCCATTCCCACACACACCAAGGGAGCAGCAGGACTCCCTTCTATAGGAAGGGCCGAGGCAGCAGGCAAGGCAGGTAAGATGGATGGTCTTCGCCTTCACTCAGCGAGGTCTGTTTGCCTACCAAAAGGAGAAAGGAAAACAGATTTATTTGGCTATTGTTGAGACCTACAGAGCTACTCAGAGAGAAAGACAATAGAGGGTAAGGTTCAGACACCTTGCCCGGCAACTGGCCAACAAGGTAAGAGATTCTCAGGCCTTACCTAGCAATCGGCAGCTGGCATCACCGTGGTGCATGCCATGCCTGACCCTATAACCAATGTACCCTTTGCACGATTATTAGCCAGCTGCTACAAGGTTGTCCCACCTAATGAAAGAATCAAATGGGTAGAAACGAATATAAGCCAATCAGGTGCCACCCCAGGTAACAACAGAGTGACCACACCCTAGACTCGGCACCGGGGGTGAAAGGTCAGGCTGACAATGAATCAAGCTGATACTGGAAACCAGATCAGACCCACACAACCAAACCAACCCTTGGCCTCTCCAGCCTCCTGTGGCCTCCAGACTTCCCCTTGACCAGCTCCCACCTGCTCCCCTGACCCCCACAGTGGCCTTATGGGAGTCTCTAAAAATGGAATAAGCAGGTGTCTCTACAGCTACTACGATGGTGAGTTTGGCTTCTTCTCTTTCTTTCCCCCTCCCCATGCTGGCTCTGTGCCCTTACATCTCATAAAAAAAAAAGAAAAGAGGGTACACACACATGCCCCCCAAAAGGCGGGCATATCATTTGTGATATAGGTGTTGGGCCAGAAAAAAGTGGCCAAAGAAACTTGGGAGGTTTGCCCTGCTACCGGCAACCTTTGTGTCAATTTAAGCAAATATTGTGGTGTTTCCATGGTGATTCCTGTTTTGAATATCCACTACACTCACTTTTTAAAGGGCTTTTCCTGTTTGCGTTTCAACTCCAAACCTGTAAATATTTTCAGCCTTTTTAGAAAAATTAGCCCACGTGCGTGCAAACACAGACACACCACCACCGACACACAGCCACCCGGGCCTGGAGTTCCAGCCTCACAGATGTGAGAGTGGGGTGCAGGAACCCCGAGGGGGCTGTCTCTCTGCTCTCACACCCACCTGGCACACACAGGGCTGGCATCAGGGAGGGTGGAGCCTAAAAGGCCAGTCCTTCCCTTCCCCCTCTGCCGGGTCACTGCAGCACCCGCGGCGCCTGGCCTGTGTATTCCTAAAGCCTGTGAGTGGGCTCAGCCCTGACTCCACAGCGTGGCATGGTGTGGGCAGCTGCTTAGCAGGTTCTCCCACTTGGCCCAGCCCCTGGATCCCCTGGGGCCTCCCTGGAGTGCATGAACCCCTCCTCTCCTGCCTCCCAAGGTTGGGCCATGAGTGGAAGGGGGTAGTCGGTACTCTGAAGGCCAGAGTTTCCAGCACCAGTTCCACCCCACCTCTGCTCTGGGCAATGCCACCGAGCCCAGCTCCCCGGAGAAGCTTCGGGATGGCCCTGCAACAGTGGTCCTGGGCTTGGAGCAGCCCAGCTCCCACCCCACCCTTCGGCAGGGTTAACAGCGGGTTTCCTGGTTTCCATGGATTCCCGCCAGGCCCCTAATGTGAGTTTCGTGTGATTTGGGGGAAGTGAATTTCCTTTGTTTTCCAGTTTGGGAATATTTTTTTCTTTAAAAAAGAGGAAAAAACACTTTAATGGGAACTTCAGGGCCACTGAGAGACTCACTCCTCTGGGCTCTGACACGCCTCTCACTGTTGGTTCAGAACCCCCCAAAGCCTGAGGCAGCTCACCCACTGACCAAGCATCTCTGAGCTGGATGGTGGGGTGCCAGCCATCACCTACCGCTCCCCACCCCCAGATCACGCCTCTTCTGGGGGCGCTGTACTCAGATATCCCATCAGAAGGACTGCTGCCCCACCTGAAAGCCAGCTGCTTACACAGCTGGAGGATACTTCCCTGCTTCCAGGCACACACGTTTCCCCAGAGAAAAGGTCAAGAGACACGAAGGGTAGGGTTCCTCCCTGGCTCCTGGCAAAGAGCTAGAAAAACCTGAGTCTGACCACACACAAAAGGTGAACATGAATAAAACCAGGGTCTTACGTCCTAGTTCAGAAGGGGTTTTCCAGTTACAGGGGAAGGGGGTCTTCCAGACCCTGGTGGGGACTTTGGCCTCCTCCAGCTGAGGGAGGGGCCGGTCCTGGGCAGAGGGACCTTCTCAGCTTTGGCAGTAAGAACAACTGAATAAAGGGTGTAGCCAGGCCTTCTCCTCCTCCTCCCCATTCCTGCATCCTCCAGCCCTGCCAGGGTGCGGCCATGCCCCAGGACCGTCCCCAACCAACTGGCCTGACCCATTTACCAAACCAGGGCACAGGCCCCAGGGCCTGCCATGGTCAGGGCCCTCCCACAGCACAGGCCCGAGGGCCATGGCAGCAGCAGGAATCTTGGTCAGTAGGTTCAGAGCCCAAAGGACCAAGCTCTCTGGCCAGCAAGTGAAGGGGTGAGAAGTCAAGTGCAGGCACAGAAATAACACTGGGCTGAGACTCAGAAGACAGGGGTCTGAGTCCCAGTTCTGCCGCTTAACTCACTGTGGGCCCTTGGACAAGCGATGTACTCTCCCCAGGGCCCGAAACCTTACGGGTCCAACAATGGTAACGCCTTCTTCCCGCCTACCTAGCAGACGCGGAGGACCAACAAGAGACGTGAAAGGCGTTCAGAGTGTTCTAGAAGTGCTCTTGACTCCCAGCACCCTCTTCCTGCAAGTTTCTTCAAGGTAACTTTTCAGAATCTACCTCAAGCAGGCCCATATGCCCCTCCACTCCCTTCCTCGTGAAACCGTCCCTGTGGCATTTAAACTGGACTAAAGTCATTTGTGCACAAGTCTGTCTCCACCATTGATTTTTAATTCAAGGGCAGAGACCAGGTCTTAATTATCATTGCGTCCCCAGCATTTAGCACAACAGCTGGCCCACTGTGGGCAGCACAAGTGTTTGTGAGATTGAACTAGTCCCTGATTTCATGTCAGAATCAGATGGGCCTGGCGCAGCTTCATCCCCCTCCACCGACAGGAAATTTTATCACCTACTTTCATGCTTGCTTCTGTTTCGTTCCTCTAAGCCCCAACCTGTGTCCTGGTCTCTCCCAGCTCCTCCATCAACACCATGAATTCATAACTTTCAGGTTCAACGAGACAGCTTGGTTACATGACCCTCCTCCAGCTGATTCTGGTGAGAGGTGATTGAGCACCTACTATGTGCAGGGAACATGGTGGGAGTGGAGGGCATACCCTCTGCCAAGAGGCCTATGTGAGAAGAAATGATATTAATTTTCCAGACGCCTTCTATTCACCAAGCAGCGTGCCGAGTGCTTGTGTATGTATGACCTCATTGAATCTTTACAACATGAAGTAGGAAGGATTATGATCCCCATGGGTAGACTGGAGAAGGCAGGTACAGAGATACATACCAAGTGACTTTCCAAAGATCATATAGCTCACAAGTGCTGGAGCAAGGCCTGGAGTCAGGCTGACAGGCTCCAAGGCCCAACTCACTTAAAAGTTCCCCTCGTCCCTACCCATGACTTCAGTCCCCACCCACACCTAATGTTTTTTCCCCTCCTGAATCTCAGTTCTCCTGCCCTCCAAACAGGTCTCCATCAAATCCTCAGAGTCACCCGAAAGCATTCAGAGATCACAGCCCAGAGGGAAGGCAAAGTCCAGGCTTAGATTGGAAGGAGGTGAGGCCTATGGTGATGCACCTGGTGAGCAGGAGGAACCCCCGGATCCACCTGGTCAACAGGTGGATTGACCTCCTGGAGGGTATGATCTCCTGGAGAAGAAAGGGGTTGAGCCATCTGACGCTGTCACTTGATGGGATAAGGACTAGGCAGCCACCCAGGAAAGGGCCACTCTGAGTCAGGGGGCCACTCTGAGTCAGGAGTCCCTCTGGGCATGGGACAACCTCTAAGTCTTCTCTCCAGACCCAGAGTAAGCCAAGAGGCTTTATCCCGGGGTGGGTGGGTGGGTACACAGAGATTTCGGCCTCCTCCCCCACATCAATACCTCCTGATGCAATGAACACCTGCTTCAGAGATGCAGGGCTGAAAAGCAGGGCCACAAGACCCCCTGACCCTCACCGGGTGGATGTGCAGTTGAGGCAGGGGTCGCCTAGCATCTCCCCAGTGGTGAGAAGTCACGGGAGGTGTGGCAGGGAAAGATCCAAATCCAAGAGGATAAAGAGGTGGAAGATCAGGCCAGGTGGGGAGAGGACAGAGCCCTAATGAGCAGATTTCATAAACCACCTGGAGTGAAAACAAAAACACAGACGTGCACATTGCCCAACTTCAGGGCTGTATGGAAAAGGGGAAAAAAAAACAATAAAAAAATCCACATCTTAATACAAAAATCCTACACGATGTGTTGTGGCACGAAAATGTTTTTCACTGCATTTTTCATCTGTGACCTCACACAGCCTACGACGGGTACGCCCAGCGCAGGAGGTATCTGATGGTACACAAACAGGGCAAACACACATACAGTGAACCCAAACAAGGGCAGCAAAGACTCAGATTGGTCCGAGCCGGCATCTCATGGTTTCAGGTGGCCTCTGGAGATGGCTACACTGGCTCGAAGCATGGGCCCGCTTTAGATTCCTGAGGGAGGAATAAATGGGGCAAGAACAAGCTCCAGTGGAAAGAGACATGTGGAGTTCTGAGCACTCCGAACCAGCGGAACTGCGGGCCAGCTGTCTGTGTGGCTTTCTCCACTGACGGTGCTGTCCCGCCACCGACAGAGGCCGGAGAGGGAACGCACACCCCAAAGGCCCCTCCTGTGTGTCACTTACCCCACAGTTACTATCTGTCTCCTGTTTGCTCCACCCCTCCCCCCTTTTAATTGTTGGATGAGTTTACAGAGCTGTGTGCCAAAAACAATCAACTCTAGGGAACAGAGTTATACAAAAAAGGGCGTGTCGCCAGAGGGAGACGGATATCCATGGAAACCGCCACCTTTTCTCAGTAGCCTAGGTAAAGCCGGTGAGTGGGGGGGGGGGGGTAGGGGGGGCTCCACCCAGAACAGGGTCCCAGAAAATGCTGGGATCGATGATGACCTGAGGAAGGCACGTCTCCTGGGGAGGGTCAGGAAGTGGGGTCAGCCAGAGACCACCACCAGGGCAGGGCTGTTGGAACTCAAGTGCACACACACATGCTTGTGTGCACACACACACCACCTCACCAGATCACTGGGACAGGAGGCCATAGTAATTTCGTGTACAAGCTTTGGAGCCAGACTGCCAGGTTTGCGCTGCCATTTACAAGCTGTGTGACCCTGGGCAAACAAACTCCTTTGACTTCTCTGTGCCTCAGTCTCTCCATCAATAAAATGAAGATAATAATGCCCTTCCTGCATATGGTTATGAGGATTAAACACTGTATTACGTGTAACATGCTAAGAAAAGTAGCTGGCACACAGTAGGTGCTAAAAGTACTTGAGAAATTAAATCAATCAAAAGGGCTAAATGAAAAGAAAGGAGGAATGGTTTCTAGCTTCTGCCCTAGTTGAGGAGGAAAAGAATGAGAGTTCACGTTTATTAAGGACTATGTGCTGAGGACCTTAATACATTAATACAAATAACCATCACAAGAAGCCAGTGAAGCAGGTTATTATCCTAACTGGATAGCTGAGGAACGAAGACTCAGAGAAGGATGTGACCCACCCAAGGTCACATACCAGGAAGAGATTTGACCCCAGGCCTGTCTGGCACCTACACAACACGCTGCTTGAAGGAGAAGGAGAGGGGAGCGGGTGGGGAGGAAGCAAGAGAGGGATGGTGAGCTTCCAGGAGGTTCTCTTTCCAGACGGGACTTAGAGGCACAGCAGTGCAATCCAGATGTGTTTTTTTCCAAGCTTACAAAGGAAAACGGAAATCCACCAAACCAGTGACCACCGATGGGAGGAATAAGTAGAGGAAAGCTGAGATGGTCAACAGGCTCAGGTATCCACATTCCTCAGGAGGTCCTGTTCCAATCCTGATCCCAGGAGACAAAAGATGCTCTCCAGAATCAAGAGGTCCCTGGAAGGGAGGCAGCAGAGTTAGTGGGTCCACCTCCCATCCATGAGGGCTCAATGCCTGGGAAAGATCCTGGGAAGAACCCAAGTGTCTGCCTTCTAAGAACCCAGGTGGATTCCTGGAGGGGACAGGGCACAGAAAAGGAGAACATAGGCCTCCCGTGTTGCCAGGTCAGGCCCAGGGACGCGCAGGAGGCCTGGGAGGCTGAGAGCTGGAGTCAGAGGCTGCCCACCCTGAACGGTCTGGTTCTTACCCTGCTCGGAGACGGAGGCCACACAGGCTTGGTGGCTCAGCCCTTTCTGCCATCGACCACCCAAACTCATTCAGATATTTCCTTTCTCACTTGCTTTTTAAAAAAAATTTAATGTTCTCTATAATTCATCCGTCCCAGAAGATAATCGATAGAGCCCGTAATGAAAATCTGAGGCATATTTTATGATCCGCTGAGAGCAGAAAGGGCCACATCAGCAGGTCCAGTTTCGGTGCTCCCTATCTGTCTTACCCACTGCCCCGGGGATTACTTACCCAGTCAGCCCTGCCCACAGCCCCCCACCCAGGAAGGCGTGGACTGCCCAGCTGGTAAAGAGACTCAGGCCACCACCCTGGCATCGCCCTGATGCTCACTCCACCAACCCCAGTCACAGGATGGTCACCCACCATTGCTAGTGTCTTTCTGAGTCTTTCTGAAGCTGTCACCCCCACCCCCCGCCAGGACCCTGGCACGACCACCCCCCCCCCCCCGGAATCTTACAACCCTCTTCAGTCAGGGCCCTTCCAGAAGCCAGAAGACCCTCACTAGGACCTGGAGGCCTGGGCAGGCCTCAAGGAGCCAGGCCAGCTCCCAGCGTGGCTTTTGTTCCCCACCAAGAAAGGCCATCCACTCTTTGGGGGCTCCCGGGGTGGGGGCGGTTCCTGAGGAACACCTAGGACCCTCTGGTCAGTGGAGGGAAATAATGATTGCTCATTATTACCACCTCCAGCACATTTCTCCTCTTCTTGGTCTCTGCCCTGTGAGGTGAAGGGTGTGGATGAGTCAGTCTGAGGGGACTCACGGTGGGCTGAGGGGGGCATCCCCTTCTGCTCCGACAGGACTCAGTGAAAGAAAAGCAGAGTCCCACCCCTTGCCCTGGCACCACTAGTGGGAGCCAAACAACAGGTGAGGCCAGGCTCCTCCCAGAACTCTTTGCCGCTTGGCACCAATCAGAGAGCGCCACTTCACCAGTTCTGGGATGGGTGACCCAGGGGGCCCAATCAGAGCCCAGAGAATGCTCCAACATCGCAGGAGCAAGGACTGAAACCAGTAAGAAGTGTGATCCAGCCATAGTATGGACCACTACAGTCATCAACAGACATTTACAGAAAGCAGGACATTGTTAAGAGACAAAATTCATATGATTCTACCATTTAGAAGGCTGTCCAGTAGAAATCTCAGTACTGTTCAGTATGGCAGCCACTGGCCAGGTGCAGCTACTGAACACTGGAAACATGGCAAGTATGACTGTGGAGCTAAATTTTTAATTTTATTAAATTTTAGTTTAAGTGACCACACATGCCTAAAGGCTACTGTATTGGACAGCACAGGTTTAAAGGAAGAATTTCTTAAATGTAAAAAAAAATTCTTAATAAAAGATTTAAAACCTGTTATCTCAAGGCAGTAGAATAATCATTATTAACTATAACAATAGAAAGTATTAATGTTTACGCCATGTGTCAGGCTCAGTGGTCAATAGTTCAAGCAGATCATCACACTGAATTGTCACTGTCCTCCAAGATACATATGAGCATTATCCCCACTTTATAGATGAGGAAATTGAAGTTCAGCAATAAGAAGTAACTTACCCAAAGTAACAGCGCTGGGTGGCAAAGATGGGTCTCAAACCCAGGTCTCTCTGTTGACCTGATCTGTACTTTTAACTACACTATGTATTTTTAAACTATTCTCTTCACAGGTTTTTTTTTGTTTGTTTGTTTGTTTGTATTTTCCAATGAGCCATGAACATGACTTGTAATCAGGAAGAACATGTCTTTTTTAAAAAGACCAAAAAGAGGCAAATTATTTTTCCCCGGGAGGGAAGTTTGTGGAGAGATTACTGGGGCCCCTGGCCAACTGGGCCTCCAGTTTTTGAATGGAGAAAAGAGAAGGCAGTGTGGTTGCAGGTCCCCTCTGTCCCTGCTGCTCCTACTGCCCAGATGCCTGGCGCTTAGGAGGCCTCAGGACGGACGATGCTGGGCTGAGGATCCTCCAGCAGCCAGGCTGCCAGTAGGATCCAGTTTCCTCCCAGCCCCACCCTGGAGTCAGTTCCTAACAGGTTTCTCAGCAGTTTTGCAATCATCACCCCGGTCTGCATCTTAAAGAAGGCAGCAGGCCATGGGGCTGTCCGCAAAAGGCAACACTCACCATTCTTATCACGGACCACCCTGTCCCACCATCTTCTAATTGTTATTGCTGTTGTTTAGTCGCTCAGTTGTGTCTGATTCTTTTGCAACCCCATGGACTTAGCCCGGCAGGCTCCTCTGTCCATGGGATTTCCTAGGCAAGAATACTGAAGGGGGTTGCCATTTCCTTCTCCAGGGGATCTTTCTGACCCAGGGATTGAACCGGCGTCTCCTGCATTGGCAGGCGGATTCTTTACCACTGAGCCACCAGGGAAGCCCCACGTTACTACCTTCTAGAAGAGCCAAGAGCTCTGGGCCAGCAGCCCAAGCCTGGGATATGCTATCTGCCCTCTGTGGGCATGGAGAGTGTTGTTCTCCCAGCGGTGGACTGTCATTGGCTCCGTTCACCCACTCTTGGGACTGCAATTAGGTTCAGAACAGGGGGATGAAGAAATTCCCTTTGAAAAATCTATGATGAAGGAAAAAGGCCCAGCAAGTACTGAACCCGGCTAGAAATAGAATCAGGAAGGATTGGATTTTGAGTTGTTTTTGCTTTTTTTCCATAGCACCAACCTGAAGGGTGGAGACAGGGAGCAATTATCCCCACTTGATCTGGTTTCCATTTCAACGTGTTTTTTTTTCACCCACTGAGATGCACAGATTGTTCAGGTTTCAGGGTAGGTAGGATAAATGTCCTTACTTAGAAGTTTTTTATTATTATTATTATTATTATGGATTTTGGGTTCCGTGCTGTCTGCAGTTCTCTGTCATTTCCAATCTCCCTTATGTTCCCCTTGGATTTATATATTTATTTTTGGGGGTTGGTTTCAGGTGCTTCTAGTTTATCAAACAATCAGCCCTGTGAGGTACTCTGGGTGTTTCCAGAAATTACATCACAAAAAATCATGCAATTAAAGTGTAAGAGGAAAAAAAAACATAGCTGTTGCTTAATTTTGTATTTTAATTAGCAACTTATTGTAAATGTAGACTCTTAAAATGGAGGCGCCTAAGCAAAGCCAGTCAACAAGTTTTTCTAATGAATCAGTTTCACCTCTTCCCTCCTCCTCCTCATGGCAATGTCATCTTCCAGATTTTCTTTGCCCTCTTTTTTTTTTCTATTCCACTTTTTACTTCTTGCCCAACACATATTAGAAAAAGGATGTGTGTTAGTCACTCAGTCGTGTCCGACTCTTTGTGACCCCATGGACGGTCGGCCGCCAGGCTACTCTATCCAAGGAATTCTCCAGGCAAGAATACTGGAGTGGATTGTCATTCCCTTCTTCAGGGGATCTTTCTGACTCAGGGATTGACTCCGGGTCTCTTGCACTATAGGCAGATTCTCTACCATCTGATCCACCAGGGAAGCCCCTGAAATAAAAAAAATCAGGAACCCTGGCACCGAGGACTCTTACAGGAGCCCTTCCCTATATATATGACCATGGAAGAAACCTTGATGGTGAGGGTTCTGGCTGAAGACCCAGTGCACAGTTGCCACTGTGCCCATTGCTCTGTCCCCAGCCCTGTTTCACTGAGGCCAAACCCCTCTGTGCTCAGTCCCAGAGATATCCCTCTGCTCCTGGAGAGAGAAGAAAGCCCAGTGCAGCACAGAGTGCCAAGGCAACAGGAAGAGGGTGGAGTCTCAGGCCACCTGCAGCCTGAACAGATACAAGGTGAAGAGATGGGAAGCTCCGAATGTTGTGAAACCCAAGAGACCTCTGGTTGCCTGGAGGAAGTTAGAGAGAGGGCACAGGAGGGAAGGGGAAGAGGGAACACAGAGCCAGAGAATAGAAGTTGAAACCAGCAAGGTCTGTCCAGGTCGTGTGGCCACACAGAGAAAGCACACATCTGTGAGTCCCAGGCACCTCCTGAGGGTAGATCCAGACTGCCATCGCGGGTGTAGAGTCCTGGTCTTCCCTTGGTAGAAAGCTCACAGCTCTGAACTTCCCTGGTGGTCCAGTGGTTAAGACACCACACTTCCAAGGCAGAGGGTGTAGATTTAACCCCCAGTCTAGGAACTAAGAGAGTTCACAGGGGGTAGGGGACAGGAGTGTCAACTAATCTGCCCCTTTTAGCCTAGTTTCTGGGACAGAAGGCTGAGGATGGGGAAAGAGCCCCCTAGTTCTCTGTTCAATCCTGCCATCCCAGGAAGGATAGACAAGACTCAGATGTCCCAGCCAAGGGAAGACCCCTGGAAGCTGCTTATGGCCTCCGTGTCCATGTTCACAGGGACTCATCTAAGCCCTCCTGTCATCCCAGAGGCTAGGCCAGCTTAATAAGCATAGGTGTCCACCTGAACACCAGACAGATGCATGCTTCCTACTCAGTGCTCCAAAAACAGTGCAGAGACACCGTGGAGAAACGCTCTTCTGGGGCAATCCAGGGTATTCAGTGTCATGGGCAAAACTTCACCCTGGCCATTTTTATTCTGAACAGGAAGAACTGCAATGCTGGGCTTAGGAAAGGTTGTCATTTACCTGCCCCTGCCTCATGACCACACTGGTGGGGGAGGTGGGCACTCAAGAAGGCTCTGGAACACCTGGAGGCAGAATCCTGGCCCCTGCTCCCTGAGATTCCTGAAGAAAGGAAGGAAGAGAGGAAGGAAGAACCTCCTTCCTCCAGGGAGGAAGGGGCTGGACCTCCATGTCATCACGCACCGGTGGGAACCCAGACCCAACCTCACGACAGATCCTGCTCAGTTCAGCTTCAATCGGAAAGGAAGGCACTCATCAAACAGGGGCCAGGCAGGGATGTGGGCACCGAGATTAGGAATTTGGAAAACCATCTGAGGAACCCGGCCCTGGGAAGACAGCAACAGGATTTAATACCTTATCCCGGCTGTCTGGTAAACACCCTGAACCAGCCCCACACTCCGTTAGGCAGCCTCGGATCCTCAGGTGTGCTGGCGACGGGCAGGTAGAGGCAGACGTGGGCAGAGACAGGAAAGGGGGGGAAGTATAGGCCTGGGGGGAGGGGGGAGGGAGGAGCTGGCCTGGAAGGATAGGATGGGTGGCAGCCAAGCCAGACAGTCAATGAAACAGCTGACAGGTGCAAGGAAGGGGGGCAGGGAGAACAGAAAGGTGAGCTGGGGGTTCAGAATACTTGGGGATATCACCGTCACACCCCAGGGGAGCTGAGTGGGATGAGAGGAAGAGTCAGAGGCTTGAGGGCCAAAGACCTAAGAGTCCTGGCTGCCATTTCTCCCAGTTAAAGGAGAAATCCAGGCCTCGCACTCCTCCAAACCAACCAGGACCAAGAAGCTGGTGGGGCTAGCTTCCAGAGCTTACTGGCCACCTATGAGCGCAATCTGCTGGTATCCTTTAGGGTCACCTCTCAGAAACACACATACACAGATTGGCTTGGATTGTTGAGCTGCTCAGTTGTGTCTGACTCTTTTTCAACCCCATGGACTTGTAGCCCACCAGGCTCCTCTGTCCGTGGAATTTTCCAGGCAAGAATACCGGAGTGGATTGTTATTTCCTTCTCCAAGGGATCGTTCCGACCCAAAGATTGAACCCACATCTCCTGCATTAGCAGAAGGATTCTTTACTACTGAGCCACCGGGGAAGCCCACATACGCGTATCAGTTCAGTTCAGTTCAGTTCAGTCGCTCAGTCGTGTCCGACTCTTTGCGACCCCATGAATTGCAGCATGCCAGGCCTCCCTGTCCATCACCAACTCCCGGAGTTCACCCATATACCCCGTGCCAAAAAGATTGTCAAATCAATCACAATGGAGCTTTCTTCTACTCTAGGCTAGAGCTGACAGAAGAAGCTGGGAGGGTAGGGGGCAGCCCTGAGTGACTCAGAGGGGACTCGGCCCTCCAGAGATGGCTCAGGGTGAGTGAAGAGTAGACTAGAAGAAAAGAGGGGCCCAGGCTGGTCCTTGGGGTGTTCCTGGGCGAACCACCTTTGCTACGATCAAAGCACAGAGGTCAGGCCTGCCACCTCCACCACCAGGCCCAAGCAGGCCACATGACTAATTCTCTTTTCCCATTTCCGTCTGCTCCTAGATGTAATTACAGTTTTGGATTGCAATCCACCCAAAGTGTAACCCTGATGCACTCTCCCTGCTCTCAGAGAATCGGAAACCATTTCCAAAGCTAAAAGGCGCACCCCTTTTAAATGTTTTCATCAGCTGGCTTCTTCCAGCCACACTCTCAAAGCTGCCCTGGCTACCTCCGTCAGCACTGGTCCTCTCTCTCTGCCCCCTCAGAACCACAGGATCTCCTGTGTTCCCAGCAAGGGGAAGAAAGAGGTTTCCTGGACTGCTGTGGGTCTGGGCTTGGGGTCCCCTGCCTTCTGCACATCGTCTAAGCCTCAGGATCCCAAGAAATTCCATCAAGGCCACTTGATCCAAAAGCCCCAGATGGAAAACCTTCCTCCTCCAACCATAACCACATGGAACCCAGACCCCTCCACTCCAAATATGATTCTGTGGGCCTGAGAGGAGCCATCAGGGGAGGCTGGGAGCCTGTGCCCACCCTTCCCTGCTGCGGTGCCAAGTTCTCTGCAGCCCCAGAGCAGAATGCTAAGACCCAGAGCTCACAGGTCTGCAGTCAAGGGAAGTCTCAAGCATCTTCTGCCACCATTTCTGCCCCAGGTTTTCAACTCTGGCCTTGCCCATATCAACAGTTTGAATTGTTGCATTAAACACACACACACAGACAGATGCACCACTCCCCAACAGGGAGTGAAAACGCATAGAGAAAAACCCCACAAGACCTAGGGTTGGGGCTGGAAGCCAGTGTCAGCGGCTCACCGTTTCCCCCACAGCAGGCAGGCAGCCAGAGAACCCAGGGCAATACAAGCTGTGGACCTCGCCAGACATTAGAACACTTGTTCGGGTCCCTACACTTTGGAAGCTGGTCCCCCAGTGCAGCGCTTCAGGCCACTGCTGCTGATAATTTTTCAGAGATAAACAAACCGGTTTGGATAAAACAAGAACCAACCTGAATTCTTTACCCAAAACTCAAAATGAAACTCTCCCATCACCCCTTTCCTTCCCTTCTCTACCTTCCTGTGCCATTTATCCAGTTTCCTAAAATTCAAACAACTCGATTTTTTAAAAAATTCAGTCTTCTAGCCTTTTTTATTCATGGACATCACCATTTGGTACTCAAAGAAATACTGGCTTATTGAAAACATTTTTTGTCCAGTTTCTCAAATATGCCTGAGTCAGAAGGAAAAATGGAGAAGGGGACTGTGTCAGGGAGCCTCTTGCCAGGCTGGCCTGAGTCTTCACCCCCTGCTCTTTTTTAGGCTCAGGGTCTTTCTTCCATACTCCTATGGTCCCCCTAAACCTGCAGCCCCTTTATAAGGGGTGGGGTGTGTGTGTGTGTGTGTGTGTGTGTGTGTGTGTGTGTGTGTGTGTGTGTGTGTGTGTGGACTGGACATCTGGTCTACCCCTCTTTTTTGAGTAACAGAGGAAAAAGTTGCTCAGTTTCCCTTGGGGGTTTGGCAGGTTAATTGAGGCTCAATGTCAAGACAAGACGGAGGCCAAAGGGCAGAGAAGAAAGACACAGCTCTGAGGATTGGCCACGTGTGTCTCCCTGCAGGCTTGGTGTATGACGTGCCTGCCTATAACCAGAGTCGTTCGTGATTGACACACCCTCACCGACTACCCTGTCCCACCCAATTAGGCCCCTGTGTCCCCCCACCTTCTCTGCTTTATGCACTAAGCTAGTTTGGAACCTCTGCCATGGTTCCTGCTTCCCAAGTCCCCGTTGGTGGGGTCTGCTCCGTCCCTGTAGCTAATTTACACCCGTCAGGGTTTAAAATAGCAGAGGCATAAATGAAAAGTCCAATTTCTTCAAATTTGCATTGTAAAACCATCCTTCAACTTCCTTGAAATAAATTTTACTATTTTATTAGTGCAAACAAAATGGTAATAAAACACTAATACAGCGCCTTGTATCCAGGGGAAGAGCTAAAATTAACATAGAGCGAGCAGTGTTTGCTATTACATTCAATTACCTTTTTACTTGAGATTTACATTCTCATCCCCTTAATCTCCATAGTAGTGGCTTCAAAATCATTCCTCCCAGGCTCTGCCCTTCCGGAGCCCCCACAGCTGGAAGCCAGGCCTCCTGCCCATATGGCGCTCACCCCGGGCACGGCGCCTGCCCCTTTCACCACAGCTGCCTCTCGTCACAGGGTACCACTTCTCACCCCTGCTCTTAATTTTCTCACATCTCAGCCTCTGAGCACTCAAAGCAAAGGGCTCTGACACGAGGCACATTCAGACATGCAGTTATCAATAAGCAGGTGCACGGGGCATGGGGTTGGGGGCATCGCTTCATGAGCCTCTGAAGGCTGCCCCTGGCACAAGAAAGGGGCAGGCGGCGAGCTCCTGGGAGCCCTGGGAAAACTGGCATCTCTGGTTTGACAGGTTGTGGGGGACGGTTTGCTGCATGGCACAGCTGGGGCCTCTGGATTGTGGCAGGAAGCTCAGCCGTCCAGAAGTAGAAAGGGACAAGGAAACCACAGGGTCCAGGTTCTTACTCGATCCACAGACAGTAGAGCTGAGGGCTTAGGAAGTGGCTGCTTGTGGGTGACAGAGGTGAGCCTAGAACACCCTCATCCTGTCTTACCATCCAGCACTTTCCCTAACAGATAGTCACCCCAAACACAGCCACAAAGTGTCTGAACCACCAGGAGGGCGCCTTTGTTTCCTGTAAGCAGACAAAAGCAGGACTCCTTGTCCTTGGGGACTGGTCAGCCCTGCTGTGAGTCATCAACAGAGATGACCATGTTTCCAAGCTGCACAAATTCCTGGTTCCAAATCTATCACTGACTAGCTGTGTGATCTTAGACAAGGTACCTCCCCTCTCTGGGCCTCAGTTTTTTCATCTGGAGAACAAGCGCAACCATCCCTGTGCTCCCTTCTTGAGAATGGTCCCCATGACTGAAAGATCAGGAAGTCACATTCAAGCCCACGGAGCCTCAGAAGTTTGACAGCAAATCCGTTTCTGAGATGGTCTCTGCGAAGGCTGGTAGGAGTCCCAAAATGAGGCCAACAGGGCTGGGATGCTCATCAGGGTCTCAGACCTCAGTATCTTGAGTTTCAGGCCAGGCCACCTCAGACCTCCATGACTTCTTTTTTTGTGGCGGGGGGCGGGGGCAGTGCTTCAAGGCAGGTGGGATCTTAGTTCCCTGACCAGGGATTGAACCCATGCCCCTAAAGTGGAAGTGCAGAGTCTTAACCACTGGACCACCCTATAACTTTGTTTTTAACCCACAAGCCTCCTTCTCTTACGCTACCAAAGGCCCTAGATTATTCCTACAAAATCCTGTAAACTAATTTTGAAGAAGGAATTGCCAATCAGCCCAGGGTCCAGGCCATCTAACAGGTTCATTAGGAGAGATGGTTTGGGGTAGAGGGAAAAGGTAATAAGGGAAAAAAATTGTTGTAAGCCCCCACAAATTTTACTTGGCCTAGCTATTAGAACCAGGGGAAAAAGTGATTAAGACTAAAGGGGACACTTGTATACACAGTCACAATTATGCACAATCATATCACAACCACACATATAATCAGTTATACAACCATTCAGTATCTCTCACACACAATCAATCTCTCATATACAGGCACACACAATCATTCATACAACAACATACACATAGAATCATTCACACATATACAATCACTCACACACTCTCACACACACAACTATACACTTCCCTACTGTTCCCAACCCTCCCCTCCCAAGGTCTTTCTCTCCTAAATCTTATTCCCAAAATGTCTTCCAGTAAACACTGGGAGGAACATGCTAGTCCAAACTGGTACCAGGCAAATTTGTCTTCACCCCTGACTCACATGAAATTCTGAGTCCCACTACCACACAGTCGCTTCTGGGACATCAGGAGGTGGGAACCTTCTTTAAACCCAACCGGAAGTGAGGGCAAAGGCTGCTGGCAGTACTGGCCGGAACCGTCAATGAAATGTTCACCAGAGGCCAACCTGGCTGTCCTTGCTCCGGCCCTTTCTGCCTGGATCCCACCACTCCCAGCCCAGAGATGAGCGTCATGAAGTAGCTTTCATGTTCCACAAACAAAAGGCAAAACCCCTGCAAGAGGCAACCCCACACCCCAAAATGTGAGTCGTTTAATTTGGTTCAAACTGGTCCTCCACATATTTTCCTCCTTATTTTTTTTCTCCCCACTGGGAAAACAAAAGAAAGTTTGTTGTTGAGGCTCAAACATTTCTTGGGCCTTGTCCGAGTTCTACCTTGTTTTTCTTTTCCTTTCTGTCTGCCCCTCACCCCCACCCCGCCTTCCTTGCCTCCCCACCTTGGATAAATAAAGCACCCGAAGCTGGCACAGGCTGGTAAGGAAAGTACAAACTATCTCATAATTTTATAATTTTTTTAAACACACTGGCCTAGGGTTTTGGGCAAAGGACAAAAGCTATTGTTGAACAGCATAACACGAAGGTCTGAGTCACCGATACGCCTCGGCTTCTGGAGATCTCATAGGTTTCTGTGGCTGGCACAGCCATGAGCTCAGCACCCTGCGGGGGCCGTGGGTGCAGGCACCCTCTCGCCTGGCGCTGCCCCGCCCCCACCCCCTCCCCAGGGCTCCCTACTGGGCCGACACGTTGGCTTCGTTGGTTTTTAATCATAGGGGGGCATTTAAAGAAAATGTTGTGAAATAAAAAACAAATCACCGTCATCCCATCACCCTCACGCTCTCATCTTCATTTTAGAGGATCACCTTTGTCTATACACATCTGTGATTTTTATATGGTTTTTACCCTGGCGTTTGCCACCCTCGGCCCTCAGCATGTTGTTTTGTTTTTTCACTCACATAATAAACATTTTTTCCATGTTTCGAAATCATCTGGAGGATTATTATGTGCCTAGGTGACAGGATTTCTTCCGCGTGTTATTCTCGGGCCGATGCTACCAGGCAAGAAGGGGAGAAGGGCACTGGGGGAGACCTCTCCTTGCATTGAATCATTTATCCACTGATTCTAACCAAGGTGGGGGCTTTGCCTGAGTGATCCGGATCACCTTGACCACGGGAATTTGGACTTGGAGTGTGTACCTAGTTGAGGAGGAGGGCTCTACTGAAACCTTGCCCATCCTGTGCGAGGCCGCAGGCACCCCTGCCCTGGTGCCAGGAGAGACAGTGCTTCCAGCAATGGCCTTCATCCCCACGCTGACCTTCACCCCTACAAACTGCACTTCCTCTTTATAAAGCGCCCTGGCAGCAAAAAGGCCCATGACAACACTCAGCTCTCCATTTTTATATCTGAATATCTCAAAGCACTTAGCAAGGACTTTCATTTTCTCATTACCCCAAGGAGAGGAGGTCATTCGGGAAAATGGTACAAATATTCCCATTTGTCAAAAGCAAGAAGGAAGTGAGTTAAAAGGAAAATTCTACCACTTAACTGAGTAAAAACCAACCCAGGAGGGAAGGCAAGGGTCTTTTTTGCCGCCCCGTTCACCCAGTCTGCTTTCACCAACACAACTTCAGGAACCTCATTACCAAAAAGATGGCTCTGGGCCAAAACCAGGTTTCCATTTTGCTGAGAATCAATCACTACCCAGCGGCCCCAGCTTAGGAGACCCTACCACCTCGTCCTGGGTCTCAACCCAAACCATATTCTCCTATGATTATAATTATGTAAAATGTATATTACACATATATATAGTCAGCAAAGGGGAAAAAAAAAACACAAGGAAATATACTAAATACTAAATGAGGTGGTGTTAACGATAGTTCAGTTACAGGTGGATTTTTCTCCTTTTATGTATTTTCAAAAACCATTTTAAATATGGTTATATTTTCCCAGCGTATGGAGAAGAACCTCTGTGTTAGAGTCCCATCAACGTGCATTCAAACTCTGACTCTCCTTTTACCAGCTGGGTGAACTCAGGTAAATTGCCGAACTTCTCTGGGCCTTATTTCCTGATTGGCGCCATGGGAATCAGACCACTACCTGTCTGTGTCCTTCAGTCCCACAAAAGTCACAGCATCTGACACATAGTTGGCACTCGGTAAATGCCTATTTCCTTCCTCTTGTAATGAAATGAAAATGTAAGAGCAACTTGGCAAAAAATAAATAAATAGAAAATAAAATTAAAAAAACAATAAGACGAACTCAGCTTGCTGGGTGCCCCTGGGAGATAAAAGCAGGATGCTTTACCTGCCCCTTCCTCGATTTCCTCCAGGTTCATCATCCTGTAAGCCATCTCCCCTCGGCCCCCACCAGCGAGGCTCCAGCACACAAGCCTCAGGATGGTAGTCCTGACTCTCCCATGACTCACCTGGAGAGTGAGAGTTGCGGGGTCGGGGGTGCTCTGGGAAGAGAGGACGAGCCCCTCTCTGAGGCCCTCCACCAGGATGGGCCCGGGCGAACCCCTCCGGGAGCAAACAGGCCTTGTGCGAGGACCCAGAGGACACACAGGGAGATCCCCAGGTTTGCACCTTGCTGGCAGCCACCCTCCAGGGACAGGTGCCAAGCTGCAAAGGCCACCTGCTCCTGGGGGAGGGCAAGGGCCACGCTCCCAACCCAGAGGAGAGGCCAAGAGAGAAGCAAGATGGCGCCAGCATCTGGGAGGCGGCTCCTCCCCGGGCCAGGCAGGCCAGGCCAGCCCAGCCCAGGGCCTGCCACCTCGGGGGTGTCCAAGAGTCCAGCCCTGGCCATGGCAAGTCTCCTCCCTGCTCCCTCCAGGGCTCCATACTGGGCCAATGTGTTTGCTCTGCTGGTTTGGCGCGTATGCTTCAGCAAAACTTCAGTGGCCATGGCCTCTGAGCTGGGGCTCCAGCCTGACCTTGGGTGTCCTGGAGCCCGGACACAGGGACAGGCCTGAGCCCTCTGCCTTCCTGCCTTCAGGATGATCCATGGGAAGGATGGATAGTAAGAGTAACAGGAGCAATAACAGCTCCCTTTTGTCACCACATTACAGCAGCCCCATACTATAGGCGGTGGCACTATTCCCATTTTACAAATGGGGAAACTGAGGCTCACAGGGTTAGGGAGGAGCCTAAAGTAACAGTACTGATACACGAGGGAGTAGAGATCTGAACCTGTATCTCTGCATGGGGGCCACTCTCCCAACTCAGCTGCTAAACAGCCACACTCCACCAGGCCTCTTCCAGAAAGGGGCCCCTGGGAGGCTTCCCCAGCCACCGGGAGACACATACCTCCAAAGAGCTGGCTGGAATTCTGCCAGAATGAGTGCCTTCTCGCCCCCTCAGGAAGAGGAGAGACACCACAGCTCCACCGAGAGAGGACAGTCAGGAAGCCATTTTACAAACGTGGGGTGACTGCAGGAGAGTCTGCAAGATGGCGGCATTTCCTTCCCTGCCTCTCCAGGGGCCTGGGGCCGTGGGCAAGAGCCAGGTCCACTGGCTGATTTACTGGTGTGGACAAGGCGGAGAGGGAAAACATGGGACAGGGGGCCTGCGGCACATACAGACCCTCAAAAGCGCATGCCTCCCTTGTAAAAGCGGGGATGGCGCCAGCTCCAAATGGTGGCAGCACCCTTTCTTTCCAGTGAAAACACGTCCCTGATGGGAGGCTGGCCTTGGGGAAGGCACCAAACTAGGCCCCTGAAGCATGGGCTACCAGCTCTCCAGCCACCAGTACGCAGGTCCCATGGAAGGCGGTGGAGCCCCGCAGGGTGGGGGCCGGGTGGGCCACCCGGGGCAGACAGTCTCCAATCATGCTGAGCACAACACATCGCTTCATTCAGGAACCCAGAGTCAAATGTACAGCTGGGTCTAGAGTTGATTCAGCCCTTAACTCGTTCGGGATCACTGGCGGAGCCACGGAGGCGACGGGGAGTGGGGTGAGGGGTGGGGTTACACCAACCTGGAGGAGGGTGTTAGTCTGTTCCTGGGGATGGGGCAGGAGGCTGGGGCAGAACCCCCACTGATAATGTTGGTACACAGGGAAAGGAACCACAATTCTTTTCAAACCTCCTCTCAAAACCAGACAAGCACTGGGAGTTGAGGGAGGGCTGAGAGTGAGTGTGTGTTAGGTGGGGGGTAGGGGTGAGGGAGCTTGTTTTCTACCCACTGCCAAATTCTCATTTACTGTCAGCTCCAATCCATTCGGAACTCACTGACTCAATTGCCTTTTCACGGGGAAAGGAGCCTGCACAATGCAGGGGACTTTTCAGCTCCACATTAGCACACAGGGCACTGGGCAATGTCCAGGAATAAACACACACGTCCCTCCCAGAGGCCGCCGACCCCACCTCCACCCCCAAACAACCCAGCCAGCTCTGCCAGGGCCACATCTACTCCTCCAGCTTTGCCCCCAAAACTTTTTTTAAAATGTAGTTTGACCCATGGAGAAGAGTGTGTGTGTGTGTTTGTGTGTACATATATAAGCATATTTATATGTGTGTTGGATGTGGTGCGGGGGGTGGCTAACTCAAAATTACAAAGGCCTGCAAGAATTAATTCTGGGGCAGTTCCAATTCTTCCTTTTGCCTGAAAAAAGGAGGGATGAGGAGAGAGGGAAAGAAGGAATTCATATTAGGGTCCCAGAAGAAAGAAGTCTGGGAGGATTCCGTTAAAGTGTTGATTAAAAAGAAATCAGCATTTAGTCAGGGAGTGTCCCTAACAACTTAGCAGCACAAAAGCTCTTCAATAATCATTATGAAAATAATATCAACATTTATAATTATAGTGATTATAATAACAGTGGTCCCCATTTCTCAAGTGCTTGCTCGCTATCTGCCCAGCACCAGACGTTAAGTATGGGTACTCATCAGCTCAGTTAACTATCACAAAGACCCAGGCAGGCATGCATTGTCCACTGTCAGCCCAATTCCACAGACTCAGAGAGTTAAGACCCCTGCCCAGGTCACAAAGACAGTACATGGGAGAAGGAGTTTAACCCTGCTCTGCTGAATGCCAGCCCCACCTGCCCGGGCAGAGAGAGAGGAAACATGCGTGGGATCTATAGAGAGGGCAGCCCCAGCACCATGGAGGCCTTGGCTCCAGACAGGGAGGCCCCTTTGACTTGTGGGAACATCCCTGCCACCTATCCCCTATCTCCATCACTGTCCCTTGAAGGTTCATCCCTTTAGCCCAGGCTCTGAGGGGAGTATCCCTCTTCCTCAGATGTAAGTACTTACATGTAAGGGTACATAAGGGTACTTTAAGTACCCTCCTAAAGTCCAACATGGAGAAGGAAATGGCAACCAACTCCAGTACTCTTGCCTGGAAAATCCCATGGACGGAGGAGCCTGGTAGGCTGCAGTCCATGGGGTTGCTGGGAGTCGGACACGACTGAGCAACTTCACTTTCACTTTTCGCTTTCATGCATTGGAGAAGGAAATGGCAACCCACTCCAGTGTTCTTGCCTGGAGAATCCCAGGGACGGGGGAGCCTGGTGGGCTGCCGTCTGTGGTGTCGCACAGAGTCAGACACGACTGAAGCGACTTAGCAGCAGCAGCAGCAAAGTCCAACAGAATTTTATGTGATCAAAGTGTTCTTTCTCTGTGCTGCCTAACAAAGTAGCCGCTGCCTGCTACAGAGTACTTGAAAATGTGGCAAGTTCATTGATGAACTTAATCTAAGTTGCCACATGGGCTGGTGGCTACTGTGTTGAACAGAAGCCCTCCAGCTGCCCCTTTCCCTCTGAACCCAAGAGCTATGTTAGAAATATACAAAAAGTAACCAAAGACAGAAACATGGCCCACTATTAAGCCCCCACCCCCACCCCACCCCCTAGCCCGTCCTGGCCCCAACCACCAGGCATCTCCTCCACTCGGTCACAGCCTTTCAGAAATCACTGGTCTGCTTCCAGCTTATCTGTCTCCCTTCCTCTTTTCCTTCCTTCTTTTTTTTAATCTTTCTTTTCTTCCTTCTTGCCTTTCTCCCCTCCCTCTCATTCCTTCCTTCTTTCAGTTCCTCTATTTCTTTTTCCTCCCTCCTTCCTTCCCTCCCTCTGTCCCTATCTTTTTCTCCCTCCCTCCCCTCCTTTCTTTCTTTCTTAGAAAAAAGCATCAATTTAATTAGATAAATCCTCAGAGCACGTGGCCTGGAGTTCGTCATGGAAATTAACCTGCTCCCAGATCTCAGATAGTGAAACAAGAACCGGGGTGTTTTGGCATAGCACAGTGAAATGGGAGAGGCCGATGGAGTTTCATACACTTCATCTTCCATAAGTGCCCCTCGACCCTCCAGTGCTCCCCACTTCACAGCCCCCATGCCCTTGCCTCCTTAAGTCACTGCTACGGGGCCTCCTCTATTTCTGCTCTGGGCCCTTCCTTCCCCACCTTGGCCCAGGCGTGGGGCGTGCTCCCCCCAATCCCGGCTCCAGGCAGGATCATCGAAGGGGAGGAGGGGAAACCTTGGCTCCACCCACATCATGCCCCTGCCCTAGCTCCCCTGGCTAGGCCCTCTTGCACCCCAGCCAGCTTCAGGTCATCCAGGGGCCCACCTTAGGCTTGACCAGGGGCTGGCCTGTCAATCACCTGATCCTGAGCCCACGGTCCCTACTGTATGCTGCTAGCTGGGCAAAGCCCGGTCCATGAAAGGGTACTGGACGTCAATCCTTAGCGCGCAGTAGCTACGATCACTCTCCTCTCACCTAATTCTCACAAGGTAGGAATTCCAACTCCCATTTTACAGACGTGGAAACAAAGAATTAGAGGAATTCATCCGCCCAGCTGACAGAAACACAGTTCACACGGGGCTCAGCCCAACTCCAACAGCAGCTTTTGACCCTCTGCCAGCCACACGTCTCGACCACAGCAGAGCCTCTGCGCACGCGCAGACCCCCGGCCCCTCCACCCCCCGGCACTCAGCATTTGGCTCCTGGGCCGCGAAAACACAGACAGAGGCCACTGACACCCGGAGTGAGTTCCCAGGGTCTGCCCCCCATCCAACCCCCTTGCCTCCCATGTCCAACAGCTTCTGTGATGGACCTCCCCCCATCGCACCCCCTCAGCTCCAGGAACGGTCAGTCTGACAACAACCGAAAAGAGAGACCAATGACCCCTCCCCGACTAGGGGCATCTAACTCTGAAAGTGGGCACAGTCTTACTTCTCATCCCCTTCTGATTCATCACCAAAAAAATATCAGGAGGACTCCAAGGCAGTCCATAGATAAAACACAAAATTCAGAATTTCCAACTGATCCCATAGTAACCCACTCCTAGCAGGGCCCTGGCCCCCAGATACATAGAGGGCTACCTCCCCCAACCCTCACATCTACTCCCTGGTGTGCAGCAAATACGTGTACACTCACTCTGACGTGGGTCTAGAATACACAGGCCTGTTCTAAACACTTCATGCATTTTAGCTTATCTAATCCTCACATCAACCCCACAAGGTAGGGATTGTTACCCCCATTTTACAAATGAGAAAACTGAGGCACAGGCTAATTAAGTAAGCAATATAAGGACACGATTTTGGCCCCCAGCTGGCATGCTCCAGAATGCATCCTCTACAGTATACACAGCTCCTCAATGAATCCACATATCCACACAGTTAAGACACCACACATCCGGAATGGGCTCCCCTATACTGCCTGAAAAGCAACACCACCCCCCAACTCAGCCCCAAGCTCACAGTGATTTTGATGACTTGTTTTTTTGGTCTTAATATTGTTTTTGAGATTCATCCAGATTGATACGTTTAACTGTTCAGTTTCTTTCTTTTTTTTATTAGTTGTTCATTTTCTAAAAACTGAATACACAACTTATCTACCCTTCCCCTCAAAAAAAGAACCACATCACAACCTGATACAGAAATGAAAGCCCAGCACCACACAATATTCAGGCTCGATGCTTTCTGGAATGGAATTCACAGGGGTCCCCTTTGAGACTAATACCATGTTATATAAAACTGGCTCCCCTGACATTGTGGGCACCCTGCACTTGACAACGCAACCATGATAAATTCTTCATTACGCTTAATTATTTCAAAGGACTTTCACAGCTATGAGTGCAGCCGACAATCAGGGGAACCCTGTAAGGGCAAGAGTGTCAGAGGCCATTTGATAAGAGGGGAAACTGAGGCTCAGAGAGGTCAAATGACTTGCCCAAGGCCACACAGTGATTTACTACAGAATCAAAACTGGAATGGGGTCTCCTGATGCCTGCAACTAGACCTCAGCAGAGCTCTGGACCACCCAAGACTTACCTTGTCCCCTCATCCCAGATCAGGGGTGTTGGGGCTTGGCCCATGGTCCAGCCCCGCCCTCCCCCCCCCCACCACCCCTAACCAAGGATCAGATTTCCCTGAAATTCCCAAAGGGGCCTCTGGGACTAGTGGGCCCGGAAATGGCCCTCACATAGCGAGCTGCACAGCTGAGCTCCCCGGGGGCGAGGGGGGCGGGTGGAGCTGGAGACGCTGGCACAGCCCCCGTGGGTACTCTGCCAGCAATTAGTGCTGGGGAAGGGTGCCAGCCTGGCAGAGCTAATTCCCCCACCCCGTCTTCTCATTTACACACACACACACACATACACACACGCTTACCCACCCAGAGACCAGCAGCAGAGAGGCAGTGCAGCTTCCTTTCGGTAAATCTCGTCAGCAAGGCACACACAGGGCATGCAATTTGGTCATTACTGCTTTTAAACCACAGAAAAGCAGAATCCACCCGCCATTAACCCATCCTGCTCCCCCTCCGGGCTTCACACCAGCTCAGTCATCAGCCTTCATCTCTAACTCCCACGCACCCCCTTTTGCATGCTCCCCAGAAGTTGCTTTCCAAAAGAAACAGAGTTTTAAAAACACACACACACACAAAACCTGACTACAGTAAGTCAAACCTGAATTGTGTCTTCCTGCCTACCTCTGTCCCCAGAGAAAACAATCCATGGTTCTGATGTCACCTTGGCTAAGACCCTTCCTCAAACACCCTAGGAATCCTGGACAATGCCAGTCGGATGAGGGGGAGCCAGCCTTTGGCCTGGAGGAAGAAAACTACCTAAGCAGGTGTGGCTCTTCCGATGGGAGCCTGAGTATTGGCACCCATCCACCTGCGGGGGCCTGGTGTCACAGCTTGACATGGCTCTGCTCTCCAGGTACTGAGGCCAGCAGGGGTGGGAGTGGCCGTGAGAACTGCCCTCCTCACTGCCCACTTCCTCCCTACAGTCCTGGAGCATGAGAAAGAAGCCCACCAGAGCTAGGGACCCTAGAGGGTCCTTAGTTGGCTTTACAAGATCTGTGAAATCCTTCAAAATATAAGCAGTATTTGTGCTGATGAGATTTTTTTATTAAGAACATTCTCAAAGGGGCGCACATGAACTCAAAAGAGGAAGAAGCCAAGACACGCCCCCCCACCAACCCCACCCCCATCATGGACTCAGCAGTGCCTCAGGCCCAAGTGGCAGAGAACACAGGGCTGGGCTCCAACTGGCCCTCCTGTAAGTGACCTGACCGGCGGCCTTCCTCCCATGGGAGCTGCCCCTGGCCTCCTCCTCGCCTCGCCTGGAAGCTGCTCACTGGGATCGCCGGCCCTGGGAGCCGTGCCATGCTCCCTGGGCCTGTGCCCACTAGCCCTCCTGCCTGTCAGCCAGGGCTGCCCGCAGACCCAGCAGAGGACAGGCACAGGGGAGCCCACCATCGGAGAGAGGAGAGGAAGCCAGTGGTGGCTGGTCTTGGAAAACCTCACAGATGCTCTAAGCCACCTAGTGTCCAGAGCTGAGCTCTGGCAGTGGCTCTCTCTCCCGCCTCCCAGAGCGGACAATGCACCGGAGCCAGAGCAGGAGCCCAGGGCCTTCTCCAGGAACCTGAGGCCGGGAGGTGGCGGGGGCCGAGCTGCCTGGAGAGATAGTGCCCAGGAAAGTGCAAAGGCCCTAAGCCCAGAGCAGGGCTGACCCCGGAAAGATGTTCCCAACACCCCTGCTCCTTGTCCCAGGCAGTCACCGTCTCCTGGAGATCCCCAGGGTCGTCTTGGACAACTGTCTCCTCTGGGTTCCTCCAGGTACCCCCCACCCCAGCCTCCAGGCCCCCTGCAGAGTCCCCCAGACTCTGGGTCTGCCACTCCCCGAGAGCTGCTCGGGCCCCTCCCACCCCCTCCTCTGCTCTCTCTTTTCTCTGTGTCCTCAAGACTCCTCTCACCTTGAGAAGTGTTAGGATTACCCAGCATTTACACTCAATGCTCTCCTTTATTCCTTAAGACTTATTAAGAATGATAATGAGTTTCGAAGGAGCCACACGTCTCCCTCTCTCTCTCTCTTCTCCATCCTTCCCTCTCTCTCTCTCTCTCCCCCCCCTCCCCCTCTGCTCTCTTTCTCTACGTGTCTTTTCCACCAAAGACACACAGGACAAATCCAGACCAAAAGGGAAAAAAAAAAAATTCCAACAATATGGAACAAGGGCACTTGAGGATTTATATTCAACAAATCCCTCTCTCTTCTTCCCTCTCTCTAGTTGTTCTCAATTATTCAGATTAAAAACACACACACACACAATTCCCCCTTCCCTTCCCACCGTCCAGTCCACCCCTCGCCCTGCTGGACTTTGAACAGGGGGAGCAGGAGAAGGGCCCAGCTTGCCCACACACCCTTCTTAACGTGCAGCTCTTAAACGGTTGATTAATTTTTGCAGAATTTACGACGGGCTTTAGCATCCCTCCCCCCCTGCCCCCCGTGACACCATGGCCTCCAAACCACAGCAACTTAACTTGGTGAACTTGAGGGGGGCAGAGACAGGGGTGCCCCCCTTTCCAGTGGTCTCCCATGGCTGGAACCACGGGCTGCCTGGCGACAGAAGGAAGACGCATCGTTGATGCCAAAGGCCAAGCAGGAGACAGACCCACTCACAGAGCGGCGTGGCACCCACAGGGGAGATCACCAGACAGCCAGAAGCCAGCCACAGCTAACTTTTGGTCATGTGGGACTTTTAAATTCCAAAATAAGGAGGCCAGCAGAAAGTGGGCAGAGGGGAAACAATGCTCCCTCGAAACTGACAAGGATGCCCACGTTCTTGCCCACCCGGCCACACCACGCATCCCGGCAGAGGGACCGGCCTTATCGGTCTGCCGAGCTGCCCTTCAGAGAAGGGGAAGAACAGATCCTAATGAAATTATGTTTTTTAAAATGTCTATAAATTAAATCTCTCTCTCTCTCTGTGAATCTCCCCCTGCACTCCCTCCTCTACAAGGCTTGTTTGCCTCTCCTCCGTTCCCTCTGCTCGTGTCTGTTTTTCTGATATAGACATCAAGAGGTTACGGGCTCAATTACAACTCCGCTGGAGTCTCAGCATCAGACTTGCCTGGCCTTCTCTTCTCCTCTTCAGAAACCAGATCCCAAATAAATCTTTCTTCTGCTTTTTATTTTTATTGTGAATGCCAAAAGCCTCAAGATTCATTCAGTTGAGTCACAGCCTTTTTTAACTTACTTCAGATGGGGGAACTATCCTTTTTAATTGTGTCCAAGTAGAAGTATAACATAAATGCTTTTCTCTTTATCTCATTCCCTCTTCTTAAGGACACACACAAACCCTTGGCTATATGTGAAATTTCAAAAAGAGGGGCAGCAGCATATAAATGTGCCTAATTAGTGTCTGTCTATTGTGGGGGCTGCTGGAGACTATCAGTTGGACACTTTGTATATTTCTAAAGTTACGGGGTGACATCATAAAGCTTCTTATTAGCAAAAGGTCCATTTGAAAAAGGTGGAACATAAATGGTGATTTCCTTTTTTTTTAAAAAAAAAAAAAAAAGGAAAACATTGCCTCTACCCTCCCCGATACTATTACTAGCTATGGAAAGGAGATGTGCTGTCTCTATCATTTTATATCCTCAAAAGCTGCCCCCTCAAAAAAGGAAAAAAAAGTTTAAAAATCCAAGTCATAGTCAATCACCATAGCTGTCGATTCCTGAGACGCAGAAACCAGCTTCGAGTTGCATGTAGGTCTAAGGGATAAAAACAAAAATAACCCCCCCACTATTATTCTGGAAATACTAACTAAAGGGGATTCCAAAAGGTACTTTTCCAGGAAAAAGCAGTTGAGACAAAGACTGGAGAAAGCTGAAGTTCAAGGCGAATCAAAAAGAAAAACTTTGTCTTTCCAATTAACCAGACTGGGAAAAGGGGGCGGGGGTGAGGGGGGCCTGCACATTACTACCAACTCATTAATTCTTTCCTGTAAACAATGTAATTAAATTCTGCTAAATACAGGAGAAATACTCATTTTGGAGGGCCTCCCCCCTGCTCAAAAGCAAATTCCTTCAGGTTACTCCCCCCATGCCAAGACTTCCCCTGCTGTACAACCTTCAGATGAATTTCCAACCCAGGCGTGGACCGCACTGCTCTCGGCTGCAAGAATGACAGCCTCATATGTCTGAAAGCTGACACTTTAGCTTTTAAAAGAAATGGAGGAAAATAAGCTGTTGACTTCTTGGTTAAAGTATCTTCTTGTTCTAACTCATGTTATTATGTCACTGGGCTAAAAAAGAGAGCGAGAGAAAGAGAGAGAGAGAAGAGAGATATGACTTTCCTTGAATGATCTGTTTAACCTAAGCCAGAGGAAAAAAAAGAAAGTCATTAATTACTTATGTGAGCTATTGCTTCAGAAAGACAATAAACCTGCCCGGTCGCCATGGATATGACATATTTGCTCTGAAAACAACACAATAATTAGCAAAGGGGAAAGATACAAGGAGAATATGCAAACTCGTGAGTTTAAAGCCACAGTGCTCTTTTCTACCCGTAAGCCTGTTCTGTTTGCAATCCAAATCAAACAAATTTTTAAAATATAGCAAAGAGGGAAATAACAGGAATGACTCCTCTCTCCTCTGAGCTAAGAAGTAACAACCACTCCACCCTCTTCCAAAATAAAATAATATAAAAGAGAACCAGGATGGTAGAAGGAGAAAAAAAAAAAGTATTGCCTCTGTTTTATTTCCTATAGCAGGGGTGGAGTCTGAGGTTTGTTTTTTCTTCTTTTTTTTAAAAGTGTGCTCTTATTTAGCATTGGACTTTCTGGCCAGATATAAATTTATTTATAAAGCCAAATGCTCTGTGTGCGGCTCAACTCTCCCCAAAGTAAGTGGAGATATCAAGGAGTGGAGGTGGGGGGCTCGAGTTGAAAAAGCAAAACAGTATACTCTGAAAGCATCAGCTCCAGAGAAGGACATCCACTCCCCTCACCTTCAAGAAGATGGAACCCAGGCCTTACTTTAATATTAAAAATGCATTAAATGGTTTTACCTACAACTTAGTCCCAGAGGATCATTAGGAAATGCAATCGCTTTGTATCATATCTGTCAGCGTGATAAATATCTGAGTTCAGAGTGGGTTTGCAATTCTTCAGAGTGTCACAAACCAAGATAATTTTTTTCTGCCTTACTTTCTTAATTCACTGCACCCACTCCCTTCAAAGTCAGAAGTCTACAGAAAAATACCTGAGGAGAAGAGAAAAGGAAAAGGAGGGGAAAGTTGATATGCTTTCACACACCAGACAGAGGTTACTGATATTCTCCTAAAAAGTAGAAAAATGAAGACTTTAAAATATTTGGGTGAGTATTTTTTTTTTAAGTACTCCATTAAGTTTGACTAAAAACTCCTTTCCCCCTCTTCCCAGAGGCTAGTTTTCCAAAAACAGATGGTCAGGATCTAAATGAGAAGCAAATATACCTCAACCCCCACAGGCAGAGAAATCTAACTTTGAACTTCTTTTTAAATTAAAAAAAAGTGTGTGTGTGGGGGGGCAAGATAAACTATTAATAAGTATAAAAAATTAGCTGAGCTACAAGTTTTGTTTTTCTTATTAAAAAATTCTTTAAACACAAGGAGAGCAGATATATAGGAGAGGTTCACATTTGACTGACTTCCTATTTTTTTTTAACAATAGTGTGTTTTTTTTGTTTTTTGTTTTTTTTTTTTAAGATTGGATTCTTTGATCTTGAAAGAATTTTGCTCTTATATTATGGGGAGAAGAGGGTGGTGGTGAAATGATCTGTTTTAAATGATGATGCAACTTAGGGATCAAAGCCTTGGCTTTCTTCTAGCCATAATAAGCAGTACTTGCCACAAAGCGTGAGTCTCCGGGCTCCTCTCCTTCGTAAGAAGGAAATAAAATGCACCGAGACTCAGAGAAAGACGCGAAGTGTCTGCAAGGTGCAAAGTCTAAAAAACAAAACAAAAAAAGGCAGGGGGGGGGGGCGGAAAAAGGAGGGAGGCACTGCCCCTTTAAACGTTTTAGTGCATATGGAGTTTGATTTCTGAAAGAGATCAGTTTAACATCTCCATAGAAACCAGCAACAGATTATCATCAACAGAATAAATAACTAGTCTAATAAATTAAACAGGAGGCATAAGATCGCTGGAAACCTGATTACTGAAGTTCAACAATATTCCCCATAAACTCTCGTTAACCGCCTCTAATGTGGCTAACAAGATGGGGGTGGTGGTGTCAATCTCTCCAATTCGCCGGATTCCGGGGAGAGAGACGGTGGCCGCTGCCGGGAAGGGAAAAGTTTCCCACCTTGCCCTGGAGAGAGTCTCAGAGCTCCAGTGAGGTGAAAGCCAAAATGCCGAAGTTTGGGAAGTGGGAAAGCGGCTGGGCGTCAGTGGAGGCAGTGAGAATCGCCGGAGATGGCGCGGGACGCGACGCCCGCCCGGGACGCACAGCCTTGCCGCCACCAGGGCGCAAACCCAGAGCTTTGCGCTCGGGCGCCGAATGGCCCAGCGCCCCCTCTGGGCACGTGGAGCGCAGCCCGGGCGCAGCCCCCGGGGACCAACTACCCCCCTCACCACGCCCGGCGCAGCTGCTCCTGCTCAGCCCGGACAGCTCCCTTTAGGACGGCGACGTGTGTGTGTGTGTGTGTGTGTGTGTGTGTGTGTGTGTGTGTGCGCGCGCGCGCCGTGGGGTGGGCGGGGGGGGGGGCGCACCAATTTGCCCAGCGATCCGTTTTCCGGTCCCCTCGCGCGCTCTTATCGCGCGTCTGTACCAGCTTAGAGGCGCCCTAAATTTACCAACTTTACCCTACGACTACCCTGGCCTTTCCCCCCTCGCCGTCCCCATCTCTGAGTGTACGGGATGTTGGCGGGACAACCACACACTCTAAGGGTCGTGGCCTCAGACTCCGCCGGGGCAGCGACGCATAACCCGGAGTCACCCCTTGGTCCAGCCGGGTCTGGGGGAGCTCCAGGCACGTTGGAGGGGTGTTGTTGCTGCTTCGCTGGTGGACAAGTCATACACACCGTACATGCGCCCGCACCCTCCCCAGCGTGACTGGAAGGAGGTCCTGGCCGCACCCAGGGCCCACTTCCCAAGCTGAGGCTGGTCAGGAGGAACTTGTGTGGAAGGGTGAAGCGGCCCCCTGACTCCCTCGGCACTCCTTTCCTCCCCCAACTCCGGACCCGGGTCGGGGATGGCTTGGAAGAAGAATCTGCGCCCACCCCCTGGAGAAAAATCTATTATTATTATCTTAATCTACGCCCCCAAAGTGTCCCTCCCGCCGTGATTGACGGCGCATACACCTGTTCCCCTCGCCGAGGAGCTTCCAACGCTGGGGACCGACATTCACCCCAAAGCTCTGCAGCGGCCCAGAACCCGCCCGCCGCCCTCTCCCGGCCAGACCCCGACCGCCGCCCCAGTGCACCCCTGCCTCGTACCTTGCCACCCCAGCGGCCGCCCCCTCCCCTCCCAGGCCCGGCTCCCCAGGCCGCCCGCTCCCGGCCGCGCTGGCTTCGGAAAGAGAGAAAGAACAGAAAGCAAAACTTCCTGGCGGCCGACGGCCATCAGCTGCACATTCTGCAAATGCCACCGAGTAAAAATAAACCGGCCGCCGCTCCGCCCGGCCGGCTCACCCTGAGCGCACGACTCAGCCCCCTGCCCCGGGACTGTCGGTCCGGCCGGATCCCCCATTCCGATGCGCCCCCTGGAGCCCCGCTCCCCGACACTCCTCCGCCTGCCACCGCGCGCTCCTTTGCCCTGAAACTCGACCCCAAGTGGCCAGGCGGCCCGGGCCTCTCCCCTTGGGTGCCCCCCTGTATTCCCACAAGCTACCATTCTCGGTCCTCCTTCTGGTGCCTATTTCAACCGTGCGCCCCTGGATTCAGGGCTCCCCTTCCCCAACTGTTGAGCCCCGAGGTCACTCTCAGCCCACTTTGGAGGGTACAGACCCCACCAGACCCTCGCCCACCTCGGCCGAGCCTCCTAGGAGTTCACGGCTCCACCCGCCCACCGGCCCGCCAGCCCGGCGTCCCAAGTCCCCGGACGCAACTTCTCTCCCAGCGCACACGACAACCGCGGCAACTCCCCCGAACTTTTCCCGGGACCCAGGCGGGCTCCGGCCGACAGTCACACGGCCCTGAGCCGGCGCCCCGGCTCCCTGTGCCCAGCCATGCCAGCCCTGCGCCCGGGGAGGCTGGGGTGGGGGTGGGGGGCAGTGAGGAGCGCCACTTGCCTCGCCCGGAGCAGCGCACTTGAGACAAACTTGCCAGGCACAAATGAAAACGGGGGCGCCGTTCCCCCCAGCCAAGCAACCTCTCGCCTTCGTTTTCCAACCAGGAGGCACCCCTTGGCACCCCACAGTGAACACTGCCTACCTCTGCCGGTAGCATTTACACCCCAGTATTGGGGCACAAGAGTCGGTTGGAGGGGCTCCCCACCCACCCCCTCCCTTGAACAAAGTCTTGCAAAGTCACCCCAGGCGCCCCTCACCCCTGCCTCCTTCTCTGCCCCGGAGAGCGCACGAACCCCTGCAGCTCGGGGGGCTGGGGGGAGCGTAAGGGGAAGGAGTGATTACAGGGTATTCGCGAGCACCTGTCCCCCGCCCGAGCCCGCACCGCGGGGGGCGCCCCCACCCTATTTGCAAAGTCCTGCACTCGCGCCTGGCGCCTCCCCCTCTTCTCCGCTACCCCGCCGCCCCCTCAGTTGGAGTAAGTGACCCCAGGAGCAGCAGCCCTCTCCTTCCCCGGAATCTCGCGCTGGGCATTCCCTGGCCGCGGCGGGCGACGCGCCGCCCTGCGCCCGGGTGCCAGCCCTCCGTGTCCCCTGCCTCCCGCACGGCCGGAGTTGGGTGGCAGCCGCCGCGCGCAGGCTGGCTGGCTGGCTGGCTGGCTCTCTCGATCGCTCGCTCGCTCGCCCGCTCCCGGCTGCAAGCTGCAGCCCCGGGGGTGGGGGACTGCACCCTGACAGGGGGCGAGGCGGGGAAGCACCCCGGGAGGGCTGCGGAACTGAGGGGGTCGAGGGGGGCGCGGCGGAGGGAGCGCCGAGTCTCTTACCTGCACTTGGGGCGGCTTTGGGTGACTTTCCAAGTCCGGGGGAAAAATGTGTGTGTGTTTGGGATGGAGCGCCGCGGGCGCGCATGCGCTGCCCAAAGTTGCCGGATCCCGGATTTTTCGCTCCCAGTCTCCGCTCTCGCCCGCTGTGATTATGGAATTCTCCGCGGCCGAGCGGGCGAGTGGGTGGCATGCAAAACCCGGGCCGGATCGCGGGGCCGGGCTCCGCTCCACCCTCACACCCCCAGACCTTCCCCTCCCGGTTTCTTCCCACCCACCGCCCCGGCTGAGCTCTGCTGGCGCGCGCGGTTAGGCCCGGCCTGCAGAGCAGCATGTGAGCTCAAGTCTCCCTTTTGCGGGTGGAGAAGCCTTCTCCATCCCAGACTGAGTGGAGTAGAGGCCGGGGGACAAGAGAGGAGGGACGGGAGTGGGTTACTTTCCACCTGTTCTGAACCTTGTGAGCCAGTCTGCTTCCCACTTTTCCACTGAAGAACTAGCTCTTTTCTGCAAGTTAGGATGTTAGAATTGCTGAACCCAAAAGGATGTGATGTTCTCACTGTTTGATACCTGCTTTGCACTTATTCTTTGCCAGGGAGTTTTTCATTCAGTCCATTGTGCAAGAAAGAAATCCCTAAGTGAACAAGATAGGTCGTGAAAAATGAACCTGGGGCCCGGGGCGAAGGGCGGGAGAGAGTTGCAGATAATGTACATTAAAACAAATGAATAATATTATTTCAGAGAGTGAAAGGATCTTGAGGAAAATAAAACAAGGTAGTAAGATAAAGAGTATCTTGGGAGAGCTAATTTCCCCTGCCCAGGCGATAAAGAAGGCCTCTTTGAGGGGAAACCTTCATACTCCATTGGAGATCAACCCCCCTTTTGTCCCTTTGCCCAACTTGCCCACCTCCTAGGTGGTTTGAGGTGGCCACACCAGGCTGAGTCTCGAAGGAGGAAGTGATACCAGCTGGTCAACACCTTTGTGGCTTGGTAGACTTTGGGGCATCATCTGCAAGGTCTCAGCAAAGCCTCTCAGGACTAGGGAGCAGTGATGACCTGAGAAGTGGGAGGTAGGTATTCCAACTTTTGATTTGGGCTCATTCCACTCCTAGGACAGTGTAAATACGTGGTAGGCAGCTTGGACTTTGGGGTCAGACCTCAGTCTCTCACTAGCTGGGCGACCTTGAGTAAGATATTTGACCCCTCTGTGCCTCAGTTTCCTCAACAGTAAAATGGGGATAATAATAGTACTATTGCCAGGGCAGGTTGAGAGGCTAAAATGAGTTAATGCAGGAAAAGTGACTCGGCCAAGGCAGTGATCGATCAATGCCAGTAATTGTCATTGCTCCCTGGACATCCAGTGTTCCCTCTCCTTCTTATTTCTTCCTGTCCTCTCTCCCTCCCTTCTCCTCCTCTGTCCTTTCTTCTCCCACAACAGTCCTGCGCTCAGTCATTTGTTCAGCAGGCATTTGCCGAGCCCCAGTGAAGAGTGCATCCTTCCCAAGGCCAGGGAGATAAAAATGAACTAAGAGGCTTTGCCTCTGAGGAACTGATTGAGGAGTTTGCTCCTCTCCCCTCCCTCTTTTCCCACTATAAGGCTCAACTGCCCCCCTCCACATACTCCCCAACAGCTACAGTCACCACCAAACTTTTATTAAAACATATATTCTTCCCTCCATTTTTTCCTCGGATGCTTCACAACTCTCCCATCCCCCAAGATGTCTTTCTGTCGCCTCTGAAGGAACCTCATCTGGGGTGGTGGAAGCTGGAAACAGTGGCAAGCCTGGGAGGAGGGAGGGGGACATTGGGGTGAGGTGAAAAGGGAGAGCTCCCTCTTCCTTTCCCACCAACCCAACTGAAAAACAAACAAACAAACTGAGGGACCAGGAAAAAGCACTCCACCCAAAAAGTAGCCCTCATCTTGAAAGCCTCTAGTACCTTCTTCCCCCACCACCCCTGTTCCTTGCACAGGGACTGAAATCAGATGCTCTTTTCCTCATTTGCTTCATCTTAGCATTTCCTGAGCTTTCCCTAAAATAAAATACAAACTCTTTCCCATGGTTGGCAAGATCTGGCCACTGCCTGCCCTTGGACCTCACCTCCTTCCACCCTATCCTTGGTCACATTGTCCCAACACAATAGCCTCTTGCTGCCCTGGAAATCACCAAGCTTGTCGCTACCTCAGGGCCTTTGCACTTGTCCCCTCTACCCAAAATGCCCTTCTTTTGGCTGCTTCCTTGCATGATTCTGCTCACATGTCACCTCCTCAGGGAGGCTTTCTCCCTAAAGCAGCTCCCAGCCTTTCTCTCTCATTTTACTCTGTTTGAGTGTCTTCAGAGATTTTGCTTATTCATTTGTTTCTGTATTTCCTGTCCAGCTGCCCCTGCTACAGTGGGAGCTCCTTGGAGGCAGGGACTTTGTTTTGTGCCCCCTTATGTCTTCAACACCTCAGCCTAGCACCTAGTAGGTCCTTACTCTTTGGGGTGAATGGAGATAAGCCTGTATGGTCCCCTGCCCTTGAGGGACATATCTGCAGAAGAACGACTAGAAAGTGCCCAGGACAAAGTTTGGGGGAGGGAGGAGGAACTGGTACAACCTGAGGGTTGCCAGGAGTTGCCAAGTTGGATCTGTGCCTTTGCCAAGTTTTCCATTCTCTGGCTTTTGGCCAGGGGTCGATAGTGGGGAAGCAGATGGCTCTGGTGACCCGAGCCTCAACAGAAGAGGCTGCATAGGCAGGAGGGGAAGTGGGGTCAACTAAGGACCCTATGGAAGCCATCCTTCTAGCCCCCTGCTTCTGGGCAGGCTGCCCATGATCAAGAGCCTCTCCCATTTTTAAATCTCCTGGGAAGACCCTCCCCACTAGACTGCGAGTTTCCCTGTGGTAGGGCCTGTGCTTTTGTCACAGAAGCTGAGGAGCCAAGTATGGTGCCGCCCAGGAGGCTCTCAATGATTGATTGTTGAACAAGTAAATTTAAGTCTGTCTCTGTTTGTGTAATTGGCACAGCCTTGAAAGTAATCACAGCTCAGCTTCCTGGTCACAGTTTTTTGGTTTTTGGTCCTCTGTGGTGATGGAAAGCAAGACCTAATTGTGTGTCAATAGCTGTTATTTACCGAGCGGTTATAATGTGCCAGCAGCACACTAAGCACTTGTATGTGTTGTCCTCACAACAGCTGTACCAGGCGGTTACTGTTATGAATATGCCCATTATACAGATGAGGAAACCAAGGCACAGTGAATGACTTTTCCAAGGCTGAGGCTGTGCTACCTGACTCCAGAGCTGATGCCTTTTACCTCCAAGACCAGCTGCAGGGATGGGGAGGTGACCAAAGGCTCACTCCATGACTTACCCCAGTGCAACAAGCGTTTACATCTTTACTCTTCATAGAAAGATGAAATTGGAATGTGAGTGCATTGAGAGAAGAGGAGGAAGAGAAATTGAACAAATCTGTTCTTTAACCATAAAATCTTATTTCAATCCAGTAAAAGACAAAAAGAATCAAAGAAATCAGAGGACCAAACACCAGATTTTATACACGTGAAGCACTCAGTAAGTATTGGCAAAGAATCGCTATTTTTAAATGTAAAAATTACAGACTACATGCTTGTTTCCCTTTTTCCTAGGCTGCCTTAAGTTTGAGGTTCCCCTTGGGTGAGGTCTGTGTCTTTTGGGTTCACTGGGTCTTGTATAGTTCTGGCATCACAGTGGGTGCTCAATAGACACTTAGTGACTGAATAATTAAACAAATGCCTGAGATAAGTGATTATGGTGATTACTGGGCAAGTTGTAATTAAAAATAAAAAAAGCTGAGTGCATTTTTTTTTTTTTACGAATGTCTCTCTTGGGAGTCCATGAGTGGGAGGAGGGGAGAGAGGGGCTTCGTCCCAAATGCTAAGCTTGGTTCTCAAATCTCATCCAAGTTGACCAACTTGCCAAGCCTTTTCACCCCCAAATACCCTCATTCCTTTTTGTAAAGCACGTGTTATTTGTTTCTGACTATATATATATACATATATAATGTATTTATTGTAGAAAATTCAGGAAGTACAGATAAACAGGAAGAAAAAGTTAATTGTCTGTAATCCCACCACCCATGAATAATTCACTGCTGATGTTTCAGTGTATTTCCTGCCAGTCTAGGGTTTTTGTTTGTTTTTTGTTTTTGCTTTGTTTTGTTTTATATAATCAGCACACTGAACATTCCAGGTTTTTTTTAAGTCTGCTATGTGTATGTAGGGTTTCCCAGGTGGCTCAGTGGTAAAGAACTCGCCTGCCAATGCAGGAGATGCAAGAAACTCTGGTTCGATTCCTGGGTCAGGAAGATCCCCTGGAGAAGAAAATGGCAACCTGCTCCAGTATTCTTGCTAGGGTAACTTCATGGACAGAGGAGCCTGTAGAGCTCCAGTACATGGGGTTGCAAAGAATCAGACATGACTGAGCACATACCAACGCATGTGTATGTTGCATGAACATTTTCTCCCATCATTAAATGCTGTTCCACAACACGATGTTGTGTAGACCCATAGCAGAGCTTGATCATAATTTACTTAACCAGTCCCCCACTATTGGAAACTTTGGACGTCAAATTCGTTCCCAATTCATTTCATTATTATAAATAATACTAATGAATATCCTTGTCCATAAATGATAGTGCACATTCCTTCAAGTGGAATTGTTGAGTCAAAGAGTGTGCACGCATTTCAGAGCTTTGATTCCCAGTTGCCAGTGCCCCCTCCCCATTAGGCTGTATGAACTTGCCCTCCAGCCAGCAGCCTGTGAGCAAGTTCCATCTCTCCAAATGCTCTCCAGCTTTTGGTATTCTCACTCTTTTTTTTTTTTAAACCCCTGTTAATTTAATGGGTGAAAGAGTCTGTGATTCTAGTAATGAATCCTTATTAGAACCGTGCTGGCCACAAGCAGGGGCTGTTTCAAGGTTTGAGCGGCCTTGTTCAGACCCACAACTTCGGGCAGAGATGAGAAAAACAAATGCTTAGGAGTGGGTAGTTGGAGGGGAGAGCAGAGATCTCTTACAGGTTCTGGGGGAGCTTCTAGACTGTCTACCTGAGCCCAGGCTTCTTGGGCATGTGCTCAACTCTTGGGGGCAGAGGGGTGGGGTCTGTCAGTCTCAACAGAAATGAGCTCCTGCTTCCTCCTACCTCTCCGCCCACACCTTGCAGACACCTCTCTCGACAGAGAAGCCTTAGGGATTTCTATGCCATAAATACTACCTGTTTTTCAAGCTCAGCATCCACACTTTGTACCTGCTTTCATTTCCCCGCCTGAGCTATCACTCAGCCCCAGTCAAGGGACAGACTGTTTTGCTCTCTGATTCAACTTTTTCCTTTTTCTAGTTGGTTCTAACTAATTTACTTTTTTGGTATTTATGTTTACCCTTACCTGGTAACAAGAAGAATTGAAGGTGACTAATTTTTTCCTTTTAGGAAATGTACCCTAATCCCAGTCTGATCTCTCTGATCCTTTTCAGCTTAAATACCCTCTTTTTTTTTTTTTTAATAGCTTTAAATTTCTGGGGTAAAAAGATTAACTCACATTCAATACTAACAGTTCAGAAAAATACAAATATAAGCAGAATGCAGAAAATTTTAAAACACCCACAGTCTGAGAGCCCTGTACTGGGGTGTGAACTGGACTTTAAAAGAATGAATTTAAGTGAAATCCACCAGTTATATCTTTTTGAGCCCACCCCAGCAGACTTTTGGGATGTGTGTGTGGATAGGAGTGTCTTTCATGCCAAGTAATGAGGTATGTGTCTGATTTTATCTGTATGGGCGTGTAGGTGTGTGTGTGCGCGTGCGCACATGCACATACATTTGTGGGACACGTATCCCTTTAAAGGAGGGCTTGGGTCTATGCAGGTAGACCGCGCTCTATTTGCACACTGAAAGATTGTGTTCATGCTGTCAGCAGACACCTGAATACAGAAAAGTACAGCCAGGTGAGGGGCAGGGCTGACTTGTGACATCATCTCTTAAAAAATAAATCCATGGGTGACACCTACCCCCTCCCATGCCTGCCAGGGAGGGGCACGCCTGCCACCAGAACCCTACTGACCAAGGGAAACCAAGTGATGGAGAAGTTGAAGGGGCCACCTGTCCTTAAAGCACCAGCCACACTCCCGGGGCCTGGTGGTTCCTGCCATGTACCACGTGGACCCATCTCTCAGCCCCAGGCCCTTGCTTCTTCCTCCCCCTCTCTCAGATCTGAAATCAGCACATATCTCTGAGGGCAGGAGCCAAACGGACTAGTCATGGCTGTGCTGCTCCGTCCCAGGAGGCAACCTGCCTGAGGTTGGTGTGGCCACACCACGGGCAAGAGGAAGCCGCCGTGAATCTCCGGAAGTGGCCGTGCTGGCTCCCGACTGGCACCTGTACAGGTGCTGGCTGCCGCCCATGGCACTGTGTCTCACGGAGGGCGGGGCTGGCCGGGGAGGCAGGAAAGAGCTGTTTTGCTGATGAGGTGCCCTCGTGTCACATGGACAGGTGTGCCAGGTAGCTGACTGTGGGTGGAGGAGGGCTCCCCGCTGTGCCAGCCTGGCCCGGATGTGAGCCCTGCCTGCCTCTCCAGCCTTACCTCTCAACACTCTGTCACACCTTTGCACATCCTCTGCCCCAGCCACACAGAGCTGCTCAGGGCTCCAAACATACCTGCTTGGGTCTCCCCTCCAGGCCTTCATCCAGGCTGTTCCCAGAAGGCCTCACCTCCCCTTCTTTATTTCTGTGTTGTTGTTTAGCCACTCAGTCGTGTCCAATTCTTTTGCAACCCCGTGGACTATAGCCTGCCAGGCTCCTCTGTCCATGGGATTCTCTAGGCAAGAATACTGGAGTGGGTTGCCATTTCCTTCTCTGGGGGAATCTTCCTGACCCAGGGGTCAAACTTGTGTCTCCTGCATTGGCAGGCAAATTCTTTACCACTGAGCCACCTGGGAAGCCTAAGCAAGTATCACCTCCTCTGGGGAGCCTTCCCTGAAGTCCTTCTGCTCCAAACCAGGTTAGATGCCTCCATGTGGGCACCCACAGCCCTCTTGACTACTCTGTTGCAGCACTAATCACACTGGATTATAATTATCTTGGTAGACTGTGTGTGTGTGGGGGGGGGAGTGTGTGTTAAATCCATGTTTAATCAACTGGTCTGTTGGAGTCTGGATTTCTAATTGGGTCACATGGGTTCAAGTCCCAGCTCTGGTACTCACTAGCAGTACGACCTTGGGCAAGTTCCTGACCTTCCTCAGCCTCAGTGTCTCCCTCTCTAAAATGGCAACAAATACATATCTACCTCACAGGGAAAAATTAACTGAGATCATTTACACAAAGCACTTAGCCTGGATTCACGCATAATGGCCATTGTTATGATTATTCCCAGCATCTGGCAGAATGCTTAGAAAATGTCAGGTGAAGGAGCAGCATCTCTGTGTGTGATGGGCATGTGTGTGTGGATGTGTGGTATATACCAGGGTGGTGGTATGAGGGGAGAACCAGCCTGTACAGGGAGGTGGGGCCTATAGATGTGTGTGTCCACTCCGAAGGGTAATGGGCTGGTTATTTATGGTCATGCCTTACGAAAGAAAAAAAAAAAAAAAAGACAAATCAGTGTTCAGTAATGACAAAGTAATTACCTTTTTATTATTTTTTCAATAGGATTCAGAGGGAGTGTGGGCCTTGGCCATGGCTGGAACATTCAGCCGGGCTTTGAGAATACCCCGTTGCTTTGAGCTATCCCATTCCAACTGCCCCACCAGGGAAAAGGCTGGAGAGGGCTGAGCAGTGCTCCTAAACATGGAAGGGCTTAGAGATTGAGGGAGAGGGCTGCCCAGCCTATAAAACAGGCTCTCCAGAGGTAGTTTTTCCACGTTCTGGCTGAGTTGTCCACATAGAAGGGACTGGATTCAGAGCCCAGAACATTTAACAGAGGACACTTCAGAGTGGGAAACTGAGGCCCAGAGAGAGGAAGTCACTTACTCACCTATGACCACACAGCAAGTTAATGGTAGAGTGGGAGCAGAGTCCAGGTCCCTTAACCCCAGGAAAATGCTCTTTACCACCACATGTCTCACTTGAAAATGGGGGTCTGCCTGGCCCTAGAGCTTTGCTTCAAATTTCTACCTGAAAGGGCTCTGACTTGCTAGAAGGTGACTTTTTCCCCCAGGGTCTTTCAGAGGATGCTTGGAGACATAATTTCAAGGCATCAGGACCCTGTATATTAACTAGACTGTATGGAGAAGGGCATGGCAACTTACTCCAAGTATTCTTGATTGGAGAATTCCATGGACAGAAGAGCTTGACAGTTTACAGTCCATGGGGTTGCAAAAGGATCGGACTCGACTTAGTGACTAACCCAGTATGATGAGCATTATCGATCTACTGAGAGCTAATGGCCAGTGAAGGGACCAAATCAGCTCTAGCCTCTTACTTTTTCATCTATCAATCCATTCATCCATCCAATCATTCATCCCTCCAAACTTCTGTCAATCTATCCAAACTTCCATCCACCCATCCAACCTTCCATCCATCCATCCATCCATCCATCTATCCATCCATCAACTCATCCATCCATCTATCCATCCATTGATCCATCCATCCATCTGTTGATCCATCCATTCATTCACTCATCCATCCTTCCATCCATCCATCCATCTCTTTATCCATCCATATGTCCACTCATCCATCCACCTACCCAGCCATCCACTCATCCATCCATACATCCAACAAACCTCTGAATGAGTGCCCCCATGTACCAGGCACCTTGCTAGAACCTGAGGGTCTGGAGATGCTGAGATGAATAAAACAAATATTGGGAACAGCCTATGAAGAAAATTTTCATGGCAAAGGAGACTTCTCAAAGACACTTAGAGATAAGTGCAGGTAGATGAGGTGACCTAACAGGGAGTCAAGCCCCTAGAGTTCCAGGTCTAGCCCTGTCACTAGCTTGCTGCAAGGTCTTGGATATGTCCCTTCTCTCTTTGCTATGGTTTCTTTGTTTAACAATTGAGAAAGTCACACTAGCTCAGAGGGCTGGTGGACACCGTGTAGGTAAGATTTCCTAAATGCTGGGAGGTTGTAAAGCTCCAAGGGGCCAGGGGACAGGAGCTCCCTTGGTTTACACTGACAGGATGAGGACAGAAGATGCTGGAAGAATAAGAATGAGGTGATGAAGGATGGGGAGTCCGCCCCAGCTCCACTCCACCGTGTAGATCTTCAAAGCATTGATCTGCTTTTCTTAACCTACTGTGGGTCACCTAGACCTGGATCTCTGATTCCAGGTAACTGACAAGGCCCCTGTCCCTTTGTCCTCCCTTCCCCACCTCTGAGCTCCTGTCTCCCGCAGCTGTGATAACCCACACGTAGCACTCTGCCCTCTGGAATTTATTTTAAGGTCTTAGCTTGTTTATTTATTTTATTTAGAGATTTCTCAGTGCTTTGTGGGGAGGAAAATTCGAATGGGGTGATTATGAAATACTATTTCACCTCGCTGTTCATTCACAACAAACAAAGAGAAATGATTGGTGATTAAAAATGCATTCTCTCTGCTTGTTTTCTTTTGTTTTACCATTATGGAAATATTATAAATACTGAATACTAATCTGGACCTGCAGGGACCTCACAGACCTTCCAGAAACCAAGGCGCCTGCTCTTCCCTGGGGCAACCTCACACTCTCTCATCAGGCCCAAAACTATGGCTCAAACCCTCCTGAGAGGGTCCTTGGCCAGAAGACCCCATCACTGAGTGCTCACTGGACAGAGATAGAAGTTTCCCCACTTCCTTGTCCTGTTCCCTACTTCAGCAGATCAAGTCAAGGAGAACAAAGCTGTGAGTATGGACTGCGTGTGTGTTCAGTTGCTCAGGAGTGTCCGACTCTTTGCAGCCCCATGGACTGTAGTCCATCAGGCTCCTCTGTCCATGGGATTCTTCAGGCAAGAATACTGGAATGGGTTGCCATGCCCTCCTCCAGGGGATATTCCCCACCCGGCGATCGAACCCATGTCTCCTGCATTGGCAGGCGGATTCTTTACCACTGAGCCACCTGGGAGGCCTGTGAATATGGAGTGCACTTGATTAATCCAAAGGTCACGATCACAGAGCTTAACTCCCAGGACGGGGCTGCCTGTGCCTCCCTACTCTGCTGTTTCTTGGCTCTGTGACCTTGAACACGTAGCTTTGCTTCTCTGAGCTTCTGTTTTTTTTCTCTGTAAGATGGGGATAAAAATGGTACCCACCTCATAGGGTCTCTTTGAGGATTAAATGGGATCATAATGGCTCAGGTAGTAAATTGTCTACCTGTAATTCAAGAAACCGAGTTCAATCCCCAAGTCAGTAATATCCCCTGGAGGAGGAAATGGCAACCCACTCCAGTATTCTTTCCTGGGAAATTCCAAGGGAAGAGGAGCCTGGTGGGCTACAGTCCATGGGGAGTTGCAAGAATCAGACATGACTTAGCCACTAAACCACCAGCCACTACCACCATAATATCTTATCGCTGGGCCTGGCAAGCAGAAGTGCTCCATAAATGTTCGCTCCTATACCGATTAATATATCAAACTCTGGGAGATGGTGAAGGACAGGGAAGCCTGGCGTGCTGCAGTCCATGGGGTCACAAAGAGTCAGACATGACTTAGCGACTGAACAACAATACCGATTAATATTCTCTCTTCTTCCATGCTTCAGTTTCTCCCTCTGGAAGATGAGAGAGGTACACTAGCTGTCCTCTAAGCTCCCTCCAGCTTTGATGGGCGAGGCTTCTGTGTGCAGGACAAGGTACCATGGGGACAATCCTCACCCACCTTGACTCTCTCAAAGACCTTGGCTCTTTCCCGGAATGCTGGCTGTAGCTGCCTGGGACCTTCTATCAGAGTCTGCTTTCCATGGGCTCTTTTTGAACCGTAAGCCTGGCACTTCCCCATTTATTTCAATCACAAACAAATAAATAGGAGTCAGAGGGCCCGCTCCAATTCCAAAGTGTTACTCCAAGTCCAGATAAACAGCGAGGTCCGTGGCGTCTGCGTTCCTTTTATCTTTCACTTTATTTAACCAAATTAACTGCTCTCCATGTCCCCTGCGTGTGAGTGTCTCTCTCTGTCATATAAAATACAATCACGCTTGCTTGCTACATGTTTCAGATACTTTATCATTAACATCAATTCCAGCCAAATTAGGAGTTTCTCCCAACATAATTGCCCTTCCCATTATCCAGCACTTTATTTTTTCAAAGCACTTTCCGACCATTAATTAGTTAACCCTTAGGACGCCCCAGAGCCGGCGCTCAATGTCACCCTCCCTGTCTCCCAGCTGGGAAGGGGGAGGTGGGGAGGGGTCAGGTGGTTTGTTAGAAGTCACCCTGGATATGGGGGCTGAAGGCTACAGTGGGACCTTGGTAATCTTCCTTCCAGCCTCAGGTCCTCTGTCTGGGCCGGATCCAGGCCCGGGCTGATGGGGCTGGGGGCAGGGGTGGTCCCCAACACTTTTAAATCCACTCATTCCCAACCTTCTCTTTAGCTCACTAAAGGAAAGAGGAAGTGGAATAAAAGATTGACTGGGTGATGGCACCTTCTTTCCTGTGGGGAAACAGGGCAGAGGGAAGGGAACAAAACACCCACGGGACAAGGGACAAGCAGGTGCTGTGGCTGTGACCCAAACCATTGATTTCTTCCCGGCACCAACAAGCAGCATTGAATGTCTGAAACTGAAAGTTGTGTCCAACTCTTTGCAACCCCATGCACTGTAGCCTGCCAGGCTCCTCTGACCATGGAATTCTCCCGGCCAGAATACTGGAGTGGGTAGCCATTCCCTTCTCCAGGGCATCTTCCCAACCCAGGAATCAAACCCAGGTCTCCTGCAATGCAGGTGGATTCTTTACCAATTGAGTCACCAGTACTAGCGGGTGCCAGAGTAACAGCCTTACCACCAGAATGTCTGTAAGTAAATGAAGTGCTTTTGGTATATAGTTATAACTACTGACAGCCAAAGTAAGGGCAGACGTAGGGGTTCATTGCTTGGGCTCTCTCTCATTCCACCTACCGAGTGGGGCTCAGTTCCCTCTGTAATCCTGCCAGTAGTCCATCCTTTTCTGGGGAGGTGCGGTCATAGTCTTGGTCAGTCCCAAACTAGGTGAGCAGACATCCTAGATGGATTGAGGTGGGAGCCATCTGGGAGAAAACACAGTGATTTATTTCTTGGACACGGTTCTGGCTCGTCAAGATGAACTCTGCTTGAAGCTGCTAAGGATATACTGTCGAACCACCAATATTTTACATTTACAGCCTCTCCATAGTCCTAAGTTCCTTAATGATTTTTTTTTTTCTTAAAATACATGAGCTGGCTCCCACAGGGACATTGCCAGGAACCTTCAGAGAGGTTTTCCAAGCTGTCGTTAACTCAGAGCACAGTGAATTTCACAAGCTCTTCTATTTCAGCCCCTCTTCTTCCCCCCAGTTGCCTTGAGGTTGGGGCCACATGTGCTAAAGCAACTTTGCTTGTTGGAGACCAGCTACCAGTCTTGGAATTTGCCCTGCCCTCTCCCTACTCATCCCAGCCCATCATGCTCTATGAAGTCAGACTGCAGGGAGCTTTTGCCACCCAAAGAATAGGCTCATCCAGGGAGCAAAGCTCACACTGACAGTTCACTGTCTGCAGTCATACATCCTGGAGTCTGAATCCCAACTCTGCCACTCTCTAGCAAGTTTGACCTTGGGCAAGGTGACCTCTCTAAGCCTCAGCATTTCAATTATCGCGTGTTATTGCAAGATCGAGTGAGATAACATAGGTGAAGGTCTTAGCACAGTTTCCAGCTCATAGTGGGTGCGCATTGGACGTGAGCTCTCATTTTGGTCAAGGAGCAGATTGTAGGCTTTAGTATGACTTTCATTCTTCCAACCTCCTGCCCCTTATTGTCTCCATCTAATTTCTTTCAGGCTCTGGGTCTGAATATGTAAGTGAGGCGATGTGATTAGACAACACCCTAGTTCTCAAGCTCTTCCTTTTGTGTAAGAGAATAGGCATAGAAACAGACTGAGAGCTGGTTGGTCCCAAGCCTCCCATCTGCCATCCCCAAAGTGTTACCGTCTACATGGCCATTGTGCTTCAAGTCTGGCTCCATTGCCAGTTGTCGTAAGCATCGCGAGGGCAGGACGATGTCTAGTCCATCCAGGGCTGCATCGTGGATCCTATCCAAGTATCTGGCATGTGGCTGCCACATCACAGAGACCAGTGAGTACCTGAATTGTCCATTCTTCCTTCTGGACTAGGATTATATTTTCCGTCTCTTTTAAACTTCTGGGGCTCTCTGCAATCGTAGGTAGCTCAAGATGGACAAAAGCCTTGGAGTACTCTTTCCTTGCTGCCCCTGCTTTTCTAGCTTCCCTAAAAAGGAAGACCCTACTCACTGTCCCCTAAGCAACTATTTTCCTGTAATCACGCATTCATTTGTTCACATATTCACTCAGCAAGTGTTTGCTGACTGTCAAGTGCAGCTAACCTGGGTTGGAATCTTGACTAGCTGGGAGAACTTAGAAAAATGCCTTAACCCAATTGATCCTAAGATACCTCATCTGTAAGAGGGGCTAAGAGTGCTCAGTTCATGGGCCTATTGTGAGGAGTTGATAAGACTTAAGGAATGCCCTGCACTTAGCGTGGTTCCTGGCACTTAGTAGGCCCTGCAGAAATGGTGTCTATTTTTATGGCAGGCAGAACTCAGTGTTAGAACCCTAGAGTGTGCAGCTGAATTTGAGTCTCTGTAAAACTTCCTGTAGTGGAAAAAGTCTTCTGTAGAATCGTTAGTCCATTTTGGTACCTAAATAACGCAATCCCTGAAGTTTTATGACACGTTGTCAATTCACAGAGTGCTCAGCTGGAGATGCTGTCTCTTGCAGGATTGATATCCTCATTTCATGTGAGAAAATTAAAACTCAGAGAGGTTGTGTGGCTTTCTTCAGGTCACAGAGCAGAGGCATGTGGCTAATCCAAGAACCTCAGACTCAATTTCCAGCACTTTCCTCTACCATTCCCCTCCTCTGTCTCAGCCCCCCTCCACTTCTTTCTCCCCACCTCTTGATGATAACTTCTACTTACAACAGATGTGGCCTTCTCCAGCACCCTTGGCTGGTCACCTGGCACTCTATGGGGCTGAGACGCCCCATGCAGTTTCACTGTTCGAGGGAGGCTTACACTAGAGACCCCACAGGCGCCACGTCTGTGACAGCAACAGTGGAAACCACCCATTTCTGTGACCAAGCTTTTCCAGGTGATGCTGATGGAGCGTAAACAGGTCAAACGTGTTAGAAAAAGAAGGATCAGATTTGGTCTTTAAGAACCCGCCTGCCAAAGCAGGCGATATAAGAGAAGTGGGTTCCATCTCTGGGTTGGGACGATCCCCTGGAGGAGGGCACGGCAACCCACTCCAGTATTCTCACCTGGAGAATGCTGTGGACAGAGGAGCCTGGCAGGCTACAGTCCATGGGGTCATGAAGAGTCAGACATGACTGAAGCAACTTAGCAGGTACCCACCCTGTGGCTCTCCCTTCAAGGACCCATTCAGACCTTCACCCATTGTCCCTGAGTCCGGGCACTGAATAGGCAGCTCCTCATTCAGGTATAACCCGGGAAGACAAGGGATGGAACCATCTTTCCAGGTGGGTCCTCTGAGGGATACTGGGCCATGAGCCAGGGAGAGAGGGCCATCCTGTCTGCCCTGCAGCCCCTAGTTCAGTTCTACTGGAACTGCTGCTCCTCCTCCCCCCACTAATAGCCAGAGGTCAATGGGGCTCAGCCTTTGACTTTCAGTATCTCATTGAACCTCATAGACAGAGGCTGTCATCATTCCCATGTCATGGATGGTCAGACTAAGATTTAAAGAGGTGGAAATCCTTAGCTGTGTGCTCCCAGCACCTGGGCTTGTGCCCAGCAGGTACATAGTAGACGCTTGATAAATGCTTGTGAGAGAAATAGAAACATGACCAAGAGAGTGAATAAATGAAAGAAAGTAGCTCCTATTAATCAGTGTGAGGAGGAGGGGGAGGTAGCACGTGCCAGCCATGTTCTCTAAAATTTCAGTAGCTGTTTACTCTCTGCAGCACTCCTATGGGTAGATACCATCTCCATCACCTTTATACACGCAAACCAAGATTCAAGGAGATTAAGTCACTCCCTCATGGGCACACACAGAGCAGGCGGGGGCAGCTAGGAAATGAACGCAGGCAGTGGGGCTGTGGGACCTGTGGGTATTACCCCTCTATGCCACAGAGGATAAGCAAATGGTGATGGGGGTGGGGAGGAGGGGATGAGGGGCGTCCAAGAGCTCTGCCCCCGTGGGTGTCCTTCTGCCTCTGCACCAGCAGTGTTTCCAGCAGCATCCAAGTGGGGGGGAAGCATTTTCTCTAAGTCCTGACTGCCCTCCCCGGCACATTCCCACCGTTACCTACACAGGGAATTAAGACTCAAATCCTCGTTTGACACGATGCAGGAGGATGCTAAGTACTTAAGCGCTAATTAATTAGTGAGCTGTACCCGCCGCCACCAGCCACTGGAGGAAACCTCAAACAGACCCCCAGAGCGTCAGTACCCTCACCGTCACAGAGGCCTGAGGCCAAAGCACCAGCAGCCAAGCAAAGCAGGGTAACAGAGAGGAGGGGGCTGCCTGGGAAGCCCCAGGCCCAGCCTCTGGTGAGAACAGAGTCCAGACCAGCTCTGACCCCTGCCTTCCAGGACTCAGAAACCAGTGGGGGCTGGAGTCCTGGGACCCTGCCTTGCCCAGGGCTCTGGAAGAGACTGTTCAGCCTGGGTTTGTCCAATGAGGCCACAGGCTCTCAAGACAAGGCTGGATTCCAGAGGCTGCACTGACCTCCCATAGTTTCTGGACAGTTTCTGGAGCCCTTTGTTGGGGGCAACACACTGACTGAAACTGCGCTCCCTGGCCGGGCACCATAGTAACTGTTTGCCTGAGTTATTTTATGACAGGAGGTCTTAGTAAGGAACACAGAACTAATAAGCCACCACCAACTGGGAGAGTTTGTGAAAGATCAAAAGGAGATGCCAGGTGTCCAACCACCTCCCAAAATCCTCCTTGCTGGCATCCATCTTGGCTGAGCAATGCATGTGCCACCAGAAAGAATCCTGAGTCATAATGATTGGCCAAAAAAACCCGAGAAAATTATCCATCACCATAAAACCCAAGGTTTTGAGCCACGTGGCAGAGCAGTCCTCCTGGTTTCCTGGTTGGGAGCTTCCCAATAAAGTCTCTTGCTTTGTCACACACATGTCTCTTTGGACAATTCATTTCCGAGTGTTAGACAAGAGCCCCCTTTCAGGCCCTGGAAGGGTCCCCCTTCCTGCAACACCTTAAGACCAGACGGAAGCATCTTATTACCCCCAGTCAACTGGGATGTGTTTCTCAGAGGCTAGACCAAGGGGCAATGGGGCCTCCCAATATTGATGGGCAGGGGTGTCCTAATACTGAGGGAGCACCAGCTCACAGTGGGAAGTTGAGCTCTTCCCACTGTCTTGACCTTGGTCTTACCATCTATTGCTGGCCAAGGTCAATCTCCCTCACAGGGCAGAGGGTAACTGGAATCTAGGTCTTTGGAATCAGGCTGGGTTTGACTCTCTTTTCTCCCATTTCCTAGCCACGTGCATGACCTCAATGCAAGTCAGTTTCTGAGCCTCAGTTTTCTTAGCTGTATAATGGGACTCACAGGTCTGTTCACGGGGATATGTGAGGTGATACATGTCAGGCCCCTTATGTGGGGTGCCAGGCACACAGTAATCACTCAATAAATGGTGGGAGTCATAATAGTAGACGTTATCATTATAATCATCTAAGGAATTGTTGCACTTGACTCTCAATTCTTTGACCCTATAGGGTGACAACCATCCTGGTTCACTCAAGTGTGCCATGCTATGTGTGTGTGCTAAGTTGTTCAGTCATGTCCGACTCTTTGCAACACCATGGACTGTAGCCTGCCAGGCTCCTCTGTCCATGGGCATTCTCCAGGCAAGAATACTGGAGTGGGTTGCCATGCCCTCCTCCAGGGGATCTTCCCAACCCAGGGATCGAACCCAGGTCTCCATCATTGCAGCCGGGTTCTTTATCATCTGAGCCACCGGGGAAGCCAGTTCATCAAGACTATCCCAATTTTAGCACTGAAAGTTCCCTGTCACAAGAAACCCTACAGTCCAGAGCAAACAGGTATAGTCAGCCAAACCCCCTGTGCCCTAAAGAGGATGGAGGGGGAGGGGAGACCCAGCATGCTGGACAGAAGTGTTCTCCACAATGCCTTCTCTCTAGTCAGGACTCCCTGGGACCCCAGAACCTGAAGCTCCCTCCTCCAAGGTGGCCAGACTCAGGAAGGGCCACAAGTGGCCCCTGGAGTCTGAGACAGAATCTATGGGTGGCAGGGCCCTGGGGCTATAGCTTTGATGATATTCCAGCCTGCGTCAGCTCTGGGGCCCACCTCCTGTAATATTTGCTTAACAATCAGCCCAGAAACGGCATTGTTCAGGACAAAAATGAAAAACATTGGGCTGGGACTTGTTGTTTTTCTTTGGCGTCCAAATTCCTCTGGGCCCTTGGGATTGGAGACGGTATCTCGGCACTGCCACCTCGAGGCCAAGCAGAACCCAGAGTTGGGACACTGGACACCGGGCTTCTGTTCCCACTTCTGCCCCTGGGACTTGGGGCGTAATTCCTCAGTTTCTCCAGGTGCCCAAGAGGGGCAACTTTGCACTGGGAGTTGAATGAGGCAGGAGAATATTTGGTTAGGCTAAAATAGTATCACCTTAAGTGTTTTACTGAAGCCCCCCCAGCTCTCCAGAAAAGTCTCATCCCCATTTTACAGATGAGGAAGTTGAGGCTCAGAGCACTCACCCGAACCAACATCAAAACCAAAGTCAATCAGAGGAGGTGAGAGAGGAAATTTTGATTTGGCATCTCAGGGGAGCCAGATTCTTCCCAGAAATGGGCCTTCTCTTCAAATGTGTGTTTGCTCATTAAACACCTTTATCAAGGATGGAGGAAGTGAGCTGGAGAAATGAGGGCGGGGAGCTTTGCCCCTTTCTCCAGAACTCTTGAGCCCTCAGAGTCTGGCCGCCCTTGTACAAGTACCAGCTTTCCCCCAATCCCACCCAGGAAGAGTCCAGCCTGGAGAGGACCCTCTGCCCAGCCCCAACCAGGGTAGCCCCACCAGAGGGGGGGCCCGATCATGCACAGGAAGGGGAGGGCAGGAGGCAGGCCTGGCTCACCTGCCAAGGCTGGCAGCTTGGCATGCAGATGGGCGTGGGGTGGAGACTGAACGTGCCCCGGGAGAGGTGTCGAAAGCCATCAGAGGCCTGGCAGGGCCAGAGCCAGTGCTCCTCAAGCCCCTTCTGTGATCCAGGCACTTTATTTTATTTTATTTATTTTATTTTATTTTTAAACTTTACAATATTGTATTAGTTTTGCCAAATATCAAAATGAATCCGCCACAGGTATACCCGTGCTCCCCATCCTGAACCCTCCTCCCTCCTCCCTCCCCATACCCTCCCTCTGGGTCGTCCCAGTGCACCAGCCCCAAGCATCCAGTATTGTGCATTGAACCTGGACTGGCAACTTGTTTCATACATGATATTATACATGTTTCAATGCCATTCTCCCAAATCTCCCCATCCTCTCCCTCTCCCACAGAGTCCAAAAGACTGATCTATACCTCAGTGTCTCTTTTGCTGTCTCGTACACAGGGTTATTGTTACCATCTTTCTAAATTCCATATATATGCGTTAGTATACTGTATTGGTGTTTTTCTTTCTGGCTTACTTCACTCTGATCCAGGCACTTTAAATGCACCACCTCCTGTGTTCTCACAGCAACTCCTTGAAGTCTACTCATCCACATTCTCAGATTCTAGGAAGAGAAGGAAGGAAATTGAGCCTCAGAAATTCACTGGCTCATGGTTACTTAAAAGCAGACTTGAACGCTGTCCCAACTCTCAACTTGGCATAACCAGGGTTGGCCCTCTGATGTTAAGAGATGGTTCTGGGGTCAGGCCTCTCAGACTCCAATCTTTACTCTCTCACTCACAGCTGCCATATAAATGACATCACTTGTCTGTGCCTCTGTTTTTTCATCTGTAAGATGGGGCAATAACACAACCTCCTTCTGGGTTATCATGAGGGCCCAGTGAAATAATGCCAGGCACCTAGGAGGTGCTTGATAGAGGGTGGCCATTGCTGTCGCTGCCTGTAGTTAGAGTAATAATCATATTACTTTGTGACTCAGGCAGCCTGTTTGAAAGCAGCAAGGCTGGCAGCGGTGCCCCCAGGACAGGGGGCTCTGTGGGTTCAGGACCCTGTATCAAACTTAAGCCTGGTCCTCCAACTGCTCCCCAACCCCTGTTGCTCAGATGGACTCTTTCAGCCTCAACCCCCAGTACTGGACCATTCTAAATGCCCTGGTCTTGCCAGGGCCACTCAAGACTGTCACCTGTGACCTGAACGAGTGGCTCCCTGTGGACCCCTGCCCACCAAGGTGCTCCACCTTTGCCTGCTCCATGATGGGGAGGGGCCTCCCTGGCCGAGACCTCCTCAGCCCTGGATTCTCACCCCCAACTTGCTCTCAAACTCAGGTAAGATTCTTTCCAGCTCTGGGCCTCACTGCTCCCATCTTGCATCTGAAAGCAAGACTGAATGAGCCCCAAAGGTCCCCAGAGGCTAAGATCTGGGACCCCAGACTCTCCTAGATGAGGAAGGAGGAACAGTAAATCCAGACACACTCAGGCTCTCCTGAAATTCTGCAACTGCCTCCTGAAAGGACAGGGGCCCCAGGCTGGCCCTGCCCACCTGCTGTCACGCAGCAGTGGATTTGAGGCCATCAAAGGTCCCGATTCCTTCCTGTGACTCCCAAGGTCCCGCTTGGTGTGACCCTGCCACCCTCTCCTCCCTTCTCTTTGGCTCCCCCTGCCTGGACACATGGCTTTCTGCTTTCCCGCCAAAGCACCCTGTGGTCTGGGCCCTGGCCTTTGCCTGTGCACAGCATTTTCATGGGACCAGGCTTTTCTTGATCGGTCCCTGCCCCTACTGCTTTGTTGTCAGGTCTCACGGCCACCTGCCCTAGTCTTGGACGTGACCCTCCTCCAAGCTCCCAGAAACCCTTGTTTTTCCTGAGTGTAAGATCAACTGGTCCCTGCCCTCACGCAGCTCAGCCTCCAGGGGAGGAAATGAGGGAAACCCACAAGTCATTCATTCATTCAATTCATTCTTCATCCAACCAGTATTTATTGGGCATCTCTATGGGCCACTACCCAGAGAGGGCTAGCCTCAGGGCTGAGCCTGAGGTGCCTGCACCCCTGGGGACTAGAGATCTGGGGTCCTGGGGGGCACAGGCAGGGGCAGGAGGGGTCATACTATTTAGAAAAGTGCTATAGGAATGTGTGATGTGATCTATACCCCCACAGGCTTGAGCGCACTCCCAGGGCCAGGACCGTGTGTTAATAATTTTTTCTCTTCCTCCACTCCGTCAAGTTCAGCACAGCGCTTGGCACACCACAGAGGCTCCGTCAGAGCAGGCTGAGGAGCACTGTTGGGTGCTGTGTGTTCTACATTAGGGTTTTGGGAGTTCCAGGTGGGGAAGGGAGATTACTGTGAGCGGCAGCACTCAGAGAGGACTTCCTGGAGGAGGTGTCAGGAGCAGGGCCTTGAGGACTGTAGAGGCTCAAAAGTTGGCAGGGAGGAGGGTAGATATTTTCCAGGCATGGTAGGGGCTAGGATAGAGATGGGAGGAACAGGGCTGTGGAGTTGAAAGCAAGGTGGGGGCAGATGGGGCATCTGAATAAACACAGATGGTCCTGTCTGTGAATTTCATTTGGGAAAGATCCAGACTGCCCATCTGCCCATCTTAGGGACCCCCTAAGTCTTGCTGTGGCTGGGGGTGGCTGGGAGCCCCAGTTCTTGTGCACAGGGCAACCAATGCCTGTTTGTCAAAGACATGGGTGCCCTGCCCTCAGCCCCAGAACATGGGGAGTGCCCTGGGCAGGGCTTGCCCAGGCCTGGCATTCAGACTGCACCCTCCGCCCTGGGACATCCTGTACCAAGGAGGGCCTATTAAAGGGACAAAGGTCCTCATGGGGTGCAGGCACCCCAGCTCAGCCCTGGCAGCCGGCCCAGGCTTGGGCTGCTGCAGGAACCCCAACTCTCAGCCCTGCCAGGTCAGACCTCAGGGAAGAGATGGAAGAAGCAGGGTCCCGGGTCTCCCTTTCTTGGGGCAGGACCCCTCATTATGTGAGGACAGGACGCAGCAACAGCAGGTGCTTCCCACTTGGCAGGGCACAGGCAGGAGGTGGGAGACAAGGCACTCGATAGCATGGATTCTGGAGCCCAGCAGTCTTAAATTAAAAAAAATTTTAATATCATTTCATTATATAGGTATTCCTTAAAATCATGTTGGGCTTCCCTGGTGGCTCAGTGGTAAAGAATGAGCCTGCCACTGCAGGAGATATAAGTGATACCTATTTGATCTCTGGGGTGGAGATCCCCTGGAGAAGGAAATAGCAGCCCACTCTAGTATTCTTGCCTGGGAAATCCCATGGACAGAGGAGCCTGGTGGGCTACAGTCCATGGGGTTTCAAAAGAGTTGGACATGACTTAGTGACTAAACAATAACAACAAAGGCATATTGTTTTTTTTGTTTTTTTTTTTTAATTTTTTTGGCCATACCGAGCAGCATGTGAGAACTTAGTTCCCCAACCAGGGATTGAACTCAAGTCGCTACAGTGGAAGTGCAGGATCTTAACCACTGGACCACCGGGGCAGTCCCTTAAATTTGAATCTTAACTCAGCCCCTACCCACTATGTGAGCATGGGCAAGTGACTTGACCTCTCTGAGCTTCAGTTTGCTCATAGCTGAGTAAAACGGGGTTACGGGCAACATGTATTACTCATGATTCCTTAAGAAAATGCCTGAAAACACTACCAAAGAACCTATTAATGGCACAAAGTCGGTGCCCAAAGGGATAACTGTTGCATGTTGTGCTGTGGAGAGAAGGATGGACAGTTGGATAGCACAGGTTGGTCGTGGGCCCTTCCTGCAGTTCCTGGCAAAAAGGAAGCAGCTTTGAGATTCTTGGGAAGAAGAGAGGTTGTAACCTCTCTCCAGAGGTTCCCCAGGGAGTCAGCCAGGGGTGGGAGTGATCCAGGGCCCCTGGAGACGCCCCATGGGGTGGGGGCTGCATGGAGCCTTCCTCAGGTCAGCCCGAGACCCAGGTTCCCTATCGCTGCATCAGGGCGTGGGGGCAATCAGCTGTTAGAAAGTGGACCCGGGTTTTATTATTGCTGAATGTTATCATCCTTGATAAGAACCAGATTAAAAGGAGGGAGGGGGAGGCACAGGTAGGGGTAAAGGGGTGGGGGAGAAGCAAAGGGCAGTGCCGGTCATGCTGAGCAAGCCCTCAGCCACTCTTGGGGCCCTGGCTAGAGTCTGGCCAGGACCCCACAAGCCAGGCCTCTTCCTGGGGGTGGGGGTGAGGGGCCTGGGAGGGGCGGGGATGCAGAGAAGGGAGAGGAGCTGCAGGCACCTACCTGGTGGAGCGAGGGGTGGGAACTCGGTGAGTTGAGGGCTCCCGCAAGGGGACACGGTCCCCCAGCTGGTCTTCTTGGCGGTCAGCTGTCACCAGGGGCTGCCTGCTGAAGTGACCAAAATGAGGGACACATCTGAGTGTGAGTCCAGCTCCGTCTCTTACAAGGCAGGTGACCCTGGGCAATGACTTCAGCTCTCCAGCCTTGCTTTTCCGGTCAGTGATGCTGATCGCTCTGCCTCCTCCAAGGTTCAGGATTCCAGGAGGTGAAGGAGGCAGAGGGCCTGCCACACTGAATCACTCTTCCCTCCCTCCGCCAGGTTCTTTGAAACCATTACTGTTGTGCCTGCCTTATCCCTGGTCCCTCTCCCTCCTGCCATCACAGGGACCTGGCCCTGGGACCTGCTAACCCTCTGCCCAGTTCTCCCCAAAGCTTCCAGGCCCTTCACCTCCATGGGAGGCACACAAGGCCTGTAGTCCCATTTTACAGATGGGAAAGTAAAGTCTAGAGTGGGATAGTGGCCTGCCCAAGACCGGATTTGGAATCAGGGAGTCCTGGCTTTCTGTTCAAGGCACTTACACCTTCTTGGCCTGCATCCTTGGTCCTGTGATACCTAGCAGGGGTGGCAGCTTGGCCTAGAAGGGTTTCAGAGGGCTGGGGTGTCAGGTTAGTGTGGCTGCGGGGCCCCCAGCCCCCTAGGTATCTCTGCCCAGGGCCAGGACTCCCCACGACGGGCCCCACAGGCATTCCTTGCCATCAGGGAAGGCTATAAAAAGCAACACTTTTCAGCCCCAGAGTGTGACCTGTGCGACTTCACAGAATCCAGAGAAAAACAAGAGATAACCTTGGGAAGGCCTGACCTTCAGGCGGGGCACAAGAGGGAAGGGGGCACCTCCAGGCTGTAGCTTGGCTTGAGTTTGAGATGGGGCATGGAGCATGGTGCAAAATGAAAAATAGAGCTTCTAGATGGTAATTGGAATTATTATTTAGTAGTTGTTTTTAATGATTAATTTATTTTTAAGTCATTTTTATTTTTCTGTTTCTAGTTTTTATTCATCTTGTTTCTTTTATTCTTTATCATCAAAGGAAAATTTTTTTGGCTGTCTCGAGTGGCATGTGGGATCTTAGTTGCCTGACCAGGGATTGAAGCTGGGTCCCCTACAGTGGAAGCACAAAGCTGGACAACCAGGGAAGTCCCTTAATTATTAATTTAATTGTGCATGCATGTGTGCGTGCTGTTGTGTCCAACTCTTTGTGACCCCATGGACTGTAGCCCTCCGTGCTCCTCTGGTCATGGGATTTCCCAGGCAAGAATACAGGAGTGGGTTGCCGTTTCCTTCTCCAGGGGATCTTCCCGACCCAGGGGTTGAATCCGAGTCTCCTGTGTCACCTGCATTGGCAGGTGGATTCTTTACCACTGAGCCACCTAGGAAGCCCAATTTAATTTTAAGCTAATAGTATTAGAGCCACTGAATATTCAGCCATGGCCATAGGCTGGCCCTGTACATTGACCCCCTCGTCCTCCCAAGTCCCGATGAGGTAGCTCTTTTTTTTAATCCTATTTGACAGACCAGGGAACTGAGACTCAGAGAGGACCAATAGCTTGTGCAAGGTCACAGCCAGAAAGGAGAGGGACTGGGCTGAACAGCCCCCACCTCAGGCCACCCCACGCAGCACACTACAGCTCCAGGTGCATCAGCTCTGCTCTTCAAACACTCTGGGCTCTCTGCTGCAGACCTTCACACCTGCTGTGCCCTCTGACCCAGGGGCTTGTCTCTTCTCTTTCCACCTCCTCACCCCTCAGATTTCAGCTGGAGTGTCACTTCCTCCAGCAGGCCTCCCCAGACAATCTTGCTTATTCATTCCATTGACACATATTTATTGAGCAGCTACTAGGTGCCAAACACTGTTCTGGGTTCTGGCGACACAGCAGTGAAAAGAAGTGACAAAATCATCTGTCCTTGAGGGGCTGGTAGATCAGTGAACCCTGAGCTCCTCTAGCTGGGGGAGACATTGCCCTGTGTTGGAGGTGAGGGGAGATGAAGCCACGAGATAAACCTAGCACATCATCTCAGTATGTCAATGTCTTACTTAAATTTGGGGGGAGGGGCTGGGAGGAACATTATCTAAGCAACACGGACCCATGATAGCAGTAGTCCCCAGCCTTTTTGGCACCAGGGACTGGTTTCGTGAAAGACAGTTTTTCCCTGGACCAGTGAGGGAGGAGGGTAGTGGTTTGGGGATGATTCGAGTGCATTTACATTTAGTGTGCACTTTATTTCTATTATTATTGCATCAGCTCCACCTCAAATCATCAGGCATTAGACCCCAGAGGCTGGGGACACCTGCATTATAGGATAGCACCAGGCCACTCTGGTAAGGAGCTGCCCTTAGTGGCACTTTAGGGGAGAAGGTTTGAGACTTCGTGTCCTGACAATGGGGCTGACCCAACCTGAGGAAGCCAGGTGTCCAAAGGACTGGGGCTAATCTCCTCTGGCCAAGTTCAGAGACAGGGAGGCCAGAAGGAGATAGAAGCCAAGAGCCCAAGTTAGAGGCAGGCTTTCATCCTGTTGGCTCTGCCCACCTCCTCACCAATTTGGGTCGTCGTTTCCTTGTTGGTAAAATGATGGGCTTGTTCTAGAGCCTCTCTAGGGTCCCAGCAGGCCCGAAAAACCTGTCGGACCCTAAGGCCAGATGTTGTCAACCTGCTTCCTCTGATCCTGTCCCATCTTCCCATGGTCTTGCCTCTCCCCCCTACCCACCCCTACTCTCAGTATGCGCCTAAGTGGTACCTTCTGCCCAAGACCCAGCTGAAGGCAAAGACCCTGCCCCACCCCACACCCAGGCTCAGAGGGAAGAAAAAGGAGAGGCAGGAGGAAGGTCACATTTCTTGCTTGGCCCACTGCCTGGTTTTCATTAGGCCTGCTGCCTAATTTTCCTGGGCGGCACTTGCTGTCTTGGCAAGTCTTTCCTCTTTCTTAACCATTTTGGGGGAAAGAGCCGTCACGCCCCGTCCCCCTCACTGCTGGTATCGTGGCCTGCAGTTCTTCCTGCTATGTCACCTCGATGCCTCTTGCTGCCGTGTCGGCCCACGTCCCCTTTTCCTGGAGTCCCCAGGCACAGAGAGTGGCAGCTCAGACTTCATTAATAAGCACTAATTATGACCATTAGCATTTACTGAGAACTTACTAAGTTCCAGGCTCTGTGAACTCAGTAACTTCCCCCTGCAACCTTCTTGAGGTGTGGACTATTATCACTCCCATTTTAAGATGGAGGAATCGTGGCTCAGAGATAGCAGGTGGTGAAACCGGGACCCCAAAATCAATGCCTCTAAACACTTTTCCATATGAACTCAAAGAGCCTATGAATGCCCTTTGTTATTTGTTGTTCAGTTGCTAAGTCATGTCCGACTCTTTGCGACCCCACTGCAGCATGCCAGGCTTCCCTCTCCTTTTCTGTCTCTTGGAGTTTGCTCAAATTCATGTCCATTGAGTCAGTGATGCAATCTAACCATCTCATCCTCTGCCGCCCCCTTCTCCTTTTGCCTTCAATCTTGCCCAGCATCAGGGTCTTTTCCAATGAGTCGAGTCTTTGCATCAGGTGGCCAAAATATTAAAGCTTCTCCTGGCTAAACGCGCACCTACCACCTCCCCCCTGCCCCCACTCCCCCCCTACCCCGCAACACACCTTTGTCTTCTAGAACTTTCTCTGTCAGTTCCAGAATAGCATTTTTTCCTCAAGGTTAAGGAGCCAAAGCCCCAAACACAATGCCCTTGGGGGTAGTGAACTGGGAAAGATTGAACTCATTTTAAAGATGAGGGAAGTGGGGCTGCCCAGGCAGGACTTCTGGGCCCCAAAGCTGATATCTGGAGACCTCAAGGGCTGGGCCTCTTTCAGGGATCAAGATCAATGAATGATGGGACCAAGGGGAAACTGAGCCATCTGGGAAAGGGTGAGGACAGTCAGGGTCCGGCTGGGGAAACCCCCAGCCCCCAAATCCCAGACAAGCAGAGTCATAGAGTTGATGCTGAAAGTGACTTCATCCCCACTGTGGACTGAATCCTCTCGTGGGCAGAAACATGTGGCGAGAAGCAGGGGAAAGACTACTTGGAAATCTAGTTGATACCCTAGCTAGACGGGGGAGGCATGGGCCCTTTCTAGTCTGAAGGGGGAGGGGGCATGCTGCTACCACCAGCCACGCCACTCCACCTACTTCAGGAAGAAATAACCAACTTTCCCCTGGACCCAGAGCTCAGCCGATCCCAGCGGGCTGCCCAGCATCTCGGGGGGCCAGGCCCACAATGAAAATCCCGCAGTGGTGACTGCAGTGGTCAGAGTCAAAGAGAAAGAAGGAGAGAGAGAGAAAGAGAGAGAGGAGGGGGGAAAACCCCTCTAGTGCCTGACATTCTTTTTAGGATGCCCATAAAAGATAATGTGACCTGTAAAATCTGCAAGCTGCTTCCCAACCAGCGGCGCCCGGGCCCCACGCCCCACTCCCACCTCCACTCTCCTGCCCTCAGGCCCAGTCAGTTACCCTGGCGGTCCCATGGGGCTCAGGCTGTCAGACCACTGGGGACCCTCGGGCTGAGAGAGATGGCCAGCCCCAAGCCCCCACGGTCTGCCGAAGTGGGTGGTGATAGTGAGGGCCCCTTCTGCCCCCTCCTCCTCTGCACCCCCTTTGCCCCCGGCCCTTGGGTCAGCAGGGTTGCTGCTGCCAGGCCAGGGGGCGGAAATGTGCCGGGGCAGATCCTGGCTCTCCTCTCCCAGGTGAGTCACCCCCGTGGGAGTGTGTTGATGAGTCTGAATCCCGGCTCTTTGTTTTCAGCTCCTGGGAATTCACACACTGGGGCAGACACCCTGTGCCCTAGAAGCCTGGGTTCTAGTTCCAGCGTCACCACTGACCAGCTGCTTGAAACCGTGTAAGTTCTGAGCTGCTTTGGGCCTCAGTTTCTCTACCTTTAAAATGGAAGCGAAAAATCTTGCCCTTTGTCATATTGCAAGAAGGTAATAGTAATAAAGGGCTGCCCTGATGGCTCAGCGGTCAAGAATCTGCTTGCCAATGTAGGAGACCCAGGTTCGATCCCTGGATTGGGAAGATCCCCTGGAGAAGGAAATGGCAACCCACTCTAGTATTCTTGTCTGGGAAATCCCATGGACAGAGGAGCCTGGCAGACTACAGTTCCTGGGGTTTCAAAGAGACAGATACGTCTTAGGAATTAAACAACAACAACAAACAATAAAGCGAAAGGGTGTGTCATAGCATGGGACGATGACAACAACCATCATACTGAGCGCCTACTATGTGCCAGAGGCCAGATTAAGAGGTTTATAACCTTCCAACCGTCTTATGAAGCCTTAGACCCTCCCAAACCCTGCCTTTTTTAAGGAGGAAACTGAGACTCAGAGAGGTTAAGTAACTCGCCAGAGGCCCCATGACTTGCATGACCAACCACCAGGCTCCCTGGCCTCCCACAGTGGGAGCTAAGAACATCCTGTGAATGCCAGGCACAGCGATCACTGTGCTGGCTGAACCCTCCATTTTCTTCCAGGTGAGGGCCAGTCCTGAGCATTAAGCTAGGTGTTCCCCTCCCTAGCTTGGTCTCCAAGGGGCCTGCCCCTGCCGTGGGTTGGACAGGGTTGAACTCTGTGTCCCAAAGCTCACAGGTACACAGGTCACAGCCGGGAAGCCTTTCAGATCTGTAATTCTGCCTGGGGAAGGATCTGCCAGCTGGGTTTCCCAATTTCCTAAACTCCACGTCTTCGCCCCAGCCTGGGGAGCAGGCACTTCCTTGGGACCCCAAGGCCTCCTGAGAACAGTCCCTGAGATCACCCTTCCTTTGTAAGGTCCAAAAATTTGAGTTCCAGGGACTTTCCTGGCGGTCCAGTGGTTAAGACTGCAAGGGGGCACAAGTTCGATCCCTGGTTCTAAGAGCCTGCATGCCCATGGGGTGACCAAAAAAAGAAAATATCTTGAAAAAAATTTTTTTGAGTTCCATGTAACCTCCTCTCTGCCCCTTTCCTGGGGTTCATCTGATATTTCTAAATGTGTCAGCTGGCCAGTGAGGCCAGGCTGGAAAAATACTCCCTCCCAGGCTGAAGCCTTTGGCTCTGTGCTTCTGTTCCCCTCTTCACGTTTCTCCAAATCCTCTTACTCACATTTCCCGACTCCTTATGCACCTTAGGAAAGCCACTGCCTCCCTCTGTGTCCTCACAATGACAAAACAGCCACGGCAGTGGACGTTGTGTGTCAAGCATGTGCTGTGTGTTAGGTGCTCTCTGTACAATTACTCATGTCCCCCTCTTTTTATAGATGAAGGAATTGAGACTAAGACAGGTCCAGGGACCTGCCCAAGGTCACAGAGCTCATCAGCGGTAGAGCCAGGATTCAAAACCCACATCTCCTGGACACAAACGCCCTGGCTTTTAACCAAAAAGGTTCCTTCCAGCTGCGCCAGCTTGCGAGGCTCCTGCTGATTCAGTCTGCGCTTAGAGCAGGTGTCCCATGAGTGCTTCCAAAGTAGATGAACGTTCCCAGGGATGTTCGAATGTGTGAAAGCACAAGTGAGTGAATGAATGATCTCCACCCTCCCTATAACTGTAAAAGATGGACAGCATTTTCTTGAGTGTCATATGAAGAAAGTGAGGCTCAGAGAGGGAACACAACAGGCTTGAGGTCACCCAGCGAGCTGAGGGCAGAGATGAAAACACAAGCCCCTTGACCCCCACCCCAGGACTCTTCCCCACCAGATCCCAGCCAGCCACAGGCCCTTCCTACTTCCCTCCTCCTCTCATTGTCCCAGCCACACCCTGGGACCAGCTCTGCCTCGCATCACTGTGGGAGCGTGCGGGCACAGCATCGTCTTTAAGCTGCCCTTTGAGGGACGAACTGAGGAGGGGGCGGGGGGGTATCTCCACCCAACATGCAGGGCGAGAAGCCCAAGCCCGTCCATCTGAGATGGGGTCAGTGCAGGGGGTCTTTCTCTGCAAGCACTTACGGCACAATTGATGGGAGAAGCGCTCATCAAACGAGGGACAAATCATAAAGTTCGGGAGATGGAAATTAGGCACGGACAAACGATCCAGGTGCAGGGGAGATTTATGGGGGAGGCTGTATTCTAGCTAATGATTTCTGCTAATGATTCTCTGAAGTGTACAGTGGCACGGAGCCCGCGCTCCATGGGGTGACATGAACCCTGCGGGCCGGATGAAGGACGTTCCTGGGGAGACAGCCATGGCAGGGGGATGGTGAAGGATGACCGAAGGGACCCCAGATCCCCAGCCCTCTGGGATGGCTGGAGGAGATGGGGTTCTCGGTGTGTGAGTAGGTTCTGCTGAGATTTATCGCTCGACCCGGCTATTTGGCCCTTTCTCCACTCGCCCTGAAAGTGCCTCCCTGCCTGGCAGCTCTAAGTGTTGGCGGGGTCTGCCCACTGCTGACACACACATTTTCAGAGCCCACCACCATCTTTCATTCCACCAGCCCCCCTCACAGACACAGGTTTCTGGCTGCAAATGGTCCCTCCCTGCCCCCTTTCTTTTCTCCTCCCCCATCCTCCCCTCTGTAAGAGTCTGTCCTCCAAAATGCTACTGGCCCTTCTTCCACTCTCAAGTTTCAGCACCCCCAAGGATGCCACTTCCAAGGACCCCAGGCAGGGACTCCCACAGCATCTGGCCCCGCAGCAGCCAGTCCCTGTCTGTTCTCCTCCATCACCTGGCTCAGGGATGCTGACCCTCTCAGCTGGGACAGTGCCTCCCGAATCGGCCCTAAATTCCATCTGCCGTGAACCAAGTCCAGCTTCCTGGTTCTGTAGTGGAAGACCCATGGGGAACAGAAGGGCTCTGCCTTTCAAATCTATAACCAGAAAATGTTCTCAGGAGTTAATTCACAGGGCTCAAATGGCAAAGGAATTACATTTGCTTCTTAGAATCTTTATGTGTTGTCTGATTTCTCCACAATGAGCAAGTGTGTGTGATTTCTTAAAAGTGAAGGCTAAAAATGAGACAACTGGTGGGTAAGAGGGTGAAGGAATAAGGGCCTCAGGGTCCCTCCACACCTTGGCTCAGGCCATCTCTGCACCACCTGCACAAACCCCCTCTTCTCTGCTGAGCCCCCAGCACGTGCCCCAGCCCAGGAATGAGCACGCCACACTCATAAGCTCAGTCATTCCTCTCATCAACTCTGCCATGTGAGCTTATTACTTCCTCCATTTTTCGGATTGGAAGATTGAGGTTCATAGAAATAAGGAGCTTATTCCCATCCTCGTGGTTCAGATAAACCAGAGTGATGTTTGAACTCAGGTCCCTTGAATTCACACTCATGTTCCTTTCGGTACATTGAACTGTACCTATTGCCTGGGTCAGCCCAGGGAGGGCCTAACATCAGAAACAATTTCAACATCCAGCGTGAAGGAATTGGTTAAATAGAGCACAGAGTAGGAACCTTATGGAATCAGTGATCATAGCTTTTGATATATCCTGACATGGAGAAATGTTCAAAAGACGTCGGAAGTGGAAAAGGCAGTTTCCAAAACAGTTTGATGCACAGCATCCTGCTTTTCCTAGTGGAGAAAGACCTTGGTGTGGACGCATGCATTGAAAGCTGAATTTTTTCCTCAGTGTCTGTGATGGGGAGGAACCATTTGGGGTCTTCTCTTCCATATTGTCTGAGCCTCCTAGAGCAAACATAAGTGACTTTAATTATCAGAGGAGGGGGAACTAGCAAAGCTATTATCATTTGGAAAACAAAATGAGCAGCTCCCAAGGGTGGGCCAGAGGCAATGCCCAGGTTGGGACCTCACTGTTGGAGCGCTTCAGGTCGCCCTTGTCATTTATCCTCAGAGCATCACTTCTGATGGCAGATACTGGTACATGCCCAGGGAGGAGGTGTTGCCTTGGACGCCACTCTCCCCCTCATCCTTCAAGGCCCCTACCCCCATCCCTCCCTGGCCCACTTGCTACCCACTCTGGGTATGATCAAAGGCCAAAGTGAAAATGAGATCTGAAACTTCAGCCTGGAAAAGCAGCGATGCGCTGATGCCTGGATAAGAAGGATCACCGCTCACCACCTGGGTGCCCCCCCTCCCCCAATGCTGGCACCGCCCCTTCCCTCTCATCACCTCCAACCTGCATCCTAGGCCTGCATTCCTGTCTGGGGACAAGTCCCCAGGTGCCCTCCACCCCAGCCACTGCTGGAGCAGATTGAGGGGCCTGCTGGAGATGCCCCTGCACTGGCCTCATGGCTTTGGACTCAGGCAGCATCTCTAGAGATCTCCTCTGATAGAGTTAGCAAGTTCCTGGGGGAGGTGACCCATGAAAGTGGCTAGATGGAGTGACTAGATCAGCTGCTGGGAAGACAGAGCCCTGGTGGGCTTGGATTGGGACGAGCTGGTTTCAAGGGAATCAGTTGAGAGCTCCTAGGACCCTGAGAGGAGGGAGGACCACTAGAGAGTTAGAAGAGATGCAATAAAGACAAATTGCACAAAGCATCATAGAAGGATCATGAACTCTGACATCACAGCCACCCACTTAAAACCCCAGCCTGGCCATTTCTAGCTCTGTGGCCATAGGCCAGCCACTCAACTTCTCTAAGCCTCCTTTTCATCATCTGTAAAATGGGGATAATAGTAATAAGTTCACCAAATAGGGATTAGATTTAATGCATCCAAAACGCTATATAACTGCTACGTACTCATCTATTACTATTGTCCTTGAACTTAGATAAGAGACAGTAGGCCTAGGAGGACCACAGATCTTGTCCAGTGTCAGAAAGATTTGGGGCTAAGTCACAGACTCAGTCTGACCACCCAATGACTAGACAAGGGGGTGGGAACAGGAAGAGAAAGGGGAAGGGGAGATAGCAGAGATAAAGATATGTCATGATCTTGCCCCATCTGGGTCACCAGCTGCACCCCGGGAGTGATGATTCAACTGGTGAGACATCCCCACCCAGAGACTAGTCCCACAGGCTGCAGCCCAGGCCCACGGGCAGAGCAAATACACGCTGGGAAGTCCCGTGGAGCAATGCTCAGTCACTCATCAGCTCAATGGCTCAGGCACCCCCTGGCCTCTTTACAACTCAGCCCAGGCTGAGGACTCAGAACCAGCTAACTGACTCCTCCGAGGCAGGGCAGACCCAACGAGATCAAGGAATTTGCTCGAGCCACACACACAGCAAGTCTGGTTCATTTCAAGTCTTGTGCGGTTCATCTCATCCAAACCCAGAGAGGTTAGGTCACTTGCACAAGGTTGCACAGCTCAGACATGGTAGAGATGGAAGTCTAAAGCTGGCCCATGACAGTTGAGTCTGGCTGGAGATGGCGCAGCTGTGAGGCTCAAGGCTTTTCCTAAAGCTCCAAACTCTGGAATACTCACAAGGAGGGGTTCTGAGGGCCTGGGTGCTCAGGGGGGCTTCCCCAAGGCTCCCAAGGACCAGGTTTGTGGGAGATTTTCACAGTAGGCCTCACCCCCAGGAGTGAGAGATGGACAATCCCACTTGTTCACTTGCCTGCAGGGACTCATTCCTGAGCCTCCCCAAACACCTCTCCTTTCACTGGGAATACTTTGCCTGCACCCCTACTTAAAGCTCTCCAGCCTTCTCCAGCACACTCCTGCCCCCATGCCATCTGGCCCTCCACCCCAGTGCCCTGGAATCAGCATGCCTGACTCTGGGCGGCTGGTTAACTTCTCCAGTGTGCTTTGTCTTGCTCTTCAGAGTGTGTGTGTATGTGTGTATCCCTTCGTTTGTTACTTCATGACATTTATCACATGTGTGCATGTCTTGTCCCTCAGCAAGGCACCAAGCTCCCCAAGGTGGTAACTACATCACCACAGCCCTCTATCCCCACCTCCCCCCTACTTTCCACAGTGGAGGGTCAGAGGCTTCCAGTCCAGGTCAAGTCTCGCTGTAAACAAAAGTAACTTTTGTTAATATTTATTTTTGCTTATTTATTTATTTAGCTGCACTGGATCTTAGTTGAGGCATACATATAGTCTTTGGTTGTTTGGTTGCAGCATGTGAACTCTTAGCTGCGGCATGTGAGATCTAGTTCCCTGACCAAGGATCGAACCCAGGCCCCCTACATTGGGTACGTGGGGTCTTAGCCCCTGGACTCTAACTATCTGACGCCCAAGGGATCATTTACTTTACAGAAGGTCTTTGCTTAAGAAAAGATGTTCAGCAGGATCCCTCAAACATCCAGCTTTCCTGGTCCTAAAAAATAAATTTGCCCATAAAGATCCACCCCTGGAGGAGGGTATGGCAACCCACTCCAGTATTCTTGCCTGGAGAATCCCCATGGACAGAGGAGCTTGGCGGACTTCAGTCCATGGGGTTGCAAAGAGTCGGACACGACTGAGCAACTAAGCACATAGAGATCCAACTTGCCTGCACTGCGTGAGCATAGTAGGCTGGGTCCACCGGCTGTGTGAGAAGCCCACATACCTATCTGTGCTGTCCTCCTCTTTGGCATGGCATTCAAGGCCTTTCTCAATCTAGCTCTGACCTGCCTTTCATAATAGAAATAAAAGCTATGGTTAAAAAACAAACACAAAGAAACAAAACCAGTGGTGATGATGGTGATTGCCATTTTCCTGCACCTACTGCCTGAGGACACCTGATATAATTATCACTTCATTCATTCCTCGGATGACTCTGAGATGGCATGTCAAAGGTCATCCTCAGGGTAAAGAGGACAATGGGGAAAATCTGAAATGTCCCAGAAAGAAGGAGGGACTTGAGTCCAGGTTAACTGGTGCCCCAGGGCACAGCCCTAACCAGGGAGCTGCAGTTCAGTTCAGTTCAGTTCAGTCACTCAGTTGTGTCTGACTCTTTGCGACCCCATGAATCGCAGCACGCCAAGCCTCCCTGTCCATCACCAACTCCCGGAGTTCACCCAGACTCACGTCCATCAAGTCAGTGATGCCATTCAGCCATCTCATCCTCTGTCGTCCCCTTCTCCTCCTGCCCCCAATCCCTCCCAACATCAGAGTCTTTTCCAATGAGTCAACTCCTCGCATGAGGTGGCCAAAGTACTGGAGTTTCAGCTTTAGCATCATTCCTTCCAAATGGCCCGTTAATGGCGATCTCTCCTGCGAGGCAAGCTAGCCAGCCCCGCCATTGCAGACCACCAGCCTCTACATACAAAATTCTCCTGCCCCAAAGTTCTCCCTCTCTTTGTCTTTGGGTCCAAGCCCATGTACCTTTTCAGACCCAGCTTTAAAGTCACCCCCTCGATGACCCACAGGGAGTTAGTTCAGGTGGCCCTGCATTCGGATCTCTGTGTGACACCAACGTCATGGCCATTGAAACTGTCAATACCTGTCACGCTTGCTGAATCGAAAGTTCAGCCACTCAGTTGGGATGTATTAGAATCATTGACCAAGTCAACTGATATTTGATGAATACCTACTATGTGCACTCAAATGGTGAAGAATTTGCCAGCAATGTAGGAGACCTGGGTTCGATTCTGAATCTTCCTTCAGGAAGATTCCCCTGGAGAAGGGAATGCCTACCCACTCCAGGATTCTTGCCTAGAGAATTCCATGGACAGAGGAGCCAGGTGGGTTATGGTCCATGGGGTCACAAAGAGCTGGACATGACCGAGTGACTAACACTTTCACTTTACTATGTGGCAGGACTCACAGTATGTGAGACAGATGAGGTCCTGAGCTTATGGAGGACACATCCGAGAGGGGGAGAGAAACAATATATGTGTTGACAGACATGTGAACAAGATAATTTAAGATGGTGACAATCGTTGGAAGAAGCCAGCAAGGTAATATTCTAGAGAGAGCATGAGAAGCTGTGTTGCTGGGCTTCACCAACGTGAGTCCTTCTCTTTGCTTAATCTGGCTGTATCTAATGATATCTATCCATGGCTCATTTGTTCATTCATTCATTCGTTCATTCATTTAATCCCTCATTCGCTGAGCACACACTATGCTGGCTTCTGTCCTCCAAAGCCCTGGGGTCCCTGGGGAAGGTGAAACCAGGGAGACTGAGGCTAGGGCGGGGAGGGAGCAAGGTGGGGGCTACACGGTATAGAACATTTCCACTCCCTCTGATCAGTCATGCTTCCTAATTCAATAAGGTGAGAAGAAGCATAATTTGATCATATTTGTTTTGCATCACTGCAAAAACAGAAAATGAAGGGCTGCAGAACCACACCAATTTACTTCATCCGACCTTGATTAAAAGAAAATTAATTGTCGCATCTCTCAGGATATCACAGGCAACAGCCAATGCCTCACCAGGATACCACAAAGAGAGGGAAAGAGAGCGAGAGACGCGGCATGCCCTTTCGTCTAACCACTTCCAGCCTGGCTGGCAGCAGACGCAGTGAGCTGGGGAAGCCTCTCGCTGCACAGGAGGCTGTTGGCAGATGGGGTGGGGGGGTGCCCTGAGCCCTTCCTCTTCTCTCCCACCCATCTGAGTGTCATCTCTCCCCAACCTCCACTGCCCAGAGATGGTTCTTTGGACTGGAGCCCCGATCCCAGAGCCCTCCTTGGGCTCCCAAAGACCCTCAGGGGCTCCCCTCCCATCCCTGGAGCTGGCAGATGCCTTGTAGAGGAGCTCTGGGGAAGATGTCCCCCCCACCAAAGAGCCAGGCCCCACCCCCACCCCAGGCTGCCCAGCTTAGAGGGAAGGACAGAAGGAGGGGACTTGGCGCTGCCCGGGTGAGCCAGGGCAGGGGGGGTGGGGTGTCAGTGGGGAGAGCATCTCATGAAAAGTTAATGCCCCCTTGCAGGTTGTTGATTTTTGTTTGTTTTTCTCTTTTTGCCAGAAGAGAAGGCTCTTTCATTAGCCCAGACTGTCATTACCCAGCATTAAATTTTCATAGAGCGGGCGGGAGGCCGGGCAAGGGGAGGCAGGCGGGGGTAGGGGGGCGGCGGGCTGGGGGCTCCCTGGGTTGGGCCTGCTGGGGGCTGAGACCAGCTCCTCTGGGTCCCCATCTGCACACTGCTAGATCTTAGTAACGATAATCGCCTTTCTCTGTCACCCTCAGTGAGTTCAGCATGGCCCATGGACTATAGTCTATGATCTTCCTAATGCTCCTACGTGATGGGTTCTGGTTATCCCCATTCTACAGATGAGAGAAACTGAGGCTCAGAGAACTTGTGTCTCTTGCCCATTACAGACAGTAAGCGGTAGCATCACTGACCCCCAGGACGTGCTCCCAAGTGGCTAAGAGGCCAAGAGAGCAGTAGAGAGGTGGAGGAGTTTGGAAACGGACACGAGCAGAGTAAGGACTCAGAGTGTCGTGGGTTCTCTACCCCTGCGGGAGCAGCAGGAGCCTGGCCACCAGCCCCATCCTGGGAGGCGGGTGGGTGGCTCCTCTCAGCTGGGTGAGGGTCTATGGGGCAGGGCCTGCGCCCCGCCAGGCAGGTGTCAGGGCCTTCACAATGGCGCACCTGGCGTGGGCACCAGGCCTGCCCATTCAGCCCCAAACAATCACTGCTCCACAGCCGCCGGCCCAGCGGCCTCCAGGGGCGGGTGGACAGCAGGGCAGCAGATGGGCCTCGGGTGTCAGATTTCTAGCCTGGGGTGGCGGGTGCAGACAGCCCTGGATGGGGAAGGGGAGGGATCAGGCGCCTTCTCAACCCCTCATGACCCCTCCCAGCCTCTGTTCCCTGAAGGAAGGTGGGAGGGACAGGGTGGAGGATGGAGGAGACTGTCTGCCCACCACCACAGCCACCTAGAGAAGCATGGAGAGGAAACAGTTACCAGGCCAGGACTGGGCCAGTGGGTGTCTCATGGGGCTGGGGAACCCTGAGAAGACTGCACTCGAGTCTTACCACCTATTGGAGCAGCTCACAGAACCTCTCTGGGCCTCAGTTTCCTCATCTGTAAAATGGGTGTCTAATTGCTAACTATTTACTGAGCCATTGCTATGTGCTGAGCACTGCTCTTGGTGCCAGAAAAGCAGGAGTGAACAAAAGAGATGCAAACCCCTGCACCATAAAGCTCACATCTTAGTGTAAGAGCCAGACAACAATCAAGAGAATTAAGGCTTCCCTGGTGGTCCAGTGGTTAAGAATCTGCCATGCAATGTAAGGGACACCTGTTTGATCCCTGGTCCGGGGAAGATGCCACATGCAAGGAGCAGCTAAGCCCATGTGCCATAACTACTGAACACACAAGCTATAACTACTGAAGCCCTAGCACCTGGAACCCATGCTCTGTAAGAAGAGAATCCACTGCAATGAGAAGCCCTTGCAGTGCAATGAAGAATAGCCCCCACTTGCCATAACTAGAGAGAGCCTGTGGACAGCAACGAAGACCCACCACAGCAAAGTAATTAAAAATAATAATAATAAATAAATTATTGCTGTTGTTCAGTTGCTAAGTCGTGTCCGACTCTTTGCGACCCCATGAACTGCAGAATTCCAGGCTTCCCTGTCCTTCACTATCTCCCAGAATTTGTTCAAACTCACATCCATTGAGTTGGTGATGCCATCCAACCATCTCATCCTCTGCCGTCCCCTTCTCCTCCTGCCCTCAATCTTTCCCAGCATCAGAGTCTTTTCCAATGAGTCAACTCTTGGCATTAGATGGCCAAAATATTGGAGCTTCAGCTTCAGCATCAGTCCTACCAATGAATATTCAGAGTTCATTTCCTTTAGGACGGGCTTCCTTTGTGGTTCAGCTGGTAAAGAATTCACCTGCAATGCAGGAGACCTGGGTTTGATCCCTGGGTTGGGAAGATCCTTTGGAAAAGGGAAAGGCTACCCACTCCAGTATTCTGGCCTGGAGAATTTCATGAACTGTATAGTCCATGGGGTTGCAAAGAGTCGGCCATGACTGAGTGACTTTTACTTTCACTTCCTTTAGGATTGACTGGTTTGATCTCCTTGCTATTTAAGGGACTCTCAACTCTCTTTTTTAAAAGATAAGAGAATTAAATACTTAGACAAATAAGGAGGGAAGTAGAGGAAGTGGGCAAGGGGGTTACAACACGAGATGAGAGGTCAATCACCAGAAGAGGGGAGTTTCCCTGGTGGTCCAGTGGTTATGAATCTGCCTTGCAGTTCAGGGGACTCTGGTTTGACCCTTGGTTAAGGAACTAACATCCCACATGTGGTGGGGCAACCTAGCCCACGTGCCATGCCACCATTACTGAACCTGCGTGCTAAGACTTGATGCAGCCAAATAAATAAATAAATATTTTTTAAAAGCTCCAAAAGAGGTTATTGGCTAGACAGAAGTCAGGGAAAAGCATTCCAGGCAGAGGGAACAGCAGGTGGATGTTAAGAGTACATGCCCTGAAGAATTTTTATGGGGCTGGAGGAGGGGCAGGTGGAAGACTCAGAACAGGGACAGGCCCATGGTCTGGACTCACAAAGGATGCACCAAGAGCAGTGCTGACAATGGCCCTCAGCAAGTTTCTGTGCTAGTTTATCTACCCTGTAGCCTGTGAGCTCCTGAAAGGTAGCATCATTATCCCCATTTTACCCATGAGAACACTGAGGGTGAGAAGGGGCAGGAAATAAGTCACGTCTTGTGTGCTGGATGCTAAGCTCTCCTGTCCCAAGTCAGAGGTGATACATGGTACAGTCAGGACACCATCAGGCTGGGACTTCTGCCCCAGTGCTCTGCCTGTTTGACACCAAACAGGTGGAGGATAGGATGGTGAAGTCAGAGAAGGAGCAAATGCCCCACACTAAGTACATGCTCAACCCATCTTCACAGAGTGTGGGTGGGGGTGGGTTTAACATCCCTGTGCTTTGGGAAACCTTCCTTGTCACTCTGAATTTGGCTTTGAGTCACCTGATGCCCATGTGGGTGAAGACAGGAGGCTCTGAGAAGTCCAAACCCCTCATGTTACAGAAGCAGAAAGCAAGACCCAGAGACTGCCTTTGGAAAAGCCTTTATGCATCCCCAATCTCAGTGATTGCATCTGTACAATGGGTCTGGGGCTATAGAGGATATAAAAGGCCAATTGCCCCAGGGGTGGGAGGTGTTCCCTCCATCCTAGGCCAGGAAGGGGCAGCCTGAGAGATCAAGCGGGAAGACTCTCCCAAAGGGACCTGCTATGGACGCTGGCACACACAGAAGGGCCCTTAGAGCAAGGCAACACTGGCAAGTGTCTGAGGGCACGTGCAGCAGGCGTGGAGGCAAACGGCAGTGCACCTGGCAGGGATGCAGATGGGGATGAAGGAGAGGCTGAAAATGTGGCCCGCCCACTCTTAAATTCCACTGTGATTGCCTAGTTTCCTTGGATGATGCTCTTCAAGCAAAGTCTCCCTGGACTGGTGTCAAGAAGCCTGTGGGGCCCTTCCCGGGACCAAGAGGGGAGCTGCAGGCAGACGAGGGGTGACAGCCTGGGACTTTCCTGACAGTCCAGTGCTTAAAACTTTCCACTTCTACTGCATGGAGTGTGGCTTCGATCCTTGGTCAGGGAATTAAGATCTCATATGCCATGTAGTGTGACGAACAAATAAATAAAAATTTTAAAAAGGAGGAGGCAACAGCCTGCTGGAGAAGGAACTTGTGGGCCCTGGAGTTACAGGTGCCTGGGCTCAAGCCTAGGCTCTGCCACTTAACAAGTGTACAACCCCAGACATTCACAGGACCTCCCCATGCCTCAGTTTCCTCATCTGTAGAATGGGTGCTAGCTTCATGGGGTTTAGAGGAGGATTCAGTGAGACTGTATGCAAGGCCCCCCTCACAGTCTGAGCACAGGGTCAGTGCTGGGTGTGGGCTTCCTAGTGAGCTGGAAAGGAGCACCGTACCTGCGGTGCTGGCCCTTAGAGCAAGGCAGTGGAAGCAGCCAAGGCTTGAAGAGTATAGGAACTCACCCAGGCCACACAGCTCAGGGACTTCCCTGGTGGTCCAGTGGTTAAGAATCTGCCTTCCAACGTAGCGGGGCGCAGGTTTGATCCCTGACTGGGGGCCTAGGATTCCAAATGTCATGGGGCAACTAAGCCTGAGTGCCACAACTAAGTCCCAATGCAGCCAAATGAAATGTTTTTAAAAATAAAATAAAAACTGTTTGAAAGATTACACAGCTAATAAGTTATAGTCAGGATTTGAATTCAGTTCCACCTTGTTTCTGAGCTGTCTCTGGTGCACAGTGGTGGAGGGGAAGGCCCAGGGGAGTCAGGAATGGGTGACTTAGCTTAGGTGCAGTGAGTTGGTTCCCGGGCCCCTTCAAGGCCCAGCCGGCTCTCCTGACACCCCCGCTGTGGTTGGGGCCTACCAGTGCTGCCTTACTCCTCGTAGAGGTGCCTACCAGGCAGCCGATGAGGGATAAGGGCGCCCTGCTCCCCCTTCCAGCCACCCGCTACCTTGGCTGGGTTCCTTCCCTCCCATCCCCCACTCACTCATTCTAGGAACAAAGGCAGAGCGGGCGCAGCCCCACTTCCTGGCGGTGCTGATTATCTAATTCTCTACCCCGCAATTACCGCTTCCCTAGGGAGGCATTATCCCAGGAAAGCCTGCCCTCCTGCCTGTCCCAGGGACTCTGGGGTGTTTATGGTAGGGGTCCCCATCCATTCAGGGGAGCCTCCAAGGGGCCAGGCTGGGCCTGACCTTGCCTTCAGGAAGTGGGCCCTCCAGTGGGGACACTCTGCCCACCCCATGGCCCCACCCACTGCCTCTCCCCGGATTCTGGACTCTTGACTTGGATGGGACCCAAGTCCACGGGCTCTCATGAAGGTCAAGGACAGGTGTGTGCAGGCATATGCAAGGGTGTATGTTAACACATGTAAGTGATGTGCACATGTGTGAGCAGTGTGCTGAGGTCTAAGTGTATAAGAACGTACAAACACAAAGATACAAATGCATGTGTGCCTATATGACAGTGTGAGTGAGAATGTACAAAGGTGTGTATGATGAGTCTGTGAGCACATATGTGAGTCAGTAACACAAGTGGTCACATACATGAGTGTCTAGGTGTGTACAGATATAGATACACAAATGAGTATTTGTGCATGTCTAAGTTTGTGTTGGACTAAAAACAAGTGTAGTGTGAGAGGGTATGACTGAGTGTGGACAGGATCACCAGAAGCTGGGGCAGGAGAAGGGGGGACCCTCACTCCCAAGCTGGGGAGCCAGGTTGGCCTGGCAGTGGTGAGGAGGTGGGGGGAGAAGGATGGCCCCCAGGCCAGCAGGCCAGGACCTCAGACCTCCAGCCGGAGGCCTGCTTCCTGCTGCGACTAGAGCGCCCATCCTTCCTGTCAAAGGGAAGGAAGTGCTCACCTAGGGCAGGTGGAGCTGGTTGCAGATGCAAAAAGACTCTGAGGTGATTTGCATCTTTCATTTGCATACATTTCCATAGGACCCACTGATTGGTTATTTGAAAGCTCCCCCAACCCCTATCAGCTTGCAATAGCCTCACCTGGAGAAAAATTGAGGATGGGCTCGCCTTGACCCAGGTGGAAGCTAAGTACCCCACAGGCCTGGCCTGGGTGGGACTGGGTGCCCACTGAGATCCTGGACCTTAAGCATTGCTCACTAGCACAGAGCAAATAACATTCCTCAAGTCTCACTTCTCACTTTGTGCAGGTGCTTATGGGCTGTTGCATCAATGAATAAGCAAAGTTGTAGATGGGGGTAAAGCAGGTGCTAGCTACCTGGGTTTCTCAAATCTTCAAGTGAGTTCTTAGCCATGGGGTCCCCAGAACTCCTGAGGTGGGGCCTTGTCCCCTGGGCCATGGCGGGCAGCCCTGAGGATGGATGTCAGGTTATCTAAAAGCTGCTAGTCAGAATCCTATCTCCAGCTTTGCCTCACCCCCACACCACCCCTCTGCCCCCTACAACTAAGATGGGATCCAGAGGCATGACCCCCTCTATCCACAACAGGTCCAAATGCCTGGTCAAGCGTTTCTGGCAGTGCTCCTGTTTCCCCAGGTCTCTGAGTCTCCCAGCAGCTCAAAGGGCAGGGAGCAAGAGGCAGACAAGAGTTCTCAGAGACAAGAGAAGAAATGAGATACCCAGCCAAGGAGTGTGTGTGTGTGTGTGCCGTTCACCACTGTGAGTATGCATAATATAGTCTCCAAAATGGACGTGGGCTTGCAGGTCCGTGTGCACAGGTGTGTGTTTGTGTGTTGTGTGCATGTGCTCAATGATGTGTCAAGAAAATAGAAGTTTTCAGTGTGAAAGGTCCGTATGCCCCCTTCCCTTTGTCTTTTCATTGAAAGTGCCTCACTTCCCCTCAGTGAACAGGATGGCTTGACAATGATACAGCCTTCGAATTCTCCTTTCAGCAGAAACCCTTCACACACTTGTATGTGTGGACACATGTGTACGTGCATGCTAAATATCTTCGGTGGACTCTGAAACCCTAGGGACCATGGCCTGCCAAGTTCTTCTGTCCGTGAGATTCTCCAGGCAAGAGTACTGGAGTGGGTTGCCATGCCCTCCTCCAGGGGATCTTCCTGACCCAGGGATCGAACCTGTGTCTCTTCTGTCTCCTGAATTGGCAGGTGGGTTCTTTACCACTAGCGCCACGTGGGACGCCTGTAGATACTTATATGTGTGTGACTATATTATTAGATAGGTGTGAACACGTTATACATGCATGTGTACATGAACATCCATGCACATCGACTGTAAACCCGCTTATGTTAGCACCCCCAGCTCCGGCATCCGTGTCTGACCCATGCTTGTCCATATGTCCTGTTTGCCCGTGTGCTTATATGTGGCTCCTGCGTGTGCAGGCATGATGAACTCAGCACCACACTAGCAGACCCCTAGACATGGGTGTGCTGAGGGTCTCGAGGGGACATGTGTGCCCAGGACTGTGCCCACACACATGTGAAAGCACATGGGGTCTGCGTGACCGTGTGCAGGAGGCGTGTGCACAGGACAGCATGTGTTTGCACATAGGGAGTTGGGGATGTTTAGTAATTAAATCCCTTTTCATCCTTCTGCACCTGTCTCCTTCTGAAAGCTGAGAGAACAGACGTCAAACGGGACGAGGGCTGGATTGAATACAGCCAATTCTGAAATATTTATTAGCTTGCGACTCTGCTCAATGGAGGAGAAGGAATGCCAGCTAATCCACCCAGCAGTGCTCACAGCAGGGACATTTTTCAACAGGGACTTCTCATATTTCAATGACGGCCCACTCTGTCCAAAAATGGGAGAGTTTTCATCTGGGCCCACACGGAGTTCTCCAGAACTCTGGTTAAGGAGACCAAGCCTGAGTCTTGGTCTCACCCTTTCCTGGGGCCCCTGCTCAGGCAAAGTACAGATGAATGAGCAGATACCCATACTGGTCTAGGCCAGCCACCTCTTAGGGGGCCCTTACTCTGTTCCAGGCACTGTGTGTAGGGATTTTTATACATTCTCTCAATGAACCGTCACAAAAATTGAATAAGATCAGTGCCAAATATTACCCACTTAATTATACTCACACTGGGAAATTCAGAAATATCTAACAAATAAGGAAACCAAGGCTCAGAGTAGTGAAGCAACTTGCCCAAAGTCATCAGCTATTCAGTGGTGGATCCAGGATTTGAATCAGGCCCCCAAGCTTAAACTCTTAATAACTACACCTGATACCTCCTAAGCGAACTATTAAGGGCCTACTTCATGCACGGTGCTGAGAAGATCTGTGAAAAAGAGTGAGGTGATCCATCAGTGATGTTTGCCACTGTGACAGGTGGAGAGGGTTGTCTATATGCTGTCCCTGATCCTCATCTTACCCCAAACCTGCTCATCACCAAGTCCTCCCTTATAAATGGCAACACAATTCCTCTAAGTCACCCAGGTCAAACACTTTACGGTCTTCCTTACTTCCCTTTCTCTCTATGCCATACCCAACCCCTTGGCAAATCCTGATGTCTCTACTTGCAAAAGGGATCCAGACTCTGACCACTTCTCACCATCTGCATAGGTGCTTCCCAGTCTGAATCACCATCACTTTCCTTTGGGTTTTTGCTGGGAAAGATGGAGGGCAAGAGGAGAACGGGGAAGCAGAGGATGAGATGGTTGGATGGCATCACCAACTCAATGGACATGGGTTTGAGCAAAGTCCGGGAAATGGTGAAGGACAGAGAAGCCTGGTGTGCTGCAGTTCATGGGGTCAAAAAGAGTCAGACACAACTGAGTGACTGAACAGCAGCAACAATTATGCTTCATAGCCTTTATTTGACATTCTTTATATTTGTTATTTTCATTCATTTCAATAATGACAAGTATCTATGGAATATTTGTGTATTCTATTCTCTTCTATTCTGCTCTGTTCTGCTCTTCTTTCATCACTGGTTCTCGCTAAGTTGAGTGTGATGTTCCTAAGAGGGGTTTTTCTTCAAGTTTTTTCTAGGTTCATGAAGTTTCTGGATTTGTGTGTTTATAGTTTTCATCAAATTTTGGGAAAATGTAGACACGATTTCTTTAAATATCTTTTCCATCCTCACATCTCCTAGAACTCAATTTTACATAGACCTCTTGATGTTGTCCTGCAGGTCACTGAGGTTCTGTTAGGTTTCTTCCACCTGTTCTTTTTTTCCCTCTATATTTCATTTTGGATTATTTCTACTGCTATGATTTTAAGGTCACTGATATTTTCTTCAGCCATGTCTAAACTGCTGTTAATCCCATCCAGTATATTTTCTACTTCAGATGTTGCATTTTTCATCAATAGGAATTTGATCACTTCTTATATATTTTTTTATTTCTCTCATTGGGTGTATGTTTTCCTCTACCTTCTTCAACATGAAGAGTATATTAATATTCATTGGTCTAAAGCCCTTTTCAACCAGTTGTATCATCTGGGTCTATCTCTATTGACTGATTTTTCCCCTGGTTATGGGTCATAATTTTCTCCTTCTTTGTTGCCTGTTAATTTTTATGAGATGGACATTTTAAAAATAAACTTTAAATTCTGGAATAACTTTAGATTTATTAAAAAAGGTTCAAAGGTGGTACAGAGAGTTCCCATACACCCCATACTCAGTGTCTTCCATTGTCAACATCTTTCATTACCATGGTATATTTATAAAACCTAAGAAACTGATATTGGCATATTACTATCAACTAAATTTCAGACTGCATTTCAGGTTCACCAGTTTTTTCATTAATGTCCTCTTTCTCTTCCAGGATCTGATCCAGAGTATCACATTGAATTTAATTATCGTCTTCCTTACCATGAGCTTCCCTGTTAGCTCAGTTGGTAAAGAATCTGCCTGCAATGCAACAGATCCTGGTTCGATTCCTGGGTTGGGAAGATCCCCTGGAGAAGGGAAAGGCTACCCACTCCAGTATTCTGGCCTGGAGAATTCCATGGACAATATAGTCCATGGGGTCACAAAGAGCTGGACACTAGTGAGCAACTTTCACTTTCACTTTCCTTATCATATTGATAATGGTATTAAAAAACAAGATCTGGCTGGGTATGGTTGTTGCTACTAACATACCATTATTTCTAGGTCCTCACAGCAGACATAACCATGCATACACACATGTCTGTAATTGGTTCCGCATCTATCCATCTGTATCTACATTACTTGATAGGGATGTCTCCAACTCTAATCCACAGAGTTCATTCTAACTTCCCATCCTTGCTTTCTATAACCTCCTTCTCCAATCACAAGAAAAGTGGCTCCCACCATCTACCATCCATGCATTTATTTGTTCAACCAATATTTAAAACTGTACACTGTTGCAGACTGGATTTGGTTGTATTCCTTTAAATATTACTAGCTTAATGTTACTATGTTACATGGGATTGGCTTGATATCATCGAGGAATGCTTGGTTTTTAACTTTGTTAGCCTTAGTTAATGGCTTTCCTGATATCTCAGTTGGTAAAGAATCTGCCTGCAATACAGGAGACCTTGGTTCAATTCCTGGGTCGGGAAGATCCACTGGAGAAGGGATAGGCTACCCACTCCAGTAGTCTTGGGCCTCCCTTGTGGTTCAGCTGGTAAAGAATCTGCCTGCAATGCGGGAGTCCTGGGTTCGATCTCTAGGTTGGGAAGATCCCCTGGAGAAGGGAAAGGGTACCCACTCCAGTATTCTGGCCTGGAGAATTCCATGGACAGTATAGTCCATGGGGTAACAAAGAGTCATACACAACTGAGTGACTTTTACTTTCAGCCTTAGTTAAGTGCAGCCTTAGTCTGGGGCTCACTTGGTCCCTCTGCTAAGGCAATGCCTTTCCAGGGCCTCTACCTAATGGGAAGTCTTTCCAGCTCTGTCTGGTGTGAGAGGGGCCCCCTTCTCACATCTCTGCATGTACTCTCTGTGCAATAACTTCCTATTCAGTATTTTGCTCCACAGATTCTGGTCCCTTGGCCTCCCTGAACTTCGACTGTTTCTCCTCAATTCAGTGAGACCACTAGCCTCCATTTGCCTTCCGTATGCTCCTCTTTGCCTTCCCTATGCTCTGGCTTGGTACTTCTCTCTCTAAATGACAAGCTGGGACAATCGTAGGACTCAGCTTGTGCTTTTTTTCTCTTAGAGATCGCTGTCCTGTTGCCCAACATAGAAAACCATCATTTCACAGCTTTTTTTCAGTTTTCTAGTCCTTAACAGTAAGGACTGGTCTTGTTGCTCCATCATGTCTAGGAACAGAAGTCCAAGCACTGTTCTAGATGCAGGGGGCGGGACTTCCCTGGTGGTCCAGTGGCTCAAACTCCACGCTCCCAATATAGCAGGCCTGGGTTCCATCCCAGATCAGGAAACTGGATCCCACAAGCTTCAGCTAAGGCTTCACATGTCACAACTAAAGATTCCATGTGTTACAACTAAGACCAGTGCAGCCAAATAAATAAACAAACATTTTAAAAAATCAATGCCAGGGACACTGTACAGAGTAAGTAGACCAAAAGCCCCTATCCTTGAAGCTTGCATTTTAATGCACAGGTCAGTAAATGTCTGTCAAAGGCTAGGTAGGTAGTAAATATTTAGGCTTTGTGGACCAAGAGGCAAAGTCAAGTTGTAACCACATCACCACCACTGCAGTAAAGTAGGCAGACGGAGTGGGCTGCAATAACAGCATACAGTCTCTGTGTCCACTGCTCAACTCTGCCCTTACAGCGTGAAAGCAACATGGACACGTGTAAGTGAACAAGCATGGCTGTGTTCCAATAAAACTTTATTTAGACATTGAAATTTGGATTTCATATCATTCTCATGTCATGGGTCTGGTGTGTGTGTCTTGGTCACTCAGTTATGTGCAACTCTTTGTGACCCCATGAACTGTGGCCTGCCAGGCTCCTCTGTCCATGGAATTCTCCAGGTAAGAACACTGGGGTGGGTTGCCATTCCCTTCTCCAGGATATCTTCTCAACTCAGGGACTGAACTTTGGTCTCCCACATTGCAGGCAGATTCTTTACCATCTGCGCCACTAGGGAAGCCCTCAGTTCAGTTCAGTTCAGTCGCTCAGTCATGTCCGACTCTTTGTGACCCTATGAATTGCAGCACGCCAGGCTGCCCTGTCCATCATCATCTCCCAGAGTTCACTCAAACTCACGTCCATCGAGTCGGTGATGCCATCCAGCCATCTTATCCTCTATCATCTCCTTCTCTTCCTGTCCCCAATCCCTCCCAGCATCAAGGTCTTTTCCAATGAGTCAACTCTTCGCATGAGGTGGCCGAAGTATTGGAGTTTCAGCCTCAGCATCAGTCCTTCCAATGAACACCCAGGACTGATCTCCTTTAGGATGGACTGATTGGATCTCCTTGCAGTCCAAGGGACTCTCAAGAGTCTTCTCCAACACCACAGTTCAAAAGCATCAATTCTTTGGCGCTCAGCTTTCTTCACAGTCCAACTCTCACATCCATACATGACTACTGGAAAAACCATAGCCTTGACTAGATGGACCTTTCTTGGCAAAGTAATATCTCTGCTTTTTAATATGCTATCTCAGTTCAGTTCAGTCACTCAGTAGTGTCCAAACTCTTTGTGACCCCATGAATTGTAGCATGCCAGGCCTCCCTGTCCATCACCATCTCCTGGACTTCACTCAAACTCACATCCATCGAGTTGATGATGCCATCCAGCCATCTCATCCTCTGTCGTCCCCTTCTCCTCCTGCCCCCAATCCCTCCCAGCATCAGAGTCTTTTCCAATGAGTCAACTCCTCGCATGAGGTGGCCAAAGTACTGGAGTTTCAGCTTTAGCATCAGTCCTTCCAAAGAAATCCCAGGGCTGATCTCTTTCAGAATGGACTGGTTGGATCTCCTTGCAGTCCAAGGGACTCTCAAGAGTCTTCTCCAACACCACAGTTCAAAAGCATCAATTCTTTGGCACTTGGATTTCTTCACAGTCCAACTCTCACATCCATACATGACCACTGGAAAAACCATAGCCTTGACTAGACGGACCTTTGTTGGCATAGTAATGTCTCTGCTTTTTAATAGGCTATCTAGATTGGTCATAACTTTCCTTCCAAGGAGTAAGCATCTTTTAATTTCATGGCTGCAGTCACCATCTGCAGTGATTTTGGAGCCCCCAAAAATAAAGTCTGACACTGTTTCCACTGTTTCCCCATCTATTTCCCATGAAGTGATGGGACCAGGTGCCATGATCTTAGTTTTCTGAATGTTGAGCTTTAAACCAACTTTTTCACTCTTCTCTTTCACTTTCATCAAGAGGCTTTTTAGTTCCTCTTCACTTTCTTCCATAACAGTGGTGTCTTCTGCATATGTGAGTTTATTGATATTTCTCCCGGCAATCTTGATTCCAGCTTGTGCTTCTTCCAGCCCAGCGTTTCTTATGATGTACTCTGCATATAAGTTAAATAAGCAGGGTGACAATATACAGCCTTGACGTACTCCTTTTCCTATTTGGAACCAGTCTGTTGTTCCATGTCCAGTTCTAACTGTTGCTTCCTGACCTGCATATAGGTTTCTCAATAGGCAGGTCAGGTGGTCTGGTATTCCCATCTCTTCCAGAATTTTCCACAGTTTATTGTGATCCACACAGTCAAAGGCTTTGGCATAGTCAATAAAGCAGAAATAGATGTTTTTCTGGAACTCTCTTGCTTTTTCCATGATCCAGCAGATGTTGGCAATTTGATCCCTGGTTCCTCTGCCTTTTCTAAAACCAGCTTGAACATCTGAAAGTTCACGGTTCACGTATTGCTGAAGCCTGGCTTGGAGAATTTTGAGCATTACTTTACTAGCGTGTGAGATGAGTGCACTTGTGCGGTAGTTTGAGCATCCTTTGGTATTGCCTTTCTTTGGGATTGGAATGAAAACTGACCTTTTCCAGTCCTGTGGCCACTGCTGAGTTTTCCAAATTTGCTGGCATATTGAGTGCAGCATTTTTACAGCATCATCTTTCAGGATTTGAAATAGCTCAACTGGAATTCCGTCACCTCCACTAGCTTTGTTCATAGTGATGCTTTCAAAGGCCCACTGACTTCACATTCCAGGATGTCTGGCTCTAGGTCAGTGATCACACCATCATGATTATCTAGGTCATGAAGATCTTTTTTGTACAGTTCTTCTGTGTATTCTTGCCACCTCTTCTTAATATCGTCTGCTTCTGTTAGGTCCATACCATTTCTGTCCTTTATCGAGCCCATCCTTGCATGAAATGTTCCTTTGGCATCTCTAATTTTCTTGAAGAGATCTCTAGTCTTTCCCATTCTGTTGTTTTCCTCTATTTCTTTGCATTGATCGTTGAGGAAGGCTTTCTTATCTCTCCTTGCTATTCTTGGGAACTCTACATTCAGATGCTTATATCTTTCCTTTTCTCCTTTGCTTTTCACTTCTCTTCTTTTCACAGCCATTTGTAAGCCCTCCTCAGACAGCCATTTTGCTTTTTTGCATTTCTTTTCCATGGGGATGGTCTTGATCCCTGTCTCCTGTACAATGTCACGAACCTCCATCCATAGTTCATCAGACACTCTATCTATCAGATCTAGTCCCTTAAATCTATTTCTCATTTCCACTGTATAATCATAAGGGATTTGATTTAGGTCATACCTGAATGGTTTAGTGGTTTTCCTTACTTTCTTCAATTTAAGTCTGAATTTGGTAATAAGGAGTTCATGATCTGAGCCACAGTCAGCCCGGTCTTGTTTTTGTTGACTGTATAGAGCTTCTCCTTCTTTGGCTGCAAAGAATATAATCAATCTGATTTCAGTGTTGACCATCTGGTGATGTCCATGTGTAGAGTCTTCTCTTGTGTTGTTGGAAGAGGGTGTTTGCTATGACCAGTGCGTTCTCTTGGCAAAACTCTATTAGCCTTTGCCTTGCTTCATTCCGTACTCCAAGGCCAAATTTGCCTGTTACTCCAGGTGTTTCTTGACTTCCTACTTTTGCATTCCAGTCCCCTATAATGAAAGGACATCTTTTTTGGGTGTTAGTTCTAAAAGGTCTTGTAGGTCTTCATAGAACCATTCAACTTCAGCTTCTTCAGTGTTACTGGTTGGGGCATAGATTTGGATTACCATGATATTGAATGGTTTGCTTTGGAAACAGAGATCATTCTGTCGTTTTTGAGATTGCATTCAAGTACTGCATTTCAGACTCTTTTGTTGACCATGATGGCTACTCCATTTCTTCTAAGGGATTCCTGCCCACAGTAGTAGATATAATGGTCATCTGAGTTAAATTCACCCATTCCAGTCCATTTTAGTTCGCTGATTCCTAGAATGTCGATGTTCACTTTTGCCATCTCCTGTTTGACCACTTCCAATTTTCCTTGATTCATGGACCTAACATCCCAGGTTCCTATGAAATATTGCTCTTTACAGCATTGGACCTTGCTTCTACCACTAGTCACATCTACAACTGGGTATTGTTTTTGCTTTGGCTCCATCCCTTCATTCTTTCTGGAGTTATTTCTCCACTGATCTCCTGTAGCATATTGGGCACCTACTGACCTGGGGAGTTCCTCTTCCAGTATCCTATCATTTTACCTTTTCAATACTGTTCATGGGGTTCTCAAGGCAAGAATACTGAAGTGGTTTGCCATTCCCTTCTCCAGTGGACCACAATCTGTCAGACCTCTCCCCCATGACCTGCCCATCTTGGGTGGCCCCACACGGCATGGCTTAGTTTCATTGAGTTAGACAAGGCTGTGGTCCGTGTGATCAGATTGGCTAGTTTTCTGTGATTGTGGTTTCAGTGTGTCTGCCCTCTGATGCCCTCTCGCAACACCTACTGTCTCACTTGGGTTTCTCTTACCTTGGATGTGGGGTATCTCTTCACGGCTGCTCCAGCAAAGTGCAGCCACTGCTCCTTACCTTGGACGAGGTCGCCCCTCCTGACCTTGAACATGGAGTAGCTCCTCTCAGCCCTCCTGCGCCCATGCAGCCGCTGCTCCTTGGATGGGAAGCCCTCACATATCATGAAATACATAAAAATTTTTTAAAGTCATTTAAGCATGTAAAAACCATTCTTAGTTCACCAGCCAATCATAAACAGGTGGTGGACCAGATTTGATGGGCCATAGTTTGCCAACCTCTGATCCAGTGCAAGAGATGGAAAGCAATCAAGACAAGTTAAGAATATGATATTTTAGATAAGTGCCAAAGAGAAAAACAACAACAAAGACGAAAGGGGGAGGCAGATGAAGGCTTAGATAAGATGTCTGTCCAGGTGAGTCTCACTGAGAAGGTGACTTTTGTGTCAAAATCTAAAGAAAGTGTGAGAATGAGCTGCCTGGTGTTTACAGTAAGCGAGAGAGCTTTATTTGCTATTAGTCTAGCATCTGCCACCTGACCAGACTGAACTCCTTGAGAGCCAAGACTGTGTCCATGCCTGGTGCTGAGCCGTGCTTAGTCAAATACATTTGTGTGTATGTGTGTGTGTGTGTGAGAGAGAGAGAGAGAGAGAGATGAGCAGAACTGGGTTTGAATTCCAGCTCATCCACCTTCCTATAGTGGAAGCCGGGAAAAGCTCCTTCACCTCTGAGTCTTAGATTCCTCATCTGTGAAGTGGGAGGCATTTCATCAGAAGGTGTAGGATTGATGAGATGGCACATGGAGTGTGCCTGACTTGTCCTGATGTTGAGTTACAGGCTGTCATTTTATTGGAAAGAGACAGAAGCTCTGCCGTGGAGTAGCCCCTGGGTTGGCTCTGTGAAGCCAGGGACCCGGCCTCCCCATCCCATGTCTATCACCTCTGCCCCAAGAGGCCTTGGACTTCCTACAGCTGAGCCCAGAGCAAAGGGACCCCACCACTCCTATTTGCCACAGGGACATGGGCAGAGGAAGGAGCACCATGCCAGGAATCTAGAGCCCCAAGTTCCAATTCTGACTGTATCACTGCCTCCCTTGAAACCCTGAACAGGTCACACCCTTTGACTGGACAGTGATTCCAAAGAGAAGACAAATAAGCTGGGCCCTACAACTGCCCCAGCTGACTGCCTGGAGAGTTTCCAGGCTGCAGCACAAGGAAGGAAAAAACTCATAAGCAGGGGAGCCAGGATTCAAAACCAAACCTCAGTCTTAACCAGCATGCTGATCCGCTTCCCCCAGGGCCCAGCCAGCTTTGGCCCAATGGCTCCCTGAAAGCAATGGGAGTCCCAATACACAGGTTCAAGTCTTACCATTGTCACTTCCTGGCCACATGATCTCAGATGGTTCTCAGATGGCTGAAGCTGCCCATAGGCAGGACTCTTGTTCTTGTCATTCAGGCTAATGTCACCTCTCAGAAAGCCCTGGCCACACCCTCACAGAAGCCCCAGTTACTGTCACTGACCCTTGTCCTGTTGGCCTTTCAGGGCCATGACTACCAGGGCATGACTATCTGGTTTCCTTTTCCTCATTGCCTCATGTCTTCCCTCCAGACTGTAACTTCAATGAAGGCAGCACTCATGTGGGTCTCATCCATCACTGGGTCTCCAGCACCTAGGACAGTGCCCGGCAGACTCTGGGTGCTCAGAAGACACTGTAAACTGGATGAAGTCAAAGAACCCTCAGTGATCATTCAGTCAAGTGCCCCACCTTCCCCTCATTAAACAGATGTGGGGGGGGGTGGCTGAGGACCACAGAGGTGAGGAACTTGCCAAAGAGTTTAAGGCAGAGCAGAACGTGAACCCCAGACTTGTTTCCCAGCCTCAGTTTCCACATCAGGACAATGGGTTTTGTTCTGGTGGCCTGAATGCAGGAGAGAGCAACCAGCTCCAGTTAGCTGAGGCTGGGAGATAGTGGGGATGACCTCTTCAGAGCCACTGAGCAGGAGACCTGCAAGAGGAGAGTGTCTGAGCCTCAGAAGACCCCAAGTGTCCGGATAAAGCCTTCTGCCAGTGCTGCAGCCAGGGGAGGGGTTACTATTACTATTATTGTTTCCCCATCTACTCTCAGGGTCTTGCTAAGGTGCAAATGTGACAACATGTGGGAAAGTGTCTTGTTCTTTGTGAATCTACAGTACAGTGACAAATGTGAGGGACCCTATTTTACTATTACCAACAATAATGATATTATGAACTTGTATTTTCATGGACTTCCTTCCCAAGGGTATAAATATGTTCAGACACTCAGTCGTGTCCAACTCTGTGTCCAACTCTTTGAGACCCCATGGACTGTAGCCCACCAGGCTCCTCTGTCCTTGGGATTCTTCCAGCAAGAATACTGAAGCAGGTTGCCATTTCCCTTTTCAGGGGATCTTCCCAACCCAGGGATTGAACATGTGTCTCTTGTGTCTCCTGCATTGGCAGGCAGATTCTTTACCACTAGTGCCACCTGGGAAGCCCATAAATAGGATGATTTAAATGTATCCACTGTGGGAATTTCTCTGGTGATCCAATGGTTAAGACGGTGTGCTCTCAATGCAGGGGGCCAGGGTTCAATCCTTGGTTGAGGAACTAAGATCCTACATGCCGCAATGAAGACTTGGCACAGCCAATAAATCAATAAAAGTAAATCCATATTTAAAAAATCCATCCACACTGACAAGCAACCCCAAGGCAGAGGAAAGCAGGGAGGAGCCTCTTTGATCTTCCAGGACCTGGAGAGGTGAGGCCATTCATCTCTCCTAAGGTTCATGGCCATGGCCCGCTAGACAAGCCACCCACAGGGCCCAAGGAGCCCTTTCTGCTCTGGTCTACTGGCCAAAATCCAGCCCAAGCACCTCAGAGCTTGACTGATTCTTCTAAGGCAGGCCCTAGTGGGGCCCCCAGTCTCTGGGGGCAGGGACAAGTCAAGTGCAGTCATGGCTGGTTTGAGTCTGACACAGTTGAATTCATGGTGCCCAGTTAGCCATTAGCCGGCCCCTCAGGACAGAGAGAGCATTAAAAGAGGCTCAGCCCACAGGAGCCACCCGGCTGTTGCATTCCCAGCCCCAAATCCTCAGTCCCCAGGCCCTAAACTGGCAGCTGAATCAGGCCCACCCACGTTCTCTACTCCCTCCTGAGGCCCAGCAGGTGCCTGTGTGAGAGTTGAGTGAGAGTTGAGTGGGGGTGCCAACTCCGGGGAGCCCCAGGGGCAGCAGAGGGGCCTTGAGTCAGCTGGTTACCAAGGTTGAGCAATCCTGCCTTCCCTGAGCACGCTCTGAGACAGGCCCTATGCTGGGTGCCCGAGGTTGGAGGTAAAAGGCAAGTCGCTGTCCTCAATGAGCCAATAATCAGTCTAATTGTGAAGGGAGACAGAAGACCAGACCACTGCAACATGGTGTGGTCATCGCAGAGGACATGGCCAACCAGTTGAGGCTGGTCAGGGAAGCTCCCGGAGGACGTGCCCACTGTGCTGGCGAAAAGAATAAGTGGAGTAACTCAGGGTAAGAGGAAGAGAAAGAAGCTCCCAGGGAGAGGAGACCCTGGTCTATAAAATGGTAACAACATGCATCTCAAAGCATGTCGTGTTTTACAAGAAGGAAGGGGAAACGTCTTTTATACTGGGACTCACAGGACACATTCAAGGAATTATGCCTTAGTCACCTATATAGACAGGGGTCTGAGGTCCCCAGGTTTCCCCATGAGAACCTCCCCAGGCCTGTGTCCCTGGGCACACCCAGGACCCACATCGCCATGGTTCTTGATATTATTCACCCCTAGAGTCCAGGCCCTGCAGGAGTTCCTAGGTCACCAGGCCCACCCTGGACCATGCCAGGTGCTAGGCAAAAGACAATGCCCACTAAGCCCCTCGTTGACATACTTGTGTCTGGGCCCTAGTGCCCTCTAGTTCCAGCCTAGTCCAGCACTCAGTCCTCCTGGTTCCAGGAATTTTGCTTCTTGCTGTTTCCACCCCTACCTTGATCATCACTCTTGACACATAGAACTAATTGTGACCTTGACGGCCCCTCACAGGTATGATTTGGATCTCCCACCTTCCTGACTTGGTCCACACTGAGGGAAATACTCCCTGTGGTTTTATTCCAACATCACCATGACAACCATCCACAGGACCAGCACCTTTGACCACCATGATTGCCACCATTGCCATCCTCACTCCAGGCTTGTTCATCTCTGTGCCCCTGCTCTGCCAGTTTTATTTGCATGGAATGCTTTTCCCCTTGATGCCTCCATGGTAATGACTTAAGAATCAACCCCCTCCCCAGGAAGCATTTCACCCTCAAGTTTGGGTTGGGATCCCCTTCTCTGCTCCCTAAGATCAGGAGCCTTGGCAAGCCCTGATCCCCTGGTCTCACTGCTCTTCTGTTTGCCCCTTGATGGTGTGCTCCTTGGGGGCAGGGCCATGTCTTCTGCAGCTTTATATTCCTGGCGCTGAGCCTGGCTCAGAGTGGGTGCTCAGGAAATATTTGTTGAATAGATGAATGCTTGTTAAATAAATGTATGAAATGTTGCAAATCATGAATCAGAGAGCTTTTGGCAGGAAAGAAGAGGGGGAGATGTGCTATGCTCCTCCAAGGAAGGGAGTAAAAGGGGGATCAGACTGGGGAGGAGAGTTGGGGGGGGTTTGGTAAAACTTGCTGGGTAGGGGGAGACCTGACTCAGATATACTCCATCAGCTGAGAAGCCTTCTCAGACCATAGCCTCCAGTTGGGTGTTTGGGGAAGTGGGGTCAGGGGTTCAACTGGCCACCAGCCTGTCCCTCTCCTTGAGGACCCTCAGCCTGGAGGAGGCGGAGGAGGAGGAGGCGGGGCAGCCCCCCTTGCAGCCACGTGCACCGTGGCCTCCACTCGACCCCTTTAAGACAGCCCCGGCGGCCTCCCTTTGCTTGTTGAAACTGTTCAGTTTTCGGACAGGACAGAGGAGGGGGGCGGGGGGAGGTCACACCTGTTGTGGAACTTGAGAGAAGGCTTATTTATAAATGTTCAGGGCCCGGGATTCTTGCGGAGCTGATGTCCGGAGGGGAAGGTCACCAAAATGCTTGTTTATAAAAGCAACAGCAACTGGGAACACCATAAACGGGCTAAACGATGAAATTAACAAGCTACCCAAGGCGGGGCACGGCGGGGCACGATGGGGCCTCTGCTGGCTGGGCACCGCCGCTGGCCAGAGCCCCAGGCCTGCCTACAAGCCAGGTCCCTCCTCTGCTCCAGCAGCCCTGCCCGCCCCCCAAGGCCTGGCCTCCCTCCATGCCACCCCCACCCCACACCCGCCCTTGCCCCATCCCACAGCCCATGTGGCAGCAACTCTGGGGTGCAGCCCTTTGCTAAGCCACCCTAGCAAGGGCCATATCCTCATCAGCCCACCGTGAGCACTTCTGGGCCCCCACCTTCCCTGTGCCCCTCAAATGTGTCTTATGGTGCCAAATTAAGAGTGGTGGGGTGTTTTTTATTTTTGGCTCTCTGAGGCTCGCTGCAGCCTTCCAGCCTGCCCCCACCCTACCTCGGGGTGAGGCTGGGAGCCCCCTGGAAGTGACAGGGGGTGGATATTTCTCCCATGCTCACCCCTCCCAGGACTGTCTTGTCCAATTCCCAGTTTCAGGAAAGCTGTGTTTTCTTTGCGTGACTGATGGCTGAACAGGTGGCTTCTGGGTTAGAGAGTGTCAAGTGAACAGCGGCTGGGAGAAGTGGCCCTTTTATGGCTCACTTTCGCTGCCCGCCCGGTTCTTGGCTGCTGACAGCTCCCTGGCTTCCCCCACCCCCACCCCACCCCCTGTGAGGGTGTGTGTCAGGCTGCCCACCCATCCTGACCCTGCAGCCCACCAGACGGGGAGGTCAATACACGGATTCCTCAGCAAGGGGGCATAAGGGTAGCTGAGGGGGTGACACCCTGCCCTCCCGCGTACCATCACCCACTTACATGCGTGCACACATCACATGTGTGATCACAGACACTCAGGAATGGTCACAGGAGGAGGACACGTGTTCTCTTGGATGCAAAAACACCTGCCTCCCTTACCTCTCTATTTTCCATCAAATTCAGCAAGGGTCAGACAAATGACTGTGTCTGGCAGGGTGCTCAGTCCTAGACCCAACATGCCCAGCCCCAGACACACTAGGCCCCACACTCGCTCCACCTCTCAGCCTGCCTTGCACACACAGGGCTCCCCACCGGCCTCTCCTTCCAGCTCTTTGCCTCAGTTTCCCCAGGTGTGTGTCTCTCTGTCTCTGAGTGACCCCTCATCTCTCTCCTTCCTCTCTACCATCTCTGAGTCTGTCTCTGTTCTCCTGGTTCTCTCTTTGCTCTCTCCCTCCCTCTCCTGTTCTAGATAAATCTGCCTCTGTGTCTCTCTCTTGCCCTCTCTCCCCTCCTATCTCTCCCCACTCTCTCCGGCTCTCTCTCTGGCACAGAATCCCCACCCTTACAGCACACCCTCCAAAGTCATCATCGTCAGATCTATTTTCTCCCTCAGCCTCACTACTCAAAATTTCTGTGTGTTTTTTTTTTTTTTCTGGCCACACCATGCAGCATGCGAGATCTTAGTTCCCCAACCAGGGATCGAACTCATGCCCCCTGCAGCAGAACCACAGAGCTTTAACCACTGGACTGCCAGGCAAGTCCCACTACTCAGAATTTCTGAGAGGAGCTGCACTTCAGCCGGGCCTTGGCATGGGCCCCTCTGGGGTCACTGGTGTCCTCATGATGACCCACAGGCCTCTCACCCCAGGGCAGGGGGCAGGGGTAGAGACTGGCCTGGTTCAGACATCTCTTGGCTCAGGCTAGGAGTGGGCTGCTGGCCTCGCACCTCTCTTTGGTATAGGAGTTGGGGAGGCCTTGGATGTGAGATCTGGGTATCTTGTCAACCAGTGGGCCATGGCAGTGGGGCTGGGCTTGTGGGAGGGGGCACTGCCAAAGCTTCTTCACCACCATCCTTGGCTACTATAATGAGTCCCCCAGGCATGCCCAGAACCCTTTGAAAACTGTTCAAGATCCTGGATCCTGGCTCTCCATTCAAGGGCTGCAGCCTCCCCAGGGAAGGGATGGATGTCAGACCTCTGTTAAGACCTTGTGTGTGTTTCGCTCAGTCGTGCCTGACTCTTTGTGACCCCATGGACTATAGCCCACCAGGCTCCTCTGTCCATGGGATTCTCCAGGCCAGAATACTGGAATGGTTTGCCATTCCTTTCTACAGGGGATCTTCCAGACTCAAGAATTGAACCTGGGTCTCCCGCAGTGCAGGAAGATTCTTTACCATTGGAGCCACCAGGGAAGCCCCCTGAGGAGGGACAACTGAGCTGCCCTGAGCATGCCTCAGCCTCAGGAGTCAGGGAGGTGAGGGGCCCCAGACAACTTGCTGGTCTAAGGCAGGCAGAAGAGCCTGGGGAGGAACACTAGGGGCGTCCAGCCTTAGAAAGGCCCTCCACCCCGCTTCATGCCTAGAGAGCATCCCAGCTTCCCTCCTGCCCTTCTCACCAGCTCCTGAATCTGCAGGGAAGTAGGCATGGTCTATTTCAGTAACATAACAGGAAGGGACCTTGGCAGGGCAGGGCTTGCTCCTAAGGCCAAAGATAGAGGTAAGGTGGGCCCAGGAGACCACCCCACCATGCCTGAACCCTCCCACACCCACACACCCTTTGCCTTCCACTTTTCTGCCTGGGCTTCATTTGATTACATGTTCATTTGGCAAATATTCACTGAGCACCTACTGTGTGACAGGCACTGTTCCAGGTACCCTGATAGGCCCACAGTCTAGAGAGAGGGACAGACAATAAACAGAAAAGCAAGTATGTAGTTATATCTGGAATAAGCTCAGCAAAGGAGGCAAGATCATGCCACTGTGGACATGAAAAGGAAGGCTCCGCAGAGGGAGGGGGCAGAGGCCTCTCTGAGGAGGTGGGCTTTGAACCTCAAGACCCTCCTTCCATCCTGGAGGTAACCTCCTCTCCAGGTAGGAAGCCAGGATTTCATACTCTACCTCATTACTAACAGTGGGCAGACCCATAGTGGATTAATAGTTGTAAAAGCTTCAGCTGTAAGTTAACCTGTTAAGGGCCTACGAATGCCAAGCACTCTGCAATTTTCCTCTGTATGATCTCTTTTGGGCTTCCCTGGTGACTCAGATGGTAAAGAATCTGCCCGTAATGCGGGAGACTCGGGTTTGATCCCTGGGTGGGGAAGATCCCCTGGAGAAGGCTAACCCACTCCAGTATTCTTGCCTGGAGAATTCCATGGACAGAGGAGCCTGGTGGGCTACAGTCCATGGGGTCGTAAAGAGTTGGACACGACTGATCGATTAACACTTTCATTTTCATGATCTCTTTTAATGCACAGAACAAGCTCTAGGGAGATACTCATAAAAGACTTTTGAGATAGATGTATACATATAGCTGATTCACATTGTTGTACAGCAGAAACTAACACAACATTGCAAAGCAATTATATTACAATTAAAAAATAAAATAAATAGAAAAAATCAGAGTGGAAGAGACTCTTAAAGATGAGAAAACTGAGGCTCAGAGAGGTTACGTGGCTTCTTTGATGTCACACAGCTTGTGGGAAAACAGGAGCAAGATTTGTGTGACCTCTACCTCCCCCATGTCCACGCTCCTAGATTCTCCTCCTGCTTGGGAGCCATTTTGGCCCCAGAAAAGAGGGAGCAGGTGGGGCAGGAGAAACTGGGGGAAGAAGAGGGCTCCGCCTCCCTTCCCAGCCCATCTGTTCCCCATCAGGCCCTCTAGACTGGGACTCTAGTCCCTTTCTTCTCCTCTACCATGGACTGTGGGCCCCACAGAATGCTCCCAGCAGGCTCCTGACTCCAGCCCCTCAAATCATCAGGGCCCCCCCACTCTGCAGGCACTCTGGGTGGAGTAAGGCCCCACCCCAGTTGCCATTGTCTTCTCCAGACAACCATTAGCATACGTGCAATGCAATTACCCTTCAGCTCTCCTGGTCCTGGGCTGACGTGGAGGCCCCATCCCCAGTGATTTGGGGGAAAGGGGGGTTATTACAACTCACAAAACCTTAAATTAAGAATTGAATAAGGGAAGCGTCGCATGCCACTTCTGAAAGGCTGCCAGCCGGGCTGGGGTGGGTGACGGGTGTGTTATACGCCGAGAGGATGGAGGAGCTGACAGATGTGGGAATGGTAGCGAGGCAGGAGCTTGGCTGGTACCCTCCATGACAAGGCCCGGGGCCTGCCCAGAGTCTCACGGGCTGGGTGTGAATGGTCAGACCCCCAAATATCCCCTATGACTGTAGGATTTGCAAAAGGCACAAGTAGAGCTTGATCCAGATTGTGATGGGGAGGCAGGGATGTGTGATCAGTCTTCCTAGGGAACTTGAAGTAGAGCCTGAGCATTAAAGTGAAGTTAGCGTAGGACTCTTCTGGCCATCCAGTGGTTATGACTTCAAGCTTCCACGTGTATGGGTTTGATCCCCAGTTGTGGAACTAAGATCCCATATGCCAAGCGGTGCAGCCCAAAAAAGAGAGAGAGAGAAGTTATCCAGGTGAAGTGGAGAGGGCATGATCTAGGCATTGGGACTGGTTTGTGCCAAGGTCCTGTGTGGGAGAAACCACTGCACAAGGCAGGTAAAGAGCTAGAAAGACGGTGGAGACCGGAAATGGAGCTGTAGACAAGTGGGTGACCCTGGGGAAGTCGGCAGGGTCCACTCCCTGACACGCTGTCTTGGCCAGCATACAACTTGGGATTTGATGGTAGGGCTGCGGGAGGTGTTTACAGTATAACCGTGCTGCGTTAAACAAGGTCTCTGTGGCCACCGTGCAGAGAACAACTGGAGTTGGCGGCAGCTCTGGGGACCCTCCAGGAGGCCCACGCAGTGCTCCTGGTGCGACACAGTGGCCACTTGGACTAGAGGGACAGGGGCGAGGGAGAGAAGGGGACCACCCTGAGTGGTACTTGTGATGGGATGGATCACAGTGGTGACGGTGGGGTTGAGCATGTTGTATGTGGAGTGTGTGCAGCTTGGGGAGCCTAGGTGGGAGTGAGGTGGAGGGGCAGTTGGAGGGTGGAGGGAGAGAAAAGATTTAGGTTTGGGTGTGGATATCGCAACCCCCCTGAGCCACAGTTTCCTCCAACTCTAAAGCTCAGTGCAATGCCTGGATCCCACATGAGAAGGTCAGAGCTTGCAGGCGTGGGAGCCTGGGGTGGGGGTGAGGGCATGAGGAATGCAGAAATGACCTAGAAGGTGTGAGTTGTGACTCCACTTGTCCAGGTGGGGCTAATGGAGGGGACTCAGGGTTGGGTGGAGGAACAGCACCCAGTACTGCAGGGCAGGAGGCTGTCACCCCATTCTGTTGCTCCCCTGCTGTGTGCCCCTGGGCTTGTCCCCGGACTGGCTCGAGTTCTCATTCTCAAGGGGGACCCCCTGGCTCTGGTGCTCTTGGAAAAGGGCAAAGCCCAGAACCCGCTCCCAGGAAAAGGGGATCTCAGCCCAGGCTCAGGGGGGCTTTGCTGAAGGTCAGCTCGGACCGGCCCTCACACCAGCTGTGCAGCCAGAACCCGGGCTTTCTCTGTCTCCATCGGAGCTTAGGGTTGAAGGTGAGAGTCCAGAGGCTCCTCCCTTCTACTCTCGCTTCTCTCCTGTACCCTGAGCTGGGCCCTGCATGCCCCACAGCTCTGGCATCCCCTCCTCCTTCCACACACCTCCCAGGCTGGCAACTCAGCCGGGAGCCAAGAAGAAGCAGCGGCTTCAAGGTCAATGGGGATGAGCTCATGGGCAGGGGGAAGATGGGGCTGGGATACCCCCACCCCCCACCGCGGGGACAGCGGGCAGAGAGGACTCCCTCTGAAGCCCTGTGACCCTGGGCTGCAGGGGAGCGGTGGAGAAGCAGGCAAGAGCGGCCCCTTCCCCCAGCCAGGAGCCCTGGGCCTCTGCTCGTATATCTGTCCCTGGATAATGTATATCCAGCTTATGGAAAATATTCATAATGCTCCTTACACCAAACTGGCCCCCTTCCATAGTGCGTGATCTAAAATTAAATCCATTTCAAATATACAGTAGATCGAGTCAAGCTAATATAAATGAAACATGATTAATAGGCAAAACACTGTCTTCCTTCTCAGGGATGGGGGGAGGCAGGGCTGGGGCGACTCTCCCTCTCCCTCCCTACAGCCCCCCAGAACCCCCAAGGCCTCCACACCCCTGTCTGTCCTCATTTCAAACTGCCCTCTCCCTGAACCTCATATGTGGACCAACCTTAGAATTTGCCCAAATGATGCCAGGCCATGACAGCAGAGCAGTTGAGAGCATGGACTTTGGCATCAGGACAGAGCCAAGCCCTTGAAGAGATGGCTTAGCCTCTCTGAGCCTCAGTTTCTTCATCTATACAATGGGATAGTAACAACCCCTTGCCTGTAGGGTTGTTGTGAGTGATCAATGAGATGATACTGCAGGTAATGCACAGAAGTAACCAGCACCCCCATAAAGACGGAGCACAGGTAGGTGGCCCCCAGAGGTCTGCTCCTTGGGCCCCCATGGGAGTCGGTATCTGTAGCCCCCTCTGGCCACCCGATCAGCCGGCAGAACAAGGGCCAGCCAGAATTCCTGCCATTGCAGGATACGCTGGGTGGGCTATTTTTAGTTTGTTGGCAAGTGACTGTTACTGACCAAATGTTCCCACCACTGGGGACAAACTCTGCTAAGAGGGCACTTGTGTGCTGAGCCCAGGGTGGGGAGGGGTGTTTGCGGCCCGTCCCCAGGGGCTCCACGTGTGTCCCTGTTGCAAACACATTTGGACACAGTTTCTGCAGCCGTTGGCAGAAAGCAGAAGGCCTGGGTGGAGCCAGGCAGCATGCACGCCTGGACTTTCTCTCCTTCCCAGCTGGGCACGTGGGTGCCTCTCACTAAGGACGCTCCTCGGCGTGGAACGAGAAGCAATGTCACCCTTGGAGAGGAGTGGAGCTCTCGGCTCACTGGCCAGCATGCCGTGTTCCTCCCTTCAGGAAAGACCGGGGCTTCCACGGGCTATGTGTGCGCGTATGCGTGTCATGTCCGGTCATCACCTTCTGGGTGGTGTCCCACTCCAGGTATGGGTGCCCTCTCCTATCCACCTGGGCCCCCCCACCCACCGTGTTCCTATGTCTCTCAGACCCACACCATAACCCCTAACTGCGGGTGATCATCTGAATTTTCAAAGGGGAACCCCGTCTCTTGCACAAACCCCTAAGTCTTGGGGTGCCTTCATTCTTCCATCCGGAAAGCATCTCCAGTCCCAGTGCTTCCTTTTTCTCCCCGAGGGATGGGAAGGAGACGAGCCCTAGGGGTTGGGAGGGGGCACCGTTGACTCTTTTCTTGTCATTGGCCATTTGCTGCCTGCTTCACCAGGCGTGTTTGGAGCATGTTTGCATAAAGTGGATGCAGGCTGCAATTCCGTGATGAATTCTATGAATACTAATCCGCTACTACCCTTGACCTTGGGGTCACCGAAAGATCAAAACCAAACCATTTAATATTTTCCTTTTGCAGATCAATAGAAGCATAAATTCCCCCTCAATGACAAGTATAATTTCAAACAGATCTATAGAAGGCATGCGTGCATTTCCAGCCGCAGACACTCGCTGCCTGCCTGGCCTTTTGGGGAGCAGACAGGAGTTTCTTGCCTTTTCTACCATTGAATTTCTTTTTGCCTTTTTTTATGGCTCTGAAATGCTATTTTCAGCAGCTGCTGTCATATAAATATCTCTTGTTTTTCTTCTCCTCTTTCCCTCCTGGTGAAAAGGGCAGGGGACCTATTGAAAATTCCGCTTTATCTCTTTCAGTCGGGTTCAAGTACAGGTCGAATAATCGATCCCTCCTCCTTTTCTTTTTTAAGTTTCCTGTCGTTCTTTTTGGCCAGATCAGCAGCGGAGAGAAACCAGGAGGGGAGTTCTCTTATGCAGATCCTCTCAGAGGTCTCTATCGCTGGGTCTCTGTGTGCGTGTGCTCGCTTGTCCACACGAGCAATCTGCGATTGAGTGGGGGGTGGTATGAGTGTATAAGTGTGTGTGTGTACCTTTGTGTTCAAACTCTCACCCAGAACTCGAGGAGGGTGGAAACAGAAAATCATCAAAGAGAAAAATTTGAGGGCAGGAGTGGGCATCGTTAACCCGTGCAGCTCCCAGGCAGAATCTGGGCTGGGAAGACTGGGAAGGTCTCCCAGCTGGCTTTTCACGCTTGCACCTCACCAAAGCATCTGAGTCTTTTTAAGAATACAACTCCTCCAAGGGGGGAAAAATGCAAATAGAAAAAGGGAGAAACAAAACTAAACAAAACAAAACTGGAGGCGGAGGGGAAAAAAGCCAAAGAGAAAGGGAATTAAACCATTAATCTGCCCAGATTTTTCCACTTCACAGAGTAATCAGTTCGGAAGTGACTGAAATAAAGTGGAAGCCACGACTGCCACCACCTCCTCCCTTTAGTCCGTGTTTCTTATTTTCGAAAAATCAGGGAGCTAGGAAGGAGGCCTCCCTGTCCCCGACAAAGGCCCCTAGTGTCTGTTCCAGAGGGGGACGAAGACCCCAGCCCTTAGCCGCAGCTTCCCAGTGCTGTGATGCCGGGGCAACGGCCACCCTGAGCTGGAGGTGCAAAGCCAAGATGATTTAATTTATAGAAAGGACAAGGATGTCGTGTAGCAGATTTAATCATCGGAGAGTTTAAAAAAAAATAAGGACCAGGCTAATGTCGTAATTTACATTTCAGGATAATAAAGAGAGAAAGACAGCAAAGGAAGGGCCCGTAGCCTGCGAGAGGCAGTGAGGAGGGGAGGCCGACCAGGGGGCCAAGGGAGCCCAATAGATTTGCCTGAAACACCAATAAATTTAAAAACAAACCCAGAAAGCTAAAGACAGCCCCTGGAAAGTGCTGGGAAAATGGACCATCGATTTTAGACTTGATCTGCATTTTGTATTTTAATAATGCTCTCTCTCTCTGTCTTTCCTTTTCTCTCTCTCCCTCTCTCCCTCTCTCTCTCTCTTTTGCAAAATATAAAAGCTGATCTGATAAATATTAATTTGAACCATCATAATGTATTTGAAAATTCCAGCTAAAATGTCACCACATGGAACATTAATGTAATATTTCAAGGCCCTGAGAGCAATACTCATATTGATTGCATTTATTTCACTCTAGGGAGGAGAGATAATTCTTCAATGTGGGACACATCTGGGAGCCAAGGAGGCAGGGGCTGAGGGGAGAAATGCGAAATTATATATGGTCATAAAAAATACAAAACAGAAAATCATCCCCAAAACTCGCCCCTCTCCCGTGGTGTCCCACACCCAAACTTGACTTTGTAATTTCTCAGCGTGGCGTGGGCCATGGAAGCCCGTGTGCCTCTGGGCACATGGCAAAAGCTTGAGCGTGTGCCTCTGGGGAAGTTGTTGCAGGACTGAGCCGCCTCTCCCTGGGCCCCACAGCGTGGGCCCTGCCTCCAGGCTCCGGAAGGCATCGGGGCCCAGCTGGGGATGGACAGACAGACAGAGGGGCTGGCCCAGTTGGGAGCCCCCCGGAGCTGTGGGGTGAAAGTTTGTGAATGCACAAGAGCTGTGGGGTCCTGGGAGGGGAGAGAGAAAGGAGAGGAGAGAAGGAGAAAGGAGGGGAGGGTGAGAAGGGGGGGCAAGAGGGGAGACAGGCATGAGTGAAAAAGGAAGGCGGGGAGGGGAGTCAAGGGAGGGCAGAAAGGAGGGGGGAGAGTGAGTGGGGAGGGGAGGGGCACGAGGGGAAGGGGGGCGCAGGCCGTCTGGAGTCCCAGTTCCTCTCGCTGTCATTAAGGATATTGATGTGCTCAGGCGTCAACGAGTCTTTGCACAAGTGAAAGGAAATCCGATGCTGGTGATGACCCCGAGCACACGCCCTCCAAGCCCCCTGCCCGCCTGGAGCGGAGACCTGGGAGGCCTGGGGGAAGGGGTGTGCGGTGGTGAGACCCCGTAGAAGGCTGAGATGCTGAGGCCCTGTGATTCCAAGCTGAAGGCTGCTCCTTTCAGCACCGATGCCTACGGCTCCAGGGCTGGCTGCCTGGCCTCCTGCCTCCCCCTTGGCTGGTACCTGCAGCCCAGATGCAGACTGAGCAGGAATGCTCCCCTGGCTTAGTCTTAAGCCCGAACAGGAGCCTACCTTCCTCCTTGCTTCTTGGGAGTGCATGGGGTGGGGCCTTACAGCACCCCCAGAAGGCCAGGGGCAGGACAAGGGGAGGCCCCAGAGGCCCTGGGACTGGCCAAGGTCAGGTGCATCTTTGCCATTCTTCAGATCTCTGCACAAATGTCACCTTCTCACAGAAGCCCTCCCTGGCCACCTAGACAGACACAGACACATACTCCCCATCACGCCTGCGTGTTTTGTTTTAAGTAGAGCACTTGTCAGTAACTGGGATTATCTTAATTTGCGTGTACATGCTTTTTATCTCTCTTCCCCTCACTTGGAGATTAAGTTTTTAAGGTCAGGGACCTTGTCTAATGCATTCACCTTTATATCCCCTACACCAGGCACACAGCAGACGCTTCTAGGCGTTAGTTGACTTGATGGAAGGATGAATAAATGGACGGATGGATGCTAAAGGCTCTGCCCTTAGGTGCACCACCATCTTCTAGCCTGAGCCCCCTTTGAGCTGCGTGACCCAGCATCGCCCCCACCCCCGACCCCTCCCAGCCCCAGCTCCCGCTGCCACCCGCCGCCTGCCGCCAAGGCTGCGCACCCCCGCCTCCCCTGAGCCGTCACTCGCGGAGCTGCCACAATATTGTGAAGGCTCCGCGCTCCCGCTCCTCCGCGCAGCCCGCAGCCCGCAGCCCGCGCGGGGAAAGCAAGGGAGGCGGCGGGCGGGCTGCTCGGCGATGAATAATGCATGACCAAGGCGCCCCCTACCGGCGGCCGCGGGCTCCGCGGGGACACGGCCCCGCCGCGCCCCGGACCTCACAGGGACCAGGTGGACAGGCCCGGTCTCACTGCCCCGCCCAGGTCCAGGGAGGAAACTTCCCGCCCCTGTCATCCCTCCTAGATCCAGCCGTCAAGCCCTTGCCGTTTCCGGGCTACCCTCCCTCCTTCTGTGAGGGGAGCTCTGCTTTAAGGGCGTTTGGGGCGGTGGAGGCGGCTGCACAAAGCTGGGACAAGCCTCTAGGGATTCTGATCCCAGGAGTGGGGAGTGGGATGAGGAAGCCCACCTCCCTCTCACCCCACGGCTTCTGTACCAGGATTTGAGCTGAGAGGGCAGTGTGTGGCCTCCAAAAAGGACCTGCTGGAAGGCGGGGGAGAGCAGAGAATACGGCTTAATCCGCTTATAAAAATTAGTACAAATTATTTGGTGACATTTTGGTCTCTATAGCTCATGGTAAATATCTAAATATATAATTATCTGATTAAGTTAATGTTATCAAAAAATTAGTGCCAACAGTATCACAAGTGTTTCCAAGTTTCTGTAGAACATTTAGAACATTGAGATGCTTTTTTTTTTTTTTTAATTTAAAATATGGGAAAGCCCACTATATATGTGTGATCATCTGTCATTTTAGAATAAAATGTCTTCCTGGGAGCCTCCTTTCTGGGAGGAATGGACCTTCTTGGCTGCCTTCAACCAGGAAATGCCAGGTGGCAGAGGGCACAGGTCAAGGTTGATAATCAGATCCCCCCAAGGCCTGGAATGATCCCCAGTGGCTGTGATCTCTGCTTGTTCCCCAGGCCCACCGCATCCTAACAGGCAGGTGATGAAAAGGGAGCCAGAGGTCTCCCTTGAGCAAGCAGCTGCTTTCCTACCTGTCATGCAGGCCCTGGGGAGCAGGGGCTCTCCTCATTGAGAATAGATTCTATTGACACTCCCCAGGCTCCCAGTCATTCCTCCTGTAGCCTGATCTACTGTCCAGCCTTAAGGAGGGGCGACCCTTCCAGAGGCTGGAAACTCCAACCTCTCGGAAGGGGCTCCAATCTCCCGGGCATCTGCTGAAAGACTGGCATGTGTTAGGGTCTCTAGGCCCAACAATGCCCTGGGAAGGCAGACTGTGAGCCCCACGCTACCGATGAGGAAACTGAGGCTCAGAGAGGTACAGTCATGGGCCCAAGACCACCCAGTTCAGATTTGAACTCAGACGTAAACTCTGCAGAGCCTGAGGCGAAAGGCCTGGGGCAGGGAGGAGGAACTCTAGCCCTCTGCCCGACTGTCCTCTTGTGGCCTGGACCCCACACTCCGCTAAGAGGTCAGACTTGAATCCCAAGCTGGATCACAGTGCTCCTGGTGGAATCTTGGGGAAACACTTGGCCTGGATGACTACAAATGGGCTGCAAACTTAAGTGTCCTGGGGACTGGTAGGCATCCCACACATGGGAAATCTATGGTCCCCCATTAGTTTCCCAAATAGCTTTGGCTCTTACGAAAACAACAGTTCAGGGCAATGATTGACAACCTATTAGCAACCTTCACCCTGGAATCTTGCTCCTTCAAGTGAGGCCCAGGTTCCAGCCCCTGTCTGACTTTGCTTTGCTCTGTTGCCTCACCCAACAAGTCTGACCTCTCTGAGCCTCTGTTTCTTCATCTGTAAACTGGGGATAAAAACAGTACCCATATCACAGGGGGTTGCATGGACCAGGCGAGTGGAGGGATGTGCAGGATTTTGTAGGGCAACCCAGGGTCCTGCCAAGATAATTCTTGTTAGTAAGTTGGGGTCCTCGTTGGTGGCTCTTTTAGTTTGGGTTTCCCCAAAAGCAGACCAGGGATCCGGGTGTGTGCCATTTGAGAGGGATCCCACAGGAGAACAGTGAGGGGGTGGGGAGGCAGGAGGAGGAAGATGTGTCACTGAGCAGTTGCCACAGGCTCATGAGTCCTGCAGAGACTAGAGCACAGTTCAGGACTGTCCCAAGGTGTGTGTGTTGGTGGGGGTGGGGGCAGGGCAGGGTGCAATTTATCCACCAACTCCCATCTGTCATTGGTTGATTGGTTGAATGAGAGTCACAGGAGGTGGAGCTTGCACCTAAAGACCAGAGAGATATCCTTGGGGTGCTGAAGTCAGAGTGATGGTAGCCCTCTGTAGAAGCTGCAGGTGCCTTCGGGGGCAGGTGGAAGGACAAAGCATGGGTCAATGCCCACCCCTCTTCCCTCCTCTTCAACAGCTGCTCCTGCCAATATCGGTGCCCACTCTCGGCCACACCAGGCTCTGGAGTCAGAGACCAGCCAGATTCAGCTGCAAGCTTGTCAAGGGGGTGGGAGAAAGCCCAGTTTTCCAGAGAATGAATGTTGAGAGAGTCTTCTGGACTTTCTCGGAGCCCAGAGGCAGAGTATTCAACTTCTGGGGCTGAGAAGGCTTCCTGGAGGAGGGGACACTTTTCTAGCAGAACTTTGAGCCAGAGACTCTCTTCTCTGTCCTGGGGCCTAGAGGGACCTCACCCTCACTGTCCAAAGTTCCTTCCGGCTGTGGAAGCTAATATTGAATTGCTGGGTGGGGCTGGTAGCTCTGCCGCTTCATCATCCTGGACGCCAGGACAGCTGTCCTCCAATCCAGACTTTGTCCCACCCCTGGTGCTGCTGGGTGGGGGTGGAGGGTCTAGGCAGCAGTCAGTGATGAGAAAGAGCAGTTCCGGGCTTAGGACCTGAGGGACTGTCTGAGGTTAGCCACCAGGAAGTTCCCAAAGCTTCCTGAATGACTGGAGAGCTTGCTTCAAATTTGGATACAGGTTTCATTCAGACCTCCTGACTCAGAGTATTCAGGCAAGAATACTTCTGCATTTTCAAGCAAGTACCCCGGGGCCTCCTGATGCTACTAGTGGACTTGGGTTGGGGACCCATCTCCTGCTCTGCACTGAGCTCGTGGTTACCTCCCCTGGCCCACCACAGACTTCCTGTGGCCACCATGAGCTCCTGGGAACATCCCTCCCACATAGCTCCCTGTGTCATCTCTCCTTAATCATCCCCCCAATCCTGGATCTGCATTGCCAAGGAAAGGGAGCGAGGCAGAGGAGACAGTCTTCCAAGGGACGTCCTCTCTACCTCTGCAAACTCCACCCCACAGAGACCCGCCACCTCTGTTCCCTGGAGAGCTGGGGAAGCATGGGGGTTCCTCTGTGACTGAATCTGTGACCTCCCATTCATTCATATGCATGGATCAAATTTTGGAAATACAATTAATTACCTGTTGTTGTGTCTGCTTTAATTATTGTCGTGTTTTCTATGCACTTAACACAATTTAATAAACAGTCGGGGAAACAAAATCTTCTTGGGGGCCAGGGCTCAGGAGAAGCTGGGCTCTGTCCCGGGTCCTGGGAAGCACTTTCCACCTGTCATTCATGGTCACATCCATTCATTCTTTCACGTGTTTGTTCATTCATTCTCCAGCCAGTTTGTCATTGATTCATTCACTCGACCCCTCATTCATTCAGGTATTCGTTTATTCATTCATTCATTCATTTATCTGGTAAATATGCATTAGCTAAGCCACATGACAGGCTCCAGGAGAGGTGCCAGGAAGGTCACGATAAATAAAACGAGAAGGTCCCTGCCTTTTAAGAGCTGACAATCTGGAGGGGTAGACAGACAATAAATACATGCAGAGAATACAAATTGAGCCAGGACGGCCAGGGAGGACTTCTTGGAGGAGGCAACATTTAAACACATTCCCTGTTTTATTCACTTGTTTATTCATCCATTCAAGCAGGGCAGGCTGTATTCCTGGAGACAACAAGAGGCCCCATTCTGAGCCAAGACCCAGGGGGAGAGACAACTGGTGGCCAAAGTATTGCAACATAACAGGCAACATGGTGGTGAAGGTAGAAACAGTGGGAGCACTGAAGCTGAAGAGACAGCCAGGGAAGGTTTTTCCTTGGGAGGAGACCTGGAACAAGTCTTCTAGGACCCATAGAAGGTGAGTAATCCGAGCCTCCAGGGGATAGGCTCGGGGACCATGCACAGCTCTTCTGACAGGATGGACTGGCAAGTAGCTGTTACAAGTGCTGGGCACAGTAGTGACCTGGAGAGAGAGGGGGAGAAGGGATCTGGTGACTAAGATCTCCTGGTTCCCAGCCCACTGCCCCAGGACTTGGAATCAAAGGGAACTGGATAAGGTTGGGGTCTTGGTGAAGAAACAGAAGTTTATCAGCCAGAGAAGAAAACTCCAAGTGAACCCCGCACATGCACAGAACTACGGGTGGGAGGGAGCTGGCATGCTTAGGGGGAAGCCTGGCTTCATGGCAGAAGGTGGAGCCTTGGACTTCCGTGGTGGTCCAGTGGTTAAGAATTTGCCTGCCAGTGCAGGGCACATGGGTTCAATTCCTGGCCTGGGAAGTTTCCACATGCCACGGAGTAACTAAGCCTCTGTGTGGCAACTACTGAGCCCACGTGCTCTAGAGCCAGTCCGCAACAAGGGAAGCCACTGCAGTGAGGAGCCCACGCACCACAACTAGAGAGTCGCCCCTGCTCGCTGCAACTAGAGAAAGCCTGTTCACAGCAACAAAGATCCAATGCAGCCAAAAACAAATTTATAAAAAAAAGAAGAAAAAGTCCTAGGCAGTGGGAGACAGGTGGCTGGATCACAGAGGCCTGCAGGGATGGCACCAAGGAGCCTGGGCAAGATCCTGGATGTGATGAGGAGCCCTGGACAGTCTGAGGCTGGGCGGGCCCTGGTCAGAGCTGAGTATCCATGCTTATCTACAGATGTGTCCAAATGCCTGCTCAGGGCCAGGGATGCGGTGACAAGCAAGATATGTCCTCCACCCAGGCAGACCACTGACTCTGGTGGTAAAAGTGTCACCGGGGTAACCATGTAGATACCCAGGAGCCCAGAAGAGGGGGTTAAGCTTAGGAAAGAGAAATAAAAGCTAGTAACACCTAGTATTTATCAAGTCCTTCCTCCAGGCCAGGTGCTTCCATTTGTTATCCCATTAATAATAATAATCGTAGGAGCAGCAGTAATAAGTAATACTTATTTTGTGCCAGCTCCTTTCTGTTCAATGTGCTTTTACCTGTATTAATTCCTTTAATCTTCACAACAACCCACGGAGGTGGATATTACTAGCATTATCCCCATTTGACAGATAAGGACATGGAGGCTCAGAAGCTGAGTGACTTCTCCCAGGAAAAAGTGGCTAAGCCAGGATATGAACTCAGAGCCTTCCACTTCCCTGGTCCATGTGGGCTTCCTCCTGCCCTACCCTCCTCACCAAGGGATGTGTTGGGGGCTGAGGGGGTGCCAGCATGGCTGGCACTGGATACCCCCCCACAAGTCAAGGGCCCCCTCCTCTCCCCTCAGGCAGCCCCCAGCTGCTGCCTTCTCCTGCTGACTGAGGCTAGTGTTTTATGAACCCAGAACCGCAGCAAGATTCTCCTATTAATTTATTGGTATTGCTAATTAAACATCATATTCGCAAATGTAAATTTCCTAATGGCCTCCCTTCCATTTCCGAAGTTTCCTAAAAGAGCTTTCTTGTTATGGTTGTCAATTGAAGCCAATTAAATCTCACCGGATGGGTGGGCTGTGGCTGGCTCAGGGGTCATCAAGGGGATCTGGGGCCTCTGGACAGGGTATAGCTGGGGCCCTTGTTGACCACAGAGGGGGACTGAGATCCAGGAATGCTGGAGAAGGAGGCAGAGGAGGCCCAGCCCCAGGCTCTTGGGTGTCAGCTGCCATCTCCCTGACCTCCCCAAGGTGGGGAGGGGTTCTCCTCTGGCCCCTGACCCAGTGGCTGGCCTGGGCCTCTAGCTCTTGGCAAGGCTGCATCAGGGAGGCCAGGACTAGGGTGAGGAAGGAGGTAGGTGGTGGAGGGAAGACAGAATCTACTGGGAGGCTCCAGGAATAAGCAAATGCCTGTGCTTGGAGGAGCCTTACGGATTTTCCCAGTCAAACCTCTCATTTGAAAAATGGAGAAACTGAGGTACCGAGAAGAAAGTGGCATGCCCAAGGCCACAGAGTTAGCAAGTGGAGGAGTTGAGACCTAAACAGAAATCTGTCTGTAATCTCTTTGAGAACGGGATGAGCTATGTGCCCTCCCTGCAGAAAAATGTACCAAGGGATTACAAGATTGCAGGGACCTTGTGATGTTCTATACCATGGCAACCCCCATTCAGTCACAGTATAGTGTTTAAAAGCAATGGTGGGCTTCCCTGGTGGCTCACAGGTAAAGAATCTGCCTGCTAATGCAGGAGCCATGGGTTCAATCCCTGGTCGGGGAAGATCCCACATGCCTCAGAGCAGCTAAGCCTGTGTGCCACAACTACGGAGCCTGTGCTCTAGAGCCTGGGAACAGCAATTACTGAAGCTCATTCTTCTAGAGCCTGAGCTCCACAACAAGAGAAGCCACGTCAATGAAAAACCTGCAGCTAGTGAGTAGCCCCCACTCACTGCAACTAGAGAAAAAGGGCCTGTGCAGCAACAAAGACCCAGCACAGCCAAAAATAAATAAATAAAAGCAATGACTCTTGGATCAGAAGTTACCACTTTTAAATCCCACATCCAGCAAGCTCTCTGCCTCTCTGAACCTCAGTCTCTTCATCTGTAAAATGGAACAGCAGTCTCTCTCTCTCCCAGGGCTGCGGGAAAGATTATTTGAAAGCATGTGAATACCCAGTTCTAGGATGGGTCTCATCACATCAGAGCTTAGTGGGGAGAGGGCTCTGGCGGTTGTGGCCTGGGTCCAGGTGGACCCAGGGAGGCTGGGAGAAGGGGAGGCCACACAGGCCTGATGTTTGGCCTTGTGTTTGGAATGATGGTCACCATTTACTCAGCAGTGCTGAGACATCACATGTGCCATCTCAGTAATTCTCCCAGGTCATAAAGAGGTGCTGTCTTTGCCTCCTTCACAGATGAGGAAACTGAGGCTGGGGAAGTCCAGGACTTGCCTGGCCTGTTGGTCTCTGGGGGAAGGTCTCTCTTCCTTCAGAGTCTGAGTCAGTAACTGCTCTGCCTTTGCTGAGAATGAAGTGGAAAAATTAAGGATGGATCAGCTGCCAGGACTTAAAGCCCCTGCTCTACAGTTCCTTTCCTGGGAGGCCATTGAGCCTGTTCCCTGTGCAATCAGGGCTTCAGGACCCCCCAAAATGTATCAGAAAGGACTGATGGTCTCTGCAGCCTGATCTAAGACCCTACACTGCGGTCACTACTGCCTAATGTCCCTCCCAACACCCCTAAGCACAGCCTCTGAGGAGACAGGCAGAAACAGGAGCCTGTGGGGGAAACTGAGTCGAAGGGCCAAGGTCCTGGCAAGGACACGGAGGATGCTGGAGACCCTTGTCTAGCCTTTGTCCCTGGCACCTGGGCAAAGCCAGGGGGAGGGCCTGGTGAAGAGGATGAGTGAAGGGCGTCTCCCAGATGCCAGGAACCATCCTCCGCGCCCCACTCTCCGCAGCTTGCATGGCTTCTGTGTGTCAGTATCTTTAGGGGACCAGTGGGTAATCTGAGTGTTCTGGTTGCTGCTTGGGAATCTCCATTAGGGAAAGTTTTAAAAATACACTCTATTGTTTTTTATTATTAATGGTAATGACATGGGGAGCGAGGCTGCTCATCAGTTCCCTGTAGTCCCAGGCTTCTAATGTGCTGGGTGGGACAGCCGCTACCTGGTGCCCTGCGTGGAGCATGAGTGGGTCTCAGTCCACGGGACTGGACCCGGGGTGCACAGACAGTAAAAAAAAAATTTTATTGTGATAAAATACACAGAACACAAAACTTAACATCTTAAGCCTTTTGAAGTGTGCAATTCAGTGGCATCAACTACACTCACAATGTTATGCAGCTATCTAGTTCCAGAAATTTCTCATCACCCCAAAAGAAACTGCCTACCTGTGAAGCAGTCACTCTCCATTTTCCCATCCCCTGGCAACCACTAATCTGCCTCCTGTCTCTATTTGCCGTTGCTGTTTAATTGCCAAGTCATGTCCAACTCTTTCGCGACCCCATAGACTGTAGCCCACCAGGCTCCCCTGCCCATGGGCTTTCCCAGGCAAAAATACTGGAGTGGGTTACCATTGCCTTCTCCAGGGAATCTTCTTGGCCCAGGGGTTGAATCTTCGTCTCCTGCTTGGCAGGCAGATTCTTTACCACCGAGCCACCTGGGAAGCCCTTCTGTCTCTATGGACTTGCCTTTTCTGTATCCATTAGACACCAACTCCTGTTTCCCCTCCTCCCAGCCCCTGGTAACCACTGATCTACTTTTGTGTCTATGAATTTGTCTCTTCCAGGTTCTGCATATAAATGGAACCACACACCATCTAGCTTCCTGTATTTGCCTCCTTTATTTAGCATCATGTTTTCAAGGTTCATTCAATGTTGTGGCATGTAGTGCAGTATGTATGTACTCAGTATGTATGTATGTACTCTGTATGTACTCAGTCATGCCCAACTCTTTGCAAGCCCATGGACTGTAGCCTGGTAGGGTCCTCTGTCCATGGAATTTTCCAGGCAACAATACTGGAGTGGGTTGCCATTTCTACCAGTGCTGCATCCCATGTTACAGCAATATAGTATTCCATTTTGTGGATAGAGTACATTTTGTTTATCCATCATTCATTGATGGATATTTGGGTTGTTGCCACCTTTTAGCTACCATGAATAGTATCCATATTTCAAGCATAGTTTTCTGCATTCTGAGTAGGGAGATGTCTCTATTCTGATGCACAGATGTCCTGAGAGCAGATAAAAGGTCAAGGTTTTATACTATAATGAGGATGTCCAGGCTTCAAATGCCCAGCTTGGAGGCCTGAAAGACCCCTTTGGTGTTCTCATTAGGTAGATGGGCTCCCATAGGGTCCAGCCTGAGCCCCAGGGAGACTATCAGCAGTTTGAAAGGGTACAGGTTCCAACCACAAAAAGAAATGAAATTGGGTCATTTGCAGAGATGTGGATAGGCCTAGAGTCTATCATACAGAGTGAAGTAAGTCAGAAAGAGAAAAACCAATATCATATATTAATGTGTATATGTGGAATCTAGCTCTGAAGCTGAAGCTCTAGTACTTTGGCCGCCTGATGCAAAGAGCCAGCTCATTGGAAAAGACCCTGTTGCTGGGAAAGGTTGAAGGCAGGAGGAGAAGTGGATGACAGAGGATGAGATGGTTGGGCAGCATCACCGACTCAATGGACATGAGTTTGAACAAACTCTGGGAGATAGTGAAGGACAAGGAAGTCTGGCACGCTGCAGTCCATGGCGTTGCAGAGTCAGAGATGACTTAGCGACTGAACAACAACATGGAATCTAGAAAAATGGTACAGATTAACTTATTTGCAAGGCAGGAATAGAGATGCAGATGTGGAGAATGGACATGTGGACACAAGGCGGGGAAGGGAGGGTGGGATGAGTTGGGAGATTAGAACTGACATGTATACACTACCACGTGTAAATAGCTAGCTAGTGGGAAGCTGCTGTATATAGCACAGGGAGCTCAGCTCAGGTGCTCTGTGATGACCTAGAGGGGTGGGATGGTGGGTGAAGGGAGTAGGAGAGAGGTCCAAGAGGGAGGGGATATGTATGTACTTACAGCTGATTCACTTCTTTGTAAAAAGTGAATGCAACATTGTAAAGTAGTAGAAACTAATGCAACATTGTAGAGCAATTATACTCCAATAAAAGGGGCCTGCAGTTTCCTTAAGGTGGGGAGAAGCGGGCAAAGGAGTAGCCCTCAGACACATGACTATGGGATGGTGAAGGCTGGCTGAGATGACCTTCTGGGGACCCTTGCAGGCTAGCGCACAGGCAGAAGTCTCTGCCTACTTGGCAGCGCCTCACGGCGTAGAGCAGAGAACACAAAGAGGGGCAAGGCCTTGCTGTGGTCCAGTTCAAGTAGCCCTCCCTGGGCATTTTGGCGATGGGGAAACTGAAGACAGAGAAGAGGGGAGACCTCTTGTGTCACCCACAACTTCAGAGCTACCACTGATTGGCACTTCCTAGCATGAGTGCCCTTAAACCACACACTTTAAGGGGCCTTCTAATGTCATTTCCATTTTACAGATGGGAACATGAAGGTTCAAGGAAGCGAATCCCTGTCTGAAATGTAGAGAAGGGACAGAAGTTCTCAGGTGTCCCCAAACGGAACCCAGAAGTTTTCCAGCTAAACCCATGTCACCGTGACCAGTGGCAACTGCCCTGGAGGTTGGCACTAGGTCAACCTCCCCCAGGGCGCTGAGAACCCCTGCACATTCTGCCCTGGCCCTTAGCCAGGAAATGGACTCCTTAGGAGGTGGCATAGATAATGGCAGGAGCACAGACCTGAGGGCAAATTCCAACTCCACTCCTTGGTAACTCACTTTATCCCACTGAACCTCAGTGTGCCCATCTGTAAGATGGGGAGTCTTGCTGACACCCACTGCAGAGGATTACTCTAAGAGTTAAATGAGTTGATATAGTCAGGAGGCTTGCACAGAGTTTAGCACACAGTGAGTGCTCCAAAAACGTAGCCCGAACAAACAAACCTGTGCTCCCACCAAGCCCTATGTGAGAAGAGCTGGACAGAAGATCATCGGCCAGGAGATCAGGGAGCCTGGTGCTGCCCCCTGGGATTCGTAACTGGGAAGGAGCGGTGCTCATGGTCTCCACGGGATAATCAGGGAGGACACCACCTTAATTCCACCTCCATCAGACCTCTGCCAGAAGACACGACCCTTTCACCTCATCAATATTCAAGAGCTTAACAAAAAAAGCTATAACTAGGGAAGTCAGAAATAATGGAAAGCAGTATTGATTATTTTATGGTGCGATTAGGGGTAATTACATCTCTCAAATTTTATTTTAATGTTACTTTCTACTAGTTTTAGCCTTTTAAAATTATCCCAAACATCCTCATTTAATGGAACACACATGCCTTCAATTTCAATGTGAAATACTTTTTTTCTGCTAAAGTGTGACCTCAATATATTTGAAAACATAAATTACACCATGTATAAACCATAAAAAATGAATGATGAATTTAATTCTGGTGAAGCGTGAGGGATTGAGGAGGCAGGCGGGTAGAGGTGTTGTTTATCCAGTGCGGAGGGGACAGTCAGAGGCAGGAGGGGGCAGTGGGGGGCAGAGGGGATGCCTGACCTTCAGGGGGCACAGGAACAGGGCTCAGCACTCTCTGGGACACAGGCCAGGGAGGAACCGCTTGCCCCAGTGCCCCGCCTCATTCAGGTGAGCTTGTGGTCACTTATCCTGCCCACTTTCCCTGGGAAATGTGTTTCTAAGACCTTGTAGTTGCATGGTCTGACTTGAGCCTCCCAGCCTAGCTCTGCCCATCATAGACGGTGTGGTGCGGTCACTAATGTGCTGTTGCTCCATTTTATTGGTTCCATTATACAGATGAGCAAACTAAGCCTGAAGGAATTCAACTAAAGTAACTTGGGGAGCAAGTGCTGGGTATTTGACACTGGCCACAAAGCCAGAATTGGGGGACTCTGCAGCCTGAGAACTTCCAGCTGTCAGAGAAGAGCCTGTAGGAACTGCATCCCTATGGTCCTAAGGGCAGTGAGCAGAGTGGTTGAGGACTGATACTTTGGAGTCAGAAAGCCCTGGGTTCAAATCCTGGTCCCCTTGTAGTGCTATGAAGACTCTGTCACTGTAAACCCCCTAGCAAGTTATTTCTGATCCTCCTATGCCCAGGGTTTGAGGCTGGGGCTTGAGGGCAGGAGGGTTTGGCCCCAGGGATGGGGGTTTTCAAATTGTGGGCAGGGATTTCTCCTATGCCCTTAGGGCTCGCCTCTAAACCTTAACTCTGGGTTTTCCGACTTCCTGAATATTCCTCATCCCCAGGTGACTGGCAAGTCATTATTTGGGGGGAATGACTGCCATTCCCCCTATATTGTGAGCCCTCGGAGGGCAGGGACCAGCTCTTTTTGTAGTTGTATCTTCAGCAACATCACATTGTGGGAACTTAAGAAATCTGCCTGAATGAAGTGCTCTGGTCAACTGGAGACCACGTTGTTAATTTCAATGGTCAGTTTTCAGCCCATCATCAGCACAGTTCACAGGACACCTCCCTCCTCTCTGGAACACTCTCCTGCCTTGGCTTCCCACCTCCCAGGTGGCTCCTTACCTCCTACGCGTTTCCTCCTCCCCCTCTTCACCTTGGGTCCAACCTCAGGCTTTCTCTCCCAAAGTCACCCCCAGGGCAACTCCATTCTACTTACACATTAATGTCCATCTAGATTAATGCTGTCCAGTAGAAATAGCATGCAAACTTCTTGGGCAATTTAATATTTGGGGGCTGGAAGAAGCACAAGCTGAAATCAAGATTGCCAGGAGAAATATCAATAACCTCAGATATGCAGATGACACCACCCTTATGGCAGAAAGTGAAGAGGAACTAAAAAGCCTCTTGATGAAGGTGAAAGAGGAGAGTGAAAAAGTTGGCTTAAAGCTCAACATTCAGAAAATGAAGATCATGGCATCTGGTTCCATCACTTCATGGTAAATAGATGGGGAAACAGTGCCAGACTTTATTTTTTGGGGCTCCAAAATCACTGCAGATGGTGACTGCAGCCATGAAATTAAAAGACGCTTACTCCTTGGAAGGAAAGTTATAAGCAACCTAGATAGCATATTCAAAAGCAGAGACATTACTTTGCCAACAAAGGTCAGTCTAGTTAAGGCTAGGTTTTTCCAGTGGTCATGCATGGATGTGAGAGTTGAACTGTGAAGAAAGCTGAGCGCCAAAGAATTGATGCTTTTGAACTGTGGTGTTGGAGAAGACTCTTGAGAGTCCCTTGGACTGCAAGGAGATCCAACCAGTCCATTCTGAAGGAGATCAGCCCTGGGATTTCTTTGGAAGGAATGATGCTAAAGCTGAAACTCCAGTACTTTGGCCACCTCATGCGAAGAGTTGACTCATTGGAAAAGACTCTGATGCTGGGAGGGATTGGGGGCAGGAGGAGAAGGGAACGACAGAGGATGAGATGGCTGGATGGCATCACTGACTCTATGGACGTGAGTCTGAGTGAACTCTGGGAGTTGGTGATGGACAGGGAGGCCTGGCATGCTGTGATTCATGGGGTCGCAAAGAGTCGGACACGACTGAGTGACTGAACTGAACTGAACTGAACTGACCCTTTTTAAAAGAAAACTGTAAGGTAAATACTGTATTTTATCTAAGCAAATATATCCAAAATTATTTCATTATCATTCCAACTTTTAAAAAAAGCAATAATGAGCTATTGCAGTTTTTTTTCCATCCTAAGCCTGTGAAACCCAGTGTGCATTTTACACGTATGTGCTGTGCTTAGTGGCTCAATCATGTCCGACTCTTTGCAACCCCAAGGACTGTAGCCTGCCAGGCTCCTCTGTCCATGGGGATTCTCCAGGCAAGAATACTGGAGTGGGTTTCCATGCCCTTCTCCAGGGGATCTTCCCAACCAAGGGACTGAACCCCACTTTCCCGCATTGCAGGCAGATTCTTTACCATCTGAGCCACCAGGGAAGCCCTTTTACGTGTATAGTCCATCTCAATCAGACCAGCTGCATTTCAAGTGCTCAGTAGCCACATGTGATGCCTGGCCACTGTGTGGGACAGCTAAGGTTTCTACACTGATTGTTTCCAAACCATACCTCCAGCCCAGACCTCACGTTTCAGCAGACATTCATGCTCAATACCTTTATTTGGAGGCGGGAGGGCCATCTCAAACTCCAGACTTCCAAAGCTGAGCTCCTGTTCTTCCCCACACCAGCTCCACCCACAGCCTTCCTGCCTCTATTAATAGCAGCTCCAGCCTTCCAAGGCTCAGATCAAAATCTTCAAAGTGACCCTTGACTCTTCTTCTCCTGCCAACTCTCCCCACTCGTCCGATCTATCAACAAATCCTATCTGTTCTGTCGTCACAATACATCCAGAATCTGAGCACTTCCCACTTCCTCTACTGCTGCCACATGGTCCAAGCCACCAACACCTCTCCCCTAGATAACTCCGGTCACCTCCTCTCTGGTCTTCCTGAGTCCACTCTTGCCTTATCCCTACCAAAGACACGCTACCCAAATCCCAGAGTGATCCAGTAAAAGCATAAGTAAGCACCTGTCACACCTCATAACCCTTCAATACCACCCATAGTGAAAGCTCAAGTCCATAAACCTCAACACACATAAACACATCCCTGCCGCAGGACTTTTGCACTGTCTGTTCCATTGGCCCAGATGGACTTTCTCATAGATATCTACAAGGTCAATGCTCTCATCTCCTTTGAGTTTTTGCTGAAATATCACCTTTTAATTGAAGTCTTTCTTAATCTTTCTATTTTATTTATTTGGTTATACTGGATCTTTGTTGCTGCGAGCGGCCTTTCCATAGTTATGGTGAATGGAAGCTATACCCTAGTTGTGGTGTGTGGGCTTCTCATTGCAGTGGCTTCTCTTTTGCAGAGCACGAACTCGAGGGCACAGGCTCAGTCCTTGTGGCTTGAGGGCTTAGTTGCTCCGTGACACACAGAATCATCCCAGACCAGGACACGAACCCATGTCCCCTGCATTAGCAAGCAGATTCTTCTCCACTGTACCACCATAAAAGTGAAAGTGTTAGTCATACAGTCATGTCTGACTGTGCAGCCCCATGGACTATAGTCTGCCAGGCTCCTCTGTCCATGGAATTCTCCAGGCAAGAATACTGGAGTGGGTAGCCATTCCTTTCTCCAGGGAATCTTCCAAACCCAGGGACTGAAACTGTGTCTCCTGTATTGTAGGTAGAGTCTTTACCATCTGAGCCACCGGGGAAGCCCCTTTATCTTCCTATTTTTGATTGCCACTTTCTCCTCATCCCCCACCTCTCCTTTATTCTCTTTTATTTCTAACACATAAATAATTTACCTATTTATTTTATTGACTGACTGCCTCTACCACTGGAATGTCAGCTCTGCGAGGCCAGGAATTTTTGTCCTTTTGTCTGTTTCATTCACTATTCCTCCCCAGCAGTGTCCACATGTATGGTGCCTAGCCTGTGTTAGGCATCCATAAATATTTGATGGAATAATGAATAAACATTCAGTGCCAAGTGGATAGTCACTTGAACCAAGACTATTTATTAAATTCTGTTTTTTTGAAATGTCACCTTTATTATAAACTAAACTTTCATGTAAACATGGAACTGTTCCTTTCCATTGATTGATTTATCTAATCTCATTCCAATACTACACTTTTAATTACTATGGCTTTATATTCTGCCAACTGTTAGGGCTATTCACCTTTGAAATTTCTTTTTTAATATTACTGCACATTTTCTTTTTCATATGAACTCTACAAGTGGACTATCACATTTGACAACAATTTATGTCAGGAACTTCATTGAGACTGCATTAGATTTATTAATTCATTTAAGAATTATTTCATTATTGTCATCACATCCAAAATATAAAACTACTAGAGGAAAATATTTTCATATTCTCTGAATAGGAACAATAAGACATGAAAGCCAGAAGCCAAAATTTAACATTTCTAAAAAAAAAAAAAATTTAACATTTCTATGTCAAAAAGATTATCAGTAGGCTGGGATAAAGATGATTCATATCTGCAATATATAAAAATAGTCCATTAGAAAAACAGACAAGAAATATAAACAGACATTTCACAGTAGATGAAATTTAAATGGCCAATAATCATAAATTTTTTAAGTTCACATTCAGAATTCAGGTATATGAAAATTAAAACAGCAATGAATTTTCTGTTTGGTTTTTTGCCTGACAAATTGGCAAAAATTAAGGAGATTAATAATATTGAGAGATGGTAAAGATGTAACTACAGAGTACTCTCATACAATGCTGGTAAAGGCATACATGACTCAAAATTTGAGAGAACAATTTGTTAATATCTACTAAAATTTAAAAAAATGTTCACCCAGCAACTCTACTTCTAGGGCTTTCTTTACCAAAAAGACTCACTTGGGTGCACAGAGACGTGTATGAGGATGTCTATTACCTTGTTTACAATAGAAAACATTTTTTGAAAATGCATAAATGTCCATCAGTCAGAGATTGGATAAATACTTATAGCACAGTCCAACTATGAAAGCTTGACTAGGTACTTAGAAATAGTGAAAGTGAAAGTGAAGTCGTTCAGTCATGTCTGACTTTTTGGGACCTCATGGACTGTAGCCCACCAGGCTTCTCTGTCCATGGGACTTTCCAGGCAAGAATACTGGAGTCGGTTGCCATTTCCTTCTCCAGGAGATCTTCCCTACCCAGGGATTGAATCCGGGTCTCCCACATTGCAGGCAGACGCTTTACCATCTGAGCCACCAGGGAAGTGAGGCAAACCTATAAAAATCTATAAAGATCACAGAAAGACCTCCGTAGCATACTGTCAAGTACAAAGAAGCAAGTCAGAACAATCAACGTGGTGTGATGCCTTTTACATAAAAGATAATTAAGATATCTGAAAAACTGGCAAAAGGCTTGAACAGACACTTCTCCAAAGATATACTAATGTCCAAAAAGCAAGGGAAAAAATGCTCAACATCATTAGCCAAGAGGGAAATGCAAATCAAAATCACAATGAAATAACCACTTCACACCCACTAGGAAAGCTACAATCAAAAAGGCAGATGACAGCAAGTGTTGGTGAAGATGTGGAGAAATGAGAGCCTTCGTATATTGCTGCTGGGGATGTACTGGGTGCAACCACTTTGGAAAACAATCTGGCAGTTCTTTAAAATGTTAAACATGGAGTTACCACATGACCCAGAAATTCTACCCTAGGTATATACCCCAGAGAAATGAAAAAAACACAAAAACTTGTATATGAATGTATGTAACAGCATTATTCACTATGGCCAAGAAAGTAGAAACCCATATGTCCATCAACTGATGAATGGATAAGTAAAATGGTATAGCCATAAAGCGGAATATGACTGGGCAATACAAAAGAAAGAAGTATTGATGCATGCTACAGCAAGAATGAACCTTGAAAACATTATACCTAAGTGAAAACGCTTATTCACAAGAGACCATCTATTGTATAGTTTGACTTATATCAAATATCCAGAACAGGCAAATACCATAGGAATAGAAAGATCCGTGGTTGCCTGCCACTGCTGTTTATTGCCAAGCCGTGTCTGATTCTTGCCTAGGGCTGAGGAAACTGAGGGGACTGGAGAGTGGCTGCTAGCGGGTATGGCGTTTCTTTGAGGGGTGATGAAAATGTTCCAAAATCGGTGTGGTTGCACAATCTGAATAAAACCACTGAACTGGACACTCTAGTGGGTGAACTGTATGATATGCAAATTATATCCCAGTAAAGCTGTTTTTTTTAAGTTAAAAGATAATTAAGATTTTTGCATTTGATACTTTCTAACTGACTAATCACAGTCATGGGTGTAGACTCCTGCCCACAATCCAGTCTCCTTTAAAATCATGGTGAACAATCCATGATGGACGAAATACCAACATTCTAAATAAAACAGTATATATACTGTTTCAAGTTTTTCTTTTGCCATAGGCTCCAACACGGCTCAGTTGAGCAGTTACTGATCTCATCTTTAAAATGTTGGTATTTTCTTCACCACTGAATTTTTGGCATTAATTTTGCTTTTTTAAAACTAGTGCATTAGAGTATTTTTTAATCTTGGTTTCTGAGAGGTGTTTTGTTTTGTTTTGTTTTGTTTTCCTGATGCTCCTTAAATTCTGCACCCAAGTGCCTCATTCGCCCCACCTGTGTCTCGGTCCTGGATCCCAGAATTCGTGCCCCTGGCCTTGGCCTTGTCCCCAAAAGACCCACCGGGGACGCCCAGGTTCCCAGCCGCTAGAAAGTGGAGGCGGGAAGCTGCAGTGTCATGTCCCAGGCTGCGGACAAAGGCCTGGGGTGGCTGAGCCATCCTCCCAAGACCTGGACAGGGAGAGACAGAGAAATAGGAGGTGTAGAAGGAAACCAAACCAGAAGAAGGGGAGAGAGACAGAGATAGAGAGACAGAGACAGAGGAGACTGGAGAGTCGGGCGAGCCGAGAGAGGCGGAGAGGAGCCGGGCATTCGCGGGGCCTAAGGTCCCACCGCGGGTCGCCCCTCCCCGCGTCCAGCCCGCCCTCGCCCCCACCCCCAGCGCGGGAGGCCCCGGAACGACCGTCAGAGGCGCCCGGAGGAGGGGGCGCTCCCGGCCGCCCGCCGCCTGATGCGTATCGATCGGCGCCCGGGGTCGGCGCGGGGGCACCAGCTGCCGGCGGGCGGGGCGACCGCACATTAGCGCTGCCGGGGACCACTCCCCGGAACGCGGGCCGGGCAGCCCATTAGACGCCCCCGGCCGGCCGGCCGCGCGACCACCGAGCGGGCGGGGCGAGGCTGGCTCCGCCGAGGCGGCCCCTGCGGCGGGCGGGCAGCTGTGGGGATGAGAGGGGATGCAGGAGCCTCCAAAGCCCCACCTCGGCCCAGGGCCGCTGTTTGCTGTTTCCTGAACTCCCCTCCCCCTTCTAGGCCTTTGCACGTGCTGTGCCCTCTGCGGGGACGCGCCCCCCCATCGCTCCTCACCCAACTGAACGTCACTCTTCCTTGGCCTCTTGCTTGGAAGTAGATCCCTTGGGAAGCCTTCCCTGATCCCCACCCCACCCCACCCCTGACTAAGGGTGCCCACCTTTGTACCGACCTCCTGAACAGCCCTCATGAAACCTGGGGGCTAGTCATTGGGATCAAGGATTGGCCACCCCAGAGGGTCTGTTCACCTGATGCCAAGAGCCAACTCATTGAAAAAGACCCTGCTGATGGGAAAGATTAGGGGCAAGAGGAGAAGCGGGCAACAGAGGATGAGATGGTTGGATGACATCACTGACTCAATGGACATGAGTTTGAGCAAACTCCAGGAGAGAATGAAGGACAGGGAATCCTGGCATGCTGCAGTCCAAAGAGTGCAGCGACTTAGTGACTGAACAACAAAGAGGGTCTGTGAGTCTAGGGTGGAGGGGAGGCAGCTGGGCTTCTCTCTGTGTAGTATATTGGGGATCCTGACACAGCAGTGTCCCCCAACTGGCACACCTGTAATGAAGGAATAACCACCAGAGCTAATCAGGAGGCCAAATTTGGAAAGCCCATGAGGATCTCTGGCTATGACCTCTCCTCCCCTTATTTATCCTTGGAGGACGCTGTTGGGCAAATTTGAGTCGAATTCTAGTTCTTCTGCTTAATGGCTGCATCACCATGGGCAAGTTGTTTAATCTCTCTGGACCTCCATTTCCCCATCGATAGCTTTATCAAGGTCTGTATTCTAATTCCTGCTCCTGCAGGAGATCCCCAGAGATCTGTACCCAAGCTGGAGAGGGGACTGGAAACCCCATAACGTGTGGTTGCAAAGAGCTTAAATGCTCCAGTGGGGAGTGGGGCATGCAGGAGAAACAGGTCACCCTCACATGCTGCTGGGGGGCGGTGTTGGGGATGGGGGACTTTCTGGCCCCCGTGACTTCTGTGCTATCTTAGGACTCTTTCTCATCAACCTCATTTTTCTCCTGTGTGTCACTTCTCCCTTGACCTCACTTCCCCTGCCAACTACCACCCTATTCTCTGCCCTTACCCAGTAAGATTCCCTGAAAAACGTCCCTGAGCCCACTCTTCTCTAGTCCCTCTCTTCCCATCCTCTTCTGAACCCACGTCATGCAACTGCTCTGCTTCACAGCGCTAGTGACTGCATGTCGCTAAGCGCAACAGCAGTCAATTCTCAGCTCTCAATTTACTGGCCCCATCAGTGCTCTGGACCCAGGTGGTCACTCTCTCCTTCTTGGAACCCCTTCCTCCCTCCACTGGTTCCCTCCCATCTCCCCCGATGCTCCTTCCTGTCTCCTCTGCAGTATCAGAAGCTTGGTCTTCTGACTCTTTTCCTTGTATCCCTCCTCCCAGTACCATGGCTCTTTTTGAATACCAATAGTTTGTATTTGCTGACACTCTCTGTGTTGCTGACACTTCCCAAGTGTGTCTCTCTGGCTCATACCTCTCCCTAGTGCTCTGGTCTTGTCCATACATCTGTCACTCAACATCTTCACTTGGGCAACAGGCAGACCTGTCTCTAACTCATACAGCCCTTTGCAAGTTAGAAGAAAGTACTTTTCTTAAGTAATTTAACAAAGCAGCTTCATACTATGTATTATTCTGTCTGACTGTAGGCAAGCTGGCCAGGAGAAAGCAGAACGCACCTGCCTGTTCCAGGTTCTGCTGGGCAACCCCAGACTTGCTGTTGTATAAAGGAGGGAGATGGGAGGGGGAGACAGGGAGGGAGCACTGGCTCTGGGGTTTAATAGCAGCATCCACCTTAAGTTCATCTGAATGGCAGGTCCATGAATCAGACTTCTTGTTAAATCTGTGGCCAGAGCATATGAGTCCTGTTAGGAAGCGGTGAAGCTTCTGGAGCATGGCTGTGCCCCCTTGCACACCCCCTCTGCTTGGCCTGGATCTGCTCAGAAGGACTTTCCTGGGAGCAGCAGCCCTGACTGGGGCTTATATCCACACTCTTGCTCACTTGTACCCAGGCACTCAGGCAAGTCACACAGTGAACCCTCCTCCCACCACCCCTGCCCTGTGAGGCAGCTGTAGCAGGTTTAGGGTTGGGTGGGAGTAGGGGGTGGAAATCAGGTCCCTAAGAGTTTGGTAAACAAGAAGAGCAGCCTCAGGGGATGCCCTGAGCATGACTGCAACAGGACACAGTCCTTCATGCATGTTCAGGACCTAGAAGTTAGACAAGTTTATGATCAGGAAGAAACCTTCTTGAAGATGCTGCCCTTGTTCAGTGTACAACCTGTGCAACCTTACATGGCAGTCCTACTAACAGGCCCCTGTATTGTTCAGGATAGGTTAAATTATGTTGTGATGGCAAATAACATCTGAATCTCAGTGTGTCTTAGAACAACAAACATTTATTTCTTTATGATGACACATGTCCAGGGCACGTGGGCAGAGGGCTCTCCTCCACTTAGGGTCCCAGGCTGATGGAAGTTCCACCAAATTCCAGAGATAGCCTTGGCAGGAGACCAGAAGAGCTGGAAGTGATTAAAGCCTGAGCCCAGAAGTTAAACATTTCACTCCTGCCCACAACTCTCTGGCTGGAGTTCATCCCATGGCCATGTGTAACTTCAACAGAGCAGGAAGTACCATCCTCCTATGTGCCAGGTAGAGAACAGGATACCAGGCTGGCAGTGATAGTTCCCAGATTTTCTCAGCTGTACTAAATACATCTCCTCCTCTCCAGGGTTCAAGATCCAGACTTTGGAGGCATCCTTGATTCCTCTCTCTTTAAAAAAAATTCCACAGCCAAGTGATTTGCAAATCCTGTCAACTCCATTTTCAAAATATATCCAGAAGGAAACTACTTCTTCCCCCACCCCCACACCACCAACCTGGTCTGAGCCTCTTTTATCTCCAGCCCCACTGTCACAGGGGCCCCCTCACTACCCTTTTGCCTCCTACAGAGATTCTCTACCCAGTAGCCAGCAGGATCTCGTTAGAGGTAAACTGGACCACATCACTGCTCGGCTCAAAGCCCTCCATCACGCCCACCTCCCTCATAGAAAAGTCAAAGTCCTTACAGTGGCCCTCGGAGCCCCAAGATCTGTACCCCCTCTGTTGCCTCTCTGACCTCGCTGCGCCCACCCTCCATCTCTCACTCTAGTCCAGCCCCCCTAGTCTCCTTGTGCTCCCCGGGACCTTTGCTACGCTAGATCTCCATCTAGGGTACTTTCACCTCAGATCCCAGTCCAGCTCCCTCGCTCACCTCCTTCAAGACTTTGCTCTAATGTCTCCTCTGTGAGGCCTTCCCCAGCTGCCTTATTCTACACTGCACATCCACCTCTGTGTTCCCATTCTGTTGTTTTCATTTGCTTGTTTTTGTCCAGGACACTTTCTAACTTCCAAAAACACAAGGATTTCACTTACTGTGTTTACCATCTGTCTCCCCAGCTAGAAGACAGGGCAGAGATTTTTATCTGTCTGGTGCTCTGCTGTGTACTTATCACCTGTAATAGTTCCTGGCATATATAGTCGGTGCTCAGTAAACACTTGAATGAATGAACCATCCAAAGCATGGCATAATGACTGAGAGGTCCGGGCCTGGAACCAGACTACTGGTAGTGTTCAAAGACCAGCTTTGCCATTTACTATCATGCGATTTGAGATAATTCATTTAGCTTCCCTGACCTTGGGTTTGTTCATCTGTACAATGGAAATAGCAATAGTTCCTACTACATGGAATTATACATTTCAGTGAGCTAAAGCATTTAAAGCTGTCCGATACCTGGCAAAGATATGCTTGGCATATGTTGGCTATTACTATTTTAAAATATTGATCTTATAATTTTATAAAGAAATAGTCAGAGGTTCTGATTATGGGACAAAGATTTACATAAAATAGTGTTCATCACAGAGTTCTTTTAATAGTAAAAAATTGGAAACAATCTAAATTTCTGAGAAGGTAAGAGTTGTTAAATAAAATACGACACACCCTTTGAAGGAATACCAGGCAGCCAAATAGTCAAGTTCTCAAAGAATATTTAATGGCATGGCAAAATGTTCAGAGCCTACTGCTAAGTGAAAAAAAATAGTATATAATTCTTAAATTGAGCTGTTTTATTATGGTTCTTTAAACTGTATGTGTACTTTTATACGTATTAAGTAATTCATAAAAATGCAGGGAAGAAAGCAAGATACAAAGATACCTTATCCTAATTTAGATTTACATGTTTTTATGCACCTTCCTGGGCTTCCCTGGTGGCTCAGATGGTAAAGAATCTACCTGTAAGGCAGGAGACCTGAGTTCGATCCTTGGGTTGGAAAGATCCCTGGAGAAGGGAATGGCAACCTCACTCCAGTATTCTTGCTTGGCGAATCCCCATGGACAGAGGAGCCTGGTGGGCTACAGTCCTTGCGGTCGCAGAGTCAGACATGACTGAGCTACTAAGCACAGCACAGCACAGCAGATGCACCTTCCTACACTTTCACACATTCAGAGAAAATAAAAAGACTGAAAAAGAATGGACCAAAATGTTAACAGTGGTTCCTGCTGAGTGATCAGGTATTGGAAGACCTAAACAATCTTTCCTGTTCTTTATTATATTTTCTAGATTTCTTGCAATGAACACGAAAAAACTGAAATGCCTTAGTAATCAGGAAAAGGTGGGGATGGGGAAGGTTAAAGATTCAGGTTAGAGTTTTCCAAACTGCGCATTGGTAGATGATCACTGAAACATAAGTTCCATAAGGTCAGAGAAAGGAGACCACAGTCAGGTAAAGGGAATACAAGAAGTTTCACCTGTGCAGGAATCTCAGCGCCTTTACTGTAGCACAGGTGACGGCTGTCAGTAAGACGGGGGTCCTTGCTGCACAAATCCCTGGGTGTGAACTGGCACTAGGGGTACTTGGTGCCACTCTCAGCCCCTAGGGGGCCTCTGTGCTGGCCTTCCCAGACAGGATTTAGAGCCTGGACCTGGGTCTGCCTCTTCTGGTCTCTTTGCCAAGCCTCTGTCCATCCGGGATGTCCTTTCTCTGCACTAACCCACCCCTACCCGTGCTCAGGGCCTCTCTCTCCCTATTGAAGCCTAGAGCAACCCAGCTCCCTTGAACTCCAGTGGCAAGGACTGAGTCATCAGATTGAGTTGGCCGTGGAGGGGGGCGGGGACAGTGGTTATTGATGCCTCCACAATGATTTTGTGATTGTACTTGGATGAGGGAAGCAATTTATCCTCTCAGCTGACCTGCCAAGACCCTGAAGGCCAGGCTGCCTCTGGGGGCTTCCCCAGGCCTCACAGGGCACCCAGCACAGCCTTTGCACATTCAGGAAGCCCACTGCCTCCTGCTGCACTCCGCTCCCAGAGGCTGCCGCTGTTCACTCTCCCATGCCAAGACACTTAGCTGACACCAAGCCTCACAGGGCCCCATCCCCCCAATTCCTGCTCCCCTCCTTTCTGAAGACCCCCCACTCCCTCCCCAGAAAGCCCCCTGTGGTGCTCGGGGCAGGCAGGAAGGACCCCCTTCTGGGGCACTGCTAGAAAGAACTGTTTCTCCGAAAGCACACCTGTGCCAGGCCCAGGGGCACCAAGACAAGTGTGACACACAGAGGGACACCAGCCTGTTTTTCTGGAGCTGACTCACTCGGAGTCTGAATCACTTCCCCTTCCTAGGTTTCGGTTTGCTCATTTCTCCAGTAGAAACGGGGGAAAGATCCTGTTTCTAGTCACTGAAAACCCTGTTGTCTGTGTGTGCATTCCTGGACTGGTCTGGAAGGAGGTGGTTATTCCTGCCCTGTGTCTTCTTGGGGGACACGGGTCTGTGTGAGTGCAGTCCCGCGACAGAGCACACCTGTGTAAAGTGTTCATTTCTGCGGGTGTGGTATCTCAATGACCTGACTGGCCCTGTGACTTCCTGGTGTATGTGTGTGTCTTTGGGCCGCAGACACATGGCTGTCAAGTGGCTCAGAGTTCCCTCCTTTCTCACTAGGGCCCTACTACAGGCCTCTGGGCCTAGATCACAAGGCCAGAGTCCCAATCAGACTGGGGTCTGCTGGGGAGTGTGGGGAAGAACTTCATCTCCCCACTCCTCCAGTCCCCCTCCAGAGAGTCCACACAAAATCCCCACCAAGCAAGGCAGGGCTGAGGGGGCTGCCCCTCCCAACACACCCGTTCCCTGGAGAAATGTGGTCCCTGAGCCCAGCCAGCCATGTCCTCTAAGATGCTGACCATGAGCCCAGGGTGTCAGAGGCCTCCCCCAATACTGTTGGGTCCCCCCCGCCCATGGCCCAAGACTCCCTGTGGAGTCCCCATAGGGCCCTCCCTGTCCCCCCACAACTGGGCTGAGCAGCTGGGGAACACCTCCTGCCCTGCCTACAGGGACCTAGCTTTGACTCGCAGCCACAAGCAAATGGAGTGAGGACCCCTGGCGCCCTGGCTCCCCCCTGGTGGCCGCTCTTCCCGCAAAATCAATCATTCTGCCACTGTGTTTGCGGGAAGTGGGGTGGGGCAGGGGGGCGAGGGCAGGAGACTTGCAGGGCACGCACTCTCTGGTGGGGTGGCACCAGTGGGGGGCACTCCCAACAGACCCCCATCCCCAGCTCCAGGCCCCTTCCCTGTTGGCTAAACCAAGCCCTGAGCCCAGAGGCAGTGTGGGTGGGAGTTACCCTAGGGGTGCGGCCAAGGGTGGAATGGATCAGCTGGGTAGAACATGCCCCCAGGAGGCAGGGGTGGAGGGCCATGAGGAGAAGGGTGAGTGTCACTGCGTAAGCCGGGATAAGTGTCTCCCGAGTGGGAAGTTGGACCTGATTCGCTCATTGATGGGTTCAAGCACCTTCCCCACACCCCAGCAGACAGGGGAGGTGACCGTCGAGGAGCCCTCTCAGCCCTCCAGGAGCTGGCGGGTTATGACCCAGGAGTCTCAACTGTGGGTGTTGGGTGGGCCGGAGTGAAGAGAGACAGCCCCAGGCACCTCCTCCATGGCTGGCCTCAGCTGCCTGGATCTCACCAGCAGAGAGCCAACTCCCCACCCAGGGGAGGGTGACCTTACCTGCTCCTCTTGGGTTACAGGGAATGCCCCATGGCTGGGGAACAGATGAACTATCAACCCTACACCCTCCACTCCTACCATCACTGCTAATAAAGACAGATCAATGCCTAACGTTTACAAAGAGCTTTAGCAGATGGAAAGTGTCTAGCAAGGGTGGGCAGGGCAGCAGGCACTATTGTTTCCACACCCATTTTACAGATGAGGAACCTGAGGCTCAGAGCACTCCACCTGTTTGCACAAATGGCAACAGTGTAGGCTCAGTGGTAAAGAACCCACTTGCCAGTGCAGGAGACTTGGGTTCGATCCCTGGGTTGGGAAGATCCCCTGGAGTGGGAGATAGCAACCCGCTCCAGTATTCTTGCCTGGGAAATCCCATGAACAGAGGAGACTGGTGGGCCACAGTCCACAGGGTCGCAAAGAGTCGACCTGACTGAGCACACAGCACAGGGTGGCCAGAGGCACACGGAGGAGGCCTGAGTGAGCAGGGCCTGTGATGGGAGGTGGAGCACTGAAGGGGCCAGAGGACCATCTCTCAGGAAATGTGTTCTCCTGGGACGAGCACTGGGTGAGGAGTCCCACAGCCTGGGTCCAGCCCTGGCTTCTGCACTGGCTCCCTCAGCAAGCTTCATCTCCTCCCTGGGCCTCTACTTCCCCCTCTGTAAAATGGAGTTAATAACCCCTGCCCCGCCCTGCCTGTGGGAGGTTGCAGAGACGAAACCAGTGTGACTGGCTGGGAATGGGCTTTAGAAGCTTCAGGGAGCTGCCAGCACCCAGGAGTCATCAGCCCACGTCTGCCTTCCAGCAGCTCTGTGCCCAGAAGGAGGCAACCCATCTGGACCCTGGGTCACAGAACCTGGAATTTGCCCAGCTCGGAGTCCCAGAGCCCATCGGGCTCACCCATCGCTCTCTTCTCAGGCTTCAAGGGCTGAGGTGGGAAGAGAGTACGGCAGCCCCAAATCCAGCAGGAGCTCCCACCGCTGCCTTAGAACCTGGGTTGCAGAGGGGGAGCATGGGGAGTCCAGGCTGCCAATGTGAGTATTAGCTGCTGTGAACTAATTTGATGGTGCTGATAAAGGCTGGCCTGCCTGGGGCCCTGGAGCCTCACCCAGCCCCCCACTCCACCCCCGCTGATAACATCGAGGCTGAGTTGTCCCGGCTCCATTCTTGGTGATGAAATCCCAGCTCAGTCAGGCTGGCTAGCGCTGCAGTTACCAAATCGCTATAATTGAGATTAATTTGGGTGCCTGATTGGGTCAGCCCTCACAGGCACCCATTAATTAGTAGGGGAGGTTCAAAACCCCAACAGCTGGGCCCTGCACCCAGAAGGAGCCAGGGCCTTGGGATGCGGGGGGGCTGGGTGCTGAAAGATTCCTGGGTGGGTAAGATGCGGGCAGTGTGGCAAACTGGACGGAGCCTCCCCACCCATACTGCTCCCTCAGACCACCCCATCCTGAGCTCTTCCTCCCCTACCGAGGAAGGAGGGGACAGCAGACCTTTGACTCAGACCCAAAGGCAGTTCTGGGTCTCCAAGGGTTAAAGGGCTTATTACAGGGGTGGGGAGGAGGGGAGGGGGTGCTCAGAAGCTTCTTGGACATCAAACAGCTCTTGCAAAACTTCCAGATGAGTTAAGTGCAAATGAATTTGAAACAGACAATGAAGTTCCCTTTATTGACACCTGGGCAGAAAAATGAAGGGAAAATCGCCCAAGGGGGAGCTCATTTAGGGATATTTTTTTTTTTCTCCTGAACCCAAAACACACAGGGAAAAAACAAACCCACCCATCCACAGCGGCTACAAAATGTGCCAAAGGCAGGCTGGCACGTCCTGACTCAGAGCTGGGCTGGCAGTGAGCTGGGCATACACATGAGGCCTGGGCACATGCATGTGAGTGGAGAGCGGCAACAAAGACTTGTGGAGAGCTGAGAGCGCTGGGCATACATGTGCGCGGTGTGGTAGGGCCCCGGGAATGCAGCGCAGCCCAGGCTCGCTGGTGGAGGTTGAGGGCACGTGTGTGTGGGCAGCTGGAAGGAGGCCAGATGAGGGTGGGGGTTCAGGGTCCCCTGGGGTGAGGGGCAGAGCCCCAGGGCTCCCCAAGGTGGCGGCAGCAGGGTTCCCCCATCACATGAGTGCTCCCGGCCAGGGTGGAGGGGGGACCCCCCCATTGCCTGGCAAGTGCCCCACCCTCCCCGCCCTACTCACCTGACTTGCTCCAGTTAATTGCCTGGGTGTTTTATTTTTTCCCAGTGAATCTCTCCGAGGGACGAAAACAGGTTCTGAGTCACCAGGAACCGGCCCCCACTTCCGCCCACTCTGAAGTCTTACCCTTGTCCCCACCCCAAGTACCTGAGGACCCTGAGGCAGCTGGGGCCTGGCCCAGGGTCTGGGAGGTGTTCCCACCACTGACCAGCGCCCCCTCACCCTGGGGCCCAGGGCCTGTGACCTCCCCGGGGGCCTAATGGAGCGACCTCCCCACTGCAGCACATTTGCAATTCATGGCTCCGGCTGAGATTGCATTAGGGCCAGGCTGTCACTCGTGATGAATGTCGCTTGTTTTCCAGAAAAAAACGGGCTCTGGATGCAGAATGACAGTGCCGAGGGAGGTACCCAGCCCTTCCCAGGGCTGAGGACCAGGGCGTGGCCTGCATTCTCAGATGCTGGTCGGTGGCCTTGGACCTTGACCAGTCCGTTGGGCTCTCGGGGTGTCCCTCACTTCCTTTCCTGTTCTTCAGGCCCTTTGTGTCACCTGCCATAGGGAGTTCCCCCGGCAGCCCTGCTGGAGGGGACTCTGTTTGAGTGGCTCCACTTGACAGATGTGCAAACTGAGGTTTGCAGGAAAGGGGAAGTTGAGCAAAGTGTGTTGACCGGAGGTGAACTGGAGAGTGGTTCAGGGGTCCTCAGGCACAAGGGGTTTCCTGAGGACGAAGGTCTGGGAGACTTAGGAGGGAGGTCGATTGAAGGGGGAAGAGGAAGAACCCCTATAGGCTCCGCTCTCCCTACTCTACTCTACTTGCAGAGGCGAGGGCCGCCCCAGGGATGGGAGCTGCTGTCCGTGTCTGCTCACACTCTGCCAGCCTCTGCCCTCTCTCTCCCTGGCAACTTCCTTCCTGTCCAGAAGAGGGGAGTCCCAGACCTGAGGCTCTGGGCACTGCCTTTCCTAAGCCACTAGCTTAGGGAGAGGCATACTACCCCAACCCCAGGCCCACAACCAGGTCAGCGGAAGCCAGGAACTGGGGCGCAGGAATTAGTTGAAGATCTCAGCTAGAGCTCCTCCAGCATGTTCTCACCCCCCAGCCTCTCAAAGAGCCAGCATTTCCCAGGCCTTTTGGAACAGAGAAGCCTAGAGAGGCCTCCTTGATGACCTGCTGTGGCTCAAGAGTCCAAAATAACTTCCACTTTCCCAAAATTTCCCACGTTTTATCCTGTTTCACCTTGGCTCCTGCCCTTACCATCTGGGAGTCCCAGCCTGGTAGGGCAGCAGACAGAAAAACGATTCCATCCATGAGGGTCTTATCAGGCCTGGTTCATTGGAAAAAGAACAATAGCTCATCTGGGGGCAGCTTGTATCTCTTTCACCTCTGTGATCTCACACAGTTTAGCCCGAAGCAGGCGGAACAGGCAGAGCCCCCATCACAGGTGAAGAAAGTGAGACAAAGTGCTAGAGGCAAAAGGCACACACTTTAGCTTGTGTAAAACAGATAGCCAGTGGGAAGTTGTATAACAGAGAGCTCAAGGAGGTGCTCTGACAACCTAGAGGGTGGGAGGGAGGTTCCAGAGAGAGGGGACATATGTTTACCTGTGGCTGATTCATGCTGCTGTATGGCAGAAACCCATACGACATTGTAAAGCAATTATCCTCCAATTTAAATTTTTTAAGAAGGCAGAGGCTCTGTCTTGGGTTGTGAGTCCTGGTTTGTTTGCTGTATATTCCTGTCCCTCAAACAGTGCCTGGGTCGTGATAGGTATTTGCTGAAAGAGTGCATGAATGAATGAATGAATGGCCTCAGCGAGAGACTGTGGAAGCTGTGGGCTGCTGGAGAGGCTGAGCCACAGGGCTAGGTGCTCAGGCCCTTGATGCCTCCTCTCCTGATCTCCCTGCTTCCCTGTGCCCTTGGCCTGGGAAAGACAGCCTCCTGGGTTTCCCCATGGCAAAACCAGCTGATGAGGGTGGGAAGCCAGCTCTCACCCAATCAGAGACGTGGCTTCTTAGCATCCAGCCCCATAGCCCCAAACCCACCTAAAGGGACCCAGGAAATGCAGACCAGAAGAGGAAAAAAACCCCATATTCTCTGGAGGGGTCTAGAGCCCAAGTTGGACCCCAGATATGCCGTCATAATAGCAGTTACTGTGGCCTATACCAAGCTTGTATTTCCTCTCCAGAACAGCCCACCTGCAAGGGAGGTGCTGTCTTTCTCCCCATTTCACAGATGTAGAATAAGACTTAGGCTTCCCAGGTGGCATGGTGGTAAAGAATCCATCTGCCAATGCAGGAGACGCAAGAGACCCAGGTTCAATCCCTGGGTCGGGAAGATCCCCTGGAGGAGGAAATGGTAACCCACTCCTGCCTGGAGAATCCCATGAACAAAGAAGCCTGGAGGGCTACAGCCCATAGGGTTGCAAGAGTCGGACACAACTGGGCAACTGAGCATACACAGAATAAGACTCAGACTGATAGGCTGGGATTGCAGTCCAAGTACCCAAAAACATATCTGGTGATGACTCTGATCCTCCTGCAAAATTGTTTCTCCGCTCGTGAAGCAGCAGGATGCTACTCCTCTTGTGGTCCTCCTCTCCCCAGTTCAAGCTTCTGTCCTGGCATTTTTGTCCAGTGTGGTAAGCCTCACCGAGAATGCTCGAGTCCACTCCTATTGACTGCCTGTCCATCGGTTCCAGAGCAGTCCAGGGACACCACTGCCATAGAGCATCCCTCACTGTCCAACATGTGGATTTGATTAGTAACAAGGCTAGAGGTCCAGCTCCAGGTTCCCTTGAGCGACCCTCCCTGGCTCCCCAGGGACGAGGCAGTTTTCCAGAATCAAGATGTGCCAAGTCCCTGCCCCTTCGCCATATGGTCGGGTGTTGGCCCTGTCTCCCTCGGCTGTAAACAGCTGCCCGTCAACTCTGGAGCGCATCAGAGGCCATGGCTCAGGGCCAACATCCTACCCACCCTCCAACTGCACCTTCCAAAAGAAGCATGTGTGTGTGCTAAGTCACTTCGGTCGTGTCCAACTCTTTGCAACACTTTGGACTGTAGCCCATCAGGCTACTCAGTTCATGGGACTCTCCAGGCAAGAATTCTGGAGTGGATTGCCATTTCCTACTCCAGGGGATCTTCCCAACCCAGGATCAAACCCACATCTCATGTCTCTTGCACTGGCAGAAGAGTTCTTTACCACTAGTGCCACTTGGGAAGCCCCCTCAAGAGAAGCATGGCTTCTAGAGCATTGACTCTAGAGGGAGCTGGCTCTGGGTTTAAACCCTCCTGTTGTCCCAGCTGTGAGTCCTTGGAAGGATTATTTCACAGCTCTGAACACCAGCTCTCTCATCCGTAAAATGGGCATGACCATGCCTCATAGTCACAGGGAATACGGGGCTCACATGAGCCATATGTGAAGCACCAGGCACACAGTAGGGGCTTGCTAAGTGGGAGACGGTCTATGACCATTCTGTCAACTGGAGGTGCATTTCAGTGCTCTGAGCCAGTGGGCACCGTCCCCGGGTCCCTGGGTCCCATCCACTCTTGTCATCAATCAGCACTGCTGTGCCACTTCTGCAGCCATCTGTCAGCACCAGCTGCTGCCTGCCGCCACCAGGGCACCACTCAAGGCCCAGGGGTCATGCCATACCCTATGTCCCCCACCCCCCACTGCCTCAGCCTGCCTTTGGGCTCTGAGATGCAGGGATTCCAGCAGCCTCCCCAAATCCCGAGAGCACCCCCTTTATCCTCATCCCAGGGCTTTTCCGCATCCCGAGGGGCTCCTCACCAAGGCCTGGGGCCCAGGGACTGGGCTGGAAGCCCCTCCGTTCCCACAGCAGGGCCCCCGCCCCTCCTGCCCCTCCGCTGCTCATACCACATCCTGCCGCAGCCCTGCCTCTATTTCATCAGGCCAAGGATTGCTTTTTAAATAAATCTAAAAAACTCCACTTCCTCCTTGGCAAGTTCATTTTAAGTCATTTTATCTCTTTCCCCCCTATATTTTTCCCAAATAATGTGATTAAGTGACTCAGCGCCGGCTGCCTCTGGCAGGCCTGGCCTCTAATTCAGTTTGAGGACGGCCACCTCTGACCCCACTCCACTCTGGCTAAGAGAACACTTAAGCGATGTCCTACCGCTTCCTACAGAGAAAGGCTGGTGAGGGGGGGGCGACAAGGGGCGGGGGCGGCAGCGGGCGGGGGCGAGGGGGGGAAGCGAAACAAACTTTCACATAAAATTATGGTATATGGATAATTGAGAAGTTTAAAAACATGAATCTAATTGTACAGTCCCCGGAGAAACCCATATCGAGCCACCCTATAAGAGGCCTGGAATCTCCCGATGATGATTTATTGCTAAATCCTAGTATTTTTCAATACATTATAGTTTTTAAATTGTGTTTAAATTGAGTGTAGAGGAGCAGAGGCCATTAGGAGATGCAGAAATGATGATTATATTTAAATATTCATGCACGCAGTACCTTATTATTGAATCTGAACACTAACAAAATCAATATTAAGTGCGGTTTGACATGAATTTATTTATGAATTTCGACTTTCTAAGTACTGTATTTTTTCACTCAAAAATTGTGAGTATAATGTAGTAATGATATCAAAACACAGTGTCAGAGAGCATTAGCTGGGGAGGTTATAAACCTCTGGATTAGGGGGCCCCAGATTGCCCTCAAAAGTGCTTAGTACACAAAACCCAATTCCTTTTTTTTTTTTTTTCCCTTCCCTGTTTCTGAATCGTGCAAATCCACATACACTCAGAGAAGGCAGCGGGGCAGAGTGGGGGAGGCGGGTGGCTCAGCCGGAGTGGCAGGAGTGGCTGCGGGCGCTCAGCTGCTCCGATGGGGTGCAGGGGACCCAGGGTTCTCCGTGGGTGCCTCCCTTAACCTCCAGGTCTGGGAAGCAGCCCCCTGGCCAAGGGTCCCGAGGGTCTCAAAGGATGTGCTGCTCCCACTGCCAAGAGGTAGACACCATGGAGGTTGGGGAGGGGTGCCTGGGGGTGTCTTTATTTCTGAGACTTTTGATTCTGGGTGCAGGGTGTAAGCTGGTGGGATCTGGGTCTAGGAAACCCAGACACAAGGAGCTAGAAAGAGAGCCTTTACCCCCCAGATTCTGGGTCGGGCCCCCAAGTGCATACCCCGGGTAGGTTTAGGCGACCTTCTCCTGCTCAGCCTACCAGGACCTGCTGCCTAGATGTGGGCGCTGATGCTGGCGAAGGGAATCAGTGTGCCAGCCCCTGCCCTTCCTGGGCCCCCTTCCCTTCTGTTCATTCACAGCGTCTCTTTCCTGCGGCCCCTGTCTGCTGCCCCAGGCCACCCCTGCCAGGAAGCTACCTGCAGGTGCAGGGGTGCCCCCTGGAAATCCTTCCAAAGATCTGATGTCTGCCTGTGGGCTCAGGTGACACCCAGCCCGTCACAGTCACAGTGAGCAGCGGTCCCCATACATGCAGAACCACCTTGCCACGACCCATTCGGACATGCCCGGACCTCACAGAACCCCATATAGGCACACACACGCACACATATACACACAACTAGCGTGAAAAGACACAGTGGGCAGCGGGAGTGAGACCCCATTCTTTAGATGGAAAGTAACTCCTGGATCTGTAGTCTTTTGGACAACATGCAACACGAATTTGCAAAGAACTAAATACAGAAATACGGTTACTATCCTTGATGTAAGCTGACACTTCTCAGTCCTCCCCTCATGGTCACACAATCCTGACTCTGATGGTCAGTGGCCACACTATCTTCCAAATAGATCCATGACCCCCCATCCATTAACCCACAAATACTCCACAGCCCGACACTCACCATATCCTGCCTCCAGGGGACCCCCCCCCCTACAAATAATGTAACACACAAGTCCACCTTGACACTCACAACTCCCTACCTCTCCCTCACAGAAATAATCACATGGGTACACATGCTAGCACACACCCTTGAACACAGTCAGACCACCATCATCTTTACATGTAGCCCCCCACACACTTCAACACACGGACTCCCTAACACAGATACATCCCCCACTTCTGACACCCCAAGTCCTCAGTTCACGCACACGCCTGTCCTGAAGCTGGCAGGGGGCCAGGTGATCAGTATAGTCTGTCCCACCGCGGGTGGAGGCAACCTGGGGTCAAGGGTCAAAAAGCACTTAGAAGCTTTGATTCAGAATATTCATCAGTCTTTGGGGAGGGGAGATGAAGCCCACACAGGGGGAGGGGGAGGAAAAAAACTCAACCTCGACCCTAAACTCTTTTCCAGTAAATCGATGTATTTTGCTATAATTTTATTAGGAATATAAAAGGAGGCTTTTCAAAAGTGCTTAGGACGCAAAAAAAAGAGGCGGGCGATGGAAACATTAGTCTGTCTGTATTAGCAATCCCATAGTCACATTTTATTGTTACTGTCAGGATGCAAAAGCTGTGCTTAAAACAAAATAATACATAATGTATTACTGAGGCATAAACATCAGCGAGCCGCGAGCGGTCGGCGTTTTTATTTTAAAAAGAAGATGCAAGAAAAAAATATATCGAGGGACCGAGGGTGGGGGAGGGGTGCTGGCAGCCTCTGGGAATCAGAGTAGAGCTGGGCTCCCAGACCAGGACTGGGGAACTCAGAGCAGGGGTGGGGGCTGACCCCCAGTGATAACTTCAATCACAATGTTCCCCCCTCTACAGCTCTCCCCCAGGAAAAATGTGCCCCCCAGAGTAGCTCCAGCTTCAAGGATCTCCCATCTTCTGGATACATCCTTCGGACCCTGTGGTTTATAAAACTCTGGCCCTTTGTCCTTCCCCCATCCTGACCACCACTGTATCCTAGGGAAGGAGATTGGGCAGCTATTCTTGTCCCTATTTTGCAGATAAAGACACTGGGACTCAGAGAAGGACAGTGATCTCTAACTCACAGAGCCAATGAGGATGTGGTCAGGGCAGAATCCAGGGCAGAGCACAGAGTCCCAGTTCAGTGCCCCTCCCACAGTTCCAGCTACCCAGGTGCGTGACCCTCTCCAGCCTGAGCCCCTGGCTTTCTGGGGTGATCTGCCCTACCCTTGCCCTCTGTAATCCATTCTCCAATATCAACAAGTATAATCTTCCAAAAGGCAAACCAAATCTTGCCTCTTCTGTGCTAACATCTTTCAAACACATTCTCTCCCACCTAGGAAACAATCTGTACCCTGCCAGGGTCCTCCTTCTTCTGGCTCTGACCTCCTCTGCCACCTCTTTCCCCTCCCCCCTGCCCAGTGCTCACTCGGCATCAGATCCACTGGCCTTTGATCTATGTCTTCGCTTCAAGGTCACTTCTGCCTTAGGGCCTGGATTTCTGTTGTTCCCTCTGCCTGGAAAGTCTTTTCTGGCCCATTACATCAAATACCACCTCCTCTGAGGAGTTCTCCTGGATTACCCCATCTAAACCTGATCCTCCTTCACTTTTTGTCTTATCTCTTTGTTTCTTGTTTATTGCCTATTTTCCAAAAACTAGAGCTTACGTCCCAAGAAGGAAGGGACTTTATTCATCGCAAGGTCTCCAGTTCCTGGCACATGCACAATCAATATGTAGACAACTGATGGGTAGACAGCACTGCCACTTGGATGCCATGGTGGGCTGAGGCTGAAAGCATTTGAGCCTTTTATCCTGCTTCAATCCCCAGAGTTCCCAAGGCAGGCCCAGCTTCCCACATATGGGGACTCTTCCAGCCCACCAGAGCCAGAGCCCCCAGTCTGGGCTGGACCTCTGCAGCCCCCACAGCTGAAAACAGGGCCTCTGGATTTCAGCTCCACCTGGAGCCAGCACTCCCTCTAACACCAGGGGCAGCGCCTCCCTCATCCTGTACCTGCCCCTCAAGTTCCTCCCAGCTTTCCTTGGCCCTCTAGGAAAGTTGGCTCTGCTTCCCCACCCCGGGATTCCCCTCCAGGTATCTCCCGTATTCTCTCCTCCATTTCCTGGACCTTTGGTCAGGCAGCTTCTGGGGGGTCAGGATCATGGTTCTTCCATCCTCCCATGCGTCCTGCTCTCAGGCCCTAGCTTCTCCCCTCCCAAGCCCACCCCAGCCCTCCAAGTCAGCCCCCCTACTCTGAAAGCTTCCTCACAGCCTCTGGCCAGCTAGCTCTGGGGCCCCACGGTTCACTCTGGGGGGCCATTGACCCTAATGAAAGAGATTTAGGGAACCAGTAGTTAAGAGTGGAACCAGGAAGACAGAGTTTGAATCCTGGGTCTCCTTCTTGCTAGCTTTGTGACTTGGATACATTGCTTTAACCACCCTGTGCCTCAGTTTCCTCATCTGTAAAGTGGGGACAGGAATGGTGTCTTCCTCATTGGGCCTTTGCAAGCCTTGTGGGGGAATGTAAGGCAAAGTATGAACATCCTTTAGCACAGGGCTTTAGGGCCACCGCGCCATTCAAAGGAAGGGCCGTGGGGGCAGGAAGTCCAGCCAGTGTCAGAATGAGGGATGCTGGGACCAGCCCGTCCACCCACCCCGACCTGTGAGCCCTTCTGGGGCAGCTCCCCACTGTCTCAGGGCTCTTGGTGCCACCTAGTGGTGGGTGGGGGCATCCGGGGGCCTGGCGGGGGCAGGGTGGGGCTGTAGATACCAGAGATGGATACCAGAGATGGGAGACGAGGTCAGGAGCAGTTATTCACCTGTCTTGCTGGGCACTATCTGGGGCTAGCGTGCACTTAAGAGGCCACCACCACCCCCCCCAGGCCTGGCAGCCTTCCTGGGAGAACAGAGCAGGGAGGAGCCACCTCCAGGGCGCCCTGTGCCAGCTCAGAAGTCCCTGCCAGCCCCACCAGCCATAGCTCAGATGCCTGTGCTATCATTGAGGGAGAATACAAGTGAGGCAGGGGAGGAGCTGGGAATATCCTCTGCAGCCCTCAAGTGGCCCAGCCTCCTGTCCATCACATTCCCTCCCTCCTCAGGACCCAGGACAGCAGGAGGTCCTGGGTGTCAGGGCTGGATGATCCTGTCCATTCAGGCACCAAGTCCTTCCATGCAACACATGTCTGTTGAGTCCCTACTATGCGGCAGGACATTGGGGAGGCAGAGGGAACAAGACAAAACCCTGGGACTTCCCTGGTGGTCCAGTGGCTAAGACTCCAGGTTCCCAATGCAGGTGGCCTGGGTTGGATCCCTGATCAGAGAACTAGATCCCATATGCCACAACTAAAGATCCCATATGTTGCAATTAAGATCCAGTGCAGCCAAACAAAATAGGGCAGGTGCTTGTTGTTCAGTCACTCAGTCGTGTCCAACTTTTTGTGACCCCATGGACTGCAGCATGCTAGGTTTCCGTGTCTTTCACTATCTCCCGGAGTTTGCTCAAACTCATGTCCATCGAGTCGGTGACACCATTCAATCATTTCATCCTCTGTTGTCCCCTTTTCCTCCTGCCTTCGATCTTTCCCAGAATCAGGGTCTTTTCCAATGAGTCAGCTCTTCAAATCAGGTGGCCAAAGTATTGGAGCTTCAGCTTTAGCATCAGTCCTTCCAATGAATATTCAGGGTTGATTTCCTGTAGGATTGACTGGTTTGATCTCCTTGCTGTCCAAGGGAATCTCGAGTCTTCTCCAACACCACAATCTGAAAGCATCAGTTCTTCGGCGCTCAGCCTTTTTTATGGTCCAACTCTCACATCCATACATGACTACTGAAAAAACCATAGCTTTGACTATACGGACCTTGCTTATTTGAAAGTAAATGAGCTTGTATTGGGTGGGGTGGGGTGCAGGCAACAGGTGGGGAGAGGGAGAGGAAGAGACAGAAAAGCAAATAGCAGAAATTCTCTATGTGTTTAACCAGCACAGATGGTTAAAGTACTGTGGACTACAAAGCAGGGGGGAGGGCAAGCAGTAGGGAGGGCAAGCAGGGGGGAGGGCAAGCAGGGGGGAAGGCAAGCAGCGGGGAAGGCAAGCAGGGGAAGTTGTGGTGTAGCAGGGTGTGGGGCCCACAGCATCACCTGGTGGTTAGGGCCTTGGGCTCAAAGCTTCCAGGATGCCTGACTCTAACCTAGCTGTGAGGCGTTGGATGACTTATTGAACTTCTCTGGGCCTGTTTCATTGTTGGTGAAATGAGGAATAATAAGAGCTACTATCTTACTACCCGATGGGTGGGTTTGTCCCCAGGACTGAATGAAACTCAGAATGCAGGGAGAATCAGAGGCTTTAATTGTGGCAACAGCTCCAGGACCCTCTGCTTCTCAAGACCCCACTCTAGCGTCACCACACACACACACACACAGCCCAGGAACACTGGAGGCCATATCCATATCTGTGTAGACATGCCCAGGTGATCTCAGGAATCAGGGCTGCACCTGGACAGGTGTACAAGGACCTGAATGTTCAAGGCCATGTGTGCCCATGGAAGTGAAGAAAAAGACACCAGGGAATAGACAGGAAAGAAGAGAGAAAATTTTGGAGGTTTAGTTCAGATCCAGGGACAGAGGCTGATATTCTGGATTAGGATTTCCTGAATGGTCTACCAAGGATACTGCCTAGACTCAGCCTTCCTTGCCACCACCCAAGGCTGAGGGTCCAGGGCCCTTCCAAACTTTGGAAAGCTCTGAGGCCTGGGCAGAATATGCCTTTGTGTGCATGCATGCTCAGTCATGTTTGATTCTTCACAACCCCATGGGCTATAGCCCAGCAGGCTCCTTCTGTCTGTGGGATTTCCCAGGCAAGAATACTGGACCACCAGGGAAGTCCTGCATTGTCATTTCAACTCAATAGATCCTAAATATCTACTATGTGTTGGGCATTAGGGATCCAGAGAAGGATAAAACTCATTCATTTAACAAATGATTATTGGGTACCTATGTGTCAAGCACAGTGCTATGCTTTGGGAATACAAACATTGAAAAGATTCATTCATTCATTCGTTTGTCCATTCAGCATATGCTAACCAAAAATCGACGATGTGCCAGGTGCTGTGCTGGGTCACAGAGATGGAATAGGCTGTGCCAACCCTCAGTTGCTCACAGTGAAGCTGGGAAAACAGACTCCCAGGCAGATTCATGCCCTCCTCCAGGGGATCTTCCCAACTCAGGGATTGAACCCAGGTCTCTTGCATCTCCTGTATTGGCAGGCAGAGCCTTTACCACTGCATCACCTGGGATCCCCATGGAGCCCCTTTATTCCAGGCTGAGGGTCCCTGCATCAGGCTGCCTTGTGTCAGGTGCTGGACCTTCCCAGGCACCAGGGAAAGGGAGCAGTAGCAAGCCTCAGTCTCCTGCATCCTCGACCCTCCTGCATCCTTGCTCTCACTCCTGCCTCTGAAGGGCCCAGGATGCCTCCCAGCAGGTGGTAAACCTCACCTAAGGGCCAGCTGTCCTTCAGTCAGCTAAGACAGGGATCAGTATGCAAGAAGCGGGAAAATAGGAGGCTTCTCATCCCGACACTGCCAGGCTGGGCTTCGCATCTCCCCACCCCCATGGACTGGGGCGGGGCTACCTGTCAGCAGCAGAGCCCCTGCCTTGTCATCAGACTCATAGCAATGTGTCAGCAGCTGGCAGGGTCTCCCTCCTTTCACTGGGCAGCCTCCATCAGCAAGGAGACAACTGAGGCAGAGTCTGGACTTCCAGCCTGATGAATGGAGTGAATCTGCCTGGAAGTCTGTTTTCCCAGCTTCACTGTGAGCAACTGAGGGTTGGCACAACCTGTTCATCTCTGTGACCCAGCACAGCACCTGGCACATCGTCGATTTTTAGTTAACATATGCTGAATGGATAAACGAATGAATAAATCTTTTCAAAGTTTGTATTCCCAGTGCATAGCACCAATAATCATTTGTTAAATGAATGAGTTTTATCCTTCTCTGGATCCCTAATGCCCAACACATAGTAGGTATTTAGGAACTATTGTCATTTCAACAGAACTTCCTGGTGGAAATGACAGTGCAGGACTTCCCTGGTGGTTCACTAGTTGAGAATCTGCCTTCCAGTGCAGGAGACATGGGTTCCATCTCTGATCCGGGAGGATCCCACATACCATGGAGCAACTAAGCCTGTGTACCGCAACTACCGAGCCCACGCTCTAGAGCACGTACTCCGCAACAAGAGCAGCCACTACGATGAGAAACCCGAGCACTGCATCTAGAGAAAGCCTGTGCACAGCAACCAAGACCCAGAGCAGCCAAAAATAAACAAATAATTTTTTTTTTAATGACAAAGTGGGCTTCCCTGGTGGCTCAACGGTAAAAGAATCTGCTTTCTGATGCAGGAGACATGGATTCAATCCTTGATCCCACAGAGCAACAAAAGCCACGAGCCACAACTACTAAGCCTGCATTCTAGACCCTGGGAGCCTCATCTACTGAGTCCATGTGCTGCAACTACTGAAGCCTGCGTGCCCTGCAGCCCTTGCTTTGCAACAAGAGAAGCCTGTGAACTGCAGCTGAAGAGTGGCCCCTGCTCTCCGCAACTAGAGAAAAGCCCACAAAGCAACAAAGACCCAGCACAGCCACATAAATAAATACATAAAATTATTATTTTAATGACAAAGCAAAACTCCTGAGGGCCTGTCTGGTCCAAAGGGGACTCCAATGATAGGCTTCTGCTTAGACTGGCCCCAGCCTCAGCATCCTGGGAGGGCCTGGGTTCTGGGCACACTCCACGATCTCCCCAACCCCATCTTTCTCCTTGTCTAGGATGGGGTGAGGTGGGGAACTTTGGCTTCCTTGGCACAGGAATTGATGGGTGAAAGGCAAGAGGGAGAGAGGGGAAAGGCAGACCGTCAGACAGACACCACTGCAGTGGGTCCTGCCCACAGCGGGGACAGCAGGGTCCCCACAGTGTCCCTGGAGGCCCTTCCCCTGACAAACCAGGTCATCCTAATGCATCCCCTCCATGCAAAGGGCTCCCCATGGCCCCGCACCTACAGAGCCCTGCTTCCAGACCCTCTGCACACTCACTAAGTCAGGGTTGGTGAGGGGGGCCAAGTGGAGGGGGAGATAGAATTCTTCTTGGCAGTTTAAAGAGTTTTGGCATTTTCACGAGGGTGCATGTAATATTTAAATTACTTCCCCGCAGCACGCCCTCATGCCTGCCTTGGCTTCCCCAGGTGAATTTGTAGGCGCTGAAATGGTCTAATTTCCCGCACAAGCCATGTCAAATATAATTTGGGTGCAAAGTTGGTAATTATATGTAACATCAGTCTGATGTTAAAAACACTGAAAAATTTAGCAAGAAGACACTACTGGAAAGACATAAGTCTGAGGCCCAGCCAGAAAAAGGCAGGCCCGGGCCCTGCAGAAGCCAAAGTCTTTAATTAATGATAGCATGTTTTCAGAGACTCAAAGGACGCAGGTCCCCAACTGTCTGAAACTCCTTTGTCTTCCAATTACCAGCATCTGGGGAGAGGGAGGCAGAGAGGAAGTCGAAGGGGGGCACCCAGATCCTGGCGGGAAGCTGCCGAGGTCTGGGCAGCGGCTGTGGCACCTGAAGACCAAGGTCCTGCCGTCAGGTGACCCACGGTGTTCTTCTGTCACCAGACACCAAGCCCGCGCACAGGGCCAGCGGGAGGAGGGGCTTGTCCCCCTGACCCCTGACTCTCTGGGTGAATCGTGGGGAGGGGGTGAGGTTTGGCCACTCGCCAAGCAGATCTGCCAGTCTTAGAGGGTCTGGAGACAATGCCTGTCCCCTTCCTGATTTACCTGGACCTTTTTCTTTTCTTTTCATGTGGACCATTTAAAAGTCTTCATTGAATTTGTTACAGTATCACTTCTGTTTTACATTTTTTTTTTTTTTTGGCTGCGAGGCACGTGGAATCTTAGCTCCCTGATTCAGTGGGATTGAACCTGCATACTCTGCATCAGAAGAAGTCTTGACCACTGGAGTGCCAGGGAAGTCCCTCTTTCCTTTTCAAACAATTTAACCAACTCTTTCTATGAGGACAGGGGCCACATCTTGTTTGCTCAGCTGTGTCCCTGGATCTAGCACATAGTATGTGCTCAATAAATATTTGTTACCTGAATGTTCTGTGAAACAAGCTCAAATTGCTTCTCACTCTAACTCTATGTGGACCAAGAGGGACCCCAGCACAGGAGACATTCGAGAAGCTAAAAGGACAGGTGCAGAGCCTGGATTCGGTTGGTGATTCCACACTTATAAGCACTATAATCTTGAAACAATTGCCAAAACTGTGCCTCAGTTTCCTCATCTGCATAATGGGCATGGTAATAGATCTGCCTCCGAGGATGATTGTGAACTGTGGGTGAGATTCTTGGAGGCATAAAGTGCTCTCAACAGTGCCTGACAGGTAGCTCTTGTTTTGCTAAGAGAGGTGAGGGAGGTGTGGCTTTGTAGAATGGCTCTTCAGAAGGGGTTTCCAGAGGCTGTGTAAAGACAAGGAGAGAAGGGGTGGCCAGCATGGCACAGGAACCTGGAGTGAACCTGATTTCCAGTGGACAGTTCGGAAAAGTTTCTGCCCTTAGGGACATGACAAGAATACCTTCTTGACTCCTTAGGAAATCTTTAATAAAATGTCATCTGTCTTTTGATACATGATATGGAGTTGTGTCTGTTTGGGCTATGTGGCCTCGAGGTGGGCAAGGACCTGAGCATCTCCTGTGAGAGGTGACTATGTTCAGAGTGGGTACTGTTACTTATTTATTCGACTGTGCTGGGTCTTAGCTACAACATAGAGATCTGCGGTCTTCATAGCGGCCTGTGGGATCTTTAGTTTCAGTGTGCAAACTGATACGTGGGATCTTAGTTTCCCCATCAGGAATCAAACACAGGCCCCCTGCATCGGGAGCTGAAGTCTTAGCCACTGGACCACCACCAAGTCCCCTCTTACTGTTATTAATGGTTTATGATGCGAAAGCAGGGCTCAGAGAGATTAAGTAGTGGGCCTGTACTTCACACTTTGGTGTGGTGGGTTTGTCTTCCCACTGTCCACTTTTAACCCTCTGTGCTCCATTAAACATACCAGAAGATTCTGCCAAATAATAACAAAAGCCAGAGCTGACATGAAGCACTTTACTGAGAGTCAGATGTCCTGGTTTACCCCGCTTCATCCTAACTGCCCTCGGAGGCAGGCACCACTGGTATCTCAGTCTTAGAGATGAGGAGGCTGTGGCTCTGAGGGGTTGAATTGCTCCAGGTCACAGGACGTGGGATGTGGAAAGAAATCCAGGCTGACCCCAGAGGAGCCCTGCCCTCAGAAGGGACCATCTCCTCAAACGCTGCCCTTATCCTGCACGTCTGCCCCAGCTACACCTTCTACAAACTGGCCTTAGGCCCTGCACATTGGAATCATCTGGAGACCTTTAAAACCAATGATGCCCAAGTTTGAAGTGGCCTGGGTCATGTCTGGGCAACAGGATTTTTTATAAACTCCCAGGTTGTCCTAACACTGAGGACATTCCTCCTGTTTCAGCTAAACCTTCCTCAGCTTCTTCAACTGTAACATGCACACGAATCACCTGGTTTCTCTTTGGTCACTAAGTTGTGTCCTGTTCTTTGCGACCCCATGGACTGCAGCACGTCAGGCTTCCCTGTCCTACACTATCTCCCAGGGCTGGCTCAAACTCATGTCCATTGAGTTGGGGATGCCATCCAACCATCTTCATCCTCTGTTGTCCCCTTCTCCTCCTGCCATCAATCTTTCCCAGCATCAGGATCTTTTCTAATGAGAAGGCTCTTTGCATCAGGTGGCCCAAGTATTGGCGCTCCAGCTTCAGCATCAGTTCTTCCAATGAATATTCAGGCTTTATTTCCTTTAGGATTGACTGGTTTGATCTCCTTGCTATCCAAAGGACTCTCAAGAGTCTTCTCCAGCACCACAATTCAAAAGCATCAATTCTTCAGCGCTCAGCCTTCTTTATAGTCCAACTCTCACATTCGTATGTGACTAATGGAATCACCTGGGGATCCTGATAAAACGCAGCCTCTGTTGCAGATGTCTCTGGGTTGGGGCCTGGGATTCTGCATTTCTAACAAGCTGAGGCTACTCCTCTGAGGATCACTCCTCAGAGGCTACTCCTCTGAGCTTTGAGTATAGAAGCTCCATACCAACAACTCTTAAATATGCCTGTATATTCCAATCATCTGTGGAGTTTGAAGAAGTTTGAATGCCTGGGTCCCAACCCAGAGATTTTGGTATCATTGAAAAGGAAGACTAGCAACTGGGTGGGGTTGGGGGTGCTGCTTTGAAAAAATACCAATGCCTAGGCCACATCCTCAGCCAATTAAATCAGAGTCTCTGGCGTGGCACTTAGGCACCTGCATTTTTTTAAAGCACTCAGGTGATTCTGACAAATAGCCAGTCTTGAGGACTAAAACTTTGGGCTGCATCTCACATAGTGTTTGAAAAGTGAAAGTGTTAGTCACTCAGTTTTGAAAAGTGAAAGTGTTAGTTGTTCAGTCGTGTCTGATTCTTTGTGATCCCATGGAGTATAGTCTGCCAGGCTCTTCTGTCCATGGAATGCTCCAGGCAAGAATACTGGAATGGGTAGCCATTCCCTTCTCCAAGGATCTTCTAGACCCAAGGATCAAACCCAGGTTTCCTGCAATAAATTCTTTATCATCTGAGCCACCAGTTGCCAGATCCTATCGAACCTAGGCTTCTTCAGAGTTTTGCATTCATCGAGTCTGAGGTAGGACCCAGGAGTCAGCACTCTTAATGCCCTTCCCAGGGGATCCTGGTGTAGGTGGACCTCAGACTCCTTCATCTTCCCCATCCTCAGCCCCTGCCCAGCTGATCCCTCTGCACAGCATCCCATCTCAGCCCACAAGAAGTATTCCCTGGGCTAGTGGGACCCCACTCCTTAGGACTCTGGGACCACCCCCCTCCAACAAGGAGAGACCATAAAGCCACAGAGGGAGACCAGAGGTGAGGCTGAAGAGGGGCTGGTCCAGGCTGCAGCCCTCTGTCACACTTCTGTGGCTGACCAGCGCTCAGAGGTCAGCTTCATCCTGTGACAGGCAAGGAAGGAGGACTCCTGGCTTCTGAGGAAGGCAGGGGTGGGGCAGAGACTGGAAAACCAGACAGGAGGATTCCTGTCTAGCCAATTCCTCCGCCTGGCTCCCTGCACCACCCACCTGGGCAAGTCAGGACAACACCCCCACCCCATGCCTCTATTCCTGTATTTCTCAAATAAAGAGAATAATCTTACCCCACCCCACTGTGTATGTGTGATTGTGTGTGTTTTCTTTTTAGATTAAAGTAGTAAGTGCTCAAGGCAATGAATTCAAACAGATCAGAAGCGTGTGAAGTGAGGAGTCTCTTTTGGAGGAACCACTATTAATAGACTCTTGTGTGTTTCCAGACAATTTCTGTGCATGTACAAGCAAACCTCTGTATGCACCTTTTAAAAAACAAGATCGTATATGTTGTTGCAATTTGTTTTTTGCACCTAGCAATATTTTATGGGTACCTTTCCTTGGAAATCCATAAGATCTAGCTCATTCTATTTGAAGGTTGCATAATATTCCACAGTACTGATATACCTTTGTTTATTCAGCCATTCTTCTATTGGTGGACATTGAGGCTATTTTAACTTTTTTGACTACAATAGACGATGATGCGACAGACATCACTATATGAGTGCCTCTGAATACTTCTACAAGTGTGTCCCCAGTACATTCCTGGGAGTAATGCTAAGGTTCACCCAACTTTCTCTCTCATTTTAACAGAGACTGAAAAGCTCAAGTTTGCAAAACCCATGGATCTTTAATGAGAAGAGACAAGTTGATAACAAACAGTAACTCTGTCTAGAAGTGGATGAGACTGCCATGGGTTTTCACAACAGTAGGATTTCACGTAGACACTAATTAACATCTCCCTTATTTCCATCATAACCGGCAGCACTCATACTATTGTCAAGTCTCGGCTGCCAGCACCACCAGCCAGACCATCGACACCAATGCCATGACCAAAACCGCCACGACCATCATTTCCAGCCTGTGTTCTCAGTTGCAAACAACAGAACCTACTCTGATTTAACTGGAAAGGTATTATTAAAGGGTATTAGACAAACATCTAAATGTAAAATCCAAAACTATGAAACTCCTAGAAAAAAAATAAGAAAAATTCTTTAAGACCTTGAGTTAGGCAAAGATTCCTTAAGACAAAAGCACAGACAGATCATAAAAGAAGAAAATTGATGAATCTAACTTCACCAAAATTTAAAATGTCTGCTTTTGACAACACTGTGATGAAGATGAAAAGACAAGCTATAGACTGGGAGAAAATATTTGCAAAATGCATATCTCACAAAAGACTGGTAACCAGATAGACAAGCAACACTCAAAACTCAAAAATAAGTAAAGAGACAATCCAATAAAAATATGAGCTTAAGATTTGCATAGACACTTTACCAAAGAAGGTATTTGGGTATAATGTACTCAGCATCAGTAGTCATTAGGAAAATGAAAATAAATACCATAATGAGATATCACTGCATACTTATTTGAACCGTTCCAATTTTTTAAACTGACAGTACAAAATGCTAGCAAGGATGCAGACCAGCTAGAATTCTCATACATTGCTGGTGGTAATGCAGAATGATGCGCCCACTTTGAAAATCTGTTAGGCAGTTTCTTGTAAAGTTGAACATATATTTAACACATGGCTCACCAATCCCACTCCTAGGTATTTACCAAAGAGAAATTGAGATATACGTTCTCGTCAGAAAAACATGGTATGTGAATGTTCACAGAAGCTTTATTCATACCAAAAATTGGAAACAACGCAAATGTCCATCAGCAGATGGATGGATAAACAAATTATGGTACATCCATTCAGTACCATATGCAACATTAAAATTAGTAACAATTGTTACATAGTAACAACATAGTTGTTACAATATCATTCAGTTCAATTCAGTTGAGTTCAGTCGCTCAGTTGTATAGACTCTTTGCAACCCCATGAATCGCAGCACGCCAGGCCTCCCTGTCTATCACCAACTTCCGGAGTTCACTCAGACTCACGTCCATCGAGTCAGTGATACCATCCAGCCATCTCATCCTCTGTCGTCCCCTTCTCCTCCTGCCTCCAATCCCTCCCAGCATCAGAGTATTTTCCAATGAGTCAACTCTTCGCATGAGGTGGCCAAAGTACTGGAGTTTCAGCTTTAGCATCATTCCTTCCAAAGAAATCCCAGGGCTGATCTCCTTCAGAATGGACTTGTTTAAAAGGGAACAAATTACTGACATATGAAATGACATGGAGATTCTCAAAAGCGATATGCTAAGTTAAGGAAGCCAGACTCAACAGGCCACATATTGTATAATTCAATTTATATAACATTCTAGAAAAGGCAAAAACTATAGCAACAGAAAGCAAAGAGGAACTAAAATAGCCTCTTGATGAAAGTGAAAGAGGAAAGTGAAAAAACTGACTTAAAACTCAACATTCAAAAAACTAAGATCATGGCATCCAGTCCCATCACTTCATGGCAAATAGATGGGGAAACAATCGAAACAATAACAGATTTTATTTTCTTGGGCTCCAAAATCACTGCAGATGGTGACTGCAGCCATGAAATTAAAAAATGCTTGCTCCGTGGAAGAAAAACTATGACAAACATAGACAGCATATTAAAGAGCAGAGACATTACTTTGCTGACAAAGGTCCATCTAGTCAAAGCTATGGTTTTTCCAGTAGTCATATATACATCTCTCTTTGGTATATACCTAGGTGGCCAAAGGCATGGCAACCCACTCCAGTGTTCTTGCCTGGAGAATCTCCATGGACAGAGGAGCTGTCTACAGCTCCTGGCTGGCTACATTTCATAGGGTCGCAAAGAGTTGGACATGACTGAGGCGGCTTAGCACACATGCATATACCTAGGCATGGCATTGCTAGGTCATATGGTAATTCTATGTTTAATTTTTTGAGGGACCACCAAACTGTTTTCCACAATGGTTGTACCACTTTATATTCCCACCCGCAATGTACAGATTCCTATTTCTCCATATCCTGGTCAACATGTGTTATTTTGCCTCCCCCCCCCCATTTTTTACTATAGCCATTTTAATGAGTATGAAGTGGTATTTCACTGGGATTTAATTTGCATTTTCTTAGTGACAAATGGTATTGAATATCTTTTCATATGCTCATTGGCCATTTGTATATCTTCTTTGAAGAAGCATTTACTCAATTCTTTACCCACTTTAAATTGGATTGTATGTCTTTTTGTTGTGGAGTTATAAGAATTCTTTAGATACTCTGGATATTACACCCTTATAAGATACATGCTTTGCAAATATTTTCTCCCATTCCATAGGTTGTCTTTTCATATTCTTGATAATTCCCTTTAATGTACCAAAGTTTTTAATTTGGTGGAATCCAACGCATCTATTTTTTTATTTACTGCTTGCATTTTCAGTATCAAATCAAAGATTCTGTTGCCAAATCTGAAATCATGAAGAAGTACTCCTGTGTTTCTTATAATAGTGTTACCATTTAGCTCTTATATTTAGGTCACTGATCCATTTTGAGTGAATTTTGGTACAAGGAGAGAGGTAAGTGTCCAAATTCATTATTTTACATGTGGTTATCCAGTTGTCCCAGAACTACTTGGTTTTGGTTTTTTTCTGGCGAGGAGGCGGGGGAAGGTGGAGGCGCGGTAGCACTGCAGGGGGCGGCATGCAGGATCGTAGCTCCTGGACCAGGACTGGCACTCATTCTCCCTATAGTGGGCGTGCAGAGTCTCAACTGCTGGACCACCAATCAAGTCCCAGACCTGGAACTACTTGTTGAAGAGACTGGTCTTTCTCCTGTTAAATGGTCTGGGCACCCTAGCGGAAAATCAATTGCTCATAGATGTCCAGTTTATTTCTGAACTGTCAATTCTATCCCATTTGTTTATATATGTATCCTTATGTCACTGTTTTTATTACTTTCACTTGTAGTAACTTTTAAAATTGAGAAGCGTGATCCCTTCATATGGTCTGAACTGCCCCCCTCCCATTCACATGTTGAAGTCCTAAGCTCTAGTACCTCAGGATGCAGCTGTATTTGGAAGAGTCATTAGAGAGGTAATCAAATTGATATGAGGTCATTAATGTTAGATGCTCAGTTGTGTCCTACTCTTTGTGATCCCATGGACAGTAGCCTGCCAGGCTCCTCTCCGTGGAATTCTCTAGGCAAGAATACTTGAACGAGTTACCATTCCCTTCTCCAGGGTATCTTCCCAATCCAGGGATCAAACCCAGGTCTTCCACACTGTAGTCAGATTCTTTACCATCTGAACCACAGGGAAGCCAGGCAGACCCTAATCTAATATGGTTGGTGTCTCTACACAAAAAGGAAATTTGGACATGGACATACACAGAGGGCCCCTTCAAGGATCACAGCCTTGCAAAGGAACTTGCGTAACTCAATGAAGCTCTGAGCCATGCCATGCAGGGCCACCCAAGACAGATGGGTCACAATGGAGAGTTCTGACAAAATATGGTCCAATGGAGGAGGGAATGACAAACCACTCCAGTATTCTTGGTGCGAGAAACCCATGAATAGCATGAAAAGGCAAAAAGATATGACACCGGAAGATGAGCCCCCCAGGTTGGAAGGTGTCCAATATGCTACTGGAAAAAAATTGGAGGACAATTACTAACAGCTCCAGAAAGAAAGAAGCAGCTGGGCTGAAGAGAAAATGATGCTCAGTTGTGGATGTATCTGGTGGTGAAAATAAAGTCCGATGCTATAAAGAAAAATATTGCATAAGAACCTGGAATGTTAGGTCCATGAATCAAGATAAATTGCCAAGCAAGAGATGGCAAGAGTGAACACTGGTATCTTAGGAAGCAGTGAACTAAAGTGGATGGGAATGGGTGAATTTAATTCAGATGACCCTTATATCTACTGCTGTTGGCAAGAATCTCTTAGAAGAAATGCAGAAGCCCTCATAGCCAACAAGAGAGTCTGAAATATAGTACTTGCATGCAATCTCAAAAACGACAGAATGACCTTGGTCGTTTCCAAGACAAACCATTCAACATCACAGTATTCCAAGTTTATGCCCCAATCACTGGTGCTGAAGGGGCTGAAGTTGAATGATTCCATGAAGACCTACAAGACCTTCTAAAACTAACACCAAGAAAAGATTTCCTTTTCATCATAAGGGACTGGAATGCAAAAGTTGGAAGTCAAGAGATACCTGGAATAACAGGCAAGTTTGGCCTTGGAGTACAAAATGAAGCAGGGCAAATGTTAATAGAGTTTTGTCAAGAGAATACACTGGTCACAGCAAAAACCTTTTCCAACAACACAGGAGAAAACTCTACACATGGGTATCACCAAATAATCAATAATGACATCAGATTAATTGCATTCTTAGGAGCCGAAGATGGAGAAGCTCCATACATTCAGCAAAACAAGACCTGGAGCTGACTGTGGCTCAGATCATGAGCCACTTGGTGAAAAATTCAGGCTTAAATTAAAGAAAGTAGGGAAAACCACTAGGCCATTTAGGTATGACCTAAATCAAATCTCTTATGATTATAGAGTAGAGGAGATGAATAGATTCAAAGGACTAGATCTGGTAGACAGAGTGCCTGAAGAGCTATGGGCAGAGGTTTGTAAAATTGTATAGGAGGCAGTGACCAAAACCACCACTGCAAGAAAGCAGAAAGAAATGCAAGAAGGCAAAGTGGTTGTCTAAGGAGGCTTTACAAATAGCTGAGGAAAGAAGAGAAGCAAAAAGCAAGGGAGAAAGGGAAAGATATATCCAACTGAATGCAGAGTTCCAGAGAATAGTAAAAAGAGATAAGAAGGCCTTCTTTAAAAAGCAGAGGAAAACAATAGAATGGGGAGGACTAGAGATCTCTTCTAGAAAATTGGAGATTTCAAGGGAATATGTCATGCAAGGATGGGCAGGATAAAGTACAGAATTGGTATGGACCTGACAGAAATAGAAGAGATTAAGAAGAGGTGGCAAGGATGCACAGGAGAACTATACCAAAAACAGTATTAATGACTGGGATAACCATAATGGTATGTTCACTCACTTAGAGTCAGACATCCTTGAGTGTGAAGTCAAGTGGACCTTAGGAAGCATTACTACAAACAAAGCTAGTGGAGGTGATGGAATTCCAAGTGATCTTTAAAATCCTTAAAGATGATGCTGTGAAAAATGCCACACTCAATGTTAGCAAATTTGGAAAACTCAGCAGTGGCCACAGAACTGGAAAAGGTCAGTTTTCATTCCAATTCAATTCAATTCCAACTCAAACTATCCTACAATTGCACTCATTTCCCAGGCTAGCAAGGTTATGCTCAAAATCCTTCAAGACAGGCTGAAGCAGTATGTGAACCGAGAACTTCTACATGTACAAGGTGGATTTAGAAAAGGCAGAGGAACAAGAGATTAAATTGCCAACACTCATCGTATCACAGAGAAAGCAAGGGAATTTCAGAAAAACATCTGCTTCACTGACTATGCTAAAGCCTTTGACGGTGCAGATCACAACAAACTGTGGAAAATTCTTAAAGAGATGGGAATACCAGGCGTACCTGTATCCTGAGAAACCTGTAGGTGGGTTAAGAAGCAACAGTTAGAACCTTATATGAAAGAACTGATTGGTTCAAAATTGGGAAAGGAGTATGACAAGGTTACATATTGTCACCCTATTTATTTAACTTATATGCAGAGCACATCATGCAATATATCAGGTTGGATGAAGCACAAGCTGGAATCAAGATTGCTGGGAGAAATACCAACAACCTCAGATATACAGATGATATCACTCAAATGGCAGAAAGCAAAGAGGAACTGAAGAACCTCTTGATAAAGGTGAAAGAAAACAGTGGAAAAAGCTGGCTTAAAACTCAACATTCAAAAAACTAAGATTATAGCATCTGGTCCCATCACTGTATGGCAAATAGAAGGGAAAAAAGTGGAAACAATGACAGATTTTATTTTCTTGGGCTTCAAAATCACTGCAGATGGGGACTGCAGCCATGAAATTAAAAGACATTTGCTTCTTGGAAGGAAAACTATGACAAACCTAGACAGTGTATTAAAAAGCAGAGACATCACCTTGCTGACAAAAGTCCATATAGTCAAAGCTATGGTTTTTCCTGTAGTCATGTATGGATGTGAGAGTTGGACCATAAAGAAGGCTGAACGCTGAAGAATTGATGCTTTCAAATTGTGGTGCCAGAGGAGACTCTTCAGAGTCCCCAGGACAGCAAGGACATCAAACCAGTCAATCCTAAAGGAAATCAACCCTGAATATTCACTGGAAAGACTGATGCTGAAGCTGAAGTTCCAATACTTTGGCCACCTGATGCAAAGAGCCAACTCATTGGAAAAGACCCTGATGCTGGGAAAGATTGAAGGCAAAGGAGAAGAGGGCAGCAGAGGATGAGCTGGTTGGATGGCATCGCCGACTCAATGGACATGAGTTTGAGCAAACTCCAGGAGATAGTGAAGGACAGGGAAGCCTGGTGCGCTGCAGTCCATGGGGTCACAAAGAGTCAGACACGACTAAGCAACTGAACAACACCAACCATGCACAGGGGGAAGACCATGTGAAGACGAAGGAGAAGGCCACATACAGGCCAATGAGAGAGACCTCAGGAGAAGCCAAAACTGCCTGACACCTTCCTCACTTCTAGCCTCCAAAATTGTGAGAAACTACATTTCCATTGTCTAACCCACCCATTCCGTGGTGCTCTGTTATGGCAGCCCTTGCAAACTATTACATTCCTCCAATTTCATTTTTCTTTTTCAATATTGTTTTGACTATTTGGGGACCCATGCAATTCTGTATGAATTTAAAGGTCAGCTTTACAATTTTACAAAAAAGAGGCCTTTGGAGTTTTGATAAGATCACACTAAATCTGTGCATCTCTTTGGGGAAAATTAACAGCTTAAACATACTAAGTCTCTCAATCTATGAACATGGGATGTCTTTCTATTTAAATAAGTCTTTGATTTCTTTCAGCTAAGTTTTGTAGTTTTCAGTGTATGAGTCTTTCACCTCCTTGAGTTTTTCCCTCTAGGTATTCTCATCTTTGGATGCTATTGAAAATGGAATTGTTTTATTTATTTCCTTTGCAATAGTTTATTGCTTTTATAGAAACACAACTGATTTTTGTATGTTGATCCTATACCCTGTAATTTTGCTGAATTTATAGCATACAATTTACATATAATAAAATAGTAAATTTCATACAGCCAGTGGATTCTCACAGAATGTTGTAGTTAATTTCACCAAACTCATGAATCTGTAGCCAACCTGTGGTTGCAACTGACAAACATGTGTTGCTCCAACTTGAATGTCGGTTGATATTTTCCCTCACATTAAAGAGTGAGGTTGAAACCACCTACGCTCACACAGCTTGGAAACTGAAGACTCAAACCCTCTCCACTCCCCCCAACCCCGTCTAGAGTAACAAGACTCCTCGATACGCCAGGCCCTGCACTCCATAAAACAAGATCCTCCATAAAACAAACTTCTAATTCTTAATTAATTCTGACTTTGCCTCCCCACCTTGACACACAGTAAAATCTGTCGGTGCAGTGGGTCTTTTTTACCATGGTGAGAAATAAATTCAGCTTTGTCTTATCAATGGGGTATTGGGGGTGATATTTGGGGAGTAAGACAAGAAGAAAGCAACTAATATATATGTTAAAACTTCCTTCAAGAAGGACAAATAGCATGTGACATCACTTATATGTGGAAACTTAAAAAATATATATAAATGAACTTATACACAGAACAGAAATTGACTCACAGACATAGCAAACAAATTTATGGTCACCAAAGGGGAAAGAAGAGGAAGGATAAATTGGTAATTGGGGATTAACAGATAAAAACTAATATGTAAAGCTAGGTAAACAGTAACAATCTACAGTATATAGCACAGGGAACAGTATACAATATCTAGTAATAACCTCTAATGGAAAAGAACCTGAAAAAGAGTACATACGTATGTAAAACTGAATCACTTTGCTGTATACACCTGAAACACGGTAAATCAGCTTCACTTTAAAAATATAATTTAAAAGTTAATTGAATTTTGAAAAATAAGAACTTCCTTCACTCACCAATGACGTGAATGACTTCTTTGCTGAATCAGATAATAGTGCTTAAATGTGTGTTAGTCATTCAGTCGTGTCTGACTCTTTGCAACTCCATGGACTATAGCCCGCCAGGCTCCTCTGTCCATGGAATTTTCCAGGCAAGGATACTGCAGTGGGTTGCCATTTCCTTCTCCGGGGGATTTTTCCCAACCAGGGATCAAACCCGGTTCTCCTGCATTGCAGATGTTTACCATCTGAGCTACTAGGGAAGTCTGTGCTTAAATAACAGAAGAATATTTCCTTAATTTTTTGTGCCATTTGCAAGCTAATGGTTACAGACAAGCACACTTTTAAATTTAATCTGCATTATTTATATTTTCTCCATCATTTTCTTATGTCTAGAAAATCAACAAAACAGTAAGTCAAATCCCAATTTGTAGCCATCAATTTCTCTGGTGCAAATTCTCCCACCAACATGAGGTCACTGAACTTGGAGCAGAAAAGAGCTATCATTACATAGTATTTCTACCAAATATAATAAACATAATCTCACAAGCATAAGTAGCAAAAGGTAGCAAAATCATTAGGAAGTAATGAGTTTATTACTGTTGTTTTTAATACAAGTTATTTGTTAGTTTATGTAATTTAACATTTAATGAGGGCTATGTTTAACAATCAGCTTGCAAACTTCCTGAAAATTTAACAACTGACTCTCACAAAGTGACACTAGCCAGCTCTCGCACACCACTAGGATGGACTACAGAGTTGCACAGGGAAACTTTTGAGAGTGACAGAAATATTCTATGATTGTGGCTGTGGCTATAAGACTATGTAAGTTTGTTAAGATATATAGAATTGTGAATATAAACAGGGTAATTTTGCTGGATGTCAGTTATACTTCAATAAACCTGAAATAAGTGGGTATTTGGGAACATACTAATTTTCCATAGAATCAGACTTGGAGCCTGGAACAGCACCCAGAGCTACAGGAGAGGCTTCTGCTGCTGTCACTGAGCACAAGGAGTGGGGGCTTGCACCACCAACGTGGGCAGGGAAGCCCCTGCCGGGACCCCACCCATGTTTCCACTGGACTCTGGCCGTCTCTCCAACAAACCCATCCACACCGAGCCTGCCACGTACCTTTGCTACATCAGAGCCCTGTGTCTGCATCTGACTGATGGAGGTGAGAGCACACGACTTCACTAGCTGCAAGGGAGGCTGGAAAATGAATTTCTTTTTTTTTTTTTTTGGCCACACCATGAGGCATGCGGGATCTTAGTTCCCTGACCAGGAATTGAACCTGCGCCTTTTGCAGTGGAAACACAGTCTTAACCATGGGACTGCCAAGGTAGTCCCTAGAAAGTGAATTTCTGATTTCTACCTTTGTGGAATAAGACTCGTAGTATGGGAGACACCTTGAACCTAGGAAGAGAGTTACAGGATACAGAGTGGCCCCATAAGTAAGAAAACTGTCCCCTACAATGACACCAGCTACTGTCAACAGCACGTGAATACAGACGCCAGCAACGATGTCATCTCGGTTATTGTTATAAGTCTGGTCCCACCCCTTCCATGCGAAGGCCACACGGACCGTTAGAACCCACGTGGAGACACATGTCAGACAGGCCCCTTCTTAGAGAAGCTTACCTCCTGATCGGAAGTCCTGGTCATCCTCCTACAGGGTGGTGTGTACTCAGTTGCCGCAGGAGGACCTGAGACAGGAAGGGCTGCGGGAACCAGAAGGAGAGGTCCATGGCAGCTGGGAAGGGAAGGGAAGACTTCCTGGAGAAGGGGAGCATTTGAGCTGAGCTTTGAAAAGTGGGAAAGACTTAGACGTGGGTAGCCGAGGATCAGGGTACCTCATAAGAAGAGGCCTTTGGCAAAGGCTTGGGTCAAGAATGTGGTCCTCATGCTAAGGGGTTTGGCTAGTGCAGAAATGTAGGCAGTGCTTCTCAGAATTCTTGACCACAGCTTCAAAGTAAGAAATAATACATTTTACTTGCAACATACACATATATAATATACAAATGAGTAAAAATTTCACAAAGCAGTGCTTACCCTACTCCATGCAGTGCACTTTGATGTTTTCTATTCTAATTTATCCTGTTTCATTACTTTTTTTTTTTTTTTCAAATGCTGGTCATCACTCATTAAATTGACTTCATGACCCATCAGAGAGCCACAACCTGAAAATCACAGATGCAGGGGCCATAGATCTGGAGGAAGAAGCAGGGCTGGGGCTGTGAAGGGCCTTGCACACCAAACCACGGCATTTTTTGCTTCATTGTTTTGTTTTTGACCACACCACAAGGCTTGCAGGACATTAGTTCCTCAACCAGGGATTGAACCAGGCCTGAAAGTGCCAAGTCTTAACCACTGGTGGTTATTGCTGTTCAGTCGCTAAGTCGTGTCTGCCTCTTTGCAACCCATGGACTGCAGCACTCCAGGCCTCCCAGTCCCTTACTGTCTCCCAGAGTTTGCTCAAGTTCACGTCCATTTAATCAGTGATGCTATCCTAACCACTGGACCGCCAGGCAATTCCAAAACATTTGGACTTTTCCCTGTAGATTCTTGATCCCAGAGGTCTTGTGTGGAGTTGTGATTTGAAACGATTAACATACACCATCTATCGATCTTTAAAATGCACAGAGTATTTGACCCAGCAATTCCACTTCTAGGAATGTAGCCTGGAGAAACACCCACCAAGGAGTTCACAATAGGATGTTTGCTGCCACACTGCTTCTCACTGGAAAAATTGGAAGCAGCTAAGTACTATGCAGCCCTTCAAAAGAATGAGGTCAGTCTTCATTGTGGAGAGATTCCCAGGACATTCTACAGGGGGACGATCAAATCGTCTCAGAGCCAGATCTGTGGTTTGCCTTCAATTTTGGATAAAACACACTTGTATATGCATATTTATACGTGTAGATCACTTTTTGTGTGTTAGTCACTCAGTCATGCCCGACTCTTTGTGATCCCATGGACTGTAGCCCTCCAGGCTCCTCTGTCCATGGGATTTTCCAGGCAAGGATATTAGAGTGGGTTTCCATTTCCTTCTCCAGGGGTTCTTCCCGACCTAGGGATCAAACCTGGGTCTCCTACATTGTAGGCTGATGCTTTACCATCTGAGCTACTAAGGAAGCCCCATGGATGACTTTTTAAAAGATCTAAAAGGAAATTCAGACACATGCTACCACATGGATGAAGCTTGGAGACATTATGCTAGTGAAATAAGCCAATCACAAAAGGACAAATACGTGATTCTATATTTAGGAAGGACGGAGAGTAGTCAGCTTCATGGAGACAGAAAGTAGAATGGTGGTTGCTGGTGGCTGGTTGGAGGGAGGATGGGGAGCTAGTGGTTTATGGGGAGGGTTTCAGTTTGGGAAGAAGAAGTTCTGGAGATGGATGGTGGTGATGTTTGCACAACAATGTGAATCTACTTAATGCCACTGAACTGTATTCTTAAAATCGGTTAAAATGGTAAATTCTGTGTTTTGTGTGTCTTACCACATATACCAAAAATTATTTAGAAGGCCCTAAACCAGATTTTGGGCATCCCTGGTGGCTCAGATGGTAAAGAAACTGCCTGCAATGCAGGTTCAATCTCTGGGTCAGGAAGATCCCCTGGAGAAGGGAATAGCTATCCATTCCAGTATTCTTGCCTGGAGAATCCCATGACAGAGGAGCACAGTGATCTACGGTCCGTGGGATTGCAAAAAAAGCTGGACATGACTGAGCAACAAACACTTTCACTTCACTTTCACACCAGATCTAACCGTGATTGCCACGGGGAGGGGAGTGAACTAGGGTTAGTGCGGGTAAAGGGGGTCTTTCACATTTCACTCTCTATGCTTCTCTATGGTTTGTAATTCTTGAATAACTCTTATGATTTTTAAAAAAACAATTAAATATATATATAAAGTTCAAGTGGGCATAGGAGGGTTAGAGGGTGGGGATGAGGGAGGGGTTAGGGTACAGAGAGGCCTGGAGGAGCTGGAGAGTATCACCAAAGGGGTTACCTTATTAAGACCAATGCTGAGTGCAGGAGGATGTCGAGTAGCTCACTGGATGAGGAGGTTATAATCCAGTGCAGTAAACATTAGGAGCTCTGGGACCCCAGAGAAGGTGCTTAATCTACCCAGAGTATCATGGAAGACTTCCTGGGAGAAGTGACTGGAGCTAGGAGCGAGGACTGTGAGTAACTCAGCTGAAGAGCAGCAGACTCGGAGGCAGTATCTTCTGCAGCCCAAAGCCTGGAATCCCAAGCACCCTGGGCTGGAGGCCGTTGGTCTCACCACTGCGAAGGCACAGTTCCAGCCCTCTCCCCAGAGACTGGCAGGATGGGAGCAGTTATGCAAATCACCTCCTGGGTGTAGCAAGAGCAGGGACTGGCAGCTGCAGAGCCTCCCTGGCCTGGGGGTGGCAGGGAACAGATGCTTTGTTCCCATCTCTTCCCCCAGCCCTCCTGCAAGAGCCCCCAACCCTAATCCCATCTGGTTCACATTGGTTCTGTTTGGTTCCAATTGTCTCACTTCCTGCTACCGTCTCTGGGCACCCCAACCCCTGCCCCCCTATCTGTGGGAACAGACCCCTCCCTCTCTCCTTCCCTCAGCCTGCAATAAGGCCTTGGTTGGGGGGAGGATCCCCAGGGGTGAGGGTCCCCAACAGCCCTGTGGACCTCCCCTTGACCCTTCTCATGAGCATGATGGGTCATGTCACTGTCCCCCAATGTGCCTTCTGCCCGTTATTCTGAGGTGTCCTGGCTCTGATAATGCCCACCCTCATCCTTCTAGGTCTGGCCCAGACATCTAGGAACCCCACTATCCCCTTTGCCTGATCCTTCTCAGCTCCTGGGGAGGGGCATTCCATGTCAGGCACTGTGCCGGACTCCTCTGTCCCCACACCCAGGCCTTCCTGGGAGTCCTTGGTAAGAGTGAGCCAGAGAAGGTGTGTTTACCTGGAGGGCATTTCTCTCCAAAAGAAAATAGCCCCTAAAATAGTCCCCACTTCCAGGGGTTGCTGAACCTCAGAGACAGAGCTGGATAGTGTGGGGGTGGGTGTGTCAGGGAGCAAAGGGCTGATAACACAGGAGATGAGACTCCAGAAGGCAGGCACTCAGACACCCACCCATATGGAGCCAGCAAAGTGCTTTGGAGGGAAGGTCAGAGAGTGCCCTCTGCTTCCACCTCTGGGATCAGCTGGGAGTGCGTGCGGCTCTCTCTCCAGTACCAGACCGTGACCTGGTGAAACATGCTCTGTAGCATTTGTCCCAAATGATCACTAATCAGTGACAAACTACGCTTACCATAAGCCAAGCCCCTAAAGTATGTTAACTCCTTTAATCCTCTTGGCAACCCCATGAACGAGCTATCATCATCGCCATCATCATCCCATTTTACAGCTGAGAAAGTTGAGTCAGGAAGAGGTTTAGTAACTGGTCCAAGGTCACACAACTGGTAAATTGTGAAGCCAGGATCTGGGCCCAGGAGCTGCTTAATCTCGGAGGCCAGGAGGCCCCCAGAGAGCTGGTGTCTCTGCTTCCATCACTACCTGCCTCTCGACTGGACCAGACTCTGGACTGGGAGCTCCTTGAGGACAGGAAAAGGGGCTGAGGTTCCTCAATGCCTCCCCCATAGCCAGCACTAGACATCCATCCATCCATCCATCCATTCATTCCATAGAGTTTTTCCTGAGTACCACGAGGCAGTCATATGCCAAAACCCCTCTGAGCCTCCAATCCCTCATCTCCAAAATTCAAATGTTGTCTGAGCAGAGGGGGTCCAAATAAGATATTGCAGGCCATGAATGTAATTTTAAAACTTCTAGTAGCCATGTTTAAAGGAGTAAAAAAATGACAGGTGAAATTAATTTTAATAGCATACTTTCGAACCCAATACCTCCAAAATACTATCATTTTAGCATGCAATCGATGTAAAACTGATGAATGAGATATTTGACATGCTTCTGTTTGTACTGGCCCTGAGAAATCCTACGCGTACCCCTTTCTGGCACTCCTTCCTAGGGACTTGCCATCCATTCAGTGCTACTTGTGGTCATCGTACTGGGCAGCACATATTCGGGCTGGAAGGTTCAGTAGAGATCAGAGGACATTGGTGTGTTAGCCTCTAGCTCCCAGCTGGGTCCGAGGCGGGAACACATCCAGGTGTGAAGGTCCCAGCCCCTTCCTTCCCTCAGCCTGGCAGAGCCTCCCCTTTCCTGCTCCAGGAGGAGGGGAGGCCCCTCTGGGGTGCCCCTGGGGCTGAGACGCTGCTGGCTTTCCGGGAAGAAGCAGGAGGAGGAGGGGGAGAGCAGTCTGGGGCCTCGAGGAGGGAGCTGCTGCCGCCTGGCACGGGGACAGAGTTTGTTTGCACCTCTTTGAAGCCGGGAGATGAAAGCCGGGCCCACATGGCTGCCTTTGATTCCCTCCTCCCTGGGCCCTCACAGCTGCAACCGGGCCAGGCCCCGTCCTTCGCTGCACCCCAGGGAGCAGAAGAAGCCCCAGGCCAAGGACGTTTCTCCCCTGGGTGGCTTGGAGTGTAAGCAGAGGAAGCACCCTCCATCCTGGGGCATCTACCCTTCCATAGACAGACCCACCCAAGGGAAGAGTGACAGCTTCCCTGGAGAGGATGGGGCAGGTGTGACGTGTAAGATGCAGGGGCGCCTGCAGACTCGAATCTCTCTTCTGCTAATGCCTGAGCATCCACTGTCAGTGGTCAGACCTTATGAAGAAACACAAGAGCATGGCGGTTGAGAGTTGGGTGGATCCCTTTACCTCCCTAAGCCTTTTAATCCAACAAATGTTTGTTGAGGACCTACTGTATGCTTTCAAACTGTGGTGCTGGAGAAGACTCCTGAGAGTCCCTTGGACAGCCAGGAGATCAAACCAGTCAGTCCTAAAGGAAATCAACCCTGAATACTCATTGGAAGGACTGATGCTGAAGCTGAAGCTCCAATCCTTTGACCACATGATGCGAAGAGCTGACTCATTGGAGAAGACCCTGATGCTGGGAAAGATTGAGGGCAGGAAGAGAAGAGGGTGACAGAGGATAAGATGGTTGGATGGCATCACCAACTTCATGGACATGAGTTTGAGCAAGCTCCGGGAGATAGTGAAGGACAGGGAAGCCTGGCATGCTGCAGTCCATGGGGTCACAAAGAGTCAGAGGTGATTCAGTGACTGAATAAGAACAACTGTGTGCCAGGCACTGTTCTAGGTGCCCTCCAACTACATATCATGGAGCAGATGGAAGGAAATGATGTGTGTAAAGTGCTTAGCATGGTGACTGGCATGTGGAAATTGCTCAGTACGTGTCAGGCAGTATCAGCATCATTACTGTCAAGTTCTACAGGGTCTCTTAACCACGCCCAGGCACTGAGAGAAGAGGATCAGCTGCTGAAAGAGTGCCCACCCTCAGGGTCATGGCCGTCTGCTTCGGCCTGAGCTCTGCCACCTCCTCTCTCCTAGGCCCTTTGGGGCAGGTCCTGGCCTAGAAGGGAAAGCAGGAACATTGACCAAGACCACTGATGTCTCTGGGCCAAGAATGGCAGCTCAGATGACAGGTATCATTCTCGGGGACCTCCTGGCTATAATAGACTCAAAATCACATCTGAGACCTTGGTGGGCCCCTCCCCAGACCTGCAGACCCCTCCTCAGGCAACTGGAGACCCAGGGGCTGCAGGATCCTTTAGAGCAGCAGGGCTTTGGGCATCTGCTGTACTAGGGGCATGGCTTCTGTGATCTCAGACCCTGTATCATCCTGGCAGCATGGACAGGGTGTCCTCAGCCCTAATCCCTGTCCAAACAGTTTCTGGAGTCTCCCAGCTGCTGCCTCGCCTCAGAGGAAGAATCACCTTTATCCCCTTCCTCTGGCACAGGGCACCATCTGCACCATCCTGCTCACTGCATCCCCGCACACACACTGCTGGTTCACACTGCTCAGTGCACAGCAGTGCACAGAGCAGGTTTTCTTTTCTTGGGCCTGCGAGCCCCTCGGGTCAGAGAGGAGACGTGGTGGAGCCAGGGCTGCAGACGAGAGCCAAGTGGGTAAGACCCATGTCCCGAGGGCTCCTGGACAACCCCTGGGCTTTCAGGGGCACAGATGCAGGCAAATGGAAGGAGGAAAGGTAGAAGCAGTGACAGGTTTTATTTTCTTGGGCTCCAAAATCACTGTGGACGGTGACTGCAGCCATGAAATTAGAAATCGCTTGCTCCTTGGAAGAAAAGCTATGAGAAAACTAGACAATGTATTAAAAAGCACAGACATCACTTTGCTGACAAAGGTCTGTAAAGTCAAATCTATGGTTTTTCCAGTAGTCATGTACAGATGTGAGAGCTGTACCATAAAGAAGGCTGAGCACTGAAGAATTGATGCTTTTGAACTGTAGTGCTGGAGAAGACTCTTGAGAGTCCCTTGGATTGCTGGATCAAACTAGTCAATCCTAAAGGAAATCAACCCTGAATATTCATTGGAAAGACTGATGCTGAAGCCGAAGCTCCTATATTTTGGCCACCTGATGGGAACAGCCAATTCATTGGAAAAGACCATGATGATGGGAAAGATTGAGGGCAGGAGGAGAAGAGGATGACAGAAGATGAGATGGTTGGATGGCATCATCAACTCAATGGACATGATGAGTTTGAGCAAACTCCAGGAGATGGTGAAGGACAGGGAAGCTTGGCATACTGTAGCCCATGGGGTCACAAAGAGTTGGACACAGCTGAGTGACTGAACAACAACAAATGCAGGTCATTCCCAGGTGCATCTCGATTGTCATGCATGGTCGTACCCATTTCACAGATTGGGGAATCAAGGCTCTTTCACAAATGCACACGTAGGAGGGAAGGCAGCCGCATTGGGTGCCAGGTCTGATTGATTCCAAAGTCCATGTTCTTTTCACTCAACCTGCCAAGGAACCCAGCTCTCTCAGCGCACTCAGAGCAGCATAGTCTGAAACTCCAGGGCCGAGAAGCCTGCCCTGTAGATAGATGTGCTGGAGCAGAAGAACACTGGCCTTGCAGACAGACAAGCTGGCTGGGGAACCACCAACCCTGGAGCCTTGGGCAGGTCGCCTCACCTCGAGACCTTCTTCTCTTCCAGGGATTTCCCGAAACATGCATGGTTGGCAGGATGATCTTAGGTGCTAAATAGCCTTTTTAAAAAACTATAATTTTGTTTATTTATCCATTTTTGGTTGTACTGGGTGTTCATTGCTATGTGGGATTTTCTCTAGTTGGCAGCGAGTGGGGGCTACTCTCTAGTTGCGGCGCATGGGGTTCTCATCGCGGGAGCTTCTGTTGTTGCCACGCACACTGTCTAGGGCGCGCGGGTTTCCATACTTGTGGCACATGGGCTCAGTAGTTGCGGCTTCCAGGCTCTAGAGCGCAGGCTCAATAGTTGTAGCACATGAGGTTAGTTGCTCCATGGCATGCGGGATCTTCCTGGATCAGGGATCAAGCCTGTGTCTCCTGCATTGGCAGGCTGATTCTTATCCACTGAGCCTCCAGGGAAGCTCCTACATAGCCTTTTCTTTCTACTTCAGTTGTTACAGATTTGTGCTATTCTGTAGTAGACCAGAGAGATGTAACTAGCACACCCAACTCACAGTTTCACAGATATTTTGGCTTAGGTGGTGTCTACGTAAGTGAGAAAGGTGCATTGACTTAAGGGATGATACTAAGCAACTAAAAACACAGGTGGAAGGAGGATGTGATTTATCAGCTGCCTGTGTCTGGGGAGCAGGAGCTGGTACAATGACCAGCATCAGCCAGAGGGGGACACCAGGTGGCTAGGGGCTGGACGCCGGGTACCCTGGCCCCATTGGCTGGGGCGAGCTCCATGGAGGCTTGGACAGGAGAGGGAAGCGGGCATGGAGGTGGGAAGAGGGGGAGACGCCAGCGGGGCTCCAGGCTCACCCCAGCTGGCTGGCCTGCTGCATCCACCCGGGCCTCTGAGCCTGGAGGCCACATTGCCGCCTCCCCTCCCTGGGCCACGCAGTCCACAGCTGGCTGATGTAAAACACACATGTTTTGACTGAAGCCATTCTCCCCCCACCTCCTGAAAAACGCCAACATTAAAGGGAGTGTAGCTTTGTAAAACTGAAACTGTAAAATGCTTCTGAAACCCAGCCCGGGGGATTAAAGAAACCACATGAAAAGAGATTTGGGACGACCTGCACCCTGACTTCCTGTTCAGAAGTTCGCTCACCATGTGCCTCCCACCCGCTGGTGCCATGGAGCAAGGAGGAGAAGGAGGGAAGAGGAAGGCCAGGCCCGCGGGGGCCGCAGAGAGCCCCCAGAAGTCCAGCACTCCCTGAGGTCCAAGGCCTGCCAACCTCAGCCATGGCCCTCCCAGGCCTCCAACCTCTGGGGGTTCTGAGAAGACACCCTGCTGCCCTTGCCGTTGGACACCCTCTCTTGTCATAACAGAGGGATCAGGCAAGCAAATGAGACCTCAGCCAACCACCATAGGCCTCCCTCCCAGTTTCTGCCATTCTCCCCTGCTATTCCCAATGTGGTCTTCACTGGCCCTGGAGCCTCGTAGAGGCAGGAAATGTTTGGACCCCAGCTCAGCTTCCTGTCCTAGCATAGCTAAGAGCCTCCCCAAGGCACAGGAACCGACTACGAGTTCGAATCCTAGCTCTGCCCTTCTTTGCTCATGGGATGACCACAAGCTACCATTGGAAGCTCCCACTATCCCCTACCCTCGTCACTGAACAGCATGAGCGATGCTGTGTGCAAAGATGCTGCGACTGGGATGATGCCAAGGCGGTCCTTCTCCCGCTCTTAGAAGACTGGGGTAGGAGTTCCCATGGGTCTCCCTCTTGCTATGTATGTGTTCTTGGGCTCATCACTTTCCCTCTCTGGGCTCAGGATCATCATCCTTGAAAAAAAGAGGATAGGATGGGCTCGGCCAGAGGGGAAGCCTGGCCTATGGACAGACATCATATCCAATCCTGCATGGACACACACTCATCCCCCACCACACCATACACACACGAAGACACATCACAGGCCACTTGGTGGCCACCCCCAGCTTCATTACAGCCCTTCTTCCCTTATATAAACTCCCCATGCCCTCCAGTGTCCCCCGCAATCACTTACCTAATATTAGGATATTAAAAAATATGGCAAGATTTTAAGAGACTTATTAAAATGCAATTAGCAGCGTGTACGACTTAAGCAGGGAGATTATTTTTAAAAATGACTTGATTGTGCAGAATACCACGCACCTTCCTGAGGCCGTAAACCTGCCAATCACACACATTCTCAAATGAGGAGATTTCCCCGCTTTCTCTTTGTCCTTCAGGGTTTTCTCCTGCCCCGAGGGACCATGAAGGCTGTGGTACCCCAGCCATCTGCCCACACACAGACACTCTGAACCCTGCAAGAGGCCCCTCAGAAGGAAGCAAATGGGTTAATCAGGTTCATGCCAAACCTGGAGAAGCTTCCAGAAACTGGCCAGAGGGTAGGCATGGGGATGAAGAAGCTCCCATTCCCCCACTCTTGCCCACCCCTGTTAAGATTTGGGTCTGGCGGGGGCTGCAGCCGGGATAACAATGACAAACTGTCCTCGGAAGGGGCTGGGGATAGGAAGGGCCAAGGGAGGAGGACGAGGTCCCAGGGAGAGGGCTGCTGCTGACCCCCTCTGAGGGCTAAGCCTCAGAGACCCCCTGCCAACGCCCCCCACCTAGCGCCCACTTTCCCGGCTGGAACGGTGGGTTATGCTGCCCCCTGCTGGCTGCTCTTCACACTGCAGCCCCGCTCCTGGGACCGGCGGCTGAGCAAAGCAGCGGGGCTCGTCCAGGGTCAGTCCTTCTCCAGATGCAGGTCCATAAGACGGACCCCAGGATCCTCCAGGCTCTAGCCTAAAAAGAAACACACCTCTGGAAGCATGGGGCCCGCTCTCTGGCCACCCCCCACCCAGGCCGCCCCACCCCTGGCTGGAGTTTATCAAATGTGCTCGCTACTTCCTGGCATTAGGCTCCCGCTGGCACTTTTATTCCAACCATAAAAAGGCTATTTCATTGAGAAATAAAGTCCCATCTCCCTGACGTGTAACTCCTTTCAGAGCTCTTATTCAGCTGCCAGGCAAAATTTATGTTTCCTGGAGGCTTTCTCCTGGGATTGCAACTGGAAATGGGGGAGAAGGGGACGGAAGGGGGAATTTCCTTTCTGGCTGATGGACATGTATTTATTCCTTTGACCTAAGGATCCCCAGAAACGCAAGGTGTCTAGGAGGGAGACTTGGCCTTGGAATGAGAAGGCCAGGGTTCGAACCCTGGTTCTGCCACCTATTAGCTGTGACCTTGAGTGAGGCCGAGTTTGTTATTCAGTCGCTAAGTCATGTCTAACTCTTTGTGACCCCCATGGACTACAGCATGCCAGGCTTCCCTGTCCTTCACCATCTCTCAGAGCTTGCTCAAATTCATGTCCATTGATATCACCCATTGATATCATGTCCATAGATGATATCACCCAACCACCTCATCCCCTGTCATCCCCTTCTCCTCCTGCCTTCATTCTTTTCCCAGCATCAGGGTCTTTTCTAATGAGTCAGTTCTTTATATCAGGTGGCCAAAGTATTGGAGCTTTAGTATCAGTCCCTCCAATGAATATTCAGGGTTGATTTCTTTTAGGATTGACCGGTTTGATCTCCTTGCAGTCCACTGGACTCTCAAGAGTCTTCTCCAGCACCGCAGTTCAAAAGCATCAATTCGGCACTCAGTCTTCTTTATGGTATAACTCTCACATCTGTACACGACTACTGGAAAAACCACGGCTTTGACTATACAGACCTTTGTCAGAAAAGTGATGAGGCCAAGTTTTGTCATCTATAAAACGGGGAGAACAAGTCCCCTCTTCCTCAGAGGGATAGTGCTAGATGCAGTGAGCAGATGGAGGCAGAAATTTATTAGATGCTGTTGAGTGCAAGTATTGAAGGTATATGGAGGCAGAGGAATTCTCAGACTCCGAGGGGGGCAGGGGGCCCCTGGCACAGATTCTCCCAGGTGGTGGTCTTCAACTGCCTCGTGCATCAGAATCACTTGGAGGACTTATTACAACACAGCTTGCTGGGTCCTGCCCTGTGAGTTTTTGAACGGTAGAGGCAAGAATTTGCTTTTCTTACAAGTTAGCAGGTGAAGCTGATGCTGTTGGTCTGGGGGCTCCACTTTGAGAACCACCATTCCAAAGGTTTTAAGATCTAGGCTGGGAGACAGCTCAGCTTGGGCCTCAGGGAAGGCATGAGGAGCAGGTGGGAGGTCACCTGTGGAGTCAGGTAGATCTGAGCTGTAGCCAGCTCCATGGGAATGAGGATCAGTCCACAGCACCCCATCTTGTTCCCCCACTGGCTTGGCCAGCCCCTACCCTGAGTCCAGACCTGTGAGCATGAATGTCAGTAGGTGGACTGACCTGGGCAGGATGGACCTTGGAAGGGGATGGGTTCTCTCAGAGCTGCATTAGAGATTCTTGATTGCCATCTTCAGGGGTTGACTGCCAAGTCACCCTAGAGCAGGGGTCCCCAACCTCCTGGATTTAATGTCTGATGATCTGAGGTGCAACTGATGTACTAATGATGGAAATAAAGTGTACAATGCATGTAATGTGCTTGAATCATCCAGAGACCATCCCTCCAATCTACCCACCTACCCTGGTCCATGGGAAAACTGTCTTCCACGAAACCAGTCCAGTGGTTGGAGACCGCTGCCCTGGAGCACCGGTTCCTGTTTCCAAACAGCTGCATGCCAAGGTAGGAGCTCAGAGAAGTGAACTGACTTGCTCAAGGTCACACAGCTTGGGCAGGACACCCAGAAGAGAGCTCTTCTCACCACACTGCCTCTCTGGTTATGCAGTAATTTGGAAGATTACTAAATTGATGACTCCAATTCCAGTTTAAGTAATATTCAAATACCCAACAGAGACTTGCAGCTAAGGCTGAAAGAGCATGTTGTGATGGAAGAGGTCTGACGTGGGAAGCATCTAAAATCCGGAAATTTGAGACCTTCCACGAGGGAAAAACAAGGAGCTGGGATGTTTTAGAGCATGAAAAATGGCTTTGTGCTCAAGGAGGGAAAACCCAAAAGGGAATCTGGATCACTGACTGTTCCCTTAACAGGAAAAAAGGACAATAAACACATCAGACACTGGATTTTACACACAGAGTCATGGGGGAAATGCTGAGGATCCAAGCTGCTGAGGGTAGGGGGCCCCAGATTTCTAACTACCCCCAAATCTCAGGTTGCCTGAGATCCCACCCAGCGGGGCACTGACCGGAACGGGCAGAGCCACTGTCTGCCAGGATCTCACCCGTTACACTCGTGTCAGCTGTCAGCCGTAAACAAATGACTGCATGACCACGGGGGAGGTCTCAACAGGAAAACCGGAGGTCCCCAGGGCAGAGAAGACACTGGGGCACGTGTACACACGGCTGCGGGTCAGACCCAGGTGCCACCCAGGCCCTGCCAGACCTGGAGCCCCGGTTCCAGATCCAGGGTTGTCCTATATTGAGGGAAAACAGGAGCCCTCCGGAGAAGCGGGATCACTTTCTAATTAAGTATGACTGTCCCGGTTTTGAGCCGATGCGGAGCGGAGCGAAGGGAAGGAAGAAAAGGAAAGTGGTTTGTTCCAGCTGTGCAGCGCGCTGAGCTGGGAAGAGTGCCCAGAGCAGTTAATGTCCAGACCCTTTCAGCCTTGCAAATCGCTGCCCGCCTGGGGGGTGAAGAGCCATTTATGCCAGGTAAAGGCGGGCGATTTCATTAACTTCGTTCCCTGTGTCTCGTCTCCAAGGGCGCGGGTGGTTAAATGTGAGCAGGACTTGGTAAAGGGTCAGCCTGGTTGGCAGGACTTGCTGAGGGCTGTGTGCCTCTGGTCTTTGAGGTCCCGAGGCTGAGTGGCTCTGCAGAGGTGAAGAGGGGAAGAGGTGGGTGTGGGACAGGGCCATGGGGCGGAGGAGAGACAAACTGAGTCAGAGACTGATTCCAGACAGAAACACTGCAGGCCTGGGGACTCCCACTCCAAGCTTCTAGTGTAAGAGGTTTGATCCCTGATCCGGTAACTAAGATCCCATGTGCTTTGAGAGCAGCCAAGAAAATATATTTCAGAAAAGAAGAAAGAAAGACTGCAGGCTGGTGTTTTGGGGTAGAAGATGTGACATGTCTCAAATGTCACCAGCAGTCACCCCCACCACTCCAGCCACCGCAAGTCCTCCAGGTGCAGGGCGAGAGTGGCCCAAGCCCTCAACAAGGAGCCCTTGGAGTCACCTCTCCTCATGGGGCCTCTCTTGCCCTCCCCTTGTCCCCTCCCTGCTGCTCTTGTCCATCTGATGTCCAGCTTTTTAAAACAGAATAAAGCAAGGCTCCTGCTTCGGCCTTCAGGCTCTGCTGGTCCCCTCCTCCCCCCCACTTTCTCCTGCTGGAAGGCCGTCTTTCTGTCCCTTCCACCCTCCTCAGGACCCTGGCACTTGCCTTGCCTCTGCCTGGATGTCCCCTACCCACCTTCCTCAGAGGGTCAGGGTCCGCCCCCACCATCCCACCCAAAGCAGCCTGGGATGTGCCCGCCCACGTTGTCCATTTGGGGCTCTTCAGAGCACTTGATGGGATCTAGAACCGTCCATGTGTGTGTTCATTGTTGTTCTGCCTGCCCCTCACATGCACGCACATGGGGCTTTCTCTGTCCCATTCCCCTTCCTCTGCAAGTGGACCGGTGCCTGCACAGAGGATGCACTCCGTAACTAAGTGATGCGGTCCAGGAGATGCTCTACAGGAAGGGGAGTGATCTGGGGAACCAGCCAACAGTGAGCCCACGACAGCAGCGCTGGGCTCCAACCATTGCCCCACCAGCCTCTGCAGACCTTCTAGCCCCACAAGCCCTGGTTTCCTGTGAGTTGCTCCAGGCTTCATAGAGGTCAGGCCTTCTTTCCTCACCAGTCCAGGCCACCCAGCCAGCTGTCCAGGGCAGCAGTCAGAGGCTTGGTCCTCCTCCTGCCGGCTTCCCCTCTAGGTGTCAGGCTTGCCCTGGCATGGGGGGCTGCCATCCCTGGGCAGCGGCTACCCGCAGGGGAAATGCCTGGAGGGGTGGGGAGGGTGCGGAGCGGGCAGGCCTTGGAGTCACGGCTCCGATTCAAGAAGGGAAATCATCTGAGCTTTTAAAAAATTAAATGGAGTCAGTAATTTGATTTCAGAGAGAAGCTGAAAACCTCGTAATGGCAGGAGCAGCTCAATTCCGTGGTGAAAAGGAAAAGCCTTAAATGGGGCTATTAAGCTTTTGCCTGGGATGGATCTGCCCGGAGAAGTAGGAAGGAGGGAGGGCGGTTGGGGGGAGAAGTCATCCTCGAGGTAGAGACCGTTTATCAGCCAAGACAACCCTGATTATTTATTTATTTATTTATTTTGCGTTCCGGGCGTTGCCGAAGGCCTCCTCTTCTTGGCTGCATTTCAAATCCCACTTCCAGTGAAGGGCCAGCCTGGGGGTGGGGGTGGGGCTTCTACCCTTCCGGGGAAGCGCTGAGTACCCACTCTGGCTCAGGCCGCAGCTGGGCTTCTGGGCTAGAAAGCCTGGGAACACTGGCGTCCCTGGGGGTCAACAGGGGTCACCGGAGCTGTCTGAGCCAGCAGAGTGCCAGCTGCTGCCATGGGAACCAGAGGAAGGGAGTGGTGAGTCATGAAAGCAAAGCAGCAGCACTCCCCATTCCTCTCCTGGGTTCCTCCCATGAGGCTTTTTAATGACCTGGGGTCGTGGCCCTCTGAGGCCCAGGAGAGAGGACTTCTCACATCACAGCACCTTATCAACACTTACCTTCTCAGAAGACGTCTGAACTATTGTTGTTCAATTGCTAAGTCGTGTCCAACTCTTTGTGACCCCATGGACTGCAGCACACCAAGCTTCCCTGTCCTTCACCATCTCCCAGAGTTTGCTCAAACTCAAGTCCATTGAGTCAGTGATGCCACCCAACTGTCTCTTCCTCTGTTGTCCCCTTCTCCTCATGCCTTCAATCTTTCCTAGCATTAGGTTCTTTTCCAATGAGTCAGTTCTTTGCATCAGGTGGCCAGAATATTGGAGCTACAGCTTCAGCATCAGTCCTTGCAATGAATTTTCAGGCTTGATTTCCTTTCGGATTGACTGGTTTGATCTCCTTGCACTAGAAGAGACTCACAAGTCTTCTCTAGCACCACAGTTCGAAAGCCTCGGCATTCAGTCTTCTTTATGGTCCAACTCTCACATCCTGAGATATGGCTGAAGGCTTATCATGCTCTGCTGGAATAAGCAACCATCCTCTTTGCCTGGGCCTGGGAGCCTGACTGTTCAGCTTCTCTAGATGGCAGCAGAAATGACCTCAAGAGTAGCTCACAGGCTCTGAGTTAGAAGCCTGTGTCCATCTTCTCAGTGGCCCCTAAACAGACCTGTTGGGAAGAACCATTGTCAACCCCTATGTAACTGATCTGGAAACTGAGGCACAGAGAGGTTAGTGCCTTGCCCAAAGTCACCCAGCCAAAGAATGAAGGGACTGGGACTTGAACCACAGCAGCCTGGCTGCAGAGCCTACAACCCTTCTCTTTTCCCGTGCCTCACACATTTAACAGCAAAAAGACAAACACAAAAACCCTGAGTGTGCACTCATGGGTCGTCCAAGCAGGTGGGTGTGCATGCGTGTGTGCTCAGTCTTATCTGACTCTTTTGTGGCCCTGTGGACTGTAGCCCGCCAGGCTCCTCTGTCCATGGAATTCTCCGGGCAAGAATACAGGAATGGGTAGCCATTCCCTTCTCCAGGGATCTTCCCAGCCCTAGGATCCAACCCATGTCTTCTGCAATGGCAGGTCACTGAGCCACCTGGGAAGCCCCAAGCAGGTGGGAGGCATGCCCAAATGATGCCCACTCCCCCCTTCCTTGCACTAGTCATCCCTTGGGGCACTGCCAGAACTCACCCCACTAAGGAAGTCTCTCAAAGGCCTTCATGAAGTTCTGAAGCTCATGAGGCCTGTACCCTCCAGGGCTTGATGCCAACATGGGCTCTGTTGGTTCCTGCTAGGGGCTCCCCAGGCCAGCAGGGAAAGGGTCTCTAGGTTCAGCTAGGCTGGGTGAGGAAATGGGTGCTTGTAGGCTCTTTGTTTGCTGGACATGTGTGTGCCACCCCCACTCAGCCTGCTCCACTGGCCAGCTGTGCACTGACTTTAGGTCTTGGACTCTATATGACTCTCCCATAGATGAGGCGGTGGGCTTCTAGGAGGCAGAAGACAGACAGCTCTCAGGAAGGGCTGTCAGGTGGCTGCACTCTGCTGGCAGTTTCTCAGCAGTAAGAACTGTCAGGAGGGTGGCTGGGCCCTCCCTGTGCTCTGGCTTGGGCTCAGGTCTGAGACCTTCAGATGGGCACCAAGGCCTGGCACTGCACCTTGGAAGTAACTGTTGGGGCAGTGATGGTGGCATGTGCCCCCAGAAGGAGGGTGAATCCCCCCCAGGTCCCAACTTGGTTCTGGGAATGACAGATCCAGGTGCCCTCTGCCCCCTCCCCAGGTGGCCCCACAGCTTCCATTCTGGAGTTGGTTGGCTAGCACTTTCTCACGGGACAGTGGGAAGCCAACACCTCTCCAGCCGGGCTGGTCTTCAAGGGCCTGGTCAATGGCTGGACCTCCTGTTGGCCTGGCCAGGGCCCCAGACATGGTCTAGTTGGCTGCCACCTCCCCAGTGGGGAGGCGACAGTGACAGTCCTCCAGGTGGAGAGGACTTCCTGGTAGCTGGGGGGAGGGAGGATCTGTTCAGGCCTAGACTGTCAGGGTCACAGATAACCTGAGACCCCCCAGAGAGCCAGGTAGAAAGGAGACAGCTGAAGACAAAGTTCCCTAGGGGCAGGAAGAACTGGACAACTACTATGGGGAGACGAGGGGACCAGGTCACCCCACTTTCCCTGGGGGAGCTGATCCTCTGGGAAAGGGAAAAAGGAAGCCAGTAGGTGAGCATCTTCTTGCACAGGCTGGCTGTTTGCAGAAATGGTCCAAGCCCCTTCTGCAGCGAGAGAGCGGTGGAGAGAGAAAAATCTCCAGAAATAAGATGTGGTCTCAGCCACCCTGAGAATGGCAGCTGGTGGCAGCTGCTACCTGAGGCTGGTTCTCTAGGCCTGGCTCCCAGGCTCCGGCCACAAGTCCGTGGAGATGTGCCTCAGTTTCCCCCTGTTTTTGTGCACAGCCACAGACCCTCCCTACTGCCTCCTCGTGCCCAGTCCCGAGGCCGTGGGGGGATGTGAGCCAGGCAGGACAGCTGGGCTGCATTCAGGTGGGAGCTCTCGGCGAGGGTTGGGGGCGGGTGGTGTTGGGGAGCTTTATCAAGAGAATGGCTAGCATTTGAGGAGGAGGAGACATGGCCAGAGATCAGAGTGGGGCTCCCTTTGGAAGAATGGTGGTGAGAGAGGGGGCCTTGTGCCTGGTTGGGTCCACTGATGCCTCGTGGGGCTGTGCCCTTTAGGGGAAACCGTGAGTGGAAGTCAGGGTGAGGACTTCCATCAGCCAGTCCATGGGAACTGGACTTCCATGGTGAGCGAAGCTCTGACAAAGCTCCTCCCAACAAGGATCTATTGTATACCACATGGAGCTCTGCTCGATGTTATATGGCAGCCTGGATGGGAGGGGTTTGGGGGAAGAAGAAAAGATACATGTATATGTATGGCTGAGTCCCTTTGCTGTTCACCTAAAACTACCACAACACTGTTAATTGGCTGTGTGTGTGTGTGTTAGTCGCTCAGTTGTGTCCAACTCTTTGCTACCCCATAGACTATAGCTCACCAGGTTCCTCTGTCCATGGGACTTCCCAAGCAAGTATATTGGAGTGGGTTGCCATTCCCTTCTCCGTGGGATCTTCTCAACCTGGGGATCGAACCTGGGTCTCCCACATTGCAGGTAGATTCTTTACCATCTGAGCCACCTGGGAAGCCCCGTTAATTGGCTATACCCCAACACAAAATAAAATGTTTAAAGTTAACAAAAAAAAAAAAAGAAAGAAAGAAAGAAAGAAAGGCCTTCCTAGAGGCCTCCAAATGCAGCTGGTCCTCAGTTTAGAACTGGGAGAAAGTGGCAGATGGCATTCCTGCTGGAGGGGTTCCTGGGGATGGTGGGGAGTGGTCCTCAGCATGGCAGCTGAAGCAGACAACTCCTTCCTGAACCTCTCAGAAAGGAGGCAGAGATCAAGTCCTTCTCCTAAGAGAGCAGAATCCTCCTGACACCCTGATGGAGGGGCCATTTTTACAGACAGGGAAACAGGCTTTGGAGTTCAAGTTCAAGCACTGGAGTAGAAACTGTCCTCATCGGTTGAATTTCACAGACCCTTGACCTGGAGTCCTTTTTGAGACCAAAATCTATTTCTGAAATTGAATCACAATTTCAGTTTTTCTGTAAATTTTTATTTATTTATTTTTTGTTGCTGGGTCTTCATTGCTGCACACAGGCTTTCTCTAGTTGCAGCGAGCAGGGGCTACTCTTCATGGTGCTCGGGCTTCTCGTGGAGGTGGCTTCTCTTGTTGCAGAGCACAGGCTCTAGACACACAGGCTTCAGCAGTTGCAGTGTGCAGGCTTGGTAGTTACAGCTAGTGGGCTTTAAGAGCACGGGCTCAGTAGCCGTGCCACACGGGCTTAGTTGCTCCACGGCATGTGGAATCTTCCCAGACCAGGGATCGAACCTGTGTCCCCTCCATTGGCAGATGGAGTCTTATCCACCAAGCCACCAGGGAAGTCCCAGGTTTTCTGTAAATTGTACCTGGTCTCAATTCTCTGCCTTTCTGTTTGATGCCACCAGCTGGTTCCACCTCTGAGCCATTCCCTGTGTTGAGACCAAATCCATCAGCCCTGCCCCAGGAACCATCCAGAACAGACTCTGCCTTGACCCCATCGACATCCCGGGCGAGATCGTTCTTTGTTGTTGGGGGGCCTCCTGTGCACCCCGGCAGCATCCCTGGCCTCTACCCTCCACGTGCTAATAGCATCGCCTTGCCTTGTCATAATCAGAAACATCTCCAGACTGCTAACTGTCCCCCGGGAGGCAAAAATGCACCCCACCCAGTTGCAAATTCTGGCTCACAAGTCAAATATAGCCCTTAGACATGTTTGGTTTGGCCTGCAGAGGGTTTAAATATTTTCTAAATTAACTGACAAAATTTTATAAACAGCTTTTCCTGAAAAGTCACATTTGGCCACGCCAGCCTGCCTCCCTACAAGGCAGGAATGGGTTCCAGTAAAGTGAAGCTACTTTTCTTTCTTTTTTTTTTTTCTTTTCTGGCCACACCACTCAACACGTGGGCTCTTAGTGCCATGGCCAGGGATCAACCCCATGCCCTTGCATTGGAAGCGAAGAGTTTTAACCACTAGACTGCCAGGAAAGTCCAAAACTCCTCTGTTTAAAGTGGCCTGGTGGCTGCCAGTGCACCAGAGGCCCCGCCCCTCCCTTGTGGCTCCTACACTGAGCTTCACGGCCTTTGTCATCCGACACTTGGGCCAGGTGTGGATGCAGAGCAAGATGCTAAACAGGGCAGGGCCCCTGATGGTTTTCTAACCCTCACTCCTTTACACTCCCCACATTTTTGCCCATAACTCCTGCTTTAAAATGTAAAACAGGTGTAGCTAAACCACCCTCTTGGTTTCTTTTCCAGGCTGGGCACTCCATTGCCTCCACTGTCCTTGTCACCTCTGATCTTAAATAATTAGGATTTCTCCCATAGGTTCTAATCACCTTTTGCGGGGGAGGAAGGAGATTTTAAAAAATCTGTAAAGAGGAATTCCCTGCAGTCCTGTGGTTAGGGCTGTGTGCTTCCACTGCAGAGGGCTTCGGTTTGATCCCTCGTCGAAAAACTAAGATCCTCCATGAGGTGTAGCCAAAAATTAAAAAAAATAAAGTGTGTGTGTGCTCAGTCACTCAGTCATATCTAACTCTGTGGCCCCATGAACTGTAGCCTGCCAGGCCCCTCTGTCCATGGAATTTTCCAGGCAAGAAATACTGGAGTGGGTTGCCATTTCCTACTCCAGGGGATCTTCTCAACCCAGGGATCTAACCCAAGTCTCCCTTGTCTTCTGTATTGGCCAGTGGATTCTTTACCACTGTACCACCTGGGAAACCCAAGTAAATAAAGACTAACAGTTTAAAAAAAATCTGTAACCTCCAAGTGCTTGGGCACTAATATTCCAATAGATTACCCACATATTATCTCAAAGAAATGTTCTTTGTATAAAACTTTTTAAAAATTCCTGCTGAAAATTCAATCCCATGGGCATTTATTAAGTGTTTACCAAGGCCAAGGCAGTCTGATAAGGCCCACAAAGAGCAAAATGCTGAACCAGGCAGGGCCCCTGATGGCAAGGAGTTCCCAGACCACAGGACAAGACAGGAGTGTGTACCAATAACTATAATAAGAATAGAAAGACCTAGAAACTGCAGGGGATATACAGGGAAGGCATGTTGGAAACCAGGGAGGGGAGAGGTTCATTCTGGCTGCTGGTATTAAATTAATAAAACAAGGAAGAGAACATTCTTTCCTTGTGTAAATCTTTCGAGAGAGGCCAAAAAGACTTCCTAAAATGTTCTTATTGCTATTGCCAGCTATTTTTGTATCTTATGTACTTAGGTCCCTACCAAGAACCTACCCTCTCTTCAAAGCCCTAGACAAAGGTCATGTGCTCCTTGGCGTCTCCCTCCCCAAACCTGCCTGCCCTCCATTACAACTCCCTGGACATTTCTTCTCTCCCCTCCCAGACAGGCCAGTATTTGAAAGCAAGGACAGAATCCGGTGAACTCCGTTTCCTCCCACGGGGCCTCACGCGTGGCAAATGCTTAGTGAATATTTGTTGGATAAAATTCTGGCCCTCCCTTTCCAAAATCAATGTCATCGCTGCAGGAAACTGTTAAAACAAAAACAGCCGAAATGTGTAAAAACTTTCAGGAAACTTTTCCATTTTTAGCAGACTGTTAGAACTCATCCCCGCCCCGCCTCTTCCTTTGTTTCTAATTCTGAATTTGGGGCTAGATGGTAGGCAGTCCCCCTTTTAATCTTTAAATATAGTTCTGAATATAATTACATTTTTATGCAGCACCGAAACATCATATCCTGGTAACGGGGCATTCTTGCACTATTAACATCTGAGTTAAATCTCCTTCGCGTCTGTCTTCTATTGAGGACAGTTAGGAAGTCGAAGATGAAAGTGATCAACATCATTTGTGAATTATGTGTATTTCCTTATGCTGTATTTCAATGGGTTTTGCTCCTGGTGGTTTTGCGAATACCAGGTTGTCTGGTAACTGCGCTTTCACCAAAAACCCCTTTCAAGCGGAGAATCCCAGCATCTTGGAGAGGACACACACCACGTGGAGAAGAGGGCCCGACTTGGGCTCAGAAATAAGTGGCATCAAGTACTATTCTTTGCCGAAGAGCCTACTCCCTCCTTTAGGTGACCCGAGAAGCTGGAGCCCACACAGATTGCTGGAGGATCGAAATGGAAGTGGCCCATTTTGTGCCAGGAACCCCACTGAGCTCCTAAGAACCATCACCTCCAGTCCTCAGAGCAGGTACCCCTATTCTCATTTTGCAGGTGAAAAAAAAAACAAGGCCGAGGTCCTGCAGCTAGAAAGTTAATGTGTCCCTTCCCTCTCCCTGGCACTTTGACCACATCACCACATCAGCCAGCAACCACATCACCACCAGTTCCCTCAGCCTTCCTGTTCCTGGGTCAGTTCCAGCCAGTTTGCCTGATGCCATTGCTTCTCTGGTTGGGTGTGGGACGTGTCAAGCCAGGGGATAGGAAGCCTTGTCATGGGAGAAAGAGCCACAGGCAGAACCAGCCCTCTCCGTGACTCTCACCCATAAACCGGAAAAACCCCAGAGGATGGGGTGGGGGAGCAAATTTCCAGCTCAGGGCCATCCTATAGAAAGCCTGCTTTCCCGGGGCTCCTTGGGCCTCCTGGCAAAGCTGAGGGGCAACGAGGTGTTATTTGCACGTGTCACGGTGCACCCTGTGCCCTGTGGCTGTCCCTCCCATGGAGCCACCCTGACAAGAGCGGCAGCTTCCAGGGTGTAAGTGGCAAATGTCCATTTCTGCTGGCCTCACCGTGCTGCACTCACGTCTTTGACTCCTCACCACCTCAATGGCCTGAGCAGAAGGGGCCTTCAGAAGGGGCAGGACAGCCAACACCACTACCAAGACCCTGGCCTGGACCTGGTACACCCCAGTCTCCAGGACACAGACCACCACAGTCTCTGTCTTCAAGATGTAGGACTGGAAGACTCAGGAATTTTAGGCTCAGGCTCTCCTCTTGTGGCTCAGACAGTAAAGAATCCACCTGCAGTGTGGAAGACCTGGGTTTGATCCTTGGGTTGGGAAGATCCCCTGGAAAAGTGAACAGCGGGCTACCCATTCCAGTATTCTGGCCTGGAGAATTCCACGGACAGAGGAGCCGAGTGGGCAACAGTCCATGGGGTCACAAAGAGTTGGATCCGACTGAGTGACTTTCACTCACTCCTCTGAGTAGGAGCCTCTTTAGACCAGATCAAGTCTCTGCTTTGGGATGTGAACAAGACCCCCAACTCTGGCTGGAGGGATGATTCTGGAAGAACACGTGACACAGAAAGATACACACTCTGCAGTCACATGGACAAGAGGGTGGTGGCAGGACCACAGCCGGGGCCACGCCCGTGGCTGGCATAGTACATTTTCGGGATCAGTGACATGAGGTTGGGTTTCCCAGGTGGCACTAGTGGTACAGAACCCACCTGCCAACGCAGGAGAGTAAGAGACTCAGGTTTGATCCCTGGGTCAGAAAGATCCCCTGGAGGAGGGCATGGCAACCCACTCCAGTACTCTTGCTTGAAGAATCCCATGGACAGAGGAGCCTGGCCAGCTACAGCACATAGGGTTGAACAGAGTCAGACATGACTGAAGTGACTTAGCTCACTTGCTCGCTCGACACGAGATTACTTGGTGTTGAGTATCACTGCCTGGGCTGGAACATGGCTGCACTGATGAGCAAGAGAAGGAAAAGCCATCCCCAGCACTGGGGGATCCCACCATACTCAAAAGCCCACGAGGAAGCAGATGCTGAGAGCAGCTCTGCTGTGGAGAACTATAGAGATGTCTCAGCCAAGACTTCTTTGGCTCGGTGACCTAGCCTGGTGCCCCTTTCATTACCAAAGCTGCTCTTAAGAAATAAAGCTTGTATCAGTTGTTTACACTTTAGCAAGAATTTCGTTGTGTCAGCCCTCTCACGGGGCCTTTTTAAGCCAGCTCTGCAGTGGCTAAATGAAAGCATCTGTCTCTGAGTAAATGGATTTCAAGCATTGTGAATAAGAAAAGAGATGTTTGAGGGCTTGGTGAGGCCATCCCCAGTGCCCTAAAGTTCCCAGAGCCCCGTCGTAAAATCTGGCCCATGATAAAATTCTAATACACCCAAGTCACATCTTAGTCACCTCAGATCTACCCGCTCAGGATGAAGCCTTGGATCCACCTAACTCCGCACACAGAGTTCCTTAAAATTTAATTCCCCAAAAGTAGGAAGTGATCTTCCCGGCCCCTTTGTATCACACCCCACACTGGACGAAATAGTTATCACATCCAGGGTCTAGATCAGGGGTCCCAACCGCTGTCAGACCACAGAGCCCTGGAGAGCCTGGTGAAGTCAGAGGACCCTCTCTCATCTATGTTCTCAGAGCCCCTGGAGGCCACCTCGGACTTCCTAGGAGTTTGAAGACCCCCGGGTTTGGAAAAGCAGATGATTCCACTTTTCATCCAGTCTCCATATTCCATCCCTACTCCACACACACACTCATACCCACCAGGAAGAGCCAAGGTCTGTCTGTGTCAAGCAATTCAAGAATGCATGGCTGAGATGGGGTGGGGCCACTGGCACAAGGTGCCCAGAGGATGGAGGAACACAGAAGGGACCAGAGAACAATGCAGCCAGAAAGGCAGGACCTTGGGGGCACCCCTGGGTCTCACCCGGTGGGCCAGTGGCTCCCAAAGAGTAGGTGTAGGGACTTGCCTGGTAGTCCAGAGCTTCCTCCAACCCAGGGGGTAAAGGTTTGATCCCTGGTGGGAGAACTCATATCCTGCCTGCAGTGCGTCTCAGCCAAAAAATAAAGCCTAGGTATAGTGGCCGCTCCCCACAAGCAGCAGGGACCCTGGGGGATGTGCAGCACCTGCTGAGGCTGGAGTGACTCCCGTGACCTCAGAAACTATTCCTCCGGAAGAAGACCCCCTCCGACCTTCCAACCAGCCTCTGGACTGAACCCCCAAGTGTCACAGAGCTCAGGTCAGGGACTGTGGCTCCGGTACCACCAGAAATATTATTTAGCTGAGATATTTTTAGCAGCAAGCCAGCTCAGAGCAAATGTCATGTGAGCCATCTTCTCTTACACGGCAACTTTGGGCTATTTAAAGAGATGGTAATTACGCTCCTGCCACCATGATCAGGACGACGAGCTGAATGCGTGATTGCAGAAGCCCCCCGTCTGCCTCCCAGAGCACTTGATGCTAATGGAGCCCAATTTTCGAAGCCGCCTGCCTAAATCTGTCCAGTCTCCAGGTGGACATTTGAATCAGTGTTTGAGCCCCAGGAAATTGTTCTCCGGGGCCTCTCCAAGGGGCCACGCCTCAAGGCTCCCCACCTGGCATGGTTGCTGTCCACCCCTGACCTCCCGCCTCTGGACAGCGTCTTGCCTTGGGCTCTGTCAGGGGAGGCGGGTGGTGGTGATGGCCACACTGGTCATCACCGTGCCGATAATCCCATCAGGCTGCCATTGCCCAGAGAGGCTGCCAGCTCCCCTCTATCTAAGACAGCAGACACAGGGTCTGGGTAAACAGGACACACTCTTAAAGAGTCTGGCCAAGGAGACTGGGTGACTGGGGGCTCAAGGAGAAGGTGAACTTGAGGAGACATACTCAGCAAGGTCACAGGGTCAAGGGGAGGGTGGGCAGGACCGCGAGGCCAGGCAGCATGCCATTCAGTTCAGTTCAGTCGCTCAGTTGTGTCCAACTCTTTGTGACCCCATGGACTGCAGCATGCCAGGCTTCTCTGTCCACCATCAACTCCCGCAGCTTGCTCAAACTCATGTCCATCGAGAACCCATGAACAGTATCAAAAGGCCACTCAGAGAGGAAAGCAAACTGGACGCTTGACTCCTTATACTCCAGGGGACCCCTGGCAGGACCACTGGGTGTAGAGCCGGGAGACAACCTGGCTGAAAGATCCAATGTACCGTGACCCCTGCTAGCAAGGTCGTCAGGTGACCTGCACTCCACCCAGTCTGCATGCTGCCTCAGTTCCCTTTGCAAGCTTCTAGAAGGACCTTGGCAATCGGGTACCTGGATGGCGGGAGGGGACGGGGAGGGGCCCCCAGTCCCTATCCTAGGAGGACTAGCAGGAGGCATTCAGGAGAAGATTTGAGGAAAGGAAAGGTCACTGACTTCACATATTCAAGGGATGTGAAATGAAGAAGGGACCGCCTCCTCCCAGGGGGCCACAGAGAACAGAGGACCAGCTGATGGAAAGTCTGGGGAAAGAGCTGGGCAGTACGGGAACAGGTGGCTTTGCAAAGACATGAGCTTCCATCACTGGAGACGGTGCAAAGGGAATCACAGCACTGGATAGACCTCGGAGGCCTCCCAGTCAAAGCCGGGACCCCTCCTCAGATTCTCCTGGATGGTCTCAGGCCTCTGCTTGCAGGTACCAGTGGATGCTTGCAGCTCCACCACCACAGCCCAAGCCCAGCACACTCAGCCGCACCCACGAACACTCTCCAAAGGAGAACAGAAGTCAACACCTCCTGCCTTGGGGCGTCCCCAAGCACCAGACCTGGCAGAACCTTCAAGAAAGTTGCTCCTGCCCCAGCTATCTGTCCACAGGCGCTTCTCATGGGGTGAGGGGGAGACCTGCAGAACAGAAAGCAAGCAACCTCTCCTGGCAAGCAGTAAGCGAAGGTGAGAATAAACATTTCTGCCTGAGCACAGAAGTGCTGGCAATTACCCCAGCGGGAGGCTGGTGAGGGAGCCCTGCGGCTGGGTTGTTTGCTCATTAAGACAAGAAAATCATTTATGTTCTGAGACGCCAGTGTCAACAGACCCAGGGAAATGTCGTTGCCTCAGCTGCTTCCCTGGGCCTGGCCAAGGGGGCAGCAGGGGTCCCAGGCAGGGAGGAGGCCCCGGGCGCAGCTGGTGAGGCCAAGAGCGCATGCACGTGGCAGAGGGGTCTCTCTGGATCCCCTGAGTTCACACATTTCTCCCTCACCCTTTATCTTTCCTTTTCAAATCCAATAAGCAAGGGTGGAAGGAGTGCTTCCAAGGTCTGGCGCACTCACCACTGGCATTGAACTCGGGGTGGCCACACATCACAGTTTCCTGGGAACTGAGCAGGTCCCCCAGGTGTGGGACTTAGGGCCAAAGCAGGAATAGTCCCAGGCGAACTGAGCTGGTGGGTCACCGTGCGTCCTCCCTGTGAGCCTCAAGACCACGCCCTCATGGAACCAGTCTTCTTGTATCACAGATGAAGGGAAGGGATGGTGCGGGTGAGGCACCTTCCCAGGAGTTTCTGCTGCAGCCCAAGCCCTCCACCCTGCCATCCTCTCAATTCTTCCTACTTTCTCCAAACTCCACCTCGCATTTGCTTCAGGCTTTGGCAGGGCAGTCTCCACACAAGAAGGGAGTCACAGACCAGCCAAGGGTCCGTCAGAGATCATCTGACCGCCTCCCCATCCAAGGTGGGGAGGTGTGAGGCCAGAGGGGACTGACTTGCCTTAATGAAACCCCATCCAAGACCACCCGCTAACTCCTCTGTACAGAGGGACAGAGAGGGGCTCCCAGGAGCAGAAAGAACCAAAAGGGACCTGAGGAGACCCCAGCCAGCTCGGCCTTCTCAGTTCCCCAGCTCTGCTGCCCCTTGGCCCCGAGGGCCCTTCCTTGCAGCAGGCTCACAGTGGCCCCCAGGGAGCCCCTCCAGTGAGCCCCAGTGTCTCCTTTGGAGGTGCCGCCTTTGCTTGGGGAGTGAAGAGGCAGGAATGGGGCAGAGGAACCTCCCTAGCAGTGCAGTGGTTTAGAACACCATGTTTCCAATGCAGGGGGCCCAAGTTCGATCCCTGGCTGGGGAACTAAGATACCATATGATGGGTGCCACAGCCAAAAAAAAAGAGGAGTGGGGCGGATTCCTGAGGCTTGGTGAGAGGATGGAGAGGATTCAGCGTTTCCTCTGCCACTACTAGCGCGGTCCTGCTCTTGTCCTCCGCTGCAGCCTGGAGGAAGGCAGGGGAGCTGCTGCAGGCTGGGCTTTGAGGAGGGAAGAGTTCTGCTTAAAGAAGGAAGGGAAGACAGATCAAGAACGAAGCAAAAACGCACGGTGCCCTTTAAGGCCCCACGCGGAGGCTATATTTAGGGCCGAGGACATTCCGCAGGACCTCAGGCAGTCTTCTCTGGGAGCAATCGCTAATCACTGCGTTGAGTTTACGGGTGCCCCTGGGCACACTTAACCCAGGGCAATGAATAGTTATTGCTCGGCCTCCCGCTCGGGGCCTGTGGGCACACTTAAGTGAGCCCGAGGATCGCTGAGAGCGGGCATGGCTCGGGTACACCCTTGGGCTCCCTGCGCCTTCAGTGGGGGGAGGCAGAGTATTAAATATCTATCTGCCCCGTGCCCACAGCTGCATTTAGCCAAGGGCAAGGCCGGTGAAACGGCTTTAATTAAAACTTAAAGCAAGTTCAAGGTGCAGACGCGGAAGCGGGCTGCAGAAGTCACCAGGAATGAATCAGTCAATTCGATGAGGTCCTCAGGTGGGGGAAGGGGGTGGTAGGGAGGGAGGCCAGGGCAGCGGAGACCTGTCCTCTGTTGAGTACTTGCTGCCCTCCTCTCTGCATCTGTGTTCAGGGATGAGGGGGCCACCGCACACACCCACGCCTCACTTGGAAAAGGATGCTGAGATTCGAGTATCCAGGCTTCAAAGGCAGGTGGCTGGAGACAAAGCAGTCTCCTGGGCCGGGAGCAAGTCCTGCTTTTCTGTCACTCGGCCCAATGTCGCATGACACCGGCAACACCGTCCCCCTGGCGGCAGCTCCCGGAATTACAGGCCCGTAGCAGGGGCGAGGTGACCGGCGCAGGAATGTCAGTGGAACGCCCTGGGGCGATGCTTAGGGATTCTGGAGGTCTGGCCCTGTGATTCTCAGGAGGACTAGCATTAGACTTGGCCTAACCACTTGTGCCACTAAGAAGGCAAGTAGACAGGGTTTCCCTGGTGGTCCAGTGCCTAAGGCTTCACGCTCCCAAAGCAGGGGGCTGGGGTTTGATCCCTGGTCAGGGAACTAGATTCCACATGCTGCAACTTAGAGCCCACACAGCCAAATAATATCTGGAGAAAAGGAAAAAAAAAAAAAAGACAAGTAGGCAGAGAAAGCCCTGCCGCCCTATCCCTGCTCCTTGTGATTGGGAAGCAAAAGAATCTCAGAGAGGCCAGCCCATCTGCCCATGACAGCCGTGAGCCAGGCTCAGAGCTGGAGGAGCTCAGATCCTCTGAGCTGTGATCTGGGGACTCTCCTTGCCATGCACACTTGTTTTAAAATTCAGACCTGAGGAAAACACAACTACAAGCAATTCTCTGGTGGTCCAGTAGTTAGGACTTTGCACTTACACTTCAAGGGGCACAGATTGAATCCCTGGTCAGGGAACTGAGACCCTGCAAGCTGTGTAATGTAGCCAATAAAAGAAAACACAAATATAAACCCTTTCTGGGCAAGGCTCCATGTCTCATTCAAATCTATTCCCTTAGCAACAGCACAGCACCTGGCCTAGAGGAGATGTTTAATAAATGCTTGCTGGGTGACTGGTGACTGTTGTTAGCAGGTTTTTTGCACCAAACTCTTTACATTTCTCTTTCTGTTTCCTAATCTTTAAAATGGAGACATTATACCTGATTGTATTGGAAGTACTTTTATGACTAAAAGTCTGTAATTCCTCGACACTACCCAGGTCAAGAAGGAACATGCAAACTAGCAACTTTTTCCAATGGAGGAAAAGAGGACAAAGACATAATGAGTGTGAGTGTGTTAGTTGCTCAGTCGTGTCCAACTCTGCAACCCCATGGACTGTAGCCTTCCAGTCTCCTCCATCCATGGGATTCTCCAGGCAAGAATACTGGAGTAGGTCGCCATTCCCTTCTCCAGGGGATCTTCCCAACCCAGGGATCAAACCCGGGTCTCCCGCATAGCAGGCAGACTCTTTACCATCTGAGCCACCAGGGAAGCTATAGCTTAACTCTGTCCTCCAACTATCTCCAGTGCCAGCGAGGATGGGAAGTGGAGGACATTAGCTCGAGATCTTTAATACCCCCACCCCTACTCCATCCCATTTCCTCCCAGCTTGCTCAGACAAGAGCCCAGTGGACCCAGGCATCCAGCCAGTGCCCATGAATGTCTAGAGGAGAACTGTGCCACCTGTCACCTCCAGCTGCCACCTGTGGGCCCAGCCACATCTTGAGGCTCAGGAGTCATGGCCTCTGGAAAGAAACTCGGCCTGGGAACCCCAACCCCACCCTCAGGCCTCTGAGCCCTTTAGCTGAATGAACGTGGGCCAGCAGTGGACACATTCTTGCCCCCGTCTGGACATGATCACTGGACACTTCATTATGTAGCAGTCACTCTGCTTCAAACTTTTCACCCCTCCTTGGGGATATTCTGATTTCTAACCCATAATTTGTTTTCTGGAAGTAGAGAAAAATTCATGTGTGCAAATGAAAGAGGAAAACATAGTTAATAAGCTGCAATTATAGGTCAGTGACTGTTCATAGCAAATATGATTAACACCAACCCACTGGAAGCTGGGCAGTTCTCATGGAAGAGTCTAAGAAGTGAGCTGAGGCTGCTAGGGATGAAAATCTGGGTCCAGCTTCCAGAATCCAGTAGTTCAACCCCCACCAGGGAAGCCCTTAAAGCCAAGGGACACTTGTGGATTTCAGGAAAGTCCAGCCTTGCCAGACTGAACATCCCTTGACCGGTGTCAAGCATCTCCTCATATCTTGTCTCCCTTGACCCTCACCGACGTCCTATAGAGTTGGCTTTCTTATTCCCATTTTACAGATGAATCAGTTGAGGCTCAGAGGAGGTAAATAACCAAGCCAAAGGCATGTGGCCACTCTGAGACTGCCTGGCTCATTCCAGCACTCAACCATGAGCAAGACGGATCTTCAAAGATGTCAAAGCAGTGGTTCTCATGAGGGATGCTGGAGTTGACCTCAGTCAGTCACACAGCACATACCCAGGTCAGTGCTATGCGGTGGGGCCTGAGAAGAGAGTGTATTGGTGGGGTGGGAGGTGGGGGACGCTAAAGAGGAGAGTGATTACAGAAAGGAAGAGAAAGAGAAGGGAAAGGAGGGTTACTGAAATTTCTCCCCCACTATGGACCACAACCCTCCTGGGAGAAATTCTGGGCTGGGTTAAGGGAGGGAGGACAAAAAATGAAGGAAAGAGGAAATGGAAGTGAGGAGAAAAACAGAAGAGGAAAACAAGAGGGTCCAAGGAGCAGTTCACACCCTCCTGGGGGCCAAGCAATGGAATGAAGCGACAGGTGTGCTCAGGGAGCGGCAACCCTCGGGCTCCCAGGCCATCAGAAGAAAGTGAAAGTGTTAGCCGCTCAGTCGTGTCTGACTCTACAACCCCATGGACTACAGTAGCCCACCAGGCTCTTCTGTCCATGGAATTCTCCAGGCAAGACTACTGGACTGGGGAGCCATTCGCTTCTCCAGGGGATCTTCCCCACCCAGGGATTGAACCCGGGTCTGCTTCATTGCAGGCAGATTCTTTACCATCTGAGCCACCAGGGAAGCCCCCCAGGCCATCAGTTGCTGCCTAAATCAGGGCGGCTTCTTGTCTTCCTGACTCTCAAAGAAGCATCTGCCGCCCCTCTAGCCGGCATGAGCCCACCCCTCCAACCGCAGCTCTGAAACCTGCTTCTCTGAGCTTTCCCTGGGCATGGTCCAGGTCGTATGGGGTCTGCAGCTTGTGCAATTTGGAAGAAGGTGCTTTTTAAGAAAAAAATACAAACATATCTCACTTTTGCAAATTGTACTGAATCATATGGTCTTGTGAGTAATAGACCATGCATGTGAGGGACCCTGAGCTTATGCTCTATCAGCTTCACAGTCAGTCAGCATTTTATTCACCCCAACCCCCCATTAAGCAATAATTGAGTACCTACTATGTGCCAGGCCCTAAGGCAAACACTGTGGGGGTGACTCCCTTCCCCAAACACACTCCAGACCTACCAGGAGAAGCTGTGTGAGCAGATGTTATTCATCAGGGTGGCAGGTGTTGTGGTAGAAGCAGGTACAGTGCGAAGAAGAGGAGTGATCCACTATTAGGAGGACTGCCTGGAGAAGGCAGCATCTGAGCTTAGCAGTCTTCCTAGATCTGTGCCCATAAACTCTGAGAAGGCAAGACCTGATCTTCCCTCTGTCCGTCTCTCTCAGCTGGGTTTCTATGGAGGAAGGGCGGCAGTGTCCCCTTTCTGGACATCTGAGCTCAGGCTTAGCACCTTTGGTCTCCTAGAATGGAAGCTTCCCAAGAGACATCACCAAGTCTGGTATTGCCCAAACCCACCTCCTTCTGCATGAAGAAGGCTAAGTATCAGGCTTGTGAAATGAAGATACCAGGGCTTCCCTGATGATCCAATGGCTGAGATTCAGAGCTCCCAGTGCAGGGGGCCTGGATTCCATCCCTGGTCAGAGAACTAGATCCCACGTGTTGCAAATAAGAGTTTACATGCCACAGCTAAAGATCCCACATGCGGAAACTAAGACCCAGTTCAGTCAAATAAATAAGTAAAAATAAATGTTTTTTTTTTTTTAAAGAATGAAGTTACCATCAGGATCATGATGCAGGAAGTGGTCACATTTGGCAGGAAAAGAATCCAAGCGTTTGGGGGCCTCCGGGTCCCTGTAATGAGAAGAGGACAGAATCATGGGCTGAACCTGCTCAGGCTACTTCTCTGCGAGGCTGGAAATCTCGGACACCCAGATAGAAGCTAAAGGGCTGCTCTGCCTAGAAGCCCCTTACATGAAATAGATTTTTTAAACAGCAGTAATAGGAAAAAGTCTGGAAAGATACACACCAACAGGATATTCCATGGGTTTGTTGTTGTTTAGTTGCCAAGTCATGTCCAACTCCCTTGCGAACCCATGGACGGTAGCCTACCAGTCTCCTCTGTCCATGGGGTCTCCCAGGCAAGAATACTGGAGTGGGTTGCCATTTCCTCCTCCAGGGGATCTCCCTGACCCAAGGATCAAATTTACATCTCCTCCATTGACAGGTAGATTCTTTACCACTGAGCCACCAGGGAAGCCCTCACATTGGTTTTACCTTCAAAATATACCTAGAATCCAGCCCCTTCTCCCCACTCTGGCCCTGGGTTTCTGCAGCTTCCCCTTCCCTGTCTCTGGGCTTCCTCCCTCGCCCCTGTTTGTCTTCATTCCATGCAACAGCTGCAGGAACTTGTTCAAAACTAGATCAGATCATTATCTGCTCTGCTCAACCCTCCCTATTTTTCACTCCAAAGAAAAGCCAACGTCCTTGAAGGCCCTTCCCCTCTCTGACCTCCTCTCCCACCTACTCACCTCCCTGCCCCTGCTCCAGCCACCTTGGCTTCCTGCTATTTCTCAAGCATGCCAGGAACACTCCTTCCTTAGGGTCTTCGCACCGGCTGTGCCTTCTACATGAACTCCTCTTCAATATCTGCACAGCGCACGCCCCGACCTCCTTCAAGTCTTTGCAAAAATGTCGCCTTTTCAGTGAGGCCCACCCTGACCTGCTTTATCCTACACCTCTGCTTCCTTATTCTGTAGCACTTGATATCTTCTAATCTGATTTGTTATATTTAAGGTTCGCCTCCCCCCTCCCCACAAATGTCAGCTCCATGGGGCCAAGGAGTCTTTTTGCTTATTGCTGCATCTCTAGCAGGGCTTCCCCAATGGCTCAGTGGTAAAGAATCTGCCTGTAATGCTGAAGACGCAGGAGACGTGGGTTCAGTCCTTGGATTGGGAAGATCCCCTGGAGGAGGAAATGGCACCCCATCCCAATATTCTTGCCTGAGAAATCCCATGGACAGAGGAGCCTGGTGGGCTAGAGTCCATGGGGTCACAAAGAGTCAGACATGATTGAGCACATATGCATCCCTGGTGCCTTGAGCAGTCAAGCATCTAAAGGGCTGTCAATAAATATGTGTTGAATGAGTGAAACACACAAAGGACTATCTCTGGATAGAGAGATTATGGGTAGTTTTTGAATTTTCTCTAGTCTCCACAATTATTTCATACTGCTGCTGTCATGATTTTTTTGTCATTTTTAAAAGCTCACGGTTTCTTTTTCAAATCCTTGACTCAACTGTGTATTTGATAGAAGATGAATGTGCTATTTCAAAGAACAGCTCTGGAAGCCTTTCTGGGGGACCTGGAGGGGATTCTCTGGCAGCATGCTTTCCTTTTAAATGCACACAGCTTCCACCTCTATCTTTAGCAAGCGATCAAGGCCATGCCTCTGGCAGAGGGAAGTTCTGAAAGGTTGATCACTGGGGAAATAAAGCGTCTTAGCCTGGATGTGCAAATTGACCTGCATCGTTTTAGTTTTGCATTCACGTTTGCACTTTGTAAATATTTGCCTGGCATCCTGCTGCTCACACCTGCTTGCTGTCCCCTCAAGTTTATGGAAGGCAGCAGGCACAGTCATTTCTCCAGCCCCACCTGGCGCTGCTGCAAGAAAAGGAAACGTGCCCGCGAAAGCCACAGGTGTCTCTGACAGCGCCTAAAACTAATGGCCTGTGGCTGGCCGCTGTGACTAATTCTCTGATTATTGACTTTATGATTTTACGCTTAAAACTTCTTTATAATAACACACAGAAATGTTTAATGGGCTCTATCCAGAGCCATAAAAATTACTTATTGAACAAGCGTTTTAAAACTATTAATCTATTGTTTTCCATTAATAATGGCTCTCCAAAGAATGGGTGACAGCTTAATGTATCCACAGCATTTCTCCTCGAAAAGTGGCTTTTTAATACATAAATGCCACTCCCCAGGCATCACAGGTTGGCCGGCCATTGGGCAGTTGACCCTCCCAGGACAGATTCAGGCTTGGCCAGTCCCAGAGGGTACTTTAAGGATTTCCAGAATGAACACCGGCCCTGAGAGATGTTGCTAGTCTCTGAAAGAGAGCAGAAAGTCCCTCTTCTCAATTTTTCTCTTTTCATGCAAAAGAGAAGAGGAATTTCAAGGATCTGCTCTGCAGTGCCCAAGATGGAGAGAACAGAAGAAAGCAGGCAGTTTGCACTCTATGCGTGTTCCTGGATTTCCCTGGCGGCTCAGTGGCAAAGAATCCACCTGCCAAGCAGGAGACGCGGGTGGGATCCCTGGGTCAGGATGATCCCCTGGAGCAGGAAATGGCAACCCACTCCAGTATTCTTGCTTTGTCCCACGGACAGAAGAGCCTGGCAGACTACAGTCTGTGGGATCATAAAGAGTCAGACACAAATTAGCAACTGAAAAACAACAACCACCCTTGTTCTTTCTGGAAGGTTCCAGGTAACCATCTGGTGGCACCCACCGCCCTCATTCTTCTTTTGGCAGTCCCATAGCTGAAAGTTTTCTGTGATACCATTCCCTTTTTTTTTTTTTTTGCCATTTTTCCTGACACAATTCTCCCACAAAGCATGAGATGGCTTCCTGCTTCAACTGTGTAAAAATCACCCCTTGAAAATAAATCATCCATTTATTTTTCTTGGTAATTTTGATGGTGGAGCTTATCAGCACCAGATGGGTATTTCTTCGAAAGGCTTCAGGCTCTTCACTCTTTCGATGAATATTTATTGAGCATCTACTAAGTACCAGGGTGTGTTCCTGGTTCTGGAGACACAGGAATAAATCAGAAACACAAGGGCTTTGCCTTTGCAGAGCCCTTCTGTTGGAGGGGAGTGAAGATGACAGCAGGTGAATATTATAGAAGATCATTTTAAGATCGTTTAAGTAATATGTGCTGGAGGTAGGCAGGGACTGCTTTGGATGGAGAGTCAGGAAGGCTTCTTGGGGAAGGTGGCCTTTGAGCAGAGATTTGAGTGACAGGAAAGTCCCAGCCATGAGACACATTCCTGGCAGGGGAAAGGCAGTGCAAAGGCCCTGGGATGCAGTATACCTACAGGCATCTCTCCCTAGGCGAGGTCTCTGCCCAGACAACAACTGTCCCTTAGCTGGCAAGTGTGGGATCTCTCAGCCACGCCTCAACCCCCCAGAGTGGCTCCTGGGATCCAAAAGGCATGTACTGAGATGGCCAAAAAGATGGTTTGGGTTTTTCCAAATCAGCGTGTGGAAACCAGAACAATCTTTTTGGCCAACCCAATAGTTTGAGACATATACTACTTCATCTATTGAACAACAAGATGCTTCTCCTCCCAGCCCTACTTCAGTGGAATGGTTGGGAAGAGGCACAGAGGAGTCTTACTGTCAGAACTGAGAAAGACCCTTTACTCCATGCAGATATCATACCATAGAAAGTCAGAGGGGATATGCCTTAAGACACAGCTCAATCTTCAGGTGCCTACAAATCACCTGGGGGTCTTTTTCAAATACAGATTCTGATTCAGCAGGTCCAAGGTGGGTCCTGAGGTTCAGCAATTCTAACAAGCTCCCAGGTGATGCCAGTGCTGCTGGTCCAGGGACTACACATTGAGCAGCAAGATCCTTGAGGTCATTAAACCTCACCACCATGTTTTATAGGGGGAGATGGAGAACAATGTGACTTAATGGTAACAGGAGACAGGACACCTGGGTTTGAATCCCACTTCTGTTCTCTGTGAGTGTGGGTGTGTGCACGTATACCAGTTCCTTAGTTTCAGTTTCTTTCTGTGAACTGATTGTATGACGACAATGTCAATGATGATGGTCACAATGGTGGTAGAGATAGTGGTGATAATGGTGATGGTGGTGGTGATAATCATGGTAGGAATAATGATGACCTAGACCTAGCCAGCAGATTAAAAAGCTGTCATTTTTAATTCAACCATGGGGTCGCAAAGAGCCAGACACAACTGAGCGATTGAACTTTACTGAACACAGTCAAAGACTTTAGCATAGTCAGTGAAGCAGAAATAGATGTTTTTCTGAAGTTCCCTTGCTTTTTCTATGATACAATGAATCATATAAGTCATTCTCTGTCTGACTTACTTCACTCAGTATGACACTCTCTAGGTCCATTCGTGTTGCTGCAAATGGCTTTATTTCTTTTTAATGGCTGAGTAATATTCCATTGTGCATATGTACCACTTCTTCTTTAGCCATTCCTCTGTCAATGGACATTTTGGCTGCTTCCATGTCTTGGCTGCTGTAAACAGTGCTGCGGTGAACACCTGGGTATACCTACAGTTCAGTTCAATCGCTCAGTTGTGTGCAACTCTTTGCGACCCCATGGACTGCAGCTTGCCAGGCTTCCCTGTCCGTCACCAACTCCTGAAGCTTGCTCAAACTCGTGTCCATCGAGCTGGTGATGCCATCCAACCATCTCATCCTCTGATGTCCCCTTCTCCTCCCACCTTCAATCTTTTCCAGCATCAGGGTCTTTTCCAGTGAGTCGGCTCTTCTCATCAGGTGGCCAAAGCATTGGAGCTTCAGCTTCAGCATCAGTCCTTTCAGTGAATATTCACGCTTTATTTCCTTTAGGATTGACTGGTTTGATCTCCTTGCAGTCCAAGAGACTATCAAGAGTCTTTTCCAACACCACAGTTCAAAAGCATCAATTCTTTGGCGCTCAACTTCCTTTATTGTCCAACTCTCACATCCATACATGACTACTGGAAAAACCATAGCTTTGACTATATGGACCTTTGTCGGCACAATAATGTCTCTGCTTTTGCACCTACAAGTCGTTTTTAAGTAGCCACAGTCCCAGCAGCAAGAAAGATTCTTTTGAAATATGAGGGCGATCCTGTCCCTTCCTTGCTCAGAATTCTCCAGGGCAAGAATCTCCAGTCTTAAGATAAAGTACCAGTCTGCAATTTTTTTGTTCTGCCCCTTGCCTGCTGATCTCACCTTGTGCCCACCACCTGTCCCCTAGTCACTGGCTCCAGCCCCACTGACTTTCTTTCAGTTCCTTAAACATACCTAACTCATCCTCTATTTTAGGGTCTTGGCACCTACTGTTCCATCTGCTGGGGATGCCCCCTGCTCAGAGTTTTTCTTGGGACTACTTGACACATCATCTTGGCTCAAATACTTCTTCTTAGCAATGTTTTACCCTGATATTGTTGTTCAGTCACTGTCATGTCTGACTCTTTGTGACCCCATGGACTGCAGCACACCAGGCTTCCCTGTTCTTCAGTATCTCCCAGAGTTTGCTCAAACTCATATCCATTGCCACCCAACCATCTCATCCTCTGTCATCCTGATACAGAAAACTCGGAATAAGCAGAAAAGATTACTGCCTGTCTCCAGTGTTAACAGGGCACCCTTCCTGCTATCTGACTCCAGCCTTTCATCGTTTCTGAGATACTTTACAGCACTGGAAGTTTTAGAGCACCCATGGCAATGAGTGATCCTTGTGTTTGGACAGGCAAATAAATTGCATCCACGGCAGTTCAATCGACTTCCATCACCCTCCGTAGAAGAAGCCAATTTCAGTCTATTTCTAAATTCATTCCAACATTTTTCATCTACAAATGTGTCTATTCTTTGATTTCTCCTGTGAACTGGTTGTAACCTCTGTCCAATTCCCTCATTAATAATTAGTTAAATAAAATCATTAACATTAAAAAAAATCAGTACAAAAGTCACGATGTTACCTTTTTTTTTTTTTAATTATATTTTAACACTGACATTCCTCCACCCAAACTCTTCATATTGCATTGCTTTGTTTTACTTTCTTCAGAGCTGGATCTTCTTCTGAGATTACTTTGTTCATTTATTTCTTCACTTGTTTTTTGGTGAGTCTTTCCCTGTCTTGGTCATGGCACAGGGTAGGCACTCCAAATAAATATAATGGACTGAATGAAGGAAATTAGATCCTTAGCAGCTGTCCCACCCACAGCCCTTCCCTGTTCCTTTGTCTTATCTGTGTTCACCTGTGGTGCTCCTAGGGTGCCTTCTCTTTGGGTCAAATAAGGACAGGCTCATCCCTGTGTCTGAAGTTTTCACAGGTAAATGAATGATGTTTTTATGGCTTGCATCAGGCTTTGGCAATTTCCCCACTGAGCAGACTAATAAGCAACCTGGTGAAACCAGGTCACTTGGGAAGTAAGAGGCCTTCTATAGGAGCCTGGATTTTTCTTTCCTTTTTTTTTTTAAGTTTTTTTCTTTTGGATAGTGACCATTTTTAAAGTCTTCAGTGAATTTGTTACCATATTACTTCTGCTTTATGTTTTGGTTTTTTGGCCCTGAGGCCAGTGGACTCTTAGCTCTCTCCTTGACAAGAGATCGAACCCACATCCCCTGCATTGGAAGGCCAAATCTCAACCACTAGACAACTAGCGAAGTCTCAGAAGCCTGGATTTCAGCTTCTCATTCTCCCAGAGAGGGATTGGGAGGCTAAGTGCTGATGGTCATGTCACTGGCTAGTGCCAGAACTGGGGCTGGATCCTCTGACTCAGAGTTCAGAACTTGTTTTAGTAATGAAAACCACCACACGGAGCATGTGCCAGGCCTGCCTTCAGGGACTTATGTCCATTAACCCATCCTCATGACAGCATGACTTTTAGATGAGGAAACCAAGGTCTAGGGGAAGGAATGGCTTATCTGAGTTCCCACAGCAGTGAGCCAGAGGATTTTACTCCAGCAAGTGAGGCTCTGCCACCACACCAAATAGAGGACACTAGAAAAATAGCATGTCATGGGACTTTCCTGGTGGTCCAGTGGTTAAAACTCTATGCTACCATTGCAGTGGGCCTGGATTTGATCCCTGGTCAGGGAAGTAAGATCCTGCTTGCTACATGGCTCGGCCAAAAAGAAAAGTAGCACATCTTTGTTGAACACTTATTCTAAATGTTGTACATACATCGTCTCATTTTATCTTCTTGGTACCCAAGGAGGGAGGTGCTGGCTCAGGGGTCCCCAAGACTAACCTTGCTTTTTACACTAGCTTCAAGTTGAGGGTTCAGTCATTCATTAAAAGGACTCACAGAACTCAGAAAAGCTGTTACATTCATGGTTCTGATTCATCATAGTGAAAAGATACAGATGGAGATCAGGCAAAGGGAGAGGCACACAGAGCAGAACCCAGAACAGATCCTGGTACAAGCGTCTAGTCATCCTCTCCTGGTGGAGTCGAGTGGACAGAATGACCCCCTTCCAACAACGATGACAATATGTCAGGGTGCTGCCAACCAGGAGAGCTCACCCCAACCTCAGGGTCTAGAGATTTTACTGGGGATCAGTCACATAGGCATGGCTGACCACCAGTGTGGCTGACCTTAGTTTTCAGCCCCTCTAGAGGCTGAACTGACATGAAGTTCAAGGTCCCCTACCATATATCACATAGTTAGCACAGAGTATCTTGTGTGGTCCAAAGCCCCCAGGTAGACACAGAAAAACACTTACTAGGTGAGATAATCCAAGGGCTTAGAATTTATCTCCCAGAAACTGGGGTCAAAGGGCCACACCTTTCTATGGGCAAATTCGTCCTTTACTGAACATGTGCCCATTTAAAAGATTTATTGATTTATTTTTGGCTGTGCTAGTGGTTGTCCTAAGAGGGCTTCTTATTGTAGTGGCCTCTCTTGTTTCGGAACACGGGCTCTAGGCATGTGGTCTTCGGTCACTGCAGCACATGGGCTCAGTAGTCGTGGTATGCGGGTTTAGTTGCCCCGAGACACATGGAATCTTCCCCGACCAGGGGTTGAACCTGTGTCCCCTGTGTTGGCAGGCTGAACGACCAGGGAAGTCTGAACATGTGCCTATTTTGCACAAGAGGAAATGGAGTCTCAGAGATGTTAAATAACTTGCCCAGGTCACACAGCTATATCCAGGTTCTGAAACCTGACAGTTCAACCCCAGGGCCCCATGTATCTTAATTCTTTCCAGCAGCTTTAATGTCTCTGTTGAGGGAGAAATTAACCCAGGAGATAAGATTTTTCCATCTCCCGATTTCTCCAGTTGTCAGCTAAGTCATGTTTAGAGTCTATTTAATTTAAGGTCTCTATCAACTCTATGCATTAGGGAGGCCTGGGCAAGGCTCTGTTTGAGGAACTACATTATGTCCAACAAGATTATGCCATCCCATTTGGTATTGTTTCCCATGTGGTTACAGAAAACTGCACGTATTTGGAATAAAAAACATGTATTTAACATTTATTTACCAGGCACTGGGCAAGGGATTGGAGTGCTATGGTAAATAAGTTAGACATAATTTATGCCTTTTCATGGAGCTTACATCTTATGGGTCAGGGGGAAAAGGGAAATAGACAAATCACCAGACCATTACTTCTTCCATCATTCCCTGCCTTCTGGGCAGACTAGGCTGCAGCCAAAACCATTTACTGAAGAAATATTTACTAAGCAGTTACTGTGTGCCAGGCACTGGCCTTGGGAATAGACTGTGAACAAGACAGTCAGTCACTGTCCTTCTGAGCTTGTTTTCACTTGAATGAGAGACGAGCTCATCTGCGCCTGTTGTTGTTGTTCAGTCGCTAGGCCGTGTCCAACTCTTTGAGACCCTATTGACTGCAGCACACCAGGCTTCCCTGTCCTTCACTAACTCCTGGAATTTGCTCAAACTCATGTCCATTGAGTTGGTGAAGCCATCCAACCATCTCATCCTTTGTCGCTCCCTTCCCCTACTGCCCTGAACCTTTCCCAGCATCAGGGTCTTTTCCAATGAGTCAGCTCTTCCCATCAGGTGGCCAAAGGACTGGAGCTTCAGCTTCAGAATCAGTCTTTCCAGTGAATATTCAGGATTGAGTTCCTCTAGGATTGATTGGTTTGATCTCCTTGCTGTCCAAGGGACTCCCAAGAGTCTTCTCCAGCACCACAATTCAAAAGTATCAATTCTTCAGCGCTCAGCCTTCCTTATGGTCCAACTCTCACATTGTACATGACTACTGGAAAAACCAGAGTTTTGACTATACAGACCTTTGTCAGCAAAATGATGTCTTTGTTTTTTAATATGCTATCTACGTTTGTCATAGTTTTTCTTCCAAGGAGCAAGCATCTTTTAATTTTGTGGCTGCAGTCCCATCTGCAGTGATTTTGGAGCCCAAGTAAATAAAATCTGTCACTGTTTCCATTGTTTCCCCATCTATTTGCCATGAAGTGATGGGACTGGGTGCCATGATCTTAGTTTTTTGAAAGTTGAGTTTTTAAGTCAACTTTTTCGCTCTCCTCTTTCACCTTTATCAAGAGGCTCTTTAGTTCTTCTTTGATTTCTGCCATTAGGGTGGTGTCATCTGCATATGTGAGTTTGTTAATATTTCTTTCAGCAATCTTGATTCCAGCTTGTGATTCATCCGGCTTGGCATTTCATATGATGTACTCTGCATAGAGGCTAAATAAGCAGGGTGACAGTAAACAGCCTTGACATACTCCTTTCCCAATTTTGAACCAGTCCATTGTTCCATGTCTGGTTCTAACTATTGCTTCTTGACCTGCATACAGGTTTCTCAGGAGGCTGTTAAGGTGGTCTGCTATCCCCATCTCTTTAAGAATTTTCCACAGTTTGTTGTGATCCACACAGTCAAATGGAAGAAAAGCCATGACCAACCTAGGCAGCATATTAAAAGCAGAGACATTACTTTGCTGACAAAAGTCCATCTAGTCAAAGCTATGGTTTTTCCAGTAGTCATGTATGGATGTGAGAGTTGGACCATAAATGACTTATATCCCTTACATATGGAATCTAAAAAAAAAAAAATGATACAAATGAACTTACAAAACAGAAAGAGATGCACAGACTTACTGTTGCTGGGGAGAAGGATAAGGGCAAAGGATAGTTAAGAAGTTTGGGATGATCACATACACTTGCTATATTTAAAATGGATAACCAACAGGGACCTATTATATAGCACAAGGAACTCCGTTCAATGTTATGTGGCATCCTGGATGGGAGGGGAGTTTGGGGGAGAATGGATACATATATTCATATGGCTGAGTCCCTTTGCTGTTCACCTGAAACTATCACAGCTTTGTTAATTGGCTATACATCAATACAAAATAAAAAGTTCAAAAGAAAAAAAAATTACTTGTAGGGAATTCCCTGGTGGTCCAGTGGTTAGGACTCATGGGCTTCCATCACAGGGGGCACAGGTTGGATAGCTGATCAGGGAACTAAGATCCCACAAGCTGCGTGGTGCAGCCAAAAAGATTTAAATGACTTGTAGGCAAAAACCCAAGCTTCCTGAGAGGAAGTTTTCCTTAGGGAAATTCAGAAAGTAATCCTGGATCTAGAAGCGAGAAAGAAGGACTGATTGCAACAGAAAGAGACAGCAGGATGCAGTGCAGTGAGAAAGGTTGTGCCTTCTGGTGGGAATGAGATTGGCTCAATGTTAGGAGCCTGATGTGCGTGTGCAGAGTCAGTCATGTCCAACTCTTTGCGACCCCATGGACTATGGCCTGCCAGCCTCCTCTATCCATGGAATTCTCCAGGCAAGAATACTAGAGCAGGTTGCCATTTCCTGCTCCAAGTGATCTTCCTGACCCAGGGATCGAACCCAAGTCTCTTGCGTCTCCTGCATTGGTAAGCGGATTCTTTACCTCTGTGCCACCTGGGAAGCCCCTGGGAGCCTGGTAGGATCTGCTAAATCGAACATACCTCCACCCTCTGACCTCCAGTAATTCCACTCCAACAGAAGTGCAGACACACAGGCACCAAAAGACACAGAGAAGAATCCACTGCAGCACTATTACTTCCTAAAACTAGAAACTGCTCAGATGCCCGTCAATACTAGAACAGATACAGTGGTTGTTGTTGTTGTCGTTCAGTTGCTCAGTCGTGTCCTACTCTGCGACCCCATGGACAGCAGCACGCCAGGTTTCCCTGTCTTTCCCCATCTCCCGGAGCTTGCTCAAACACATGTCCATTGACTTGGTGATGCCATCCAACCATCTCATCCTCTGTCATCCCGTTCTCCTCCCGCCTTCAATCTTTCCCAGCATCAGGGTCTTTTCCAGTGAGTCGCTGTTTGAAACTGGTGGCCAAAGTATTGGAGCTTCAGCTTCAGATTCAGTCCTTCCAGTGAATTTTCAGGCTTTATTTCCTTCAGGATTGACTGATTTGATCTCCTTGTAGTCCAAGGGACCCTCAAGAGTCTTCTCCAACACCACGGTTCAGAAGCATTAATTCTTTGGCGCTCAGCTTTCTTTATGGTCCAACTGTCACATCTATACATGACTACTGGAAAAACCATAGCTTTGACTAGATGGACCTTTGTCAGCAAAGTAATGTCTCTGCTTTTTAATATGCTGTCTGGTTGGTCATAGCTTTTCTTCCAAGGAGCAAGCCTCTTTTAATTTCATGGCTGCAGTCACCATCCACAGTGATTTTGGAGCCCAAGAAAATGAAATCTTTCACTGTTGCCATTGTTTCCCCATCTATATGCCATGAAGTAATGAGACCAGATGCCATGATCTTCATTTTTTGAATGCTGAGTTTTAAGCCAGATTTTTAACTCTCCTCCTTCATCTTTATCAAGAGGCTCTTTAGTTCCTCTTCACTTCCTGCCATAAAAATGGTGTCACCTGCATATCTGAGGTTATTGATATTAATACAATGGTAAGTTCATCCAATGAACAACTATTGAGTAATGAAAAGGAATGAATTACTGATATGTACAACAGCATGGATGAATCTCAGAAACATTTTGCTGAGGGTAAGAAGCCACACACAGAAGAGTATATGCTCTTCAATCACAGTGATAGAAGTTCAAACATAGACAAAAGTAGCCCTTGGGTTTGGAAACCCGGAGAGTAGTTGCCTACAGGGAGGAAGAAAAGAGAAATGAATGAATGAGAAGAAGCCCAAGAAGGACCACCAAAGAGATGATGATAATGTTGGTATGTTTCTTGTTCTGTATGGTATTTACAGGAGTGCTCACTATGGAACAACGAATGAAGGAGTCATACGCTAGAGCGGAAGGGAAAACTGAAATCCTTTGAAATAGATTTCCAAGATTATTAGGTGTCTTTATTGGAAAACTAGGAATTGTTTAGTGCATACTTCCAGATTATTTGATTCTGTGCACCTTTCATCAAATGATTCTTGTCTGGGACTTCCAGTGGTCCAGTGGCTAAGACTCCATGCTCCCAATGCAGAAGGTCTGGATTGGATCCTTGGTCGGGGAACTAGATCACACATGCAGCAACTAAAAATCCCACACACTGCAACTAACCCCCCCCACCCACCCCCGTGCAGCCTAATAAATATATATTTTTTTAATGATTCTTGTCTACAAAAATGGGTATATTGTGTCCAGTGGAGTTTTGGAGTTACAATATTGAGCAATTTTGTATCTACTAAGCAAATTCATTCCAGCCTTCCTGACTACCTATATGTGTGTCTGTTCTTTGGAGTCTCCTTTGAGCAGATTATAATGTGTTACTTAAATGAGTTAAATAAGATCTCTAATATGTGCCTTTTTTTTGGCTGCAACCTACAATATGCAGAATCTTAGTTCCCTGACCAGGAATCAAACCTGTGCCTCTTGCAATGAAAGCCTTGTGTTCTTATTACTGGACAGCCAGGGAAGTCCCTATGTGTTCATTTAATATTTGTATGAAAGTCATGATTACACTATTTTAAAAAATTCTCCTTGAACAAGATCTAAAGGTTTTTTGGCCTATGACTTCAATTTTAAAAGTTAAATATATGGGGTGGGAGGTGAAAGGAAGGTTCAAGAGGGAGGGAACATACATATACCTATGTCTGATTCACATTGATGTATAGCAAACCAACACAATATTGTAAAGCAATTATCCTCAAATTTAAAATAATAAATAAATAGTGTGTGTGGTGTGTTAGTCACTCAGTTGTGTCTGACTCTTTGCAACCCCATGAACTGTAGCCAGCCAGACTCCTATGTCCATGGAGTTCTCCAGGCAAGAATACTGAAGTGAGTAGCCATTCCCCTCTCCAGGGGATCTTCCTGACTCAGGGATCAAACCGGGTCTCCCACATTGCAGGCAGATTCTTTACTGTCTGAGCCTCCAGGCAAGCCCAAAGTTAAATAGAAAAGGGCAGAGCAGGGTGTTGTGATTCCATCTAAGACTGTTGTCATCAAGCCTTGGGCCAGGGGCAGGCCAATTGCCAGAACCCACAGCCTCCCCAGAGTGAGTTGGCAAGAATGACAGGGCGATTCCCTGGCCGGGAATCTGAGCTGAGGCTGCAGCCTGAGAGCCAGAGGAGCAGGAGGCTGCCAGCTGCCTAACTTTATTCACCAAATTCACCAGCAACTGGGATCCCCCTCAGAGGAGACGGGCTCCTCCCCACTCTCTGAATCTTCTGCGTCCACCAGCTCTCAGTAGGGGCAGGGAGCATTACTATTATTTGATTAATTCAGAAAACAAAGACCTGGCTGGGACAACTGGGCTTGAAGTAAGTTTCTCTGCGGGGGAGTAAATCTGAAAGGAGAACAGAGAAATAAACCAGGGAAGGAAAAGAGTCATCTCTGACATTTAGCACCATCCTCATGGGGGAATTCCTGCCTCTGCCTCTGCATGAAGGAAAACTACCCAAAGTTGACCTTGCAAAACCGGACATGGGTGGACAGCCACCCCCTCTTCTGTACCCACTCCAATTCTCCTCCTTGAGTTTCTGACCCACTGCAGATTGACAAACAATTTGGAAAAAGATGCAGATTTGTGTTTTGCGCCCTCATTTCTGCAGCCCAGCTGAGGTGGCCCCTGAATCTGCCTGTCCCCGCTTCAGGGTGGAATGACACCCCATCCGGAAGCTGAGCTCTCTCATTGGGCATCTGTGAGAAGTGGGTGGGTCCTGGGGACCTCAAGGAGGACAGAGCCCAGGCCTCCTCCTGGCCCACCCTCCTCCACCCACAAAACTGGAAACAGAAGCCCTGCAGTCATCTGCCAGCTCCCACCCCAGGGGAAGTGACAACAGCCAGCTACTGTTGCCATTCAAGCCGGCACTTGGAGGCCTCCCTTTCTACTCACAGGAGCTTTTCAAAGTGCTTCTGAAAAGTGGTCTCAGCTGGGGAAAGGAGGCAGCAGTCCTGCTGTTGAGACAAATGACATTTTCTCCACATCCTGACTGTTCACTAACTTGTGACCAGAGCCCCTGCCACTTGAAAACTCCTTGAGGGACTTCCCTGATGGTCCAGTGGCTAAGACTCCACATTCCCAATGCAGGGGGCCCAGGTTTGATCCCTGGTCGAGGAACTAGATCCCACATGCCGCAACTAAGAGTTTGCATGCTGCAACGAAGATCAAAGATCCCGTGTGCCGCAACTAAGACCCGGCCCAGTAAAAAAAAAAAAAAAAAAAAAAAGAGTAAGTAAAAATAAATATTTAAAAAGAGAAAAACTTCTTGAGATCAAGCATCTCTCAGTCAATATGAACCCTAATTTGTTTTAAGGATCCCCTCTAAGAAAAACAAGGCATGTTCCAGTTTCTCCTTCACAAGACAGAATGACCCAGACTTGATCACACCTCACACCTCCCACTTAGCTGCAAAGTTTCAGAATTCTGATGAAATATTTGGCTTCTACTCCAAGCAGTGCTCTGCACTCCAGTGGCCTCCCTGAGTCCCACAGTAGCCAGATGAGACCTTTGGGGACGCCCTGGATAAGTAACATCATCAGACGACCACTGGGGACCCCGATCATGTCTTCAGGCTCAGCAGTTCTCTCTAGCACTTGACAATTTCACCCAGAAGCAGTTCCAAGTACATGAATGAAAGGTCAGCCTCTCCCTGCCTCCTCCAGTACAGGTCTCAAGGGTCACTCAGGAAGCACAGGTAGGAGTCAGCATCTCCCAACTGGGGCCCCAAGTAAAAGTGGGGATCAGAAGGATGACAATAGATCATCATCCTTCTGTCATCTATGCCTTCTAATAGAAAGGCAAGGGCTCAACCTCTGTGTGCAGGAGCAGCCTGTGGAGGGAGGAAAGAAAAGTTTCCTAGACCTTCTTAGGGTCCCTGGGGTCTCAAAATTGAACTGATCAGACAGAGTAACAGGAGAAAAGCATACACATTTATTTCATAGAAGTTTTACAGGACATGGGAACCCTCATAAGACAATGAAGACCCTGAGAAATGGTTCAAGCTCCAGGAGCTGGTGATGGACATCAGGGCCTGGCGTGCTGCAGTCCATGGGGTCGCAAAGAGTCGGGCATGACTGAACGGCTGAACTGAACTGAACTGAAGAAATGGTTCAACCCAAGTGTTTCTATTCGAGGTTTGAGGAAGAATGGAAAGCCGTGGAAAGATAAGACTAAGGGTATGAGCGAGGGTAGTCAGCTGGACACGACTCAATGACTAAACCACCAAACCACAGCATAGTTGATCTACAAGGTTGTGTTAGTTTCCAGTGTACAGTAAAGTGATTCAGTCATACATACACATATGTACTTACGCTGAGTGCTCAGTCATGTCCGACTCTGTGTGACCACATGGACTGTAGCCCTCCAGGCTCCTCTATCCATGGAATTCTTCAGGCAGGAATGCTGGAGTGGACTGCCATTTCCTCCTCCAGGGGATCATCCCAACCCAAGGATCAAACCAGAGTCTCCTGCATCTCCTGCATTGCAGGAGGTCTCTTACTGCTGAACCATCGGTGAAGGCTCTCATGTACTTATATCCATTCTTTTTCAGATTCTTTTCTCATATAGGTTATCACAGAGGATTGAGTAGAGTTCCCTGTGCTATACAGTAGGTCTTTGTTGGTTATTTATCTTATATATAGTACTGTTCATATGTTCACCCTAAGCTCCTGATTTATCCCTATTTCCAACATTTTGCTAATATTTCCCCTTTGGTCAGACTTTATTTTTGGGGGCTCCAAAATCACTACAGATGGTGACTGCAGCCGTGAAATTAATAGATGCTTATTCCTTGGAAGAAAAGTTATGACCAACCTAGATAGCATATTGAAAAGCAGAGACATTACTTTACCAACAAAGGTCCGTCTAGTCAAGGCTATGGTTTTTCCAGTGGTCATGTATGGATGTGAGAGTTGGATTGTGAAGAAAGCTGAGCACTGAAGAATTGATGCTTTTGAACTGTGGTGTTGGAGAAGACTCTTGAGAGTCCCTTGGACTGCAAGGAGATCCAACCAGTTCATTCTGAAGGAGATCAGCCCTGGGATTTCTTTGGAAGGAATGATGCTAAAGCTGAAACTCCAGTCCTTTGGCCACCTCATGAGAAGAGTTGACTCATTAGAAAAGACTGATGCTGGGAGGGATTGGGGGCAGGAGGAGATGGGGACGACAGAGGATGAGATGGTTGGATGGCATCACTGACTCGATGGACATGAGTCTGAGTGAACTCCGGGAGTTGGTGATGGACAGGGAGGCCTGGCGTGCTGTGATTCATGGGGTGGCAAAGAGTCGGACATGACTGAGTGACTGAACTGAACTGAACTGAATCATAAGTTTGTTTTCAGGATCTATAGGAATCAAGTTACTTCTGTTCATCGTTTTTGGATTCTTTAAATGGAGCTGGAAGAAAATTACCCCAGTTATATAAAAATTTTAAATTTGAGGGTTCAGGGATAACAAGACCTTATTTTTCAATTGGGTCTCTCCCTTTACCCAGCATTTCATTATGATAATTTTCAAATAAACAAAAGTCAGAAGTGTACAGTGAACACCTATGTACCTACCACCGAGATTCTACTTAGATTGTTGAGCTATTGCTCCATCTGTTTTGGACTATTTTTTTTAACTCATCTCTCTGTTGATCAACTTTTCCTTAATTCCACGTTGCTCTGGATTTATCATGAGCCACGAGAAAACATGGGGTTGGACGTCAGCCCCCATTGTGGTGCCCAGCGGCTGCTCATCACCAGGGTCTATCCATGCACGGATGGGAGGCACTCACAACACCCAAGAGAAGCAAACAAGAGCAGAACACACAGCTGGTTAAACCTTTACAGGGACTCTCGAGGGTACCAAGGGGCCTGGAGGCCCTGGCCCTCTTCAGAAGGTCTCACCCAGGAAGGCCAAGGCCAGTGCATCCTCATCTCACTCAAAAGAATCTGTGAGAACCACCCCTGAGCTCTTGTTTAAATCTTTTTTTAAATTGAAGTATAGTTTCTTATTTGTTTGTTTGTTTTTGCTGCATGGCATGCAGGATTTTAGCTCCCTGACCGGGGACTGAACCCTGCCCCTGCAGTGACAGCTCGGAGTCCTAACCACTGAACCACCAGCGAAGTCCCTTTTGAAGTCTAATTGATTGACGGTGCTTCAGGCATACTGCAAAGTGATTCCGTTTCATATATATCTATAGATATAGATATATGCTTTCAGATTCTTTTCCATGATAGGTTATCACCAGATACTGAATATAGTTCCTTGTGCTATACAGTAGGTTCTTGTTATTTATCTATTTTATATATAGTACACAGTAGGTCTGTTGTGTGTCTATTAATCCTAAATTCCCAATTTATCCCTCCCCTCTTTCCCCTTTGGTAACCAGGTTTGTTTTTCTTTTCTTTTCCACAGGTTTGTTTTCTATGTCTTTGTTTAAACCTGAAAAAGAGAAGAGGAAACAGGAATTGAAAAGCAAGTTTCTTCCCTATTTGACAACCCAAAGTTCATTTCTCCTACATACACATTCCCCTTCACACATAGCTACACACTCCTACACACACCCCTATACAAACCCTTACACGTACACCCTTCACACACACACACATATATATACACATGAGGGCTCCTGTGTTGGATATTCTTAGAGAAAGTGGTTTCATTGGGATCTTTTCATTTGCGCTCAAATTTCATTTCTCCATTTGGGAAAAATCACATTTTCAAAATTGCTTTTACTCAATAGATTGTATGCCTCGGGAATTGACTGAATCACAGTCCCAGCGTGGTTTCACCACAATTTTATTTATTAACACCCTCCCTCCCTTGCAAATAAGAAATTGTGAAATCCTTTTTAAACGAAGGGCTCTTCTACCTACTCAGCCGGTTTTTCAAAAACAGAAACCACTGACCCACTCACTGGTTTCCTTTGATACTTAGAGGTCAAAGGTTAATAAAATATATTAACACCAATTGCCAAGCTTCCAAAGTATTCTAAATTCGCCCATCTTGTGAGATCTGGCACCATCATTACCACTTTATAGATGAGGAAACCAACATTTAACCAACCAGTTACAAGGCTTGTTAAAAAGGTACTGATTAGTCAGTTGCAAAACACACACAGCACCCTGGGAACCAGGAAATGAGTGGTCAATGAGCTGTGATAAGAAAACCCAACTTTCTTATTTGCTCTATTAGAAGCAGTGATTTAATCCATTCTTGAGAGGAGTTCCCTCTCCTGGCATGAATGCTCATTCACTTCAGTAATGCCTGACTCTTTACAACACTATGGACTGTAGCCCATCAGGCTATGCTGTCCATGGGATTCTCCAGGCAAGAATACTGGAGTGGGTTGCCATGCACTCCTCCAGGGCATATTTCCAACCCAGGGATCAAACCTGAGTCTCTTATGTCTCCTGCATTGGCATGCAAGTTCTTTACTAGTGCCATGTGAGAATAGAATGAAAATCTTTGATCATCCTTCCCTCCAAGAGGGCAACTAGTTTTTCTGCTGCTAAGAACCATCATTTATCAAGTGATTCCAGCATCAGGCTTGGTTCTAAGACATGGAGCATCCAGTGTGGGAATTCTTACCCAGGGTCCACCCCAAGGGTACATGTATAGAACTGGGGGTTTCTTCAGCTTGGATGGGAAAGAAAATCACATCTTTATTCCCACTAACTTCTAACTGGAATTTAGCATTTCTATTACAATGAAGACAACAAGCCTCATCGTTATTGTGACTCTGTCCACAGTGGAAAACCCAGATATTTTTGTACAACATGACAGTTGATACAGAGATATCGAGATCTTTTACAGATATCACTACTTTTTAAAAATAATAGTGAATTAATCTGCTGCCATTTAAATTCCAGGTGGTACAGTGGTAAAGAATCTGCCTGCCAATGCAGGAGATACAAGAGACAAGAGTTTGATCCCTGGGTCGGGAAGATCCCCTGGAGTAGGAAATGGCAACTTACTTCAATATTCTTGCCTGGAAAATTCCATGGACAAAAGAGACTGGTGAGCTACAGTCCATGGGATTGCAAACAGTCAGACACAATTGAGTAACTGAGCACACGCACACACACACACACACACACACACACACACACACACATACACATTTAAATCCTAATCAAGCTGTGCTTATTATATCACACATCATACCTTATTAGTTTGTGTGTTTGCTCAGTCACTTGACAGTCATGTCCAACTTTTTGCAACCCTATGGGTTGTAGCCTACCAGGCTCTTCTGCCCATGGGATTCTCCAGGCAAGAATACTTGAGTGGGTTGCCATGCCCTCTTCCAGGGGATTTTCCCAACCCAGGGATTGAACCTGGGTCTCCTGCATTGGAGGCAGATTCTTTACTGCTGAGCCACTGGGAAAGCCCCTATACATTAGCTTAGTATCTTGATAACCCAGATAGGAATTTTGATATTAGGTTTTGTAAACCACCTCTTTTATCACTTTTATTTGTGGTAAAACCCAGGTAGTAATATAAAATTGACCATCTTAACCATTTTTCGGTATACAATTCAATAGCATTAATTGTTGTTCAGTTGCTCAGTTGTGTCCGACTCTTTGCAACTCCATGGACTGCAGCACACCAGACTTCTCTTTCACTATCCCAGAGTTTGCTCAAACTCATGCCCATTGATTTCATTCACAATACTGTGACAACATCACCACTATCCATCTCCAGAACCCTGTCTTACAAAACTCAAACTCTACACCCATTAAAGAATAACTCCCATTCTCCTCTCCCTCCGCTGCTAGCAATCACCATTCTACTTTGTTTCTAATTTGACTAGCCAGACCTCAAATAGGTGGGATTATGCAGTATTTGTCCTTTTGTGATTGGCTTCCATCACTTAGCTTAACATCCTCAAGGCTCATCCATGTTGTAGCATGTGTCACAATTCCCTTCTTTTTTAAGGCTGAATATTCCATTGCAGGTATGTACCACATTTTATTACTCATGCATCCATCTATGGAAACTTGGATTGGATATAATTATTTCTTTGTTATATCATGTATTTTATTATGTGCATTTTAATCTTTTTTAAAGACCTTATTGAATTTATTACAATATGGCTTCTGTTTTATGTTTTTTGGTTTTGGTGCCGCAAGGCATGTGGGATCTTAGCTCCCAGACCAGGGGTTGAATTCGCACCCCCTGCTTTGGAAGGTAAAGTTCTAACCATAGCACTGCCAGGGAAGTTCTTTATTATACGCATTTTAAAAAGTTATCTTAAGAGGAAGTCCATTGACTTCATCAACCATCCAAGGGATTCATGTGTAATACATAAAGGGGGAAGAAGCCCAGTGAGACAGACATGAGGAAGTGAACCCTGAGAAGTTGACATTTGCCCAAGGTCACCCAGGAGGGAGTCAAGTCCAGCTCGGTCAGACTTGACCAAGGTCAGGTATGACTTCCCTTGCACAGAGAATGGCCCTGGTTTCGATGGACACTTGGTGTTTTTCCAGAGAGGCCTTCCAGGAACACTGTGAAAGGAATGAAGATGCCTTCATCCCAGCACTGAAATTCAAGGTGTAAGTCACCATTTGTGGGAGGAAAGTCCAGCCCTCTCTTCACTCCCATTTCTCAGGCAGCGCTCCTGTGTCTAGGTCTTCACTTGCCTCTGTCCAACTCCTGAGTGAAGACCCCAGGACAGCTGAGACACAAGGGGGCCTCTGATGTCTCGTAAGATACCTAAACCCCCAGATCTGGGACAGTGGGGAGTGTGCACCCCACTAAACCCTTAAGTCTGTGAGCAGATGACTAGAATACCCTCATTCTCACCCAACAGCTGGAAGAAGGCAGTGATTCCCAAGTGATTCCCAAGCCCCTCCCCAAGTCATACTGACAGTCACACAACTTTAACTCCCAATATAAACTTTCAGGCCCTGTAATTGCTCTAGTTTAGCAAAACTTCCCCCTGAGAAAACTAAATACTGAGATTATTCACACTGGTGTCATGGGAGACCCTCTCGAAAATGCTAAACTCTCTGACATCACCATAATGATTCTTTTTCTTGTGAGCACTGATGGGGATAATAATAACAGGGTGGAAAGGGGAGGAGGGATAAATTGGGAGATTAGGATTCACATATACACACTAACACACTACTGTATATAAATAGATAAGTAATAAGGACCTACTGTATAGCAGAGGGATCTCTACTCTATACCCTGTAATGACCTATATGGAAAAAGATTCTAAAAAAGAGTGGATACAAGTATATATACAACTGATCCACTGCTATACAGCAGAAACTAACACAACATTGTAGATCAACTATACTCCAATAAAAACTAATTTAAAAAATAAATAATAGTCACTATTATTGATTGGCACTTTCTGTGTGCCAAGCATGTTAATTTTCCAACAATCATAGGTAGCAGGGGCAACTACTGTCCCTCATTTTACAGAAGAGGAAAGAGAAGCCCAGAGTGGTCAGTAATTTTTAAGAGTCACACAGCTGGTAAGTGAGTTGAACTTTGACCCCAGGTGGTCTGCATGAAGCGCATCATGCCAAGATCTGGGAATTCTCTTTCTGAGACACAAGCCTGCAGTTGCAGCAAGGGAGGAAGGCATATAAATGTCTGTCAATTTCTTGGTTACACTTTTTTTTCACCTTTGTGTAGGAGATAAAGTACAGTAAGTCCCCTACATGAAAACCTTCAAGTTGCAAACTTTAAAAGATGCAAATGTGCCTGTCTGCCAGGCTCTGTATGCCAGCTGTTGTATGGGTGTTGTTCAGTCACTCAGTCATGTCCGAGTCTTTACGACCCTATGGACTGCAGCCTGCCAGGCTTCCCTGTCCTTCACTATCTCCCAGACCTTGCTCAAACTCATGTGCATTGAGTTGGTGATGTCATCCAACCATTTCATCCTCTGTCATCCCCTTCTTCTCCTGTCTTCAGTCTTCCCCAGCATCAGGGTCTTTCCTAATGAGTTGGCTCTTCGCAGCGGGTGGCCAAAGTATTGGAGTTTCAGCTTCAGCATCAGTCCTTCCAATGATTATTCAGGCTTTATTTCCTTTAGGATTGACTGGTTTGATCTCCTTGCAGTCCAAGAGACTATCAAGAGTCTTCTCCAACACCACAGTTCAAAACCATCAATTCTTTGGTCCTCAACTTTCTTTATAGTCCAACTCTCACATCCATGCATGACTACTGGAAAAACCATAGCTTTGACTAGATGGACCTTTGTCAGCAAAGTAATGTCTCTGCTTTTTAATATGCTGTCTAGGTTGGTCATAGCTTTTCTTCTAAGGAGCAAGTGTCTTTTAATTTCATGACTGCAGTCACCATCTGCAGTGATTTTGGAGCCCAAGAAAATAAAGTCTGCCATTGTTTCCCCATTTATTTGCCATGAAGTGATGGGACCAGATGCCATGATCTTAGTTTTTTGAATGTTGAGTTTTAAGCCAACTTTTTCACTCTCTTTTGCCTTCATCAAAAGGCTCTTTAATTTCTCTTCACTTTCTGCCATAAAGGTGGTGTCATCTGCATATCTGAAGTTATTGATATTTCTCCTGGCAATCTTGATTCCAGCTTGTGCTTCATCCAGCCTGGCATTTCACATGATGTACTCTGCATACTGTACTGTAAGATTAAAAATGTTTTATTTTTTTGTGTTTGTTTTTTATGCATGTATTATTTGTCTGAAAAGTATTATAAACCTATTACAGTATGGTACTATATTACCAATTATGTTACTAAGGCACCTAGGCTAACTTTGTTGGACTTATGAACAAATTGGACTTACGAATGTGCTCTCAGAACAGAACTCCTTCATAAGCAGGGGACTTACTGTAGTTTTATTTCAAGAAGCAAATTAACAGCTAAGAGCCCAGATTCTAGGAATATTCAAATTCACTAGATACCAGAGAAGTGCAAATTAAAACAACATTACGACAGAGGATTTACACTCATCAGAATAGCAAAAATTATGGAGGTGGAAATGAGAGAGGAGGAATGTTGGCAAAACTGTGCAGAGAGGAAGGAAGGCAAAGAGCTCAGAGCCCAGGTGCCACAACCAGTCTGGGGAAGGCACACCCACCTGGGCACTCCTGAGCCGGTTTCCTTATCTGCAAATGGAGGTGATTTTATCTACTTCATAGAATTGCTGCGAGGATTTCAACAGCTAATGACACCCAGCGCTGGGGAGGGCACCTATGCCAAGTAAGGACTCTGAAAACAGTACAGGCAAGCCTGAGCTCCCAGAAGGCAAGGCCTTTTCTCTTGTCATTGGCTGTATCCTAGTGCCTAGAAGATCCCCTGGTAAAGGGCATAGCAACCCACTCCAGTATTCTTGCCTGGAGAATTCCATGGACAGAGGAGCCTAGTGGGCTATAGTCCAGGGGGTTGAAAAGAGTCGGACACAACTGAGAGACTAACACTAACTCAGTTAATATTTGTTGAATAAATGAATGCATTTGCAAATTGTATGGGGCGAAGGCAACATCTCAGCACCACTTGATGGAACATCAAATAGTGAAAAATTGAAAATCTTGAAAACTGGGACAACATGGAAGGAAAAGTAAGTGTTTGGCCACTCTGTGAGCCAGTTGTCTCACTTAGATGTATCTCAAGAGTTCCTCGTCTGGTTCACAAAGGGGGACAAACCAGGGGACAATCCAGGGAACAAGTGAGTCAGTGTGGGAAAGCCACACGAGAGAAGATGCTGCAGCAGTGAGAAGCGATCATCCAGGGACTTTCATGACGGCCCATCAGGTAAGACTTTGCCTTGCAAGGCAGGGGCTGTGGTGGCTGTGGATCCCTGGTGGGGGAGCTAAGATCCCACATGCTTTGCAACCAAAAAGCCAAAACAAAACAGAAGCACTATTGTAACAGATTCAATAAAGACTTAAAATAAAAAGTGATCATCCAGAGCAGGGCTTGGCAAACCTTCCTGTAAAAGGTCAGATAATAAATATTGTAGGCTTTTCAGGCCACAGGATCTGTCACAGCCTTAGATGATATGCAAGGCTGTTCCAACAGAACTATTCATGAACTCTCAAACTTGAATTTCATATAATATTTATGTGTCCCAAAATATTAATCTTCTTTTGAGTTTCCCACCACCACCAAGTTGTTTAAAAATCTTAGCTTGCAGGCTGCTCAAAAACTGTTGGGAAATGTGAGACTGGACACTGCAAAACTCCTAGAGGAAAACATAGGCAAAACACTCTCTGACATAAATCGAAGCAATATCTTTTAATCCTTCTCCCAGAATAATGGAAATAAAAACTAAAATAAACAAATGGGATCTACTTAAATTCAAAAGCTTTTGCACAACAAAGGAAACAATAAACAAAACAAAAAGACAACCCACAGATTGGGAGAAAATATTTGCAAACAATGTCACCAACAAGGGATTAGTCTCCAAAATTTACAAACAGTTCATGATGCTTAACAGCATCAAAACAAACAACCCAATCAACAAATGGGCAGAGAACCTAAATAGACATTTCTCCAAAGAAGACATAAATATGGCCATGAGGCACATGAAAAGATGCTCAACATCGCTAATCATTAGAGAAATGCAAATCAAAACTACAATGAGATATCACCTCACAACAGCTAGAATGGCTAGCATCAAAAAATCCACAAACAATAAATGCTGGAGAAGGTGTGGGCCCTACACTGTGGATCCAACACTTACACTGTTGCTGGGAATGTAAATTGGTACAGCCCACTATGGAGAACAGCATGAAGGTACCTTAAAAAACTAAAAATAGAGCTACCACATGACCCTGCAATTCCACTCCTGGGCATATATTCAGAGAAAAATGTGATCCAAAAGATTACATGTAGCCAAATGTTCACTGTGGCACTGTTTACAACCCACAAGATATGAAAGCAACCTAAATGTCCATTGACAGAGGAATGGATGAAGAAGATGTGGTACATATGCACAATGGAATACTCCTCTGCCATTAAAAAGAATGAAATAATGCCATTTACAGCAATATGGATGAACCTAGAGATCGTCTTGGAGAAGGCAATGGCACCCAACTCCAGTACTCTTGCCTGGAAAGTCCCATGGATGGAGGAGCCTGGTGGGCTGGTCCATGGGGTCACTAAGAGTTGGACACGACTGAGTGACTTCACATTTACTTTTCACTTTCCTGCATTGGAGAAGGAAATGGCAATCTACTCCAGTGTTCTTGCCTGGAGAGTCCCATGGACAGAGGAGCCTGGTGGGCTGCCGTCTATGGGGTCACACAGAGTCGGACACAACTGAAGTGACTTAGCAGCAGCAGCAGCAGCAGAGATTGTCTTACTGAGTGAAGACAGACAGAGAAGGAGAAATATTGTATGAAAACCCTCATATGTGGAATCTAAAAAGAAATGATACAAACGGACTGACTTACAGAACAGAAAGGGATCCACACACTTAGAGAATGAACTTATGGTTGCCAGTGAGAAGGATGGGATTGTTGCAGGAAGGCAGACCACTTCCAGGCCCCAAAACTGGGCTCTTGTCTAACACTCGGAAATGAATTGTCCAAGGAGACACATGTGCTGACAAAGCAAGAGATTTTATCGGGAAAGGGCACCCAGGTGGAGAGCAATAGGGTAAGGGAATCCAGGAGAACTGCTCTGCCGTGTGGCTTGCAGTCTCGGGTTTTATGGTGATGGGATTAGTTTCCAGGTGGTCTTTGGCCAATCATTCTAATCCAGAGTCTTTCCTGGTGGCGCACGCATCGCTCAGCCAAGATGGATGCTAGCGAGAGGGATTCTGGGAAGTGGACGGACACGTGTGGTGTCTCCTTTAGACCTTTCCTGAACTCTTCCAGTTGGTGGTGGCTTATTAGTTCCGTATTCCTTATCAGGATCTCCTGCCATAAAACAACTCATGCAAATGGTTACTATGGTGCCTGGCCGGGGTGGGCGGTTTCAATCAGTGTGCTTCCCCTAACAGGGTCAAAGGATAGTTAGGGACCTGGGGATGCACATGTACACACTGCTGTATTTAAAATGGATAACCAACAAGGACCTACTGTTTAACACAGGAAACTGCTCAATGTTGTGTGGCAGCCTGGATGGGAGGGGAGTTTGGGTGGAATGGATACGCGTGTATGTCTGGCTGAGTCCCTTCGCTGTCCACCTGAAACTATCACAACATTGTTAATCAGCTATACCCCAGTACAAAATAAAAAGTTTTAAAAATGTTTAAAAAAAAAACTGCTGGGGCTCAGATTTTGCCCATGAGCCATCATTTGCTGAGCCCTGTTCTAAATATGTGTCAACAACATGGATGAATTCCAAAAACACAACCAACAAGGCTGGTAATCTTGGATAGGATGGGGGTTAAAGAGAAATGACCATACATCCGAGATTTCCAGAGAAAGACTAGTTTACCCCAGGTTGTCCCAGTAAATAATAGCCTATATCTCACTCTCCAAAGTCACAGATCAAATGATGAATTATATGTGCCCTCCCCAGTTAAACCATCATTCTTGTTACATAAGTTACAAACAGACATTCAGAACAACCATCAACAGGAGGACACTGGAACCTACCAAAAAAAGATACCCCACGTCCAGAGACAAAAGAGAAACCACAATGAGACAGTTTGATAAGCACCTAGTCTCTTCCTATCTAAAAAAATAAAAATAAAAAATTAAGCAAGAACAATAATTCTTCCAAAAAACAGACATTCACTCACGTATCCCCCAACATCTAGAAAAGAGGTTGGCAACTTTTTTCCTCATAAAGGACCAGATAATAGATATTTTAGGCCTTGTGCCATGTGACCTATTGATGAAGCCTGAAAACAGTCAGAGACAGCACAGAAATTAAGGTGTGAGGCCAGGTACCACTAAAACTTCCTGATGGATGTTGAAATTTGAGGGTCATATAATTTTCATGTATCAAAAAATTTTATCCTTATTTGGATTTTTTTCAATCATTTGAATATGTGAAAACACTTTCAGCTCGTGGGTCGTATACAATCTGGCAATGGGCTGGATCTGGCCCAAAGGCTGTAGTTTGTTGACTATCAGTTTGGAAGAACACCTGGCCCCATGGTAGGTGCTGCAGAAATGTCTGTTTTTAGCTGAGTGCACTTACCATCAACAACCATGCCTGTCTTACAAGGGCACATGCATATTTAAGGACAGATAAACACCTGAGAGGGCTTCCCCGGTAGCCCAGATGGTAAAGAATCTGACTGTCATGTAGGAGACCTGGGTTCGATCCCTAGGTCAGGAAGATTCCCCAGAGAAGGAAATGGCAATCCACTCCAGTATTCTTGCCTGGAGAACCCCACGGACAGAGGAGCCTGGCGGCCTACAGTCCAGGCGGTTGCAAAGAGTCGAACATGACTGAGCGACTCACACAAACGCCTGACTGAGGGTCGAGGAGACACTTAGGAGGGAATAGGGATTGGGAATAAATGAGAAAAATAATGAAATAAGAAAAACTTCACCCAGACTGAGAAAGATGACATTTAATCATGAACTGAGTTGGGTTACAAATGCAACTCCACTTCTGAGGCAACAAAAAAGGGAAAAAAGAAGAAAAGAAAATCAGGGCTCTGGAGCCAGAGAGCCTAGATTTGAAATTCTGAGGCTGCCCCCACTATCTGGTGACTTTGAGCAAGTTTAACTTCTCAAAGTTTCTTTGGAAAATGAAACTAAATATGGGACCTTCTTCCTAGGGCTGCTGTGAGGACGGAATGAATCTATACAGGAAAGGGCTTGGCAGTGTCTGGTCAATGAACAGTATACTGTTACGGCTGTTTTCCATAAAGAACAGAGAGAATCGTATACCCCGGAGATACAAACAAGGTGAGTGAGCACAGGTAATTAGGGCTTCCCTGGTGGCTCAGATGGTAAAGAATCTGCCTGCAGTACAGGAGACGAGAGTTCGATCCCTGGGTGGGGAAGATACCCTGGAGAAGGAAATGGCAACCCACTCCAGTATTCTTGCCTAGGAAATTCCATGGACAGAGGAGCCTGGCAGACTACAGTTCATGGGGTCGCAAAGAGTTGAGACCACTTAGTGACTAAATAACAGCAACAAAGAGATGATTGAGGGAACAGGCTCTAGAGCCAAGAACCCCAGTTTTGCCACATACTGGCTGTGTGACCTTGACCAAGTCCTGTGTGCTTTCTGTACCTCAGTCTCCTCAGCTGGACAGTAGTGCTTGCCTCATCGGGTTGAGGTAAAAATTAAATTACTCAAAACATAGCTTAGCACACAAGTGCTCAGGTACGTTAGTATGTTACCACTCTGGACCCACAATTTCTGCCCCAGGGGAAATTAAGAAAGGAGTCAGAACAACAATCCCATGTGACACACTCCAAAAGGTCCAAGGAGCTGGGCTGTGGGCTTTGAGCAAGGATTCAGTGGAGGAAACATCTAACATGAGAGACAAGACCAAAACAAACAAACAGAAAGTAAATATTCTGATGAAACAGACATAATGTTGTGTGCAAGAAAACATCAGAGAAACTATCATTAATAGCTTCAGAGAGTTAAATAAAAAAAAATATTGCCTGCATGAAACAAGAATCATGGCTATAATCAAGGAGAAAATAAGGGAATAGGAATGATCTTTTGAAAAATAAAAATATAGCTGCTAAAAAAAATTCAGTAGAAAGACTGAAGGTAAAGTTGATGGAGAAATTTTACAGAAAGTAGAACAAAAAGAAAAATTTGAAAAACACAAGAAAAAAAGATTTTTTAGATGATGTGTTATTGCCGGAGGTTCAGTAGCTAACTAAAGAATTTTAGAAAGAGAAAACCAAGAAAACCATGGGGAAGAAATTATCAGAGTAATAATGTAACAAACTTTTCCAGAATTGAAGGAGAAGACTATCTGGAAAGAAGTGATCACCTTATGCCCAGAACAATGAATGAAAAACAAGATCTCCAGGAAGACAAAGTAAGTCACCATCTTCAATTTCAGAATACAAGTGGTAAGAAGATTATGAAAGATGTTAGAGAAAATGCAGATTACTTGAATGACCAAGAATACAATGGCCTTCTCAAAACAACAAGAGAAGCTAGAGCACAGTGGAAAAAAATATCTTCAAAGGGCTGAGAAAAAATAATTTTCAACCTGTTATTCTGTATACAACCAGACTATCAGTAAAGTTTGAAAGTGGAATAAAGCCATTGTAAGGAAGTCCCAGGATGACAGCTGATACAACTCCCAGAAAGCAACTGAGAAATAAGGTTTGAAGACTCAAAAAAAAAAAATCTAAAAATGAAAGCGATAATTATCTGACAGATTGGACTATAAGGAAAACCTTAAGAACTTTCTACACCTTTTGGAAGGTATAGGGAGATGGAGATGTAGATGTTCAAAGAGAACAAAACAAATGAAAAAACAAGGCAATTAATAACAAAAAAAATTAAAAGTTGCACAGGAATAGCTACTTCTTGGCTCAGTATTGAATAAAATTTATGTACTCACAATAAAAAAAAAAATTATATGTGTATTTAACCAAAATTTGTGATATAACTATATTTTAAAAATGGAGGAAATGATAATGGAGCATATGAGTTAAAAATCTTCACCAATCAGGACTTCCCTGGTGGTCCAGTGCAGGGGGACACTTAATCTCTGGTTGGAGAACTAGGATCCCAGGGGCCATGGGGCAATTAGGTCTTGAGCATCACACCTGGAGAGGCGCCACACCTCAAGTAAGACCTGACACGGGCAAATAAATAAACAAAAAGGAAAAAAGAGAGAGAAATCGATTTTAAAAAATCCTCACTGATCATAACAGGAAATCAACAGATGATCTCTAAGATAGGTGAACCAAAATATTATATAACAGCTGTATTATTTAAAAAGAAGGAAATCTGTAAGAATGGTTACTTTGAAAGGGGAGGTGGGGATTGAAGAGAACATGGGACTGCAGCCTTCATTACTGATGTTTTGGCACTAATTGGCTTTTAACAAAAAGCATTTTAGGGCTTCCTTGGTGGCTCAGTGGTTAAGAATTCACCTGCCAGTGCAGGAGACACTGGCACCCCTGCATTGGCATGAGCTTCATGCCTGATCTGGAAGATCCCACATGCAAGGGAGCAATTAAGCTCATGCATCCTGGAGCCTGCACTCCACCCAACAAGAGAAGCCACTGCAACCAGAAGCCTGAGCACCGCAAGTAGAGAAAAAGCCTGCACAGCAGTGAAGACCCAGCACAGCCGAAAACAAATAAATAAATAACTTAAAAAAATTTTTTTTAATCTAAGACCTAGGCCAAATAGGGGAGGCAGATCTTAATTCTGGCAGGTTCTAAGATATTTAAATGAAAAGGAAAGTAAGTCATGATGAAAGAAAAACAGCTTGCCTTGGTATTATATTATTTTATCTTTCAAAAATGCTTCTGGCAACCAAAGCAGTAATGAGTACACCTAATGCCTGGCTTCTAGTTTCTAAATGTCTCTTCTGACTGAAAGGAGCCAGGGCTCTTTAGAGGAATGGCTGATTCCAGGCTTGGCACATGGAAAGTATAAGGTGAGCCTGGAACACTTTGTTATGCCAGAAAGCAAGAATGTACTCAAAGAGTAATGAGAACACATCAAAAGGACCAAAAGCCAGTTTAAAGGGCTTCCCCAGGCCATAATTAGGACAATTTGATCATTAAAAACACTAATGACTATAATTATTGCAAAACATTGAATAAATAAAATCCAAGAGTTCATGGTAACTACAAAAAAAAAAAAAAAGTAGTTACCATTGCAGATGACTATTGGTGGTTTAGTTGTTAAGTTGTGTTTGACTCTTGCGACCCCATGAACTGTAACCCGCCAGGCTCCTCGGTCCATGGGATTCTCCAAGCAAGAATACTGGTGTGGGTTGCCATTTCCTTCTCCAAGGGATCTTCCCAACCCAGGAATTGAACCCAGGTCTCCTGCATTGTGGGTAATGACTATCTACAGGAGAGGACTATTAGGCCAACCTATTCTGAAAATTGATAACAAGTTAAGCATTTAGGGGGAATTGCAGTTCATCTCCAGTTAATGAAGAAAAGTTCTTCTTTACAAAAGAATGTAGAATAAAATATATATTTAAAATTTTGCCATTCTGCAACCCCTAGTGAAGTAACTGAATCAGGCAAAGATCGTCAGTGGATGTTAAAAACATTAAGTAAAAGGTTGTAGGGAAATGGGATATTTGCCTTATGCCTGAGTATCATCCAGAGATCACTTGCAAATTGCAGAGGGAAAGTATACCTTTTCTGTGGAGGGATCCAGTGGTCACAATCTTAACTAAGGAATCCAAATTTAGCATCATTGAAAGTAAGACAATTAGACACTGTGTTCCTGACGGGTGTAATAGGACATATTTGGCTGTACCCACGAAGCGACCTGGCCATTATCTAACCTGAATTTGATCATGACTTTACTCCACAGTGCAGGAAAAACGAGGAGAGAGGAATGCACTAAGGAAAGTCACGAGGAACAAATCAGGTGACTCCAGAATGTATCATGAATCCAGTTGGTCCCTGAACAATGCAGGGGTTAGGAATATTGACCCTCCAAACATTTGAAAATTGGAGTGTAATTTATACTGTTCCTCTGTATTTGTGGTTCCCCATCCTCCTATTCAACCAATCAGATGGTATTTGGAATCATCTCAGTGTATCTACCTAATTATTAGATTCCTTATTAGGTTTATTTATTAGGGGCTTGCCTGGTGGCTCAGACAGTAAAGAATCTGCAGAAGACCAGGTTCGGTTCCAGGGTTAAGAAGATCCCCTGGAGAAGGGAATGGCTCCCCACTCCAGTATTCTTGCCCGGAGAAGAATTCCATGGACAGAGGAGCCTAGTGGGCTACAGTCCGTGGGGGTTCATGGGGTCACAAAGAGTCAGACATGACTGAGCAACTAACACTTTCACTTTTATTAATTCCAAAAGGGGGGAAATGGTATTTTTATGCTGATAGTAGTTTACAGTGGAGAATAGCAGGACAAAAATTACACCACACTGCCTCTATGGTATTCATGCCCAAAATTATTATATTAATGAGAAAATTCCTGAATTTGATAATAGCACAATATTGAGTTATACACATTATTATTATTTTATGTATCTAGAGAGAGAGAGGGAGTGATAAAGCAAATGTGACAAAATTTTATCAGCTGCTGAATCTGGATAAAGAGTACACAGGAGTTCTTTCTACTATTCTTGCAACTCTATCCAAAATTTTAAATTATTTCAGAGAAAAAAATTTTTAGAAAAATCTAAGTTAGACCTGGACCAGTTGGGGAGGCAATTCCTAAAAATATAGGGATTAAGAAAACATTTAAAAATTGATCAAATAAGTTACCTTTATTTAAACACCTTTTATTATGTTGGCATTTCTTTTAGTTTTCAGGAATACTTGTTGACTTCATGGAACTGGCAGAGCTGGGACTCCAAGGTAAGGAGGCATGCATGGCCAAGTGACTGAGCTGCAAACTGAAGTCTGTTCCCAGACATTCTGGTTCTCAGCCAGTATCCTTTCTTTCCAGCTGAATTGCCTCATCCTTATGCTGGAAGCCAGCCCCCCAAAAAAGCTATTGTGGAACCCCTCAAGCCCTCAGCATCTGCCCAGCACTGGCACCCACATGCTTTATACTCTAGGAATGTTTTCCAATTATTCTGTTGCCACTCCCTCCTGAATTAGACCACTTCATCCAGGCCATGACTAGGTTGTGTGTTTTTACACTAAAGTTTTAGCACAGTGCTAAAGGCAGAAGAGCATAAGGCATAAGAGCTCAGAAAATCTTTTCTGATCCATTATTTTCAGAAACCATTTAATAAATAAATACTCAGAAGATAGGATATGGGTAAGAACAGACACTTTTGGGCCATCTAACAACCTTTGGGCTTAATGTGTAAGGGATATGAACACACAAGCAAACAAACCAAGATAATTTATAAAGCACATCTCAAGTAAGTAGAACTTTTTTCCTTAAAAAAAAAAATGTTTTTTTAATATCGTTGCTTTAGGGCTTCTCTGGTGGCTCAGTGGTAAAGAATTGACCTGCCAATGCAGGAGATGCAGGAGACTGGAGTTTGATCCCTGGGTCGGGAAGATCCCCTGGAGCAGGAAATGGCAACCCACCCCAGTATTCTTGCCTGGGAAATCTCATGGACAGAGAAGCCTGGTGGACTGCAGTCCATGTGGTCGCAAAAAAGTAAGACATGACTTAGCAACCAAACAATGTAGTTGCTTTAACAATGTTGTGTTAGTTTCTGCTGTTCAGCAAAATGAATCAGCTGTACATATACAATTCATGAAGTCACAGCAAGTCAGACATGACTGAGAAACTAACACTTTCACTTTTTTCCATACCTGTACATATATCCCTTCCCTTTTGGACTTCCTTACCATTCAGGTCACCACAGTGTATTAAGTAGAATTCCTTGTGCTACACAGTAGATTCTCATTAGTTATCTATTTTTACCATAAGTATCAATAGTGTAAATGTGTCAGTCCCAATGCCCCAATCCCTCCCACCCACCAGTAGAACTTTTTTTTTAATTGAAGTATAGTTGACTCACAATGTTGTGTTAGTTTCAGGTGTAAACAAGGAGAACTTTTGACCTGTTTCAAAAGTACTGTTTCAAGCTGAAACTCAGAGATGAACTTAGCTTGGAGTGGGAGGACTGTCTCCCTCTGGCCTTATCAATTCTCTTCCTCAAGGAGTTATTTACCTTCTTCAAGATTGTGTTTGCTGGTCTTCCCAACTGGCCTGAAAACTTCTGGGGAAAGGGAGAGACACTGTGATTTTGTCCCTCTGTGAACTTTCTCCCTTTTCTGCATACTCAGCTCCGCCCACTTGCAGCAAGCATCCCAGGCCCGGAGGAGCCACCTACACCCAGTGCCTCAGCCTCAATCTTGCCAGAGAGCGTGGGCCAGGGAGATGGACGGAGCACAGCTTCAGGATCTGACAAACCCTGACAGTGACTTATGGGCCGGGTAACGTTCTCACACAATTCATACAGCCTCTGAGCTTCAGTTCCTTCTGCTGCAAAATGAGGGAAGTGGGAATTCCCCAGCAGTCCAGTGGTTAGGACTCTGAGCTCCCACTGCAGGGGGAATGGGTTCAATTCCTGGTTGAGGAACTAAGATCCCATCAAAAAAAACCAGAAAATGGAGGTAGTAAAACTGACTTCTTGGGCTTCCCTGATAGTCTATTGATTAAGAATCTGCCTGCCAATGCAGGGGACATGGGTTCAATCCCTGGTCCAGGAAGAGTCCACATGCCACGGGGCAACAAAGCCCATGCACCACAACTACTGAGCCTGAGATCTAGAGCCTGTGCTCCACAACAAGAGAAGCCACCACAGTGAAAAGCCAACTAGACACAACGCAACACAACACGAGAGTAGCCCCTGCCAGCCACAACTGGGGAAAGCCTGTGCACAGCAACAGAGACCTAGCACAGTCAGAATAAGTTTTTTTAGAAAACTGACTACTCCCCCAAAATGACTGGGTGGATTGTGACGATGAGGCCTCTGCGCTTCATCCAGTGTTTGGAAGCCTTAGTGACCATCAGGGGGGGCCTTCTGTCCAGTTTTGTCCCCTGTTTGCAGAGCTATCCCTGGGGGGGGGAAGGGCGGGTGGAGTGGGTAAAGTCACTCATTCTTACTGTCTCTGCTCCTTCCTTCCTATCTCTCCAAATTTTGTTGTTGTTCAGTCGCTAAGTATGTTTGACTCTTTGCAATCCCATGAACTGCAGCACACAAGGCTCCTCTGTCCTCCACTATCCCCTGGAGTTTGCTCAGATTCATGTCCATTGAGTCGGTGATGCCATCCAACCATCTCATCCTCTGTCACCCCCTTCTCCTTCTGCCCTCAGTCTTTCCCAGCATCAGAGTCTTTTCGGCTCTTTGCATCAGGTGGCCCAAGTATTGGAGCTTCAGCATCAGTCCTTCCAATGAATATTCAGGGTTGATTTCCTTTAGGATTGACTAGTTTGATCTCCTCACAGTCCAAGGGACTCTCAAGAGTCTTCTCCAGCACCCCAATTCAAAAGCATCAATTCTTTAGCACTCAGCACCTCTCCAAGTTGGTTCAGGTATAATCTGGTCAATATCAACAGCAGGTATCAGAGATGGATGTGCAGGACAATATTTCTTCCCTAGGAGGCCATAAAAAGCAGGAGACATCCACTCCAGAGCCAGGCTGCCTGGGTTCAAATCCCAACTCCACCATGTTCCTGCCCTGTGAACCTCTATGCTTCAGCTTCCTCACCTATAAAACAGGAACAATAACAACAGCAGCTACTCTGTAGGGTTATCCCAAGGATTAGATTCATCAACACATAATTACAGAGCACTCTGCTAGTATTGCATTTCACTGAATCCAATACAATGGTACACTAGGAAATTAAGTGTATTGCCAATTAAACTAAGACATATGATCAGTGGAACTGGAACTGAAATTACATATTGATATTAGAAAGTCTTAAATATGACATCCTTATATGTGGAATCTAAAAAGAAATGATATAAATAAACTTACTAACAAAAAAGAAAAGCTATGACAAACATAGAGAGCATATTAAAAATCAGAGGCATCACTTTGCTGACAAATGTCCGTATAGTCAAAGCTATGATTTTTCCAGTAGTCAAGTATGGATGTAAGAGTTGGACCATAACAGAAGACTGAATGCCAAAGAACTGATGCTTTCCAACTGTGGTGCTGAAGAAGACTCTTGAGAGGCCCTTCGATAGCAAGAAGATCAAACCAGTCAATCCCAAAGGAAATCAATACTGAATATTCATTGGAAGGACTGATGCTGAAGCTGAAGCTCCAATACTTTGGCCACCTGATGCCAAGAACTGACTCATTGGAAAAGACCCTGATGCTGTGAAAGAGTGAGGGCAGGAGGAGAAGGAGATGACAGAAGATAAGATAGTTGGATGCCTCCACCAACTCAATGGACATGAGTTTAAGCATACTCTGGGAGATGGTGAAGGACAGGGAAGCCTGACATGCTGCAGTCCATGGGGTCCCAAAGAGTCAGACATGACTTAGCAACTGAACAACAACAACTTAAAAACAGAAAGAGATTCACAGACTTAGAAAATGAACTTATGGTTGCCAGGAGGAAGGAATAGTTAGGGACTCTGGGAAGGTCATGTACACACTGCTATATTTAAAATGGATAACCAACAAAGACCTATCATATAGCTCATGGAACTCTGCTCAATGCTACATGCCAGCCTAGATGGGAGGGGGGTTTGGGGAGAATGGATACATGTATATGCAAAAAATAAATAAAAGCTATGCTAAAAAAAGTTGATAGATGAAATATACTATTGTTATTAGTATACATAGCTGGAACATATTCAGTTCAGTTCAGTTGCTCAGTCATGTCCAACTCTTTGCAATCCCATGAACTGTAGCAGGCCAGGCTTCTCTGTCCATCACCAACTCCCAGAGCTTGCTCAAACTCATGTCCATTGAGTCAGTGATGCCATCCAACATTCTTATCCTCTGTCATCTCCTTCTCCTTCTGTCTTCAATCTTTCCCAGCATCATGGTCTTTTCCAATGAGTCAGTTCTTTGCATCAGGTGGCCAAAGTATTGGAGCTTCAGCTTCAGCATCAGTCCTTCCAATGAATATTCAGGACTGATTTCCTTTAGGATGGACTGGTTTGATCTTCTTGCAGTCCAAGGGACTCTCAAGAGTCTTCTCCAACACCACAGTTCAAAACCATCAATTCTTCAGCAATCAGCTTTCTTCATGATCCAACTCTCACATCTATACAAGACTACTGGAAAAACCATAGCTTTGACTAGATGGACCTTTGTTGGCAAAGTGATGTCTCTGCTTTTTAATATGCTGTCTAGATTTAAGGGCCTAGATCTGATAGATAGAGTGCCTGATGAACTATGGAATGAGGTTTGTGACATTGTACAGGAGGCAGGGATCAAGACCATTCCCATAGAAAAGAAATGCAAAAAAGCAAAATGGCTGTCTGGGGAGGCCTTACAAATAGCTGTGAAAAGAAGAGAAGTGAAAAGCAAAGGAGAAAAGGAAAGATATAAACATCTGAATGCAGAGTTCCAAAGAATGGCAAGAAGAGATAAGAAAGCCTTCTTCAGCGATCAATGCAAAGAAATAGAGGAAAACAACAGAATGGGAAAGACTAGGGATCTCTTCAAGAAAATTAGAGATACCAAAGAAACATTTCATGCAAAGATGAGCTCGATAAAGGACAGAAATGGTATGGACCTAACAGAAGCAGAAGATATTAAGAAGAGATGGCAAGAATACACAGAAGAACTGTACAAAAAAGATCTTTATGACCCAGATAATCACGATGGTGTGATCACTGACCTAGAGCCAGACATCCTGGAATGTGAAGTCAAGTGGGCCTTAGAAAGCATCACTACGAACAAAGCTAGTGGAGGTGATGGAATTCCAGTTGAGCTATTCCAAATCCTGAAAGATGATGCTGTGAAAGTGCTGCACTCAATATGCCAGCAAATTTGGAAAACTCAGCAGTGGCCACAGGCCTGGAAAAGGTCAGTTTTCATTCCAATCCCAAAGAAACGCAATGCCAAAGAATGCTCAAACTACTGCACAGTTGCACTCATCTCACACGCTAGTAAAGTAATGCTCAAAATTCTCCAAGCCAGGCTTCAGCAATATGTGAACCGTGAACTTCCTGGTGTTCAAGCTGGTTTTAGAAAAGGCAGAGGAACCAGAGATCAAATTGCCAGCATTCACTGGATCATGGAAAAAGCAAGAGAGTTCCAGAAAAACATCTATTTCTGCTTTATTGACTACGCCAAAGCCTTTGACTGTGTGGATCACAATAAACTGTGGAAAATTCTGAAAGAGATGGGAATACCAGACCACCTGATCTGCCTCTTGAGAAATCTGTATGCAGGTCAGGAAGCAACAGTTAGAACTGGACATGGAACAACAGACTGGTTCCAAATAGGAAAAGGAGTACATCAAGGCTGTATATTGTCACCCTGTTTATTTAACTTATATGCAGAGTACATCATGAGAAACGCTGGACTGGAAGAAACACAAACTGGAATCAAGACTGCTGGGAGAAATATCAATAACCTCAGATATGCAGATGACACCACCCTTATGGCAGAAAGTGAAGAGGAACTCAAAAGCCTCTTGATGAAAGTGAAAGTGGAGAGTGAAAAAGTTGGCTTAAAGCTCAACTTTCAGAAAATGAAGATTATGGCATCCAGTCCCACCACTTCATGGCAAATAGATGGGGAAACAGTGGGAACAGTGTCAAACTTTATTTTTCTGGGCTCCAAAATCACTATAGATGGTGACTGCAGCCATGAAATTAAAAGACGCTTACTCCTTGGAAGGAAAGTTATGACCAACCTAGATAACATATTCAAAAGCAGAGACATTACTTTGCCAACAAAGGTTTGTCTAGTCAAGGCTATGGTTTTTCCTGTGGTCATGTATGGATGTGAGAGTTGGACTGTGAAGAAGGCTAAGCATGGAAGAATTGATGCTTTTGAACTGTGGTGTTGGAGAAGACTCTTGAGAGTCCCTTGGATTGCAAGGAGATCCAACCAGTCCATTCTGAAGGAGATCAGCCCTGGGATTTCTTTGGAAGGAATGATGCTAAAGCTGAAACTCCAGTACTTTGGCCACCTCATGCGAAGAGTTGACTCATTGGAAAAGACTCTGATGCTGGGAGGGATTGGGGGCAGGAGGAGAAGGGGACAACAGAGGATGAGATGGCTGGATGGCATCACTGACTCGATGGTCGTGAGTCTGGGTGAACTCTGGGAGTTGGTGATGGACAGGGAGGCCTGGCGTGCTGCGATTCATGGGGTCGCAAAGAGTCGGACACGACTGAGCGACTGATCTGATCTGATCTAGGTTGGTCATAGCTTTTCTTCCAAGGAATAAGCATCTTTTAATTTCATGGCTGCAGTCACTGTCCACAGTGATTTTGGAGCCCAAGAAAATAAAGTCTGTAACTGTTTCCATTGTTTCCCCATCTATTTGTCATAAAGTGATGGGACCAGATTCTATGATCTTACTTTTTTGAATGTTGAGTTTTAAGCCAGCTTTTTTGCTCTCCTCTTTCACCTCCATCAAGAGGCTCTTTTTTTCCTCTTTGCTTCCTGCCATAAGGGTGGTGTCATCTTCATATCTGAGGTTACAGATATTTCTCCTGACAATCTTAAATCCAGCTTGTGCTTCATCCAGCCTGGCATTTCACATGATGTACTGTGCATATCAGTTAAATAAACGGGACAAGACAGTATATAGCCTCGACGTACTTCTTTCCCAAGTTGGAATCAGTCTGTTGTCCCTTCAAGATGGTGGAGTAGGACCTGCACTCCTTTTCTCCTGCAAGAACTCCAAAATTGCAACTAACTGCTGAACAACCATTGACAGGAGAATGTTGGATCCCACCAAAAAAAGATACCCCACATCCAAGGGCAAAGGAGAAGCCCTAACAAGATGGTAGAAGGGGCAAAACTGTGTTTAAGAATCAAACCCCATACTCACCAGAGATGCTTGGAGGGCTCAAATAAAACCTTGTGCACACCAGGACCCAGGGACCCCACAGAGACTGAGTCAGACCTGCCTTTGTGGTTTGAGTGTCTCCTGGGGAGGCAAGGGTCAGCAGTGTTCTGCCCTGGGGACAGGGGCTCTGGCTGCAGCAGACCTGGGAGGCAGAGTGTGTGGCACAAGTCCTCTTGGAGGAGGTCACCATTAGCCCCACCATAGAGCCACCAAGCAGACGACTCATAAACTGGAGAACAATTATACCAAAAATGTTCTTGCACTGTTGTGAAAATTCTGGAGCCCCCAGCAGATTTCCCAACCTGGGGATCTGGCAAAGGGACTGAGAACCCCCAGGGAATTTGACTTTGAAGGCCAGTGGACTATGATTACAGAACTTCCACAGGACTGGGGAAACAGACTGTTGGAGGGCACAGACAAAACATTGTGCAAACCATGATCAGGAGAAAGAAGCAATGACCTCAAAAGAGACTGAACCAGACTTGCCTGTGAGTGTCCATGACTCTCTGGAAGAGGCATGGGTTGATAGTGGGGTCAGAGGCACTAAATATAACACCATGCTGCAGCATGCTGACATAAAGCCTTCTGAAGGAGGTTGTTACCATTGCTACCATTACTCTTGCCATAGTTTGGCCTCAGGCCAAACTACAGGGATGGAACTTAGCCCCACCCATCAACAGAAAATTGGATTAAAGATTTACTAAGCATGGGCCATCAGAGCAAGACCCAAATTTCCCCACAGCCAGTGCCTCCCATCAGGAAGCTTCCACAAGCCTCTTATCCTTATCCATCAAAGGGCAGACAGAATAAAAACCACAATCACAGAAAACTAACCAAACTGAGCAGAAGGATCACGGCCTTGTCTAACTCAATGAAACTATGAGCCATGCCGTGTAGATCCACCCAAGACGGACAGGTCATGATGGAGAATTCTGACAAAATGTGGTCCGCTGGAGAAGGAAATGGCAATCCACTTCAGTATTCTTACCTTGAGAACCCCATGAACAGTATGAAAAGGCAAAAAAGATGTGACACTGAAAGATGAACTCCCCACTGGGTAGGTACCCAATATGCTACTGGAGAAGAGTGGAGAAATAACTCCAGAAAGAATGAAGAAGCTGAGCCAAAGCAAAAACAATGCCCAGTTTTGGATGTGACTGGTGAAGGAAGTAAAGTCAGATGCTGTAAAGAACAATATTGCATAGGAACCTAGAATGTTAGGTCCATGAATCAAGGTAAATATCGAAGTGATCAAACAGGAGATGGCAAGAGTGAACATTGACATTTTAGGAATCAGTGAACTAAAATGGACTGGAATGGAAGAATTTAATTCAAATGACCATTAGATCTACTACTGTGGGCAAGAATCCCTTAGAAGAAATGAAGTAGCCCTCACAGTCAACAAGAGTCCAAAATGCGGTACTTGGGTGCAATCTCAAAAATGACAGAATGATCTCTGTTCATTTCCAAGGCAAACCATTCAATATCACAGTAATCCAAGTCTATGCCCCAACCACTAATGCTGAAGAAGCTGAAATTGAATGGCTCTATGATGACCTACAGGACCTTCTACAACTAACACCCCCAAAAGATGTCCTTTTCATCATATGGGATTGGAATGCAAAAGTAGGAAGTCAAAAGCTACCTGGAGTAGCAAGCAAGTTTGGCCTTGGAATACAAAATGAAGCAGGGCAAAGGCTAACAGAGTTTTGTCAAGAGAACACACTGGTCATAGCAAACATCCTCTTCCAAAAACACAAGAGACGACTCTACACATGGACATCACCAGATGGTCAATACAGAAATCAGATTGGTTATATTCCTTGCAGCTGAAGATGGAGAAGTTCTATACAGTCAGCAAAAACAAGACCAGGAGTTGACTGTGGCTCAGCTCATAAACTCCTTATTGCAAAATTCAGACTTTAAGAAAGTAAGGAAAACCATTAGACCATTCAGGTATGACCTAAATCAAATCCCTTACGATTATACAGTGGAAGTGACAAACAGATTCAAGGGATTAGATCTAACAGACAGAGTGCTTGATGAACTATTGACAGAGGTTCGTAACATTGTACAGGAGGCAGTGATCTAAACCATCCCTAAGAAAAAGAAATGCAAAAAGGCAAAACGGTTGCCTGTGGAGGCCTTACAAATAGCTGAGAAAAGAAGAGAAGTGAGAGGCAAAGGAGGAAAGGAAAGATATACCCATCTAAATGCAGAGTTCAAAAGAATAGCAGAGAGAGATAAGAAAGTCTTCCTCAGTGATCAATGCAAAGAAATAGAGGGAAACAACAGAATGGGAAAGACTAGAGATCTCTTCAAGAAAATTAGAGATATCAAGGGACTATTTCATGCAAAGATGGGCACAATAAAGGACAGAAATGATACGGGCCCAATAGAAGCAGAAGATATTAAGAAGAGGTGGCAAGAATACACAGAACTATACAAAAAAGATTGTCAAGACCCAGATAACCACGATGGTGTGATCACTCACCTAGAGCCAGACATCCTGGAGTGCAAGGTCAAGTGGGCCTTAGAAAGCATCACTAGGAACAAAACTAGTGGAGGTGATGGAATTCCCATTGAGCTATAGCAAATCCTAAAAGAAGATGCTGTGAAAGTGCTGCATCCAATGTGTCCGCAAATTTGGAAAACTCAGCAGTGGCCACAGGACTGGAAAAGGTCAGTTTTCATTCCAATCTCAAAGAAAGGCAATGCCAAAGCATGTTCAAACTACCGCACAATTGCATTCATCTCACATGTTAGCAAAGTAATGCTCAAAATTCTCCAAGCTAGGCTTCAACACTACGTGGACTATATCAGCATTAGAGTCATGGGTCAGATGTCAGGTTCACCATTTACTACCTGGGTAACCTTACTTTGGGGTTCCCCAATAGTTCAGCAGTAAAGAATCTGCCTGCAATGCAGGAGACATAGGTTCAATCCCAGGGTCAGGAAGAGTTCCCCGGAGGAAGAAATGGCATCTCACTCCAGTATTCTCACATGAAAAATCCCATGGACAGAGGAGCCTGGGGGCTATAGTCCATAGGGTGGCAAAGAGTTGGACACGACTGAGCATCTGACCTTGCTTATGCAAGATACTGAGCCTCTCTGTGTCTCAGTTTCGTCCTCACCTGTATATGCGGAAAACATCAATAGCACCTACCATACAAGACTGTTGGGGTAATTAAATACGTGATGACTTAGGTAGTACCTAGTACACAATCGGAGAAGGCAGTGGCAACCCACTCCAGTACTCTTGCCTGGAAAATCCCATGGACGGAGGAGCCTGGTAGGCTGCAGTCCATGGGGTCGCTAAGAGTCGGACACGACTGAGCGACTTCACTTTCACTTTTCACTTTCATGCATTGGAGAAGGAAATGGCAACCCACTCCAGTGTTCTTGCCTGGAGAATCCCAGGGACGGGGAAGCCTGGTGGGCTGCCGTCTATGAGGTCGCACAGAGTCGGACAAGACTGAAGCGACTTAGCAGCAGCAGCAGTACACAGTAGGTGCTATGCTTGCTATTCTTGAGAACAAAGTTATTCTCTCCAGGTGTGGAGGTTGACTGCGGGAGAATAGAGGACGCACCTGGCTGGGCTTTTTAGGTTAAAAACGGCTTGGGCTCAACAGCCCTCTCCCAGTCTCCCGAGCGTCAGGATGGCCTAAGGGCCTTCGCCCCGCCCAGTCCAGCTCCACCCAGCCCAGCCCCGCCCCGCCCCGCCCCGCCCCGCCCCGCCCCGGTCCGGCCCCGCCCCGCCCCGCCCCGCCCCGCCCCGCCCCGCCCCGCCCCGCCCGGTCCGGCCGAGCCCCTGCGCTAGTCTCGCGCATTTTAAAAGTGCGCGAGCTCCGGCGGAGACCCGGGGCCGGCGGTTGGTCGGGCGAAGCCATCTATTACGCTACGTGGGGGGAGGTAAAAGCCTACCCATCTACATTTTTTCTATTTTTAGCCTTTCTGGCCTAGGTGCTGGCCTCCTTATAGCCTTTAAGTTCACTCCCTGTGCTCAGACTGAGGGGAGGGGGGGTTCTGCCTCTCTGGGGAGAGGGTCGTTGTCTCTGTGCGGCGGTCCCCTCCACCTGCGGACGGGAAGCCGGTGGGAGAGGACGATGGCCGGAGGGGGGAGGAGGCGGCCCTAGCGCCATTTTGTGGGAGCGAAGTGGTAGCTGGGCTGCTCTTGGATTCCTCCTTGCTTCATTCTCCCTGTCGGGCTTCCTAGCAGCGGCCTAGCGGGTGAGTTGCAGATGCTTCTCACTGAGGACGCCCTGTGTGCCTCGGCTCCCGCGATGGGGCGGCCGCCGCCCCGGAAAGGGAGTCATGGGACCAGGCCTGCTGGGTCCTGCCGGAGCGGACTCGTGTGGGAGCGACGTTAGGGCCTGGCGCGGGGTGGCAGCCGGCGCCTGAGCTGGGGTGCTGGGCCCACGCAGCTGTGCAGCCCGAGGCAGCGGTTTGGCCTGGCTTCCCGGCGCGCGTATTGCTTTGTGCCTTCGTACTTTTGCACCGGGACGGAGTTTAGGGCCTGATACCCCAGCGGTCCCACCTCGGCCGCGCTTAGAAACTCCTCCCTCGGTTGTCACGCATTGGCTTCTGGGAGGCGGCGGCCCGCGTCCCGAAGAACCTGTCGCCGCTGTCCCTGCGGCTCAAGTTTGGAGAGCCTCTGGACAGCCCACAATCTGGAACAGGGAGGAACTTTTCCGTTGTTCTTTTCGGCTGGCTCACCGCTCCTATTCAGTCCTGAAGACTCAGCTTCTGCATCGCTTGTTTAGGGAAGTCACTTTGACACCCCTGTACACCCACACACACACGCACATCTCAACCAGCTTAGGTTCTCCCAAACACCCTCAGACTACTTTCCAGTAGTACTTATCACGATTGTAATAAAATAAGTACTTGCTTGCGATCTTTCTCCTGCTTTCCCCTTTCCCCCCCTCTCCCCCGCCTTGCCACTAGCATGCCATCTGAGACTAGTTTCACAGTGGCAGCGCTTGATGTATTGTAGGCATTCATCAAATACTTAATGAACTAGCGAGGCATTACATTTTAATAGCTATCCTTGCCTTTACTTTCTCGTTTTTCGGGGATAATCAACACCTGTAAGAATCCAGAGACCCGAGAATTTTTCTACAAGTTACAAAACAGTGACGTATAAATCAGCTGGGATAAGGAAACAGTTACGTTGACCACAATTGTTAAGTCATTTGTATCTCTTTTCCCTTTAAGAGAAACAAAGATGTCTGAATACATTCGGGTAACCGAAGATGAGAATGACGAGCCTATTGAGATACCATCGGAAGACGATGGGACAGTGCTGCTGTCCACGGTTACAGCCCAGTTTCCAGGGGCATGTGGGCTGCGCTACCGGAATCCAGTGTCTCAGTGTATGAGAGGTGTCCGTCTGGTAGAAGGAATTCTGCACGCCCCCGATGCTGGCTGGGGGAATCTGGTATATGTTGTCAACTATCCCAAAGGTTTGTTGCCATTTGGTTTTGCAGTGATCCTAAAGTATAGTTTGTATCTCATTCTCAAGCATAGATCATGGTCTCTTCGTGGTAAACCATCTCCTATTGCCCAAGTATTTCTTCAAAAGTTACTAACAGACAAGCTTGGAAGGCCACTAAATGAGTGAGAATTGGAATACAGAACATGTTTTTAAAACTATGTGTTTAAATAATTATCTGCACTAATTTTGCTGAACTAATGCCAAATTTAAGAAATTAAGAATGCTTTGCAGTTCTATCAGTCTGTTGAAAATAGTCTTCTGAAGTGCCTCAATATTTTGATTTGTTCTTAATCCTTGCAAGCTACATCATTCATTCAGCTAATCTTACTCCTTTTTTTTCCCCCCTTAAATGAACATCAGTTGCAATAGCCGAAATCTTGAAGTAATTCAGTCCTAATTATAGTTTTAGGTCTGGGCTTTTTCACTGTGTCTTATCAGTGATGGTTTTAATCTAAAAGGAAGCATGAAGATTTAGAAGTGTGCCAAGGAACTAAGTACATTTTATCAGTAGGTACTTTGTGCTAGTTGATAGATCTCTGTTACTTTTATTATAACTTTATATTGCAACAAAGGTGTACTCTTTGGTCAGTATTTAAGATGTTGCCTCAAGAGATTTTTTTCATGTATCAAGAAAAATTTTACTAGAATCAACTTGGTTTCTTTTAGTCTGCAGTTTCTTGATCCATTGGTTGTAGATAAATATTTACCCAAATTTTAAATGTCATTTAGATAGTAATGTATTGATGTAGGTTCATAGTTGTAACAAGTGTACCACCCTGGTAGGGGATTTTGATAATGGAGTGGGGCTCTGCCTGTGTAGAGGGAAGGGTATATGGGAAATATGCCTTCCTCAATTTAGCTGTGAACATAACACTACTCCAAAAAATGGTCTGTCTTTTGTCCACATGTCATTGAGTTTCTCTGCCCTTCCAAATACTGTTTGTTTTTTTTTAATAACCTTGTTTCTGTTATTATAAAGTTAATGTGAGTTTGATGTTGAAAGTTTGGACATAAAACAGAAAAACTGAAATCAGCCTTAAAAATCTATAACTGGAGATTACAGTTGCTAATTTTGTGGTAGTCAGATTATAGACATTAAAATAATCAAGGAAATATATTTAATAGGCACAAAGATAGCATCATGGTTTTTCAACCTTTTTTTTTCCTTAATGTATTTTAAAGTGAAAATAAAGGAACTTACTGTTTTGATACATCTTTTGAGAGGGGAGAACATACAGTTGTAATCTTGAGCTGTTACAGAACCAGAGGTTAGAATCCCCAGATTGGCTCCAGAAAAGCAACCGAGCCGCTTATTTAAGCCTTATTCTGTCCATGAGAGCTAACATCACTCTTTACCAGAAGTTTCCAGTGTCTTACTATTCCTAGAATGTTTTTGTTTCTCATTTCTGCATGAAGGGGGTGAAGTGTTTAAAGTGTTAAATGAATGTTCTAAAAGATTTCTGCTCATTTTGTTTAGATAACAAAAGAAAAATGGATGAAACAGATGCTTCATCAGCAGTGAAAGTGAAAAGAGCGGTCCAGAAAACATCTGATTTAATAGTGTTGGGTCTCCCATGGAAAACAACTGAACAGGATCTGAAAGATTACTTCAGTACCTTTGGAGAAGTTCTTATGGTTCAGGTAAGCTTTGATTTCACTTAACAGTTTTTCAGTGAATGAGCGTCCAGAACTCCTTGTTCTGGTGATGCTACCCTTCATGTTCAGTAGGTGATATTTTTAATATTTATTATATGTATGCATAATGGGTGCTGAAAAGAAATTTGGTTTATACTATTTCCCTTCATGTGTGTACTCTGGGTTGGTTATATGTGTGTGTAGATTTAGTGAATTTAAATGATTTTTTTTCTAGGTCAAGAAGGATATTAAAACTGGTCATTCAAAAGGGTTTGGCTTCGTTCGCTTCACGGAATATGAAACCCAGGTGAAAGTAATGTCACAACGACATATGATAGATGGACGATGGTGTGACTGTAAACTTCCAAATTCTAAGGTACTTTCTCTTGTTTTCTTTGCTTTGGCCATTTGTGGTGACAAACTTAATTAAAAGACACTGTAAAATAAAACATTACAGTTGGAAAATGTGGCAGGGTGTGTTCTTGAAATCTTTTGTTAAAAGTCTCAGGACCTTAATGCATGGTGAATATTTTATATATTTGTTTGAAATACTTAGTTTATTGCTCCTCTAGAATAAAACGTTATTCATTTTATTCTTTCTCTTGTTATTTAATAAATTAGCAATTTCTTACATAGTTACATGTGAACAAAGAATATGTTGATCTCGTTAGTGTTAACAAAGACAATTAGAATATGTTGATCTTGTTACAAAAGCCTTACTTATTCCAAGCAGGCAAGACTTGCTTATTTGGAACATTATCTTCTTTGCCAGGACATTTTTAATTCATCAACTTTCCTTAATCCAAATATACTTTCATCAGCTTTAAAATTAAAAGCATTGAAGTCTTAAAAGAAGATGTGCTAATACAAAAAAGAAGGGATGTACCTACTTTTTAAGCACTCACCTAAAGGAAAGGCAGATAGATTGTGTTACATCCTCCACCAGAATGCTGTTTTCATTGCTTGTAAAATATTTCTGATGGTTTTTCTTCCTTTCGATTTGATCAGCAAAGCCCAGATGAGCCTTTGAGAAGCAGAAAGGTGTTTGTTGGGCGTTGTACAGAGGACATGACTGCTGATGAACTGCGGCAGTTCTTTTGCCAGTACGGAGAAGTGGTAGATGTCTTCATCCCCAAACCGTTCAGGGCTTTTGCCTTTGTTACATTTGCAGATGATCAGGTATTTTTCTCTTAATAACTTTGCCCCAGTTAGGTAATTTCTGTTGAACATTGCCCTTCCAGCTAATTACCATCCTTATTAACTAAGCTCTCTGACCCTGTATTTGGGCCTGAATATTTGTGATAAACTCCTTAGGTATATTTTTAATACGTGACATTTAAGTGGGAGTGTTACACATCCTTTGAAAATGAACGGAAAAATCCCTGCTGCCATTACTAAAGCTAAAGGCTATTTTATGAGTTTAAATGAAATAAGTGCTCCTTGCTGATTTTTTTCTCCAGCGTAGATGATGGCTTGAAATCTAAGTTTTATTGCTACTTTGTATGAATCAACGGTTTAATCTCCTCTATTTACATCCCTTATTTTTTATAGGTTGCCCAGTCTCTTTGTGGAGAGGACTTGATCATTAAAGGAATCAGCGTACATATATCCAATGCTGAACCTAAGCACAATAGCAATAGACAGTTAGAAAGAAGTGGAAGATTTGGTGGTAATCCAGGTGGCTTTGGGAATCAGGGTGGATTTGGAAATAGTCGAGGGGGTGGAGCGGGTTTGGGAAACAATCAGGGTAGTAATATGGGTGGAGGGATGAACTTTGGTGCTTTTAGCATTAACCCAGCAATGATGGCTGCAGCCCAGGCTGCTCTGCAGAGCAGCTGGGGTATGATGGGCATGTTAGCCAGTCAGCAGAACCAGTCTGGCCCATCAGGTAATAACCAAAGCCAAGGCAACATGCAGAGGGAGCCAAATCAGGCTTTTGGTTCTGGAAATAACTCTTACAGTGGTTCTAATTCAGGTGCAGCGATTGGTTGGGGATCGGCATCAAATGCAGGGTCAGGCAGTGGTTTTAATGGAGGCTTCGGCTCTAGCATGGATTCTAAATCTTCTGGCTGGGGAATGTAGACGTTGGGTTACAGTTAGTTGGTATACTGGTGGGAATTCAAATTTTTCTAAACTCATGGTAAGTATATTGTAAAATAACATATGTAAGAATTTTCAAAATTGGTTTGTTCAGTGTGGAGTATATTCAGCAGTATTTTTGACATTTTTCTTTAGAAAAAGAGGAAGAGCTAAAGGAATTTTATAAGTTTTGTTACATAAAGGGTTGAAATATTGAGTGTTTGAACGTGAACTGCTGTTTGCCTGATTGGTAAACCAACACACTACAATTGATATCAAAGGGTTTCTCCTGTAATATTTTATCCCTGGACTGTCAAGTGAATTCTTTGCATGTTCAAAATGGAAACCATTGATTAGGACTACATTCTTTTCTCCTTGTTTTAATTTGAACCCCACCATATGGATTTCTTTCCTTAGGAAAATCTCTTCTTTGGAGATCATGGTGTCACAGTGGTTGGTTCTTTTGGTTTTTTTTTGTTTTTGTTTTAACACTTGTCTCCCTTCATATACAAAAGTACAATATGAAGCCTTCATTTAATCTCTGCAGTTCATCTCATTTCAAATGTTTATGGAAGAAGCACTTCATTGAAAGTAGTGCTGTAAATATTCTGCCATAGGAATACTTCTGTCTACATGCTTTCTCATTCAAGAACTCGCCATCACACTGCGCAGGCTGCGTCTTTGACGGTGGGTGTCCCATTTTTATCCGCTACTCTTTATTTCATGGAGTCGTATCAACGCTATGAACGCAAGGCTGTGATATGGAACCAGAAGGCTGTTTGAACTTTTGAAACCTTGTGTGGGATTGATGGTGGTGCCGAGGCATGAGAGGCTAGTATGAGCGAGAAAAGGAGAGAGCGCGTGCAGAGACTTGGTGGTGCATAATGGATATTTTTTAACTTGGCGAGATGTGTCTCTCAATCCTGTGGCTTTGGTGAGAGAGTGTGCAGAGAGCAAGGATAGCAAATAATGTACGAATGTTTTTGCATTCAAAGGACATCCACATCTGTTGGAAGACTTTTAAGTGAGTTTTGTTCTTAGATGACCCACGTTAGCTGAATGTGTTAAGTGAAACGATACTTGTATTTCCCCTACCCCTTTGTCAACTGCTGTGAATGCTGTATGGTGTGTGTTCTCTTCTGTTACTGATCTGTAAGTGTGGTAATGTGAACTGAAGCTGATGGGTTGAGAACATGGACTGAGCTTGTGGTGTGCTTTGCAGGAGTACTTGGAAGCAGAGTTCACCAGTGAGCTCGGGGTGTCTCAAAGCAGGGTGGAAGTTCTCATGTCTGTTAGCTACCCATAAGAATGCTGTTTGCTGCAGTTCTGTGTCCTGTGCTTGGATGCTTTTTATAAGAGTTGTCACTGTTGGAAATTCTTAAATAAAACTGATTTAAATAATATGTGTCTTTGTTTTGCAGCCCTGAATGCAAAGAATTCATAGCAGTTAATTCCCCTTTTTTTGACCCTTTTGAGATGGAACTTTCATAAAGTTTCTTGGCAATAGTTTATTTTGCTTCAAATAAACTTATTTGAAAAGTTGTCTCAAGTCAAATGGATTCATCACCTGTCATGCATTGACACCTGATACCCAGACTTAATTGCTATTTGTTCTTGCATTGTCCAAAGTGAAAAGTTTTTTTTGTTTTTTGTTTTTTCAAATCTAGTTTTTAATAAGTCTGGGTGACCACACCTAAAATGGTAAGCAGTACCCTCCAGCTTTTTCTTAGTGCCTCTGTGCATTTGGGTGATGTTCTATTTACATGGCCTGTATAAATCTCCATTGGGAAATCATCCTTCTAAAAATATTCTTATTTGAAGGAATGGGCAAAGCAATGTTAATTTAAAATGCTTTGTAGCAAAGCCTGTCAATTGAAATGAAGGGAATATCAGCACCTTTCTAGATGGGGATTTGAAAAGTGGAATTAATTGCAATAGGGATAAAGTAGAAGAAACCACAAATTATCTTGTGCCTGAAATCCATTAAGAAGCCTGATAGCTTTAAGAACTAGCCGGGTGGGTTGTCTGTCTGTGGAAGTGTTAAGTGAAAGGAGCTTTGTCTTCCAAAGGTGGGGAGATAGTATAATGTCGAATAAATCTACAAAACTCAAGACTCTCACGGTGCATTGTTAAGTATGTAAAAGCAATAATATATTGATTCTCTATTGTACTTAAAATGTAACTAACTTCTGTGAGAGTCAGCTCCTTTTCTAGTGGAAGAATGTACAGTTTTTGTGTTGATAATTTACCTAATGCCCTTATCTAATTAGATTATGATAAATAGGTTTGTCATTTTGCAAGTTATGTGTTTTAAACTTTTATAAATGAAGTCGTCTTTTAGGCTTATGGTCGCCACATTGTTTTATTCAGTTTCCTCTGTAAAGGATCTTGCGTTGTTTTAATTTTTTTTTCTGCATCTAAATTGCATGATTTCCAAACCCTGTACCATCTGAATTTTGCATTTTAGCACTTGCACTATTACTCAGCAGCAGTAACATGGTAACTTAAAATGGTATTCGGGGACCTCCAAAGACTAAACTGACAAGCCTTCAAGAAGCCCAGGGGTAAGTTAACTTTGTCAATGGCATGGTTTTAATCCCTTATTTACACTTGTATAAATCTAGTTACCAGTCTTAGAAGGCTTTCAATGTTGAGTAGCCTTCTATTAACATGTTTATGGTACTACATAGCTATGGGTATTTAATTCTACCCTAAAAAAAAAAAAAATTGAAGTTTAGAAGTAAACTATTTGGCAAAGATTTGTTTAAGTCTATTTGGTCATCTAAATGCATTCATTCTAAAAACTTTTGAACCAGTTGAATAAAAATTTTTGTTGCCACCACAGTTTAGTGTCTGGAGTCTTACTGGAAAAATACAGTTTCTTTTTTTATTTATGTGACAAAGATGCTGGAAAGTTAGCTTTAAAAAGTGAGTCTCTAGAAGTTGCACTTTATATGTACAAGAGAAGTTAGGTGAAATCACAGTGAATTTCTACATAATAATGGTGACTCTTTGGCTAGAATGAGGAATTTTGTTGAGTGTTAGGTATTAAAACTTTTTAGGGAGGCCAACTAAATGAAATTTTTTAAGGTTGGGTCAGGGCTTAAATTTTGTCCTTAGGAAAGATGTTAAGTACATAGTAATTCAGATGTATGTGATAATTAGAATAGTTTTTTGTTGTTGATTACTAGGAGAGCAACTCTTAACTGTGTATTTAAGTTCTGTACTCAGCTGTTGTATGATCTGTAATCTATTTTTAAGTGTGCCCAAGTATTTCATGTTCATTGTAAGAAAAAAAACACTACATTTATTAATAATACCGCCACTTATTTTTAATATATTTCATCTTATGAAAATGCCACTTTTGAATCAACTGTCTTCTGAATTTGAACATTATTTAGGTTATTTCCAAGTGCTAGGAATATTCTCACAGCTAAATTAAAATCTTAGCATTGTAATTACCAGGTCAAAGACTATGCATGCTTTTAAGACTTGTGAAATATATTGCCAAATTGTCCTTTAGAAAATCTGTTGTCTTTGACAATGTGAAATAGTGCCGTTCGTGTTCTTTGTTTGGCAGTTTTTTATAATTAAAAAATGATAGTGTTGGTTTTAACATGGAAATCAATCTATACATAGGCCAAAGTGTTGCTATTTCCAATTTATCTACCCAAGAAAAACATTCAAAGTAACTCCTGAACCAGTACTGCTGTAATATATAACATTCTCAGATCAATAAGAACAAATAGTTAAAGAACATGAATAGGAAATTTCATAGAAATGCAAATGGATAGTAGAAAAAGACACTGGACTTTGTTAAGTAAGTTAATGCAGATTTAATCCGAGTTTGTAATGGATTGGCCAAGATGAGTATCACTACAGTGGCTTATGTCCCCTTGAATCAAAGAGTTAAGTAGTGGAAGAGTGGCTAGTGGACACATGCCTGAAAGGCAGGCTCACCTGCAGTCTGGTTCAGTTGGGGTGGAATGGCAGCACTCCTGTTCATGTTTCTCAGGTCAATTTGCCACTAAGATCTTTTACGGGTATTTTTTAAAACAAAGAATCACGTACTAGCTGAAGACACAAAGTTAAAAATTACTATTAATGATGCTCTTGATCCAGGGAATGTAGTTTATGACTTTGGTGTAGACCCCATACTGATCTGCTTCCCCACAATTAATGGAACCCCAGGACACTATTCCTCCCACAAACCACTTCTGTGTCTCATTATCTAGAAACACTAAAGCCCCCCCACTGTCACCTCTACAGCTGTCCTTGCCCCCACTTTGCAAGCCAGCACAAAGCATGTTATCAGTTACCCTTCCCTCTGGATAGGACTTCTTTTCATAGGCAGCAGTACATTTTTGATGGTCAACAACTGGTATGCCAACAAACTTTAGATTTCTGGCAAGAAACCCTCTTTGGGTTAATCCCCATCCAGATGCAGTTCCAATGTCATTTGTCCTCATGAAAGATTCCGCTTCTTTTCTTGGCAAACAAATAGGCATGATGTTGCTGTTGATTGCAACTTTGTTCTTCAGTTTAATCAGTGCTATGTTGTTATTGTAACCAGCATCATGAATGTAACTTCCGTGTATAAAAATGGCCTCCGCCCAGGCTTGTGTATAATTAGGTGATATTCTCTTCAGGGCACCCATTCTAATCTGCAGGGAGGCAGCGTCTTCTCTTTGGTCATATACAGCATGAGCAGCTGTTAGGATCCAGTTGTCGTACAGAAGTGCACCTGCTGCCATAGTTTTACCTAGTAACAGCACTTGCCAAGGAAAATAACCAAGCTTTGCATTTTGTCCTCCATATATACGACCTTCTGTAGTACGGGTGGATATTCCACACACTGGGGAAAGAAGCAGATGTATAGAGGCTTTACAGAAACCTGATGGTGTTTTTCTCCAATTATTACCACTTTGGAGTTGTCAATTACTCATGTTTAATGTCAGCCAAAAATTGCATCACACGAATTGGTGTTTGTCCACCTGTACAGGCAAGTGAGTATAGTATATATGTTTTACTGCTCAAAACATTGTTCAAAGATCGATAAAACCATTTGGTATTTTTTAGCTCCTCAGAAAATGAGGTGAGTGAAAATTAATATGTAGAAACTAATTTGTTTTGCCAAAGTAACTTGGTCTCAGGACTGGGAATGTGTTCGGTAGGGCTAACAGGAGTTGTCTGAGCTGGTGTGCGCAGGAAGTGAAAGTAAATAACCTCTCCATTGCTTCTGTTTTCCTGCTTGTAAAATGGAGTATCTACAATGTAGTTCTGGGAAAGCAGGAACTAGGGTCAGTATCATAGGATTTGCAGACTCCTTTCACCTTTGAACATTTAAATGTTTTAAAAATGAGAATGTTACAGTTGTAGCCAGGAACCTTCAGGTTCAGAAATTATTTCTGGTCTAGTTGTTCCTTCCAGACACTAGACTTTACTGTATATTGCTAACTAAATATGCTTATTAATGTAGCAAATCTGTTTCCTGTTGTGGCAGAATACTCTTAGGAAAGCTTATAAACATTGTGTCAACTGAGAAGACTAAACCCAGTAACGGGTAATGGATATATTATTACTTTTCTGATTTTTCTTCTTCTTTGTCAACTATATCTTCAGAGCCAATTCTGGTAAAAACTTTTTCTGAGTACTATTAAAAGGCAAATTGCATTAATGTTTAACAACTAGATGTCATTGGAAACAATTGCTTAGGGAAATAATGAGGTTATTAGCTTTGGGTTTTAATAGCATTTCTATAGGGAAGAAAAGTAACAGAAGAACTCGTGTTTATAAATGTATAGATGGTTCAAGATAATTGTAAGTATTTAATTATTTATGCTTGCCTAGTTGTAAGGTCAAAAATAATCAAATGACTGATGCAGTCAGGACCTAACAAACCTCTCCACATGGAAAGGGGTAATGAGAACATATTACTTGGAAATAATAAGTTGGTCTAAGAGCCAAGTGCTGAAGTTACATTTCTGCCTACACAGCTAAAGCGCTACTTACTGTCTTCTACCCAGTTCTACTTTCCATCAATTACAAATCTCTTGTATAAATGTATCCATTACCAGGCTCACAGACTGGGAGTGATTTTTCTCTTTTGGAGCTCGTCCAGAATCCATCAGCCTCACACACATATTTACCTGCAAATCATTGGAAAAACAAAAATGTTTAACTGCATGTAAAAGGTGGTTGTCATTTGCTTGAATACCCCCTTGAAAAATGTTGATTCTTGAGCATCAGTGGGAAATAGAGGTTCTGAATAACCGTTTTACATGATTTCATAAATAGGAGGTCTCTGCATTACCATGTTTGCTTGCAAAGTGGAAACCTTTTAGACGTGTAACTTGAATATGTATCAAGATCTCAAGTGCTTAATGATAAGGTTTTGACTTGTTAAATTAAACCATTTGGAATATATTGTGTGTTTGTGGTAGTCATTTACTAGATAAGATCTGTTTTCAGATTCTTGCAAATTGACATTAAAGTCACTTCAGCTGCAATATTTCACTTAGCAGGTGGGAGACGTGCCTTTTAATCTTTTGCCTAGCCTTAGCCAAAAATGTTGGGTAAGTTTATTTTCAGATCATGAGGGCTTAGGTTCCAAATATTACCCACCCCCAACTTGGAACAGTTTGCTTACCATCGTTGGTTGTCATCGTGTAGAACTCATTACAGCGGTATTTAACCACAGCCCTGTACGTGGTCACAGCAGGACCTGTGATGTACTCCACCTGGCCACTGGGTAGATCGTCAGGAGGGCCACAGTCCACAACTAATAAATAATGGGAGAGGGAAGTCAGTTTGTACTGAATTCTAACATTAAAATGATGTGTGGAGATTGTGATGGTGGTTGGCTGTGTGGTGCTGCAACCTGAAGGCACGTTCAAGGTGGACATCATTTCATCTCTGAAAATGAGCATCACCTTAAGTGTGGTTTTAAAGTGTCACTCCTATCCCTCACTAAACGGCTAGATTGAAGTGAAGGCCCTGGGCAAGGAGGGTAGGATGCTTTCCCTAAAGGAAGGGGATTTGAAACCACTTGGACTTCCTTAGCATTCCCACATGTAAAAAAAGTGGTTGGCGTTTATTGAATATCTCCTCGTGCAACAAAATAGCAACAGAAGAAAACAGCATGGCGTGCAGGTGGCATGTACAGTCTGGCTCCATGTAAACTGGTGCAATTTGATTGGCCTTAAAGGTAGAACAATACAAAGACGACTGAAAGGACTCAGCTTGTTATGATCCTTAGCTTTTTAGAAGACCTAGAAGTCATGTTACCTTGAGTGTGGGTTGGAATTCATACCTGTTTGGACATTTATGTGAAATAACTAACCCGTTTGTGAGAAAGTGGTATCAGTCTAAAAGTCATAGTTTTGTACACAATAAAACATTGTTGATGTATTTCTGTGGATACTAAAAAAATAATACTTGGTTTTCAGCAACTTAATAGCAGTGTATCTGGCTCTATGCCAAGTGCTTAGTCCACATTGTCTATAATTTCTCCACAGGTAATATGCCCATAACCACAGAAGTGGCAGAATCAGGGCTCACACCCATACCTCTTACTCCAACACTCCCTTCAGTGCCAACTCTTCTTTACTGTTTTTTAAACTAAAAATTGGTAGTATATTGGTGGTATATTCTGACAGGTATATAAATTTTAGAGATGAAAATATTTAAATTCCCCTAGGAATTTTGTAGAAACCGTTGAACAAGATATGTGAAGATATAGGTACAGAGGTATTAACTACAGCATCTGTAATGGTAAAAAACGAAATAAAGATCGCATGGACTGAAAATCATAGCTCTCATGGAATACTAGACACTCATTAATAAGAATGAGCAGCTCTGTTAGTACTTGAATTGATGTGGAAAGTAGCCCAGCAATTAAGGAGGGAAAGGGTAAACTGCAGTCAGATTTGAGAATCCCACTTTGGTTCAAAAGTATGTAATAGTGAAATACATTAGTATGAATAGCATAGGAGATAACGAATGTGAAGGAATGGACCCCAGTGTCCTAAAGGTATCAACAGTTTGAGGATTTGGGCAAGAGAGGTTTTCACTTTTTTTGTTTTGTAAATTTGTTACTCCCACTACCATTGATGCTTTTGAACTGGGGTTGTTGGAGAAGACTTGAGAGTCCCTTGGACTACAAGGAGATCAGTCATTGGAAGGACTAATGCTGAAGCTGAAACTCCAGGACTTTGGCCACCTGATGTGAAGAACTAACTCATTGGAAAAGACCCTGATGCTGGGAAAGATTGAAGATGGGAGGAGAAGGGGACGACAGAGGATGAGATGGTTGGATGGCATCACCGACGAGATGGATGTGACTTTGAGCAAGCTCCAGGAGTTGGTGATGGACAGGAAGGCCTGGCATGCTGCAGTCCATGGGGTTGCAAAGAGTCAAACACAGCTGAGTGACTGAACTGAACATGTAACAATTCATTAGATACATGACTCAGTTCATAAAATGGTAATGGACATTGTCATCCCAGTTTGATGTGGATATATGTCTGTGTGTATGTATGTGTATATACACATACACATACCACAATTATCTGCATCAAGTGGTGGCCTGAACATGTTTGCATGTGTGATATACGTAATTGAAGAGATATACACCAAAATAGCAACAGTGGTTATACTCTGATACAGTGGGATTATGAGTATTACAATGTAATTTTTCTCTATTCCCCATCTTTTTTACTTAGTACTTTTGCATATACTAAAGCAAATACTTTTCCTAGTAGCATGGTCCCATTTTAACTGCTTAAGAGTACACCTAGACACTGGGTAAGACAAGCATACTTAGAATCCAAGCCCTGATAAAATCATTTTCTAAAAAGACCAGAAGCAGTAGTGGCAGAAGCAGCTGCGGGCGATGTGGTCACACATACGTACTGCTGCACACTGGCATCGGTCGGTCCCAAGACCCGTCTTTCTGACAGACTGCAGCAAATGATTTCAGAGGTAAATTACCCTAAAGAGGAATTGAGAAAATATTAATTTCCTTGTTTTCATCATAAAGCACTCCACAGTAGTTCCTCTTCTAGTGTTTCGAGAGATGCTCCCAAGGAGGGTGATGAACCCACATGACACAGCCCAGCTACCTTGATACATGTGTGTGCTTGGTGATGTCTTCTTGCGTGTGTCTCTCAAAGATGTTGACCTCTTGCAGCAGTTTTTGCTTTTGCTTTCCATTTTAATCCAAGAACATGTCAGATTTCAAGTTCCTGCTGATGCTGCACCATTTCTTTAAGTGCCAAAGGGTAATGGTCAGAAGTCTGGGGAAGGTCAGCCTGATCAGGCATGGAATGAATGTGTCTGGATTTTTCTACCCTGCAGCTATTAGCTGGAGGAAAGTCATTTAAAATACTTCGTTAAACTTCACAAGGGTGTTTTCTCTCAGTTCCATTGCTAATATCTAGAGGGACATTTTTACATTGAGATATTTTTCTAAAATGGACTTTAAATGAAAGAAGGTGGCTTTGACAGAAACTTTATGCTTTAAAGGAGAGCAGGATGATTTTTTTTGTTTGTTTCATCAGAGACTGAACAGGAAATACTAAAAAAAGAGAGGGAGACTTCGCTGGCAGTCCAGTGGTTATGGTTAGGACTTCAAGGTTTCATTGGGGAGCCACAAGCTACGAGGTATGGCCAAAAAAAAAAAAAAATTATATATATATATATATATATATATATATATATATATATATAAATCTTTAAAGATAATGGCTGATAAAACTAGATGTTAAATAGATGTTTATTTAAAAAGAAAAACTAAACAGGTTTGCAGTTCAAGGAGCTATGGTAAGAGCCCGCCCAGAAGTTTGCGAACTGAGGAAAGTGTCTCACTTTTCCCCGCTCCACAGGACTGGATTGCATAGCCAGCTATCATTTCAGTGTTATTACTTTTTACCATTGGGATTCAGTGACAATTTTGAAGAACATAAAGAGGACATGTTAATCTCCTACCTGAGCCCCTAAAGCAACACACTAAGCATTTTTTGAAATTATCCTCCCTCTCCCTTAACAGTGGTCACTGTTTATAACTCTGCAGAATATACTGTTTCCAAGGGCCGTTTAATTTTTTGTAGGCCCAGGAGTTGTTTCAGGTAAAGGTCATTTGACCATGAGGAGGAGTTTGATTATAGCAAGGTGGTAACATAGAGCACAATGGCAAACATTTCAGCGGCTTTACCAGGAGCTGCAGTAATGTGTATGAACTGAGAAAGGTGTTCATTTATATCACCAGCTCTCCCCAAGACAAAGCTTTTTTAAATAGCAGAGTTCTGGGACTTCCTGGTGGTTCAGTGGTTAAGAATCCTCCTGCTAATGCAGAAGATGTGGGTTCAATCCCTGTTCTGGGAAGATTCCACATGCTGCAGGGCAATTAAGCCCTTCATCCTTGTGCTCAAGAGCCTGTGCTCACAGCAAGAGAAGCCTCCACTATGAGAAGCCCACACACTAACTAGAGAGTAGCCCCCAGCTTGCTGCAACTAGAGGAAACCTGAGCAGCAAGGAAGAACCAGCACTGCTAAAACAAATTAATTAGTATTTTTAAAAATAGAATTCCTAAGAATAGAAATTTTTCTATAGCCATTTCTCAGCAAATGTATCATTTCTTTGAATTTTATTGTTTAATCACAGGGAAAAGAAACCACCATGCTGACAGCTGTTTTCCCATCTTCCTTTCACATACTTGCTGATATAAATATGTATTCATTTAAAAACCATCAAGATTGTGGTTGCAGTTAGCAGTTTTATATTAACTTACTTGCAGAAGTTCATAACCGGTCTCGCAAAAGACGGAGAAGTGGTCTTTCAGGATGTATTTGGCTTGCACAGGGGAGATGCGGCCATTAGGTGGCGCCAATGGATCAGGGCAAGGCTCAGCTGAGCAAGGAAATGAGACGTATGGGTTTGGCTGTGGTCTACAGCAGGCAAGTCTGAATTGAGCAATTAAAAGTTCTTGATTTGTAAGTGAAACACTTATTGTGTAGAGAGAGCTTTCCACAAGTGGGATAGAGTTCTTAAGATTTAAATCCAAAGGCAAGATTAAATTTTCCATTGCTTACTGTACAAATTAGGATTTGTTGTCTGGCCTGGGCTTCAGCCAAAGTGATGGAAAGAAAGTCAGGCATGCAATAAGGGAGCATGGTCATGGCAAAGGGCGTGTCTGCTCCCCACCAGGGGCCTCACACACACTGCAGAGAACTGGGGAATGTAACAGTGGCGGTGGGGGCGGGGGTGGAGAAGAGCTGGACCACATGCATTCAAATCACAGGAAAGTCTCAGTTTCCTCATCCATAAGCCTGATGAGACTGTTTGCTCACCTCCTGGGGCTTTGTGAGGACTGAGTGTAAAGCACAGACGAACGTGCTTTGCTAATAAAGTGTTAGTCGCTCAGTCGTGTCCTACTCTTTGCGACCCCATGGACTGTAGCCCGCAAGGCTTCTCCATCTGTAGGATTTCCCAGGCAAGAATACGGGAATGGGTTGCCATTTCCTTCTCCAGGGGATCTTCCTGACCCAGGATGTGAACTCAGGTCTCCTGCATTGCAGGCGGATTCTTTACCGGCTGAGTCACCAGGGAATAAGCACTGGAAGGGGATCAGTCCTGGGTGTTCTTTGGAAGGACTGATGCTAAAGCTGAAACTCCAATACTTTGGCCACCTCATGCGAAGAGTTGACTCATTGGAAAAAACTCAGATGCTGGGAGGGATTGGGGGCAGGAGGAGAAGGGGACGATAAAGGATGAGATGGCTGGATGGCATCACTGACTCGATGGACATGAGTTTGAGTGAACTCCGGGAGTTTGTGATGGGCAAGGAGGCCTGGTGTGCTGCGATTCATGGGGTTGCAAAGAGGCAGACACGACTGAGTGACTGAACTGAATTGAACTGAACTGAAGAGGTGGTTGCAGCCAGGGAGCCCTCCCAGCAGACCTCGTGGCTCAGAGCCAGACTGGCACCTGGGAAGCCTCTCCTGTCCCTCATGAGCATGTGCCCACAGGGCTCAGGACTGGCTTCCACTTTGGCCCCCAAACCCTGGCCTGTTGTCACCCCGTGGCTTCAGCCCATCCCCCATGGCTGACAATCCCCCAAGGCCACCCCTCAGCCCACGCAGGCCATTTGCCTGTCCTCCACTTCCTCCAGCAGCCGATCTCTATGTCTCTGGGTGACTCTCAGTCCCAGGCAGGCCCCTGAGTCTCCAGGGACATCTCAGGGCTTACTGAGACTGTCTTAATCCCAGGCCAGGGTCCTGCTGACACCCTCCTTCACACACACTGCCAGGCTGTGTGCCGGCCCCTTCTCACTCAGCAGCCTGGCAAACCTGACTTTTCCCTCCTACTCGCTCTGAAACCAGTACTCCAGGTTTAGAAATTTTATTACTTTGACCCACAGGAAAACAAAAGGCTTTTAAAAAATGAAATGTTTGGGACTTCCCTGGCCATCCAGTGGTTAAGACTTTACCTTCCAGCACAGTGGGGTGTGGGTTCGATCCCTGGTCAGGGAGCTAAGATACTATATGCCTCGGCCAAAAAAACAGAAACAGAGGCAATATTGTGGCGAATTCAATAAAGACTTTAAAAATGGCCCACACCCCCCCCAAAAAAAAGGCTTCCCAAAATGCTGGTCTCTGCCCTCCTGACCAGGCTCTCATTCTTTCCCACATGTCCAACAGAGGCGGCCCAAAGGTTAATCTTTGTTAATCCAATCTTCTCATTTTAAAAATTAATACCTCCTTCACACACACCCCATGCCTTCTACATTAGCCCACCAACCCCCACCTTTCCACGGAGATGTTATCCTTCATTAGATAATTGAGACATTATATCTCAGCAAAGTTACTTTAAGAAGCTCAGTGTCACATGGCCAGGAAGCAGGTGGCACTACAGCTGGGACATCAGGCTGGGCAGCCTGACCCTCAGCCTGCACTCTCAGCACAGCTTGGGCTGCAAGTATTTTGCTTTGGAGTTTCTCCAGTTCAGTTACTCGGTCCTTCCAAAAATATCCTGAGAGACCAGTTGGCTGAGAGTGTCAACTCTCAGGGGGACAGTCACATCCAGTGGTCAGTGCCCAGAAGATGGGGGACTTGGACTTGTGTCTAAGGAGGAAGTACCAAGAACCATCCAGTGTGTGAGGGTCTGTCATGAGGAAGAGGTGGGGAAAGCCCAAGAGGCCTGGAGAGTGGAGGCAGATCAGGGAGGCAGAGTGTAGCCCCAGCTGCAGATGCCCTGTCCAAACCCTCTGTGATGGGAGCCCCCATCTCTGCCCACCCCATCACACCCACTGCAGCTTCACACCAAGAAAGATGGAGCCTCTGTGCTTTTGCACATAACAGTTCCCTTGCCCTTGGGACAACACCCTTCCATATTCCTCCTTTTGCCTCTCCCTTCTCCCCTGAAGCAGGTTTTAAGACCCTTGTGTGACAGGTGTCTTCCCTACACTCAGAGGGAAGCCTTATCACCAAAGACAAAGGGATGCCAAGAAAAATCCTAACAAACAAGGCTGGCTACATTTGAGTCATTGAAAGGACTGAGGCTGAAGCTGAAGCTCCAACACTCTGGCCACCTGATCCCACGAACTGACATTGGAAAAGACCCTGATGCTGGGCTTTCTCAGGGTAGGAGAAGAAGGGGACGGCAGAGGATGAGATGGTTGGATGGCATCACCGACTCGATGGACATGAATTTGAGCAAGCTCCAGGAGTTCATGATGGACAGGGAAGCCTGGCATGCTGCAGTCCATGGGGTCGCAAAGAGTCGGACATGACTGAGTGACTGAACAAGTTTCCCCCAGTTCACCACCCTTTATATTCCTCAACCTGTCACACTCCTTAGCAGACCCAGCACAGAAGTACACAGCTGTCTCTCTGGGTCTTCATTTCCTTAGGAAGGCACCTGTGCCATGTAAAGCGTGGAGTGTGTGTAGACTGTTAAGTCACTCAGTCGTGTCCAATTCTTTGTGACCCCACGGACTGTAGCCCAACAGGCTCCTCTGTCCATGGGATTCTCCAGGCAAGAATGCCGGAGTAGGATGCCATTCCCTTCTCCAGGGGCTCTTTCTGACCTAGGGAGTGAACCCAGGTCTCCTGCATTGCAGGCAGATTCATAGCATCTGAGCCACTGGGAAGCCCTAGTGCCACATAAAACTTACATGAACAAGTATACTTTTTCCCATTAACCTTTCAGTCTGCTTTTCAGACTCAGCCAGGGACACTGAGCAGGTAGAGAAAAAATTGTCCCTTCCCAGTTTCCGGGGCCCAGCCAGGAAGAGTTCCATCCCTTGTGGTTCCTTGATGCTTCTGGAAGAGCCCCTACCTGCCCTCACCTGTGCTGTTGTATCGGACCTTCCAGCCCATGTGGTCCCCCGACTGATCGGTGGTAAAGGTGATGGTCACGGTATTGCTCTTGGTTTCAATCCTGCTGGGCAATGTCTTCCCACAGAACGGGCCGTATTCCGCCTTGTCTGTTTGAATCTGAAAACAGAGAGGTACCCGTCACCCCAGGACCTACCGGGCCAGGGTGAGGTGGGGGCCAGAGGAACCAGACCTTGAGGGAGTCGTAGGGGCACAGGGTCTCGGGGTGCGTCTCCACGTCAAAGGACTCCACAAAGTCCAAGATGACATGGAATCCCTCCTCCAAGTGGATGCTGTAGGTGCAGCTGGAGAGCTTGGGGTATGGCTGCGGGTATTCAGGGCTGCTGAGCTCCCCAGACCGGGCAGTGAAGACCTGGTCGGAACACAGGGCTGGGGAGAGGGGGGAAGACAGGCACGGTGAGCCGGGCACAGAAGCCTGGCTCAGGCTACTGGTCGAGCTCAGACACCAGCCCCAGAAGCCCCTCCAGAGACTGGACACTCCACCCAGGGGCTGAAGGGACAGTTTAGGGAGGGGCTTCCTCTGGCTTCCAGGCTTTAGCTGACACCCGCGACACTTGAATGTACATTCTCTGGGGCTGCACTCCCACACCCCCAGGGAAGGTGGGGGCCCTAGGCCAAGGCTTCTGTTGCAGGAATCACTGGGCCAGAGTCCCAGTTCCAGGAATGAGGGGTGTGGGATCTGCCCAGGGGAAGGAGGCACCAAGAGAAGAGAAGGGGACTTTCCTTATTCCCCAGGAATTGGGTGGGGAGTGGATGGGAGGAGGGATATCTCCTTGGACTGAGGGTCACCCACCCACCCCTGACTCTAGCAACCCCCAAGTTCATCTCCCCCAGGCTTGGCCAGTCCAGCCCAGCCTCCCTTGGGCCCTCCCCCTGCCCACCTTCCCTGGATCAAGACAGGGGGGCAGTTGAGGGAAGTTCAAGTCCATATTGATCACAGATGAGTCTGGTGCCCACATTCCCCACTAAAACAGCTGATTCTGCCTTTGAAGAGGGAAGTCAGCATCACTCATGGGAGGGTCCTGTCCCCCTCCCCCAGGTGGTGGTGGGGGGGACATTTCAGGAAGTAGGAGCCCAGCACTGCCTTTCTTCTACGTGGCTGCTTCCCAGGGTACAGAGGCAGTCAGCCCCAGATGTGGGGGACCAGATTACCTGTCAGTGAGTTGATGGGCAATCAGTTTCCATCCATCAAAACCTCCCTGGCCTCTTCTGCTCTGGGTCAGGCTCCCCCCAGCCCAGCACACACAGGACCTGAATTGCCCTCTGAACAGGAAGTGGACCCAAGGATGCTCTGAGCCCAGTCCTTGGATTCCTGGTAGGGGAGCAGCAAGAGCTTGGCTGCCCTGTGGAAACTCAGGCAATCCTATGCCCCTCTCTGGACCTCAAGGCCCCACCATCAAAACAAGGGTGGAGGTAGAGCAAGCCCTTCTGGGAAAGACGCCTGTGGCCCCATGGAGGGGACCACCCCACCAACTGGGGCCCCTCAGACTGAGATGAGGGTGGAAGAGGAGAGGGGCCAGGAAGCACATCACAGCCCTCCCCCACTGTCCCCCCAGAGACAGGCAGCAGGTGGAGGTGGAGCCACGTTTATTGTTAGGTCCAAGGGGGCGGTCAGTGGGGGCTGCAGGCAGCAGCAGACTTGCCCAACCCAGACGGGAGCTGGAGGGGAGGTTAGAGGCTCTGCTCTGGAAGAGAACAGAGACAGGGAGAGACACAGGGGAGGGATGGCTGAGCAGGGGGCGCAGAGTCAGCTTCGAGGGATGCGGCTGCTCACTCCCCAGGGCACCGGCTGGTTTTCCATCCAGGCCTCTGGCAAAGGCGCAGAGGGGCATCCAGGCAGTGGAGGACAAAGGGGTTGGCTGGCTGGGCACCAAACAGCAGCTTTGAGCAGGCCCTGCCCTCACCCTGAGGTTCCATGAAGGGAAGCTTGTGTGAAGCAGGCCTGGGGCCCCCCACTCCTCCATCCTGGAGCCCCCCACCCCAGGGAGGGTAAGCCAGGTACAGAGTAAGGGCCTAACACATGCTCACCAAGTGAATGAGCTGAAGGGGATGAGAGTGAGCCAAGGACAGGGCAGAGGTGGGTGAGGAATTGGAGAACATGGGTAAATGGATGGATGGATGTGTGGATAGATGGACGGATAGATGGATGGGTGGATAGACAGATAGATGGATATATGGATGGGTGATAGATGGATAGATGGATGGATGGATGGGTGAGTGGACAGATGGACAGTTGGGTAGAGGATGAATGGGTGGATGGTGAGAAGGGACAGAAGACCAAGAAGGGGCCACCACCTAGGAGAAGTGTCTAGAGGGCCAAGGCCAGTGGTCCCTCCAGTCGCCTGGGCAGAGCAACTGTGGCCTTGAGGAGCCAGTGGTATCTTGGGGCAGAGTGGGGGCTGGGCCAGGCATAGTGTCCCCCTTTTCCCCTTTCAGCTGTGGCTCACCTGAGCAGGTGCGCTTGTTCCTGTGGAGAACATAGCCCACACGGCAGGAGCAGTAGAAGCCGCCCAGGTGGTTGTGGCAGTGGTGGTCGCAGGTGGGGGCCTCTCCTGGGGGCACCTGGCACTCGTCAATGTCTGGGGGAGGGCCAGGCAGGCAGCAGGAAGGGAGAGGGGATATCACTGAGGTCTGGGCTCGGGCTCAGAGGCCCCCAGCCTCACAGCTGCCCTGAGAGGAGCCTCCTCGGGAATGGAGGTGGCTTGTGCCCGCCCAAGTGCTAGCGGCCAAACAAAGGTCACTGTGGCCTTCCTGCAGCAGGTGGAGGGAGACCTCAATTTCACCCTTTTTAAACCAATGAAGGTGAAGCATCCTGCTCCATGTAGCCAGGCCAGCACAGGGAGCGGCCTACAAGGGAACCCGGTGGGTATGCCTCTGTACAGGTTTCACTGAACTCTTAGAGCAGCCTCAGGACAAACACAGAGAGGTTGAACCACTTGCCCAAGGCCACACAGCAAGTCCCTGCAAGAGCCAGAATCTGAAATCAAGCATCGAAGTCCACATGCAGACCCAGTACTCAAGCCAGCAGGGCTTCACCTGCCCATCTGCAAATGGGCTCACCTGGCCCTTGCATCACAGGAGCCCCTGAGGATGTCCCTGGCACAGAAGGGCATTCAGTCTTAGCACCTGGCACCCAAGGGGGGCTTAGTTTAGAGCAGAGATCATGGCCTGTTAGGGATATTTGCATTGTGATGATGTCAGACCAGGTGTGCACTCTTCTCCTGCTGGTCTGGCAAGAAGCCAGCCTCAGGGACCAGAGTGGGGGTGGGGAGGAGACCAAAGGGAGGACCAGTCTAGCCTGAGACCGAATCCCGCCCCCACAACCGGCCTCCTCCCCTGCTCACCCTCTGCAGAGTAGAAGGCCTCGAAGCCTGTGAACTGCTTCTCGTTGGAGTAGTCGGAGCGGAAGGTGACATCCAGGCTGGAGCCCGGTGAGTAGAAGGTGTCGTTGCCAGGCGCCCGCTCTGTGTCTGTGCTCTCCGAGCCACACAGCGTGGCCAGCTCCTTGGTCCCGGCGCTCAGCTGGGGGGTTCGGGGGTCACGGGGAGCAAAGGCGCGACGCCAGGCCTGACTACCCTCCCACCCTCCGAGGTCAGACCCTGCTCCCAGGTGTCCCATCCCCCCGCCTGCCCTGTTGGCACCTTGACAAAGTCATACTCGCACAGGTAGGAGGGCTCCAGCTGGAAGTGGGTGAAGTAGAGGCGCAGGCGGTAGCCGGGGGGTGCCGTCAGGGCCCAGCGCCGCTCCTGGTTGTTGGCGTACTTGTCGGGGAAGCCGGGCGATGCCAGGCGCCCGAACACTGGTTTGGGCCACTGTGGCCCCGAGGACGCAGCCGCCAAGCCCCACAGCAGGCCCAGGAAGACCAGCAGCCTGAGGGCGGTGCAGGGCAGGGGCGGTGAGGCCTGCTCTCAGCCCTCACCCCTGCCAAGCAGGTCCTGGGGGCTTCCACCCACCTCATGATGCACTCGGTGTCCTCGGGCTGACTAGGCGCAGTCTAGAGCCCCAGGGAGCCTCACCTTTGATCTGTTTGTCCAGCGCCTGGCCCTGCCCCCAGCCACCCTGGCCTTCTGGGAACAGACCCCATGACTCCTGCCTGCCCAGATTTCTGGGCAGCGAGGGCAGGATGCTCCAGGAGCCAGGGGCTGGGCCTGGATGACGGCCAGGCCTGGGAACAAATGCTAGCTCTGTCTTCACCCTTGACCTCTGGGGTTCCCCAGCAGTGTGTGACTTCCAAGGTCACTCAGAATCCTGGGGACAATGATCTCAAAGGTGGTGGCTTCTAGGTGGACATGGGGGAGGCACACAGGCATCTACCTTTCCCTCCTGGCAGAGAGAAGAGGGGAGCTTTAAAAACACGAGTCCACAACAATGGGGAACATGGGCGAGGACATGGAATCGACATTTAGGAAGCTGGAGAAACAGATGGACAGGTGGAAATGATGCTCCGGGAAGCAACTCTGAGCTGGCAGTGAAATCAGGAATTTGTGGCCCCAAGTCCTTCTGGACACAAGTAAGCATCTTGCCAATCCCTGCTTCCCATCCCCCAACCCCAGCAGAAAAGGGTGACTTATTCTTGGAGGAAACACCTGTCAAAGCAGGAGACGAAAGAGACACAGGTTTAATCCCTGGGTTGGGAAGATACCCTGGAGGAGACCATGGTGACCCATTCCAGCGTTCTTGTCTGGAGAATCCCATGGACAAAGAGCTTAGCAGGCTACAGTCATACGGTCACACAGAGTCAGACATGACTGAAGCCACTTAGCACACATGCATGCATTCTTGGAGGAAGGATTTGGAGAGTCCCGGGTCCTGCCAAGGATGGCAGGGCCCAACAGCAAACAAGGGCTCCATGCAGACAGACCAGCCGTCCTCTGACTCAGCTCCTGGAACCTGGCAGCCACCAGGCTTCTCTCTTTTCCCGGGAAGGATGAAGAGGTCAGGAGGAAAGATCTAGAGATGCTGACCTGAAGGTTCTACACGCAAATGGCTCAGCATGTTATCCACCGTGAAGGTCACCAAGCTTCCAATTAGCTTTTTAGTCCCTAGTCTTACAATGAGCAGAACTTTCAATGATTACTGAGGAAAACCGCATACATGAGAAAGACCAAAAAATATCAGCCGACCAACCAACCAAAGCAAAACAGAAAACATCAGTGAGAGGGAAATATCCAAAACTAAAAGGAAGCATCATTCTTTTCAAAGGAAGAGGGCCAGAACAAGAAGAACAGAAGAAGAACAAGAACAGGATGCTTGCTGTTTAGCAAGAGCATTCAGAGAACAAAACATGGTTTGGGGAAATAAAAATATGATAGAAACAAAAAACTCAATAAAATGTTTGGAAGATAAGCTGAAGAAATCTTCCAGAAAATAGAGTTTAAAGAGAAAAAAAAAAACAGTAAAGATAATAAGTCTTATATGGGGATTTACCTGGTGGTACAGTGGTTAAGATGCCAAGCTTCCAATGCAGGGGATGCAGTTTTTCGATTCTTAGTTGGGGAACCAAGATTCCACAGGCCCCACAGTGTGGCAAAAATATAAAAAACTAAACTAACAAACAAATATGATTCATTCGTAAGAAGCCCTATAGTATGTCAAAGACTGAAAAACAGAAATTCCAGGAAAAGACAACAAAGAAAGCAGAGGAAAGGAAATTATAAACAAAGTAACATGAGAAAACTTCCCAGAAGAGAATGCAAGTTTATTGATTGAAAATGTCACCCAAGTGCCCAGAACAAGAGATGAAAATAGAACTTTACACATGTTATTTCAACACAGTAGAGAGAAAAATCATGTTCTACAAATTGTGAGGTACAGAGGGGGAATGAGGGAAAAATCACATACAAGAGATCAGATATAAATGATCCCGGAGCTCTCAAAGCAACACTGGAAACCAGAAGCCAGACTCCAGTGAGTGCCATATTGGGATATTCACATCCTCAGGTGTAGAACTCTTCCACACTGATCAAACCAGTCAATCCTACAGGATAGCAACCCCGAGTATTCATTGGAAGGACCCATGCTGAAGCTCCGATACTTTGGCCACCTGACGTGAAGAGCTGACTCAGTGGGAAAGACCAGATGCTGGGAAGACTGAAGGCAAAAGGGGTGACAGAGGATGAAGAGGACGGTTGGATAGCATCACTGACTCATGTATGCACATGAACTGGAGCAAACTTCAGGAGATAGTGGAGGACAGAGCAGCCTGGTGTGCTGCAGTCCAGGGGGTCACTAAGAGTTGGACACAACTTAGCAACTGAACAGCAACATAGGACTCGGCTGAAAGGATGGGATGTGATGTGTGCTGAGGCATTCGAGGCATCCCAGCGTCCACCTGGCTCTCTTCTGGATCACTTGTTCAGGGGGAAGTCATCCACCATGAGTAAGAACAGTCTCTATGGAGAGGTTGACTTGGGGAGGAAATGGATCCTCCTGATAACCGCCTCCGTAATTTGCTAGTCCTGTGACTTCATCATCTTGGCAGCTGACCCTCCAGCAATAACGACAGCTTTACTGCAGCCTCATGAGTGACCCTAAACTGAACCAACCAGCTAAGTCATCTTAAATCCCAGGCCCACAAAAGACATGCTTATTGTTACTCTTTCAAGCTACTTATTGTTTCCACCTGCTGCATTTCGGGCTAATTTTAAATGCTGCAATAGACAATAAGAATGGAAAACAGCAAATCTCAAAATGTCGAAGGAAGATCATTGCCTACATATTTCTATACTCATCTAAATTCTGTACCCATTAGCTAAGCATGAGATGTAATAAAGGGTTTCATACATTTCATTTTTTAAAAACTTTCAACTCTTGTCCCCTTTCTCAGAAAGTATCTCAGGGATGTGCTCCACCAAAACAAGGGAGTAAACCAAGAAACAGAAAGATACGGTGTCTGAGAGTCAAGAGTGGAATTCCATCCGGGTGTTCAGGAGACACAGAACAGACTTGTCAGAAAGATGGAATTGATAAAACACCTGTAGAACCTAAAGATTCTTTAAAAGATTGTTTTTTTCAGTAGTTATTTTTCCTAAATGAATGTGAAAATTATCAAACAGAAAAAGCCTCCAGGGAAAGCAAGAAGCTATGCCAGAGATAGAAGGTATCGTTTGTTTTTTTTCTCCCTGAGTCTCAGCTGCAAATGTTATTTGCATGTTTGTAATGGTGCAAACACTGAATGCAGAGCCAACTGAGCCTGTCATTTAATTGTTGAGAGTGTGGTGGGGGCAGGGAAGCAGAGAGCTACATCTTCGCCTTCCCAAATGGGAAATCGACAGATTGTGACTAAAACTGACAACAAGCATACTGTTTAGAGTCAAGATGGTAAATACTAAAATAATCAACAGAAGAGGTGAATTCAGCTGCCTCTGGAGAGAAGAGTGAGTATGCTGTTGCTCTAAGTTGCCTCAGTCGTGTCCGACTCTGTGCGACCCCAAAGACGGCAGCCCACCAGGCTCCTCTGTCCCTGGGATTCTCCAGGCAACAACACTGGAGTGGGCTGCCATTTCCTTCTCCAATGATGAAAGTGAAAAGTGAAAGTGAAGTGGCTCAGTCGTGTCCAACTCTTCGAGACCCCATGGACTGTAGCCTACCAGGCTTCTCCGTCCACGGGATTTTCCAGTCTAGAGTACTGGAGTGAGTTGCCATTGCCTTCTCCAGAGTGGGCATACAGAGGGGCTATTTTTCTCCGAACAACTCAGGTGGGAACTATTGGAATCCTTAAAGTGGGGGCAGGGCTGATTTTAATACCTGAACCTCAGGATTCTAGATAGGATTCTTATTCTATTTTCCATGTCAGAGATTAGACTTGTTCATGGCCCTCTTCCTGATTTGGGGGACTTGAGAAGACTTAACTCATGTCTCCACCAAACACTGGCTTCTGCAGTTGAGTCTGTGTCCACATCACATCCACCCAGCTGTGGGGTCAGTGCTTTTCCTCAAGGCCCATCTCTGTGAGGTGGGTGCAGACTTCACCTACATTTGAGGAAGTGGAGGGATTTACACCGCAGACACCTTCTACTTCCAGGTCAGGTTTTTTTGTTTTTTTTTTTTAAATATGTTTTGAATCTTCCCAGAGCAGGGATCAAACCCATGTCCCCTGCCTTGGCAGGTGGATTCTAACCACTGGATGACCAGGGCAGTCCCAGGTCAGGCATTCTTGCTGCTGTTTCTGCAATCTGGGCCCTTTCTTCTTCTTCCCCTGCTCTGAGAAGGAATTCTGATTTCCACCAGCTCAGTGAGAACCATCTGACATGTGCTCCTTGATGAAGCCTTGTAACCATTGAGGACCATGCTCCCATTTTGCAGAGAGGATAACTGAGTCAGGAGTTGTGAGTATCTAAGTCACAGATTTCCCTGGTGGCTCAGACAGTAAAGAATCTGCCCACAATGCAGGAGACTGGGGTCTGGGATGATCCACTGGAGTATACTTGGCGACCTACTCTAGCATTCTTGTCTGGAGAATCCCATGGACAAAGAACTTAGCAGGCTACAGTCATAGGGTCACACAGAGTTGGACATGACTGCAGTGACTTGGCACACATGCATGCATTCTTGGAGCAAGGATTTGGAGAGTCCCAGTTCCTGCCAAGGATGGCAGGGCCCAACTGCAAACAAGGCCTCTATGCAGACAGACCAGCCTTCCTCGGGGTCAGCTCCGAGAATCTGACAGCCCCCAGGCTTCTCTCTTTTTCCCAAGAAGAGTGAAGAGGTCAGGAAGAAAGATCTAGAGATGCTGACTTGAAGGTTCTACACACAAATGGCTCAGCATGTTATCCACCGTGAAGGTCACCGATAGTCCCTGTCATGCGCTCAGAGCTTCCAATTAGCTTTTTAGTCCCCAGTCTTACATATGAGCAGAACTTTCAATGACTGCTGAGGAATAGCTCATACATTAGAAAGACCAAAAAATACAACCAACCAACCAACAACAGTAAAACAGAAAGCATCAGTGAGCGGGAGATGTCCAAACTAAAAGGGAGCAATCATTATTTTCAGAGGAAGAGGGTGAGAACAAGAGGCAAGCACAGGATGCTGTTTAAAAGAGCATTCAGAGAACAAAACATGGTTTGCGGAAATAAAAATATTATAGAAAAAAAGAAAAACTCAATAAAATGTTTGGAAGATAAGCTGAAGAAATCTTCCAGAAAATGGAGTTTAAAAAAAAAAATGAAAAAAAAAACAACAACTAGTAAAGAGTCTCATATGGGGATTTTACTGGTGGTCCAATGGTTAAGACTCTGAGCTTCCAATGTAGGGGATGTGGTTTTTCAATTCCTAGTTGGGGAACCAAGATTCCACATGCCCAACTCTGTGGCCAAAAAATAAAAAACTAAATAAACAAAAATTATTGTTAAGAAGTCCTATATGTCAAAGACTGAAAAACAGAAATTCCAGGAAAAGACAACAAAGAAAGCAGAGGAAAGGAAATTATAAACAAAGTAACATGAGGAAATTTCCCAGAAGAGAATGCAAGTTTATTGATTGAAAATATCACCCAAGTGCCTAGAACAACACATGAAAATAGAACTTTACACATGTTATTTCAACACAGTAGAGAGAAAAATCATGTTCTACAAATTGTGAGATACAGAGAGGGAAGCAGAGGGAAAGATCACATACAAAGGGTCAGCATATAAATGATCCCAGAGCTCTCAAAGCAACACTGGAAACCAGAAGCCAGACTCCAGTGAGTGCCATATTGGGATATTCACATCCTCAGGTGTAGAACTCTTCCACACTGATCAAACCAGTCAATCCTACAGGATAGCAACCCCGAGTATTCATTGGAAGGACCCATGCTGAAGCTCCGATACTTTGGCCACCTGACGTGAAGAGCTGACTCAGTGGGAAAGACCAGATGCTGGGAAGACTGAAGGCAAAAGGGGTGACAGAGGATGAAGAGGACGGTTGGATAGCATCACTGACTCATGTATGCACATGAACTGGAGCAAACTTCAGGAGATAGTGGAGGACAGAGCAGCCTGGTGTGCTGCAGTCCAGGGGGTCACTAAGAGTTGGACACAACTTAGCAACTGAACAGCAACATAGGACTCGGCTGAAAGGATGGGATGTGATGTGTGGCGAGGCGTTTGAGGCATCGCAGAGTCTACCTGGCTCTCTTCTGGATCACTTGTTCAGGGGGAGGTCACCCACCACAAGTGAGAACAGTCTCTATGGAGAGGTCCACTTCAAGAGGCAATGGGTCCTCCTGATAACCGCCTCCGTAATTTGCTAGTCCCGTGACTGAATCATCTTGGCAGCTGACCCTCCAGCAATAGCGACAGTTTTACTACAGCCTCATGAGTGACCCTAAACTGAACCAACCAGCTAAGTCACTCCTAAATTCCTGGCCCACAAGAGACATGCTTACTGTTACTCTTTCAACCTACTGATTGTTTCCATGTGCTACATTTCGGGCTAATTTTAAATGCTGCAATGATAAGGATGGAAAACAGCAAATCTCAAAATGTTGAAGGAAGATCATTGCTAACATATTTCTTTACTTACCTAAATTCTGTACCCATCGGTTAAGCATGAAGATGGCATAAAGAGTTTCATGGGTGTCAGATTTTTTTAACACTTTCATCTCTTGTCCCCTTTTCTTAGAAAGCATCTCAAGGATGTGCTCCACCAAACCAAGGGGGTAAACCAAGAAACAGAAGGATACGAGCTCAGAGAATCAAGAGTGGAATTCCATCTGGATAGTCAGGAGACCCAGAACAGACTTTTCAGAAAGATGGAAAGATAAAACACCTGTAGAGCCCAAGGATCCTTTAAAAAGCTTTTTTTCAGTAATCATTTTTCCTAAATGAATGTGAAAATTAAGCAAATGGAAAAAGTCTCCAGGGAAAGCAAGAAGCTATGCCAGAGATAAGAAGGTATCATTTTCTCTTTTTTCCTCTGAGTCTCAGCTGCAAATATTATTTGCATGTTTGTAATGGTGCAAGCACTGAATGTGGAGCCAACTGAGACTGTCATTTAATTGTTGAGAGTGTGGTGGGGGCAGGGAAGCAGAGAGCTACATCTTCACCTTCCCAAATGGGAAATCGACAGATTGTGACTAAAACTGACAACAAGCATACTGTTTAGAGTCATGATGGTAAATACCAAAATAATCAGTGGAAGAGGTGAATGCGGCAGCCTCTGAGAAGAGTGGGCATACAGAGGGGCTATTTTTCTCCTAACAACTCAAGTGGGAACTATTGGAGTCCTTAAAGTGGGGGCAGGGCTGATTTTAATACCTGAACTTCAGGATTCTAGATAGGATTCTTATTCTATTCTCCAAGTCAGAGACTAGACTTGTTCACGGCCCTCTTCTGGATTTTTGGGGACTTGAGAAGACTTGACTCACATCTCCACTAAATACCTGCTTCCACAGATGAGTCTGTGTCCACATCACATCCACCCAGCTGTGGGGTCAGTGCTTTTCCTGAAGATCCATCCTTTTGAGATGTATACAGACTTTACTCACGTTGGAGGAGTGGAGAGATTTACACAGCAGATACCCTCTACTTCCAGGTCAGGCTTTTTTCTGTGTGTGTGTGTGTTGAATCTTCCCAGAGCAGGGATCAAATCCAAGTCCCCTGTCTGGCAGGTGGATTCTTAAGCACTGGATGACCAGGGCAGTCCCAGGTCAGGCATTCTTGCTGCTATTTCTACAACCTGGGCCCTTTCTTCTTCCCCTGCCCTGAGAAAGAATTCTGATTTCCCCCAGCTCAGTGAGAACCATCTGACATGTGCTCCTTGATGAAATCTTGTAACCGTTTAGGACCATTGCTCCCATTTTACAGACAGGATAACTGAGTCAGGAGTTATATCTAAGTCACAAGTTTCCCTGGTGGCTCAGACAGTAAAGAACCTGCCTGCAATGTGGGAGACTGGGGTTTGATCCCTGCATTGGGAAGATACTCTGGAGGAGAGCATGGGAACCCACTCCAGTATTTTCTCCTAGAGAATTCCATGCACAGATGAGCCTGGAAGGCTACAGTCCATGGGGTTGCACATGACTGAGCAACTAACACTTTTAAGTCACAGAGTTAGTGTGACTCAGGTCCAGTATCCCCAGAGATGGAACCCATTTTCACTGCCTTCCTTCATTTCTCTGATCATACTAAGATGGGCCCTCCTGGAGCTTGGTCACTGTCGGGCCTAAGACGGGGAGGTAGGGCACGAACAGTGGAGGTCCGGGCAGACACCCTGCTGGGAGCACCAGGGTCCTTAGGCTGAGCTGCCCTGCAGATGGAGTGGAGTAGCTCCTAGAGGCCTACAGTCTGGTGTGGCCTTGGGAGGTCACCTGATGCTATGTGGAGTTAATAGTATCTACCTTCCTTCCTTCCTTAATTAAGGTTAAAGGAATTAAAGCAGGTGACAGGACAGTGCTCCTCAACTGGCCATCATTAGTCTTCCTTTGCCTGGTACTCACCTTGTAGCCCAGATAAGTCCTGACTTCACCGGGCCTCCCAGGGAGGAAGACCTGGTGTGGAATGGGGAATTCAGCTTGGGGTCAGACTTGCTGACCAGGGATGAACATCAAAAAGTGCTCCGAGTCCAAGAGCTTCAGGACGATGGAGAAGCCCAGAGAGGGTGGTGACTGGCCTGAGGCCACCAAAGGAGTAGGTGGCAGAGCCAGACCCCTGTTCCCACTCCCATTATGACTGCAGTCTTAGCCCCTGCTGAGTGGGGACTCCAAAGTGGGTGCCCAGGGTAGGGGTGGGGTTGGGGGGACCCTCCAACTGCCACCAGGTTGGAGTGACTCTCTTGTCCTGCTCCCTGCCCCCTCCGTCTCCCAGGTTAACGTGCTCCCTGGCCACACCGCTGCCGAGGGCAGATGTGGGGCCGGGATTGGTGAGGCCAGCTCTTGCAAGGAGTGAGGACCTTCCTTGCCAGTCCTGTCAGGAGTGGGCTAAAGGCCCCCTTCCCCAATCTGTACCCCGTTGTGGTGACTCTGGTCCCACCACCAGAGCCCCAGTCCTGGCAGCCAGGAGGGCTGGGGCGCCTGCAGGTTCAGCACCTTGGAGAGGGGACAGTCCTGTGCCCACAGAATCCTCGGGGGCAGCTGCCCACACCTGCTTTCTCAGCCTCTCAGCACTTGAGGGAAGTTTCTAGGAACTTACCAGAGGGGACACTCATGAGGAGGGGAGGCAGAATTTGAACCCAGGTCTAAAATCTGAGCCAAGTCAAGGTACCTAAGGTGCACGCCCAAGGAATTGGATCCCAACCAAGCTCCAGATAGCTGCCTCTGGGGTCACTGCCCCCACCTTCCCCATGATGGGACCTGGCCCAGATTCTTCTGAGAGCCCTGCTGTGCAGCCCCAAGGGAAGGCAAATCCCTTGATTTTGACAACTTTCCAGCCCAGACCCCATGGGTCTAACACCACCAACCTTGTGTGGGGCTTGGGGATAGAATGATTAAGGGCCGTTTCTCAGGACAGACTTGGGCCAGACTGTTGCATCTCTGGGTCCTACAGAGCTCAAGGGGCTGGCCCAAGGTCACACAGGGAGCAGCCTGCCTGCTCCCACAGCAGATACTTGGAGGCCAGACGGGGGCGCCAACTCAGGGTCTGGCACACAGGAGAACCCACTGATGGCTGAGGTAGCCCCTGCCTGGGCCGATCTGAAGTCCAGGGACACGCAATCCAGAATTTTGTTATAAATACATGTGTTTGGTGAGTGAGGGGCAACAGAGGTGGGGGAGATGCTGTACACAGCTGGTATAGGTTTGGTGGCTGAATGCCACCCAGAGGAAGACAGACAGTCCACCTGGCAGGGCCAGCCGGACAGCATTCTGGGGCCTGTAACAGTCAGTTGGTGGGCAAGCCAGCAGGGGTCTTGTCCGGGGCTGGTGGGACCCAGGTGCCCCAGAGGCTCCCTGTCCGAGGTCATGGGCGGCATCAGCAGCAGTACGCGGGCTCAGCTCACATCATTCAGGGCCTGGAAGGACACAAGGCCTCGTCAGGAGGGGGCTGGGCTGGGGGGGTGGGCAAGATGGCCCTTCAGGGAGCCCTGGGTATGCCCTGCCCCGCGGCGGGTGGGGCTCACCTTTCGGGCAAACTCAGGCAGGACGAAGGCCGCCCGGTGCACATCGGAGTTGTAGTATTTCAGCTGCATCTCTTCCACCTGCTTCTGCATCAGTGGCTGCAAGGGCTCCCGAAAGTTGGTGCTCTGGGGACAGGGGTGTGTCTCAGAGACATGCTCTCCTGGCCCACCTGCCAGGCTCCCGCCCCGACCCGGGGGCCAGTCCACTTCGGCTCACTGGGTTCTTGCTGCACAGCATGAAGCCGATCTGGCCGCTGGGGTAGGTGGGGATGGTGCAGTAGGCGTAGTCCACCACTGGGAAGAGAGACCTGCAGAAGTGCCGCATCTCCTTGATGAGGTCCAGGTGCAGCCATTGGCACTCACCTATGGTGGGGGGGTGCGGGGCGGGTGGTCAGATGATGTCAGCACTGGCTGGGGGCAGTGCCTGGTCCAGCCCCAGCCGGACCCCTCCCGGCGGGAGCCCGGCTCAACCAGCAGCACCCAGTCCACCCTAGCCCCCTCACCCTGGCAGCAGAGAATGCCGTCCTCCTTGAGGGCAGTCTTCATGAGCTGGTAGTAGGACTCCTTGAAGAGGCTCTCAGCAGGACCTGCAGAGGTGGGGGGCGGGAGTGGGGGGGGACAAGCACCAAGGGACACCGCCTGAGCCTGCCTCTGGGGGCATGAGGGCCACTCTCACCCCAAGATACACATCCACACAGCCACCAGGGGGCAGAGCTGGGAGTTGAAAGCCAGGCCTGTGGAACTCAGAAACCAACCAAGAAGAGGGTGCTTTGGAGGGGTGCAGGGATCCAGTGCCCCAGTGTGAAGGGGCTACATGTTTTAACCCCATTCCTGGGGGATTCTTGTTGGCACTGCATCAGGGCAGTCTCCAGCCTGGGCCTTGGTTTAAGACTGTATCACATGGAACTTCCCTGGTAGTCCAGTGACTAAGACTGCATTCCTAATGCAGGGGGCTCAGGTTTGATCCCCAGTGGGGGAACTAGATCCCACGTGCTACAACTAAGACCCAGTGCAGCCAAATAAAAATGAGTGTTAAAAAAGAAAAGAAAAAAGATGAGATCCTTGCACATATCCTGATGCTGGCCTGTCGGGGGCAGAGAGGAGGCTGAGAAGGAAACTGGGGCCTCAGTGGACCAAGGCCCCACTCTCCTCCAGGCTCTAAACCAACTCTGGGCAGTAGCCTAGTGGCCCTACTCTGCTGAGCCATGTTTGAGGGGGTAGGTGACACCTCAGAAGGGAAAAGAGCCGCACTAGTTCTGGAGGGCCCCTCCACCCTCTACTCTGCAACCCAGGCTTGGGACACAGATGGAGATGCTGGCCTCCCCTCTGGTGGCTGCCAGAGGCCCCAGGCCAAACCCGCTTACCCATGGGATCTGAGGAGTCAGTGATGATGACGTCAAAGGCGTCCTGGTTCTGTTTCATGAACTCAAAACCATCACCCACGTGTAGGGTCAGCTTTGAGCTGGAGTAGCCAATGGCCATACTGGGCAGGAACTTCTTGGAGACTTGAATGACATCCTGGGGAGGGGACAGGAGGTAACAGGTTGGGCCACAGGGGTTGTGGACCCTGGAGCCAGAGTTGAGTGGGACCCCTTCTCAGAGCCTGATTCACCTTAGACAAGCCATTCATTTGTGGAACCTCAGTTTGCACATCTGTACAGCAGGGAGCAGCTTGGTACCTCCCCTTCTCAGAGGGCTGACTCCCACCAACAGCTTGGCCCACACTTCCACCACCCCTGCTCCCCCTCTCCAAACCCAAGTGCCCCAGGAGAGTGGTTTCCTTACTATTTCAGAGTGAGGAATTTATTTCAGAGGGCTGGAATTCCACCTGGCCTGTATGCCTCACTACGCACACCTTTATCAGATAACCTTTGACTCCTAAGTTGAATGTCAACTCCAAGGAGGCAGGACTAGACCTGCTGATGTACCAGTGAACCTAGCACCTAAATGCTCATGAAAGCCCCCAGCTGCTGTAAAGGACAGGAGTCCCCGGGACTTCTGCAAAGCGTCAGCTCTCAGTGTTACTAAGAAATAGCATCAGCCGCACACCTACTGTGCACCAAGTGCTTTCCTGTCTGCTTTTCCTACTGAAGCCTCCAACGTGCTCTGGAGACCAAGAAACAGGCCTGGAAAGGTTAAGCAACTTGCCCGGTGGTAAACAGCCAATTCAGGGCAAACTGGGACTTGAATCCAGACCCACCCAGCTGTGCGCTCACCTCGTCAATCTCACACTGGACCACAGACTCCACAGAGGAATGCTTGACCACCTCCCGCAGGACGCCTCCGTCCCCGCCCCCAATGATCAGCACCTGCCAAGGAGAGGAAGAGTCAGCCAGGAGCGGCAGGAGCCCCACCAAATAGGCTCCAGCGGGAGTTAGTGGCCGGCCTCTCTGCCCCCTAAACCGCACTGAGCAGACAGAGCTCCCTGGAACAATTCCTCAGCTTCCCTGTGTCACAGACCTAATCACTTCATCTTCCACTTTGTCCCCTTTGCCTGGGAACTCCTGCCAAGGCTGCTCCATCTCAAGCTTCAGGTCTCAGCCTGGGTGTTAGCCCCCACCCCTTGTGAAATGGGCAGCTCCTCCCCTCTAGGCCCCTCGTCCTCGCTATCACTTCTCTGACAACCCTTTGGGGAGGGCTGAGCACTGAGCACTCCTGGGGCCCCGAGCACTGTTCTGTGGGGCTATCCCTCGGCCCAGGGCTGGATCTAGCTGGGATGGGGTACCTTGCGTGGGTTGGGGTGGCTGCAGAGGGGCAGGTTGGCGATCATCTCCTGGTAGGAGAACTCGTCCCTCTCCGTGCACTGGATAACGCCGTCCAACACCAGCACATTCCCGTAGCTCTTACTGAGGGCGGGAGTGACAGTCAGCGACCTGGGCTCCTCGGGAAGGGGGCAACGTGCCCCCCACTCGCCCAGGGTGAGAAGAATCTCTCCCAACCTGCCGAGGGGGCTCCAGGGGTGAGTCCGGGGGGTGACACGTGGCGAGGATCGGCGGGCGGGCCCGCTGGGTGGAGGCTGGACGCGGGGTCCCGGCTCTGACGTGTCCGGGACTGACACGTGGAGCTCGGCGCAGCGGGTCGGCGCAGATTCCGGCTCCCTCCCCGCCGAGGTGGACCGCCCGAAAAGCCGGTCCCCAGCCCAGCGAGAAGGATGAGGGTTGGGGAGGGGACGGAGGGAAGAGACGGGCCTAGTTCACGAGAACTTCTGACAGTTTTGCAGGGGAAGGAGCGGGCAGAGACGGCCGGGGGCGTCCGGAGGTAAAACGCGCAAGACAGGAGTCCGGCAGGAAGAGGGTCGGGCTGGGCCGAGCCCAGGGCTGGAGTGCCGGCGGGCTGCGCGGGGCCGGGCGGCCGGGGCGCTGGGCCGGGCGGGCGCGGGTACCTGCGGAAGACGAGGATATCCTGGTACCGCGAGCGTTGATGGTGTAGCAGCTGCTCCACCTGCAGAGACAGGGCCTGGCCGGGCCACAGGCTGCACGTCTCGCGGAACCAGCCCTCGCGGATGGCAGCGGGGCCGGGGGCGGCGGGGCCGTCGGGGCCAGGCTCCATGGCGGGCTGGCGGGCGGGCGGGCTGGCGGTGCGGGGCGCGGGCCCGGGACTGCAGGCCGCGCGGAGCCACAGCACAACGGGACCAACTCCGCCCGCCGCCCGCGCGGCAACCTAACCCGGCCGGCGGGGCGGGGCCTGTTGCCAGGGGCGGGCCCCAAGCCCCCCAGTGGCGGCGCCTGTGCGAGGCAGCCTGGCGGCCCCGCCCCCTCCGGCGTCCGAGCACACTCATTGGTCTCCGACCTGCAGCGCGGTGTCCAGTGGCTGCGGCGGGCCGTCCGTCTGCGGCAGCAGGCTAGTGCGGCAGCTTCCCTGGGCCACGTGGGGCCGGGCTCGGGGAGGCACGGACTGGCCCGAGAGGTAGTGAGGGGTACCCGACTCCGCAGGGGAAACCTGAGCTGACATCTCGGGCCCGGCGCGGCGTGTCGGAGCGCCGAGACGTCAGGGCTGCCGGCTTGAACCCTTGGGCTGGAAACACTGGACCGGGTGGCTACACTGTCGAAAGAAGAGTTACGTTGTTTCGCTGGAGCTAGAGTAGAATGAATCATCTGTACCGCGTCCGCAAATTTGAGTCCGTGTTGGACTTCAGCACTGCAGTGTGCTTGGTCGGGGGCACAACGAGGGTTATATTTACTTGAGAAGAGCATCACAGCCCCAGGACTTAAGCTCGATTTAGGCATTTCCCCTTAGATTCTCTGATCCTTGGGCGTATGGCTGCTGAATGAGAAAGAGTTCTTTTCTAAATGAGTTTCTAAATTTACCAGCAGTGTCCCGGAAGAGGCCAACACATGCATATTCAGCACCAAAAAGACTGGCACACAGGGTTTTTGTTTTTTGTTTTTTTTTGACAAACTGGGCCTCGCTCCTTGAAAGGTGGGCGGGAATGTGCTTTCTGATTTTGTGAAAATGTCAAGGAACTTTTCTGAATCACATTAAGCATGCTAATTACCAAATATTAAATGCTAATTGCTCTACATGCTTAGTTCTTCGCATGCCAGGGCAGGGAGGTGAAACTGGCATAAGCCACGGGTGACATTATGACAAGGGTGTTTTTTTTGAGGGACTTTTTGTAATGCTGAAAGCTCAGCTTCTCTGTATACTGGTGCAGAATCAAATCTCAGAGACAGTTTTGGGTGATACTTCACCCAAATACTATACCTTTTCTACCGGAAAGGGTAGCTTTCTTGCTTCACCAGGTAAAGGATACAGAGGGCTCATGCCCTCAAAACCATGTGTCCCCAACTTGGGGAAGACAGTGACAAGTTTTCTAGTCATTGTTTAAAGAGGGCATGATCAGCTCGTGGACATTCTTCTAATGGGTTGGTGGTAAAGTAAGTAGGAGTCCACATGGTCAACCTTCAAGTCAAACTGGTATGGGGTCTATGTGCTTGTGGGCAGCATCAGATCAGTTCAGTCACTCAGTTGTGTCCCACTCTTTGCGACCCCGTAGACCGCAGCAGGCCAGGCTTCCCTGTCCATCACCAGCTCCCAGAACTTGCTCAAACTCATGTCCATCGAGTCAGTGATGCCATCCAACCATCTCATCCTCTGTCGTCCCCTTCTCCTGCCTTCAATCTTTCCCAGCATCAGGGTCTTTTCTAAGGAGTCAGCTCTTTGCATCAGGTGGCCAAAGTATTGGAGCTTCAGCTTCAGCATCAGTCCTTCCAATGAGTATTCAGGACTATTTCCTTTAGGATTGACTGGTTGGATCTCCTTGCAGTCCAAGGGACTCTCGAGAGTCTTCTCCAACACCACAGTTCAAAAGCATCAATTCTTCAGCAATCAGCTTTCTTTATGGTCCAACTCTCACATCTATGACTACTGGAAAAACCATAGCCTTGACTAGATGGACCTTTGTTGGCAAAGTAATGTCCCTGCTTTTTAATATGCTGTCTAGGTTGGTCACAGCTTTTCTTCCAAGGAGCAAGTATCTTTTCATTTCATGGCTGCAGTCACCATCCACAGTGATTTTGGAGACCAAGAAAATAAAGTCTGTCACTGTTTCCATTGTTTCTCCATCTATTTGCCATTAAGTGATGGGATTGGATGCCATGATCTTAGTTTTCTGAATGTTGAGTTTTTTTCTCCAGCTTTTCCACTCTCCTCTTTCCCTTTGATCAAGAGGCTCTTTTTTGCTTTCTGCCATAAGGGTGGTGTCCTCTGCATATCTGGGGCTATTGATATTTCTCCTGGCAATCTTGATTCCAGCTTGTGCTTCATCCAGCCTGGCATTTCGCATGAGGTACTCTGCATAGAAGTTAGATAAGCAGGGTGAAAATATACAGCCTTGATATACTCCTTTCCCAATCTGGAACCAGTCTGATGTTCCATGTCCAGTAACAACTGTTGCTTCTTGACCTGCATACAGATTTCTCAGGAAGCAGGGAAGGTGGTCTGGTATTCCCATCTCTTGAAGAGTATTCCCATCTCTTGAAGAATATTCCACAGTTTGTGGTGATCCACACAGTCAAAGGATTTGGCATAGTTAATAAAGCAGAAGCAGATGTTTTTCTGGAAGCAGATGTTTTCTCTTGCTTTTTTTATGATCCAATGGATGTTGGCAACTTGATCTCTGGTTCCTCTGGCTTTTCTAAATCCAGCTTAAACATCTGGAAGTTCTCAGTTCACGTACTGTTGAAGCCTGGTTTGGAGAATTTTGAGCATTACTTTACTAGCGTGTGAGATGAGGGCAATTGTGCAGTAGTCTGAGAATTCTTTGGCATTGCCTTTCTTTGGGATTGGAATGAAAACTGACCTTTTCCAGTCCTGTGGCCACTGCTGAGTTTTCCAAATTTGCTGGCATGTTGAGTGCAGCACTTTACCAGCATCATCTTTTATGACTTGAAATAGCTTAACTAGAATTTCATCACCTCCACTAGCTTTGTTCCTAGTGATGCTTCCTAAGGCTCACTTGACTTTACATTCCAGGATGTCTGGCTCTAGGTGGGTGATCACACTATCATGGTTATCTGGGTCACTTTTTTGTATAGTTCTTCTGTGTATTCTTGCCACCTCTTCTTAATATCTTCTGCTTCTGTTAGGTCCATATTGTTTCTGTCCTTAATTGTGCCCATCTTTGCATGAAATATTCCCTTGGTATGTCTAATTTTCTTAAAGAGATCTCTAGTCTTTCCCATTCTGTTGTTTTCCTCTATTTCTTTGCACTGATCATTGAGGAAGCCTTTCTTATTTCTCCTTGCTATTCTTTCAAACTCTGCATTTAGATGGGTATATCTTTCCTTTTCTCCTTTGCCTTTCACTTCTCTTCTTTTCTCAGCTATTTGTAAGGCCTCCTCAGACAACCATTTTGCCTTTTTGCCTTTCTTTTTCTTGGAGATGGTTTTGATCACTGCCTTCTGTACAATGTCACAAACCTCTGTCCATATTTCTTCAGGCAACCTGTCTATCAGATCTAATGCCTTGAAACAATTTGTCACTTCCACTGTATAATCATAAGGGATTTGATTTAGGTCATACCTGAATGGTCTAGTGGTTTTCACACTATCTTCAATTTAAATCTGAATTTGGCAATAAGGAGTTCATGATCTGAGCCACAGTGAGCTCCCGGTCTTGTTTTTGCTGACTGTATAAAGCTTCTCCATCTTTGGCTGCAAAGATGACTTGCAATCAATCTGATTTCAGTGTTGGCCATCTGGTGATGTCCATGTGTAGAGTCTTCTCTTGTGTTGTTGGATGAGGGTGTTTGCTATGACCAGTGCATTCTCTTGGCAGAATTCTATTAGCCTTTGCCCTGCTTCATTATGTGCCCCCTGGCCAAACTTGCCTTTACTCCAGGTATCTCTTGACTTCATACTTTTACATTCCAGTCCCCTGTAATGAAAAGGACATCTTTTTTTGGTGTTAGTTCTAGAAGGTCTTTTAGGTCTTCATAGACTTGTTCAATCCTGTTTCCCTATCCCTGTGGGCAGCATACCATTGTTAATCACTAAGTTCTCCCTCCTGGAGGGGGTTTCCATATCTGCAAAATAGTTCAAAGATAATATTGTCTACTGGAGATAAGCTACTGGAGATCAGTGGAGAAATAACTCCAGAAAGAATGAAGGGATGGAGCCAAAGCAGAAACAACACCCAGTTGTGGATGGGACTGGTGATAGAAGCAAGGTCCGATGCTGTAAAGAGCAATATTGCATAGGAACCTGGAATGTTAGGTCTATGAATCAAGGCAAATTGGAAGTGGTCAAACAGGAGATGGCAAGAGTGAACGGTGACATTCTAGGAATCAGTGAACTAAAATGGACTGGAATGGGTGAATTTAACTCAGGTGACCATTATATCTACTACTGTGGGCAGGAATCCCTCAGAAGAAATGGAGTAGCCATCATAGTCAAAAAAGGAGTCTGAAATGCAGTACTTGGATGCAATCTCAAAAACGACAGAATAATCTCTGTTCATTTCCAAGGCAAACCATTCAATATCACAGTAATCCAACTCTATGCCCCGACCAGTAACGCTGAAGAAGCTGAAGTTGAACAGTTCTATGAAGACCTACAAGATATTTTAGAATTAACACCCCAAAAAGATGTCCTTTTCATTACAGGGGACTGGAATGCAAAAGTAGGAAGTCAGGAAACCACTTGGAGTAACAGGCAAATTTGGCCTTGGAGTACGGAATGAAGCAGGGCAAAAGCTAATAGAGTCTTGCCAAGAGAACACACTGGTCATAGCAAACACCCACTTCCAACAATACCAGAGAAGACTCTACACATGGATATCACCAGATGGCCAACACTGAAATCAGATTGATTATATTCTTTGCAGCCAAAGATGGAGAAGCTCTGTACAGTCAGCAAAAACAAGACCGGGAGCTCACTGTGGCTCAGATCATGAACTCCTTATTGCCAAATTGAGACTTAAATTGAAGAAAAGTGGGAAAACCACTAGACCATTCAAGAATGACCTAAATCAAATCCATTATGATTATACAGTGGAAGTGACAAATAGATTTAAGGGACTAGATCTGATAGATCGAATGCCTGATGAACTATGGATGGAGGTTCATGACATTGTACAGGAGACAGGGATCAAGACCATCCCCAAGAAAATGAAATGCAAAAAAGCAAAATGGCTGTCTGAGGAGGCCTTACAAATAGCTGTGAAAAGAAGAGAAGCAAAAAGCAAAGTAGAGAAGGAAAGATATACCCATTTGAATGCAGAGTTCCAAAGAATAGCAAGGAGAGATAAGAAAGCCTTCCTCAGCTATCAATGCAAAGAAATAGAGGAAAACAATAGAATGGGAAAGACTAGAGATCTCTTCAAGAAAATTAGAGATACCAAGGGAAGATTTCACACAAAGATGGGCTCAATAAAGGACAGAAATGGTATGGACCTAACAGAAGCAGAAGATATTAAGAAGAGGTGGCAAGAATACACAGAGTTCAGTTTAGTTTAGTTGCTCAGTTGTGTCCGACTCTTTGCGACTCCATGAATCGCAGCATGCCAGGCCTCCCTGTCCATCACCAACTCCCGGAGTTCACTCAGACTCACGTCCATCGGGTCAGTGATGCCATCCAGCCATCTCAGCCTCTGTTGTCCCCTTCTCCTCCTGCCCCCAATCCCTCCCAGCATCAGAGTCTTTTCCAATGAGTCAACTCTTTGCATGAGGTGGCCAAAGTACTGGAGTTTCAGCTTTAGCATCATTCCTTCCAAAGAAATCCCAGGGCTGATCTCCTTCAGAATGGACTGGTTGGATCTCCTTGCAATCCAAGGGACTCTCAAGAGTCTTCTCCAACACCACAGTTCAAAAGCATCAATTCTTTGGCACTCAGCCTTCTTCACAGTCCAACTCTCACATCCGTATATGACTACAGGAAAAACCATAGCCTTGACTAGACGGACCTTTGTTGGCAAAGTAATGTCTCTGCTTTTGAATATGTTATCTAGGTTGGTCATAACTTTCCTTCCAAGGAGTAAGCATCTTTTAATTTCATGGCTGCAGTCACCATCTGCAGTGATTTTGGAGCCCCCAAAAATAAAGTCTGACACTGTTTCCACTGTTCCCCCATCTATTTCCCATTAAGTGATGGGACAGGATGCCATGATCTTCGTTTTCTGAATGTTGAGCTTCAAGCCAACTTTTTCACTCTCCTCTTGCACTTTCATCAAGAGGCTTTTGAGTTCCTCTTCACTTTCTGCCATAAGGGTGGTGTCATCTGCATATCTGAGGTTATTGATATTTCTCCCAGCAATCTTGATTCCCGCTTGTGCTTCATCCAGCCCAGCGTTTCTCATGATGTACTCTGCATATAAGTTAAATAAGCAGGGTGACAATATACAGCCTTGGCGTACTCCTTTTCCTATTTGGAACCAGTCTGTTGTTCCATGTCCAGTTCTAACTATTGCTTCCTGATCTGCATACAGATTTCTCAAGAGGCAGGTCAGGTGGTCTGGTATTCCCATCTCTTTCAGAATTTTCCACAGTTTCTTGTGATCCACACAGTCAAAGGCTTTGGCATAGTCAATAAAGCAGAAATAGATGTTTTTCTGGAACTCTCTTGCTTTTTCCATGATCCAGCAGATGTTGGCAATTTGATCTCTGGTTCCTCTGCCTTTTCTAAAACCAGCTTGAACATCAGGAAGTTTACGGTTCACGTATTGCTGAAGCCTGGCTTGGAGAATTTTGAGCATTACTTTACTAGCATGTGAGATGAGTGCAATTGTGTGGTAGTTTGAGCATTCTTTGGCATTGCCTTTCTTTGGGATTGGGATGAAAACTGACCTTTTCCAGTCCTGTGGCCACTGCTGAGTTTTCCAAATTTGCTGAAATTGAAGAAAGTAGGGAAAACCACTAGACCATTCAAGTATGACCTAAATCAAATCCCTTATGATTATACAGTGGAAGTGACAAATAGGTTTAAGGGACTAGATCTGATAGAGTGCCTGATGAACTATGGAATGAGGTTTGTGACATTGTACAGGAGACAGGGATCAAGACCATCCCCATGGAAAATGAAATGCAAAAAAGCAAAATGGCTGTCTGAGGAGGCCTTACAAATAGCTGTGAAAAGAAGAGAAGTGAAAAGCAAAGGAGAAAAGGAAAGATATAAGCATCTGAATGCAGAGTTCCAAAGAATAGCAAGAAGAGATAAGAAAGCCTTCCTCAGTGATCAATGCAAAGAAATAGAGGAAAGCAACAGAATGGGAAAGACTAGGGATCTCTTCAAGAAAATTAGAGATACCAAGGGAACATTTCATGCAAAGATGGGCTCGATAAAGGACAGAAATGGTATGGACCCAACAGAAGCAGAAGATGTTAAGAAGAGGTGGCAAGAATACACAAAAGAACTGTACAAAAAAGATCTTTACGACCCAGATAATCACGATGCTGTGATCACCCATCTAGAGCCAGACATCCTGGAATGTGAAGTCAAGTGGGCCTTAGAAAGCATCACTATGAACAAAGCTAGTGGAGGTGATGGAATTCCAGTGGATCTATTTCAAATCCTGAAAGATGACGCTGTGAAAGAATACACAGAAGAACTGTACAAAAAAGATCTTCATGACCCAGATAATCACAGTGGTGTGATCACTCACCTAGAGCCAGACATCCTGGAATGTGAAGTCAAGTGGGCCTTAGGAAGCATCATTACGAACAAAGCTAGTGGAGGTGATGGAATTCCAGTTGAGCTATTTCATATCCTAAATGATGATATAGTAAAGTGCTGCACTCAATATGCCAGCAAATTTGGAAAACTCAGCAGTGGCCACAGGACTGGAAAAGGTCAGTTTTCATTCCAATCCCAAAGAAAGGCAATGCCAAAGAATTCTCAGACTACTGCACAATTGCCCTCATCTCACACGCTAGTAAAGTAATGCTCAAAATTCTCCAAACCAGGCTTCAGAAATATGAGAACCATGAACTTCCAGATGTTCAAGCTGGAACCAGAAATCAAATTGCCAACATCCATTGGATCATAGAAAAAGCAAAAGAGTTCCAGAAAAATATCTATTTCTGCTTTATTGACTATGCCAAAGCCTTGACTGTGTGGATCACAATAATCTGGAAAATTCTGGAAGAGTTGGGAATCCCAGAACACCTGATCTGCCTCTTGAGAAATTTGAGTACAGGTCAGGAAGCAACAGTTAGAACTGGACACGGAACAACAGACTGGTTCCAAATTGGGAAAGGAGTATGCCAAGGGTGTATATTGTCACCCTGCTTATTTAACTTATATGCAGAGTACACCATGAGAAACGCTGTGCTGAATGAAGCACAAGCGGGAATCAAGATTGCCGGGAGAAATATCAATAACCTCAGATATGCAGATGACACTACCCTATGGCAGAAAGTGAAGAACTAAAGAGCCTCTTGATGAAAGTAAAAAAGGAGAGTGGAACATTGGCTTAAAGCTCAACATTCAGAAAACTAAGATCATGGAATGTGGTTCCATCACTTCATGGCAAATAGATGGGGAAATAGTGGAAGACTTTATTTTCTTGGGCTCCAAAATCACTGCAGATGGTGACTGCAGCCATGAAATCAAGACACTTGCTCCTTGGAAGAAAAGCTATGACCAACCTAGACAGCTTATTAAAAAGCAGAGACATTACTTCGCCAACAAAGGTCCGTCTAATCAAAGCTATGTTTTTTCCAGTAGTCATGTATGGATGTGAGAGTTGGACTATAAAGAAAGCTGAGCACTGAAGAATTGATGCTTTTTGAACTGTGGTGTTGGAGAAAACTCTTGAGAGTCCCTTGGACTGCAAGGACATCCAACCAGTCCATCCTAAGGGAGATCAGTCCTGAGTGTTCATTGGAAGGACTGATGTTGAAGCTTAAACTGCAGTACTTAGCCACCTGATGTGAAGAGCTGACTCCTTAGAAAACACCATGATGCTGGCTAAGATTGAGGGCAAGAGGAGAAGGGGACGACAGAGGATGAGATGGTTGGATGGCATCACTGACTCTATGGACGTGAGTTTGGGTAAACTCTGGGAGTTGGTGAAGGACAGGGAGGCCTGGTGTGCTGTGGGCCATGCGGTCACAAAGAGTTAGACACAACTAAGTGATTGAACTGAACTGAATGTTGTATATATCTGTTGATAGAGAAACAGTATTGCTTGTTTCTCCATGATCTCGAATCCCCTCCCTTCCCTAATTAACAACTGGTTGAATCTGCCCACTGAAACTCAGAGAAGTTCCTGGAGGCTGAATGAAGGCTGTTTCCTATAATCAAAGGAATGGGGGACATGGAGGCCTTGTGCCCAGGAGCCCCACAGGGCCCTGCATGGGATCAATACTCTCCTTTTCTTTGATACTCCTCAACCTTGAGAACAGATGTTGGATGAGAAAAGGGAATAATTATTTTTGGGTAGAACTCAGCAGAGGATGGGATTTCCTGGTGGCTCAGAAGGAAAAGAATCTGCCTTCAATGCAGGAGACCTGGGTTCAATCCCTGGGTCAGGAAGATCCCCTGGAGAAGGGAATGGCAACCCATTCCAGTATTTTTCCCTGGAGAATCCCATGGATAGAGGAGCCTGGTGGGCTATACTTCATGGGGTCACAAAGAACCGGACATGACTGAGCAACACACACACACACACACACACACATCAGAGGAACTTGGTTTTGGGGGAACTCAGTTTTAATCCCCACTTGGTTTTATCTTTCCCCAAATCTTTCAGGGAATGAAGTGATGACCACTGTAAATACTTTAAGCTGAGATGGGGCATAGTCCTGCCAACTTTGAGGGAATAGATACCGAATTGGAAATAATTGAGTTCCATGTCCTGGATCCAGGTCTCATATGATTAAATCTCAATCCCTTGTTCTGCCATTTTGGTGCAGCAGACCCAGTTAGAGGTGAAAGGAATGACAGCTAGAACTTTAGTAGACAGAACAGATTTCGTTTCCTTAGGAATTCGGGAGAATAAGTCTGAAAACCAGTCTGGAACTGGCACTTCAGAGGCTTATTGTAGCCAGTTGTTTCCAGACCATTCCCTACATGGGGAAAACCCATCAGAATCCAGGGGAGACCTGGAAATAGGAAGCTGGCCACATAACTAGCAGTTAGAATGATTGAAAGAATCAGCATATGAATCTATAGGTAGAAGGTATAAGAAAGGGTAAGAACACAGAACTTTCACTCTGCTTGTTGGAACAATACAATGTCTGCTTCTCAGGAGTCTGCTTGCTGACTTGGCTGGTCATCTGGTAATCTTTTTACTCTGGTGTGATGTACCCACAGTTTTACCCCATCCAATTTTAAGAGAGGTGTGAATAGTAAGTAGTAAGAAGAATGTTATAGGGTCCCTTCTTTTATTTTCAAGCTGCAGCTCAGGTTATTGCTTTTTTCACATTTTCAGTAGCATTCAGTTTCTTGCTCTGAAGGGATGGAAGGAAGCTTCTGGGTGGGGGTGGGGGGTGGAACACAAACTTATGCATAGCAGTTAATAGTTGTCCAGTCAGTTGAATATAGAAATTGGCAAGACCTTGTCCCATTTTAGATGAGTTTTTTGCATTGCTTGGCAAGAGTTTTCTTTATAACCTTATAGTTAAGAGTTTTTCTTTATAGTTTCCTTAAGAAGGGTTTTTGTCACTTCCAATGCCTTTTCCTTTCTGACTGGAAAAGTCTCTATTCAACCTCTCAGTCTTTAGCCAAAATCTTATTGAAGAGGGTGGGGGAATTTTAAAATCCTTGTGGATTGTGATATAGCTCAGAAAATTCAAGTTTGCAACAATTCTGGAATGATCACATCTGAAATCACAACCACTATGGTCACCTAGTACTCCATTCTGACTTTCAAATGCATTCCCCTCCCCAGTGTTAAAGCAGATGTCACTGTTAATGATTTCATTGCTTTTCTAGATATGGGAAAATGCAAGAATTCAGGCTCATAACATCTTCTGAAAATATCTAACTACCTGAAGTCCTGTTCAGCCAGTTTTTCTCAGGGCACAGAGTGCCTCATTTCTGATCTCCATTCTTAATTCCTTTACTCAAGGGGTGTTGAAGTTCAATGACTGAAGTGGCCATTGACTTAATCTTTGCAGAGGCAGATGGCAAGCGCCAATTTTCATTTGGCAGGGTCCCTTCAGGGTCATGTATGTGACCATGGTTTGGGGGGCATTTAATGACCATTCCATCCCATGGTGCTAGGAATGCTTATTCCCAGGTCTGGTGAAGACAGGCCACTCAGTGTGCTGCTATTATTGGACCAGGCCTCCTTCTAACAGTGGCAAAAGACTCTGGACCCTTTGTGTCACTAGCCTCTTTAGGAAAATACTGCCTCTTATTCTTCCCGTATCTAGAGTTATACTCTTACAGTCATTGATCTCATATGGAACTATATATCATTATTTTATCAGAGGCTCAGTCACATATCTGATAATGCAGTAAACAATACTTTTGTAAAACAGGTAAAATAAAAAATAACATAGCTAGCAGTATTAGTCCTTAGTATGATTTAATTGTCCCCAGCATAAGGGACGGAGAAGGCAATGGCAACTCACTCTAGTACTCTTGCCTGGAAAATCCCATGGATGGAGGAGCCTGGTGGGCTGCAGTCCATGGGGTCGCTAAGAGTCGGACACGACTGAGCGACTTCACTTTCACTTTTCACTTTCATGCATTGGAGAAGGAAATGGCAACCCACTCCAGTATTCTTGCCTGGAGAATTCCAGGGATGGGGGAGCCTGGCGGGCTGCCGTCTATGGGGTCGCACAGAGTCGGACACGACTGAAGTGACTTAGCAGTAGCAGCAGCAGCAGCATAAGGAAGCCTGTAAATTTAAATGACCATGGCCTGGTGTTAATCTCCTGGTTGTAGATTATGGAGCATCTGATCTTTATCCAAAGATTAATTACATAGTTAGGCTTCAGAAACAAACTTAGTGTTCTTCTGACAATTAAATTTTGTAACAATATGATGCAACAACAAGGAAAGTGGGTAAACATAGACCTTATTTAACAAAACTAGAATTAACATTCAGTGAAACCTCTTTTTTCTAGAATCACCTCCATTTTCATCAAGTACAGCTGAGACTAATATATTTTTAAACTAAGTTTGGTCCATTGACCACATGGATTCATCCACACTGATTCTGGTGTAATTCCTCAGTAGGAGTCTCAGATGAAAGTTTCAAAAGTCCCCTCAAGACCAAGAAAGCCATGTCAAAGGCCTGCCGTCAGATTTTGCCTAGGTGACTTTTTGTCTTCTATAGAGGTCCTCAGACTATCAAGATCCCCGCACATGCCAGAAGAGTCTTTCCCATTTGTTTGATAAGGCTGCTCAGAACCCAAGAGTTTACAATGTTTGAAGGGAACAGGCAGAGGGAAAAGAAAAATATCTCAGTTTTACTCATAGAGGTATAATTTACCAAACTGTTGTAAATCATAACCAACTTGAGAAGAAGGGCTTCGCTATATCTGGAAAACATGAGTTAAAATCAGTGACATTTCAGATAAAACCTATAAAATTATTACCATATTCAACAGTCCATTTAGTAACCAATCCTGTTTTTAACTTTGTATGAAGCAATCAGGCTTTCCCTTAGGACTTTCTTCCTTACCTAGTTCCCCAGTATAACCTGAGATTTAACAGACTACAACAGTGTTGTCGTTGTTCAGTCCCTGAGTATGTCCAGCTCGTTTCGACCCCATGGCCTTCAACATGCCAGGCTCCTCTGTCCTCCACTATCTCCTGGAGTTTGCTCAAATTCATGTCCATACATGAATATACATGAACACAACAATAGCCATCTATAAATCACAGAAAGACTTTAAAAAGGAATTTAAAAAGTCATAAACATTTGGTCACAATGGGATTGACAAAATAAACTGAGTTATTGTGACATGCAACATTTTAAAACAACTAGAAAATATTGACTGATAACATTTTACTGGGGCATACCAGATTTTTAGAAATCCCATGAAATTTAACATACTAATTATTAAGTGTTTCTCTCTGAAGCCTTGACCTTCTGCTGCTGCTTAGTTGCTTCAGTCTTGTCCAACTCTGTGTGATCCTCTGGACTACAGTCAGCCAGGTGCCTCTGCCCATGGGATTCTCTAGGCCACAGTATTGGAATCGGTTGCCATGCCCTCCTCCAGGGGATCTTCCCAACCCAGGGCTCGAAGCCGGGTCTCCTGCATTGCAGGCAGATTCTTTACTGCTGAGCCACCAGGGAAGCCCTTTTAGAATCTGTCAAACAATATTTACTTAACCAAAGTAAAAGATTTCAATGGGAAATACAGATTACTTAAAAGCAAAGGAACTCACAAGCTGTCATGTAAGCAGAATTCCAAGAAAACTGAAGAGTGAAACCAAATCTCTAGCCTACTCCCAATTAAATCCATTTACCCAATTAGATTTAATCCAATCTAACAAAATCCTATGGAAATCAACCCTGAATATTCATCAGAAGGACTGATGTTGAAGTTAAAGTTTCAATACTTTGGCTACCTGATGCAAAGAGCTGACTCACTGGAAAATATTCTGATGCTGGGAAAGACAGGGCAGGAGGAGAAGGGACTGCCAAGGATGAGATGTTTGGTTGGCATCACTGACTCAATGGACATGAATTTGAGCAAACTCAGGAGATGGTGAACGACAGGGGGACCTGGCATGCTGTAGTCCATGGAGTCCCTAAATTGGGTACTATTAGCAACTGAACAGCAAGAGTTTTGTAAACATACCCTACGAGGGGGCTACAAGATGCAACAGAGTTCTGGTTGCCCATAACAAAGCTAGTCCAAAAGGGAAAATCCCAACCAACATTCCATCACAGGCAAAGCCTGATGCAATAGGGAAGGATTCCCTGGTGTTGCCACATGGGAGCCCTGTTGTTTAGTTGCTAAATCATCTCTGACTCTTTTGTGATCCAGTGGACTATTGTCCTTCAATCTCCTGTGCCCATGGAATATTACAGGTAAGAATACTGGAGCAGGTTGCCATTTTCTCCTCCAAAGCAGGAGACAGGTTCAAACTTTGGGTTGGGAAGATCTCCTGGAGAAGGGAATGGCTACCCACTCCAGTATTCATGCCTAGAGAATCCCCATGGACAGAACAGCCTGGTGGGCTACAGTCCATGGGATCACAAAGAGTCAGACATGACTGAGCAACTGACACTTTCACTTATGTTGTTGTTCAGTCGCTAAGTCGTGTCCAACTCCTTTCGATTCCATGGACTGTAGCACACCAGGCTTCCCTGTCTTTCACTCTCTCCTGGAGTTGGTTCAAATTCATGCCCATTGAGTTGGTGATGCTATCCAACCATCTCATTCTCTGTCTTCTCCTTTTACCTTTGCTATATCCTAATACAAAATAAAAAGTTGTTTTTAAAAAAAGAATTGCTAGGAGATGGCTCCCTTGGAACTGTTAACATACTCAGGGTCGGGATCACACAGCCAGCCAATGAGAGTCAACCCATGCCAGTTACTGCAGGCTGCCTGGGTTCAGCCCTGTACTCGGGTCATGGCGCTCACATCACAGCCTGCACATCAAGACACTTATACATACTCTGAGTTGTGACAGTCTGCTTACTTCTGTGTGGCCTGAGCCAGACTGTAAGCAGACTAGGGATGGTGTTTATAGCTGGCAGCACTGGGTAACAGGCTGAACATGGGCGGCCAGGACGCGGGCCCAAGCACCCGGTGGAATCAGCTGTCTTGGCTTCCACCCAGGCACTGCACAGCTGAGCCCAGGTCAGGGCCCTGGCATTCCTGGGGCACTGCATGGGGGTGGGGGTGGGGCAGCGGGAGGTCAAGTCTGTCCCGTCCCTCCTGCAAGCTACACAAAGCCGTTCTAGCACGTGCATCCGCAAATGAGGACAATAAATGACACCCTTGACCCTCCTGTAGAGGAGATAGAGCTGTGGTCTTGGCCTCAAATACCAACAGCAAGCGGGACCTCTAGGATAATTTGTACAGCAGTAGCCCAGACCTTCCAAGTTGAAAGAAAATGAAGGTCCTGAATACATTTTAGGTATGAGCCCAGAAAGGTCACCCAGTTTCAGATCACAAGGAGGAAAAACTGGTTTTGCCAGAAGTAGCCACTGTCAGATAGCCCCCTTAAATCTACAACTGATAGGGAAACTCAGGACGGGGAAACCTGAAATGTTCCCTTGCATTCAGACCAATGTGTGTTTACAACTCAGTGGTAAAGCGGTACCGTTCAGTAGGTCAACTGTCTCAGCCTCCTAAGGGTAGCTAGTTTATAAGAGGACAGGAGGGGGTGAATGGCTACTGTCCAAGCCGATGGGGCTGCCACAGGGCAGGAATGTGTTTCTGTCACTGATTAGCACTTGGGAGTCATTTTTTTAAGCATTGTGTGTAGCCAGGTAGACAGCTGTGGTTCTGAGTGTAAACAAATTTGGCCAGTACATGGTGTTACTCGGTTGAAAATGCTTATGGCAAGCTTCCTAAGGGCCACAAACAGCAGTGTACCTCCTTGAGCAAAAAGCCCTTCTGCTCCGCTTCTGCTCTTAAATTCTCTACCTCCAACCCCACCCGGTCCTGCCAGGTTGTCTTCCCAGAGCGCAGGGCCCTTCACAGACTCCATGGTTCGGAATCACCAAGCAGTTCCTGACTGACATGTACCCCCACCCCCCACCTCACGCTCCTCCCTGGCCCTTGAGCATCCAATCAATCTCCCCACGGCTTCAAGCTTCAGTGAAATGGAGCTACAGATGTTCTCCAAACCCCCAAGGCTCTTGGCTCCATCCCTTGGCTCAGTGGTCCTGGACTTTGGGGTTCCAGGGACCCGTAAAATTTAAAAAAACACACTGGGGCACTGATATCAGGTTGCCAACTTTTTTTTTTGCAAAATAAGACACTTAGAAAAGACCTCTACTTGTACAGTTTACAGTCTCCATCTTATTAAAAAACAAAATCACGACTTCCCCGGTGGTCCAGTGGTTAAGACTCTGCATCTCTACTGCAGGGGCACAATTTGATCTCTGGTTGGGGTGGAAAAAACAAAACCAAAATGACAACAAAATCCAGACAAAATGAGCAAGGATAACTTCCAAATTCAGGACAAGGAATCATTTTACCTCCATGAGAAATTTACTACATTGTCACCACTATTCATTTCACCTCTGAAAGGTGGTGAGCCCCCTAAACATGAGGCCCCCTGCCTTGCGTTCAGCACTTGGTCTTCAGAGTTAAGCACACACAAAAGAACCACCAGGAGAGTTCGGACGGGGTGGGCCCACTCCCCTAGCCTGATAGGGCTGGTCTCGGGAGAACCTGGGGCTCTGCCCACTCTTTGAGTAAAGCTGGCAACAAGGTTCTCTGCACTTCTTACCTTATGAAGCCTCCTCAGGGCATCCTCAGTAGAATATAATCTCTTTGGTTAAAAATTTTTTTTGGCTGGGCTACGTGTCATGTGGAATTAGTTCCCCCGGGATCAAACCTGTAGCCCCTTGCATTGGATATGTGGAGTCTCTACCACTGGACCACCAGGCAAGTCCCATGAATATAATTTCTTAAAAAAATTCCCATCTTTTTTTTTTTGACCAGGGATTGAATTCAGGTCACAGCAGTGAAAGCCTGGTGTTCTAACCACTAGACCACCAGAGAACTCCCTCATCTAGCTTTTATAGTGGAGACTCCTCTCATTTTCTGGCAGATGACTGCCTCAATGTCCATTCTTACCAAATTCTGATTAATTATAGAATTACAGAACCCTGGATTTTCAGCTGGGCATTGAACTAGTGAGTTTCTCAGTATCCTTTGATGTGGTCATGTGGCTAAGTTCTGGCCAGTGGGGAGTGGAGGTTGGGTGCTGGTCTCCCCTCCTTCCAGCTGAACAGAATGAGGATGTGGCAGGTGGCATGGGGGCAGTCACCAGGCCCGGGAGGTGGGAGTCCTGTGCTCGAGTTAAGGATGGTAGAGCAACAAGATGGCAGTCAGAGTCTGAGGACCACGTCACTGCACCAGCTCTGGGCTGACTGCATTTACAGAGAAGTGAAGTCATTCAGTCGTGTCCAACTCTTTGCGACCCCATGAACCATAGCTTGCCAGTCTCCTCCATCCATTGGCTTTTCCAGGCAAGAATACTGGAGTGGGTTGCCATTTCCATTCAGAGAAAAGACATCTTTTGCTAAGCCAGGGATAGTTTGGCTTTTCTGTCACCTTCGACCACTCGAGTCCTGCCTTGTTCACACTCTGGCTGTCCTGGACTGCTCTCCGCAGCACAGCCATGTCTGGTCTGGCTTGGCAACCCTGCGGGGTCTCACACACAGTCAGCCCTCTCAATAACTCATGGGAAAGACTTCCAAGAAAACAGGTTCCTTGTTTAAATATTTGTTAAAAAAATATTGGTATCATTCTGTGCTTTCTTGATAGCCCACCTAAGGACTAAAATCAAATGGAATTTTGAAGAATAATCAAGAGACTGGGTCAGGAATTTATACAAAAAATTCAGTGTTACATTAAGCATAGTACAAAAATGGTGGTCCCACGGTTAAGAATCTGCCTGCCAACAGGGTACACAGGTTCAATCCCTGGTTCGGGAAGATCCCACATACCATGGGGCAAATAAGTCCACGTGCCACAACTACTGAAGCCCGTGTGGCCCTAGAGCCTGTGCTCTGCAACAAGAGAAGCCGGTGTAATGAGAAGCCTGAACCCCGCAACTACAGAGTGGCCCCTGCTCGCTGCAACTAGAGAAAAGCTTGAGTTCAGCAATCAAAAAAAAAAAAGTACAAAATGGAAACCTAAATGTTGAATGATGTGCATTAGCTAAAATGAATTTCAGGATGAGAAAGGTCTCATAATATAAATTTTAAAGGTGAAACACTATAGAAATATAAGGTCATTTGGAAAGTATTCACAAGTAAGGTAAAAAGCCTTTCCATCAAAATAGTAAACATTCTCTCTGTGCCGCAAGATTAAAGATGACTGAATTTTTCTCTTTGCATTTTTCTATGTTTTTCTCATTTCCTATAATAAACATGTTATTACTTTTATAACGGGGAAAAAACAAATGTTAAAAAAAAAGAGAGAGATAGGAATAGAGAAGAGACCAGGCTGTCGAGAAGCCCCAGTGGCTCTAAGCACCCATCAGTCCCTCTTCCCGAAGGTACTTTTCACCATCTTGCTTCATTTGCATGATGTGCAGGCGTGGACAAGTGCGTCCTCTCAGGATGGAGAGTTGGGTGGGCATCGTGCCCTGGCCTGTGGAGGCCTCTCTTTCCTGAGTCCCGGGGTGTCTCCTGCATTCCTCCTCAGGGGAAGTTTTGGATTTCTCCGGAAACCACACTCCAAGGGCACACTTACCCCAGACCGCTGAAGAGGGTGACCTGGACAGGACGAGGTGTGTTCTTGCCTGCCAGAGCTGGAGTGGCCGCAAAAGAAAAGTCAGGCACCCACTTTCTTCCAGCAAGAATTATTTTTTAATGGTTTAAAAACGAGTCTGTACAAAACCAGCACCACTATCTGGTGCTTCCAGTCCACCAGGGGATCCTGAAGCTGTCTTCCAACACTATCTCTTTGGCCAATTGTGCCTGAAACCTCTGTAGAGACAGTGTGAAAACAAAAGGTTTAGTTCTTGCAGTCTGGCTGAATGGTGGCAGTCAGCCAGTTTATAAAACGTTGTGAGCCTTAACACTGCAGAACTGAGGGACAATGGTCTGTTTGGGGTCGAGGAGAACTGAGCTGGGCAGCAGAGTGCCCCCGGCACTCCAAAGGCACTCCAGGGGACAGGAGTGGAGGCGGGAGCAAAACGTTGTGAGCCTTAATATTGCAGAACTGAGGGACAATGGTCTGGGGTTGAGGAGAACTGAGGTGGGCAGTAGAGTGCCCCCGGCACTCCAAGGGCACTCCAGGGGATAGGAGTGGAGGTGGGAGCAGCAGCGCCCTGTGGCCTAGTGAGGGAGGGCTGGCCAAGCTGAGGATGGTCCCTCCTCTGCTGTCACATCCTGGGAGCGTGTCCTCCGACTTGAGGGTCTGCTGCAAGGATTAGGGTTTCAGGCTTTTAACTAAATTACCCTTCTCTGGGTGATGCCATGCGACTTGAGGGATCTTAGTTCCTCAACCAAGAATTGAACCCAGATTATCAGCAGCAAACACACTGGACTGCCAGGGAATTCCCTAAAATATTCTTGGACAACAATGACTATCCATATTTGCTTACTGATTTTTTTTCCTCTTTCCTCAGAAAGGGGCTGATGTAGGCAGATTTCAAACCTATTTGCTCTGGGATGACCCTAGGAGACCATGTGGTGATGGGAGAGGGCTGAGGGTGACTGGAGTCCTAGGAGGCGTGGTTACGACTGTGGTTTCCAGTGATCACCTCTCCTCCTCCCAGCTCAGTTTTCTGACTGACAAAGATGGGGATCAGGCCAGGAGATGTGCTCTGAGACTCTCTAGGTGAGGCCTCCCCGGGTTTCCCTGGCCACGATGGCGTCTTGCACGTACCTGTCTGACTTTCCAGTTGGAAAGGACATGCTTTTGTTTCCAATTGACTGTTTAATTTTTTTGGCTGCAATGCATTTCTGGAAAGACAAGAAACCATCTAGGCTGAGTGATGACCATAACCGCACGACGCACAGGAAAACCCGCCTAGGCTCACACGGCCCATCAGAGCCTCCAGTGCCAAGGGGATGACTCTTGGGTTTCCTTGCAACTGGACATTTCTGGGTGTTAGAGAAGGCAAGGCTGTACAGATGAGCTACTGAGGGAATGGCCAGGCTCTACACAGGGCTGGCTTGCCCTCCCCATGCCAGACGTCCAGTCACATTGCACTCTGGCGGCAGCAACACCCGCGGGGGCGACGGCAGGCCTGTACTGGTACCACAGGGAGTGCTTCCAGCCTGCTGCTGTAATTCCCAAGGCAGCAAACAGTAACACCCTTCAAAACCACACACCCACTTTTAGAGACACAACATTTTTTTTCTTGCTGAAATAGGTGATGGGTATTGTTTGTGCCTGGGAAGAAATGAGGCGAGGGAAAAGCTATGCAGACAGAGAGGATTCCTAGATGGGCCAGTCTTGCCAGCAGTGGAGGGTCAACAACATACACCTCAAGCCCCCTGGAATTCTCAGTCTGTTTCTTACCTTGCCTGACTGGGGCTGCTTGCTTGGGTCAAACTGGGAAGAAGGTTTGGATTTGCTGTTTCCTGAAAGGTAAGAGAAAAGAAAGGCCGGTGACCATGTGAGTGAGTTAATACATACCACAGACTCACTACCGGGCCAGGTGCACAAGATCCAGGCAGTGTGGGCTGTCAGCTCACTAGCCCTTCAGAGACAGAAACTTCTGGCTTGTTGTCACCTCACAAATCATGTTCTCAGTAGCTAAGGGCAGCCCAGAGGCCAGGCTCGTTTCTCATAGGTCTATTCTCAGGTCAGGGGCCGGTGGCTAAAGCACTGGCCAGTTCACATCAAGGAAATCCCTCTGGTTTCTGTGAAGGATGAAGCCACTGTCCGTAAACTGGGGCGAGAGGGGATGTTCTTGCAGAAAAGACGGCTGTGTCGCCAAGGAGGCTGCTCTGTCATCAGGAATGTCACTGCAGTCCTTTCAACAGACAGGCTCTCACAGGCTGAGGCGGCACACAGCGTCATCTTCTAGGCACCAGGCTGTCTCAACAAACCACATCTTTCTCAACAATCCACATCTTTCCTCTATGTGTGTATGTCTGAGAAAATGTGTTTCCGGGCACAACTTGTGAAGAAGGCTGGAGCCACAATTATTGACAGAATGGACACTACCTTGATGAACCACCAGAGCGGCTCCTGCGGCTCCTGGGGGCCGAGGGTGGTGGGCTTCTGCCCTGCCCCCATCATGTCCTTGTGTTGCCCTCACAATTCCAGGTTGCCTGCCTGGCCTTGGGTGGAGCTTAATCTCCACTGAAGTTCTGCTCTTTCCTCCCCTCCCTGTCACCTGCTTCCCCCCATGGGATGTGGTCAGGTGGTCCCTGCGGGACACCCCCTCCGGCCTCACCAGCAAAAGCCTTGAAATCCGACTTGCTGTAGTCATAGGGAGTAAAGTCTTTTTCTGGTGGATCTGGGTCTTTTGGCTTCTTGGAAATTTTGAGGCGTTTCTTCTCTTGCTTCTGTTCTGTCGTCCTCGGGTCACTCGTCGCCCGCTCTCTCTTCTTGGCAGCATTCTCTAGCTGTGGATTGAACAGATCTGTAAGAGGGAAGCACAGCCACGACCAGGGCAGGAGGCCACTCTGTGTGTGTGACCCCTGTGAGCACCCTGTGAGGCACACGATGCCTCCAGAGCTGTAAACACAGGCTTGGGGATGGAGAGAGGAGCACTGGCGGTGGGGGGGCCGAGCTCCCAGCTGGAGGATGACGTCAGGCCACTAGGAAAGGCCAGAGCTGAGCACTCCAGGGTGCTGGGGAGCCGGGGGGCAGTGGGTGAAACAGCTCCCAGGTGGAGTGGGACACAGAGTGGGCTTGATGCCTCACCTCCGTCTACAGGCCAAAGGCATGTTTATCCCAAATGCAGCGGGAGAACCATCCCAGATGGACAGTGATGTTAACCTTCTGGGGTGGGGGGAGGGGGACGGCCACGAGGCAGCACTACTGGACCAGCAACCGGAAGACGCCTAAAACCCAACGCTGAGGGTGAGCCCTCCCGACATTCCAGACCAACCCAGACCACGACCAGAGAAAGCAGAAACGCAGGCACGTACTGCAGCCTGCTGGCGGACAGACACAGCCTGCTCCGCGGCTGCCCTATACTCCTCTTGGGCCTGGTCCCGGGTGGCTGCAAGAGAGAAAGAATGGTCTCTGTGATTGTGGCGGCAGCCGGGTCTCTAGGCCACACTGCTTGCGGCATCACCCCTGCTGAGCGCGGCCACCCTGCCCCTCAGCCCCAACCCCTACATCCCTGGAGGACCCTGCCTCGCGGCTCAGCCCACGTTCCGCTCCTCATCAACCAACCTTGGGGTCCACACCCCTGCCTGCTCCTCTCCGTGACTCCCCTGAGGACGCGGTGTCAGGATCTCAACCTTAACAGGTCAAGGACCAGAACCAAAACCTCCTCCGCCTCTAACCCGGCCCCCTGCAGCCTCACTGTCCACACAGCCCCGCCTCCCAAGGCACTCAGGATAAAACCTCCTGTCCAGGACTACCTCACCCAATGCTGTCAGCTTCTCTATGCGACATGCCAGGCTCTGACTTGCCACCACCTGCCCTGCCCCCATGACGTCCACACCAGTGTCCCCCTTCATCTGCACCCTGTGCTGCCTCCTGACCAGACTGCCTGCCCTGCCCTCTGCCCAGCAGTTGGTGAGGCCTCCACACCTAAGTCAGGGTACGGCCCTCCCCTGCTCAGAGCCCTCCATAGCTTCCAACTCACTTGGAGTAAAAATCCCAAAAACAGACCCCTGCCTGCTCTCTGTCCTACCCTCCACCCACCCCCCGCCCCCATCCCTTTGGCCTCCTGGGTCACTCTGAGCAGTATTGCAAGCTGTGGCCTTGGCTTCGCTGGGCTGCCAATCTGAACACTCTCCCGTGATGGCTGCGGGTCTCGGCTCAATGTCACGTTCACTAGACCGCCTCCTGTACTGCTGTACAGAAGCAGCCTGCGCCCCATTAGGCCCAGCCGCAGCACTTCCTTCCTCTCTCTTTGCGTTAAGTACCTGCTGCCCTGATAGCTCACACATCTCCGGCTCACTGCCTGCCACCCCTCGGCAGAAGGGAGGCCGTGGAGGGGAGGGCTGGGGCTGCTCGGCTGTGCCTAGAGCTTTGCTCGAGTAAGTGGACAGAACAGTGAGCCAGGGCTGCTCTCAACCAAAGGTGCCGGCTGAGCTGACAAGGGGGTGTGCGCTACACTACCTGTGTGCTCAGCTGCCTTCTTCTTGGCAGTTTCTTTAGGTTCTCTTTGTACCTGTACTTGGCTTGCCAGCTTCCAACGGTTGCTGATCTATAAATGAAAACAAACACAACAAAAAATCTCCAAAACTCAGCTGCCTAGGCTGATTCTTTTAATGAGGTGATGCAGAGCATGCTGACTGGTAGCTATACACATTCTAGGTCCTAAGTCCCATTATCTAATGATCCTGTATCTAATGACATTAAAAATAAGACCTCATGCTGGCTTTATTTATAAAGTACTTATATTATCTAGGCACTGGGTTGGATGCCTGCATATCCATCCATTCAGCCCCTTCTATGACTCTGAGGCAGAGGTACCATCATCACACCCACTTTACAGACAGGAAATAGGTTGGGAGGAGCTAAGTAACGTGTCCAAGGGGACATGGTTAATAAATGGTAGAGACGGTGTTCAAGGCAGGACTCCTGCAAGTCTAATGTGCTTCTTTACAACACATTTACCTGGGGCATGAGAACACATCTCGGTGACAGGAAACGGTAAGTCTGGTGGGCAGGGCAGGGGGGTGGGGGGCACAGATGGCTGCCCTGAGTAAGCCACAACCGGGGGGAAGAGAAGAGACAGCAGAAACCTCACCTGACTCCCTGTTTCTAAAAACAGCAGGCTTACCAACAGCAACAGGGCAGAGGCCCATCAGGGTTTCAGCCTGATTCTCTTTTCTGTTTTGTTTTTTTTTTTTGGCCGTGCCACACGGCACGTATGATCTTAGTTCCCTGATTAGGGATGGAACTCTCGTCCCTGCACTGGGAAGCGTGGAGTCTTAACCACTGGACTACCAGAGAAGTCCCTTGGCCTGACTCTCTGGCCTAAAGAGAAGTGCAGGGGTGGGGGTCGGTCGGGGGCAGAGGGAGCCAGGCCACCCATCTGATCAGAGCACCACCTCCCGCAGGGAGGAAGAGGGCTTTTAACAGACAATTTACATGCTGGTTCCCAGGAATATCTCATGGGGATCCAGGGAAGATGGATTCTCATTCTTACTTAAAATGCTGTTAAAACAAACCACACAACATACAATAGAATGTTTCAAAATTTAAGCTGTCATCTTTAGGAGCGTTAAAGTAATATTCATAAATAGAAATGCATGAAGCTGTACATTTCATATCTGTATACTGTATACCTTGTAAATTAAACTTTAATTAAAAAAAAAACAAAAAACAAAGACCTGTTTCTTTAAAAAGTTCCCCAATGCTTTCAAGAATCTGATTAAAGTCTGGCTCCTCTCTCTGGAAACAATGCTTATATATGAAGTGTTTCTTGCACTCATTTTCAGGGAGGTTCAAAGATGGGCTTGTTTAGAACAGAAACCTGGTTTAAGAAATTAAGAAGTCCTCTTTTCTTAGAAAGTTCACTCTTATAAAGGGTGACAAATCCACTTACTTCATAGATCTTCGATGACGGATCAAACTTTGCTGACTGAGAAATGTGAGCCCGGTGTTCTACTGAAGGCAGAAACTGGAGAAATGGAAACAGTCATGTTAACTGCTGAGAAACAGAATATGGACCCAGAATTCGGTGGCACTCAGATGCGGGTGTCCTGCTGGTTACATCTTAGGAGGCCTCAATGCAAAGTGTCAGCCTGGCCGCAGCTGCCTGGCCCTCAAGTGGGGTCCTCTTGTCGATCTGGTCTCAGAAGACCTGACTCAGGGTCTTGACCGACTGCCAGGGATGACGTCACGGTGGTGAGGCTTCTTCGGTCTCTGAAGTCTCTCGGTTCCTTTTTCAGGCAAAAGGCACCTACAGCTGCAGAAAGCTCTGCCTTTTCTGTCAGCCCTTAACATATGCAACCAGTACTTACCATCCGAAATGGATTTTCAAAGGACTCCATTATGTTCTGGGCTTTTTTCTGTGCAACTGTTAATGGACTTTTTTCATTTCCTTCAGCACTAGGTTCCTGCAGGGACAGAGAACAATGCTTACAGTCGTGACCATTTTATGATATTAGATGCCACAAGAGGAGTAACAGTAATAGCAATAACGCCAACAGCTGGCTTTTTAAAGTTACTTATTTATTGGCCACGCCACACGGCACATGGGATCTCAGTTCCCCAACCAGAGATTGAACCCGTGCCCACTGCAGTGGAAGCGTGGAGTCTTAACCTCTGAAGTGCCAGGGAAGTCCCAATACACACTCATTGAATTGATGAGTTCTCACCACATCCTTACAACCTACAAGGTATGTGGCGTTACTCTCACCATCGTACACATGAGGAAACTGAGGCTGAGAGTGCTTAAGAAAGTCTTCCAGAGCCTTACAGCTAATAGGGGCAGATTAAGGATGTAAGCCCAGATCTGGCTGACTGGAGAACCTGGGGTTGTAACCTGAAATTAGCTGAAATTTAAAGTCATACACCTTTATAGGTGACCAACAAAACTATGCAACAGAATGTCGCTCTCACCAGGGACATCAGCCTGTGCTAGCCCCTGGCCTTCTCTGTAGTCAGGCTTCCTGAGCACCAGGAACACGGATGCAGCCTCTGCTAGACAACACACAGCACTTACACATCCATATAGCCGCAAGTTCATGCTCACATCTTTAGCTGCCTAATCACCTTGGTCAACTAAAGGTCCTAGACTTCTTTTTGCACTGGCTACTGAAACAAGACCAACTGTATGTAGTTAAGAGAAAAGGAAAGTTCACTCCCAGACAGTTAATACATCTTGCAGGTGGTACTTCACCTCCCTGGCTCTGGCGCAGCATCTGAGTGTGATGGGAGAGTTGTGAATGGGATTGGACCACCCAGCTTCTTACCACCTGAACACGTGCTAAGAAAGAAACTTGTTCTTTATCCAGACAGTATTCTTGCTTCTCTTTCTCAGTTCCTTCTTTCCAGAAATTATAGTTTTTCCTTCTTACCACATCTGTTGCATCTCCTGGTGGCTCAGACGGTAAAGAATCCGTCTGCAATGCAGGAGACTCAGGTTTGATCCCTGGGTCAGGAAGATCCCCTGAAGAAAGGAATGGCCACCCACTCCAGTATTCTTGCCTGGAGAATTCCATGGACAGAGCCTGGTGGGCTACAGTCCATGGGGTCATAAAGAGTTGGACACAACTAAATGACTAACACTTTCACTTTCTTTCACATCTATTATGTGCTGTATTCAGATTTTATCTGTGTGATTTCCTTTTTTCCTGGTCATCTCAGTAACTATCCATCCCGACCAGCACATACACCCTGGTCTTCCTTTTGCACAGAACCCAGAGCTCATGTCTGTAGTGGAAAGGAGAAGCATGATGGGTTGGATCGACCAGGACAAGCTCTATTGTGTCCCAGGCCGGACTCCAGGAACAAAGTCCCCAAGTGTGCCACACTGGATGGAGTCTCTACTCAGCCTCCCTGGGAGGGGGGAACAAGCTCCTACCCACTTCCTGGTACTTGCATCTCCTGCTGCTCACTTAATCTAACGGGCCAGATTGGGGAGAAATGCTTTTCTTTTTTCCTTCTTTTCATCCAAAGCACACATAGATGATGCTGGCGGTCGTCAGGAAAGTATACCCAGCACACGCTATGAGTTCACTGGAAACACTGTTCCACCCCTTCTGGGAATCAGGATAAACTGGCCCTCGATTGACCTTGGATGAATAGGGAAGAAAGGCCCCTGTTTATATGTCCCTGGAGCTCCTGTCCGGCTCCCTGGGGGCACTTCCCCTGAGGATTTCCTCAGGCAGCACACAGAACCCTCCACCACCCCTCACAGACCTCATCAGGGCAGCAAACACCATCCGGCCAATGGGCTTCCCGCCCACCCCCACAGCGACTGGCTTCCACTTCCGGCAGACGGCCTCCAGTCTGATAAAGCCAGCACACCCCCCCAGTCTGGGTCACGTCCCGGATGGTGTCACTCACGTTAAATAATGTGATGACAGCGGTAGCGACGAGACATCTGATGTCTGGCAGGGTCTCCTCGTCTTCTTGGGCGGAGAGGAGGCCCTCCTGTTTCTGCATCGGCACAGGCCCTACAGGGAGGGGAGTCAGCACGGGCCAAGCCTACGGGGCGGCACACCGGGCAGCCCCACCCCCAGGACGTGCCAGGGGCCTCTTCGTTACCGTCGGGTGGGACGAGAGGGTAGCCGTCTGATGGGGTATGGGAGCAGTCATGGGGGCCAAAGAGAACATTCTCCAATCTCTGTGTCAAAAAGAAAGCAACAGGCTGGCGTGAAGGACCTGCAGGCAGGCGGCGGCTCTGTGACTAGGTGACAGGCCCTGGTGTCTGTCAGGGAGGCTGGGTCTGTCCAGGCTGTGACTGGTTCCCCCTCCCTCCCTCTGAAAAAGCCACAATGAACACATCACGGTACCTCAGGGTTGGGCAGCGGCCCACTCTTCCTCACTCCCGCTGCGACTTCAGACTAGAGTCAAAACAGAGAGAATGTGAGGAAAGTTCCCTAAATTTGATGACACAATCATTCTCTTTTTTCTCTCAGTGCAGACGTGTCTCTTCACTAGACGGTGTTTCTCAAGCGCCCGAGACTTTCTCTCGTCCCTTCACCCCTTCCAGTGCCTGGTACCGTAATTACTTGTGCTCAGTAATTATTTGTTGGATGAAAGAATAAAACCCTTTATCACAGTGAGGCACAATACAGAAGGACTCCAAAGAGCTTGAGAAAGATTTTTGTCTAGTCACTGGCGTTTTGCTCTTTACTTGGACAAAGTATAGAGTCAAGAAAGAAATATTAGGATGAAGACATTAAATGTGCTTATCCTCAGATTCTCTTCTTTTTTACCTCAAAGGGGCTGATTTCAAGTCGCCTGTGATCAATAATCTTTCAAAAAGTTAAAAACATGTTTTACACATGCTAATATTATTACTGAGACAAAACATTAAAAACTGTGCCAATTAAAACACAAATCAAAACATGCATATCTTTCTGAACACCCTCTCTCCCACCCCATGGCAAGGGCAGAATAAATGTTTGTATGGATTAAAAACAACAACACACACACACACACACACACACACATGTAAAACTACACATAATCTTGTGTAGACATACTGTAATATCTACACAAGAACACCGGTGTGTTGGTATGTGTGTACGTATGGGTTTGTATTATGGGCTGGGCATCCTGCTTCCATCTAAATTTGCCTAAACTTTAGCAACTTCTTCACAGTTAGCTCTTTCTGAATTTCCTTCTCTCCGGGGTGCTCCTGTTTCTTGTCACCTCGGCTTTCTTGTGTGGAGTGGGTGGTCCTTAACTCCACTTCCATTATCTTCAACTCTACTTGCCATTCAGAGAACACCTCTAAAGTACTTAGCATGGTGCTCAGAAAAGAACCGTGGCCACTGTCACCACCTGGTATAAAGTTCCGTCAATCTTTGCTTTTGAAGATGTTTCCTGAACCTGTCTCTTCCCTTCTATTCCTGTGACCGACACACTCATCAGGGCTCTTATCATCTCACTTTGGACTACTGCCAGGCTTCCAAAATGCGGTCTCTGTGCTGAGATCCCCACTCCATTTTATCCTGCAAGGCTGACTGCCTCGGGACAACAGCTAACCAGCCCATCATCAGACATCATGAGACATCACTGGCCCTTGGATTAACAAAGATAAGGTTGCAAAGAAAGAAGGATGAGGGTTTCCCTGGTGGCTCAGTGGTATATAATCTGCCTGCCAATGTAGGAGACGTGGATTTTATCCCTGGTCTGAGAAGACCCCACATGCTGTGGAGCAACTAAGTTCATGTGCCACAACTACGGAGCCTGTGCTCTAGAGCCCAGGAGCTGCAACTTCTGAGCCAAACTACTGAAGCCCGTGCGCCTTAGAGCCTGTGTTCAGCAGCAAGAGAAGCCACTGCAATGAGAAGCCTGCATGCTGCAATGAAGATTAGCTCCTATTTGCCGCAAATACAGACAAGCCCATGCAGCAATGATGCTCCAGCACAGCCAAAAATAAACATATAAAATTTTTTAAAAAAAATGATGAACTTTAGCTTCTGACTATCATAAAGACACACCCACTGGATTTCCTAAATCCTATTATTTCCTCTGGCTTTTTTTCAGAGTGGAGACCAACTCACGTGTGAAGGAGACTATAAGGAGCAATACGCCAACAGACAGAGCTGAGAACCTGTGGAGTTGGGGAGCTTCTTACCTTGAGCAGAGGCATCTCTCGTGCCTGCTGAATCAGAAGGTGCATTTCATTGATCTGCTGACGTACAAGAGGAGGCACAGGGTTACAGCAAGCGATGATGCCCTGAGGTTCCCTGAAGGAAGTGAGAACACATTCAACATTGCCCAGGAGCTCAGCCCACAAAGGCTACAGGAAAGAACAACGACCCGGTGAAGCCAGAGCGTAGGCGCTCAGGTGAGAACTGAGGGAACACGGTCTGTCAGGGTGGCCCCGCTGGCTGTTCCAAGACGTGCTCTCTGCTGCACTTAGCCCTGAGCAGATGCCTCCTACTGCTGCCTCCTGCTCTCAGGGCAGGCTGGAATGCAGCCCCACAGCTCTGCTCACCTGCAACCCTGCAAGGAGGTGTCAGGTGATGATGAGCTTTGATTCTTTGCTTACACTCCAATTAACATCATAAGACATCTAAAATCACAAGCCACCTTAATCCAGAAGGAGGTACAGATGAAAGAGTCTGAGACACTTTCTCTCCTTTAAAGTGGATGCTCCAGGCTCAGAGACTTACACGCTGAGGCTGCTGTTAGGTCACTCGGTCGTGTCCAACTCTTTGTGACCCCCATGGACTGTAGCCCACCAGGCTCCTCTGTCCATGGGATTTTCCAGGCAAGAATACTGGAGTGGGTTGCCATTTCCTCCTCCAGGGGATCTTCCCCACCCAGGGATCGAACCCATGTCTCCTTCATTGGCAGGCGGATTCTTTACCGCTCAGACACCTGAGAAGCCCAGAGACTTACACGGGAGTCCATATAAGGGATAAACATGGAAACAGCTCCAGTTCAGAAGCTCTGCTTCCTAAATGGCAGCGCACGGGCAGAGATTCTGCATTCCTTGGACTTGCTAACTTCCTCAGAGCACTAATCTGCTCTGAGTAAACAGCCCTGAGGTAACAACAATCAGGGAAGCCGGATCTGAAGGACAAGTACTTTCTCTACTGAGGAAGTCAGAGCACATTAATCAGCCCTCACTCACTTGGGCAGCTCCTCAGCTATCTTTAGCATCATGTGGTTTGGCAGGACGTATCTGGAATAAAACACACAACAGGATCCCATTAAATTCTGCCAACAAGCTCCACGATGTGCTTTAACCCTGGGAAAACATAATCAACTTTCACGGTGAAAAGAGTTGAAAAAGCCCATTATTTCCTTGTCACCAGACCTAGCAAGAATGAAAGGGATCGACAGTCCCTTACCCGTAACTCTCATCTTCCCGACGAGCTGTTTTATCCCTCCAGGCAAACAGCAGCTGAAAGGCCGTCAACTGCTGTGTGTTCAGATGCTTCTTCTGCTTCCTATAGAGTTCCAGGTAAGATTCGTCTGTGAAGATGGGTTTGATGAATTTCTGCAAAATATTAAGGAACATTCAAGATAAGTGGGAATCAATACTGTGCCCTGGGCTCTTCAGGACACTGGGCTCTTTCATGAACGTAAACAGCAAAGCAGACATGCACCGCCACAACCACTGAGCCCTTGTGCCACAACTACTGAAGCCCGTGTGCCTAGAGTCCATGCTCTGCAATGAGACGCCACTGCAGTGAGAAGCCCGCAAACCCCAACTAGAGAGTAGGCCCCACTTGCTGCAACTAGAGAAAGCCGTGTGTAGCACCAAAGACCTAGTGCAGCCAAAATAAATTAACTCATTTTAAAAATTTTTTAAAAATAAAAGAGCAAAGCAGAGCACGGGGACCTGAGCAGAACCTGGGCCCGGGCTGTACCTTGAGGCAGATGTCGCGACTGCGCTGCCACACCACCTGCAGCTGTGTGGGCTGCTCGTTGCCGCGCTCCCACAGCTCCAGCCGCATCTTATCATAGATGTACAGCAGGTAGTGAGTGTCGTCTCGGGCGTAGCTCAGCATTTCCTCTGGCAGAGGTCTAGGGTTGCAACAGAGAACGCTGTTTCCCTGGTTTCCCCCGAGGTGGCAGTTTGACTCATCAACCCTGTGGGTTCCTGCTGAAGTTCAAGAGTCTCCCCTGGCCAATACTACAGCCCCACCAGCTTCTCCAGCATCCTCATGGGACAAGCCACTCTTGCCACAGCTGGGCAGAAGGGGCAGTAGGGCAACGATGTGGTTAAAAATCAGGGCCCTGTGTTGAATGTGAATCTTATCCCACTGTGTGGCATGTGGCAATGGTCAAGTAAAAGGAAGTGGCTTTTAGATTTTATCAATTTTCATCTTATAGTTCAACTTTACTAAATTCTCTTGAGAATTTCTGGCATGAGACGTGCAGAAGAGTTTGGTGCTTTTGCATACAATAGCTACAGCCTCAAAGAGGAAGCCAGCTATCTGAAAATGACCAAGGGGAGCAAGAATCCCACAAAGTGTGGCAAGACTCCCTAACAACCTTAGATTATAGTAAATACTATAAATTACTATACTATAAATTATTATATTTATATAGTATATATTTATGATGTGCCATATTTACTATACTGTAAACTACTCTACAGTAATTACTCCACTATAAATTATTTAGATTACAGTAAATACCGCTTACAAAGCTAAGTCAGCTCTGTTCTTAGACTTCTCTCACACTTATGGGAGACCATTTCACACACATGTACCAGGGAGATGTGGATTATAAACAAGAGACTGACATGGACAAACGCTGACATGGCATGGCAATTTCAACTATTTCCATGAAGCATGATGCACTATTTATTTGTTTATCTAAGATAGTAATTCCTGACTTTTTCAAACATGAAACATTCTTTTCACTTTAATTTTTCTTATAATTTATGTTCAAGTACAATCTAATTTCCTCCTTGATAAACATGAAGCATTTTTTTAAACGAAATGTACTTCCATTTTAAAACTTTTAAATATTTCACATCACAAAACTAAACTGAAATTTATTAACATTCTCCTCTATGTAACATAATCAGTCCAACATAAACTCTACATTATTCTAAACCTTCCAGCTGACCTTATGCCACTAAAAACAAATGGAGAAAAGCCCAATGACATTCAACTCAAGATCCAAATGGGGTACTTCCCTGGTGGTCTAGTGAGTAAGAATCTGCCAGTGCAGGGGACAGGTGTCGACTCCTGGTCTGGGAACTAAGCCCATGCACCACAACTACGGAGCCCACCCCTCGAGGCTGGGGTCCGCAACAAGAGAAGTCACTGCAATGAGAAGCCCAAGCTCTACAATAAAGAGTGGGCCCTGCTTGCAACAATGAAGACCCAGTGCAGCCAAAAATAAACTTAAAAAAAAGAAAGAGAGATCCAAATGGTGTTACAACCACCCAGGCCTCCCTCCGCCAGCCCTGTTTCCTCATCAAGAACAAACTGACCGTATCCGCCAGTCGGCCAGCTGGTACTGCTTGTTCGACTCCACGCTGCAGTAGAGCTTCAGCAGGTGGTCCAGGGAGTGCCTGCCCAGGTTAAGAAGGCGAGCTGCCTGGTGGGTATCAAACATGTTCACCACGTACAACCCGAAGTCCTTCTGGAGCCATTCTATGTCTGAATCAGCACCATGGAAGACCTGAAAATAAAACCAAAGCCGTGCAGTACAGAGGCACAGGGCCGTTCATGCTCTGAAATGAACTCTGTCCCTAGGTTATTAGAATACTGGAATAGATGCCAGGATAAAGATAAAGATGGTTCAGTTTTACATGCTTCTTTTAGTTTGGGCCACAGTCCTCTACAATCCTAATTGCACGCTTTTAAGTGCTAACAGCTGATGACGCTAAGAAAGCCACGTTGCTAGCTTCAAGGACAGTCATTAAGTCCAACAATCTTGAGATCAAGGGCTCGCTGCAGTATTCATTAAAGTGCTTTAACATTTTTCTGGGTGGTGATGAGCTAAGTCTTAGCTGTTCTAACAGAGGGTTAGAAACAAAAGCGTCTGGTACCCTACTGGTGTTAGTCGCTCAGTGTCCAACTCTTTGCGACCCCATGGACTATAGCCCACCAGGCTCCTCTGTCCATGGGATTCTCCAGGCAAGAATGCTGGAGTGGGTTGCCATTTCCTTCTCCAGGGCATGTTCCAGACCCAAGGATCAAACTTGGGTCTCCTACATTGCAGGGAGATTCTTTACCATCTGAGCCACCAGGGAAGCCCACCCGAGTGGAGGAAGTTACAATTTTTTCTCTCAGCTTTCCTGGGGCTATGCTGAAATGACGACAATAGTAAATTGAGAAGCACTTAAATCGTGTGCTCACATGTAAGAGTGGGAAAAGGCTGGCTAACCTTAACAATAGCTGGGTCTGTGAGGCTCTCGTTGAGAATATACATGTCGCTGCGAAGCTCCAGAGTGTCAATGATGAAGTCTTCTGTCCGGGTGGAAATCTGCATCAGGCAGGTGAGCCCCAGGAAGCTCCTGTAAGAGTGGTGCTAAAATACACAGAAAGAAGGGGAAACAGCGAAAAAAGGATTTGTATCAGGCTTACAGTTAAATTGATTTTGAAAAATCAGTAATAAATAATATGATTGTTACCAAAAAAACAGGTTTAAATTAGTATTAATTTTATACTTCTTGAATAGGTGAACTCACAGAAAATGTAAACACTTCCTTCTAGGTCACTAATAAGTTACCTCCAAGTCTACCGCAAATTCTTGACACTTCAGGAGCTTTTCGTTGAGTTCCACTAGTTCATCCAGTGTGGACACGAAGTGGCAGGGTGTCTCTCCTACGGGTCTGTATAACTGCATCACAAAAGTATAGGGAGAAGGAGAAGACTATGAACCATTGTCTTTCCCTAAACGACAAAGTGAATTATGAGTCCAAGAAATGATCTGAAGTCACACCCTTCTATTTGGGTAGCCAGAAAATTCGTTCGGCTTTCCATAACATCTTACGGGAAAACTCGAACGAATTTTTGGCCACACCAATACTATAAAAGCAACTAAAGAAAGCCAAAACTGCATCCAGTCATTGATGTACCTGCTTATTCCTGGGCTACCTGGGAACTACCATCAGCTGAGATCGGCACTCACCTGAGGCTCTGGCTTTTGAAGGACTGAGTCTGGTGGCGTGAAGTGATCTAGTTCATATTGATAAGGATGCGCAAACCTGAATCAGTAAAACGAAAAGGTACAAACAATAAATGCTGGAGACGTGTGGGGAAAGGGCAGCCCTCTTGCACTGCTGGTGAGATTGTAAATTGATACAGCCACTATGGCAAACAACATGGAGGTTCCTTAAAAAACTAAAACTAGAACTATATGACCTGGCAATTCCATCACCAGGGGTATGTATACCCTAAGAAAACTGTAACTCAAAAAGACACGCGCACCCCGCTGTGCACTGCAGCACTATACACAACAACTAGGACACAGAAGCAACCTAAATGCCTACTGATGGGTGGAGGAAGACGACGTGGCATATGTACACAACGGAGTATTAGACAGAAGGGAGCAAAACCGGGTCATTTATAGAGAAGTGGATGGACCAAGAGTCTGTCAAACAGACTGAAGTCAAGTCAGAAAGAGAAAAACAAATATTGTACATTAACACACATATATGGAATCTACAAAAACTGTACTGGTGAACCTATTTGCAGGGCAGGAAGAAAGATGCAGATGTTGCGAATGGACCTGTGGACATGGTGGGGAAGAAGAAGGTGGGACAAATGAAGAGTGGCACTGACATACATCCACTACCATGAGTACAACGGCCAGCTGGTGGGGAGCTGCCGTACAGCACAGGGAGTCAGCCTGGTGCTGTGACGACCTAGTGGGGTGGGATCTTCAAGGGGTGGGTGGGAGGGAGGCTCAAGAAGGTGGGAGGATTTATTTGTACATATAGGTGATTCCTTTTGTTGTACAGCAGAAACACAATGCTGTAAAGCAATTACACTACAATAAAAAACAAACAAAAAAAAACAAAAAGAAAAATCTTCGTGATTAACTCCATGATTCAAGGAAGAACAACTCTTTTAATCCAGTTTGTTAAAACAAACAAGAAAAGACCATTGTGAAAATATTTTAAAAAGCATCATTGCTTCAATGATAATTCAAGTGCATAAAAAAAAAAATTAGGTGCAACTTGTTCACCCTTAAAAGTATAACAATTAAAAATCTATTCATTTATAAACATTTGCGCACTAATTGGAAAAACACTGTATAGCTGCTACTGCAGATAATACAGAAAGGTGAAATATATAATTTTTTGTGATCTGGAATAATGGATCTGTGAGGTGAGAGAGGATGGGGCAAATACCTCAGCTGTCATATACTAAACGATGCATTTTCTTCAGTTCTGCTATCAGAATTCTGGCATAAGAATCTGCTATCAGATTCTGGCATAAGAATCCTGTCTTTTTTGAGTTCCTTGAGGACAGGGCCGCCTTTCAGTACCTTTATTTCTCCAGCACTTGATTTGAGGCCTCACAGTGCAGAGCTGGGGCTGAGGCATGAATGCCCCGACGCTCTGGCTAAGTGTGAGAGAAGGACCAACACTGACAAAGTCCCCCTCATCTTTTTTCTTTACACTGAAGGCAAAGTCCTATTGTCTGTTTATAGCAAAGTTTTTCCAAGTTGCTTATACTGCCAGGGAGAAGGCCTTTTCTGTGCTAAGTTTACAAGTGAGCCTTACCTTCCTGTGTGAGACCCCACCTGACAAGAGAGGCAAAGTGGTACAAAGGAAAGAAAATTCTAAGAAAATTTGGGTTTGAAGTTCTAGTTCTGTGGGAAGTTAGCATCTCAAGTTTGGTTCTTTCATCTGTATAGCGGGGACAAGAGCAACTGGCAGCTCTTAGGACTGTGTGAGGCCCTCTGTGAGCACAAGCAGGAGGTCAGCTGGTAAGATTCACCTTGGGTTGAGAGGAAGAGTCACCCACTCCTCAGGTTCTGCTCTCATTCATACATTTTACAAAAGTGACGCAGAGTGAAAACACACCTGGTGGTCAAGTCTCACAACAGGACACTCAGACAGGTGAACACTTACATGTCCTGCTCCACCTGCTGGGTTCTCTGCTGATGGATTAAATCTGCCAGGGCAGGGGGGACATCCAAGTCCTCAGGGCGGTCTTGTGGGCGTTCCCGCCTTTCTTTGGAGAGTGCTGGAGACCCAAGCAGCAACAAAGACAGGTTTACACTTTGTCTAGTTACCAAGGGTTAACTGGCTCCCTCTGAATTTGAACAAAGGAAGATGGGAGGGAGACCTCTCCCCCTTCACTTGTGTTGTTGGGCAGAGTTGGCACCACTTACCCTGAGGGAGGGGTTTCTGAGCATTGGGCTTAATGAAGATTTTGGGAAGAAATGGTGTGTTAGAGTTGTCGATCTTCTCTCGGAACTTAAGCTGAGGTCGGATGATGTTTTTTGCATGAAGCAGCCGGAAAGTTTCAGATTTTGTTTTTTTGCTATATTCTCCTGCCTATGATCAACAAATACAAATACTTTATAACACAGCAACTTGAAAACTTAGAAAACTAAATTCCGTTTTACGCCAACGGCCATCCATTAAAGAATGTATGTGTGACACTGGGGTTGGGTGGTGGCTGCAAAGTCGACTAGAGGGTGGAATTAGGTTGTGTTTGTTTATGAGAACAAGTTAGGCAGTGGCCAGTTCTGTGTTCAATAAATTAGAACAGAAATGCAAATGAGAAAGGGCAAAGGCCCTAAGGTTGGTATCAGATACTCCAGTGCCTCTGAAAAGCAGCCCTCACCTTCCGGTTCCAGCTGGATACTATGGTTTTGGGGACCTGTAATCCTGCAGGGAGGACAGGTTGTTGATTCTTATTCACGCCTGATGCTTCGTCCAGTAAAATGCCCTAAGAGTGCAAGAGGTATTAGTTTAGTATCTTCCTTTAAGGGTTAACAGAGTTAATTACCTAAAATTTTACGAAACATAGCCAGAGAATTACATGCAAGAGTACACATTTTTAAGAGCGAATAACTGTAGGAGACGTGATTTGAAAGTCAACCCAAGTAATTAAAGCATTACTTGCTCAAAGGTAGGGCAGTGATCAGGCACTCCCAGACCTTGACTGACTCTCTTCACAGTTCTGAATTGGGCTGAAAATTCAAAAGTGACTTAACAGGATGATGCGGCCTACCATCCTAGCCTGCATTAAACATTAGAGGAATGGTAATCAGAGTGAGAATGGCAGCTGTCCTCATCTACCCGTATTTTGTACAGCAGCACCACAGGTGGGGTCTCAGTTTGGGCACTACCAACAGTGCTGCACCTAGCTGACAAATGGTAGGACTTGAAATCAGAAAATTTGAGGAAACCACTGAAAGACCTGTGGGCATCTAGACCATGGAAGAGATGACTTCATGGGACAGGACAGCATGATTTAAACATCCACAGGACTGTCATATGGCTGAGCTTGTGTTTTGGACAAACTGTGTATTTTTGTAAGGAATATTCTGCCACAGAACTAGACAGAAGAAGACGGTTGGCTCGCTATCTCAATGAGCCACATCTCCCTCTAATCACGGAAGTCAGGGTAATTAGAAGACTGAATGTGTGTGTGCTCAGTCGTGTCCAACTCTTTGCAACCCCATGGACTGTAGCCCAACAGGCTCCTCTGTCCATGGGATTTCCCAGGCAAGAATACTGGAGTGGGTTGCTATTTTCTCCTCCAGGGGATCTTCCCGACCCAGGGAGTGAACACAAGTCTTTTGTTTGTGTCTCCTGCATTGGCATGCAGATTCTTTACCACTAGCGCCACCTGGGAAACCTAGTAAAAATGGATTAAATGTTGGTTGTGCCCTGTATCCAGAGGCCTCTTCTCCTGCAACAAAATGGAACTGACAAATCTGCAGGGTAGATTTCTGATAAAGGCACTTTAAAAACAGGCATCCCCAGGGGAAGTAATATTCTGAAGTGATGTATCTGAAGACAACTGTGTTAGTTTTTGGGAAAAGAAGCCAATCATCAGAGGAGGGAATATTGTTATGGGCAAGAAATGCTAAACTTCCTTTCTTTTCATTTCCTGAAGTGCCTGGGTTTTCTTTCATTATTTAATAATACAAAGGCTCTTCATTTGTTAGTTACCTTAAGAGTGAAGTGAAATACTCACCACTCTTTCCAGAATAACATCATTGGTGTCGACCAGCAAATCAAACTTGTCCTCCAGCTCGGTCACTTTACTCCGGTCCTTAATGTTGCTTCGGCACCCATGGTACTGCATCACCCTACTCATGCTGGGAAGGACAGGAAAACCCAAATCAGTCTGTATACTTTTGTCTGCTTGTTTACTCATCTGGCAGAAAGCTCTCAAGGCTTAGCTCAGACTATTCCCAACACTTTCTATAACAAAATATTTATTTATTTGGCTGTGCTGAGTCTTAGTTGCAGCATGTGTACTCTTAGTTACGGCATGTGGGATCTGGTTCCCTGACCAGGGATCGAACCTGGGCCCCTGCAGTGGGAGGGCAGAGTCTTAGCAACTGGACCTCCAGGGAAGTCCTCCCTAATACTTTTTGATCAAACTGACAAAACCTGCACCCTTATAGCAAAAAACATTGCTAGTTGTATGGCACTGGGCAATTCACTAAATCTCACAAAGACTTATTTTCTTCATTCGTTATTTGAAGGGGTGGAAGAAATTACCCCAAGGCTTTGTTTACATTCTAAAAAATATATAACACTATGTAAACGATATACTCTGCATTCACTGTTTTAACATGAAATCTAAAACAGATTCTCCAATTCTGTCATGCAACAGTTCAACAAAACCAGTGTCTGTGTAATGTCTGTCCTAATACACTTATTAGAAAGCCATTACTAAAAAATAAAATAGATTAAAAAAAAAAATAGAAAGCTAAAACTTGTGACTCCACAGGTTGTGTGAGAGAAGCTTGGCTCTAGGTTTTCAAGTCCCGTTAATTTAAAAAGATTCACTGTCTATAGCTGCAATAGTCAACATATATATATTTAAAGTTAAACTCAAAATTTACCAAATAACATTCCCTAATCAAAATCCATTGTCATTTTTACATTTTATAGCTCCAAAGCACAGAAAATTATGGTAAGAAAAAAATACAAATCTCAGGAAAAATCATCTACTTCTTCATAGTCATTTCTTTCAACATGAGAAAAGAATATATAGTACTTACCACTGAAGCAACCTGTCTCCCTGTGTTTCACAAAATGCCTGGAAGCCAGGAAAACTTCGGTAAAAATCATACTCATCACCAAACTGTGGTAGGCCCCCAGACGCCTTGGTGACTGCCACCACTGCCCCAAGAGCGAACTGTCAAAACCAGAAAAACAAGCATGTTTTAGACACGGGTCACCATTCATCCAGCAGCTCATTTTCTTTTCCATGATCTACTCTATATAAGGAACTGTCCTAGATGGTTGTTGGGGATTTTTTTCCCGGGACTTGGAAGTGACGAACCTGAAAGAAGGACACTCGGACAGTCTCTTGCAAGGACTGACAAGTTTATTTCTGTAGTCAAGCCTTTTTATACAAGTAGGAACAAAGAGCTTAGAGTATACAGCCAGCAGAGCGCGTACGGGGTTAACACCTAATCAGTAAAAATATTTCAAGGACAGCACACTCTAAGTGACCCATGTGTTTATCTCATAACCCATTTTTTCAAGCAACATCCTTAATATTTATTATTAAATCTTGGCGCCGGACATAACCAAAGGCAGGAGATGTTTTTCTGTCCGGGCACATCAAGCTGGGGTACTTCTGGCCCTTCGCCATTTTCCCAAGGACTTCTTCCAATCGGCTATTTTGTACTGGGCTTCCCAACAATGATGAAGAAACCCAATCTCCACGCATCATTTAGTGCCGATTTTACCCCAACCCTTATGATACACAAATGAACGTGAAAACGAGTTTTGGAGCTTACATTCTTGGGAGAATGGGTATAGATATAACAAATACATATATAATAAGGCTAAGATTCAAAACAGCCTGGTACTGTGACCTTAGGCAAGTTATTTTATTTATTTGAACCTTAGTTTCTGAATTTGATAAACAAGTGTAAGGGAGTTCCCTGGTGGTCCAATGGTTGATACTCCATGCTTCCACTGATAGGGGCATGGGTTCAATCCCTGGTTGGGGAACTAAGGTCCCACAAGCTGCATGGCTCAGCTAAATAATAATAATAATAATCATAATAGATACAGACAATATAAGAATATTCTAGATCTTTCATATGACTGATTTAGAATGGTTACTATCCACAACTGGACTTGTGTTTATGGCTCAGTTACTGTCAAGGATGTCTCTATTTCAATTTCTGTGTGGTAATGAGAAAAAACCTGAAGTAGCACTCATGGGTAAATGATGGTTGGTCACATGAAAGCCAAATGACATCACTGTAAGCTGTGTTATAAATGTTTTCCAAGAAAAAAAGAGAGAAAATGGGAACTTGAATCATGGTGGCATTCCTGGTAGCACAGAGCCACCCAATCAGGACCATGGCTAGTGGCCCAGGAATTAATCAGAACCAAATAAATGAATTTGTGGTAATGATAAATTAGACAAAATGCAAGTGGAGTTTTAGGGAATTTGTAGTGCTAACTTACAAGCTATTTTAGCTTCATGGTCTTGTAAGAGCTATGCATGAGATGTTTAATTCCAGATTTGTTTGTTCATATTTAAGCACCATTAGACAAATAATCCAAATGAACTCTATGGAAGGAGGCACTGATCAATGTTCTTTGGCACCTGCAGGAGGGACACTTGGTGGCAGCTCTACATTAAACCCAGGGTTTAGGATTATGTAGGGCTGGACCTCAGGAGAGGGAAGAAGGGCCATCCCCGCCGCGGGAGGGGAGGACAAGTGTGGGCAGCTTGAAGCAGCCGAGCCTCTCCAGAGAGTTGTTTGAATGGCTCAGGCCTGGGCGGGGTCGGGGTCGCGAGGACTGGGGGCTTCAGGGTGACCAGGAATCCCTTCCTATGACGTGGCGACAGCTCTCCATGCTCGGGACTGCAAGGGTTCAAACGGGAGATCCAGGACCCTGGGGTGTGGGGAGTCCCCCAGTGTCAGCGAGCGAAGCCCCGTCCCCGGAGGGTGAAGAGGCAGATTGTGCCGGGAGAGGGCACAAGCCCCTTTAACCCTCTCCCGGGGCTCGGCTGCATCGTGCACGCGGCCTGGTGGGCGGCCGCCCAGAGGGTCCAGGCCTGCTTCCGGTCAGCATCGGGCGGCTCCCGATGCCCTCGAGGCGTCACGAACTCACCTTCACGAAGCTGTCTGCGTCCGGGAAGCCCGGCAGCACCTTTTCCCCGTCAGACTTGGCCGCGGTCGTGGCTGACTGGGCCTTGGACTCTCGGGGACTGGGAGGCGCCATTTTTCCGGCTGGCGCGGCTCTTCTCGCGAGAGTGCCTCGGCCAGCGCGACGTGCGCGCACTGCGCATGTGCGGAGGCAGGTCTTGCTGGGGGCAAGCTGGGGAGTTTGAGTTGGGGTGGAATCAGCCTGAGAACCCGGCTCCTGCCGACCCCCACTCCGCCCCTACCCAGGGAGGTTGACATTTTTCTTTAACCTCGTATTATTTCATACCAACAACCCAGTGCTTTACGGTGAGACGCAGAGGACCCAGTAATTCTCAGATTTAAAGCCAGCTCTTCTTAGGCTCTGGTTTCGTGTCCCCCTGACCCATTTGATTTGATTCCTGCAATTCTCCCTGTCTGGTGTCTTCCCTCGTTGCTGGTTCTTCCGTAACAGACTACAAGTATGCTGGCATCTCTCCCAAATGAAAGGCAAGACAGAGAACGCCACTGCACCCCACACCTTCCAGCCACCGCAACATTTCTCTTGCGCTTCATAGGTAAGCTACTGGAAAAGGCGTCTGTTACCTCCAGCGCTCTGGAACTTCTCCAGTTAGAGGTTTCTCCTGAAAACACGACCGCTGGAAACACAACCTAAGGCACTTCAGTGTGAACTCAAACGTTTGTGAAATGAATATCTGCAAGAAATCTTGTTAGGAGGGAGGCAGTATTAGGCAGCTCAGGAGTGGATTTGGGATGCCTCTAGGGTGTATCCTCTCTCCTGAGATCGGGGATGACACACCCTTAATACAGTTTGTTTGGCTTAGTAGGTGTTCAATAAGTGTCAGCTGTTACCTTTTTTTTTATTGCCAGGCCTTGCAGGATTTTAGTTCCCTGGCCATGGATTGAACCTGGACCCTGGCAGTGAAAGCACTGAGTCCTAACCACTGGGCTGCTAGAGAATTCCCACCTTAGCTGTTATCTTAGTCAGAATATCTTTTTTTTTTTTTTTTTTTCAGAATATCTTATTAACAGGATGCTTTTTTCAGTCTCCCCATCCCCTCCCCAGCCATTTGTGTACCTCAGGTACACAGGTACCATGGCAGAACAAAAGCTAGCCTATTTCTTAAAAAAAAAAAAACAAACACAATATATTTTGGTTTGTTTTATTTTTGGCTGTCCTGGGTCTTCACTGCTGCACACAAACTTCCTCTAGTTGCTGCGAGTGGGGGCTACTCCCTAGCTGCAGTTCATGGGCTTCTTATTGTGGTGGCTTCTCTTGTTGCTGAGCATGGGCTCTAGAGTGCATGGACTCAGTTGCCCTGTGGCATGGGGGATCTTAGTTCTCTGACTAGGTATTGAACCAGCGTCCTCTTCATTGGGAGGCATATGGTTCAACCTAGGCTGTGCTGGGGTGCTTTACATGGATTTGCACCCCTCAAAACAATCTGATGGGGTAGACTCACATTTTCATTGGAGGAAGCAAACACAGAAAATAAGGAGCTTTTCTGAAGTCACACTGGTAGGATGAGACAGAGTTGAGATTTGAAACTAGTTAATTTGTTACCTAGTGGGCACAATAAAGGACAGAAACAGCAGAGACCTAGTAGATGCTGAAGAGATCAAGAAGAGATGGAAAGAATACACTGAAAAACTGTACAAAAAAGATCTTAATGAACTGGATTACTACGATCATGTGGTCAGTCACCCAGAGCCAACATTCTGGAGAGTGAAGTCAGGTGGGCCTTAGGAAGCCCTGCTGTTAATAAAGCTAGTAGATGTGATGGAATTCCAGTAGAGCTATTCAGATCCCTAAAGAATGATGCTGTCAAAGTTTTACATTCATTATGCCAGCAAATCTGGAAGACCCAGCAGTTGCCATAGGACTGGAAAAGGTCAAACCTCATCTCAATTCCCAAGAAGGGTAGTACTAAAGAATGTGCTAATCATCAGACAATTGCACTCATCTCCTATGCTAGTAAGATCATGCTTAAAATCTTGCATGTTAGGCTTTAGCATTATGTGAACCAAGAACTTCCGGATGTCCAAGCTGGGTTTAGAAAAGGAAGAGGAACCAGATATCAAATTGACAACATTCGCTGGATCATAGAGAAAGCTAGGGAATTCCAGAAAAACATCTACCTCTGTTTCATCGGGGGCACTTTCCTTCTAATGTCTATGTTAGAAGATTTCTCTGTCCCTTTTTATACTTTAGTAAAACTCTGCTACACAGAAGTTTTTGAGTGATCAAGGCTGGTCCCTGGTCCCGAAGCTAAATCTTCAGAGATCACAAATCCAATACTGTTCACCGTAAGCTATCATCTTAGGGGCTTGCCCGGGATCTTCAGGATAAGGTAAGAACCCTCAGAGCTCTAGCCTCTCTGCTTTCTCAGTACACACGTTTTCTTATTTACTAACTCTACGGTGTGCTTGTGTGAATGAATGACACGCCCTGTGCAAAGCAAGTGATGAGCCCTGTTCTGCGGTTTCGTGGTGCCTCATAATGACTGAAGGCAGCCGCCAAAAGGGGAGCCTTGTAGGGGGTTTATGCTGACCTGCCAGTGTCAAGAGACACCCAGCGTCCTTGAAAGGGAGGCGGCCAGAAAGGGCGAAGCATGTGGACCAAACTTTCCTTTCTGGGTCAGCTTTTCCTGTTCTCTTTGGCTGTTTCATAACTGAGTGGGGAATTAGAACTACTAACCTAATCTGTTGGATCGCAGACTTTCAAGGGACTTGTGATCCATGCTGTTACTATGTGCTTTTACTTAGACCCACGGTGTGGAAGCGCCTAGCCTTGCTAGGAGCTGAAAGTTGCAAGAGCATGTTTGGGAATGAGGTGGAACTCTAGCTCCAGGAATGTCTCTCAGGCTAGAGGTCACTCTCTTGGCTGCCTGCCTCAGGGTCCAGAGTCCTAAAAGTGAGTCTGTCATGGCTGTGCCTCCGATCTATGTGGATAGAAGCACTGCTGGTGGCCATGAAGTTTTTGAGGACGCAGATTGGGAATTGCAGGATCTGGTCAGGTTGGAAGTGCAATGGGCTTCTTTTGGTAGTACAGGGCTTCCCTTGTGGCTTAGCTGGTCAAGAATCTGCCTGCAATGCCAGAGACCTGGATTCTATCCCTTCATTGGGAAGATCCCCCAGAGAAGGGAAAAGCTACCCACTCCAGTATTCTGGCCTGGGGAATTCCATTGACTGTATAGTCCATGGAGTCACAAAGAGTCGGACATGACTGAGCGACTTTCACTTCTGTTTCATCAACTATGCTAAAGCCTTTGACTGTGTGGATCATAAAAAACTGTGGAAAGCTCTTAAAGAGATGGAAATACCAGACCATCTTACCTGTCTCTGTGGAAAGCTGTGTGCAGGTCAAGAAGCAAGTTTAGAACCCTGTATGGAACAACTGATTGGTTCAAGATTGAGAAAGGAGTATAACAGGGCTGTCTGCTCTCACCCTGTTTTTTTTAACCTATAGGCTGAGCACATCATGAGACACGTTGGGCTGAGTTACAAGCTGGAATCAAGATAGGTGGGAGAAACATCAACAACCTCAGATATGCAGATGATACCACTTTAATGGCAGAAAGTGAAGAGGAACTAAAGAGCCTCTTGATGAGGGTGAAGGAGGAGTGTGAAAGAGCGGACTTAAAACTAAACATTAAAAAAACTAAGATCATGTCATCTGGCCCCGTTACTTCATGGCAAATAGAGGGAGAGAAGGTGGAAGTACTGACGGATTTCCTCTTCTTGGGCTCTAAAATCACTGCAGATGGTGACTATAGCCATGAAATCAGAAGACGATTGCTCTGGCAGGAAAGCTATGACAAACCTAGACAGTGTGTTGAAAAGCAGAGACATTACTCTGACGACAAAGGTTCCTATAGTCAAGGCTGTGGTCTTCCCAGTGGTCACATACAGTTGTGAAAGCTGGACTGTAAAGGACGCAGAACACCAAAGAATTGATGCCTTTGAACTGTGGTGCTGGAGAAGACTCCTGAAAGTCTGCTGGACAGCAAGGAGATCAAACCAGTCAATCTTAAGGGAAATCAACCCTGAATACTTGTTGGAAGGACTGATGCTGAAGTTGAAGCTCCAGTATTTTGGTCATCTGATACAAAGAGCTGAGTCATTGGAAAAGACCCTGATGCTCGGAAAGATTGAGGGCAGAAGAAGAGGGCATCAGAGGATGAGATGGCTGGATGGCATCACTGATACAATGGACATGAACTTGGGTAAATGGTGAGGGACAGGGTGACCTGGTGTACTGCAGTCCATGGGGTCGTAAAGATTCGGACACGACTTGGTGACTGAACAACAACAATTTGATACCACAGCCTTAACTCTCACTGCTTTAGTTGTCTCTAAGGTATTTAAGGCCCTCCCCTCACACTGGTTACTTGAAACCATCCTGGATTAATAGGGGGATTAGGCTGTCTTTAAAAACTTCTACAGAATTCCCTGCAGTCTAGTGGTTAGGACTCTGAACTTAAACCGTCAAGGGCTCAGGTTCAATCCCTGGTCAGGGAACTCTGACCCCACAAGCTATGTGGTAAAGCATAATATTAATAGTAATAATAATATAAAAGCCTCTATTAGCACCTCACCTTCCTCTGCTAAGTCATTTCAGCAGTCAGAAGGTTTTGCTTAGATATAACTTAAAACCCATTGGATTCACCAAACATCTTAATGCCAAGAACTGTCCATGTCCTAAGAAATATGTCTTTATCATGGGTGGCCACCATTTTTCTGAGTCCATCCATTCTCATGCCATTTGTCTTACAGTGACGGTGACATCACTGTAGGCATTGATAGTTGTTTCATGTAGAACTTGGTCATATTTTGGGGAGCAAAGTGTTTATTTTTGGCTGTGTCAGGTCTTAGTTGCAGCACATGGGCTCCTCGTTGCTGCACACAGGCTTCTCCATAGTTACGGCATGCGGGCTTTGGCACGTGGCATCTTCGTTCCCCGACCGGGGATCAATCCCTTGTTCCCTGCATTGGAAGGCTGATTGCTAACCACTGGACCATCAGAGAAGTCCCACTACTGAGATTTAAGTCTATCTTTGTTTTTAACAGAGGAGTTCTCCAGTAAGTGTTTATGGAGCACCACGGTGCACCTGCTTTTCTGACGGATTTGGGGGATACAAAGTCCCATAAAATATGGTTCCTGGCCTTGTAATTCTCATCCAAGCGCAAGTGTTAGTCGCTCAGCCATATCTGACTGTTTGCGACCCCATGGACTGTAGCCCACCAGGACCCTCTGTCCATGGGATTCTCCAGGCAAGAATACTGGAGTGGGTTGCCATTCCCTTTCTCCACGGGATCTTTCTGACCAAGGGATTGAACCTGGGTCTCCTGCATTGCAGGCAGATTCTTTACCGTCTGAGCCACCAGGGAATAAGTTCTTTTTAAAAAATTCTTATTGAAGTGTAGTTGATTTACAATGTTAATTTCTGCTGTACAGCAAAATGACTCAGTTACTCTTTTTCAGATTCTTTCCATTATGGTTTATCACGGGACATTGAATACAGTTCCCTGTGCCACAGTAGGGCCTTGTTGTTTATCCATTTTGTATGTAATAGTTTGCATCTGCCGGTCCCAAACTCCCAATCCTTCCCTCCACCTCTCCCCCTATCCCCTGGCAAACACAAGTCTGTTCTCTATAGCTGTCTGTTTCAGTTCTGTAGATATGTTCATTTGTGTTGTATTTTCATTTTATTTTTTGGTTGCATGGTGCGGCATGCAAGATCTTAGTTCAACCAGGGATTGAACGCTTGCCCCCGTCAGTAGAAGCACAGAGTCTCAACCACTGGGCCACCAGAAAAGTCTCTAATTGTGTCGTATTTTAGATTCCACATGTAGGTGATACCATATGGTATTTGTCTTTCTCTTTCTGACTTACTTCATTTAGTATGATAATCTCTAGATCCATTTTACAAGTTCTTTCAATCACTTTTATGAGTCAGTAGTTCTCACTGGGTAGCTGTGGTCCACAGGAATTTAGAAAAAGAAATCTAGCTCAACAACTGAAAACAGTATTTTTTTGAAGAACTCGTTAGGCATGCTCTTTAGAGGAATCTACCTAGTGCTTGCCGGCTCTGTTTAAGTTCTCTCATTATTTCAACAGCTTTTTTTACTGGGTTTTGCAAACTTTTAATTTTCTTTCCACCTGTTTGATACTAGTTTCTTTAAAAAACCCTACTGAGATTCTACTTGTTTTAAAACTTCACATGGTTCCTTCCCTGCCATCTACAGCATCAGGTTCAGACTCCTTGCTGCTGGATAGTGAGGCAGCCGGTCTGGCCTGGATCTACTTTCTAGCCTCCTTTTAGTTCCTTTATTTCCCAGTGACCACTGAGCCGGGCATGCTGAGCCGTGAGGCCCCAGTGTGAGAAACCGCTGTTTTTATGTATAAAAAGCACCCTAATACCTGCAATCTCACATGGTTCAGGTTCACGCATGCCCTTCCTGCACGGTATTGTGCTTTCCACCTCTTTTCTGATGAGGACATCCTCACTTGCTTCATTTGACAGACACCCACTCCCATTTAAGACCCCTGGCCAGTGTCCCCTTTCTGTGAGGCTCCCAGTGGAACCTGTGCCCCTTACCCAAGGCTCTCGTAGCTTTCTCTTCTCACCAGGTGGCCAGGTGGCTCCTAAGAGATGTGGCTGTGTCTTGTCTGGCCTGGGAACACCCCGAGGACTGTCCTGCATAGTCCCAGTACTCAGTGAATGTTGAAGGAATAACTGTTTCTTTCATGAACTAATATACAGGAATAAAAAGCCACTTATATTCATGTTTTTAAAATTCTGATGTCTTTTATTGGCACAAAAATTATTCAGATACAACATGGTGTCTAGACATGGCTACACTTTATACTTTGTGCATTTCATTTAAGATTTCTTTTGCTCCTACTTCCCAACATGTTCTAGACCTTCCCTCTCTCTGTCAGCACCTCCATGACAGCATTTCTGTATTCCAAGGCCTTGCTCCAAACGGAGGGCATTCAGACCTCACTGAAGACATCCCAGAACCAGGCCGGGAAGGCCAGTGTGGGCCTCCTACTGCACTGTGATCCCCTCTGTGCGCCTGCCTAGCCGAGGCTGCCGGGAGATCTGAACAGACTCTCCTCTGAGTGGCTCGGGTCTTGGCTTGAAGTGTACATGTCGCAGCGTGGCGGGTGAGGCAGAAGACTGACCTTTCCCACCCATTTTGGCCCATCTTGCGAGGGTTGTTGCTGCATCCACGGACCAGTGAGGTAATGAGATGGGCGAAGGCGATGAAGTCAGCTTCTCCGTGTCTTTACAATCCAGAATCCTAATCCGTGTCCTCCATGACCTGAGGCTTTGTGACTGCGCTGAGTTTGCTGTGTCCATGTTGAGAGGAACGACTAGGCCATTCTCCTGTCAGCAAACACTTCTGAGTTCTTTTGTGAGTTAAGTCAAAACCCGTATTTCTAAAGTTAAAGATCTTCTGTTCCCCAAAATCAAGGGCTTGATTTCCGTAGTATTACTGTGTTTACTGTCCTGGGAACCAAATCAAGCCTTGTGTTTCTGACAATATATTCTTTAACAGCAGCTAGAAAGTTGGTTCAAACCAACTTATAATATACAGTAGTTCTTTTCATTTACATTTCAGAGCTGAACTTTCTGACCATGGTTTCAGTTTAGTGGAAGCAGATACCAAAGTACAAAAGCCTCAAGAGAAGTGCTGTGGGCACGTCTGTGCCTCCAGTTACCAGAAAGGACACCTAATGAGACAGGGAGAAAAGGAATATTTTAATAATCTGCGCTTCTTCAAAGCTTTATGCAGATATACTGAGAATGCAAAGAGCAAGGTCTGCCCACCCCTGGGACCCTCCCCGAGATCTCCCACAGCTAATTGTGCAGGACAGGCGTTATCGTTTCCAGCCCAGGCCAGACGCCTGCTGTGGTCCCGCAAGGACGCCTTTCTGTCACCCTCTCTCTCTAGTTTCTACCTTCAAGCATGCCTCAGGCGATTAATCAAAGCAGACCCCAGAGTGGTCCTTGAGGTTACAAACGTGGATGATAAATCTGTCTTTTCATCTCCTCTCTGTCACCCCTCTGGCTTCTTCTGCTTTGCCTTTCCTGTATCTCTGAATTGACAGCAAAACCCCCAAAAGAACACCCCCACTCCTCAAATAAGGGGGCCTCACCTATTCATCTAAGTCAATTTAACATGTCATTTTAATTCACTTTGGTGTTTTGCCTTCCAAATACACATCCATATGTCTCCATTTTCCCCTTTTTGGAACAATGAGCACACCCAGTCAGTATAAACTTTTGAAGAGATTTGAGACACAGTTTCCCTATATGGATACCCAATTTCCCTGTATGGATAACCCCCCATATCTTTTTTGTGACTCTGGCTTTGAGGCACAGGGTAGGGGCCTGATTGCTTATTTGAACAGAGGTGCTCACCAGCCAATGTAGCACTGGCAGAGGTTTTCATGGGATGTCGCTTGTTTGATGAGCAGCTCGACTTGTGTTGGGACATCCAGGGTTTCGTCATGAGAGAAGTCCCGACCTAGGACATGAGGAACAAAAGCGTCCAGTGTGCACCAGGTACCAACCACCCAGCTCCAGTCCCCCAGCCAGGCTCAACTGTCCACACAGCCTGAATCAGTTCCCCCTCGTACGTGAATATAAATGCTATATAATACTTGGATTTTTAAATTCACCTCCACATGACCCATAAACACCTAATATATACTAATAAACACACTAATATATACTCGGCTCTTGGTTTACAGAAGGTAAAGTCCTACAGTGGGCAGAGTGCAGGAGTAGCAAAGATCTGGCCAGTGGGCTTCTATTCCATAATCACCCCTGAGTCGGGCAAGTGGCCAAGAAGCCTCTTTCAATCCTACCAGCCTCTCCTTCCAACCCCTTGTCCTGCAGGGCTGCCTGCTTTCATCACACACTCATAGTCTCCTGCCTTACATGGGCGCTCAGCACTGCCTGGCCAGCTCCTCTGGCTATACGCCCTTCCATCTCCACCACAAAGTTCTCTCCTCTCCTTGAGCATCCAAACCTCCTCTGGCTCCTTACCCTCAGCAGGTGCCCTCATCTCCTCCTCTAGAGCCAACTGACTTACTAAGGGCAGAGTTCAGAGCCCTGATATGTTGGGCAATGTTCGAGGTGCCAGCTTTGTTCAACACGAGCTCCCCCTTCTTCCTTTCCATCACCCCGGAGAGTGGGCCCTCCTCCCATTTAAGGCCAAGTTCACTTGCACTGTGATCCACCGCCTCCTCTTTGTCAGGAGCCTTACAATACTGACCATCCTGCCTCTCATTCACGTCTGCACTGTGTCCCCGCCCGCCCATGTGCTCACTTTCTGTAAACACATTCCTCCTCCTGTTGAAGGAAACAGAGCCGTTTATCCAACTTCTCCCTCTTCAGCTATGTCCTCTCTCCTCCCTGCAAAGCCAGACTTCCTGAGAGCTTTGAAACTTGTCTCTGTTCCTTCTCTCTCACTTCGCATTCTCTTCCACTGCTTTATTCTGGCTGCCAGGCTCATCAGAGCTCTCAGAAGGCCACCAGAGACCTAGAACCACCCTTGATCCCTCCCCACCCCTCACGGCCCATCATCAGTCCTTTGCATTTTCCTCCTAAACAGCTCTTGACTCCATCTCCACTGCCATCCTTGTCTAATCAACTGTCCAACTGGCATTGACTGTGGCAGCCGCTTCCTCCCCTCCAGCCCCTGCTTCCCCCACAGTCAGAGCAGGCAGGATCTCACAATGCAAACCTGCCCAGTTCCCCTCCACCCCCTTAAAATTCTTCAGTGGTTTCTCACTGCCCACAAGATACAGGGTAAAAACAGAAGGCCCTGCATGGTCTGGCCCTGGCCCTCTCAGAGTCCAAACACTTTGCATCGTGCTCCTCTCACCTTCTTGGGGGCAGTTTGGTCTGCCAGGCTTTCTGACCTTTTATTCTTGCCATCCTGCCTCCTACCACAGGGTCTTTGCACATGCTGTTTCCTTTACCTGGAAGAATCTGCCCTAATTAACTTCTAGAAAATTTTGGATCCTAGGTAGTTTGCTGAGGGAAGCGTTTCTGGAACTCTTGGACTTAAATTCCCCTGTTACTGTCCTCACAGCCCTAGTCTTTCTTCCACTTACAACAGTATTCCTCTTTAGAGTCTAAGTCCCATGAAAGCAGGGAAGATGCCTGTTTTTAACCGACACTGTTTCTTCAATATCTAGCGCTTGCAGGTGCTCAATGAACCAATATCCCTTGATGATAGAGCTTACGTGCTGGGCCTCCCACGTCCCAGTTCATCCTCACCACCTTCTGAGTGAGGTGTTCTTGTCACTTTGTGGCCAGAGGAAGAGACACAGGCCTGTGGGGTCCCAGCAGTGGTGCTGGGCCTTTGGCCTCCCTGCCTCCCACCCCCATGTCACACCACTTGGTCAACGTGACACATCTCCTGTTCAAAAGTGCACGGTGTTCCCATCCAGGCTCTCCATTCCGTAACAGCTATCTGAGCACAGGTGGGCAGTGAACCAAGTAGTCAGATTTGCTCTAATATTAAGCCATGATGATTAATTTTCTTGAATTTGGCTGACTTTGGACTCAATAGAACTTTACTGTTAAACTTCGCTGTTAAAATGAGATTAATAACATTACTTAAAGGAAGTTCATTGGTCATTAGAGAATCAGAGAGAATCCTTCACTGATGGCCTCAGAGACACGCCAGTTAGCAGCACAGAGTCACAGTTTAGGCACCAATAACCACTGGAAACCGGGCTGAATACCCACTCAAGGAGATTTTATGTTCCTTTTAAGTAAACACATATACACACTCACCAGTGAGCTTATCTCGAACCCTGTTAATAATTTGAATAGCTTTCTTATTTAGGGCCTCTGGTTTCACCAAACCATCTCCAACTGGAATAAACAAAAGCAGAAATAATAGTAAGATTGGATCATCATAACAGGTTCAATGCACACCCCTGTTTTTCTCACATATTCACTTTTGTAAGTGTGGAGCAATTCTTCCTCTTTGTCTATCTTTGTCCTCAGAATATAATGAGAAATTCATGGGACCTTTGCTGCTCAAAGGCAGTTCTGTTGCTTCCTCTTACTGACCCTCCTCCTGGTGTTCACAGCTGCTCTTTTCTTAATGAGCTAGTCGCTGATGCAATTCCTCAGAGGCTGGACTTACTGAAAGAATGAATAGATTCTGGCACTGTGGTCCCCGTTTTCTTATGGGCTGGTTCCCCAAGTTCCACACCATCCAAAATTTCTAGGAGGAAACAAAAAAAATCAGCAGAAAATTCAAACACCAAGAAGCCACTGTTCCAAGGTATTGGCTCTAATTCTTCACGTACGATCTCTCTTTTAACACCTGCCCCACCTGTCTCAGAGGAGAAAGGAAATAGGAAGTGTTATGCTCTTTATGAATTTAACATTTTTTAGGGAGTTCCTGGGTTGTCTAGAGGTTAGGACTCAGTGCTTTCACTGCTGTGGCTTGGGTTCAATCCCTAGTCAGGGAACTGAGATCCCGCAAACTACACGGCACAACTCACCCACCCCCTCAAAGAAAGTTTTGAAATCTGCTTGAATTTGCAAACACACAGCATTAATAAAATGTTCTGACATACAGAATAGGCTCATAGGTCAAAGATCTGGCCACAAAATTTGGTTGGTTGGACCCAAACTGGTCATAACATAAAGAAAACTAGCTTTCAAAGGATCACACATGTGACTGAAATGTTATTCCTTGGAGGAATTTATACATCAATTCTCAGGAGAAGTCCACAGGCTTTAGGCTCACCCTCTGCAGACTGTGGCCTTCAGGAGAGGTATCTAGAATCAGAACTCTGAAGCTATTTACACACGGCCCTGGGATACGACAGGTCTTCAAACCGAAGCTAGTGATGATAATACTTTAATTAATGAGTCCTTGGAACTTAACTTTTGAGGCACATACAAGCAACCAGGGCTACACCACTGGTGCCCCCAGAACAAGCTGTCCTGACTCCCCTCGGTATATCACAGGCGGCACAGGGGAGTCCCCAGTAATGTATTAACAAGGCAGACCCTGAGAGTTATACCAGTAAGTGTCACATAGTCTGGGTGAGACCAGTCATCCGCACAAGGCCCCCAGACACTGTGGGTGATTCAGGGATTCCCAAGTCCTATCACGGTGTCCAGGGTAGAGTCCAAGCTATTTGTGGATGACATGGATCCAGGATGCCCATTTCCTGGAGAGAACACTCTCTTCCTTTCTACCCATCCAGATTCCACTCATCCAGTAAGGCTCAGCTTCAATTCTACCACCCCACGGGCTCCCTTAACCCTCGCAGTTCAGAGTGATACCTCCTTTCTAAGGCCTACCACCCCCTGGTTCCCAACCAAACCACATGGCACCTGCCTACACAGTGCAGTGAGCTGCTCTATTATTCCATATACACTCTGGGATTCTGTGCTTCCTCAGAGCATGCTCAGTATGTCACACTGTTTTCTTACCTCTGAATACCACTTGGCTTAGCTGGTAACCAGTTGCAAATGTTCCATAAGTATTTGGAGAGAATATTTAACTGTTTTACATCCCAATGGTATTTCCTAAATATGACTATGTAGGATGTTGTTGAATGTGGGGGTCAAAGGGTTGGGTTAGGGGGAAGGGGTAAAGGGGAAGGGTAAACAAGTCAAACAGCTTGACTCTAAGACGTCTGAGAGCAGGGAATACACAGAGCCTGTTCTGGCTCTGAGAGGCACATTATCTTCTTGTAACCCTGCTTTGCGGACCACATTCCTGGGAACAGTGTTTCCTGTGGCTTCCTAGATGCTCAGGTAGCAGTGTGTGTATATTTCCGCTGCTTCCATCTTCCCATTTCTGAGCTATTCCCAAAGCTTTAGAATGAAGGTAATGTAGCTAATAATTATCCCAGACACTATTAAAGGGCATGCTAAAGACTGGTTAATATTCAGACATACTTAAAAAAAAATTTTTTTTTAATTTATTTGACTCTGCTGGGTCTTAGTTGCAGCACATGGAATTTCTGATCTTAACTGTGGCATGTGGAATCTAATTCCTGGACCAGGGATTGAACCTAGGCCCCCTACATTGGGAGTGTGGAGTCTTACTCACTGGACCACCAGGGAAGTCCAATTCAGACATACTTTTAATTGATTTATGTTTTTACATGTAGATTAAGATTGGATAGTGTGATAAAAATTTCTGAGCTTTAGGTACCCACTTCTTCCTGAGAGTCATTAAATAAAAAATACATTAGATGCTTATTATTTAAGTCATGTCTTCTAAGGCAGTGACAAGGCTTGCCCTATTCTAGAAATACCCTGGACAAAAAGGACAGTCTGCAGCACTCACCTACTGACTGGCCAGCAGAGTAGGAATCTGTCCTCGTCCGTGATCGCTTGTTACCTTTGGTATTTGCTAGGGAAAGAAAGAAAAGGAGGTTAAAAAGCGCTTCAAACTTTGAAAAAACTTGGCTGATATACTTTCCCTTAATCATAAAAATATAATTTTCCCAAAAGCCATAACTAAGATAAAACCAAAAATGTACCCCTCAGGAGTACATGGGTGGATGTTCACAAGGCATCTGATCCTGAGGGGCATTTTATATGGCTGAGTGGGATTCAGACGATGTAAACTGGATAACAAGTGAGTGTGTGACGACTGCAGTAGAGAAGACGCCTCTGATTAGTAAACACCTTCTGAGGAGGTCGGAATGAAGAGTAGACTAAGACACTGTTGAGATAACACAACTGTTTGCAAATCCTGTAAAAATTCCATCTGCTATTCAACATGAAACCTAACAAAAGTCACTAGAGTACTTACTTATTCTGAAAAATGTTTTAATCAAGATCTAAACTGATGACCAGAGTTTTCTTAGTTAATAAAAATACTTGAAATTAATTTCCAGCTACCACAGCTGCCCTGTGGAAGTGTGGTGCAGCAGCTGAGTACTGGGTCTTGGGCTCTGTGTGTGAAGAGGGGCAGGACTGTGAACTGGCCACGCCCGTTGTTGGAGGGGGTGAACCCCAGCACCTGGGCTCTTGCTGAGACTCACTGTCCATCAGCCTCCAGTTCAGCAGGGGGTCATAGACGAAGGCTTCCAGCACGGCCATGACGCTGTCCTTGTGCTCCCGGAGCACCTCCATCACGGTGTGGCACGTGATCCTGTAGTTGCCATCAAGGCCCGTGACCTGCAGATGGGCCAGAGCTGCTCACCACGGAAGTCACCACGCTGGTTCCCGAAGGCCTTACCACCCAGTGTCACCTCAGAGGGTGTGTCACCCCACTCAGAGAGAGATAACATGGCCATCGCTGAAGGGCCAGGCTGGGAATGCCTCAGAGCAAAGGGTCAGGACTGTCATTCATATGAAACAAGGTCTGGCGTAAAGGCTGGGTAAGACTTTTAAAGACTGATCATTTCTAACAGGATGGAAAATACCAGGAGGATACGACTACAGCATAAGCTGGGCATTTGCGGAGCTGGAGATCTAACAAGGAAGGAAGTCTGTCCTTGGAGAGGGGATAGCTATACTGGTCCCACTTCAAAGCAGCTTGTTACCAACATCCACTCACCTCCATAGCATTGGTCAGCATTCTCGTTAGTCTAAATGGAATCTTCTCTGGGAATTTCTCTCTGGTCATAGCAACCTAAGGGTAATAAGGGAAAACTCAGGTCCACTGGTTAGACTGCCTTCCTCAGCTGGAGCCAGGTGCAGGTAAGTGGCTTTCCTTTGCATAACCAGCACTGATTTCAATTACAGCATAGAAAGGAAACAGTGTGAATCTAGTTTAGTGATGGGACTTATCGCTATAATTTAAGACACCTAAAAATTTAAAAGTAAAAAAAGAGAAGGTGGGGGAGTGGGGAGGGAGAGAGAGAGAAAAAAGATAAGTGTGTATCATGCACAGGCCTTCAACCAGCATCTCCTTTTCTGAGTCCTGTAACAGCAAGAATCAAATAGCACATACTTCATCTGTTAGACTGATGTTCTATCACCTTGAGAGAATACGGCATTTGGGCTTTTAAGTTTGCCTAAATGGTTGGAGCAGGGTAGAGGGTGGTCCTCTGGGTTCTGGAACATATGCTCACCTCAAAGCAGTCCCCAAAGTCAATGTGCAGGATCTTTCCACTCAGCCGGTCCAGCATCAGGTTGGATGGGTGTCTGAGAAACAGGAGAGAACAGCTCGGATGAACAAATCCCCAGGTCTGTGAGACTGTAGGCCAGGGGTTGGTAATGACAGCACTCAGGCCAAAGCTAGCACTCCACCCCCAACTTTTACAAATAATTTTTATTGGAACACAGTCATGCTCATTTGTTCATGCATTGTTTTGGGCTGCTTTTGTGCTGCAGCAGCAGAGATGAGTACTTGTGATGGAGACTGTAAGGCCAGTGAAGCCTAAGATATTTACTATTTGGCCCTTTACAGAAAAAGTTTGCTAACCCCTGCTCTAGGGCTCAAATGAGAATTGATCTGTGTGAATCACAAGTTGCCCCATGATACCAAGACAGTTTGTTTTCCCAAGGTCTTTGGTCACAGGATAAATGGTCACAGGTTCCTGGCAGCGCTGGGATCTCAGAGTGACAAGGCTCTTCGAGATGGGCTCTCATCTCCCTGAGTCCCTGAGCCCCTCCAGGCAGAATCATCTGGGTATTCTGGACAGGTGCTCTACTAAGTTTTTTAAAAACAGGAATTTATTATTTTTGTGGGATTCAATTTTTTCACTCTCAAATAATTGCATGAGAATGATCCCAGAAGAAAAATTGTAGACATCAGAATATTATTATGTTTTAAAATTTCTGAACATTCCTAAATGACTTTTGCAGTCAGTACATTTGATGAAATTTAATATGTAGAAATATCAGACGGATCTACTTTGGTTGGTTTTAATTATAGAAATAGGATTATTTGTCTTAGCATAGTGATGATTGATAAATGTTTATTGAATCAATAAAATCAACTGGATTTCATATGGTTTTTAATACATTAAACCAACCTATGGAGAAAGTACCCCTGAACTATGGTTTTTCTTCTCTTTAGTTTGACGTGTTGTTTTGATGGCATGGACAATAATAGGGACTAAGGTTGATGCTGCAAAAAACGGCTAAAGTACAAAATACAAATATTTACCAAACGGTCATAAAGCTCACTGGAAAACAAAATGAAATCATTCAAGAAAACCATGTAATGGAGAAAGAAGATTCAAAGAAACAAATTCACTCACCTATCGCCCAGGCCCAAAATATACCCAACCATAGACATGACCGCTAAAGAGCGGGTATAATTGGTTCTTCGATCAAACCACACCTAGAACACAGAAGCACATGCGAACCGAGGCTCTGAAAACTAACTGGTTTTCAATACAAATTATACCCTAATCAGTTGTTTGCTTACAGTCCAACAATAACCAGTTAGAATGTATGAGGGAACAAAAATCATTCATAATTATAAAATTAATAAACTGCTCAGAATAAACTTAATTGGAAATGTGTAGAACTTAGATGACTAAGTAAATTAAACTTTGCTTAGAAATATAAAGACTAGAGTAAATGAAAATATCCATAAAAAAAAAAAGAAAGAAAGAAAGAAAGAAAATATCCATATAAGGCTATCCACTTAAGATTGAAAAGATGTAATATCCTTCCAGATTATTTAATACATTTAATGTAGTTTCAATAAAAGTTCATTGGCACTTTCTTGGGAATCTTGACAAAATGATCCTAAAATTTACCTGGAAAAAAATTACATGTAAATAACTAGTGAGAAAAGACTTGTATTAACAGTGGGATACTTGAGGATAAATAGGCAGAAAAGATCAATGATATGGAAATTCTAGAAAGAAATTCAAGGGCATATAAGAATTTAGTATATAATAAAAGTTGATTCTGTTACAGGATGGATTATTTGGTAATACTGTGTGTGTGCTAAATCACTCCAGTAGTGTCCGACTCTTTTCGACCCCATGGACTATAGCCTGCCAGGCTCCTCTGTTTATGGGATTCTTCAGGCAAGAATACTAGAGAGGGTTGCCATGCCCTCCTCTAGGGGATCTTTCCAACACAGGGATCAAACACATGTCTCTTACATCTCCTGCATTGGCAGGCAGGTTCTTTACCACTAGCACCACCTGGGAAGCTCCTGGTAATACTGTCATGTTGGTTAATCACCTTAAAAAAAGAAAATCTATACCCTAACTTTAAATTCCAACTTGGGTTAAGGATTTAAATGTAAAAACAAATCTTATAATTAGTACAAGAAAATCTTGAGGTAGAGCGAGCCTTTCTAAATATAAAGCCAAAGAAACTTTAAAGAAAGGATTAAAAAAATCTATTAACTTCTAACATTTAAAAATGTACATCAAGACCAAAACAAAAACTTCAAACCTAGAAGCATACTATTAACAAAACTGAAAAACCAGATCTATAGGAAATTAATAATATATATGAAAAAGATTTAACAGCCTTAATAAAATACTGTTGTAAGCAATGGTTGAAACATGAAACTAACTACAGCTAGACTGCGTGGCTCAGCCACTTGGTTTCTGCTCTAAAAGACTACCCACCACCTACAGCTACTCGTTACAGGACACGTCCACCGGGCGCACAGGAGCAAACAACCTTCCTGACCAGAGGGGAGGTTGGTGGGGCAGGAGCGCCATACCTCGGAGCTGGGGCTCTTCAGCCACAGCAGTTTGGCCAGGTCGTCCCCAGCTGTGTTGTTGACGGCGTGCTCAAACACCTCGACCTTCTGCATCAGAGTTAGGTGGTCATAGTCCGGAGCCATCTGCACCAAGACACAAGTCTGAGACGAGAAACTCATATCCAGGAAGAAACAAGGCTCTGAGGCCAGGCAGAGATGGGTTCTAATTTCACCATTGCCACCAAAAGGAGAAGGGGAATAAGGAGAAGCAGTGGCCACTCTAACCTGAGGACCACAGGAGGGGCCAGGGCACAAGGGGCAAGCATCAGGCCTTGCCTTGGTACCAGCTTCAGTGTGAATGAGAGCACTGGGAGGTTCATAAACTTTCTCAGTTTTCTCCCTCACACACTACTGAACACCGCTTCCCTGCTTCCCCATTCAGCCAGTCAGCACTCTGTGTACCATGTTAGGATCAGCAGATATATGTTGCCTGATGAGTAAAATACTGTCCAGTCTCATGGAGGGTGATGAAAACCTAATTGCTAGGCTTTAGGATCCTGTTATCTGCTTGAAGACTCATACCATTAATTCTTCATCAATAGCTAATTCCCTTGAATAGATTTTTCAGTAATGGAACAAGGAAAACAGCTCTGTACCAATTCCTGAACTGACTTGCGAGCTTCACCCTCAAGACACTGAAGGGTTGGGTCTGGCAGCCTCATCACATACCCGCAGCATGATGCGATGCTCAATGTTGAGAAGGATCTTCTTTTTCTCCCTGTAGTCCCGGATGAGGGCGTGCAGTGTGTCACAGTGGGGGACCCAGCCGATGAGGCCCGAGTTGGTTGATAATGGAATGACAGCGTATCTCTGGATGCTAAAGCCCATAGGAAAGCAGGGTCAATGAACAGAAAACAGAGCAGACCTTTGAGCCACTCATGGCACATGCAAACTGGTTTTAATGAGCCTGTCCACAAAAGGCTATTGTGGGGCATGTGGTGAGGGACATGGTGCGAAGCATAAAGCCTAAAACACAATCGGGGTTGATGGTATAAAGGTACCACAGTGTTCCCAACCTGCCTAACAAACTCACCGCTTTGGGGGAACAATCCCATGATGACGTCTAAGCCTAAAATGACCTCCCCATTAAACATCCATGTTCTTAACAGAAAGAGGAGTGAAAGAAGCCTGAGGACAGGAAGGCTTATTAGGGCTGTCATTTCATTTGGCGTAGAACCCATCAAATTTGTCGAATCTCCCATCTAAAGGCCATGAAATGTTCCTTTCTGAGTCCTCTGAAGGACTTCCCCTGAGAACACTCTAAAACCAACGGAGAGTCTTTCTCTTTGACATCTTGGCTACTGATGACCTCCTGTCAGGTACAGAATCATTTACTTGGCAAAGGTAAGTGACGACCTGGAAAAGAAGTAAGAAATAACTAGATTTCTCTAGTTATCTAGGGCTGTCTCTGTGGCATCCTGAATACCTGAGGTTTTTCCGAAGAGACGTCGGGTCATTGGCCAGAAGGGTGTTGACCAGGCCGAAGAGCTGCATCACCCGTTCGTCCTGCCGCAAGTCCTCATGGCCCTTCAGGAGGAAGACAAACTCGTGCCCGTTGCTGCCTGCGGGGAGTGAAGCGGGGAGCAGTCAGTGAGGATCAGAGGGTTTCCATCCTGTCGGCTGGGGGACCACTGCTGCATTTGCAGGTCGGCAGACACGTACCATATCCAGTCACACTGTCCTGACAAACGGAAGAAATGTGCCCTAGAATGGGTGAAAAGAATGGCCTTCTTTTTGATGGTCCCCCAGTGAGATGTTCCAATCAACAGTATATAAAGTTTTTTAAAAAGCTCTGTCTTCAAGTGCCAGAGATGGTCACTCTACATGTTACTCCCCAACCCACTCTCTGTTCTGCTCTGACCTTAGAAGCCTGACTCCTAGAGACCACATCCCCTGGGCTCCCTGGTGTACTTGGCCAATGGGGTCACTGGCAGGAGGTTAGAGGGTGGAAGAGGGAGAGGTCAGAGTACCTGCCCCTGACAACTGGCCAGGTTCTGGTTCTAGAAGTAGCTCCCTCCCTTGGTCTGGACCATGGCATCAGGGGATGTCCTCTCTTTCTAGGTTACAGCCCTTGCCGGACTCGGTGCCCTCTAGGTCTGAAGGGCGGGGGTGAATAATTATACACTTCATACTGCTGGCCCTCTTAACTCAGCCATGCTTCTGAAAACAGTCCTTCGTTAAAGTCCCTTTAGGTAGAAGCTGCTGAAAGCTGACCAACACGCATGTTAGTATTAGAAGAGACCAGCCTACAGAAAGACAACCACCCAAGGACCAGCATTCGCCACTGCTGGTGAATAATCACTGTTTAAGAAACGTGAGTACTGTTAAAGGTGCGAGAGCTCCGAGTACCAGCAGAACACTCAAGCCTTCAAAACCACCCTCCTGGTAGCACACAGCACTGTCAGAACTACTGCTTCACTAAGTTCACTTTACAAAGCATCCCCGCAAAGAGAGGATGTGAAGTATAAAGAAGGACACTCCAGCCCAGGTGGCCCTCCTCAACGTGGCCTGTCACCTGCTGTGCTACATCCGCAGCCTTTTCCTCATCGGCTCCCTGACCGGCCCCCTGCCAAACCCACCTCCATGCTGTAGGCCTGCACGGTTCCCTTCCACCTGCACTGGGGTGGGGCTGATAGGCCTCACTTAAGGAAGCACAACAGTAGGAATCAACTAGAAGTCCCAGCAAGGATGTCCTCCACTCGACTCTCAATACATGGGAGAAAGGTTAGCAGTGTGGACAGCAAGCAGTCACGTCAGGAGGGGAGGGGTCCCCCAGGCTGGGAGGGAGACTCAAGTACCAAAAGTGCACGAGAGGCCTTACCCATAAGCGTCAGCTTCCGGGGCCTCTGCTTGGATGTGATGACTTGCAGAGATGGCGCGATGGACTGAATGCGAATGATGGGCTGGTTGGGGTCGTAAGTTCCCGGCACAGCCAGTTCCAGATCCCGGCACATCAGAAGTTTGGGGGAGACGTACTGCAGCTCTAAGGATGTGAGCTGTGAATAGTTACCACAGGGTTTAGCTTTCTGCCTCTGAAATGGTGTTTACATATTTTCAACGGATTGCTAGTAGCCATGACTTGTCCCAAAGTCCGCAGATAGAAGTGGAGCCAGGTGCTGGGGACTTAGTATCAGAATGTTCACAGGCAGCGGAACAGAAAGGACTATAATGACTGGTAACCCTGCTAGAGCCATGAGATCCTACCTGAGGCAGCTGCTTGGAGATTCGTCTGAATACGTGGTAATAGAGGTCCCAGGCTTGGGTGAGGTCCTTGACATTCCCTGATTTCATGTACTTCCTGCACCATTCCTGGGCCTCCATTAAATCTCGACCATATGCCTGAGAGGGGAAGCAGGAGAATGCGCAAGGTGTCACTTGCGTTGACTAAGCCCAACTCTGAGTCCCCAGCAGGCAGCAGAACTGCTCAGGAGGGTACGCTGGCTGGACGGCACTGGCTGGGTTGCTTGGCAGCTTTCCAGTCCTGGAGCCCAACCCTCAGAATGGCTTCTCAGGTAAAGTGAGGTTGGAAGAGAGACGAGATGGCCTTGTGAGGTACCTTGTGGTTTTCTAGTTAAAGTTTTGGAAGGGTTCTTGTAACTTCATGACAATTCTATTTCTGGTGTTTTATATCCTGTGACCTCCCTCCATCAAAATACATTTTATTCAAGTCAGCAGAAAGGTTAGAGGGAAAGGAGACTGCTAAGGACTTTGGGGTCCCATCAGTTCATGTCTTCTACCTGGTTAAAGGATGTTTCCTTCAGTGTCTGGGGTCCCCGCTCCATCATGGCGTGCAGGGGTTCCAGCACCTCAAACATGCCTTTCACGTTCCTCTCCCCAAAGTACAAGCGAGACGCCTCTTCCAGGCCTTCATGCCACATCTCGTGCCAGAGGATGGCCACTCGGATCAGCTCCTCACTCACCTGGATCAGAAAGGGGACAGAGGGATGTGCTCAGGGTGAGCTAAGCTCAGAAAGGCCCGTCTCGGAGAAACAGGAGGAACTCCTGCCATCAGAGGGAGTACATGGCCTCGCCCTGAGGAAGGAAGGCCGTCTCATTCGAGACCTCTGCTTGGTGGCTCAGGTGTCTCATTCGAGACCTCTGCTTGGTGCCTCCAGTCTGCCCGGACTCACCATCATGGCCTGCTGCACCAGGGTGTTGCTGTGTTCGCACATGTTCTTCAGGATTTTGTTGGCTGCGTTGTGCCGGGCTGTGGTGGTGGACTTGGAGGCCACTGTCAGTGGGTAGATGAGGGCCTGAAGCAAGCACAGAAGGAGCGTTTGCAAACGTGTAAAAGGAGGATGATAAGAGCATGGTGCTGACACTCATCCGAGTCTACCAGGCAGGGGCTGTGTGGCCTTGGGCGGAATTTTTTCTTTCCCAGAAGACCCTGGGTCCCTGAGCCTGCCAGCTGGGCAGACCCTCCTGGGGGCAGGACAGGACTCTTGGCTCCCAGGGGCATTTGTGTCCCTAGAGCAGTTTTAGGAAAGGTTGATGGCCAAATCAAAGGTCAGTGGTTAGACAGAAAATTGCCCGGGGTCTCCACGCACCTGGGGGTGGTACCGACCAATGTCTGTGAGAAGCTGGTGGATAAGACGTCCCACCAGGGGCCTTGGCGTATCAATTCTTGCAATGAGCTGAGGTATAACCTGATATTCAGAAAGACACAGTATGCAGCCTATGAGATGTGGAAACAACTCCAGTTATTCTTCTGAGACATGAACAGCTCTTGCAACTGGTTTGATAGATACTGCTGGGCATGGAAATGGTTCATCCTCTTCAGTTCTCTAAAGGAACTGAAGAAAATATGGAGTCTTGACCTTGGGGTTGATCGCTGCTTCCTTACCACTGTATAGTGCCTGCTTCCTTGCTCCTCTCAACACTGCATGATTCCAAGAGAGGCGACGAGCAAGACCTGACCCATCCTCACCTGTACCCAGTGCTCTCACCTGTAATCCAGTGCCCTCATCTCTAACCTAGTGTCCTTACCTGTAACCCAGTGTCCTTACCTGTAACCAAGTGTCAATCTGGATTGCTTTCACCCCTTCCACTAAGGCTTCATTTACATCTGGCCAGTGACCATAATCAAACCATAAGGTGAGGACTCTGGAAAAGAAAAAGGAAAGTCATAGAAACTTTAATTTGCCAGGTTTTGCCTGTTTTGTCATCTTTGAGACTCTTTCGAAGAGAAGTGCTGGCGGGGTCCCAGGTCAGTGGCTCCAGTGTGCTTGGTCCCAGGAGCACTTAGGAGTGGGGTGGTGGTGGCTGGCAGTGCCTGACTGGACACAGACCATCCCCAGGGAAGGCCTATGTCACTCCAGACAACAGGGAGGGATCACCATGCCACCAGTTCACACATCTAAGAGAGGAGTCCATGGATAAGCTTTGCATGTGTAGGAAGAGTTGCCTCTAACACAGCAGCAACTAGTAGACTTGGCACTTAGCTGGGAAACCCCCAGACGCAGGAGGGCTGGACACTGACAGCCTCTGGACTGACCGGCCTGTGCTATTTGTTTGGGCCTCTCAGAGTCACCTCCAAAAGCTGAAGGGATTCTAGCAACACTCTGAGAAAGAGCTGGGCTTCTTCTTCCTACATAACAGGTTACACACCGGAGTCCTCAGGCATTGCTCCTTCCTCTTTGCATATTTCACCCACACGAGTGAGGCCCAGTCAGCTGCGACTCTGGGATGTACTCATGGGGGTGGGGAGGGGAAGAGGACTTTATGGGTGACTCCTGTGACCTGCCCCCGACATGGCCCACCAGGACTTTCCTTCCTGATACCTGAGCGTGTCCTGGAGGTTGTTGCCTCGTGACAAGGAGATGGAACGGAAGAAGCCCTGGACAGCAGGGACAGTGTACATCAAGAGGGTTTTGGACAAATCCTGTTGGAATACACGTATGTTAGTGACACTCCCACCTCAGCTTTCTCATCTGTAAAATGGGCAGAACAGCCCACTAAAAAGCACATCTCCAAGAGTGGTTATGAGGATTAAATCAGTTAATATACAAAAAGCCTTTAGATCAGCATCTGACATGTAGCAAGCACCCTGTAACTACAATGGTGCCCTAACTGTTAATATCTTGGGCTAAGAGTAGCTTCCTGGACAGGGCGGCAGAGGAGGTGGGGCCAAGGCCCTGAACATGCTGATCTCTGGGCTTATCAGCTGCCCCAGAGCTTGAACTGACTGCCCCAGGGGAAGTGGAAGGGGACAGAAAAAAACAGTGGATTCTGCTGGGCTCTGTGCTCAGAGTGGGCTGCAGATGTGTAGGCCACCCCCACACAGGTGCCAGGCATTAGGAGAATGAGCTCAGCTATGTGGGAGGCATGACAAGGACCTCATTCTTCAGCACGGAGGCTACATCAGGTCCCCAAACACAAATACACATACAGAAGTACCGTCTAAACAATACCGGATGGCAAGCCATGCTTTCTGGCTTCCTCCAGGGCTTCAGAGCAGAGCCTCAGGCTCCTGTAAGGCTAACCAGGGCTCCATCCTCAGGGCGCCTGGTGCCTGGGTCAGTCCGTGATAGTGGGGGGTAGGGGTTGGGGGGCGGGTACCTCGGTGACCTTCTTCTGCAGAGGAGACGGGGTAGGGCTGTTCTCGGCGCTCTCAGCCTCGCTCTCGCTGTTGCTGCCCTCGGTGCTGGTGGTGGTGGCAGTGGCCGTGGCCGCTGTGGTGGCAGCAGTGGCTGCATTAGTGATGTTGGCCCCACTGGCGTGTCGCAGCTTCTTCTTCTCGTCGCGGGCTTGGTTCTGATGTTTGTAATGGAGCACAGCCTCAAAGTTCATCACTGCCCATGCATGCCAGGCCTGGGGGGGTGGGATGAGAGGACAGACACAGGGGCTGTGACAAGAGCTGGGGCAGGAGGCTCGGGTATCAAGGGCCTCAAGGGGTGTGAGGCCACAGCTGAGGCTAAGCAAGGGCTGCCCTTTCTTCTCAGTGGTCAGTAAAGCGAATCCTCACTTCACTTCAGCGGAACACTTGGGAATGGGGCGTTTCACTAAGTCCAATGTGATTCATTCATCCTGCGGTGCATCTGTTGCATCAGGGACTTCGGCGGATGACATAGGATGGGGGGGGCCTGTGAAGAGAAGCACGCCATGGGCCTTGACTTAGGACCTCTTCATCTAGAGAAGAGGTTGCTCAAAGACCTACAAATAGGCAGAATGGGACAGGGGCAACGAGAGAGAGACAACGGGAACGCCAGGTGCAGGGCTGGGAAGGCTTCATGGAGGAGGGATTTGGGGCAAGTCTTGAGCCATGCCAGATGGGTGAGGAGGGAATAGGAAGACACAGCAAGGATGTCCTGTAAGAACAGGGATGAAGATGCAGGTGGGCAAGCAGCGTGGTTCACAGAAAATAGACATGTGCCTGAAGCTCAGGACACACACAGGAGGGCATGGAATTCCCAACAGAGCTTTGAAAGATGGCTTAAGGGGCTTCCCTGAAGGTCAGTGGTTAAGAATCTGCCTGCCAATGCAGGGGACATGGGTTCGATCCCTGATTTGGGAAAATTCCACGTGCTGCAACTAAACTCGTGCACCACAACTACTGGGCCAGCACTCTAGAGCCAGGGCTGTGCAGCTACTGAAGCCAGTGCACCAGAGGCCTGTGCTCTGTAACAAGAGAAGCCACTGCAGTGAGAGGCCCGCGCACCACAACCAGACAGGAGCCCCCACTTGCTGCAACTAGAGAAAAGCAAAAAAGACCTAGCACAGCCAAGAGCAAATAAATAAGTACAGTTTAAAAAAAAAAGAGCTTAAGGAAATTCTCTGGTGGTCCAGTGATTAGGACTTGGTACTTTCACTGCTAGGGCCTGGGTTCAGTCCCTGGTCAGGGAACTAAGATCCTACAAAGTATGGCTCTGCCAAAAAAAAAAAGATGGGTTAAAAGCTGGGTTTGAAAAATTCCTTTGGCAGCAGATACAAAACAGATGATGGAGGAGAGCAGAAGTTCAGAGAGTGAAGGCAGAGGTCTTAACTAGGCAGAGAACAGTGGGAAAGGGGGCACACTAAAAGAATAGGCCAGCCATGGAGGGTGACTCGTGGTCACTGCTTGTCCCTCACACCTGGCTGAGGGCCTGTCAGAAATGAGTGGTCAGTGACTGCCAGCCAGAAGAAGCCTTTGGTGCCAACTACTCACACCTCTGAGGGTTTGAGCTGTAGTAATGCTTTGAGATAGCATTGCCTGGTGCACAGGGCATGAGGAAGAGTTTGATTTGGAACTTTGTAAATTTGCGATGATAGCAAGACATTAAATAATCCACTCATAGTTGCAACTTTCTGGATAACTGGTATATTTCTTTGAATCCCTTGCTAAAAACCTTGCTTTAACACAGAAGTGTCCATTTCCCCAGCTAAGCAGAGTAGATGAATCACAATCAACTTCTACTTGATGAATAAGAATCCTACAGTGACCTAGGCTCAGCTTTCCCATACCTTCATTTAATCCACAAATACCTGTATATGTACAGTGAGCTGGGGGGTCACAGCAAACAAGACAGAAAGAGTCCTGCAGGCACGTGGGACTACCATGCATCACTGATGGGAGACGACAGCACAGACTCAATAGGCCCAGACTAAAGCCAGTTTTTTTTTTTTCCTTTGATTCATTTCTTTCAGAAAAGTTGAAGGAAAGTAATCTGGTTAGGACACAGTTCTAATTAGTAAGGCTCCAGCTGGTCAAAGGTTCACTGGACATATTCTTCCAGTCCTGGACTGAAGCTGTCCTAGAGAGAATAATTACTGCTGCTTTCACAAAATGGGCATTTTTCAGATCAGACTGATACATGCTTAAAGCACGGCAAGAATTTTACTGTAGATGTTTCCAGGGCCTTCAGATGCAGGTTTTGACCCCAGAGGGATTCATTCCCAGAGTATTAGCAGGTTAAAGAGACACCGGAAAGGAGTGGATGACATTTGCCTCACAGGCAGTCTAATCAGGAGGCTCCTCAGAAAAGATATTAAAAAAACATGAGAAAGCATGCTGTCACCGGAGGTGTGTACTTCCAAGACTTATTCCTCTACCAGTCAAGCTTTTATACATTTTCTAGTTTTCTTTATCTTCTTGAAAAATTTTCTATTATATAACAGGATGTTACTCAGAGCTTTCCAACAGAAACAGAAAGTTCAGTTCTTAGATGAGGAGCAGGCAGGGATGGAAATCATAAAGAAGCTGGGAAGGAACAGATGACCCAAGGGAAGATAAAGTTTCAGAGACTACAAGGGAAGATAAAGTTCCAGAGACTACAAGGGAAGTATAAAGTTCCAAAGACTAACTGTGTGTCCACATGGTCTAGGAAAACAAGCTGCTAAGAGTCTGTAAGACTGGAGAGGATATGAAGAAAAGGGAACCTTTTGTGCTGCTGGTGGGAATGTAAATTGATAGAACCACTATGGAGAATAGTATGGAGGTTCCTTAAAAACTTACTAGAACTACCGTAAGAACTACCACAGGACCCAGTAATCCCAAGACTGGGCATATACCCTGAGAAAATGATAATTCAAAAAGAGATATGTACCCCAATGTTCACTGTAGCAATATTTACAATAGCCAAGACATGGAAACAATCTAAATGCCCATTGACAGATGAATGGATAAAGAGGATGTGGCACATATACACAACAGAATATTACTCAGCTATAAAAAGGAACAACATTGGGTCATATGTAAACATGTGAATGGACCCAGAGTCTGTCACACAGAGTGAAGTAAGTCAGAAAAACACATAGCATGTTAACACATATATGTAGAATCTAAAAAATGGTACAGATGAACCTATTTGCAGGGCAGGAAGAAAGATGTAGATGTAGAGAGTGGTCATGTGGGCCCAAGGGATTAGGGGAGGGTGGGACGAATTGGGAAATTAGGATTGACATACATATACTACCGTGTGTAAAACAGACAGCTAGTGCGCAGGGAACTCAGCTCTGCTCTGGGATGACCTATAAGGGGAGGGGGTGAGAGGAGGTCCAACAGGAAGGGGATATATGTACACACATAGCTGATTCACTTCAGTGTACACAGAAACTAACACAACACTGTAAAGCAACTATATTCCCATTTAAAAAAGAATAAAAAGACAACAGCATCTCCACAGCCATGCACACACTCATGGTGTAATAAATCTTTTTCAAGTGAAAGAATCTCTCAATCTTTCTGTATCAGTCAGACCTCTGACTGACTAGCTCTTGGCACTCAAAATCAAACTCATGGTACCAGACCAGGCCACCGAGGCTCTGCGGTGAAGCGTGAGCGCCCTGGGCCACACTGGCCGGCGTCTGGAGGCAGCGGTGGGGAGCCCGGCTCACTCCCGTCTCCGGTTACCTTGTACCAGCTGCGGTCGTGCTCCGTGGCGGCGCTGTAGTACTGCAGGACTTTGGGGATCGTGCTCTCGTTGATGCCCTGTAGGTTCAGCTGCCACTCCCCGAGTTTCAGGAAACATCTGAAAACAGAGAAACAAACCCTATGTTGCTCCCTCCTCAGAAGAGCCGTGCTGAGGATGACATCCTGGGAGCGCAATGGCCTTCCTATGGTTGACTCCCAGTCTACAGAGGCAACATGACTGAACCACCTGGATTCTCAGCCACCTGGAGGAAAACAGACAGGTTTTGGGCACCAATTTTTTAAGGGATGGTCTCTTCTTGCTCTCTGTCAATGCTAACATAAACCAGGTAACTGGCACACTGAAGTCTGAATGGACCTGGCTTCCCCAAATTCATTTCGGTGGGTGGCAGCTGCTGAGAGTAATTTTTCTTATCAATTGCTTTATGGCTTCTCCCTTATTTTCTGGCCGTGCCATGCTACATGCAGGGATCTTAGTTCCTTGACCAGGAATAGAACCCAAGGTCCCTGCAGTGGAAGCATGGAGTCTTGATCACCGGATTGCCAGCAACGTCCTCCTTCATTCTTTGTATGATGAAATTAACAGCTAACGTTCACTGGTTGCTACTCTGTTCCAGGTACTGCTCCAAGTGCTTGACATTTTCTTTCCACTAATCCTCACACCATCCTGTTCTACCCTAGGGAAAAGGAACTCTTACTATCCCCTTTTTATATAATGAGGAAGCTGAGGCACAGAGAGGTTAAGTAACTTATCTAAAGTCACACATCAAACCAGCAGCATTTGAAAGCTAGGAGTCTTAACTTGGAAGCTGGACAGCAGGAGAACAGCACACGGGTGCTCTTGGGCTATTGGATCCTGGGAAAATAAGTGGCAGAGACTGTGCAGCACTGGAAAAGGTGAGAGAGATGCAAGCAACTGGCTGCTCTGGGAGCCTTGACCATGACCATGGGGCAGAGGCTGCTGATGGGGCAGGGTTGGGGTGTGGCAGGCCTGGCCGTAGCGAGCTCACCGGGCCATGAGCTTGTGCAGCTCCTGCTTGTGCTGCTGGTCCTCGGTGGCGATAGCATGCTGGGCTTGCTGCTGCATGGTCTGAACAAAGTGCTGCATGTGCTGGAAGGCATCAATCTGTAGTAGGACAAAGCACAGGGAGTCACTTGGCGTCTGGCCCAACACCAGGGGAAAGGAACTGCCGTTCACCCTCTCCCAAAGAACATCCTAGAGCATGGGGTAGGACAGGGGGTGAGGGCATAATGCTGAGAGATGGCTGGACTTGTCAAGAGGATTCATATTTTTTTAACTCAAGGAGTAACTCTCCTTGGCCAACTGCAATTACTAGTTTAACAAGCCTTAGAAAATCTACTTGCCCAACTTCCCCAAATAACAATCCATATGAAGTAATCAGAAATCACTGCTTAATTCACTATCAATATACTGCCTTGGGGGAAATCAGACTTCTTGGGAGTTGTTTCAGGCTAGTGAACCCTTAGTATTTGTTTAAGACACTGTGTACCCTGGACAGTAGCACAGGAAAAATTATAGTGTAAAAAATCGAATAGATCCGGGGACAAACCACAATGGAAAAGAATATAAAAAACAGTGTGCCTGGTGTGTATGCACACACATGTCTAAATCACTGCCATATAGCAGAAATTACACAACCTTGTGAATCAACTATATTTCAATAAAATACATTAAAAAGATCTGACAGAACCCTCAGTACCCAAATAAGAACACAGAGATGGGGGTGAGGCCCCTCATACATCCAAGTGGAGTGGGGAAGACACTAGCCAAGCATTTAGTTGAACAGGTTGGCTAAGAAGCAAAGGCTTCAGAGGGTCCTCAAGCAGTTCCATCTCTTTACATGATTTTATACAAAGTGAGCAGGAGGCATCTGAGTTCATAACAGATAGTGGAACTAGGGAAGAGTAGAGCCAGAGTCAGAAGTTTGGGAGTCAGTTACAAGCCACTTGTATAAACCTGCCATGTCCACATGTACCAGCATCATGATAAATGGAGTCCAAACTCTTTAAAGGGCTTCAAGGATGAAGACAGAACACACAGACAGGAGAAGCACAAGTGGGAAAAACAGTGGATTCCAATCCACAGACACAGAGAGGGGAAATGGCGTGGGACAGAAAATGAAAGAGAATATGTATTCTCTGTTACAGGAAAGGAGAGAAAAACCCAACACTTCAAATAAATAAGGTCAAAATGATCTCCTTATAAATTATATAAGGTTTCCTTTCCTTTTTAAAAGTAGAAACATGTTAGTAATGATAGCTCTGAAGGAAAATGAAATTCCCTTGCTTGGGGGCCAGAACCAACCTCAGATACTTTTAATATATAAAGAATTAAGTAATTAATTGGCATCAAGAGACAGAGGGCTTTACCCAGAGGAAGAATGACGTGTCAACGCTTTACCAGGGAACTAATCCACACATGAGGACAGCGCAGACACACACATGTTCTAACACTTAACAAGAAACCTGTCTCCCTCACATCTGCCTTTAGTTTCATTCCTCACCACTGGCTTTGAAAAATGAACTATATTAGCCTCCCACACCTGAGAAGTGTAAGTATTCTTTTAGTTTTTCTTCTATGGAAACTACACTGACTAGACTTAAATCTGATTAGGAAGAGAAAAGAGAATTGACCTCTCATGACAAAGATGGAGGATAACTCTGGGGCTTCACTGGTGGCTCAGCTGGTAAAGAATCTGCCTACAATGCAAAAGACGTGGGTGTGATCCCTGGTTTGGAAAGATCCCACATGCTGCAAGCAACTAAGCCCACACACGAGAACTACTAGGCCTGTGCTCCAGAGCCTGGGAGATGCAACTACCGAGTCTACACACCACAGCTACTGAAGCCTGAGAGTCCTAGAACCTGTGCTCTGCAATATGAGAAACACTGCAAAGAGATGCCCGCACAATAAAGAGTGGCCCCTACATGCCGAAACTAGAAAAAAGCCCGTGTAGGAACAAAGACCCAGAACAGCCATAAATAAGTAAATAATTATAAAAAGACAAAAAAAACCGCCTTCTTTTCTTCATCTCCAGGAAATGAGGAGGGGGTAAAAATGATTCTTTCTCTCTTACAGATAGATCACTCACTTGGAGGATGGGGCTTCTCTTAGGCTGAGTGTGAGCTGGGCAGACTCTTCTGGCTCTTGACTGCCTGGGGGCTTGTGGGCAAGAACTAGGTTCTTGGCTTAGTGAAGTTTCACAGAAGGAACCAGACTGTCTCTAGATTCTGTGAACTGTCTCTTCTAGAAGAACACTGGCCATACACCTATTGCCTGATGTTTTCCTGCAGAAGGGGACCTGCTTTTCCCCATGTCTACCTGACTGAGGCAAGGCAGAGTCCAGTCCTTATTTACAGAGGAAGAACGTAATGCTCAGAGAAGTAAAGTGACTTGTTCAACAGCACAGTTAGTATTAATAATCAGTCTTCTTGGAGTAGCTCCTGAACTCTTATGAAGATGTGGCATCTCTAGCTCCAGGTTTGAAGTTCAAGCACCTAATTTTAAATTGATTTCTAAATTTTTAATCCATGTGGTTTTGTAGTCTGCCTCCAGAATGTGGGCTCCTAAGAAAAGGCCATAATCTGTGAAGTTGGGCTGTAGTCCTATGTTGAAAGAAGCCACTCCGTGGCTGAGATATTAGCCAAGATATTCCTTATGCTTGCCTTCGGCAAGACATTCAAAGACTTGGAGGCTACACATAGGAAGGAAACCAGACTACATTCAGATCCAGTACCTTCTGTTTTTCTCATTTGCCTGGAGGAAGAGCAGGCTTTGAATCAGAAGTGCTCTGGCCTGGGAGGCACACTAAACAGAGACTAAACAAACACGTTCTCCCAAACAACAACAAAAGAGAAAAACCTTAAACTGCACATTTGGAGGACACTCGGGCCATTACTTTTGAAGTATGCCCCAATCAAAGACAGGACCTGGGTGCATGGCTGTGGCTCCCACCCTGGGTGGCATTTAGAGTCACAGAACCCACTACCCACAAAAGAGGTCAACTCCCAGCCACAGTCCAAGGATCTCCCAAGTGGGCCTTCAGCTCAGACCTGACTGCTCTTCTCTCATATCTCCCACAGCCATGGCTTCAGTGGCTGCTCTATGTTCCTTCCTCACCTCAGGGACACTGTGGGCACAAAAGGGAGAAGACAGCTGGGACTCCCTCCTCTGTTTCCTTAGGAGGATGATGAGGAGCCAAAGCAGGTGCTGACGGTGCCTCCAGGATCTACTTTGGGTTAATCACCACCATCAGCCAGGGAGATTGTTTTTAAAAATAAAATAGAAAAAAATCCCACCAGAAGTCACATCTATTTCCCAAGGCCCTGTCTGTAAATAAAGTCAGAGGAATACCACATTGGCTTCAAGATGAGTTTCCTCACTGTTTCTAGCATTACACCCTGGGTGTTGCTGCTTGTGAATCCAAACTGACGAGTAGAGAGGAGACAAGAAGTCTGAAAAACCAAGTTGGTCTTATGAAAGCTTCAGTCTGTTTTCATAAATACACTGCTTTTTTGGGTACTTCTCTTAGGGAAAAAAACAAAACAAAACACAACCCAGAAACCGTGCTTTTTCTGTTGCAGCACATTCTAGCTGCTCATAAAAAAAAACTGATTACATGCATTGGTTTGATCCATGAGTATACGTGCATCTCCCTGAATGTGATTCACTTTTTGAAATCTGGCCCAAACAGCCTCCCCACGGAAGCAAACTCCCTGACATGGTGGTTTGGACACTGTCTACTTTCTGGCCTGGAGGAGGCAGTGAGAAGCAGACTAGGCGAGTGTTCTACAGAAACGTGGTCTGCTGCTGCAGTCGGGTACAGACCTTACGGGCGCTCTTCCACATATTTTTCATGTAGGCGTAGGTCACCTGGGGGTGAACCGTTGGCAGAGGATGGTCAAGTTGCCGAGATGGATCAACTCCCAGGAGCAGCACTAAGGTTTTGTGAGCAAGCGCCTTCAAGACAAGGGGTCAGGTTAGACACAGGACTGGAGCAGGAGCAGGATCCCCTCCTCAGCCCCCACCCCAAGGAGGGGTGGGACACTTACCAGCCTGCCACTCTTGCCACACAGGCTTGCGTACTTGAGCCAGGTCCTCATGTCCTCGTGAGGGCTGACGACGAGTGACCGCACCATGAGGATTTTCTGCCAGTCCTCCACAATACGCTGGCAGCCCTGGGATGTTCACAAGTGAGGATTAGATATGTGCTCTGCTACATCTTACCCCCTCAAGGGCAACAGTGAAACCCACCCCGAAACAAAAAAAGAGATTCATTTTTTTTTTTTTTTTTTTTGAGATTCATTTTTATAATCTCATATTTCTCAAGAGAAGGGTACTGTGAGTGAACGCCTCTTAGGAACTTTTCAAAATTCGAGAAGCTACAGAGCAAGACCTCTGGAGCCCGAATCGCGGCCCATCCACTTACTACCTATCGTGACTCTGGATAAGTTACTTAACCTCTCTGTGACTGATCTGTAAACTGGGATAAGAACCGTACCAACTTCATGGGGCTATGGTGAAGTTTAAATGAACTAAATTATTTAAATTTCTTTTCTGCATTGTAAATAATGTATTTTTAACTTTTTTTGCCTCAGTCTCTCTGGTTGAAGATGACTATCGCTGACAAAAATTAAAGATGTATCATTCAAAATTTTAAAAACTACCTAAGCGTAAAAAAAAGTTTAAATAAAGTTTCAACTGATATTATTTGAAAGTTGGTGGCATTTATATTCCTGAAATTATTAGAGCCTAAACTTGCACTCAGATCTTGGCCTTGTCTTTCCTCTTCATTTTTTTTTTTTTTTTAAATATCTCAGATCAAAAACCATACACAGAAGGGAAAAGACCTCATTCATTCACACGTATAAATTCTTTTAAATTAAAAACAGTGAACTAATCACTATCAAAAGGGCCAAGTTAATTTTATATTAAAAGACTGTTGAGAACACAGTAAGCCTCTCCTCCTCTACCTTCCTGATAAAAAATCAGATGCACAGACGAATACCGGGGGGACGGGGTTCTGAGATCTATCAATTCATCAGAGAATTCCATGAAACCAAACAAGCTGTCTTCCATGGAGATAGGTCTAAAAGTCTAGCAACAATGGTTGAAGGCTTTAAAATAACTTCACAAATAATTTTTATTTATTTTATTTCTGGCTGTGCTGGGTCTTCGTTGCTGTGCAGGCTTTTCTTTAGTTGCAGTGAGCAGGGGCTACTCTTCATTGCAATGGCTTCTCTTGTTGTGGAGCATGGGCTCTAGGGCAAGCAGGCCTTAGTAGTTGTGACACGGGGACTCCATAGTGTGGTTCCCAGCTGAACAGTTGCAGTGAATGGGCTTAACTGCTCCGCAGCACGTGGGATCTTCCCAGACCAGGGACTGAACCTGTCTCCTGCATTGGAAGGCAGATTCTTTACCACTGAACCACCAGGGAAGTCCAGTTGCAGGCTTTTAAACATGACAGGACACAGACTGAGTCTGAATAAAGAACCCAAGGCAAGAAAAGAACCCAAGGCAAGAAAAGAACCCAATGCAAGTAAGGCTGACCTCTCATACTGTCCCATGGGAGCTACTGGCTGGGGAGTTCAGCTGAATGGATCACAAAATGGCAGTCTTCCAGCCTAAGCAGTTAGTTGAGTGTTCGGACAGCAAGCCATCCATAAGAGCCAAATTCCTACTGCAAAGTTAACACTGTATTTTTAGCCTTTGGACCATCATCTTTCATCCCATTAACGACAATGATTTGGAAAGTTAGAAAAACACAACAAAGTACACTGAGTGACTGTTCTGGTGACTTCTCATCTGCCAGCTTCTCTCACATGCTGAAATCCCTTGGCTCTGGAAAGCAAAAAGTGTCTTCTGTCTCAAGGTAGGAAGGTCATGAAGGCCTAAGGTGATGATGGTATTATGGACACAGTAAAGTCAAACATGGGTCTCCCTTCTCTGAGACTCGTCTAGTCCACCCCCTTCTAAGTCTCTGTCTGGTCAAAGTCCCACTTGTTAGAAGATTCATCAGATCTCTGATTTGGAAACCCTTCACTCCATTACAGGCACTTAAAAAAATAAAATAAAAATGAGGGTGTGGACAAGCGGGAAATTCTGGCTTTGTGGAATTCTTTTCTGGGGTTCAATAGACAATTTTCCACCAAAACATTCACTGGACATTTCATAATTGCTAATAAAACATGGGAAGGAACTGCATGTGCTCATTTCAGAGCATAAACGACTGTGCTCATGGGCGAGCCTCTGCCCCACTCCTTTCCTTTCCAGAGGAATGTGCCCGGAACTCCATGGACAGGAATGCAACTTGGAGTCAGAAGGCTCTGTCACAGCCTGCTGAAAAGCTGGAAGCACAAACTTCGACTGGTCTGGGGACAGAATTTGGAATTAAGTGTGGATTGGATCAAGAGGAAACCGCTGACAATCGAGGGAGGTTGATTACGATGAACAGGGGGACAAGTGCCTTCTGGAGCAGTGAAGGCTTTGCCAATGAACTTCCCTTCTGTCTCCTCAGGGGGTGGGAGAACTGTCCTTTCCAAGAACACTTGAGACTCCTGACTCCCAGGTTGGGAATCGACAGCTCCTCATGCTAAAATGATCAGAATGTACAATGTGAATACTAATGGAGAATCTGGACTAGTCTCTCGGTGAGGGGAAACTTCGGTGGAAAAAAGTTTGCAGAGATTATCGTGTGACTAAGACCTGAGGAACTGTAAACCACAGAAGTTAGTAAATGAAAACATCAGCGCCTCCCCCCCCTCCCCCCCCCACTGAAAGGTGGCCAGCAAGTGGATTTAGAGCAGTGGATCTCAGCATCAGCCACATCCTGGAATTATCTGGGAAGGCTGGAAAGATACTGATCCTGGGTCTATCCCCAGGACTTTTGTTGATGTGGTCTGACGTGACCTGGGTATTTCAATTTTTAAAAGCTTTCCAGATCATTCTGGGCTTTCCAGGTGGTGCAAGTGGTGAAGAACCCAACTACCAATTCAGGAGACATAAGAGACCTGGGTTAAAACCTTGGGTGGGGAAGATCCCCTGGAGGAGGGCATGGCAACCTATTCCAGTATTCTGGAGAATCCCGCAGAGGAGCCTGGAGGGCTATAGTCCATAGGGTTGCAAAGAGTTGGTCATGACTGATCTGACTTAGCACGTAGTACCAGGTCATTCTATCACATAGCTGAAGTTGAGAACCACTGATTTTGAGGTCAAGATTCTCAACTGGCTGGCCATAATGTCACTTATTTAAGATATTTTCAAGAATTTCCTGGTGGTCCAGTTAGATTAGGACTCATTGTGTCCATTGCAGGGGGCATGGGTTCGATCTCTGGTTGGGGAACTAACAACCCACAAGATATGGGGCATGGACCAAAAAAAAAAAAAAAGATTATTTTCTTTTATTCCCTGAGAAGGGTAAAATGAGGTTGGGAAAGTGGTCATTCTCTCACAGCTAAAGGCTCAGGTGAAAAGTCTGTGGGTGTTCTGCTCTGAATGTATACCGGGCCTCAGTGAGGAGGCAGGGAGTGGATGCCAGCGGGGACTGAAGGAGTGGGGAGGGTGGCACAGGGCTTTCCACCAGGCTCACCTGCAGTCTCTCCCACCAGATCTGGCGGATGATCTCCCGTCGCTCGGGCACAAGTTTGTACTGGATAACCTCCTCCAGCTCAGACAGCATGTGGCAAGAAACCATGGCCTGATGGAAGCAAATCACATTCCAACTTAATACAGCATGAACAATCCAAAAGCCAGGCTTCATTTCAGTCATTCCTTCTGGTCCCACAGGCACACTCCCAGCAGCCTGTGTGTACTCATGAGCCCACTCTGCAAAAAGAACTGAACTGAGCTGGAAACCTGGCACTGCACAGGCAGTCCACACTCACCCCATAGGCCCGGCTGTAGCTCTCTCCCGCCATCGCCGTTAACTCCGCGTCCAGTAGGTCCCGGGCTTTGTCGATGCACTGGAAGAGAACGAGAAAAGCACAGGAATGGAGCTTCAGGCTTGGGAGCTGAGGGGAGCACTGTGATTTTTGGGCTTCCCCACCAGATGCACAAATTCCCTGTTTCACTGAAATCCCAGTGATGAAGAAGGGAAGAAACCTTTTACCTGATTTGAAAGCCCAGATAAAAGCATTCTCTGATTTCTCAGAAAAAACAGAAATATATGGCAGCCAAAAGCTCACCGTCTTAGAGCTTGGGTGACAAAGGAAGGGAGACGTGTGCTCAGAAAGAGAATCACTGTGCTCTCACATCTCAAGAGGACAGCCTGTGGATCCATCTGCTTTGAACTTCTTGCTGGGCATACTGATAAGAACAGACCGTGCAAGCACTCAAATGACCCACCTGCTTTTAAGCACCTTGTCCTCCTAAGAAAGGGTCTCTGAAACTGGCAGAAAAATGCCCGATCCTTTCCAGGTAAATGGGAGCTTTTGTGTCTAGAATGTGAATGGCCCAGGGCTGTTTTCACATAGTGTAAACCAGAGCTCATAGGACTGCAGTCTGAGGCTTCTCTGTTTGATCAGTTAAAACCCCAGCATGGGGAACTCTTCCTTTCTTGAACGTTTCAGGTTAATGACTATGTGCCCGTCCTGGAGTGCTCAGGGCATTCACCCAAGAACCTCACCTAAGACAGTCTGGTGCCCGACAGGGTGGGTGTGATCACCTCATTATTTTAGTCTGCCAGACAGCAGAGGATTTCCAAATAAAGTGCTGGCTTCCCTAGAAGGTGACCAGTGTGTGACATACCCTTACAGCCAGAAGAGGTGGGATTTCTGCTGCAAGGGGCGCACTGCTCTCTGAATCCTCCTTTAGTGGATAGTTTCTCTCCACCATAGGGAACACTAAAGCAACATGGTAAAAAGGAGGCCATGATGACCCAAGAAGCCAACTCCAAAAGCAATCTACATGGTAACTTTCAGAACAGGTGTCCCTCTCAGAGCAGAAAGTGGCTGACGTGCTAGGAGTTGTCTTCTCACTGAGTCTTAAGCTCCTAAGCCATTCTAGCGAGCCCACAGAGCCAAATGCCAGAGCCTGTTTACATAGGTGCCCTGTGCTTAGCAGCTGACTGGGCACCCTTGATTACCATTTCATACTAGAAGGTTTTGGTTACACATAGATTTTTACCTGTTGTGCCAAGGAGAAGAGGTCCTGATGTAGCGCCAGCACGGCTCTATAAAATGCCCCGTCGTGGGTGTCCCGAGGGATCATACAGGTGTACTCTTCCATGCTGTCCCACTGACCTACATGTGCATACACGCACACGCATATACAGAGAAAACATCAGAGTGGTAAGCTTGCTGGGCTAAAGGCAGTATATCAAATAGGCCTTGTCACTGTTACTTGCATTTAGCTTGGGGTTCAAATAGGACAATCTAGAGGCTGATGCATCAGAATCCTGCAGAGAGCCTCTATACTCTGTGAGGCTGAACAAGCCAATTTAACAACATCATAGCTGTCTTCCAAACACAGGCCTCTGTGGCTGCCCCTGGGAGTTAGTTCCATGAGAGATGGAAGGAGCTACATGAGTATGAGCCCACAGGTCAGGAGGGGGAGTGCAGCACCTCATTAACCTAGAGAACTCACCAGGGACTCTCTCAGTGAGACCAAGAGCCTTTCCCCTACCAGTGGAGCATCTCACAGTTCAGTAATACCTTGGAAATTACATTTTCCCGCAAACAACTGATATGGATCATTATCTGGACAGGGGACAGGATGAGACAGTTAACTCGTCTCATGCTGGCAGCACCTTTGCCTCAGGAGGCGATAAATATTTTAAGAGGCTCCATTACAACAGAAAGATGGGCTAGGTCATAGCACAGTAGTCCTGTATCACGGCAGGCTGGGGAAATGGTGGCATCTGGGAACGATATTTGCTTCCCCTGGTAGGGTGAGCATGTCTCAAATGCCAGGATTTCTATGACCATCTGCAGAAAAGACACTGGCTTCATTAGTTGCACGCTGCAGGGCCCCCAATTTTATGAGGCCTTTCCCTGCCTTTCACTCCAGACCACCGGTGCATCCATTCTCTGTGCCTCTGGGCAAAAGTGAATAACAAAGAGTGACTCCTCAGGAAGCAATTCATTTCTGAAAAATGTTCTGGATCCAGCTCAGAGCTCATGAAAGGAGAGGATGTGAGCTCTGTGACTCAGAGGGTGGGGATGGAGGCGGACGTTATGTAACCTTCCTCTGGACTCCACAGGTGCAGCTTCCACCTGGGACACCCACGGACCCTCCCTCTCTGGCCAAGAGTACTTCTGGGACAGACGGATAATCCTCTCTGCTGGGGCCTGAGATCAGAACGTGACACTTTTCTGTGGGGATTAAAAGGAAATCGCTGCTTGAAAACACTCAGGGAGTGAGAAAGGTGGGTGAGTGTTGGGCAGCAAGGAGGAGAAGAGAGAAAACAAGACTATCAGAATGTCTGTAACTGCTGGAGGAAGTGAACAGCATATAGGGACTCATTGTACTATTTACTTTTATCATCGTTGGGAAAATTCTACAATAAAATTAAGAAATCAAGGAGATAGACAGCTGACTTCTTTCATTATTCCTGTGGAATAAAAACATGCTGGTAGAACTCCAGCAATCATACTGGATCATGACACAGAGGCCCCAGGCAAAGCAGAAACGCAGAAAGAGGCTAATGACAATGGAGCCAGAATGCAAACTTCACTAAGCATCTCAATGTTGATGCTTGCGCACTGTTTTCCCTGGCTTCCCTGTGAAGAGAGATTTTTATGCATATCTAACAAGTTAATCAAAGCCATGAAGACAGAAAGGACCGACGGAAGAGGTGGAAGTGGACATGAATGGCTTCACGCTTCTGTAGACCTGACACTCTGCCTACAGCCACAGTGCCTTGCTACTCAGAGGCGAGCCTCCAGCTTCACTGTCCTCCCCATGCCTGGGAGGGCAGCCTTACCTAAACCCCACGCAGCTGCAGCAGCCATGCGGGCCATCTTGGCTTGGGTCTCATCATTAACCAGAGTCCATTTTTCGCAGCACTGCTGGTGAAGCTGCCCCCTGAAGGAAAAGAATTATACAGTCAGGTTAACTGAAATCACCTCCATGATCTGCTCATCTTTCTCTCGAGCCCCTTGGGTTAGCTGGGGGGTTGCAGGGGAACTGGATGATAGGGGCCTGCCTTCATCTGGAAACCTTTAAAGAAAAAGTGCTTTCATGATATAATTGAGAAGTGTCTGGTGATTTGTCGTTTCTATGGCCTGGTGGCTCAGAATTTTCCTGACAATGAGTTTATCAAAGAGAGGGACTGTGTCTAACTCGATGTGACGTGAAATGTCCTAAACATCTGGCCCTCTTTATAAATATTAAATAACTTCTTTCCTATGCCAATGACCTCTGGGCTCTTTCCCTTTGGCAGGCCTACAGAGAAAGCAATCAGAAGAGACACATCTGGACATTCACTTTGGGTTCAAAGCTATAGGGACAATTGGCTCTTATAAGTATTATACAAATGGCTGCAGTCTGAAATGAAATTCAAATGAAATCAATCAGAAGGCCCTACAACGGTCACATCCAGCAGAAATCCAGATGCTGCTTACTCTCGGAATTTTGTACAATTGACTGTGAGTGTAGGTGTCACTAGGAGACAATGAGATGCATTCGATACACAGAGCAGAATCCCTCGAGAAGAGACGTCCTGCTGGCAGTTAAAACTGCTGCCCTCCTATGTGGCACTTCTGAGTGAAAGGAAACAAAACTCTGCTTCTGTGGGAATACGAGCTCCTGCATTCATGTGAGCTTCAAGACACACATGGGCTAGGAGACTCCTCAATCTCTCCTGCTTTCTGAAAGAGATACTGCAGGATATTTTAGCCTGGTATTGGGATTGGAGTCAAGAGAAAAGGTACAAGCTCCAAGTGGCCCAGCTCAGAAGCCTTGGGGCCATAAGTGCATTGTAAGGTGACCTGGGGGACTGTGAATAGGGAGGAGATAAAGATGCTGAAGGGATCTAGGCTGAGCTCCCCTAGAAGCTGACTGATGACCACATCCAGGAGAACTGCTTGGGGCCACTATCCAGCATCGCGACCTGGCAGTCATCACCTTCCACTGTCTCTCTGGCACATAATGAAGACAGTCAGGGACATGAGCATTCTAGCTTAATACATGGCCAAGATAAAAAAGAGGAGGTGGGCAGCCATCCTGCCCCATGGACTTAATGAAGCTCAGTGACAGCAGCTGGATGACCTCAGTGCTGGTTTCTTGCCACCTAAACCTAGAAACCTTCACTCTGGGTCCTGCTGAAGGTTCTCCTACAGTAGCAGCTCTTCCTGCAGAAGACTTAAATTTGATCCCTGGATTGGGAAGATGTGGAGAAGGAAATGCCAACCCACTCCAGTATTCTTCCCTGGGAAACCCCATGAACAGAGGAGACTGGGAGGCTACAGTCCACGGAGTCACAAAAAGACACGACTGAGTGACTAAACAACAAGTTTCCTAGATGACACAGATGCTGTGATCCAAGGGCCACCGTTTGAGAACCACTGGCTCAGGGCACAGCACAGATCCTCTGGGCAGCGTATTCTGGTGGGAATCCTGCCTGGAGCTAAAGAAAAGCGATGTTCTGTCTCTGAATGGTCCTTCCAACTCTAGAATTCAAATCTGTACAGCTCACAGCCGCAGGCACTTCAGCCTCCCTCTATTGTTTCGTCAGGACATTCCATTTCTGTGTTCCAAGTCTGAGATTTTGCTCTGCTCTTCACCTTGAGCCGGGGAGTGAGTTCAGTGTGAAACACCACATACTGTCACCTCCAGAGACAAAGCAAGGAGCACTGGAGAGCGGCATCTTAGAGAGGAGGCCCGCCAGAGGATACGGGCACCGCCTTCAAGCTGCAACTGTGTCAACAGCTGTCAGACCCTGGTCAGTGTGCACAGAGGCAGGGTTCCTCTCCTACAAAGACTTCTTACAAATAAGAATGCAGAATATACTAACTCCTAACTCTCAAAGGCAGGGAGGGGAAGAGAACCAAATAGAGAAAAAGTATGAGACTGTCTATGGGGCAACCACGAGGAGGTTCTCTGACAACTCTTTGTGACTCCAAGGAGGTTTGGGTAAAAGGTCCTCCAAGACTTTGACTTTCTTGCCTAGAGCATCAGCCAAAAGCCTGGGGGAGCATTCTTCGATCTGGAACACCTAAGTACTTGGCTGTCTGGGATCTCATTCGCAAGGAATCTGTCCTCAGGATGCAGAGGCCACGCAAGGGAACTGTGGGGAGGGGGCTTACTTAGCTTCATGTGGCTGCAGGTGTGGCTGGGGCTGGAGCTGGGGGAGAGGGAGCTATTTCTTGTAAGCATGGGGAAAGGGGGTCTTCCACTCACTGGTAACCCCAGATCGTGCCAGACAGCCACCTCCGGTGAACACCTGCCTCAGGCACGTTCAGGATATATACTCAAAGCAAAAGCAATTTAAACACTGCACTCTAAATAGAATTGACTGAATAAACCATATAAAAAAAACCTGCATATGATCAGGAAAAGAATTCTGCTTCTTTCATCTCTTTTAAAAATCTCTTCTACTCTGCTGCATTTTTAAACCCCTTGGTCAGCATCACTGGCCACTTACACTTTATAGGTAATTATAAAGCTGGAAGGAATCCAAGACTTCAGGGGTGGATGGCACTGCGAAGTGCAGCGTCAGGAGGCCCAGAAGACTCTGCTCTCGAGAGGCCTCAGGGCAGAGACGTCAACTCCTACGAGCCTCAGTTTCCCAACTGTCACATGCGGAGATGAGACAAAATCACACCTAAAGTCACTTCTCACAACCAAGCCAGCCCTGGGTTGGACAGTGGTTGTTTTTAACTGTGAAAGGGGGAAGGCAGGACAGGTTTCCAAGAGGAAGAAACAGTTCAGGTGGAGCTTGAAAGATGCAGAGAATTTCAAAGGAGAAAAAGGGGAAGAGGTGAGCAATCCAGGGCAATGAATGAAAGAATGCAAAGAAAAAAATTCTATGGGGTTTGGAGAATGGCCTAGCAACAGCCCTTTGGTTAAATAAAGTTCAAGCTCTAACTTGTTCTACATGCCCGACTTGGCCTGGGCCTTGCCGAGTTCTCCTGCCCCACCTCTTATCTCTTTTCTGTATCACACCTGACCCCACAGCCACACTGAACTTTCAGAACCCATAACATAATACTGTGCTCAATCCTCCTCACTGTCTAGGCCAGAGTTAGAGCACTTCTTCCTGGAAGCCTTCCAGAGCCTTCCAAGTCAGGATTAGGGCCCCTTCTTCTATCCCACCAACCCTGGGCTTCTCCTTTATAACTATATTCACTCAGTGCTACAGCGGCCTGGTCATCTGCCCTGCCGGCTCTGAGAAGGCAGGGGCTGTGCCCTTCTTGTTCACACTGTGTCCTCAGGGCCCCAGCACAGATGCTGGCAGTGGGCAAGCACTCAATAGTGACTGGTTGAATGAATGAATGGAGGGCCCTCAGTCTTACAAGCAAGAGAAAGCGGAGATATCTGCTCCTGGGGAGGTAGTAAGGCATTTGTTATTAAACACTGTAGTTAAACTAGTTCATGAGTGTGGTATGGCATTTTATTTTAGCTATTTAAAAAAACTGCACTTCATGCTGGAAAACATCTCCTAACAACTCCCCAGGCCAAGACCATGGCAAATGTCCTCAGCTGAGCATCGCTGTTGCTTCCACCTGGAATACCCCTTCCCCTCTCTCCACCTGTCTCCCAGCCTTGGTCCTTCCTCCAGGAAAACTGCAAGGTTGCCCCACCCTCATGTGTGTCTTTCAGAGTTGTCTACAGACCACTGTCCCTGTACCCTCAGTAATTGTACAGTAACTGCCTGCAAGCAGGCATCGGTTCTTCTTTCCTAAAATCACTAGCATATAGGTAATAAAGAGAAAAAGAAAAATCAAGGTTGCAGAGTAAGAATGTGAAGTCTTCATCAGCCAGTCAAGGTTAAGAGACAGAAAGAACAGGTGTAGATCCTAGGAACACACCCATTCCTGTCCTGTCCTAGAGCATTACGAAGACTAAGTGAAAGAGAGAGAGAGAAAGAAAAGAATCTTTCTATTTATCACTGAGACAAAATAGAGAAACACTCCCAAGTGAGAGATGCTTCCTGGGAAAACAAATGAAAGCAAAAGCAGGAGTCTTGGGAGAGAGCTCTGGGAGAAGTCTTTCCAAGGCAGTTGGGCCTCCATCCCACTGCAGCTCACCATTCCCCCAAGGCCTCGAGGCAGCGCATGCGGCCCAGCATCAGTTCTGGGTCGTCTTTGTTGGTGTCCATTTTCTTATCATAGGCCACGAGAGCATCTTCCCACTCGTGCAGCTTCTCATACCAGGTAGCCTGGATCTCCTGCCAGGGAGAAAAGAGAGGACTGCTGTGAGGCACAGAGAACATAAGGCTGTGTTTTGTTTATCCACAGACTTTCCTTCCTTGAGCATGCCATGTTGTATGCGTGACACCGCACCCAGCACAGTAGGCCTTCAGAGTATTCAGAGGTATGTACAGTGCTGGTGGGGATGCTGGCTCCTTGGCACAGTGTTGGAACAACCCGGGGATAACGTGAGAGCAGCTGTCAGGCCATGTCTTTCCCCATCATTTCCTGCTCAGACACAGGAGTCACCAGAACTCCAGCATGTGGGCATGCAAGGACAGGGCAAATCATCTGGATGGCAGGAAGCCCTGACAAGGGCTCCCGTAAGGAGGCCAAGGCCTGGATCTGCTGGAATGCTGACAGTGGGCCGCCTGGCAGGGCCAGCAGCTGCTTTCCTGATGAGGCCAGAGAGACCAGGCCACATCTGCATATTTGCTGGAGGAAAACAACTCGCTTTTCAAAAGCTCTTTATTCTCTGCATTACTTAATACATTTTTAAACTTTCAGGAAATAATAATTTAAAATACAATATAACACTGCCACTTAAAATTCTTTGGAAAAATCTTCCTCCCTTCTTCTACAGTCTCCCATCCAATGTTCCCTCCTCTGACCACTTGGCAGCTTCATCACTGGCAGGGGCCAAAGGACGGAGTCCATCACCCAGCAGATGGCGTGCCACGCTGCCATTCGGTGTTGGCCACGTGAATGAGCAGCCACTGCAGTCTAGAAGGTGCAGACTACGGTTCTCTGAATGGCCCGAGGACTGTTTTATGTCTCTGTCTGCCCTCCATCTGCCGCCACCCCAGTCTGTCTTCTGGGCTTCTTCCTCGCCAGCTTGGTGACGACTAGTTCTCTACCAGGCCAGGGAGCGGCTCTCCAGGGATTTCTTTAACAACAATCTGATCCTGCAGCAGCGTTCGTGTGACATGATACAGGGCCCCCATTCATTCTCCACATTACGCTCCTTCTCCTCGCCAAATGAAACTCTAATTTGAGTAGCATGTATGAGCACAGCTATGTGCTATTAAGCTCTCTGAAAGAATCTTTTCTTCTTGAACGGCTGTGAGGAGGTCACGTCTATTTTAGGCCATTAACCTGTGCCTACTTCCCCTCATTTGTCTTCGGCAGAGCCAGTCCCCTCCGCTTGCCCTGTCCTCATCTGCAGCCACAACAGCCTTTGCCCCAGTGTCCGTGTGAGTGGAGTTTGCCAAACTGGGCTCTAAGCTTCATTTCCTGAGCTCGTTTAGAATCATACTGCTCCACTATGCCTAAATATGAAAGACACAACTTAGAAAAGAGTGGCTTCAGAGACTGTAACATTAAAAACTCTTAAATTAAAAAGGAACACTGGTAAATTTCCCATTTTGAATTTCTATACTGGGTGGAAAAGTGGGTACTAACATATGGTACCCACTCAGTATGAACAAGCAGAAAGTAGGGGGAGCAGCGTATGGAACAGGTCAGGTAGGGGGCAGGATATTTTGAGTTGCAGTAGACTGCAGGAACTATAAGGTTTAAGCAATGAATCACACACAATTCTAATGAGATTGCTGTTACATAAATTGCGCTGAGAAAGCACAGGCTCTGCCAAGAAAAAGCAAACCATTGTCGAATTTAATATGATTCAGCTACCTAAATATAACAGAAAATCCACCAGGGTTTAGCAATAATCCTGGAGCTAACGGCCACCTTCAGAACCTGGAGATGGGGATCTTTTCATTTAAGATTGGCATTCTGAGCCACCAGCATATAAAATCACCCAAATACCAGATGTTTGTGGAATCCTTGTTTCAACTACTGCAGTCTGAGGTCTAAGGATATCAAAGGAGAGGACATCTCTGTCTGAGTGGACTACATTAAGCACCCTCTCTTCTGACTTTCTTCCCTCTGCAAACAAGGTTGTGGCAAAGATGGATGAGACACAGTCCTTTCTGTTTTGTCATCTGGAGATGCTTTCTTAGCTGAGTTACAGGCATGTGCTCAAGATGGCAAAATACTCCCTTAAAATTTTCAGTCCAATTGACCAGCCATTACATAAGGCAGTGAAGTAGTCAATTTTCTTTACTCTAACACACTGGGCTCTTGATTAAGGCAAACCGGAGTAAGTAACTGGCACAACTAATAAAAGGTTCCTCATCAAATATATGGACCCAGAACTTCTTGAACTTCCAGGAAGCCAATGTTAAGTTGATTAAGTCAATGTTTATATATGGTTAGGAAGTTACCAAAGCACCCGCCCAAGACCACAGAGAGTAACGGAAACATTTTAATATTGGTTGGGCAAAGATGGCAGGAAGGAAGAAACTATATAAGCAATAATGAAATGGAACAATCCCTCAATATCATGTATAAATTATGGCATATTTTTTCTGGAGAATTAGTCATGGTTTCTTCCGAAGTATATACTGAGCCTCTAGTATGGGCAATGGTAATGCTGGTTGTTAGACAACACAAAGATAACTCGGGTCATAGTTAAACATCTGGGCTCTGACACCAGGTTCTGCCACTTATTCACTCTGTCAGCTTAGGTAAGGCTGTTATCCTGTTGGGACTATAGTCCCTCTCATTCCTGTAAAATGGGATAACAATAGTACCTGTTCACAGGTTGCTGTGAGGACTGAATTAGATGAAGTACATAAAGCACATAGCAAAGAGCTAGGCACATGCTATTTGATAAATACAAGTCATTACTGTTCATTAGATTCTGTCCTCACAATCTCTGTTTAGCCTGAATATACTCTATATGGCCACTGCTTCCCTCAACCTCAAGATACAGGTAAGTCAGCATCAGGCTGTTAATAATTGGGGAAAAACAGAAAAGGAAAGTAACTTTCTCAAGGCTGTGGCCTAGTGCTTCCCTAGCCAGGTAGCTGCCCCTTGCTCTTCTAAAAGGAATGAGACACTTACCAGCTCTCCAAAGTGCTTCATGGCATACTCCAACACCCCAGCAGCTGCCTCTGGCTGCTGCAGCTTATTATTAATGCTGGGAAAACAAAAGGAAGCGGAGGTTATACTCAACACGTCGGAGGGTGGGAAGGGCAGGGTCGCTTGTAGGCAGATGGCTCACCAGCACGTTGGGGACAACGTCTTACAGAAGCAGAAAGAACATCAGTTACCTATTATATTACCACTCGGGAAGCTTGGCCTGATAATTTCATCTTGACCTCACACTCCTTATCTTGAAGGGGCCACATCTGGTGGACAGGAGGCCTCACCTGCCTGGGGCCCTTCCTCCAAGCAGCTGACTGACTGGTTTCCTCTCTGATATCAGACGTCAGGCAGCACGCGTCTGTTTTTAAACTAAGAAACCCTGGCTCCAGAACCATCCCAACCAACACAACAGATGAGGTACCTCTGAACTTTTAGCTTTTATGTCTCAATGATAAGAATAACCAAAACAAACAGAAACCATCAGGCTCTGTGGGAGACACAGAAGTGGCCCTGAGGCTGGGTCATCCACGTCAGTGACAGAGAACCCTGGGGCCTGTGGCTGTGCAGCTGTCGCGACTGCTCACTGATGAGGTCCACGGCTTTCAACTCCAGATGCCCCCTTATCCCTCACACGACTGTGCTCTGCCTCTGAAGCAGGCTGTGAAGGGACCACATCCCAAGGCACTTGCCTGGTCTCTGGTGGAGAAATGTTTTTCATAACCACACACAACGCTGCTGATGTCATCCTAAGGGCAGTTGGGGCTGGAGGACTGTAACTATATTGGGGCAACTAGGCAGAAAAGCTGGAAGGCTTGCTGCCTGGAGTTGGTTCATCAGAGAGGCTGTGAAGACATTCTGAAATGGAGAGGAGCTGCAAGGCTCAGACCCTTGTTCCATAAGGTAAATAGCAGCTAACCCTACACTAAACATGAGCTTGAGTTATGAGAAGGAAGGAAGAGAGGGAGGGAGCAGGCCTGAGAAAACTATAGGATAATAATGACCGTATCTGTTCACACGTAGGGAGCTGTGACAGACCAGCTTGGGAGTCCAGACTGGTTTAACAAGCTAGGATCTAATTTATTGCCCTAAGGACAAACTGTCTACTGGACTCAAATTAACTTTTAAGTGGTTTTGGGAAATTCCAGGACGTGGGTTCAACGTGGTAATATGGCAAGAGATTGGTGTTATAAAATACTATTTTTAAAAATTCAAATTCCACCACATTTCTTCCAATAAAACTGAGAGGTAACTGCCCAGAAATCTGATGAACTAGAAAAGTTAACATTTGTGAAAGTAATAATCGAATGCCTCATGTTTGCAAATCACATCTCAAACAATCTTTCCAATCTATTGCTCCTCTGACCTCATGCATCCCTGAGAGGGTGGGTAGGGAAGGGTATTATTAGGCCTGTTTTACTCCTGGGGAGACAGAGGCCTGGGAGGGCAGTGACTTTCCCCAAGGCCCACATGAACGGGGACAGTCTCCATACAACCTGAAGCAATCTTACTGTCTCCTTCACGGCATTCTTCAGGGAATCAAATGAAATAATGGATATGAAATTAAGCATATAAGCAGGTTCTTATATGTGCTTCTTCCTTCATCTGTTTTTGTCCAAGGATAGAAGCTTCTGGAATCTTACTTATATGTTTGTGTACAGAAAAAACATATGTCTAATGTTCAGACTTTTTTTTGAAGTGGGGGGGCTCCAAAATCACTGCAGATGGTGACTGCAGCCATGAAATTAAAAGACGCTTACTCCTTGGAAGAAAAGTTATGACCAACCTAGATAGCATATTCAAAAGCAGAGACATTACTTTGCCAACAAAGGTCCGTCTAGTCAAGGCTATGGTTTTTCCAGTGGTCATGTATGGATGTGAGAGTTGGACTGTGAAGAAAGCTGAGTGCTGAAGAATTGATGCTTTTGAACTGTGGTGTTGGAGAAGACTCTTGAGAGTCCCTTGGACTGCAGGGAGATCCAACCAGTCCATTCTGAAGGAGATCAGCCCTGGGATTTCTTTGGAAGGAATGATGCTAAAGCTGAAACTCCAGTACTTTGGCCACCTCATGCGAAGAGTTGACTCACTGGAAAAGACTGATGCTGGGAGGGATTGGGAGCAGGAGGAGAAGGGGACAACAGAGGATGAGATGGCTGGATGGCATCACTGACTCGATGGATGTGAGTCTGAGTGAACTCCGGGAGTTGGTGATGGACAGGGAGGCCTGGTGTGCTGCGATGCATGGGGTCGCAAAGAGTCGGACACGACTGAGCGACTGAACTGAACTGAATGTTCAGACTTGAGCCAGCACTAGGCAACCATCCATGCAAGTTCCATCTTGAACAGGACTATTCGAGTGGGCTCCAAGCTCAAGGTCCAGGCTCTGCAACCAGAGGTGAAAGTAGCTGTACAGATGCCCTTCTCCTTTACTTACAGGAGTAGACGGGTCACCTTGTGTGGAATCTACTGCACAGGCTCTTTGGCGCTTCTAAGCGGGTCCCAAGCAAAGCACTGAACCTGAATGTTTTCCATAGCTTTCTGCTGCAGGATTCAGAAATATTTTTAATTTCAAAGTGATGCTGTAACGTCATGGTTTTCTTTAGGCAGCCCTGTGAGAGTTCAAAGCTGAGAATGAAAATCCGAGTTCGAAGGGACTCCCTCCACTGCATGCTCACTGTCAGGCAGTTTCCTATTCCTCTTGGCCTCAAAAGTCAAGTTCTTAACTTTGTTCTCACTTATGTGGGGCTGTGCAAACTGTATTAGTAATCAACACTACTGGGTATATATATTTGTGATCATCTAATTCCTTGAGCCCAAGTAAAGATTTGGCAGTATAAGAAGACAGGAAATAAGAAATCCAGTATATATTCTACATATTACTTATGATATATTATACTGGGCTTCTCTGGTAGCTCAGACGATAAAGAATCTGCCTGCAATGTGGGAGACCCATGTTCAATAGCTAGGTTGAGAAGATCCTCTGGAGAAATGAATGGCTACCCACTCCAGTATTCTTGCCTGGAGAATCCCATGGACAGAGGAGCCTGGCGGGCTACAGTCCATAGGGTCACAAAGAGTCAGGCACGACTGAGCGATTAACACTTTCATACTGAAATATGTAATATATCATATGTAACTATCTATAATGATATAGTCTATATACTACTTTGAGTCCTAATGTGGACTACTGGGATGGCCCTGGTAGGAATATAAAGTATTTTGATGAGAAAGATATGGAAAGTGTTCTTTGCCTGAACCAAAAAAAGTTAACTCTAAGAATCAGACATAAAAAGTCCAGGAGTTCTAAGAACTGTCTTCCAATCTCATGTTCTGGAACATATTCTATTTTTAAGATCAATTTATAAACATTACCAAAACTCGCCTTCCTCTGGGATAAAGCAACAAAAACAAAAGCAAGCGAAAGCCATTTCCCCCTTCACTCTCCTACTTGTTATACATAAAAAGGAGAATTTTACAAGAAACTGATCAAAATCAGGAAGTTGTAACTAGAGCCCTCAGAGGAGAAATACAGATTTTATCTTACTATTGCAATGACTTTGACCTACCTACTCTAAGGACAGACCAACATAGCTTTGCAAATGTGACAAGAAAACTCATCACATGGCCCCAACTCCTTTAAGAGCAAGTCCAAATAAGACACCTGTATAGTACTTCCCACTTGAGTATGTGTGGAGGCAGGTGAGGATGCAGACAGAGCCCTGTGGGAAGGAGAGGGGTTGGGCTCATTGAGGACTTACTGACCAGCCCTCCATCAATGGTCAGGAAAACTGGGCATACAGCTTGACATGCAAGCTAAGCTCTTGTCCAACTGTAAGGACAGTCACTGAAAAATGACAACTTTGACTAAATGGACTAAAACATACCCATGAAAAAGGAGCGTGAGCAGAGAAAAAGGGTCCCTTTGATAAATTAAGTTCTGGTTTGAGGACCCGAAAGAAAGGAGACCGTATGCACCTATAGTCAACTGTTCAGAGAGGAGAGATTTCAAGTTAACTGGCTGTTCTCTCCCTGTTAATTTTCTCCTGTTGCATTTTTCTTTCCCACAGAACTTTCTCCCTAATGCACCTCTCTCTTCTTTTCCCCCAAGGGAGTCTCCCACATGTGCCTGCAAGGCTGCTGGAGGACACAAGTGCAGGGCTGAGGATCTGTAGATTCTCTCAGTGCTTCAGAGAGTCTGCCACCTCATTTGAGATCTTAACTTTTTATCCCTTCTCCACGGCTTCTGGCACTTTGTCATGCGAGGCCAAGGATTATAGCAACAACAAAATACCTAAATTTACTGAGAGCTCTGTAGGTGCCAGGCACTGTGCTGACTACTGCTGATCCATGATCTCTTAACCCTACGAAGTAGACACTACTATTAACATTTCCATTTTGCATAGAAAGAAGCTGTAGCCCCGAGGGCTATCCTGTCACTTCAAAACTGTACGTTTAAAAGGATCTCAAGTAATAACTAAGGGTACAGCTCTGCAGGAGGAGGAAAGTGTGTCAGCTGTCTACTCCCCGCATCAGTGGGCGCCAAGCAAGTACATGTGAAGTAAGTGACTGAAAGCAGGGAACAGATGGAAGTGGGGCAAGGACGTCTCCATGAGCTAATTCCACATGCAATTCACCATACAGGACAGGAGCCCTACTGCACTTCACTTTAGCCTCCTCACTCATACTGTGGTTGACACCCTGCTCTGACCCCTAAGCTGCCATTCCCTAGTTTTGTTTTTTTTTTTTGGCTGCATCACCTACCCTCTGGGATCTTAAGTTACCCAAGGAGGGATTGAACCCGAGCACTCTGGAAGCTGAAGTTGTAACCACTGGACCGCCAGGGAAGTCCCTCCCATTCCCTATTTTTGATTTCCCTTCAGAAGCCACTGCCTCCATGCCTCCCAGGAGGACAGTCCCCATGCAGCCACAGCGGATTTTTCTGGGGCGCTTGTTTGAGGCTGCCAGGCATACAGACAGAGTCCAGGCTATGAAGTGGGGCATAAGTAAGCCTCCATGGAAACGCAGCAGTTCCCAGCTACTAAGTCCCCCGTTGCCTGCCTACTTGGGTGACACAAGACCATCCTTTGAGATACTGCCCGCTGAAACTCAGATGTGCTTTTATGAGACTGGAGGGAGAGACAGTATGTGTGACTCACGTGCAGACTCACGTGCAGAGATCACCTTTGCTCAGAAGCCCCCCTGATGAGGAGCTCTCGTTTACAGGGCAGCTGGGAGTCTTCCACAGCCTGTTCTATAAACGTTCCTGTGTGTACCCTGGAGTCTTTCCCTATTAACGCTGGAGGCTTATAAAGGGCAAACTGTTCAAAGCTTAGCCCAACAGCACAGGAATGCTTAACGACACAAACCAGACCTCACTGACGCTGGTTGGGCTGACAAACAAGTTTAGAGAGAGGGAGGCTTTGACAGTAATATGCCCACGACAACATAGAGATGACAGTCGGCCACAGGGCCTATCTCTTCTCCATGCCCACTGAGGCCAGAAGGCTAAGATGTCTTAGCTGCTGTCTTCAGCATCAGTGTCGTGGTATATTTATATTTTACTTCATATCCCAGTGAGAAAAACCAGTTGAGGTTTCATATAGTTGCGAATCTATACAGCAAACAGAAGCTGCCTACCCACAGAATAAAACGCTGAGCCCACAAATGAACCTGGTGTTAGAAATACAATGAAGACAGGAAAACACAATGAATTAGGATGTCAAGAAGGGAAAAGGCAATTATTCAGACATATTCACTCATTCATTCCCACCTCCCCTCTCCTATTCCAAGATTTAATTTTTATTAAAGGAAGCTGAGTTGAAGAGCTTGAAACTGGGAAAATTCACAAGTGAGGGAAGCACTTTCTAGAACTGAGTCAAATTAACAATAAGAAATGGCCTCATTGTCTTCTACATTACACAGATTACCCCAGGCATCTTTTCTTCACTATCCGAAAATCTCTTTCCAAATGTAGGGAAAGTGTGTAAGTGAGCAAGGAACTCAGGCATGAGGGAGCTTCTCACTGCCTTGGTGGGTTTCCTGTCAAGAGTGATGGACAAGAAGCGAGTGCTCGGTGCAGGGCCTGTCTGCTTTCCCATGACTCTCCCTTTTGAGCTCTTCCTCAGGGCTTTCCACAGGCAAGTGGCGACCAGTGTCACTGAGGATGCGCCTGAACAAAGGGTAGATCATGAACTGCTCCAGGTTCTAACCCCAACTTGTTAGCAAACCAATAGGGGGGTCACTGGCTCAGCATCCAAATGCCATTCCTACCACTGGAAGGGAAACCTGAGGAACTCTATCGTCTCCTAAGTCACTGTTCCACAGGCTTCTGGACTGACGTCAGATCCAAAATCCTCTGGCCTGGGAATTCCTCCCGGTAGAGTTCATTTGGTCATCGACCCCATCTCTCAGCCTTGGTGACCTTTGGCTACTAAGAGCAAAGTGATGCAGGCGCACTCAACACTAGCCGGAACCCACAGCAAAGCCAGTCACACGAGGAGCGTCTGCAGTGGCATCTGGGGGACTACTCAGGCTTCCTGGTGCTCCTGTCAGGAATTTATGAGAACGTCATGCACTGGCTTCCCAAATGGCTCTGGGCCTTCTCTCTCCTGTCTATTTCTAGTGCAGACTACTGTCTGCATTTTATTTGGTTTCCTGTCAAGGAAGAATTCTCTGAATTCCCTCAGTGCTGGGCTGGTGACACGCAACACAGTTGACAGGGGACCTCAGCAGGTCTCGCTGAGGAGTTCGTGACCAGCCAAGTTGTGAGGCCAATGGGACCCATTTTACGCTGAATCAAGCTGTATCTTTCTTATTTCTCTCTTAGAATCAGTAGCTGCTTCAGACCATCCCTGTCACTTCTTCTAGCACCAAGATTCATCTCTGTGTCCAATGGGTGATTAGAAACACAACCGCTTGATTCCTGTACAGAGTCAGGAAGATCCAGGGTTTGTAGGGCCCTGCTATTTTCATGAGGCAGCTCCCTGGGGCTCTGGGGAGCTCAAGGGGATGACAGTGCCTTTTTGAGCAGGACAGCAGTGAAGACAGAAGGCAAGGTAAGAACGTCTAAAATGCACACCAGAGAAAGGCAGTGGGGCAGCTCAAAAGCAGGTGGCAGGGAGAGCAGAGGGAACCAGCAGACGTTATAGTTCCCTCACTTAAAGTCACAGTCAGGTTGTGAAGATAGCACCCAAGATCTGGCAGGTCAAACTTTCCTTTCTTACTCCAAGAACTTAGGAAAAGTAACTTTACTTCTCTTCTAAACATTAAAAAAGTGGAGGCTGGCCTTGTTAGAAGGTTTCAAAGCTGGGACATTTGGTGTCCCTGGAACTCTTGGGGGCCTAAGGCATGAAGACAAAAAGAATGTGATACAAGAGAGGTGGGCTGCCTCGACATCAAATGGGCTCCTGACGCCTTACCCCAGACTGGATTAAGACAAGTCAGAAGAGTTCTGACTTGTCTCCACTTTTTCCTTTGGTCACGGTATAAGTGACATGTCTGTCATAGTATCTAGAAGACTTGCCAGATCTGTATGTGAGGAAGTGGGACCTTAAAAATAAAAAAGATAGGACTTCTCTTTTGGCCCAGTGGTTAAGAATCCATCTATTTGGATAACAGTATGGTGATTTCTTTAAAAAAAAAAAAAGAAACAACTAAGAAGAAAACTACCATATGACCCAGCAATCCCAAGACTGGGCATACACCCTGAGAAAATCGTAACTGCAAAAGACAGATGCGCCCCAGTGCTCACTGCAGCACTGTTTACAGCAGCCAAGGCGTGGAAGCAACCTAGATGTCTGTGACAGATGAGTGGGTCAAGAGGCTGTGGTACATATATACAATGGAATTATTACTCAGCCATAGAAAGGAATGAATTTGAGTCAGTTCTAGTGAGGTGGATGAACTTAGAGCCTGTTATACAGAGTGAAGTAAGTCAGAAAAACAACTATCATGTATTAATGCATATATATGGAATCTAGAAAATTGGTACTGATGAACACATCTGCAGGATAGGAACAGAGACTCAGACACAGAGAAGAGACTTACAGACACAGCAGGGGCAGGAGAGGGTGGGATGAATTGAGAGAGTAGCATTAAAATATATACATTACTATAACGTAAAATAGCTAGCTAATGGGAAGTTGCTGTATAACACAGGGAGCTCAACCCAGAGCTGTGTGACAACCAAGAGGGCTGGGATGAGGTGCGAGGGAGTTTCAAGAGGAAGGGTTCATATGTATACCTATGGCTGATTCATGCTGATGTATGGCAGAAACCAAGTAACAGTATAAAGCAGTTATCCTCCAATTAAAAAAATAAATAAATTTGAAGGAAAAAAAAGAGAATCCACCTACCAATGGAGGGGGCACAGGTTTGGTCCCTGGTCCAGGGAGAGTCCACATGCCTCGGGGCAGCCAAGCCCGGGTACCACATCTGCTGAGCCTGTGCACCACCACAAGAGAAGCTGCCTCGATGAGAAGCCTGCATACTGCAACTAGAGTAGTGCCTGTTCTCCACAACTGGGGAAAGCCCGTGCACAGCCAAAAATGAAAAGCAAAAAGAATTTAGAAGACAGACGCTAACAACTGCAGATTAGGGAAAGGAGAGAAAAAAATTCCTGTCTTTTCAATTCTGGTGCATATGTGCTAAATTGCTGCAGTTGTGTCTGGCTCTTCCATGGGCTATATGTAGCCCACCAGCCTCCTCTGGTCCATGGGATTCTCCAGGCAAGAATATTGGAGTGGGTTGCCATGCCCTCCTCCAGGGGATCTTCCCAACCTAGAGATTGAACCCACGTCTCTTACATCTCCTGCATTGGTAGATGGGTTCTACGTCACTAGCACCACCTGGAAAGCCCCTTTCAATACTGGTAGCGGGAGGTGTGTGTGTGTGTGTGTGTGTCTGTATATATATATATAAGACATTTTTTAATTTAAAAAATTGGGATAGGAGTTCACGATATCAAAATGATACTTTTGCCTATGCATATTCTGTATAAATGCATATTTTAGACATAGTGCTAGTCAGACTGATGATATAGTACTGTATTCTGCTTTTTTACATGACACAGGCATTTCCCACTTTATCTGGAGTCTTCACAAAAACTTTTTAACAGCTGTGTAAGAAAATGTCCTGCGCTGGATCTTATGTCTGAACCAGTCTCTTGGGCACACCCTTGTGGCCGGGTGAGAGCAGCAATAGCTAAGCCACCAAGGTGTGGCAGGAGCTCACAGGGGATTCATCCTGCAGATGTCTGCAGGCTTGCCCCTAGGAATCAGAGCAGCCACCCAGAGGATGGACACAGGTCCAGCAATAAGCTGGACAAGCTGTCCCGTTTCACTCATCACTTCCAGCACCCCCTGGCTGGATAAACGGGGCCTAAATGCCCTAGCACAACCAGCGTGAGGCACTGAGAAGCCGCAGAGCCCTGGAGTGTCAAAGCACACGATTTGTGCTGGCCAGGTTTGCAACCCAGGGGCCTGTCAGAGGCGTGTTGTAAAAATGATGAATGGCTGTCACATTTCCAAGGCTCTGGCTGATTTAGGGAGCCACTGGCAGGCACATCACTCCCAGCGTGTCAGCCAGTTAATTACTTCTAACTTTATCTTTCTTGTCAACACTTCTTGACAAATTGGCCATTATCTTTTTATTCTACAACAATGAGCACTGCTTCTTTTCTGGTGAGGCCTGGAGGATTTTCTCCTCATTTCTGCTTCTTCATATCCAGAGTGAAATGAAGAGATCTGAGAGAGAACATTAGGGAAAAGAAGCTGTCAGGGAAACAGAACAAAGTGGGGAGGGTTGACAGACGGAACCCAAAACTTATTTTCAACTACTTTGACTCAAAATAGAGTAGATATTTTGGGTAAAAATCCATCCTGATTTCTTGGCTGCTGCATGTCCAAGAGCTCTGACTCAGGCTATTATGTGGATGAAGTTGGGAAACAAAAATTAAATGAGCTGGCATCCAGGGACTTGGCAGCTCTGAACTCTCCTCACTTATAACTGTGTAAGGAGATGTGCCCTGGCCCTGTGCTCTGGTAGAGTGAGGCCACACTGTAGAAATACTGATGCCCGTCCTGGAATCGGGAAAAGGAAAATATGCCTACCTTCCTGGTAAGGAAGAGCTGAAAGATGAGGACTACAACACACTAACTGAATCATCAAGATTTACAGCCAGTGAGATGTCCAAAAGAAGCTCGAGAGACCAATGGTGTCATCACTGACACTTTTCACTGTCACTGGGACAGACTGTCAGAGACGGCCATGGGGCACCCACTGTATTTCATCAGTTCTAAGATGCACCCCTCTTAACATTTCTGAAATCATGATACAGCTTATGATTCAAGGTTTCAGAGTACCATGTCCCAGCTTAATTGCCAGTAGTCTGCCCCTCATCATACAGGTACATAAAAATCAGAAGCACCTTTGCTAACTCACCATAAGAGTGGTCCCTTTAAATCTCTACCCATTCCTGGGGATGAGCTAGATGCAGTGGAAGGGCAGAGGTTAACTACTAACCAACAGCAAGCTTTTCACTGTGTTCATGGGGTTGCTGAAGCTGAAGCTCCAATACTTTGGCCACCTGATGGGAAGAGCCGACTCATTTGAAAAGACCCTGATGCTGGGAAAGGCTGAGGGCAGGAGAAGGGGGTGACAGAGGATGAGATGGTTAGATGGCATCACTGACTCAATGGACATAAGTTTGAGCAAACTCTGGGAGACAGTGAAGGGTGGGGAAACCTGGCCTACTTAAGTCCACAGGGTCACAAAGAGTCGGACACAACTTAGTGACTGAGTAACAACAGCAGCAGCATGCTGTGCCCTTTAGAATGGTCATGGGTGCAATGGAAGACCCTCTGTCTTTCTGGTCAGCTCTGGGAGAAACCCCAGGTCTCTGCCCTTTGAATAGCTCCTCACTGACAGCCAGCTTTCTGTACTGAAAGCAGTTTTCCTTGGAGTTTGTAAGATACTCTACAGAGGCAAGCTGTTGTAAAGTGAACCTGTAAGAAGTCTTCAGAGTGGCCAGAAATAAATTTAAGCTCTACTGGTGACTGGTGAGGGACTTGGCCTCTTGGGTAATGGCTGGATGTAAGGGCATTAAAGAAAAAGATGGGTTGAGAAAGAAAGATACAATCTGTGCTCGTGCTCTGCTTACACTAGGGTTTCCTTCGTCTGCCCCCTCTTTGCTGCCTGGAGCTTTTCTACAGGGTACAGATTCCTAGAGGAACACTGGCACTTCTGAAGGCAGCATGAGTCCAGACATTTGGAATGTGTTTTTACCAAGAAGAGAGGAGCTTTGAGCAAATCCTCACCCCCTGCACAGAGTGTATTCTCTTCCAGCAGAGGTGCGGGAAAGAGAACAAGACTTTACCTTTTCAGGAAGCCAGGAAACAACTGTAAAGGCTAGGCTCACGCTTCCAAGCAACACAACAGACACCTTGGGAACATGTGTTTAGAGTTAAGACAGAGTGGGCTTGTTTGTCATCCAGCCTCTCGTCTGTAGGCTGTAAAGCCCAGTCACCCTCACAGTTAACTGGTTGCTCAGGCACAAACTGGCTCAATTTCTTTAACATTCTCAGAGAGTTACAGGCCATTTCCCATTAGTGCTGCCTAAGTCAGGGAAGCTAAGGCCCAGCCAAGGGGACACTTCTCAGTCCCTGGGCAACTGCACATGGACTTGCCATCTCGTCCTGCACCCTGGCTGGGATCTGTCTCTGGTGAAGGGTGATTTTCTACAATTACAAGGTAATGTGTGTGTGATTACCCTTTGGAAACAAACAAGATCTGTTAGGTTCCTGGATTAATTATGGGGAACACAGCTGCTCAGACATACGACATGTTACTTTCTCTTTCACATGAACCTCTGCGTGTGGCTCCTTGGGCTGTGATGAGGGTTAACTGACAGGCCAAAGCAGGGTCAGGCTATTGCATATGCCGTTCATACAGGCCTTCAGAAGATACAGGAGCGGGGAAATCCCTACCCCAGATGCTCTGAGGCCCTCTCACTCATCTTCACATGTAACAAAAGAGGTTGCCACTGTTTGCTTTAGTCTTTAACTCTTTTGTGATCCTACAGACAGTAGCCCGCCACTCTCCTCTGTCCATGGAATTTTCTAGGCAAGAATACTGGAGTGGGTTGCCATTTCCTTCTCTGGGGAATCTTCCCCACCCAGGGATCGAAACTGTGTCTCCTGTATTGGCAGGCAGATTCTTGACCACTGAGCCACTGGGGGTGAGATGTGAATCCATGATTTTGAGGGATATAAAGTTATACAGTAAAGATGCTACTTTAAGTTATTGGTTAAAAAAGAAGAAGCCTGAACCAAATGATCCCAACTCTCCCAGTTATCACTTTCTTTGATTCTATAACTAAAACCTATGGAAGAAAATGTTAAAGCAGGAGAGAAGACCATGCCCTGCAGTGAAGAACTCACCATGATGAAGACTGGCAATGACCATGGAGAGAGATTCTAAGTCTCCACAACATATGCTTATTTAGCGGGAGACAATCTTCTTCTGGGAAGTCATTCTTACAATTGGCAAGTATCTCTTTTGTCCCAGCCTTTGTGCTAAGTGCTGGATGCTAGATCTACTGTGGGAGATAAACCAGGGCAGGTCTCTGTTTTCACAGAGCTTACAGGTCAGGGAAGTAGATAAGCAAAATGCAAATGGAAATAAGTGCTGTGCAGGTAAGCACCCTGAAGAAGACAACACACAAAGATGGAAAATAGATTTACGTGGGCAGGGAGGTTTTTCTGATGAAATGATAATCCATCACCTAAATTAATACTACTTCAGATTTGCTAGATATGGACTATGTGTCAGACACAATTCAAAGTGTTTTATAGCTCATATAACTCAATAACAAAAAAACAAACAACCCAATTGAAAAATGGGCAGGAGACTTAAATAGAAATTTCTCCAAAGAAGACATACAGTGGCCAACAGGCACATGAAAAGATGCTCATTATTGCTGATTATTAGAGAAAGGCAAGTCAAAACTACAACAAAGTGCCACCTCACACCAGTCAGAATGGCCATCATTAAAAAATCTACAAATAAAAAATGCTAGGGAGGGTTTGGAGAAAAGGGAACCCTCTTACACTGTTAGTGCGAAAGTAAATTGGTAAAGCCACCATTGAAAACAGTACGGAGGCTCCTCAAAAAACTAAAAATAGAGCTGCTATTTGATCCAGCAACCCCACTCCTGGGCATATATCCAGATGAAACTATAATTTGAAAAGATACAAGCACCGCTATGTTCATAGCACCACTATGCACAATAGCCAAGACATGGAAATAACCTAAACGTCTATCAACAAAGGAATGAATAAAGAAGACATGTAATACTGCATGCAATGGAATATTACTCAACCATAAAAAGGGATGGAATAATGCCACCTGCAGCAACATGGGTGGACCTAGAGATTATCACACTAAGGAAAGTAAGAAGTCGCTCCATCATGTCCAACTCTTTGTGACCCATGGACTGTAGATTTCCAGGCTCCTCTGTCCATGGAATTTTCCAGACAAGAATACTGGAGTGGGTTGCTATTTCCTTCTCTTAGAGGATCTTCCTGACCCAGGGATTGAACCTGGGTCTCCCGCACTGCAGACAGTCTCTTTACTATCTGAGCCACCATGGAAGCCCCAAGGAAAGTAAGAAAGAGAAATACAAATACAATATAATAACATGTATATATGGAATCTAAAATACAACACACATAAGTGGAAACAGACTCACAGACATAGAGAACAGACTTGTGGCTGCCAAGGGGAGTTTCTGGGGAAGGGAAAGATTGGGAGATTGGGAGTAGCAGATGCAACCTATTACATATGGGATGGATAAACGAGGTTCTACTGTATAGCATAGGGAGTGAGGGAAAGTCACTCAGTCGTGTCTAACTCCTTGCGACCCCCATGGACTACACAGTCCCTGGAATTCTCCAGGCCAGAATACTGGAGTGGGTAGCCTCTCCCTTCTCCAGGGGATCTTCCCAACCCAGGCATCGAACCCAGGTCTCCCGCATTGGGCACATTCTTTACCAGCTGAGCCACAAGGGAAGCCCAAGAATACTGGAGTGGATAGCCTATTCCTTCTCCAGCGGATCTTCCCAACCCAGGAATAGAACCGGAGTCTTCTGCATTACAGGCGGATTCTTTACCAACTGAGCTATGAGGGAAGCCCATATAGAACTGTAGTCTATATTCTGTGATTAAACCATAATGGAAAAGAATATGAAAAAGAATACATATATGTATAACTGAGTCACTCTGCTATAAAGCAGAAAATAACAGTGCTTTAATCAACTATATGTCAATCTAATTTAAAAAAGTGTTTTAGGGGCATTATCTATTTTTAAAGAAACTTTCAGACTGAAGTACAACATACAAGAAAGTATACACTTAATTGTACAGCTTGATAAATTATCACAAAGTGAAGTTACCATTATAACTACCAACCAAACCAATAAACAGAACACACTGCCAGCACCGCAGAAGCACTCAAGCCTTTTCCCATTACAGCTTCCCTCCTCATCCTCAGAGGTAGCAACGATCTCACTCCTGACCCAACTGGTTAGTTTCACCAGGTTTTGAACTCTATATACATACTCATCATTGCATTTACGAGATACATCCATGTTGCTGCATGCCATGGCAGCTTGTCTTTTTATTGCTGAATAGTCACTGTATGAACCCACCACAAGTGAATTATCTTACTGTCGATGGAGGTTTTAGGTTGTCCTCAGTTTGGGGCTACTGACGTTACCACAAACATTCCTGTTTGTGTCTTTGCTCCTACTTCCGTTGGGAACAAACCTCGCAGTAGAACTGCTGGGTTTCAGGGCATGTTCAGCTTCAGAAGCTACTGACAAATGGCCATTGTAAGTGGGAGGGTACAGGAATCTCAGATGCTCCACATGTTTGTAAACACTTGGGATTCAGTGTTTGCCATTTTAGCCATTTTGGCTGCTTTATAAGTTGCATCTTATAGTTTTAAATTTGAGCTTCCATAATAACTAATGAGCTTGAGCAGTTTTTCATGTGTTGACCAGCCTTTTGGATATAATCTTTTGTGAAATAAGTCCTGTTCACATCTCGTGCCCATCTTTTTAACTGGCTGCTTTTTGTCTGTTTGTTTGACAAGAGTTCTATATATACTCTGGATATAGTACACACAGAGGAATGTACAGGAAATATCTCATTACCTTTACACTCTCTTCATGATGGTTTCCAGTGAAAAGAGATGACTCCCTATATTACATTTGATAAAGTTTTCCTTTATGGTTAGTGTTTTTCAAATCTTCTTTAAGAAATCTTTGCTTATCCCCCAAATGCTGAAAATAATCTCCTATGTTATCTTCTGGAAGTGCTCCTGTTTTCAGATTTATAATGTAAATCTCCAGAACTTGAGGTTTTGGGTGTGGTATGGGGTGAGGGTCAAGAACCTTTATCCCCCACGAGGCTAGGGAGTCGACCCAGCAGAGCTCACTCTTCTGTCATAAACCCAGCTCACAAATGTGCGGCTCTATCGTGGGACATTCACGTCTGCTCCATTTATCTGCTCCTCTACCCTGTGCCGATACCACATTGACCTAGTCACTGGCTGCAGCTTTAAGATAAATCTTGAACCCCAGTATGGTAATGCCTCCAAATTTATTTTTCTTTTTCAAAAATGCCTCAGCTATTTTTAATCTTTTGCTATATTTAACTTAGTCTTCACAAAAACCCTGCAAAACAAAGTAGTTATAATTTTAACTAACATTTTTTTGGGAGCTACACTGTACGGCATGAAGGATCCTAGTTTCCCAACCAGAGACTGAACCTGGTCCCCTTGCAGTGGAAACATGGAGTCCTAACCACTGGACCATCAGGGAAGTCAGGAGTAGTTATAGTTTTTATCCCATTTCATAGAGTGGTCAACTCAGAGGTTAAGTTGCCCTGGGGTCATATAACTTATCAAGTGATGAGAGGGGATTAGAACCCAGAATTATCGGATTCTAGACCTAAGACTTAGAAGTCCTTCAGATACTGCTTCCTTAATCCTCAAGCCAGATGAGCCCTCCTGGGCATTTAATATGAATGCATTACAATGTTAAGAAATTCCAATGTTCTAAGCCACCAACTTCCAGTTAAAAATCTTGTTTGGCAACTACAAAGAGCCAGTGTTCTGGTGAGACTCAAGAAAACAAAGCAAGAAGTAAAAGCTTCCCGGCTTTCTCCCACAGCCCCTGTCTCTGGAATACAAGGGCCTGGGGGCCCGGTGCCCCTCCACCCCTCCAGCTTTCATTTCAGCCACCACTCCTCTTCCTTCTCGCCCCCCCATGCCACTCTTGACTACTTAGATTGTATAAGCCCAGGCTTTTCATACAGCTACACTTTGCCTCAGGATGTTCTCTCCAATCTCTGGCTGCTACTTCCTTAAAAAACAAAACAAAAACACCACAAACTCTGGGTATCGGGCTGTCCAGAACCTCATCTGGGTTGGGCATTCCCCCTCTGCTGTGTCCTCCACTCCAGCCTGTCAAACAGCCCTGCAGTTCAGCCGTCTGTCTCTCCAACTAGCCCGTGAGACACGTGAAGCTTCAAATTCCTAAAAGGGGTCAGAGACAGACTTTTTTTGCTAAGCGCTATAATTACATGGTAGACTCTAAGAGGAGGCCTGAAAGAAATGGTTTCTGATAAGTCCAGGGTGCACTCGTGGGTGCATGTGTGTGAGCTCAGTTGTGTCCGACTCTTTGAGACTCCATGGACTGTAGCCTGCCAGGCTCCTCTGTCCAAGGGATTTTCCAGGCAAGAATACTGGAATGGGTAGCCATTCCCTTCTCTAGGAGATCTTTCGGACCCAGGGATCAAACCCACGTCTCCCGTGTCTCCTGCATTGGCAGGCAGATTCTTTATCACTGTGCCACGTGGGAAGCCCACACTCTAGGTATGAGAGGCAGTTGCTAGGAGGCTTAGGGAAGAGGTGGCCATACCTTCTGTGATACACTTGGGCTTTGTGCTGAGAAAGAAATAGGACTAAGTGGTAGATAGGTCAGGATTAAATGGCCACATGTAGAAAGGCAGCTGTGGCTCATTAGAAGACTTCAGAAGTAAAACATGACCATGAGCACACAATTCAACTAGGAACAAGGCAGGTTCTTCTGAGATGTATTCATTCAACAAACTGAGAGTCTGGCACTGAGGGCAGCTGTCCCTCCCTCACCAGTTAGGAAGCATGGTGTAAGAGCAGGCTGGGGCAGGAATACACTGAAAAACAAGGAGTCTCTCCAATAGGAACATTTTCAAGAAAATGAGATAGGAAGTCCACACACTGGGGTAGAAGGAAAGACCACCTCTAGGCCCTTCTGAGCTTTGGACTCCCCAGGCTGCTCAGATACCTCCAGTCCTTGGTGCCAGCCCAAGGTGGCACAGCCAAGAATGTAAGATTGATTGATTGGTTGGTTGGTTTTTTTGGCTGTGCCCTGTGGCACGCAGGATCTTAGTTCTCTGACCAGGGATTAAACCCAAGCCCCCTATATTTGGAGCACAGAGTCTTAACCACTGGCCTGCCCGGGAAATCCCCATAAACTTTATTTTCATAAACATCTTTCCCAGGAGCACCAAGCTGACCCTCTTTCACCACCAGAAAAATGGAGAAGTGGAAAAACTGTACAGTGTCCAACCCAGGTTTTTCATATTTTCTTAATTAATTTCCATTTCTTATGGCCACTTTGTTCACCAAAGGGCAAAGAAAGGATTAAAAGCCTCTCAGAGAAGGGAAAACCACTCTAGTCTTCCACATTTGTTCTGGTTTTCTCTACTGGCTTAGCTGTACTCAAAACAAGGACTTATTTTTCCTTCTTTTAGAAATTCAGAATCTAGGACATTTAGGGTTGTGGATGTTTTGGAGAATAGATCTTCTGGCATGGGATATATGCCTAATTAGCTATTTTTCTCAAAGGAGCAGGGCGGGGAGGGGGAGGATTGAGATTTGGGCAGTTTAGATAATTTAAGAAAATCTTCAAATAAAAAAGCTTCTGTCTCCAACTTTTATGCCTTATGTTAGAAATAAGTTTCCAGAAAAGAGATGTCAGAGAGGAGGTACTCATGCTAAAAGTTCCTACCTTTCCTGGAAAGGATTACTCCACGGGTTGCTAATATGAATGACTTCAGAGTGCCTGAAGAACTATGGACAGAGGTTCCTGACACTGTATAGGAGGCAGGGATGAAGACCATCCCCAAGAAAAAGAAATGCAAAAAGGCAAAATGGTTGTCTGAAGAGGGCTTACAAATAACTGTGAATAGAAGAGAAGAGAAAGGCAAAGGAGAAAAGAAAAGACATACCCATTTGAATGCAGAGTTCCAAAGAACAGCAAGGAGAAATAAGAAAGCCTTCCTCAGCGATCAATACAAACAAATAGAGGAAAACAATGGAATGGGAAAGTCTAGAGATCTCTTCAAGAAAATTAGAGATACCAAGGGAACATTTCATGCAAAGATGGGCTCAATAAAGGACAGACATGGTATGGACCTAACAGAAGCAGAAGATATTAAGTAGAGGTGCTTAAAAAGAATACACAGAAGAACTATGCAAAAAAGACCTTCACAACCCAGATAATCACAATGGTGTGATCACCAGCCTAGAGCCAGACATTCTGGAATGTGAAGTCAAGTGGGCCTTAGGAAGCATCACTATGAACAAAGCTAGTGGAGGTGATGGAATTACAGTTGGCTATTTCAAATCCTAAAAGATGATGCTGTGAAAGTGCTGCATTCACTATGCCAGCAAATTTGGAAAACTCAGCAGTGGCCACAGGACTGGAAAAAGTCAGTTTTCATTCTAATCCCCAAAAAAGGCAATGCCAAAGAATGCTTAAACTACCGCACAATTGCATTCATCTCACACACTAGTAAAATAATGCTCAAAATTCTCCAAGCCAGGCTTCAACAGTAGGTGAACTGTGAACTTCCAGATGTTCAAGCTGGATTTAGAAAAGGCAGAGGAACCAGAGATCAAATTACCAACATCTGTTGCATTATCGAGAAACCAAGAGAGTTCCAGAAAAATATCTACTTCTGCTTTATTGACTACGCCAAAACCTTTGACTGTGTGGATCACAAGAAACTGTGGAAAATTCTTAAAGAGATGGGAATACCAGACCACCTGTCCTGCCTCTTGAGAAATCTGTATGCAGGTCAGGAGGCAACAGTTAGAACTGGACATGGAACAACAGACTGGTTCCAAATTGGGAAAGGAGTATGTCAAGGCTGTACATTGTCACCCTGTTTATTTAACTTATATGCAGAGTACATCATGAGAAACTCTGGGCTGGATGAAGCACAAGCTGGAATCAAGGTTGCCGGGAGAAATATCAATAACCTCAGATATGCAGATGACACTACCCTATGGCAGAAAGTGAAGAAGAACTAAAGAGCCTCTTGATGAAAGTGAAAAAGGAGAGTGAAAACGTTGGCTTAAAACTCAACATTCAGAAAACTAAGATCGTGGAATGTGGTTCCATCATTTCATGGCAAATAGATGGGGAAACAGTGGAAGACTTTATTTTCTTGGGTTCCAAAATCACTGCAGATGGTGACTGCAGCTATGAAATTAAGACACTTGCTCCTTGGAAGAAAAGCTATGACCAACCTAGACAGCATATTAAAAAGCAGAGACATTAGTTTGTCAACAAAGGTCCATCTAGTCAAAGCTATGTTTTTTCCAGTAGTCATGTATGGATGTGAGAGTTGGACTATAAAGAAAGCTGAGCACCGAAGAACTGATGCTTTTTGAACTGTGGTGTTGGAGAAGACTCTTGAGAGTTCCTTGGACTGCAAGGAGATCCAACCAGTCCATCCTAAAGGAAATCAGTCCTGAATATTCATTGGAAGGACTGATGCTGAAGCTGAAACTCCAATACTTTGGACACCTGATACAAGGAATTGACTCATTGGGAAAGACCCTGATGCTGGCAAAGATTGAAGGCAGGAGAAGGGGATGACAGAGGATGAGATGGTTGGATGGCATCACCAACTCGATGGACGGGAGTGTGAGTAAACTCCAGGAGTTGGCAATGGACAGCGAGGCCTGCACGCTGTGGTCCATGGGGTCGCAAAGAGTTGGACACGACTGAGCGACGGAACTGAACTGATTTATTTTCTACAGATATGAAAATCTATTCATAACATTTTTCTGTTTGGGCAGGGGAAGTGGCTACTGGAAAGAAAAAACAGAAAGCTGGCCAGAAAACCACAAAGCACCTTTCTTCCAGGATGTTCTCTACCAAGATGGCAGGGTCACGGGTGATGCCGCACAGGAGTGTGTGACACATGGTTTGAACTCAGGGTCGTTTGCTGGGTAGGAGATCATCTTGAAGATGCCAGTGGAGTTTAGCAGACCCTGGTGAACCTGGTGGTCGTGGCCAGGTTCACCACAGTGAAGTGAACACCATGAGCTAAGGCTGCCACGGCCAGACATATGCCAAGAGAGGGCAGGGGTGGGCTGATGGCGCCAATGCTGAACAAGCCCAAGAGTGACAACTGCCACAGGGCACCAGCAGCACCCTCGCTCCTAGGCAGGCACCGAAGACAGGCAGTAAGCAAACCAACCCTGATCCACCTGATCCACTCCTGCTTTTTGATTTACTGGGGAAAAAAAAAAAGTGTCTGGTAACTCCAGCTGCCTGAAAAGTAATGACTTTCGGAGAAGCAGAAGCCCTGACTAGAAAAGGGCTCTGGGTCACGGCAGGAAGGAGGGCCTGAGGCCAGGCCTCACACTCGTGTGTGAAGGGCCCACACGGAATAGCCACAGAACATACAACAACTGTACCTGGAAATGACAAGCGTATGTTCCAAAGACAGTTACCATGTACAGAAAGAGGGACCTTTGTTTACATTCTTAGTGAAAAGCTCATTTTAAAGATTTAAAATGTGCTGAAAACCCAGTCTTTTTTCCCATTTGTTTTCAAAGGAGGAATCTCCTTTAAATACAGGACACAAAAGATGACAATATCCCTATTTTCAGGAATATAGATCATATATAATGAATCTGGAAACCATATTCCACAGGAAAAGGGAAATGAGACTCTAGATGTGCATTATTAGGCCATGGGGATTCTTTTCTCTATGTTTTAACTTTCCAGATTTAGAACCTGGGCTGTGGCTGGGCCTGTGTCTTGCTCTGCCTGAAGACCATGGACATGCGGATGCCCACGCAGGTAACAAGTCCTGTAGGGATCATGCCCTGCGTTTCTGCCCCACTGTCATTGCTGACACACCTGTGCCAAGAGGCTAACACTGGCCCACTCCTTATTGAAGGAGAAAGTATGTAAAAAGACAGACAACTGGGTAAACCCTGTGAGTACAAACTACAAAGTCCTTTTTCACTTCCTAAGAACTTTACTCTATCCTCCTATTTCTAAAGCTTTTTCTAGGTTGGAAATATTCAAATGAGAGATGGCATTAGATCCTAGCCAAAAGAAGGTTTTGTAAAACACTGAATGCTGATCAGAGAAAGGAATAACCAGCCTTGTTAAAAGCACACTCAGAAGGATGCCAAAATAGACTAGAACCACATATAAACAGCATGGATTGCATTAACAGGTCTCCCGGGGTGAGTGGAGAGTCTTATCCCCACTCTCTTTGCCTACCTTGTGCTCACCCCGTGGTTATGTAACCTTTAGAATGGAATCTGGAAATTCTTCTGACCCTGCCCTGCTCACTGATAGAGCTGAGCCAGTGGCTGGCAGGGGCACAATCTAATAGGCAAAACTGGAAACGCACGAACTCAGCCCTCTGGTCTCGGCCCAGAGACTGTGCAGGCAGGGAAAGAAAGACGCGCCCCTGTCTCTCCCCTCCCCTCCTCTGGCCTAAGTTTGCACTGACTTCACTCAACAGGCACCTGACCCTCCCAGATGAGCTGGGAGGGGCTAAAGCGCCCTGCTTGGCCATGGTAGGGGTGGAGGTGCAGCAGCAAACAATATTTAAGATGCTCAGTTTGTTGAGCATTCAGACTTGGGAAGAAAAGCTACGGGCTACCCAACTGAGCTGTACTTTCAGAAACGCGAATTTTGAGAAAGGCTAAGAAAGAGCAAGGAGAGCGAGAACAGCAAAGTGGTAAGTCCATACGAGTGAAAGTCTTAGGTTTTAATCTGCCACAGCTTTGCACACCTCAGCTGGGCATAGATAGCTAGGTTCCCCTGAGGAAGAGCCTTCCTCACCCAGGCCCACGAAAGATGCTGAAAAAGACTCTCTCGGCTGTGGCGTGGCTCTGCATTTTCCTCGTGGCCTTTGTCAGCCACCCAGTTTGGCCACAGAAGCCCCCTAAGCGCAAGACCCCGGCAGAGCTCACCGCAGCCACCTGCTGTGAGGAGGCAAAGGCGCTCCAGGCCCAGATCGCCAACCTGAGCAGCCTGCTGAGCGACCTGGGCAAGAAGCAGGAGAGGGACTGGGTCAGCGTGGTCATGCAGGTGATGGAGCTGGAAAGCAGCGCCAAGAGCATGGAGACGCGGCTCACTGAGGCCGAGAGCAAGTACTCCGAGATGAACAACCAGATTGGCATTATGCAGCTGCAGGCAGCGCAGACGGTCACCCAGACCTCGGCAGGTAAGGAGGACGCAGGCTCACGCTGCTCGCCACCTCCCGCTCACACAGCTGAGTGCCTTCCGTCTGCAGCCCTGCTTCTAGGTGATGTGGTCAGAATGCTCCCTGGGGTTTCTCATGGAATTTAGTTTCTTGGGTATGTGCCACCAGCTCTAGTTTCTCTTTTGCAAAGGCTTACAAAGTATTTCTTTTGATTTCTAAGATGCTGTAAATTTACCCAGGTCTATCTTTACTCCTGCAATGTTTTGGCATACTGAAGGTATGAATCGCCATCCTGGAGCACAGAGAGATCAGGCGGTCTGCCCAGAGTCACACAGCAAGTCTTAGAGCTCACGTATTCCTGATTAGTCCATTTCCTTGCCCAGAGCTGACTGGCTGTCCCCTCAGTCCCAAGGAAGTAGGAACAAACACCAAAATCATAACATCTCTAGAAGCAAAGTTTTTACCAAAAACAGTTTTCTTGGGTTCCTGGGATTTAGTGGGCTGGGCAATAATGGAACTTGGTTGTCCTATTGGCCAATCTCACTCTTCTCACTGGCTCAGAATTAAGTGCACAGACACTGCTCAGGGCATCTAAGGAGTCCTTTGTGTTCAAAAAGGACTGGTTCCTCAAGGTTCCTCAATTCTATATTTCTACTTTTTTCCCCCCACAATCTCAAAATTGTCCCTAGTCATACAGGAAAACGCAATGCTGAAATTTGCATTTTTTAGTAGGCCCAAAATAAGATACGTTTACTACTCTTTTCTTTTGCAAAACAATTCTTAGTTTCTAGTTAGCTTGGCTCAGACAGGCCAGGTGAATTCGTTGTTTAGACAGAAATTTGGTTTTCTGAAAATATCAGCAAATTATTAGTTACGAGGAGCAGAATCTATAGATATGTCACTTCTTACTGATACAAGAACAGAGTAAGTCACTGGTAATCCTTAGTTCAAATGAAGAAAAAGTTTTAACTGGAAATTAAGCCTAAAATTTTGTGTAAATCACTTTCTCAGTATGTACTTCCTGACCCTCAGCTTGGGACAAGAAAGGTATTTTCAGTCCATTTTTCAGACAAGTGAGTCCTGATTTGGGTCTGTGAGATGAAACAGATACGCAGGTGACCAGGGAAGGTAGAGGAACCTGACCTGTACCACCTCCAAACAGGTCAAGGAGCTTCTTGGGCGTCAAGGGCAGCTCCCTTGCTGGGCCTCATCCTTCTACTGCCCAGGCCCTCATTCCTTACTTCCCTTCTCTACTAGCAGATGTGGGGGCACCTTTACATTTTGTAAGGACTTAGCCCCTTGGAGAGAGCAGTAACAGGAAGTGAAGAACTCTGATGGCAAAGACAAGGGTCTCCCATTTCCCCTCTGCAAAGCACTCTGCCTCCAACAATTCCCACCATGGAAGAGTCACCATCTGCAACCGTGTCCTCTTCTTGAAGGCTGAGTGCAGTGATCACCAAAAAAAGAACTCCCAGACAGAGAGGCAGGGAGCATCTTCTGGCCAGGCAAGGGTTTCTGCTTTCTGATCCTATTTGGAAAGGCTGTCCCTTCCACAGTGCTCTCTGATATTCAGAACAGGAGACACAATCCCTCCTAAGGCACTAGCCCCCAGGGCAACTGAGGAAACATTAAAATCAACCAGAGAGAGAAAGCCAGCCTGCTCAAAGCTCTCATTTCCTTGTTTTAATAACAGTGCCAGGGGAAGGCCTGCAGGGGTTCCTTAGACTGTTTGCATTTTCATTTGTCGAGCAGTGTTGAATTAAGGTGGAGAAGATAAAATTATAAATCTTTGCTAATAAGGGATCTGGTAAGCAGTAGCCATTACCTCTGAAACACAACAAAACAAACAGAGAAACAATAAAACCAAACCCTCTGAGATCCTCTTGACTTTTCTGGGAATAGAGGTCTGCTGTCCCAGAAGCTGAATCCATTAAACAGTAGCATCTGTTAGTGGCCCTCATGCATTATAAAGACTCCAGAATTCATGCCCTAGAACCACAGCAGGATAATTTACTTCAGCACAAACCTTAAGCATGTTTGTACTGCTGTGCAACTCAGGTGAAGGGCTTCCCTACCTCTCAGCCCTACCACCATTCAGGCCAACATATACCTATTCCAGATCTCCTGATATCCATGTCTCCCAAGTCTGGACACTGGCAGCAATGAACACTCCTATGAATTTTGTGGTAGAAGGAAGTCTCCCTTTTAAACTTTCAGTGTAGATGCAGCAGGGGTGTGGCCAGCGCTGGAGCCTGGGCCTGGATGCTCACCCTGTGGCTCACTCCTGCAGATGCCATCTACGACTGCTCATCCCTCTACCAGAAGAACTACCGCATCTCTGGAGTATATAAGCTTCCTCCCGACGACTTCTTGGGCAGCCCTGAACTGGAGGTGAGGCCGTCGCAGCTCACTGCCTGGGTTGTCATCTCTTCTCTACCTACTCAAAGACTGGGACAGCAGGGCTAGTCAGTCTAAAGAGTGGGAAACTCAAGACAGGGACGCAAGCACACCAAATACCAGAGAGCGATCTAAACACTCCATTTACAGGGGGGAAAAAGTCCAGCCATCTGTTTGGCTCCTTCAAATCATTACCAACCAAACACTAATCCTTCTGATGTGGTTAGATCACGTTCTCACCACAACCTACGTGCTGTGAAGTCTCGCCACGGCCTACGGCAGTTACTCTTTGGGGAGGAGAAAACAGAGAACATGTAGGGAGCATGTCAGAGGACCTGGATGCTTTTCCTTCAAACTACGTGCACTTGCTCTCATCTTCGATTTGATCTTTCTCAGCAAATCACCAGCCTGCCCAGCTTGCCAATACTGGGGAGAATTGCTACCTAGTGAGCCAGTGGCTGTGGAAGGGCATATGTCCATCAACTCTGGGGGCAAGAGAAGGTGAGAAGCCGTGCTCAGGCTTACGTCGCCTGTCTCGGCGGGTCCTGACCAGGGCGTCCCCTCCGTTCCAGGTGTTCTGTGACATGGAGACTTCAGGCGGCGGCTGGACCATTATTCAGAGACGGAAGAGTGGCCTCGTCTCCTTCTACCGGGACTGGAAGCAGTACAAGCAGGGCTTTGGCAGCATCCGTGGGGACTTCTGGCTGGGGAACGACCACATCCACCGGCTCTCCAGGCGGCCCACTCGGCTGCGCGTGGAGATGCAGGTGAGCACGAGGCGCAGTCCCCAGGACTGGACCAGGGCTGCCACACCCAACTCTGCACAACTCCGGGGTGTCATTCCTATTCCTTTCCACCATCGGCTGGGATACTTGCTATGATGGTTTTCCTGCAGGTTGTAGGACAGTTGAGGAAGAATAGGTTTTTTTTTTTCACCCCTGTATTTTTCATAAAAGTGAGACTGCAGGTACAGGAGAGGCCAGACTCAGGCCAGAGCAGAGGAATCCAATAGTCAGCTGGGCTGAAAGACTGTTCCCTGCCCTGGCCTGGGATATAAGGACCTCTGCAAGCAAACCTTATTGATGTCAGTTAGTTATCTTCCTTAAAGGCCCTGAAGCGTCACTATATTCTCAAGTTATTCTTATGACACCTCAGAGTAGGATACAGCAAAACTCAGGTCTACACTTCACAGACAGCAGAAGAGAGAATGAAGGGGAAGAGAAAGAGAGACTTATCAAGCCATATGGGGACTAAGGAGGGAAGCCTGATCTAGGACTCTTGCTGTCCGATTCCCAGGTTAGTGTGTTAAACTAGAGACAGACAAGTAAAGTCTTGCTACGTTCCCTGCAGTAAGAAGACATATGGCTGCAGCTAGAGAGAGAAAAGAGGGGCAGGGTGGTATGACAGGAGGCCCTGCCAGTTTTTCTAAGGCTCTGCCTCTCCTGACAGGACTGGGAGGGCAACATGCGCTACGCCGAGTACAGCCACTTTGTTCTGGGCAATGAACTAAACAGCTATCGCCTCTTCCTGGGGAACTACAGCGGCGACGTGGGGAATGATGCCCTCATCTATCACAACAACACAGCCTTCAGCACCAAGGACAAGGACAACGACAACTGCTTGGACAAGTGTGCCCAGCTCCGCAAAGGTGAGAGTCGGGGTCTGGAGCGGGGAGTTCAGAGGCAGGGCCACAGTCCTGGTGGAGGAGAAAGTGGATTTATAGCTGCACAGTCAGTTTTCTGGCTTTGTACTCCTTTGTGACACTGACCCTAAAGGCTTCAGTACATCCCTGCTGCCCAGGGTGTCAGTGGTCTCTGAGGACACCAGAGGACTGACTGTTTCCCATCGCAGGTGGATACTGGTACAACTGCTGCACAGACTCCAACCTCAATGGCGTCTACTACCGCCTCGGGGAGCACAGCAAGCATCTGGATGGCATCACCTGGTATGGCTGGCACGGCTCCAGTTACTCCCTCAAACGAGTGGAGATGAAAATCCGCCCGGAAGACTTCCAGCCGTAAAAAGAGGCCTGCTCTGGAGGAGGACTGGAGAAACCAGAGGCTGGGAAAAGGGCAGAGGAGGAGAGGGAGGGAGTCTAGAAAGGGGAGGGATGGGAAGTGGCCCATCATCTTCAAGGAGAGGGGGGTCTCTTAGGAGAACAGGACTCTGTGCTGAGAATGTTAAAGTATGTGGGAGGAAGTATTTAAATGCACCAGGTCCAGACACACTCTTCTCAGGGGGTTGGCCTGAGGGGGGCTCCCTGCCTGTGATCCCTGACGTAGCAGCAGCTTCTCTTTTCCACACAATATTTCTGTGGAGGAAAAACAATTGTGAGTTCATTTTAGCCATTTTGCCTGAGGCCGAGGTGATGTGAGGGCAGAAAATGAACCGTATTGCTTTGATTCTCTTGGGTGTTAGAGAAAGGAGTGAAGGGGGTGGTAGGGGCGAGGGGTTTCTATTTTTAAACCCAATGAAATTACCTTCAGTCTACACACTTTTTTTTAAAAAAAAGACAAAAATTGTTCGGCTGGAGGTGAATGGACCCAGGCTGGAATTGACCGGAGGAGGCTCCAGGGTTCTGGGCCTTGCACTGGTCTCTGAGCACCTCCCCTGCTCAGCCTGGATCAGGCGCAGCACTGAGAGGCAGGGAGTAAGCCCAGTGCTGGCAGGAGCTCAACTGGAGGGGAAGATAAGTCCCTGTGGACCCTCGCACAAAACTGACTTAAAATTTTCTCAGTCAATACAGATACATCTATTTTTATTTACTTTATGAGAAAAGGGATCAAAAAGCTTCCTCTTTTATCTCGTCTGTAAAAAAATGGCTGAAACAGGAAAGTAAATGGCACCATGGTTAATAAATAATTCATGCTGCATATAAATAAGCATTTTGCTTTGTAAAAATAAAATACTGTAGTTTGTTTTCAACATTCAGTTTTTTTCTTCCTTCCACAATAAAGTCTTTTAAATCTTGTTCCTTTTAAAATGATTACTATTACCACTGAGGGCATGGTGAAAAGTTTTAAGTGAAAAATCAGAGTGAGCCATGAGGACGAGACTCTGGGTGTGCTGCAGTCTTCAGGGATGCCCAGGGAGGAGCAGGAAGCTGAAGACAGAAAAGCAAGGGAGAGAAAGGGCAGCAGGAGCTGGACGAGGTCAGACTCTGGTCTACCCACCTGACCCCCCCAGAGGCTGGGGCCACTGCCTGGATTCAAAATATTCTGCAAAGCAACACTCCTACTTTCTACCTGAGCAAACTTACATACACAGAGGGAAAAAAATATCTTTAGTCATCACAGATGTCAAATAATTTTGGCCTTCAGGAAGTAATTTTTCTTTCCCAAAAAGAACCATTCCCTTGAACCAGTCAGGGTAAGGTAAGCATAATTCTCTAAGTGACTATTTTCTAATGTACCTAGGGTCCTTTGATTGTTGGGAACCCACTTGACCTTAAAAACAAGATCATCAGGATTTTCAAAGAAGTAAAGTGAGTAGAGAATAAGTATATTGAAGCAGGGCTTCCTATGGGACAGGCAGTCAGACAGAAACTTCTTGAAGCAGGCAAGGGATCTGAGATGCTCAGAAGCGGGCACAGTGCTGTTTGGAGAGAGGAGAAAATGATTAGGAGATGAAGAGAAGGAAGAGCACAAGATGACTGGGGCAGAAGAAGCTAGTAATTCTCTCATAAACTATATACCCCACAACTAAAGAAAACGGAGGCTCTAAGCAACAAGAACTAAAATAATTAAGTGGGACTACCTCAAACTAAAAAGCTTCTGCACAGCAAGGGAAACAATCAAAAAACTGAAAAGACAATCTACAGAATAGAAGAAGAATATCTGTAAACCATAATCCCTGGGTTAATGTTTAAAATATATATAGAACTTACATGACTGAATAGCAAAAAAGCAAATAATCCAGTTTAAAAATGGGCAAAGGACCTGAACAGTTCATTTTTCCAAAGAAGACATTCAAACGGCCAATGGGTACATGACCAAGTGCTCAACGTCACTAATCACCGGGGAAATGCAAAGCATAACCACAGTGAGATACCAACTCACATCTGGGAAGACGATGATTATTAAAAAGACAAAAGATAGTAAGTGCTGGCAAGGAACTGGAGAAAAGGGAACTGTTGGTGGGAATGTAAACTGGTATAACCACTATACCAGTCTGGCAGTTTCTCAAGAAATTGAAAACAGAACTACCATGTGATCCAGCAATTTTTCAGTTCTGGGTTCATATTCAAAGCAAACAAAAATCACTGTCTTGAAGAGATATCTGCACTCCCAGGTCCACTGCGGTATTATCCACAATAGCTAAGAGATTGAAACAACCCACAATGTACTTTAGGCTTTCCTGGTGGCTCAGAGGTAAAGAATCCACCTGTCAATGCAGGAGACATGGGTTCAATTCCTGATCCAAGAAGATCGCACATGCCTCAGAGCAACTAAGCCCATGTATCAGAACTATTAAGCCAGTGCTCTAGAGTCTGGGAGCCACAACTACTGAAGCCCATGCGCCCTAGAGTCTGAGCTCTGCAATAAGAGAAGCCACTGCAATGAGAAGTCTGCGCACCGCCATGTAGAATAGTCCCAGCTTGCCACAACTGGAGAAAAGCCCGCACGGCAACAAAAACCCAGCACAGCCAAAAACAAATAAATAAATAGCACATGTGTGTGTAAATATATACACACATATATAATATAAACAATGGACTATTATTCAGCCACAAAGAAAGAAATTCTTCCATTTGTGACAACATGGATGAATCTGGAGGGTATTATGCTAAGTAAAATAAGACAGAGAAAGACAAATAACATATAGTATCACACATGCAAAATCATGTTTTTAAAAGTGATTTCATAAAAATAGAGACTAGAATGGTTGTTGTCAGGGGACAGGAGAATGGGAAAATGTGGAGATATAGGTCAAAGGGCACAAACTTCAGTTATAAGATGAGTAAGTTTTTAGGATCTAATGCACAGCATGGTGACTATAGCTAACAAAACAGTTTTGTATATCTGAAATCTGCTGAAAGTAGATCTTAAGCATTCTCACCACACATAAAAAAATCAGCCATGTGAGGTGGTTATGTTGATCTTAGTAATCATTCTATAATGCATATCAAGTCATTATGGTATACATTTAAATATATACAATTATATTTGTAAATCATTCCTCAAGATAGTTGGGGGGACAAAGTACCTATATCAATCAAAACCTATAGTTCCTGAAATTGACTCATATTTATATAGATATGAAATTGAATAACTGAAATAAAAACCTTTTTGTGGCAAGGTTAATGTCGAAAAAAAAAAGTCACCATAAAAAAAACAAAAACCAAACACTGAAGCTCTAATTCAGCATCTGCGGTTTACTTCACCCTTCTGGGAAAATGTCTGAGAGATGAGGGAAAGCAGGTGGAAGGAAAACACAGAACGTAACCCACAGAGGTGCAGGTTCTGACAGTAACGATCACTTTTAAAACATTTTGTCGGGGGCAAGGTGACATGGATTCCAAGGACTTGAAGGTGAGCACAGCACAGCCTCTACCTTCAAGAGGACAGAAGCACAAAAAGGAGAGCTCACCGCTCCTGAAGGTAAAGAGCACTGTGTTCTGACACACCCTCCAGGGTGTATGAGAGAAGGTACAAAGGGTGTGAAAGAGAACAGGACTGATGGGCAGTTGGCAGAGCTGATGCCAATTGTAAGCACTGGAATTTTCTCAATCAGAAAATTTTCTTAAAATGGGATAACATGTCAGGGGCTGGGCAGTGAGAGCACCAGTTTTGATCAGACCCTGTCTTCTATTTTGGGTGGAGAAAGAGAAGCAGGTGCTGTGGACAGAATCTGCGTCTCCCTGATGTACTCCCCAACCCCCCCATTCATATTTTGAAGGCTAATTCCCAATGTGATGGCATTTGGAGACGGGAGCCTTTGGGAGGGGATTAGGCCATGACTGTGGAGCCCTCATGAAGGGGATTAGTGCCTTTATAAAAAGACCCCAGGAAGACACACAGAGCAACCAACGTCCCAGAAGAGGGTCTTGCCAGAACCCAACCATGCTGGCACCCTGATTTTGGATTTCCCAGCTTCTAGATTTTTCTCCTAACTGTGAAAAATAAATGATGTTCAAGCCACCCGGCCTATGGTAATTTGTTATACAGTCCTGAATGAACTAAGAATGAGCAGGACACCAGATCTTATCCTAATGCTAATACACCAAGTAAAAACTGTGCACATGTGTAAGTACAGGAGCACCTGTGTTTCAAAGTACCTAAATACTCATTTAACTCTCTGCTCCCCAAATAAGCAGTTATACTCACTGATACATACAGCGTTGAGAGTTTGTAGGCCCCAGTTTGGGGATTACATGTGGATTTAATGTGTCCTAGAGCAGGTGGATAAAAATTCCAACAGGTAGGACGACAGATTGAACCAGTAGCAGAGAACAGTACTGTCAGCACAGCACAGCTTTTTATAACAAAAATAAAAACTAAGAATCAATTGTGCAAAGATGTTTCTGTGTACGATTAATCTGATTGCTTCAAAAAGAATTTAAGGCAGTTGACTCAAATGTATATACTAAACTTTAAAATAAATGACAAATGCTAAAGAGAAAGTAACAGAAGGAAAAATAAAATTAGAGAAGGGAGTTGGACAGTAGAAAACACAGGTAAGATGTCTGCAATGTGATACAGGTGGGCCAGGAATTGAGCTTTGAGCTCTGTGAGGAAGGGAACCCAACTTCTTAGTGAACAGTAATGCCTCCAAGACAAAACCAAAGTCATGGAGGAGGGTCTGGGCCATGGGAGGAGTGTCTGTGAGGACTGGGGTAGCGCCGAGAGCAACTTCTGAATAAGCAGCTTAAGGCTGTTTCTTAAAACTTTCTTCACTGAATATGACGGCATAACGTGGCAATTGTGCTGAGAAAAAGCAGTTTTACAAATTTAGTAGGAAAAGCTACAAGCAGAAACAAAAAAGATGGGTATTGGGAAGATACAGGAAACCAACCGAAGGGCTGAGCTGAGCTGAACCTGAACCAGCTGAGCTGAACCAGACTTGGAACCAACCAGAGTGTAGAGGCCCTGGCTTCACTGGGACCAGAGGTTTTTGTTTGTTTTCTTAAAGCCAGTATCAATCTGCAGGGAATTCCAAGGATGTATTTTCAATTACTGGAGAAGGAAATGGCAACCTATTCCAGTACTCTTGCCTGGGAAATCCCATAGACAGAGGACCTGGCGGGCTACAGTCCAGATAGCAAAAATCAGGAACGACTCAGCGACTCAACAACAACATTTTCAATTACACTGGCTTTAAGAAGTTAAATGACCTTCTGGAACACTTTTCCAGGCCTCTGACTACATCTTCTACTACATATCTGCATAAACACTAATACTTCAGTGATTGTCTCAAATATGGAAAAAACTGGGGGTTGGATGAGGGAAGTTTCAGAGAGGTATCAAACAGAAAAAGGCAAGCAAGGAAATTAATGTTCAAAAACTAGTTACTTAATGCTGAGTCACAATATTCAGCTATGGGGTCTTCTTCCAGTTCTGAAGCAAGATTGCATTATATAAGCCAGAGACGGAAGGAAGGAAGGAAGGTGTCCGCTTCTGCCTAATTTGAAACTGAGGCCTACCCATAGGATGGCACATTTATAACCGTTCCTGTGTGGTATTTTAGAAATCAGCATTCTCTCCAAGTCCAATTTATTTGGGCAAAAACACGCTTCTATTTCTTTTTGGTCACTTTGTAAAGCACTCAAAGGAACAGAGTTTAGCATCTACTCAAAAGCAGAGCTAGCAGAGAACTTGTTATTTGATTATCCTTACAAATGAAGGTAGCGCCACTCACAGCAGGCTGTTTCAGCCACAGTGGAGGTCCTGATTAGCTGCATGAGTTTTCCTAAACTATTTGTAGTGAAATAATCTACCATGTTAGCATTTACATGAAGATAATTAGATCTCGGAGTTAATATTCTCCGATAATCATTAGGGGAAGTAAACAATTCTCTAGGAGCTGTGGAGCTAACATTTAAGGCTGCTTGTAATTTCATAACAGCGAAAAATTTATTAAACAACCTATTTTTTCCATACCCAGAAGACTCAAAACAACCTTATGAGAGAACATAGCAAATGAGAGGAAAAGACCACTGGATTTCAGACATGGCTCTGCCTTTTACATTCACACTCCACAGAGGAAGACTCAGGTACCAACATATTTAGTCAATAAAACCCTAGCCTGCCTGTGGCTGGTCTCTGAGGCACAGAAATCAGCTCCTACTCCTAAGCCAGAGAGTGCGGTCTAACCCAGACATAAAATCTATCTTTCCTAGGCTGCTCTGGTCACAGAACTGCTTTAGGCTGATTTCATCAGGACAAGTAAGCACAGGTTGGAAAAGAATAGGAGCCCAAGTGCTAAGGGTCAACAGAAGTGACAATTCTGGCTAGAGTACCAAGAAAGGCCACCTGCAACCACAACTCGTTTACACATGTGGCAGACCCGACGGCAGATTTGACAGAGCAGAGGTCTCCAAGGGCCTCCAGGGAACTGGCAACAGGCAGTGGGAGAAGAGAGGTCATGTGAGACGCAGGCATCAAGAGAAAGGGTTTATGGCCTACCTGATGAGAGACTCGAGAATGGCGGGGGTGGGACCTTTCTGGAACTCCAGTTCTTTGTAGTGCAGCGCTTTGGCATATGCTCGGCACTTGGCAGCCCTCTCGCCCAGCAGGACAATGCCATTGTCATCTCTCAAAGGCAGGGGGCCCTGGAGGAGAGCAGAACCCCACAGCATAGGAAACAAATGGCAGACAGGCCACAGGCCAGAGTGGGTTATGCGGTGCTTCCCCTCTTCCCGCCAGCTGGCTCCCTGACAAGCTCACCTTGTCACTGTGTTCCATGAACTCAGCCAAATTTAAGAGGGTTTGCGTGACTTCTGCGATGTCTTGAGAGGTGAGGGCCAGCTCGATGCTTCTGATGAGCTCATCCTGCTGGTCCTCATTCAGCTCAGACCAGCAGGACACAAACGCAGCGTTAAAGAGATCCCTGAAGGCAGACAGGAGTGGAGACAAATGTTGGAAATGCCCCTCCTGCCTCTGACTGGTGCCACAAAGCCACAACTTAACAAGCTACTCCTGGCACTGATAATGGTTGTACAGGCCAAGGCAGTCCAACAGAACTTGCTGGAAATAGTCCCTATCTTCCCCACCCAATATGGCAGCCACTGGTCAATGAGCACTCGAACAGTGATAAGTATGACTAAGGAACTGAATTTTAAGTTTTAGTTACTTTTAATTAACCTAAATTGAAATAAGCACATGTGGCTCTAGTGACTGTTCCATTTTTCAGCACAGGTCCAGGGAAAACTGTGGGGGCAGGATGGAGTTGGAGAACGAAGAGCAAAACAAAATGACTTGTCTCCACAGCGTTTGCATCACTCTTTTTCATTGGAGGGGATGGACAGAAAGGGACTTTTAACATAGAAGCTGACATAACAGATTCAGTTAACATTCATCTTCAAATGATTCTTGGGATGTTTCTTCTCAGGCAATGTGAAAACTAATACCAGAAGTAGGCATCTGCTATTGCTTTTGAAAACATAAGCAGAACCCTTAGTTGGGTGGTCATAAACAAAGTGAAAACAGAGCTTAAGAAACTAGAAGCATCAGAAAACAGAACCCAAATCCGTAAGTCTTAAAACATTCCCTAAGCCAAACCTCTAACAGCTGGGGCCTTGGGAAGACCTGGGAGCAGGGGTACCATTCCCAGGATCACAACAACTATTTAAGACCACTACAGCACCACTTGGGTGGACACGTTTGCTACCCCTGACATCTGGACTTCAATCCTACCCTCTCGCTTTTGGTGAACGTGTGGAGAGGGAGTTGGAAACTACAGGATATGCCTGTATAATGTATGGGCTTAAGCACCTGACGCCTATACATCTATTTTTATTTACATACTTAAAAGGTTAGATCAGTTCAATGTATACATAATTTTGGAATCTGATGAAAGAAAACAAAATCTGAAATTCATAGGGTAACATGAAGACCAAGAGAAGCCCTGTGTACATTAAGAAGTAAGCTTTCTGATCTAGTTCCAAGGCTACGGGGGCTCCCAAATGAACATGCTTGGCATTAAGGGGACAGACACATATGTGTGTATTTATCACAAACCTCTTTTGGATGAGGGTGTGCTCAAAAAGGACTTGAAGCAGATGAGAGGAAACACTATTTTTGCATACTATGGAAATAGAGAATGTGAAATCTGCACACTATGGAAACAGAGACTCCCTAGGAACAATTTTTTTTAAGCATTAAAAAATATTTGAAAGAAATCAGATGAACCAAATCATGGCATCCAAGTAGCAGTCTCAGGGACCATCTCTATTTCTGCTAAATACACTCCAAAGAGCAAACCAGCGGTGATGATGAAAGTGAAATGGAATACTTCACTTTTTTGGTTCCTGCTAATGAAAAGATAGCTAATGAAATCATGCTTCATTACAAATAAGCACTGTCCATTGTAGAAAAACTTAGAAAATAATGAAAAAAAGAAAATAATTGCTCCTTAAATCCTCCTAGAGATAATCATTATTGTATTACTTTATAATCTTTTTCCTAGGTACACATATTTTTAATAGTTGAAATCCCACATTTGCACCATTTTGTATTCCATTTTATTCACATACATTATACCATAAATCTATATGTGTTACAACTTTTTATAAACCAAATTTTCAAGGACTATTTAAGATTCACTGTGTAGGATTTACAGTATTTTTAAGGTAAATTCTATTTTCCAAAGATGCTGCAGCACTAGCTCCTGTTCCACACATTCTTCTATGATCTGTCCTGCTGCTGCTGCTGCTGCTGCTGCGTCACTTCAGTCGTGTCTGACTCTGTGTGACCCCATGGAGAGCAGCCCACCAGGCCCCTCCATCCCTGGGATTCTCCAGGCAAGAATACTGGAGTGGGTTGTCATTTCCTTCTCCAATGTATGCAGGCATGCTAAGTCACTTCAGTCATGTCCGACTCTGTGCAACCCCAAGGACAGCAGCCCACCAGGCTCCTCTGTCCACAGGATTCTCCAGGCAAGGATGCTGGAGTGGGTTGCCATTTCCCTTTCCACTCCCCTATAAAAAAGTGGCATCCACATCTCCTCTCCTTGAGCCTGAGTGGGTCTTTGTGACTTCTTTTGATGACAGAATGGGGCAGAAGTGATACTACATGACCCCCAAGGCAGGTTGTACAAGCACCACACACTTCTGTGTCATGTGTCAGTCCCTTGCGGTCACTCACTCCTGAATTAAGACAGTATTCAGTGAGGAAGCCCAAGCAACCCATGGAGCAGGCCACATGGAGAGGAACCAAGGCCCTGGCCAGGGCTGAATCTTTGGCCAACCGTCAGCCCCAACTTGGCAGATGTATGAATGGGCCATCTTGGAGGTCAACCTTCTAGCCCCGGGACTAATACCCCTGCTGATACTGGGTGGGCCAGAGACAAACTGTTCCCACAATTTCTGCCCAAACTGCAGATTTGTGCGTAGAATAAATAATTTTAGATGACTGTTGTTTTACACCACTAAGACTTGGGGACTTATGCAGTCACATGTAACTGGAACATCACTATTATTGGAAACAGATTATATTAAACTATTACATAGTTGTTTTCAGAGTTATAAATGACTTTGTAATTAAAATTTTGGACCTAAATCTACTAATGAAAGGTCTATTAGCAAGGTTAAGATGGATCTTCTTCCTATAATAAGAGCATGTTCAATTTGCCTTTTTATTTTTTACCCCAGAAGTTAACAAAATTAAAAATACCTTTTTACTCTTACTGTTAATAAAAACTAATTATTATATATTGCTTTCTACAGGCTAGTCCTCTTGATCACAATGTGAAGCTGGGAAGAAGGGAGCCCTGACACACCGCACCTGGCCATCGGGTTGTAGGCCTGTGCTAGGGCCCAGCAGGAGCGCAGGGAGGGTGACGAGGAGTCCTTCAGCAGCTCCAGGCTCAGCCGCCGCAGCCATTCCAACCAATCATCTTTGGAAACCCTTCTGGCAGCTCCCCAGGCCTATACACCACAGGTGACAAAGGAAAACCATCAGCTGTGAGGGTCTATTGTAAGGAGCCCTCGCCTAACTAATGATTATCCCACTTCTTTGGTTTATACAATTGTACCTCTCATGACAAAACTCCCTGAGTACAAATACAAAAGAGTAATATTTAATTAAAGTCATAAAACAAAAGCAGCAACCTCTGGAATATAACACAATATAGAGAACGCCTGTTTTACAACTCATCTGTGCTCAACTCCATCTGCCAAGCAGAGAGCTCCACAACCCCAGAGTGGATGGGGATCATCACACTAAGAACGGCTTCCAGCAGTGTGGGAAGCGCCCAGGGCACCCTCCAGTGGGACACTGGCTCATCTGACAGTGCAGTCACACACGGAGGGGGAAATGCTCAGATCTGCACCAACATCAATAGTGTGACAAAGCCCAGAGGACACAGCACTATGTTGGAATGAGACAAAAGGAGCTGAACAGATAGAACTTTTACTTTGCAGTTAATCCCCTTCAATTTTCCTCAAAACTCTGAGCCCTCCTGGCACCAAGAGTTACTAGCAGGGGCAGCTTAGGGAAGTGGATGGAAAGACTCAGGCCCTGGGGCTGGGTAATAGAGGGTACTGGCCAGAGGCTACATTCTGTGGAGCTCGGCAACTTGAGTTCAAATCCCAGTTATGTAACGTATTGGGTGCCTAGTCTTGGGCAAGTTACTTAACTTTTCTGTGCCTCAGTTTCCTCCTCTGTAAAGTGTGGATAACAGTCCCCACTTCAGAGGGTGTTTTAAGGATTAACTAAGTTAATATGTGTAACAGACTTAGCACAGTGCTCAGCACAAGTTACTGCTCTATGTGTGAGTGCCTGTCTGCTACTCTGAAGTTAGAAACACCTGGCTGGAATCCTGGCCCTGCCACTCAGCTGCTGAAGAAACTCTGGGCAAACTACTCGTATGCGGCATTTGAGTCTTAAATCTTCCTCCTCCAGGAAAAATGCATCTAAAGGGTCTAGCTGGAATAACGAGCAAAACATTGTTGCTTTTATTATCAAAATGACTTCTCTCTGAATTGGCCTAGCCCTAACTACTAAATCTTTAACTTCTAAAATATATTCTTAAAAGATTTTTCTGGCAGAACAGACAGGTCAATCCTCCCTCAACTAAGGGAGGATCAGATAAGTTACAGCAGAAGTTCTCAAGGCAAGTCGTCCAGGGAGTGAGAGACCTGTGTGTGCTACATAACCTGACCACCACTAATCCAACTCACCATTTTCCTGGGATGAAACAGAAGTCTGCTGTAGCTTATGACGAGTTACCAATAAGTGACAGTACATCAACTATTACTGTACATCAAAAACTGAAGTAGAGATACTGTAAGAGACAGCTTAAAAATTTTTGTCAATTCTCACTGACACAATGAGAATTCCTGAACTAGAAAGAAGAGTGACACTAGATACCAAAGACTTTTAGACCTTATTCTGTGAAATGAAATGGGAACATCAAGTCCTTTTCAATTCACAGATTGCTGGTTTCCACCCTACACAGTGAGTCTCTGCATAGCAGCACTATATTACAAGGTATTTAAAAGTCAGTCATATACAAGGAAGTAGTACTAACGTCTTTCGCCCTCTAAAGATGTGAGGCTGAGTTTGGGTGAGGCAAAGACAATGCAGCACAGTGGTTAAGAGACTGGTCTCTGGAGTCATACCTGGCTCATATCCTTGGCTCCTCCATCTACTGGCTGACATTGGACAAATTTCTCAACCTTTCAGTGTCTCAATGTCCACATGATAAAAGAGAGATGGTAATGACAGCACTGAACTCACATGGTTACTGTCAAGATTAAATGAATCAATACATATAAAGTGCTCACAACAGTGTCTGACAGACACATGGGAAGTGCCCAACAAATGTAGATGGTGGTTACTGCGATCATTAACATTAGTACCATTCGATAAATGGTAGCAAATAGCTCTCCAAAAAATTTTGGCTTAGTGAACAACTGCACAATCTATCAAACAGAATATGTGCCTCACAACGGCCTTTCCCCACTGCTTTGTAATTTAAAACATAATCAACTCTCAATTCTCTGAGTTTTACAGCAACTGTTCAAACTCCAGTTTCCTCTCATCACCCACCTTCTGCTGACTGCCTTATCTGTAACACTGGTGCACGCTGATGGAACACCAGCTCATTCATTTAGAAGGTAAGCCCGAATCAATTACCATAAGACAGGAAAGCAGCTGAGAATCTTGGAGGCATGCTAGAGGTATATATAAATGGTTTTTATGTTTACTGTACTATGTAAATCCTCTATTAGCATAGCCAATAGAAGGGTGACTGAGGTGGCAAATTATTATTTTGAAGGCTGGTTAAAACTGACAAATACACCAATCCCTAGTTGTCATCACATGAATACATAGAAGCACAATTTACTTTTCGATGAAATGAATCTGAGCTTTAGGTGTAGAGAACTTTGCTTAGGGTTTTTGAACTTGATCTGTTCTTTCAGGTGAGACAAACTAAGATGCCTTCTTTTTCTCAAATCCTGGGTAAAAGGCAAAACTTCCTGGAAGCAAACTAGACCACTGGCGAATTTCCTAAAGCAGGGCGGACAGCTGCCTGGCTGGAAGGACATTCTGCACCAAGGCAGGCTGAAAATACCTGGGTGGAAACATGCATCTGGCCTCCTTGTCCAGCCCCTCCCTCCAGGGTGAGGTGTTAGCATGGTGGCCTCAGCAAACACTTGGGAATGCCAGGTGTCAGCCTTTCTCCTCCTGAGGTCTGGGACTAGCAATTACAAAACACACATAGGAGAGCAACATCATTCCTGACCCAGGGGTATTTTACCACTTTCATCTTAAATCATCAAACTTTTCTCAGTAGTGGTTACTTTGCAGTTGCCTATGTGGGTAAAGGCTGATGTCAGGAGTAAAGGCCAGTGTTCCAAAGCTGTATGTGAGCACATGCACACAGGTCTGCGTGCAAATCTTTATGGGTTTGGCCAAGAGACCAAGTCAGCTGGGACCAGCCCTGCCTAGTTCTTTACCTCTATCTGCTGCTGCACAGAAGTGCAGCTGCCTTGGGTCAACTGGTAATAAAGGAAAGAAAACTATGTTGAAATACAAACCGGGAGCTGTTTTCAGTCACCAGAAGTACTAAAGACTGATGCAAAATGTGGAAAATAAGCAACCTGATAAATTTATTTAAAAGTCAGTCAAGTATATGATTACTCTGTTTAGATCCATCAGAGATGCTTTGAACTGCCTATTTGTAAGTGGATCACTGGTGGCATACGTGATGAGAAGCTGGTTTTATCCCGGGCTTTGGTCAGCACAGAGAATCCAGTATCGACCTGCAGAGATCTAAAATCCTTGCTACTCAAAGTGTGGTCCCGTGGACCACTGGCATCAGCCATTACCTGGGAGCTTATTAGAAATAGAGACTATCAAGGCCTGAGCTTCAGCTTGAATCAGAACAAGCATTTTAACAAGTTCCCCAGCATATGGTTAAGCCCAATGAGTCTGAGAAGTTTCTGAAGGACTGCTTTCAAGAGCCTGCATCAGTCTCAGTGCTAACTACAAGGCTGACTGGTTGTGTTCTATTCATGTAAAAAATGAGAATGCAAACTGCAACAAGTTCCACTGGGCTTTCCTGGTGGCTCAGTGGTAAAGAATTCACCTGCCAACGCAGGAAACACAGGTTTGATCCCCGATCTGAGAAGATCCCACGTGCCATGGTGCAACAAAGCCCATGCGCCACAACTACTGAGCCTATGCTTCAGAGCCCAAGAGCCGCCACTACTGAGCTCACGTGTCCTACAGCCCGTGCTCCACAACAGGAGAAGCCACTGCAATGAGAAGACCATGACCCACAACTAGAGAGTAGCACCTAGAGAAAAGCCCGCACAACAACAAAGACCAGGGGAGAAGGAGGAGGAGGCGGTGGTAAATCTTTTATAAATGGCGCCGAAGCAGGACCCGAAGCCTAAATTCCAGGAGGGTGAGAGAGTGCTGTGCTTTCATGGGCCTCCTCTTTATGAAGCAAAGTGTGTAAAAGTTGCCATAAAGGATAAACAAGTCAAATACTTCATCCATTACAGTGGTTGGAATAAAAAGGATGAATGGGTTCCAGAAAGCAGAGTACTCAAGTATGTGGATACCAATTTACAGAAACAAAGGGAACTTCAGAAAGCCAATCAGGAGCAGTATGCAGAGGGGAAGATGCGAGGGGCTGCCCCTGGAAAGAAGACTGCTGGGCTGCAGCAGAAAAATCTTGACATGAAGACAAAAAAGAACAAACAGAAGACACCTGGAAATGGAGATGGTGGCAGCACCAGTGAGACACCTCAGCCTCCTCGCAAGAAAAGGGTTCGAGTAGATCCTACTGTTGAAAATGAAGAGACATTCATGAGCAGGGTTGAAGTAAAAGTCAAGATTCCTGAAGAACTGAAGCCATGGCTTGTTGATGACTGGGACTTAATTACCCAGCAAAAACAGCTCTTCTATCTTCCTGCCAAGAAGAACGTGGATTCCATTCTAGAGGATTATGCAAATTACAAGAAATCTCGAGGAAACACAGATAATAAGGAGTATGCAGTCAATGAGTTTGTGGCGGGGATAAAGGAGTACTTCAATGTGATGCTGGGCACTCAACTGCTCTACAAATTTGAGAGGCCGCAGTACGCTGAGATCCTTGCGGACCACCCTGATGCACCCATGTCCCAGGTGTACGGGGCGCCGCATCTCCTGAGACTGTTCGTACGAATTGGAGCAATGTTGGCCTATACATCTCTGGATGAGAAGAGTCTTGCTTTATTACTGAATTATCTTCACGATTTCCTAAAATACCTGGCAAAGAACTCTGCAACTTTGTTTAGTGCCAGTGATTATGAAGTGGCTCCCCCTGAGTACCATCGGGAAAGCTGTGTGAGGTGTGTGTACCCACCCATGTTTGATCTCTGTAAACACCTTTTTGTTTCTTAGTCCTTCTCTTGTACAAACAATGTACTTTGGAAATGTTCGTGTATAACAAAATTGATGTTTGTTTTCTGTTTGATTTTAAACAGAGAAAATAAAAGGAGTTACAGCTCCTTTTTTCTTTCCTTTTTTTCATTTCAAAGTTGCTACCAGTGTATTCAGTGATGGACAACAGAGAGACATACTGTAGAGTGTTTTATTGCTTAGTTGACAAAGCTGCTTTTGAACGCTGGTGGTTTCTATTCCTTTGACACTACGCACTTTTATAATATGTGTTAATGCTATATGACAGAGTGCTCTGATTACTAATGCCAAAGGTTCAATTCAGTGTATATAACTGAACACTCATACATTTGTGCTCCCCCCCTTTTTTTTTATGGTGCTTAAAGTAAAGAGCCCATCCTTTGCGAGTCATCCATCCATGTTGTTCCTTAGGCATTTTATCTTTGCTCAGATTGTTGAAGAACAGTGGCTTGTTTCATGGTTTTTGTATTTGTGTCTAATGCACGTTTTAACATGATAGACGCAATGCATTGTGTAGCTACAGTTTTCTGGAAAAGTTAATCTTTTAGAAATTGTTTTTCAGATCTTCAATAAATTTTTTCTTTAAATTTCAAAAAAAAAAAAAAAACGAAGACCGGCACAGCCAAAAATAAAATAATCAAATAAAATTATTAAAAAAAAATAAGTTCCACTGCCAAAGCTCCAAGGGAACATAAAAGGACACCTTGTTCTTTACTTTCCTTATATTAAAAAACTGTATAATTCAGATAGTTGGAGAAAGACAAAATGACCTAAGTTCATGGTATCTAGATTTTCAGAAAAATGCTTGGATTTTGGTTATTTTAGATAGAAGATAGCAAGAGCTGAAAGTTTCAAACAAGCAACAAGAGCAGGGCTCTCCTTTCCAAGCCCCCCAGGACACAATGGACTTGCCTTTTGGAGGTTGATGGTGCTGACGTGCAGTTTCTTCATGGGCCCCGTTTCCACTGGTCCACTGGCTAAGGCATCACCTTGGCCGCTCCTCAGCATTCGATGCTGGTAAATCAGAGGGTCCTCCTCCTCATCAGCCAGGGTATACCCCTGCAACCAGAGTTTACAGAACACCTGCGACTCCGCAAGCTGCTCCAGGTTAGAAAACACCCTTAACCCTCAGGTGGGTCCCACCTTTCAGAAGAGCCAGGATTTAGATATGATTCCAGGTATGGACAGAATGAATCATGAGTGGGCTGTATTCTGCACTGAGACCAGTCTGCGTTGGTCAGTCCCAGTTGCTGACAAGCACTGACTTAGTATGAGCATGCAACTGGCACATAAGCAATAAACGTGATGAAGAGCTGGGGCAGCAAGGAGCTGCTTGCTGCCTGTTTTTGTCAGGCCTAAGGGCTAAGGCTGGTTTCTACATTTTTTTAAATGACTGAAAAAATAATTGAAAGAAGACTGATATTCTGCAACACATGAAAATTATTAGAGAATCATATTTTGGTGTCCATAAATAGTTTTACTGGAATGCACCCTGGCTCATGTGCTTATGGATGCCTATGGCTGCTTCCAGGTGGCAGTGGCAGAGCTGAGTAGTTTCATCAGAGACCACCGAGCCTGCAAAACTGAAAAAATGCACTCTCTTGACAGAAGTTTGCCAATTCCTAGTTCAGAGCTAAAGGGCTTCCTCAGTGGCTCAGCGGTAAAGAATCTGCCTGCGATGCAGGAGCCTCAGGAGACAGGTTCGATCCCTGGGTAGGGAAGATCCCCTGGAGGAGGGCATGGTAATCCACTCCAGTGTTCTTGCCTGGAGAATCCCGTGGACAGAGGCGCCTGGTGGGCTACAGTCCATAGGGTTGCAAAGAGTTGGACACGACTGAACCGACTTAGCTCAGCACAGCATAGCACAGCACAGTTCAGAGCTAAAAAGCTGCATATACTCCCATTGCTAAGAATACCAGTTAAGAAAGATGATGAGGGGGCTTGAGAGCAGAAACGAAGCACAGCTCACCTTGACTATCCTGCAGATGAGGACGTCGTAGCGCTGATGGTTGATTCGGTGTCTCACCAGAACTTTGTTCACCATTGGAATGAAAATTTGGTACTGCAAGAGGAGAGCAAACAGATCAGAAACCATTACTTTGGAGAGTGGGAAAGAGAGAAAAGATTATTAGCACTGCCTTATTACAGCTATTACTTCGGGGTTTGGGACTAGCTCTGTGGTTGCAGGAGAATCCCTTTCTGGCCCCTGGGCTATGATCCTCACGCCCACCGCCTTCCATCTGGGTCACTGCAACTGGCTTTTACTGTAATGGTCTCTCTGCTTCCACTCTTGGCCCAGTCTGTTCTTCCACACAGCACTAAGAGCCATCATTTAAAAATGTTAGGTCAGATCACAGTATTCCTGTGCTCCATCTCTCCAGAGACTTTCAGTGTTGCTCAGAGTAAAAGCCAAAGTACTTACAATCAAACAGCGATGTGCAAATTCTCGTGGGCATCAGAATCACCTGGAAGGCATATGAAACCAGAGACTGCTGCGCTCACAATCAGAGCTCTGGCTCGGCAGGTCCTGGGGAACCTGCAGTTCTAATGGCACCCAGCTATGTAGATACTGATGCTGCCTGTCGGGGAATCACATTCTGAGAACCACTGGTCACAATATGTAGCTTCCAGTGGGCCCATCGCCAGCCCAGCCCTCACAAGGTTCTCTATGATCTTTCCAAGCCCTTTCCCCTGCTCCCCTGCTGAAGTCATTACTCTGCTGTTCCCTCCCTTCAGGTTCTGCCTTCTGGAACCTGTGCCTTTGCTCTTCCTTGTGCCTGCAGCCAGCTCCCTGGGCCTGGGCCTTTCTGTTACTTAGGTCTCTGCTGAAATGTCACCTTATCAGAGTGGTATTCCTCACCTCCCCTAAAGAAACAGTGTCTCTCCCCACCCATCACCCTCACGAGATAAATGATGTCTCAGAGTTTGCTTCACTGGAACATGAGCTCTGTGGGAACAAGGACATCGTTCTGTTTACTGCATCGTCCCCAGAACAGCACTAAGCCCACAGAGGTGGCTCAATAAATACTTGCTGAATGAAGAAGGGAAAAAGGGCGTAAATGATTCCCCTCTCTCTGAGAGTGGTTGATGCCTACAGACTGACAAGCGAAGAAGTTCGCTAAGACAGAAGAGCACGTATGTCGAGGACTCCCGCCTCACCTTCTTTCCCAGCTGAAAGACGAGTGAAGACAACGTGTCCATTGCTGTGGAACGGAGTTCTGGGCTCTGGTCCAGTGTGCGTACAATCGGATGAATGATCCGAGAGGCATAGTCCGTGAAATCCAGAGACTCCGTCAGACGGTCCACAGTCTCTAGCGCGGCCCTACAACAACCGCTGAGATATAGTAACTACTGACACATAGCCCAGAGTAACAGAAACAACTGAGGGCTACCTTAACAATTGGCACCTATTGGGAAGGAATGGCTTCTGACGTTATTTTGGGTGCACAGAGCCAACACACACTGCAGTGGGATGGGGACAGTTAAGATTTCCAGAAGCCTGGTACACTTCTGGACTAACCTAATGGGAGTACATTTCTGGACTAACCTAAAATGACAAAAAAAAAAAAAAAAAGAAAGATGGCCCAGGAACTTAGGAAAAGGACATTTTCAACAAGACATTTTAATGGTTAACTAGATTGATGACTGTTAGTCCCAGAGGGCAGGTGCTCACTTTCGAGAAGGCAATGGGGCTTCGGGGGCGTCAAATAACTTCACTATCGGGGGCAGCAACAAATGCAGATAGTCGTCCAGGTTGGCACCGAACAGCTGGATTGCAGCCAGCAACTGCAAAGAGGAGCAGAGGCACGGCAATGAACAAGTACAGTCAGGGACCAAGTTCCTAAGTCCACAAAGGGTGGTAGTGGTAGGATAATTGAAAATTTGGGGGGCACTCTGAACAGACTTTAATAAGTGACTTAGAATTACATTCTCTTGGTAGCACAGTCTCCCCTCATATTGTTTTGCTTATATGCTACTTTTCTTTCTCTGAGCGTACTTCAATTGTAAGGAATCAGTGGCTGGGTAATAGAGAAAACTGCTCTGCCATAAACATTTACCAAGATTATTCCATTAAAGGAGACAAAACATAAAGATAATCAAGAGAGGGTCAGAAACATTGTATAAGCTGCACACTGCACACTTCAGGTACTGAAGTATTCCCTAGATTCAGTCTTTTAGGCTGAGCACCACCCTGTCACTCAGAACAGGTTCTCATCTCTTAGATGACCAACTGGGGACTCTGACAGACTCTGGAAACCTCTCTAGAGGATGCCCTGGGATACTTACCTTGATGGAGACGATGCGGCCTGAGCTATTGTCATGCATGAAGACACGAAGCATGTGTGGAATCAGCTGGGGCAGGTAGAGCTTAAATTCACCCCCGAGGGCTACCACAATCTGCTCAATGAGGAGAATGATTGTGCTCTGGATGGAGGTGTTCATGACCCAGAATTCCTAGGAAGGGGGAAGACAGAGGAGCAAAGTCAGGGGCCCTTCTGTTGAAATAGGAACCAAGGAACTAAGATAGCTAAAAAGAAGCAGAAAGGCAGGGAGCATGGTCTGCCCCATGGAACCCTTCCCTGTCCTCTGCTCCCCAGGTCCTCCTGTACCCCACATCACAGTGAACAGCTAAGCTGTATCTCCCCGAAAGCACCAGACTACTTTCATCCTCTGTGCTTCGCTCATGCTGCTCTCTGCTTAGATCCCACCTCTTGTTCAGCTAAGCCCCACCTCTTTCCAGACCTGGCTCAGGCCTCATTTCTACTCAGAAGCCTTTCCTGTCTCTTTCCATCATCCACTGTGGGTCCCTCTGCTCTCCTCTTTCCAGCACCTGCAATACTTAATTTTTTTTTTTTTTTTCTATCCTCCCTCTATTCAACTGTAGGCTAGTTAAGGGCCTGAAACCTGCTGATACATCTGTCTCCCTGAATCCAGCAGAGAGCTTGGTATATTCCAGCCACCCAAACCCATTTACAGAATGAATGGACCACCAGCTCTGCAGTGCTCTAGGAGCTCGCTAGTTGTCCAGGGTGGTTCTGCTTTGGGTACCACCTGGGCTCTGCCAGGGGGCAACTCTAGTGTTAACAAGATTTCCTGCTCTTTCTAAATAGACTTCGCTCAACAGCATCTCACATCTGTCCCAAACCATTTTCAGGACAAGAGAGTGCCACAAAGAGTATTTTTCTACATTCATCCAATTATATACCACATAAGTTACTAAAATGAAAACCTGGCCAACTGGCTCCAAATCCTGTCTTAGTACTACAAAGCATATTGGTCTAACCTCTCACTCCAAGGAAAGCTGTCACTTCAAATCAATTCAGAAAGATCGTTGCCTAGTACCTTATTTAAAACCTCCAGACCAGGAGACTTAATGATGGCAACATATGCATATTAGTACTCTTGGTTGTTGCTAAGTCATGTCCGACTCTTTTGTGACCCCCATGGACTGTAGCCCACCAGGCTCTTCTGTCCATGGGATTTCCCAGGCAAGAACACTGGAGTGGGCTGCCATTTCCTTCTCCAGGGGATCCTCTTGACCCAGGGATTGAACCTGAGTCTCCTGCTTGGCAGGTGGATTCTTTACCACTGAGCTACCAGGGAAGCCTGTTGGGCTTCCATTTAAATCAGAGTAGAAGTCAATGAAAAAACAAAAAAAAAGATAACTCCTTGGATGAAAGGAGTTAAAGGAAGTCTAAGTGGCTCAGTGGGCCTGCCAATGAAAGAGATGTGGGTTCAATCACTGGGTCGGGAAGATCCCATGGAGAAGGAAATGGTAACCCACTCCAGTATTCTTGCCTGGGAAATCCCACAGACAGAGGAGCCTGGCGGGCTGCAGTCCTTGGGGTCACAAAGTATCTGGCATGACTGAGCAAGCACACATTACAACTACTACTCTCCACTGGAAGACTACTCTCCACTGGAAGACTACCGGGACTCCTCACAAGGGGTTTCCTCTACCTCAAAGAAGCCAGACAGCCTCCCCAGGGATGTCAGCTGGATCACTGTTCACAAAGCCCAAGCTCTCCCTGGGTTGGGGGGAGCTTACTAAAATGCTGGATCAAGAGCCAAGGCAAGAGCCTTGTTGCACCTTCTGTATCCTGAAGGGAGTGAAAGCTGGATTTGGCAGGCATAAGGCTCCCTGCCCCAAACCCCTATGCTTTGGCCAGAAGTCTTTTTTTGGGAAGCAAGTCACAGATTACTTCAGCTTTGACCCAAGAGCACACTGCTTCCTCCTGTGCCACTCCCCACTTCCCTAATTGCATCCGACAGGCTCTTCAGCCCCCTGCAGCTCTCACTTATTTATACATATAGGAGTTATTTGGTTCTGAGGACTCATTTTTGGGGAAGCTCCATTTTTGAAGCCAGTCATTTGATTTTAGTCCTGCTGCCTCCTTCAAGCCAACTACAAAGCGCTGGTGTAGAAGAACAAAAATGACTGGAAGAAGTGTCTTCCAAATTTTTTAGGACACAGCCATCTCTGCAAAGCAACCTCCCCAGCAGAGACACTGAAATTATAAAGAACAGTAGGAAGCAGCCTCCCCCATTTCAAAACAGAAAAACGATACTATGGGGTCAATGGGGTGTCCTGTGTACCTGCTTAAAGCACATTATAACATCTGGGATACGAGCCCCCTCTCAGATGTGACTGCAGTCAGAAGGCAGCAGTCAGGCTGTAGAAAGCATCAGGGGAAAGCATCACCTTCCTCCTCAGAGTCTGACAGGAGCCCATCATATTTAATGGCCCCAGGAAGGCCCAATCCTCAGTCCTCTCTTAAGGCCATGGTTTTATAGGCAGTAAGAAAGAGGGCTTTTGTGGGAATACTGAAGCACTGCTGTGATATTAAAGTGAAATTGCTCTGCTGTGTGTGAGGCAAGGATCTCAAGTCTATTTCTGGCAGAACAATTACTTCAGGATTTCTCCTCAGACTTCACACCTTGAACTCCTGTACCTGGGAGCCTGTAGCCACGGCCCCTCCACCCTTTCATGATCCACTGGGATACCATGCTTCACTTTTCATCCTCAGGTTGTAACAGCTCTATGATGACCCATAAAAAATATGTCCACGTCATCCAAACCTGCTTCCAGACGCTCCCGGACCCAAACCCCAAGAAACAGGCCAAAGCATTCATTTCTACTCACTCTCATGAGTGTGACTATCTCATCCATGTAAGGTCTGATGTGGCTCTTCACAAAGGACACCAACATTCCCAGCTGCTGGAACAGAAACTGAAACAGAGAAGAGGTCAGCATGCTGGCACCACAAACGATGTGGAACTCCCAGGCCTACCCAGGGTCCATGTGAACCAATAAAGACAACCATGGAATTGGCTTCTGTACCACCCTATCTGCTGAGACTAAGCTTCAAAGAATGAAATTTAAAACCGTCGGCGGGAATGGTGGTGGGAGCTGAAACAACTGTGTGAGGCAGTTTCTGCTCAGCAGGGGCTTTGGGGCCAGACTAGCTGTTCTGAGTCATTTCTGTTACCTACTAGCTTCATGACCTTCATTTAACTTCTCTGCACTCAGCCTCTTCAGTGGGAAAATCAGAGATAACAGTTCTTATCTCATAGGCCTGGTCTAAGAGTTAAATGTGCTGATACCTGGAGAGCACTAGAACAGGGACACAAATACTGTTAAAAACCCAGCAAACATCATCTACTGGTGAAGGATTACTAAAAACGTAAAAAATGACATGAAATTTTTAATTAACTATAAATGTATCTTTTATTAATTTAGTTAATTAACTGTAAATGTATTATTTTGCTTATTTTGTTTGTCTTAATTTACTACCACTTACTTTCTAAAATAAATACTTCTAACCATTATGGGCATCGTGATTCATTTGTAGTAATTAACTTAATTAGGTCTTAATTAATTAGCTAATTGTCTCTCTAAGACATTGTAAACCAAAACAGCAAGCAAATTGAGGGATGGGATGGGATAAGGAGATTCTATTTAGGATGGTATCTTGCCACTATCAAGAGATGCCATTCATGAAATAAAGTTAGGAGTAAGGACAGCTTTGGTAAGAGAAATCCCAACTCTTTCCAGGTTTAAGATGTCTTCGAGGCATAGTTTTTATTTTGTTATGATCCTCAGATAGTGCTCCATGTCAACATCAAGTAGCAAATCATACTCTAAACCCATGCCCCCAATTTTTATAGCTCTCTGCCTTTGCTGCCCTCCACTAACAAGGATAATTTCATACATATATATTTCCACCCTTATCCATGTTTTAAAACTTGGGTAAGTTTTAAAAATAAAGTGCTTCAAATAGTGAGTAATGGGCCGACAGAACTCATTACCTAAAGAAGTGAGATTGACAAGCCTCTTCAATTATAGGACTGGGCTCACAGAGTATGGAATAATTCTCCAAGTTCAATGACACCAGTGGATTCTAAGGGGGTTAGAATCCAGTTCCACATGGGACACAGGCCTGACTCAGTGGAACTATCTCTTCCTAACTCCTGGGCACCTCCTCACAGAACCGCTGCTGACAGTTTCTGTGAAATGGTCCCTACAGTACATTACAGAGATCAAGGGACAAGAGACTCTAAAATACAATAGTTCTTGAGTTAAATTTGTGTGATGCACAACATAAGAGGAGGCAGAAAGTCTAAGCTGGAGGAAAAGCAGGGCACTGCGGATGGCAGGGAGGTCAAAGGAAACCTCGAGACAAAAGCATCCTGATCATGCTGTCGTTTCCCATGAGGTGTCCAGCGGCAGCCTCTCCAGTGGCTGATTCACAGGATATACACAGGCAGGCACATCAGTCCCAAGCAGGGAGCCCAGGCAGTCACCTCATTTCTTCTCCCTTAGATTCTTTCACAAGCTTTTTTCTCTTTTTCCTCCTGAATATTAGTATTTTAAAAGAACACATAGTTTTGTTCCTGAAAATACTTTCCTGGTGGCTCAGATGGTACAGAGTTCACCTGCATTGCAGGAGACCCAGGTTCGATCCCTGGGTTGGGAAGATCCCCTGGAGAAGGAAATGGCAAAGATACTCCAGTATCTTTGCCTGGAGAATTTGTGGACAGAGGAACCTGGTGAGCTGCAGTCCATGGGGTCACAAAGAGTTGGACACGACTGAATGACTACCACTTTCACTTCGAGATGCCCTCCCAGGTCCCCTTGCTATGAAAAGCCTAAAAATAATGCATAAAAGATGACAAACACTGTTGGTAGATTATCTGAACTGAAACCTTTCACATAAAGCCAAACCTTCAAAAAGTTACATATTAAGAAAAATGGTGAGGCTCTCCACCCCACAATCTGTCCACTGGCAAAAGGAGACAAATAATCTGCCAGTCTCAACTTGAGGTCGAGATAGAAGACAGTCTTCCTAAAAGTGTGTAATTTTAGGCCACACCCACACGATGAGTTTAGTTAACTTTTAACTACCTGTGTGGCTTGAGAAACTCTAAGCCAAGAATCTAACTTCAGTTCTCCTGGACCACGTGGTAGAAGCAAATGCAAACCCTCACTGGAGAGACGCAAGTTCAGAGCATATATTCCAGTATTACTGCTCCAGGGGGAGCCCAGCTGAATATAATGCATGATCCAAAATTGTAAAACATACAAGGACAGACTTACAGGCTTGCTGCCAGCATGACTTGGCAAAAACAATAAACAACGGAATTAGACCCATCAAAAATCCTATATATACTAGAATTCAGTTCAATTCAGTCACTTGGTCTTGTCTGACTCTTTGCGACCCCATGGACTGCAGCACTCTAGACTTCTCTGGAATTTGTGGACAGAGAATATAAAACAAATCTGCTTAAAATGCTTAAAGGAATAAGAATGAGAATTTTTAAAAATGAGTCAGGAACAAAGTACTATAAAAATATTAGACGTGTTGGAAAGAGCCCAGGATGACTTTAGAAATTATAAAATGTAGTAGGAACTAAAAACTCAATAACAGATCAAAAACATGGTTAAAGAATCAATGAACAGAAAATGGATGTGAAGACACATTCAGAATGCATCTCTGAGAGACAAAGATGAACTACATGATAAGAAACTAAGAGACATTAAGGAGAAAGTGAGAAGCCCCACATGTTGAATCAAATTCTGGAAGAAAAAATAGAAGGATGGAATCTTCATATTCAGACAGTCCACAAATCCCCAACAAGGTAAAAAAGAGAAATGCAAATGCAGGTTTGCAGTCCTGAAACCTCAGGACAACAAAAACAATGAGAAGATCCCAAACAGTCACAAAGGAAAGGGAGATTAAATACAAAGGAATGATAATTTTTCAAGAGCAACAAAAGAAGTCAGAAAACAGTGGGATAACATCTATAACTGAAGGAGAACCCAGGATCGTATTCTCAGCTAAAAAGGTTTTAAAAGAAGGTGAAATAAAGATTTTTTTTCAGATAAACAAAAACAGCATTTACTTCAATGGATGCTCAGAAAAGGTTATCTGCCTTAGAGAGAACGAAAATGACCCTAGGAGGAAGCTGAAGTGAGATTCACTTCATAAGAAATAAAGTGGCAAATGTGGATAAATATAAACAAATATTGTTTGCATAAAATAATATAATAAGGTTTAATTTGGTGTTAAAAAAAGTGATACTACATAATATAAGAGGGAAGGGAGGTACTTTGAGCAGTCATCCCAAGTTCTGTATATTGTTCAGTGAAAAGGCTAGACATAATGATTAATTTTAGACTTTGCTATATAAGATATGCAAATCGAATTTTATGGGTGAAAAAGATAAATTTGGATCCGTTTCTCAATCTGTACACTGGGACATATACCAAAGAGCTCAAAGATCTAAATGTAAAAAGTGAAGCCATTTAAGTATTGATACAAGAAGAAACAGAGGTGAAAACGATGTATACACAAAGCTTTTCATTGGGGGATTATTTTAAATACCAAAGACTGGAAAAAATACAAACAGTCATCAGCAGTAACTGGTCAAATAGCTATGGTATGTTCACACAATGAAGTCCCATGTGTCTCTAAAGGAACGAAGGCGTTTCTCAATACACTGCTATGGTGTGAACTCCAGGATATGCTGCTGTGAAAGAGGGAAAAAAGCGAAGTTCCGAAGGTTTATATTATGTTACCTTCTGAGGAAAGGATGCAGTAGACAAATATTTTCTCAAATTTTCAATAATAAACAGTGAAAACATAAAATTTAAAAACTGGAAAAGCTGGTTACCTTAGAGGGAAGCGTAGTAGGCAGAATTATGGCACCCCCCAAAGACGTCCAGGTCCTAATCCCTAGACCTGTGAATAAACTACTTTACACGACAAGGGGGGCTTTGGAGGATGTGATTAGGGGGTCAAAACGCCAAGATACAGAGATTATCAGGGTGGGCCCAATCTAATTACAGGGATCCTTAAAAGCAGAGAGCCTTTACCTGTTATGTTCAGAGAGAAAGATCTGAGGACAAAAGAAGAGTCAGAGATACAGTGTTGCTGACTTTGAAGAAGCAAGGAGGTGGCCAAAGAAGGCAGGCAGCCTCTAGAAGCCAGAAAAAGCAAGGAAAAGGGTTCCCCCTAGAGCCTCCAGGAAGGAACACAGCCATAAGCGCACCCTGATTCCAGTTCAGTATGATCGATGTCAGACTGACGACCTAAAGACCTGGACAATCAATCTGTGTTGTTTCAAGCGCCTACGTTGGTGGTGACTTGCTACAGCAAGGCGAATGACAGAGGAAAGAAGAAACAAGGTATGAGAATGGAGACAGAAACTAGTCTTTGCTGAATATATCAATCTCTTGTCTTACAGTTTTGACTTAGCAATTATGCTAATGTCTTACAAAACTAGAATGAAAGTTAAAGTAGAAAAACACAAGAAATTTCTAAAAATTGAAAGGAAATAGGAATATATAAATTTAACTATAAACCAAGTTGGTTTCACATCACTCAAAGGATTATTTCAAGTGACTCTGAACACAGTATTTTGGTGTATATTCCCAATAGGACACATCTTCAGAACAAAAACAAACTGCAATAAACCTTGACCTGCACTCAGTAATCATAGTTAATGCTTGGTCATTTACTGTTTATATGTATACACAATACATATACTCTGCAATATAAAACAAGTACTTACAGAGATCTCAGAACAAAGGAATCAAGATTTTCAGTGTAACAGGAAAGAGATACAAGTATAAAGTCAAAGAAGTAAAAAACAACTCTTTAATCTTAAATTTGAAATATCAGTATTAAGGTATGGATTATTTTTCCTTTTTAAAAACTACATATTTCTAGTTCTATTCACTGAGAAGGCCTAGAAACAGTGACACAGCAGCAGCAAAGAGCATTCTAGCATACAAACTGCTGTCTCTATGTTCCATCTCTTACTTGAAGAAACCACAGCTCCTTGAAAGTGGCTATGCCCAGGCTGGAGAATAAGTCTGAAGTATCTTTTTTTTTTTTTGCCAGAAAGAAAGAAAGTGATCAAAGACTAAGATCACTGGGCAGTTTAAAAAGAACACAAAGCTGGGTAGATTGAAATAATTAGATCATTAAAAGAAGACTGTCTTCAATACATAAATCCATGCATTGGCAGTGATATTCAAAAAAATGTCAGGGGGTCGAGGGGGTTGCCTGGGTTACCCTTTGAGAGATTGTCAGGGACCTGATTCATTATTCTGAAAAAGCGATGAAAGAATCCTGCGTCTGTTCTGCCCTTCCTGAATGAACTATCCTTTAAATTGACTAAACTGTTGATGACATAAAGTTTTTTATAGATGATTTCTAACTAATAAATCCAGAAGGAATAACAGAAAATCACCACTTTGCAACTGCTATTCAAATAACAGTTCTAGGAAACAATAATCAATAAATACTAAAGTGATTGAGATAAAGGTGGATGAAGAATGCAGAATCACACCGCCTGAATCCTCTGGTGAACCTGCACTTCACTAGAAGTGGATCATTCAGAAAATACCTGTTTACTAAATGCCCAAATACAAAGTATATGGTACCACCTATGAAGTATTTCTTGCCGAAAGAATAAAACCTGAAAATAATGAATCCTCTAAATCTAACCGGTCTACAAGAAACATTAAAAGACATCTTGATAATACAAGCAGGCAAATCCAGAATGGAAAATTCTATAGGACAAATGACCTGGTTTCTTCCACAAATACACAGAATGAAAAGCAAAAAAGTGAGGGGAAAAGGAGAAGATACAGAAAGAGAATTAGATATATCAGCCAAGTGCCATGTTATTTGGATTCTGATTTGAATAAGCCAAATGTGAAAAGAAAATTTTAAGACAAACAAGGATATCTGAAGAAGGGTTGGTATTAGATTACATTAAAGAATTTCATTAATTCATTAATTTCATAGGTGTTGTAACTGTGGTTATACGGAGAGGCGAGAATTGAATGGTGAAATATTATTTTATCTGGAATTTGCTTTAAAATGCCCCAGAAAAAAAGTGTGTGTGAATGTGTGTGTGTGTGTGTGTGTGTGTGTGTGTCTAGGGCGGGAGGGGGGTAGGTAATAAGATGAAACCAAATTGATAAGATACTTATAACTGTTGATGAGTATGAGAATTTAATATAAGTTGTCTACTTTTCGTTTATGGTTAAAACATTCCATTACAAAATAGAGGGCAAGAGATAAGAAAATGAAAGCTCAATCAAGTCCCAGAAAGAAAAGAAAGAAAATACACAAGGTAGGACAAAAATAACGCACTATGTAAGATGGTGGGTATCAACCTAAATTTATCAGCAATCACAATAAATGTAACTGGACTGAAATGTACTACTTGAAAGACAAAGATTTTCAAATAGATTAAAAAGTTAATCTAGCCATATTATTATATATATTATTATGAAATACCAACCTGAAGCAAAAAGTCACAAGACAGTCAAAAGTAAAAAGATAAGAAAAGACACGCATCTCCAAAAAAAGCTGGTATAATTAAATTAACATTAGTCAAAACAAATCTCAAGGTATTATCAAAGACAAAAAGGGTCTATAAAATGATAAAAGTTTCAGCTCACCAGGAAGATATGATGATTTAAAATGTGTATGCACCTAATGATATAATCCCCAAATTAACTACACTATGAGAAATTTATAAATCTATCCTTGTAAAAGAGAATTTTTATCTCACTTCTCTCAGTACTTGATAGATTAAGCAAACAAATATTAATAATGATATAAAAGATTCAAATACAAGTTCAAATCTAATAACATATGTAAAATCTTGTGCCTAACATTAGCAAATACACCCTATTCCCAAGTGCAGAGGAAATGTTTGCTGAAAACAATCAAGCATTAGATGATTAAAGCAGTTTCAGCTCACATCAAAGAATCATAAACCCAAAGTAATTGAGTTAGAAACTGCTATCCAAGAAAGAAATTTAAAACCCTACATTTGCAAATTAAAATACCTACTTCTAACTAACTCGATGATGAAAGAAGTCATAACAAAGATTAGAAAATACTTACTTCTGAACAGTAATGAAAATACATTATTATTCAGCAATAAAAAAGGAATGAACAACCTGAACAACATAGATCAATCTCAAAAGTGAAAGAAGCCAAACACAAAAAACTGTGTATGCTTCTAATTCTCTGAAATGTCCAGAAAAGGCAAATCTACAGAGGCAGAAAGTAGGTAAATGGTTGCCTAGGGTCGGGATAGGAATGGAAAATGACTGCAAACGGGCAGGAGGTTTCTCTCTGGGGTTATGAGAATTTTCTAAAATTAGATTGTAGTGATGTTGCAACTCTGTAAATATACTAAAAATCATTGGATTTTACATGCAAGAAGGACATAAGAAGGATATATTTTTACGGCATGTAAATTTCACCTCAATAAAGTTTTTGAATGCAGCAGCTACATTTAATTTGCAAATTAAAATATACACATCTAATTTAATTTGGAGTTAAATTTACAGCCTTAACAGATTACATTTAGACAAGGAGAAAGATCAACCATAAAGAAGCTAATATCTAATAATTCTTTTTTAAAGCAGAAATAAGAAAATAGGAGCAAAGTAATAGTAAAGAGCAGATTAATGAAACAGAAACAAAGATATAAGAGAGAAGAGAAACATGGGACTTCCCTGATGGTCTAGTGGCTAAGACTCCCAACACAGGGCGTGCAGGTTCGATCCTTGGTCAGGGAACTAGATCCCACATGACACAATTAAGAGTTCCCATGTTGCAACTAGATCCCTCATGCTGAAACTAGGATCCAGGGCAGCCAGAAAATAATACACGTAAATTTTAAACTTTTTTAAAAAGAAGAGAAACAAAAGCAAAAATTGGTTCTTTGAAAAATACTATGACAAACCTCTACCAAAAAATTAAAATATAAAACAGTGAACAACTTCATACCAATAGATTTTACTATTCAGATAAAACAAATACTTTCTTAGAAAAATGTAACTCAAATTGTCTTAAAAAGAAACAAAAAAGCTAAACAGATCTTTGAAACTGTGGTTAAAAAAAAATTATAGGTCAATTCCTCTCAGGAACACAGAGGTAAAAATTCTAAATTACATATTAGATAGAAAATCAATGTATTAAAAAATATCATAACCAAGATGATTTTGACACAAGATATCAAGGGTATTTTAGCATTAAAACATGTATCAGTGTAATTCAACATATTAATATATTAAAAGAAAAAAGGCATTGATAAAGCTAATACTTATCCATGATAGATACTCTTTAGCAAATAATACCATAAGGGAATGTTTATACCTTTAAAAAGCTACCTATCAAAAAACGACAGCAAACATTATGTTTATTGATGAAATTTTAACTGCAGACCCATTACATCAGGAACAAGATTAAAGGTTTCCTCTATTACAGTCTACTCAACACTACAATGAAGGTCCTAGGAAGAAAAGTAACAACAGCTTTACAGACTAAAACAAAAAAGGCAAAACCGCTTTTTATTTTCTGCAGACTATATGATTATCTAGTGAAACCCTGGGAAAATATACAGGTAACTTATTAGAATTAGTAAGAAATCAATGAGGTTGATTATGTAAAAATAAACTGCACTTGTACACTCCAGGAGCAAAGTTAGAAAATACATTTTCTAAAAAACATACTATCTTTTCTGAATGTACATCAAGTTGACCATATGATCAGAGAAGGAAAAATAATTACTTCCAATATCTTTTAAAGGCAGTACTCTGACTGTATACCCTTGTGGAATATATTCTAAGAACAGTAGGAACTGCAAAGCCACCTTGAACTGTATTCAGTAGGTCTGCTGTGGTACAGGTATGGTAATCACAGAACCACAGTGCGGGCTCTATGGTTTAGAGAAAGAAAAAGACCAAGAGAGAGGAAGAGAAAGGGGAAAATTATTCTTTACAGAAAAATGCCAGCTATTAGAAGCAGAAGGAATAAAAGAACTAAAGTCATTACTTTACAAACAGCATGATAACTGATTTCAGCAAGGATCCTCAATGGAGGCTAAAATCACTGGGTGAAAGGTAGCTGGGGAAGAGGACAGTTACACAGTCTCAAAGTTATCACCCCACACGCTAGTGATGACTGAGGCAAACAGGTAACTTTACATGGAGAGATCTGATAAACATCAACCTTACCACGTGCTCAAACTTAGGACCAACAATAACAGGACAAACTGACATTACCAGATCCAATAAGAAGTACTGTAACTGCACCTCTGGAGTATTCCCACAAGCGTGTGACTTAAATCTAGTCATGAAGAAGAAATCAGAAATCCACTGTGGGATGTTCCATCAGATTACTGGACTGAACACTAGATTACTGAGAATAACAATGCTGTCCCGTCCCACCAGCCACTCATCTTTTAGCCACTCTGAATGATATGACAGGAAGCTGGGCTGAGTTGATGAATCCTGCACACCTAGGTGTCTGAAACTCAGGGAAGTTAATGGCGAGCAAGCAGAGTCCATTGTAAGGAAGCCAAGGTGCAGATGGACCTTCCACACAGGCACTGGGCAGGGAGGAGCAAGGGTCAGGGGTTTAGGCACTTACTTCCCGGATGGCCCCGTCACAAACCCGAATGACATTCAGGAATGTGGGCATGACCTGTGGCAGGAACTGCACGCACTTGAGCCCCAGGGACTTGAAGATGAAGGTGATGGCCTGGACAACCATGGTGTGGTGGTGAGAGAGGGACTGGTCTCGGAAGATGCGCATCAGGGCCACCATGGACACGGCCGGGTAGAACTCGTCTAGAGGCAGGTTCCCCATGTTGACCAGCATCTCACTGGTGCTGTAGTCAGCTAGGACCAAACAGCAATGAGGGTCATGAGCTACATGCGACTCGCACTGTGGACAAAGCATGGTTAACAACAAACAAAAATCCTCCAGACACTCATTAGCATTCGTGTCTCTCTCCCTGCCACATTCTAACAGCACTGGGAATACAGGGTATATTAGGAACCAATGAATAGGCTCTCACCATGAAGGACACACAGTTTTTGGCTTGTCTGTTATCTAAACTATGAAAGCCTAAAACAGTACATGATAGGTTTGCTTTAAATTGCTGTGTTTAATTTAGCTTCTTATCATTCCAGTTCACAACTTTGTAGCTGAAACCATCAATAAAAATAATTACTCCCCCAAGTGAAAGTAAGGGGGATTAAATTAGGCAAACATCTGTTCAGCAGTTGCTTGGTCCCCCTGGGGAATTCAGACAAGTTACCAACAAATGCTACCTGACCTGAACAACAAGGATCTCAAGGACTGGGGGTGGAAAGGGTATGGAGGGTGGGGGAAAAGGACCCTGAGAAGCAGAACATCCAAGAGACCGGATGACACGGTGCTGAGGGTGGAGGAGCACCTGGAAGACATGGCTCGGGCTCCGCTTGACAGCTGGGGGTCTGACAGAGCATCATCACAGGCACACTTCTCTAACATACAGAACACACTGGAAGCAGAAGGGGCCCATCCACAGAGTTCAGAAACAAATTAGTTTATTTACTTTATTTATTTATTTTATTTTGCTGAACTGGATGGGGAAGCCACTGTTGAACTTTCCTACTTTCAGATAAGTCTGCCTGATGGAGACAGTGGGTTAAGTCTAGAAAACTTGCCCGCATCCCCAGGCCCTACCCAATCTCTCAGGCTATTTATCTAAAGGCAAAGAACTCCAGGGCCAGACCACTTGATGGAAAAAGAATTGTGGATTCGGATTGCTACCTGCTTTTCTATGCCCTCTGAGCCTTGTATCAGATTTCCCTATCAATTAAAATTGGGACAATCAGTTCTACCCTCTTCCTCCTTGGGTGCCACAGGAAGAGAAAACATCAAACAGGCACTAACAAAGAATGACAGATGAACAAAGGTGATGGGGTGGGTGATAATTCACCGCACATAGTCTGTTAACCCTTAACAAAGAACCCAGGCAAACAGGGAGACTCTAGACACAGCGCCCTTCCTATGATTCAAGAGCAAACTACTGACGTTCCATTCAAAAGTCACCAAGTGAACCAGTGAGGGATCATTTCATAGTTATCCAGCACCAGGCTCTTTCTAAACACGGCCAGTGAGGGCTTTGTGAGGCAAGCACTTGGCAAGCCACTCACAGATCCCCTCAACTTACAAGAATCCTGACTTGACTTGGACTCTGACAGGCTGACGGCAGAAGCGTCCCGGGACTGGTCGATCATGCCAATGTTCACTTTGTGCTTGTAGGGATCCAATGCCCCCAGGAGCCCCAACACACGGATAGCCTGCATGGGAAAGGGGTGGGGGAAAAGGAAAACATTCATCACAGCACCTGACTACAACAAAACAGTGCTCACGGACACTCCTCTCCTGTTCCCAGCTACAGGGACAAAACAGAAAGGGAGAGGAAGTCTCATCAGCACCGCTGGAATGTGTTAATGCCGCAAACATCTCCCACTCTCTCTCCATTCTCCCAGCAAGTCAGTAAAGACTAAGTCTGACAAGCTTCCTACCTCCCGCCGTGTACCCTGGTTTTGCTCAGTCTTCAGAAAGTTCAGCAGCACCTCCAGCAACGTGGGGTACTTCCTGTAGGGCTCAACCACGTAGCCAGTGCTGGCCACCAACTGCCCCAGGGTCCACAGAGCCACCTGGACAGGAAAAAGGTCACATGACTCATACAGCCAGTAAGAGAGAAAAGAAAACATACTTCGTACTCTTTGTTAAATGGTTATAACAAAGAGTTAAAGGCTACTACAAGAAAAGAATTTCCAGTGAAGACACTAACCATAAACACAAATCCTGAGAGCTGGGACATAAAAACAAGGCTACAAATCAATACAACCATCACTGGATCAAAGGTAAAGAGCAGACCTGCCTTTCTCAAAGGAAATACACAGTCCTTCTCACCATGGATGATTGATAGAAGAAGTCTGACCCAAAAGGAAATTAAGGTTGGTCTTACTTTTAGTCTAGGCACCTAATGATCTCAATGACCAAAGTGAAACCAGGGCTGGGGAGGGTGGGCTGGAGCTCTGTTGGCCTCTACAGCCAGAGGCCAAGGCACTCTTTTTCCTTTTAGGGGGCCGGAGCTCTGATGGGTGATCTGTAATTTTTTTTTTTTGTCTAGAGGAAACGGCACTGGTCAGCTCTAACACTGACAACAACTCTGGGTCAGGATGACAGCTAATTCGGTTCCAAGTCTTTCTTCTATTTACTAAGTCAACAAATGTTTCCGAGTACCCACTATGTGCTAGCCATTGTTTGGGGACACTAAGGTGACAGAGGTCCCTGGCCTCATGGGCCTGTCCTGTTCAAAGAGGAAGTAGTGCTACTCACCTGCCTTTTGGCCAACAGAGAGGAGTCTTGGAGCATGTCCATGATGATAATAAAAAGTTCATCAACCCATTTCCTCATTTCAAGGCCACTAACCTACAAAATGAAAAAGGAGGTGGCAGACGGCATTAGAAATTACGGCATTAAGAAGTATTTTGACCGCATCAGATGTATCATCACACTCTTCCCATCCTAAGGAAACACAGTTGTCACCTTACCTGAGCCAACTCTCCTATTGTAGCCAAGACATTATTGATCACACCCGGGTTTGGATCAGGGTCTGGATCTTTCAGTTTCAAAATTAAAGCCTATGGAAAGAAGGTACAAGAAAATGAATCCTGGTGAGAGTTGACTAGGAAACTTCTTTTCACATAAGTAAAGTTCACCCCAGAGACCATCTCAGACACAGGTAAATTACTTCTCCGGCTTTATGAATCCAGGGTTCCTCTGGAATGTAAATTCTCCTTTCTCCATACTGTACAAGTCTGACGTAGGAGGGAGCTGGGAAGTGCCATGATTCACAAATGTTTCCTATGCCTTTTCTAAACTGTATCTGTGTGGCCATGTACCCACATTCACATAGGTTGTGACACGCTTCACATGACTCAACATATCAGATTTGAAGGCTGTCTCAGATGAATATATATTTTTGCCTGTGTCCTGCGACATATGGGATCTTAGTTCCCTGACCAGGGCTTGAACCTGTACCTCCTGGACTGGGAGAGCAGAGTCTTGGCCACTGGACCACCAAGGAAGTCCCACTGCCTCAGATTTTAAAGCTCACTTATTTCTTCACTTTGGGGGAGCTACTTTATGCTGCTATTTTCTCCTCTCCAAGAACATTTGATAATTGATGATGTGCTTGAAACACTACATCAGGAGGAGAGCGCTTTCCTGCAACTGGTGAAATTCTTGGTATTCTTGAGCTGCAGGTGCTTGATGCAGCTCTTGTCCCTGAGTGTGGGACCAAAGAAATGATCTACTTTGTTCAGTGTACCAGTGAACAACGAAACACTCCCTTTGTCCCAAGACAGCCTGGAGAGATAGTACCTGTCTCTGTCTGCTGCAGATTACCTTCAGAATAGGCTCCATGTAGGGGCGGATGAGTCGCGGGGCGTTGGAGACCAGGTGGCCCAGCATGCGGGCACTCTGCTCCTTGATTCTTCCAATGCCGCTGTGCTCCAGCTCTGTCAGAATCTGTAAGTAAGAAAGGCTCTCTATGGCAGAGGAAACTCAACAGCTGCTGTGTGTCTGAAGGGAGAATGAGGCGGGGACTAGAGGAAGGAACCAGAACTGGGGATACTCCACAAGCAAGGCCATCTCTGCCGCTCACAGAACAGTCCTGGAGACAGCAATGACAAGCAGAAAAACTGCTTGAAACCAGCCCTTCCGTCATACTGCTCCACGGGCCCTTGGTCCTCTGTGAAACATAGCATTTAACAGTGTAGACAGTCATAGGAGACTGAGAAAACGCAGGGCTCACTGTCAACAGGGTTTTGCAAAAATAAAGACTGATGGAAGGGCTCTCTGCAAAAAAAATCTTTGCAGATTCCAGTCAGCAAATCACTCAGAGTGGCTATAAATGATAACAATGGAATCAAAGACCGATGATGTTGAAAGAAATACTGAAACTTAGCAGTGCTTCTGGGCACCTCTAGATAAACCTAAACAGGGATCATACCAACAGGATCCCCTTGAATCTTAATGAACAGAGATAACACGTGTGATCTAACCAACCTGCTGAAAACACCAGCAAATCAGCATGTTATACTCCTGGGGACACAAACAACTTAATATAGACAAACTTCTGAAGAGCTGAAGTTGCCAGAAGGAAACCTCTGCACAGTGGGAAAAGGGAGAAACAGAGCTCATGTTAACTCAGCTACCCAGAGGAGGAGTCCCCAAGTTAATGTTTCATCTTAGATTATTGCTTTACTAATCTCGATTTCCTGGACGCCCCAGCCTGTTGTCAGTAGGTCACAATAGATAGCAGTGAGAAGGGATGGAGAGGGATACTAAGAACAGACCTGTAACTGCAAGAAGAGATGGCTGTCTGGGAGGAAACGGCTCCAGGGAGGAATGCACAATTCTCTGGGACAGCGTGGTGCCAAATCAGAGAGTCCTCAATTTACTCCAGAGCCAAAGAGCATCGCTAAGCAAGGGCAGTGGGTAATAAGAATACCCAGTGCCCTCCCTGATGATCAAGACACCAAGAAGAGACCACAGCACACTTGGGTATGGTCCCTTACCAAGGCATGAAAATGTAGAATTCAGCATGGGGAAACTTGTATCAAAGTTTAAAACCAAGAAAAATTATTTAAAATTTTTTCCCAAGCAGCCCTTGTTTTATTCATTCCTTTTGCTAATAAAGTGTTCCCAGATTTGAGCCTTCTGATAAAACAGAAAAAATAAAATGAAATAAAATTCTGGTATTTCAAGGGCTGAGTTCAGTACAGAGTAAATTCATTTAATGATGCTTCACATTTTCCAGTATCAGAAAAATGAGAAGGCCTGACAGCTTACTGTAAACTTCTCGATGACACAGGCTACCCCTGGCTGCTTCACTGACGTGCTTCCAGCACCCAGCAGTACTTGGAACATAGCAGGTCCTCAAAACATCTGTTGTCTGAATGAACATACTGATATTCTCATTAGGAATTATATCCTTATCAAGCTTACTTAGTACAGTTTGAGCTGGCAGGCTCAACAATGATTTCTTTTCCTTCCCCAAACTTTACTTATTTCAAGAAGACTTAAAATGATAGGCACCCCTAACACAGGCCAGCAGTTAAGAAATAAACCATTAAGCTAAAAGCATAAGTGACAATATAAGTATAATATTTATTTGTTCACTGATGACTTTATTCACTGTCACTTTAATTACGATAAACTGTGAATAAATGATATTTCTTTAGGATAAAAGTTACATATATTTATAATTTTCTATGTTTAAGTGCTTTATTTGTTAGAAGCGTTTATTTACTTCAAAAGAAACCATGGGGAGGGTCATGAAGCTGAGGGTGAGGTAGGGACAGGATGGAGTGAAGGGACGGGAAATGACTAAGCCATGCTGAGACCCAGAGAGGTGGGTGGAAGTAACGCAAGGCAGGCAGGACTGGACCCCAAGCGTTGCTCACAATGTGGCCAGAGAACTTACTTAGGTAGATGAAGACAAAAACCAGGGGATAAGTTTCAGGAGCTCAAGCAGCAAGGTCAACCTGAGGCTCTAGTCCAATCAGCTGAGCTTGGCATCTGGCATTATTGAGCAAAGACAGCCAGGGAGCCAGGGACCACAGAGCACGGGCAGTGATAATGAGAAACAGAGCTGGGACCTCTCCTGTGCTTGGCCTCTGTGGCCGGCCTGGCATCAGTGGGAGAATTAGGAGGGGAAGGATAGGGAGGCACTGGGCCAAGTGACACCCTCTGCAGCAGATGCAGAAAAGAGGAGCCAGAAGTGGATTTGCTGGTGACTTGCCAGGAAAAAGGAAGAGCTGCATGAGAGGTCAGCCTGGGCCTAGGAGGTCTCCTGGAGTCACACCGACAAGAGGCCTATGAGGTGATAAGCACTTGAACCACAATTACCAAGCTGGGAAAACATGTGGACTCTTGGCACCAAATGTGGCTTCTACCAGGCGTCTCAACCCTTCTCCCCCTTCCTCCTCTCTTTCCCCAAACAGTGCTCACGGGAGCGTGCCCTCCCCACCACCCCGAGGGGTGGCCGTCACACCCTCACCTGGATGAGCATCTTGCGCAGGAAGGGCATGACAAAGGCTGGGTTCATGCTGCTGAGCCGGCCCACAGTGCAGATGGCCAGCTCCCGGATCTCAAACACCTGGTCATTCAGAGCCACGAACAGGGCCTGCAGGTTCTCCGCCTGGGCCAGGTGTGCATCAAAGCGCTCATCCAGGGACGCCAAGACACAGTAGCGGATGTCGGGGTCTGCAAGAGCAAGTGAGCCTTTCAGTGCTTCTACTCTTTCATCCCTCCAGTCCTTTCCCACGTCTGCCTCCACTGCCATCATCCTAGAGGTGGACTCCAGACACCCTCGTCTCACCGAACTTGTCCTTTTCTTTCTCTACTGAAAGGACAAAGATGACAGAATTTAAGGCTGATTATCTTACACAATAGGCTGGCGTGGCCAAACCTAACGCCTTGCCAGAAGAGCTGAACATCAGTTTGTTGAGGCCAAAGGATTCCAGAAGGACCATGCAAGGAAGCTGGCTACTTCTAACTGCACCTGGCACCTACACTTCCCTCGACTGCCTGCATCTCAAACTTTACCAGGATCGGTTATCCCAACCACGAGCAGTTTGCTGAGCACATCTGCCACCACTTGCACTGCAGTCTGGCTGACCACATGAGCGTGGCCACTGATGAGGTGGACAGAGGGTGTGAGCAGACGGGAGCAGGTTCGGGCAGCCTCCATACGGATCTCCTTGTGCTCGCTGTTCAGGAAGTGATCCGCACAGTGGCGGACAAACTGGGTCAGAGAGTGGCCTGGATACAAGGGCAGAGAGAAGACAGAATGAACACCGCTGCTTTGGACAGCAGCTCTGTGACTCACTGTTAGTGGCCACTAATTTAATTTTCAACAAGATATTGATCAGCAAGATACTGACGCAGAACTCTTCTCTTAAAAAGGTAACAAATGGGATTCCAATGTGTAGAAAGGCAGATGGAGAAGGAACTAGGAGACGTACAAAAGACAGTTCCTCCCAGGCTTCCATCCTAATCTTTTATTTCCTTCAAAAAATGAATTATTTTCTTTTATTCTGACACTGTTTTTCATATTCCCAGAGAGAAAAACCATTTTTGATCAAATTTACCTTGTCTATTTTAGTTTCCAGATTCAAATACCAAAAAGAGAGTTTGATGTAGGCTGAGTTTAAATATAACTCCTTACTATTCATTAGAAATAAATTATCCTGAGTGTTAATCAGTGTAACTGGAGGAACTGAAACAGGAAATCACGGATGCCGTAAGTACTCAGACAGCACATCTAGACTTCTTATACTTGCTGTTTCTTTGTAGTCTTGACCAATACCACCTACGTGATCTTAAATTTCATCTACGTGTGCATTTTTCTCTCCTGAAATATATCTCCCTAGGGTGTTAACGTGGGTTTTTCTGCAACTTGGAATTCCAAACTGAACTGCATAGTACAGTACTCTTAGAAATCATACAGCCATAGTAACGAAAACACCCCAAGCCCTGCTTATACATTTTAAAGTATTAAACACCATCTCAGCTACAGGGAGGTAAGAAAGTACAGAGTCCACCTCTGTAGCATTAGTTCTTTGGATTAATGCATACTATTCTTCAAAATATCTGTACCCCCTATCCACTTTTCCTGTCTTTGTATGAGACAAAGAAACAAAGATAGGAATTAACAATATACAGAAAGAATATAGGAAGGATGAGCTGCTTGCAGAATCAGCCACCCTGTCTCCAGGACCCAAGCAAGAGCCAGGGATTCTAGGCACCTCAGTCTGTTCTCCAGGTTCCTAGTGTCACTGACTTTCTTGGCAAGAGTCACCAACTTACCTTCAAATTCAAAACTGCCAAGAGTTCGGAGAGCAAGGGTGATGCTGCCCACATCACTGGCCTCAGGGAGGGTCGTGAGGCCAGGGGAAGCCAGCTGATGGGCCAGGCCCTTGGGCATGCCAGGGTGCCGGAGGGGTTTGTGCATAAGGACCAGGGACAGCATCTTCAGGAGCCCGTCTTGGATGTCCTTTTTCAGCTGTGGAATCTGACGGCTCAGGTCGTACAGCACAGCTGTGAGGGCAGGGCTGAAGGGTGGGAAACCAGTCACGACAAGGGCATGTGACATCTGGTCTGTTCTGGAGAAGAAACAGCCCTTTCTCTCCAGAACGGGGACTGGGTCCCATCTCTGCTTGGTTTTTACAGCAGAAAGAATACTATAAAATTGAATATATATCCTAAACTCTCTTGGTCTGATTCCGGATTTCAAAACAATCTATGATTTTGTCATGAGCAAACCTGTTTACTATAATTTAGCCACTAAAACCAAGTCTCAATAAGTCACCTGAGCAGCAGATTGATAGCATCGTCCTTATTTTATAGATGAAGAGAACGAAAGTGTAGGGAGCTTAAGTAATTTGCCCATAATAATATAAATGACAACTGCGAACATTACCAGAGTGCTTCTTAAACACACAGCACTTTGTGAACTCTTCTACTTAATCCCCAGGACAAATCCAGACAATAGGAATTGTTATTGTACCCACTTTTCAGACTAGAAAGCTGAGGCTCAGAGAAGTTAAATAATTTAGTTACAATCACCAAGCAAGCTAGTGATGAAACATGGATTTGAAATCAGCCTGTGTATTTAGTGTGAACTATCCTACCTAGTCAATGTTATATGCCAATAGTCATGCCTCTTTCTTTCCACATAGACCCAGGAGTGTGGCTCGAGCCTCATACTAACTGAGACAGGGGCAGCTCAGGTTCCTGACACCTACCTCAGGCCCACTGCCAGCATGGGCTCCAGCAGCTCCTTGATGTCCTGTTGGATGCCTGGCCCCATGGCTCGGGCCAGCATGCTGATGCAGGTGAACACCGTGGCATCCACCTGCATAGCCTTCTGTCTCCTGCAGAGAACCCAAGTGTGACCAGTTTAGACATAATGGCATTTTGTGATGTCCTACCTCAAAATCACCATGGGGCAAGGAGGGCAGGCTACTCAAACGGGGCCACCCCATGTGGGTGTGCAGGTGACCTAGTGGGGCCCATCACACAGCCGTCACTGCAGACTTGTATATTTACAACAAATGTCCAGCAGATGGCAGTAAAGTCTCCTGAGTAAGAGGCCCCACTTCAGAATTCACACAAAAGGCGCCACATGGGTTAGTGTGGTGCTGGCCAAGGTACCGATTTAGGAAGCAAACTGAGCAACATGCAGGTCAGGGACCAGGAGTGAAGGGCACAGCCAGCATATGGGAAGAAATTCTTCTCCCTGTGAGGAGAAGGCTGGGCTTGAGATGGGCGAGGCTCAGTAATTCACTTAGCACAATCCTTGCTACTAACACAGGGAACTATGAAGACACAATTCTAATGAACTCTGACCCCATGAGCCTTAGAGAAGATACCGCAGCCTCGCCACTTTGCAGGGTGCTCAGGTCTTTCTCATATTTTATTCATTGGGAGGTTTCGAGAGGAAGAATAATGTATCCAACTTCAGTGATGAAAGGGTGACCATTAGGTCCCCTCATTTCTAGTCTGGGAATCCTCACTTTAGTTGTTATCAGAATAAGACCTTTGAAAGCCAGAGAAAAGAACAGAACTAGGAGATTCCCAATAAGTAATATACATATTGACAACAGCACTGGTATCTAATATGTTTGCAGGTATTCAAGCTTCCCAAATATTTACATCAATGTCACTTCATTTGGAAAAGGCCAGAGCTCAATTGAGGAAGGGCTATTCATTATATAATTTGCTGGTTAATGATGCAGAGAACAGGATTAAGCTCCACAGAAACTGGAATGGAGCATCCTTTCTCTCCAACCAAATGGGGTGGAAGGTGAAATAGTAATAAAGATGCTTACTTATGGGCGAAGTCCTTAGGGGGCAGGGCTGCTCGGATGATGTCCAGCACACGAGGTAAATAGACCTTGAACTCAGACCTCACAGCCACAGAAAGTAGCCCCAGGGCTTGAAAGGCTGCTGTCCGTTCCTTCTCCTTCTTGACGCAGCTCAGGACATGGTTCATGGTATCCTGGAGGTACTGGGTATCTGAGCACAGAAACGACAAAGCGTATATGGCTCAAGGTGAGGGCTGGTCTCTGTGTCAAGGTCAGGGTTCCTATGGAACATGCAATTTAAGAATAAATCAAGAAAGCCTGTTGGAAAGGCATTAAAGAGAATTGAGAGAATGTACAAACCAAAGTCTTATGCTTGATAATCACTCCTCTGATAAAGCTTTTAGAAATATTAGATATATAAGCTATTTTTCTCCTTTAATAAAAAAAAAACTTAATCACATTAATTGTCCCCATCCGTGTTACATTTTGAGGGAAAAGATTATATGCTCTTGTTTAAGAAATATATGTTAAATCTTGGTTTAAAACGAGGAAAGGATCAATTAAGCTATTTTATATTGAAATTTACAGTAATATTGAAAATTGTTTCCAATAAACAGGCCATTCCCCTCAGCCTAGGCCTAGAAATCACTTTGCTATCACCTAGAGAATTCTGTACAGTTATATTTAATAGAATAAGATTTAGTCTGTAATTTGGAAAGCCACATGTGTATTTTCATTAAGTTTACATAAGGCAATGTGCACGGGTAGGCGATTCTTGGGCAATTTAAGCTAAAGTGCTATGACTCCTCAGAAGGCCGGAGCTGCCTGCTTCGCGCCTTGCTTGTTTCTCCTCTTCCATCTCGCCGGCCTCAAGGCCGTGCACCAGCAGCACATACTTCGGAGCGGAGAAGGCAAGACCATATGTCCACTATCCCCGAGAAAGTGGGGCTGTGGAGGGCCACGATGGCTGCACTCAGCAACACGCCACTGCGTTTCCGCCATCGACGGATGTCTCCTCTCACAGCTTGAGGCCAGGTGAGGTGAGACCACACATCCCCCGTCCCCAAGTGAGCACTGGAGAGGGAGGGCCACCAAGACCACACTCAGCAACACACATCACTGCGTTTACACCACTGAGGAAATGTCTTCTCTCACAGCTCGTGGTCAAATGAGTTGACCTCCCACCAGCTGAGGCACGCTGGGGCTTGAAAACAGGCAGAAACCAAGGGGATACCACCCTCAAATCAGAGTGCGTCTATGAGGAAAACTAGACCTGCAGAAGGGCAGTGTTTCAGCAGGAAATGAGCTTAAATGATAGTGGCAATTTCCTTTTCCAGATTTAGCACCCCAAGAGACTAGGAATCTGGCATTGCTAGATTCTAGCCCAAACCCAAGGGGAGTATTTTTGACATTCCCAAAGGCTGCATCATCAGGAAGTGCAAGCAATGACTTCCAAACTGTTAAGCTTTAAAAAGTGGCACTTTCCCAATGAGACTGTACTTACACAGGCCGCTCAGGCTGAATTCCAAGGACATATTTTAGTATATTATTTAATAAAACAACAAAACCCACATCAAAAGAACAAACCTGGGGGCCTTCTGAGCCCTTGTATCCTGCTGCTAGGCCATCTTTTGAACTTACTAGGGTAACTGCTTCCACAATATGCCAGACTTTGATCAAATATGGCCTACTTATTACTCTCTTTTGAACCACAGACTTTCAAACCAAGATCATTTAAAGCTCTACTGAATAGGGGCATGTCTGGTTATTAAAAACAGAGAAAAGCTGCTGAACACCAGGAGAGAAGAATAGAAAACTGAAAAACTACGGATGATTTTCATTACATCCTTTCTTTATGGTTCAGTGATTTTATGTGGCTATTTGTCTCATCCTCACTCAGCACGGCCTGTGTTCACACCCCACACATTAACACTTCACCAGCTGTATTTTGCTGCTGTCTCATCTGAGCTGAGCAGTATGATGAGTCTACGCCAGGGAAAGGCATCTGTGGAGGGGCAGGCTGGCCTTCCGTTTTCCATCTCGGCTCTCACTGGGTCCTGTACGCTTATGAAATGCAGGCAGCATGCACCACAGTGAAGACCAAAGAGATGTAGGGCCAAGGTCTCTACACCCAGCAAGGAGGGAGGTGAGACCAGGATGTTAAGTATGAACAGGCAACTGGAGTAATAGTATAATTTTTACCTTTACCTTATTATTAAAAAGGCTTTGAAGTAGCCAGAGGAGCCAGCAACAGTAATGGTTTCTATTTCTTGGAGCTCACTCTGCACCAGGCACTTAGAAAGGTGCTTAGACATTAAGGCAGCCCATCTCGTGGTGCAGGAACTGTCACTCTAACTGGACCCATCCAGAAGTGAAGGTCCAGGAAGGTCACACAATCTGCCCCAAATGTCACAGCTAAGAACAGAGGCTGGGACTTTCCCCCTGGTGGTCTACTGTTTAAGACTCTGTGCTCCCAATGCAGGAGGCGCAGGTTCGATCCCTGGTTGGGGAACTAAGATCCGGCATGCCTCATGGCGCACCCAAGCAAAAAGAACAGAGGAAGATTCACTCCAGGTCTGATGCCGTGGCCCTTCCACAGCTGGGGGTTATAATGAGAAAGGAAAAGCATGCTTCCAGCTGAAGTGAACCAGGCAGGCCTCATGGAGAAGCCACTGTCCAAGCTGGGCCAGTTTCAGGAGCTAGGAATTCACAGCAACCGGTGGGAACAGGGCAGGAAGGGGGGAAGCCACAGTCTGTCACCCGTGAAACCAGCCCCTAAAGCGTCTAGTCCTTCCTCCTTGTGAGCGAGGAGGCAGCCTGGTGCCCACCTCAGGGGCAGATGCAGGACTGCATCGGCTCCTCCATGCCCCACAGACTAGCCACTGCACCCCACAGAAACCCAAACTGCCCTCCCTTCAGTCTATCTGGAGCCCATTCGTGAACGAACATGTTGGCTTCCATGTGAGAATTTGCTTGGCTCTAGCAGCACCTCTGCCTGCACATTTGGACTGTCCCGGTGTCTGCCACATTTACAGAAAACCCAACTACGTACCGCTGAAACTGGCTAAGAAACCAGAGACTGGCCTTTCAGCAGTCACTGCTTCAAATGAGAAGCAGTTGTAACTTTCTGCAATCATGTCTTCTCTGTTTAATTACCCCTGATGGGTAACAACACAACGCATCCATGGACATCCTCACCTGTGAAGGCAGAAGGTCGGAAGGCAGCCAAGCGGGGCAACAAATTAAGGATTGTCATTTGGATCAGCGAGTTCTTGCTATTCCTGCACTTCAGCACCCACTGGCACACCTGAGACAGGAAGAACACAGGGTTGGTAAAGGAAGGGGAGGCATGGAGCTTGGGAAAAGAGAGAGCAGGCTTTCTGCTACTGACCTGATCAAATTTCTCCTCCATCAAGTCCCTGCAGCAGCGACTTTCCACCAGCATGGACTTTGCCGGGCTGGGGGAGGCCCCAAAGCCCATGAGGCCTTGGTGAGAGCTGTACCCCAGCAGTCCCACCAAGGCATTTGACTGCTGGGGCTGCACGGACTGGAAACTGGTGAAGGGGGTGATATGACGGGGTTTCGTTCCAAAACCCATGAGATCCTTGCAGTACTTGTCATGGACCAACTGCTGCTGTGTGATTTCTTCCATTTCTTCTCTCAGGCGCTGTACACATGAGGGAAAAATCACCTTTACTCACAAGAGGCATTTACCCGGGCACCGTGGAGTCTATGAGCAACACACACCCAACCCTGAAATGCAGCTCTTCCCACAGGGGATGGAGGCCACTCTTGTTGAGGATTCAGGTTTCCCTAGAACCTTGCAGGGGGCCTGATTCTAATTTAGGTAGAAGAGCACCACCTACTGAAGGATGGAGCAGCAGCAGGGGGCTGGCTCCCAAGGACCCCTAAGCTACCCTTGGTGTGGGAAAGCTGACTGTTGATGGCTATGACAGGAGACTCCTGAGAGGGTGAGGGGCAGCCCCACTCCAGCACCCTGCTAAGGAAGCTCTGCTGGCCCTCTTCTCACCTGAAACCCAGGTAGAAACAGTGGAGGCAAGTGATATTCTCAGAGGCCTAGGAATTCTGTAAGAGGCATGGAACAAGCTGATTGGCTGAGAACTCACACCTCTTACCTATTCAAAGGACTGCTCAATAACTCGTCCTCCAGCAGTCCAAATTGAGAAAGATAAGAGAACAATTAATTTCCAGACTTCCAAACTCTTCTCACAGATATTTTCATTTTTCAGAAAATCTTGTCCACTATTTTTGTCAAGGTCACCAACATTCTTTCATTGCTAAATTGAATGGTCAGTCTCAGTCCTCATCTTATTTGACTTGTCTGCAGCATCTGATCCAACGCAGTGTTTCCTCCTCCTTGAAACCCTTTACTCACTTGGCTCCTTGGACCCTGAGCTTTGCTGGCACCCACACCCACCGCCACCACTACTCCTTGGTCTCCCTGGGTTCCTCAGGATCTCAGCCCCCATCTCTCCCCCAACCACCCTAGTTACCGGGGAGTTCTCATCTAGTCTTACGACTGGAAATAACATGCACATGCCAACAACTCCCACATCTGTCTCTCACTCAGATCTCTCCCCCAAACTACTCAACATCTCCAGTCAGATGCACAATAACAAGTTCAAAAGCAAACCCCTGACCTTCCACCCCAGACCTCATTACTCCCATTTCAGTAAATAGCAACTCTACCCTTCCAGTCACTGAGGCCCCAAACCTGGACTCCTCTCTCTCCCACCGACCTCCAAATCCCAAATTTAGAACCCAGCCCCTCCTGGCACCACCACAGCTCCCAGTATGGTCTAAGCTGCCCAAGTCCTCTACTGAGATGCTACAGTTCTGTCCTGACTAGACTCCTGGCCTCAGCCCTGGCCCCTCCAGTAATTTATTTCCAATGATATGTGCAGGGGCTTCTGACATCCTATGTGATGAGTCCCCTCCTGCCCCAGGTATTCCCTGGACCCTGCCTCCCAACTCCTCTCTCCTCTCATTCAGCTCACAACAGCAAGCTCGCTCCCTTCATAAAGCAGCACACTCCTACCATGGGGCCTTGTGCTTACAGAACCAGCTGTCTGGAAGGGGCATCCCCAGATGTTTGTATGGCTTTGTCCTTAGCTTCTTCACGGCTATGCTCAAATGTTACCATATTGTATAATGTAATACTTGATCCATGCTAGCTTCCCCATTCCTTTCTCTGCCCTACTTTTCTCCACAGCACGTATCGCCATACGCTGTACTATATATACTTTTATTGATTTGTGTATTGTCTGCCTCCTTTTGCTAGTATGTACTGTTTTATTCACTGCTGTATTATTCTAGCTCTTAGGACACAGTATAACTGGCCTATAGTAGATGCTCATTCTATTCTGTTAAATAAATGAAGAAGTTATGAAATTATAATACTTTATATTTGTATGGTGGTGATGGTTTAGTTGCGAAGTCATGTCCGACTCTTGCAACCCCATGGACTGTAGCCCGCCAGGCTTCTCTGTCCATGGGATTTTCCCAGGCAAGAACACTGGAGTGTGTAGCCATTCCCTTCTCCAGGAGATCTTCCCAAACCAGGGATGAAACCCAGGTCTCCTGCACTGCAGAATTCTTTCCCGACAGAGCCAACAGGAAAGCCCTTACATTTGTATAGTTCTTTATAATTTACAAAGCACTGTCACAAAGTACTATTTCATTTAAACCTATGAGCTAGGTGATATTGTCCCATTTTTCTGGAGACAACGAAGATCCCAGAGCTGTGTGGGGTACAGTGGAAAGCATGTTATACTCAGGTGGGGAAATCTCTGAGGATGATCATTTACGCAATGCCCACTAGGAATCAGGAGTTGTGCTAAGCACCTCATATATATTTAGAAACCTTACAGGAGCTCAATGAGGTGGATAAGACCCTTTTAAAACTGAGAAAACTGAGGGGGTGAAGTAATTTACTCAAGTCACACAGCAGAGAGAGGAGTGGGGATCCAGAGCTAAACTCTGTGCTTCACACGCTGCGGCACACACTGTGCCCACACCCAGGACACAGGCACTGACAAACGTCACTGGGCCTCCAAAAGCAGGAAGCCCTGGGGTAAAATTCCACAGCAACCAGCTCCCCACTGGAAGACTACCTCCCAGATACGCCCTGAACCCAGCACGAGTGGACTGACACTGAATCCACTCCTGCGTCTACACTACCAGAGTCAGTGGAAGCCGTGTCTGTGCCACAGCCGCACCTTCCAGGGGCCGCTTCCAGCCGAGAGAACGCAGTAAGAATGCTATGGCGGGCCTCCTCTGACAGCCAGGTCTGGCCTGAGGACCCTGGGATGGCTCTGCATGGTAGATTAGGACGCTTCCATCCCATTCTTCCCGCTCTTGTTCACTCAGGGTCAGACACGCTCTGAGGCCTGATGGTTCTCCCAGCCTCTTCCAGCTCCCTCTTCATTTTCTCTCACAGGCTATTTCCCTAATACAATCCTTGTACTTTTAAACCCATCTTTGTAGCTGCTCTTTGAGCCAATACACCTCCTAACTCATCTTTCTGCTTTCCTCCCTGCCTCTCCACAAGCTCTTCCCCACAAGCAGCCAATGACTGTTGGAAGACACATGCCGTCATATCATCCCCTGGGGTAAGAATAAGAGCCTGGGTGGACCACAAACTATGAGCTTCCCAGTGGGGCCCCACCCTCCCTCTTCCCACTCATGGTGCACCAGCTTCACTTCCCTTCCTGCTTGAACTTGTCAAACTCTCTTTCACCCTCAAGTCTGTGCATGGATAACCTCCCTGCCGGCTGCTAGGCTGGCTCCTCCATGTCATGTGGTCTCAGCTCAAATGGCATCACTGCAGGGAGGGAGTCACCCCCTGCATCCTATTTCCCTCCACTCCATTTCTTCATAGATCTGACTGCTGTCTGAAATGCTCTTATTTCTTTGTCTATTACCTGTTTCTCTATAAAATGTAAGCTTGTGAGGATGAGAATCTCGCCTCATCTCAGTCTCAGAATGGCATGTGGGAAGCCTGGAACCCCTGACCTCACTGTTCCTCAGAAGTGGCTTCTCACCTCTCCCTCCATGCTACTGATCCGGACCAGCTCATTGAGGATAAGCAGGGCTCCATGGATCCGGTCATCCCGATTCATGCCTTTCTCCTTGGCCAAGGTCTCATCAAACCCTTTCTCTGCTTCTTCAAACGTGTGCTACAGAGAGATGCAGAATGCCTTCATTACACAACATGCAGAGTTAGAAAGCAGCCCGCCCATCTATGTGGGGGGTTCCGAGGTTACCATGCCTGCTCAGGGACTCGTGCTAGTATCACAAACAATACTAACTCATTGAGCTCTTTCATCTAATTTAGCTTCAACTCTCACAACGCTACCATGAGGCAGATTAAAAACAGAAACTAAGTGACTTGCCCAAAGTCACAGAGCAGCCAAGACTAGAACCCAGGTATCCAAGCCCATGTTCAAGGCTCTTGGTGTAGGACAAGCCTCAGTAGGTTCTCCTGGCAGCAGCAGTCAGCATGGGACTCGCAACACTAGAGGAGAACTGGTTATTTTCTCAGTATTTACCGCATTTCATTCCTCCAGACACGCCCGTTTTTCCCTACTTCAACATCTCTGAAAAGAGACCCCTTATACTTGTTGTTAAAAGGCAGTGAGTGTAACTGGCACTGCAGTCTCACTATTAGTGGTGTGTAAAATAATGGCGTAGCTATGGACAGATCTTTGCTTTCGTGGAAAACAACAAAATAACTACTAATTCACAGTGAGCTTAAAAAGTCATGTAAGACCAAAGCAGACATGACGCTAGCTCTGTGGCCAGGGGCCTACTGCTGCTCTTTAAGCCCAGTGACGCTCTAGGCCGAAGTGCTTTGCTGGAGGCTGGAATGGAACCATCTCCTCACCCTGTACCACTGCGGCTTCTGCATCTCTTTTGGCTCCCGCTGGGTGGTGAGGATCAGACAGGCACGAAGGGCGGCGACGGCTCCCTCCCGGATGGCCTGTTTGGGGTCCCACACGGCGACAAAAATATTGTCAAAGAAGGGCTGCACTTGCTGGAAGAAGAAGGTGGGGACGCTGATGGCCAGCTCACGGAGCACCAGGACCTGGGAGGAAAGGCACACAGAGATCTTGCATCTGGATCAGAGAGCTCTGTTCTCTTAGGAACACAGCCTCTTTTCATGCCAGAGCCAACACACACTAGGAAAACAGCACACTTGCCCACTCTTGTAGCTCAGAATTCCTGGGGACCTAGGAATGAGAGTAAAACTGATCAAACATCTCAGGGTCCATTATCACAGGGTGTTTAGAAATAGAACGCTTGTACAGGAAAGTCAGGACACAAGTTCTGAAAGCACAGCCGTGCTTGATGTTTTATATACTGCTCCACTAGAAGATAGTAGATAGATAAATAAATAGCCTAGAATGTACCTGGACTATTTAAGCAGTCAATAAACCTTTACTGAATGAATGTTCCTGTTTAATATTTAATCTTGCTTTTTTCATTTGACCATGGAAAAACGGAAGGTGGGCGGGAGGGTCTGCCCCAAGTTAGAGTTAGAGAGTGGCACCAGAGGCAGGCCTCTCACCCAGGCAGGCTCCTTTCTCATGGTGCTGCCTGCTAAAGAGGGAAGCGACTGGAAAGGATCCACCTAAAGCTTCTATTCCTACCACATTGGTTCATAGATTCTGTCTCTTAAGGACAGACTCTCCCCCGCCTCCCAGCCTGGATTGTTAGCCCATCAAACAAGTCTTTTTCAGGGATGAGCCTTGGAGAGTGAGGAGGATGTGCTCTAGAAGAAGAGGGTAGAAGCCACCACTCCCTCAAATGCAGAACAGCCAAGGGGAAAGAGGAAGTCTGGACTGTGTACTGACCAATCAATAAATGACTAAAACATAAACAGGAAAGGCCTGGGAGAAGGCAGACCCACTCTCCCAGCAGGGGGAGCGAGTACCTCCCTTGCTCCTCTCTGCAGCCCAGAACTTCCTTATTCCACAGGATATTGAGGGACCTTGACAGAGGGATGCTGCATATAGTGCAGCTGTCTAAGGCTTTGTAAGCCTCTTAGCTTGTGGCTTCTCTTCTTTCCTGTGGCTGAACGGTGCCTTCTGGGGAAGTGTTTTCGACTGGAAAATCAGAGGTCAGGGTAAGAACTGCACACAGGTCTGCCTCTCAAGCAATGAAAGAGAATGTTAATTTTCCTCCTCAGGAACGGAGCTCAGGGTGAGGAGAGAAAGGGATCCGGGGCAGAATTCAGGGCCACCAAGAAGCACAGTGCCTCTGCCTGGAGCGACCCTCTCACTCTTTGCCTTCCAGGGCCCTAAGCACATCACATAAAGGACCCTGACACAATGCACTGCTCCCCAGACACTCACAGCCGCATGTCTCCGGCCCTCATTGCGGTCAGCACCCAGCCATTCCAGGGCTCGCTTCACCTCAAACTCCACATACTCAGCAGTGAAAGTGTCCCCTGCCATGGCAAGCCGACCAATGGCCTTGGATGCCATTTCCATGACAACTGGGTCGTTGGAGGGAAGGAGGTTCCGAAGGTAGTTAGCAAATCTTCCAATTCGAGTGGCATTCCCGCCTTCCACTCCTATGAGGCTGGCTGGAAAAGACAGGAAGGCAAAAGGTGAGGAAGGGCACAGGCTGCCCAGGAAAGTAGGCGGCTTTCAGAGGGACACAGCCAGTGACCTCTTCCTTTTCAGTACCGACTGAAATCTCCAGACAGTAAGGACGCAAACAATTTTCATTTCAACCAACAGATCTGGCATTTGTGCCAGAACTACTTACATAAAGCAAAATGACCTCATTTTAGTAAATACAATTTGTTTTCCCAAGAAGAAAAGGAAAACAAACTGGGACTGAATAATAGTTCACAGGATGGATGACTAGTTCCTGGGAGCTGAAAATTACCTGCCTTTCATTCAATGCATCCCAGCTCTACTTTTCTGTTTGTGAGTCCTGCTATGCCACACCGTGCTATGGAGAAAACAGAGCCTGGAGTGAAAGCAGGCTTCTAGTCTCAGCCCTGGTGCATTGGCCCTAGAAAAGTTGCTTAATGGTTCTGAGATATGGTTCAGATATATGGATATCTGAAAATACCTGCTTTGCCTATGTCCCAGGACTACTGCTAGAATAGCCGAGTAAGGACACTGAAAGCCATGAGGCTCCTTAAAATTCCTTAAACAAATGTGAACTAAGTATCCAGTAGGAAGCAGACACAGGGTGCAGTGGACACAAAAGTGAACAGTCCTTTATTTCCAGTTCCCACCTCACCAGAGACTCTGTCCTTACCTATGGCCAAAATGCCACCTTTCCTCTCATTGGCGTCTGAGCTGGACACCAGTTCAAAGATGTGATGGTTCAGCTGATCATAGAAGCGAGTAGACTCCTCTTGACTCATCTACAAAAGAAGATGTACTCAGCATAACTGCTCATGTCTCCCTGATGCTGGGATGGCTCCCAAAGGTTAGGACCTGAAAGGCAGCCGGCAGGTACAGTTCAAGCCAAGGGGGACACGGCTGCTGCCCATTTCTAGTTTTAAACTGTACAGCAATTCATTGGTCTATTTAACAAATACTTATTGCATATCTTATTCAATAGCAGGCCACCCACCGTCCTAGATTCTACCTAGTATCAGAGGTATAAGGACAAATAAGACATTGTCCCTGACCTCAAGTCTGGTCTCTGTTTAGAAAGCCCCAAGCAACCAACTCTTCAAAGCCATGCCAACCACTGTTATCAGGCAGAAAGAGTGGAAGGTCTGGAATGTGGCATGAAACAGAAAAAAATGAAAAGAAACAGCCATCTCTATGCTGACTCTTAAAATACCACACCTCAGGAAATGCCACAGAAATGTGTAACTGCTGCAAAGGAATCCGCACATTCTGTGGACATGAGAAACTGGGCGCCTTTCTGAAATGGAATCTTTACATTTTCTGAATCCTCACTTAGGGGTCAAGAGGCATCTAACCCAGGGACGGTACAGGTAGCCCCAACACTCCATGATGAATGGCCCTAATGACAACAGTCCGAACCTCTCGGAGCTCCATGGTGACATAGTGCTGGAGCTCCTTGGCAGCTTTGGCCCTAGTCTCTTCATTCCGGCTCTTCAGGCCGCTGGCAAACTGCTGCAGGACGCTCACATTGCTGGATGTGGTGGCAGCTGTGGTGGCGGCAGCAGGGCCGGTTCCAAGCATCTTGCCCTGAGGTTCTTTGGAGAGATGCTTCCTTTAATATTCTGAATAACAAACTATGGCAATGAACTTATATATGGTCCCAACTCCTCAACACAGATCTTCATATACCCAAGTTAAGCTGGGGAGCCAAACAAGGTTGGGAGACCTCACTGAAAAACACGCAAAGAGCCTTGAGCCATTCAACAACGACTGATGTTTAAAAGAGGCAGCACAGTAGCACAGGTCAAATTATGGGCTGTGCTGCCAGACTTACCTGGGTGAGAATTCAGTCCAAAATTATATATCTTGAGGAAGATACTTAATAGTTTCCTTAACTGTAATAAGAGGATAATAGTACCTAACTCATAAGGTTGATGTGAGGACTGAGTGAGTTAACCCATGTTAAAAAATGATTAAAACAGTGCCAGGCACACAGTGAATTAATTGTTACTAGGTATGATTATCTTTATGACTACTACATACAGGGCACAGTCAGGTACTAGAGTGGGGAGGCAGAGGGAGAGAATAAGCATGCCTAAGGCTGCCCCTTTCCTTGAGGAAAATTTAAAGAGGGGCACTGTTTATTATTCTATAGCAGCACTGCCCAACAGCAATATGAATCACAAATGTAACTTTGAATTTCCTAGTAGCCATATGGAAAAGGTAAAAAGAAACAAGAAAAATGAACACATTTAATCCCAACACATCCCAAATATCATTTCAACACGTTATCAATACAAAAAAATTATTGACATATTTTTTCATTCTTTTTTTCTGTACTGAGTCACCAAAATCGAGTGTGCATTTTACAGTTAGGTCAATTTCAACTCTGACTAGTCACATTTCAAGCACTCTAAGCCTCATGTGGCTGATGGTTATTGTATTGGGCGGCGGGGTTCTGTATTTTTAAAATTTTTTATTATTTTCTATTTTTATTTTGTGGTCCTGCCCTGCAGCATGTGGGATCTCATTTCCCCGACCAGGGATTGAACCCGTGCCCACTGCATTGGAAGCAAGGAGTCTTTTACCACTGGACTGTCAGGGAAGTCTCTGCTCTATAAAATGTACCTGGAACGTGAGCTAAAAGAGACTGATATGTTCCTGAGATCACGCATTTATTCTTCAATTATGTACTGTCCCTTCCCTCAATAAGCTTACAGTCTAGGGGGAAACACAAATAATCAAGAGACCATAACAAAGTGGCTATGATAAAGCTCTGCCAGACTGCTATAGCAGTAACATATACACCCGTCCACGTTTTAACAGAAAATCAAATTTTCAAAATTTCTTATTTTTGAAAGAATCTGTGAAATCCAGACGGGTAAAAAACAGTAATAATTGATTCTGAGAAGCTTTTAAATACTCCAGCATCAAGAAGACTACAAAAAGAAGTGTCAGACTTTAGGGCTGAGGAACCCCAAGGATTCCAGAGAAAACTACTACAGAGAGTGTGCACCTGGCTGTGATGAGGGGGAGGGAGGCTAGCAAGGAATTTCCAGTCTCAGAAAGGAATCAGCCTATCTTCATAAGGTCTAAGGCCCACAGGCTATCTGCCCCAGGCACAATTCAATGAAAATACTAGAAGTTAAATACACGAAGGGTCTTGGCGAGGGCTTACAGAAGTTAAAGCCAGGTGCCCAAACTAGGGATGGGGGCGGGGGACGGAGAGGATGAAACTCAGGGTGGAACCGAGCTCAGCTCCGGGGAATGGGTCCTTGAGAGGCATCCACAGTGGAGCGCAAGGGGCTGACACTGACGTTGGTCCTCTCTGAGGACAATGTGTATAGGTGGTTCAGAAGAAGGGTTGACTGATGGGTAGAGACCCAAAGGCGCCCCAGCAACACAGGAGCTGATGGGCCGGCCTTCTGGCGCCAGAAACGCACGATAGGCTAAAGGGTCTGGGGGTTTCCTGGAGGTCCGGGAGGAGGTGGGCGTAGCCTTGCGAGGTGAGGGTCAAGGCCTCCGGCGGCGCCCAACTCCATGGGGCCAGTACTGAGGGGACCCCAAGTCCCAGACGGACGGCTTCCCGGGGTGCCCCCACGGACCAGGTTGGCCGGGGGTCTGAACATTCCGCCGCCTTGGAGGGGTCGGTGCCAGGCTCCAGACTCACCGCGCGGCTTCGGCCAAGGCCTCAGCTGCCGCCGCCAGCGCCGGTACCGCCGCTTCAAGGCCCGGTCCCCACCACACGCCTTGCCCGCTGTCCTCTAAGCCGGGCGGGAGGGAGGGCGTACTCCTAGCCCTAACGACCAATCGACGGGCATAAGAAGAAAATAGACAGGAAGACAGGCCAATAATCATTTAGGAGAAGTTAGGCTTCGGGACCCGGCTTCTCCAGGGGGCGGGGACTGTTCAAATAGACAAACCCCGTGGCCAGTGGCAGGAGAAAGGAGGCTTAGGTTCTCTCGGGAGAACCAATCATTCGTGAGTTGACTTCAGTCACTTCCACGCACACATCCGGTGCATCGTTACTAAAGTTCCCCACTGCACCTGGGCCGTGGCGGTGCCCATTTCGCTGTCTGGGTACCGCGGGATGGGACCACGAAGGACTAGGCGGAGGTTCGCGACCCCAAATTTAATTTTCGAGAGCAATGTGTGAGCGAAACCGACGCACTAGCACTAGTCTATCCATGATTTTTCTTCTGTGAAACGTAATTCGCATTTTAAAGCATTTTTAGTTAAATTTCCCCACTTTCCCAATATTATCTAGCTCCCAAGATCATTCGCCAGAAACCGTGGGCAAAATTTAACTAAATGAGCTACTTGTGACTAAATAATTTCGAAGCAGTATCATTTTTTAAAAATCCTTTCGAAAATCAATAGAAATGGAATTTGACTACGTCTCATTTTTAAAAAATCACCGTCCATTATAAAAAAAACATTGAAAAAATTTAAATATCTCACAGTTCGGTTCAGTCCAGTCGCTCAGTGGTGTCCGACTCTTTGCGACCCCATGAACCGCAGCACTCCAGGCCTCTCTGTCCATCACCAACTCCTGGAGTCCACCCAAACTCATGTCCATCAAGTCAGTGATGCCATCCAATCATCTCATCCTCTGTCGCCCCCTTCTCCTTCTGCTCTCAATCTTTCCCAGCATCAGGGTCTTTTCAAATAAGTCAGCTCTTCACATCAGGTGGCCAAAGTATTGGAGTTTCAGCTTCAGCATCAGTTCTTGCAAAGAACACCCAGGACTGATCTTTAGGATGGACTGGTTGGCTCTCCTTGCAGTCCAAGGGACTCTCAAGAGTCTTCTCCAACACCACAGTTCAAAAGCATCAATTCTTCAGTGCTCAGCTTTCTTCACAGTCCAACTCTCACATCCATACATGACCACTGGAAAAACCATAGCCTTGACTAGACTGACCTTTGTTGACAAAGTAATGTCTCTGCTTTTTAATATGCTGTCTAGGTTGGTCATAACTTTCCTTCCAAGGAGTAAGCGTCTTTTAATTTCATGGCTACAATCACCATCTGCAGTGATTTTGGAGCCCAGAAAAATAAAGTCAGCCACTGTTTCCCCTTCTATTTGCCATGAAGTGATGGGACCGGATGCCATGATCTTAGTTTTCTAAATGTTGAGCTTTAAGCCAACTTTTTCACAATGGGAGTCCTATTAAATAAAATATGATGCATTTATATTAAGGAAAATACGTGCAGTCACTAATAATCATAATTAGGTGAATATTTGCTAAGAAGGAAAAAGGTTAACAGTTATACAGTATAATATAACCTATTAAAATTTTGGGCTTCCCTGGTGGCTCAGATGGTAAAGAATCTGCATGCAATATAATTCTTATATGTCAATGCTCACATGGGGAAATACAAAAATAAGATGCAATGGAATTTGGGGAAGGCATACTTTTTTCTTTTCACCTTACCCTCAATTACTTGTATAATAAAAGCAGTGTTTGTTGAACAGGTGTAAGTTTCTAAAAGTACTAAATTGACAAAAGTGGTTTCATGGTATTCTGTGGCTAACAAAATGCTTTGGCAGATTTAAAAGAAAAAAATTATGACTACTTTAGGTTTAGAATCTTTTCATTACATTGATTCTTTTATGAAATAATTATTCCTCTGAATTTCACATTTTTCACTTGTTTTCAACATCTCTATATTTAGTCATTAAATATTTTTGAATGCATAATGCATTCACTATTCAAATCTCAAAATAAATAAAAATTATATTTATCATTAAAAGTCTTGTTCCACCCCTGCCCCTTCACTCGTTTCTTAGTTCTTACGTATCCCTACTTTCTTTTTATGTAAATACAAAACATATAAATAGATCCTCTCATTTCCCTCTTTTGTTACACTATGTACACTGCTATGCACATTTTAAAGTTCTAGAGTATCTTGGGGATCTTTCTATTGTAGTGTATAGAAAGCTTCTTCGTTCTTGTTCTTCGTTATTGTTGTAGCTGCATAGTATTCCATCATGTGACTATATCACAATTTATATTTTCAGTTCTCTGTTGAAGGACACGTGTTATTTTCAAATCCTTTTTTATTTCTCTTTTCTTTTTGGCTGTGCTGGGTCATCATTGCTGTGAGCAGGCTTTCTCCAGTTTCAGCAACGGGGGCTACTAATTGTAGCATATAGGCTTCTCCTTGTGGTGGCTTCTCTTGTTGCAGAGCATGGGCTCTAGGGCACTTGGGTTTCAGTAGTTGTGGCACATGGGCTTAGTAGTTGTGGCACTTGGTCATAGTTGACCTGCAGCATGTGGAATCTTCCTGGACCAGGGATAGAACCCATGTCCCCTGTGTGGGCAGGAGGAGTCTCAACTGCTGCACCATTCAGATCAGATCAGATCAGTCGCTCAGTCGTGTCCGACTCTTTGAATCACAGCATGCCAGGCCTCCCTGTCCATCACCAACTCCCGGAGTTCACTCAGACTCATGTCCATCGAGTCAGTGATGCCATCCAGCCATCTCATCCTCTGTCGTCCCCTTCTCCTCCTGCCCCTAATCCCTCCCAGCATCGGAGTCTTTTCCAATGAGTCAACTCTTCACATGAGGTGGCCAAAGTACTGGAGTTTCAGCTTTAGCATCATTCCTTCCAAAGAAATCTCAGGGCTGATCTCCTTCAGAATGGACTGGTTGGATCTCCTTGCAGTCCAAGGGACTCTCAAGAGTCTTCTCCAACACCATTGTTCAAAAGCATCAGTTCTTCGGCACTCAGCCTTCTTCACAGTCCATCGAGGGAAGTCCTATTTTCAAATTCTTGTGGTTACTAATGATGCTGCAATGAATGCCTTTGTATGTACAATTTTATTCCCTGGCATCTATACAAAATAATATCCAGAAATGTGATTATAGAGTCATAGGGTAAATGCCTATGTAATTCAATAGATTTTGACTTACTCATCTCACATGCTAGTAAAGTAATGACTAAAATTCTCCAAGCCAGGCTTTAGCAATACATGAACTGTGAACTTCCAGATGTTCAAGCTGGTTTTAGAAAAGGCAGAGGAACCAGAGATCAAATTGCAAACATATGATAGGTCACCGAAAAAGCAAGAGAGTTCCAGAAAAACAACTATTTCTGCTTTATTGACTATGCCAAAGCCTTTGACTGTGTGGATCACAATAAACTGTGGAAAATTCTGAAAGAGATGGGAATACCAGACCACCTGACCTGCCTCCTGAGAAACCTGTATGCAGGTCAGGAAGCAACAGTTAGAACTGGACATGGAACAGTAGACTGGTTCCAAATAGGAAAAGGAGTACGTCAAGCCTGTATATTGTCACCCTGCTTATTTAACTTATATGCAGAGTACATCATGAGAAACACTGGGCTGGAGAAAGCACAAGATTGCCAATCAAGATTGCCAGGAGAAATATCAATAACCTCAGATATGCAGATGACACCACCCGTATGACAGAAAGTGAAGAAGAACTAAAGAGCCTCTTGATGAAAGCGCAAGAGGAGAGTGAAAAAGTTGGCTTAAAGCTCAACATTCAGAAAACTAAGATCATGGCATCCAGTCCCATCACTTCATGGCATATAGATGGGGAAACAGTGGAAACAGTGGCTGACTTTATATTTCTGGGCTCCAAAATCACTGCAGATGGTATGATTGTAGCCATGAAATTAAAAGACACTTACTCCTTGGAAGAAAAGTTATGACCAACCTAGACAACATATTAAAAAGCAGAGACATTACTTTGTCAACAAAGGTCAGTCTAGTCAAGGCTATGGTTTTTCCAGTGGTCATGTATGGATGTGAGAGTTGGACTATAAAGAAAGGTGAGCACTGAAGAATTGATGCTTTTGAACTGTGGTGTTGGAGAAGACTCTTGAGGGTCCTTTGGACTGAAAGGAGAGCCAACCAGTCCATCCTAAAGGAGATCAGTCCTGGGTGTTCTTTGGAAGAACCGATGCTGAAGCTGAAACTCCAATACTTTGGCCACCTGATGTGAAGAGCTGACTCATTGGAAAAGACCCCGATGCTGGGAAAGATTGAGGGCAGGAAGAGAAGGGAACGACAGAGGATAAGATGGTTGGATGGCATCATTGACTCAATGGACATGGGTTTGGGTGGACTCCAGGAGTTGGTGATGGACGGGGAGGCCTGGAGTGCTGCGGCTCATGGGGTTGCGAAAAGTTGGACACGACTGAGTGACTGAACTGATTGAATTCAATAGATATTGTCAAATTCATTTCTTATCAGGGAAGTACCAATTTTGATTTCCGCCAGCAATATATAGGATTTTTATCTTCCTAAGACATGGTAGGGCCCTGTTTTCTAATGAACTGTCAAAGATGGTTTTACAGCAATAGTCATCAGTACATTTATAGGTCTCTTTTCAGGTTACAGAGTTTTCTTGTCCATTACATTAAAATAATAGTTAATATTTATTGAGCACTTAGAAAGTATCAGTCATTTTGGTGGATACCGTAGAGTAGTGGTTAGCTCCAGCATTTACTGTATGAGCTATATGACTATATAAGCAAGAACTTATGTACCTAGTTTCTTATCTTTAAAACTAGAAGGATTATAATGTACCTACCTCTGTAGGTGGTATTGTGTGGTTTCAATGCTAATACATGTAAAGTACCCAAAATACCTGGAGAAAGGGGTGGCAGCCCACTCCAGTATTCTTGCCTGGAGAATTCCATGGACAGAAGAACCTGGTGGGCTATGGTGCATGGGGTCGCAGAATCAGACACAACTGAGCGACTAACATACACACACACACACACACACCCCAAAATACCATGTGACACATATGAACAGTCACTAAATGCTGTTACTGCTATTCCTGAACATTATGAATGAGGCAGGTTGTGTTGTTCCCACTTTGTACATGAGTAATCTGATATCCAGAGGGATTGGGTCACAGAGTAGGTAAGTGATGGAGCCAGGATTTTAATATATCTGCTTCTTCCTCTTGTCTGATTTGGCAGCATTGAATATTCAGATTTCGCCAGCATTGCAAGTATGTGGTGGGTGGTGGAATTGTAAATGGTTAACAACCAGATGTGAGGGGAGGGGGGCATGTATGTATATTCAGGGCTTTCTTCATGCTGTGTGACCTGTGAGGTCAGAATGCTCTGTCTTGAAATTCTTAATGATTTTTGAATAAGAGGTCCCAAATTTTTATCTTGCACTGGGCACCAAAATTACATAGTCAGTCCTGTGTACATATATATTATATGTGTATTACAACTTTCACTAATATGAAGGATGTGTGGCACAAAACTTACAAATAATAATAAAATAGACAAAACTCTTTATTGTAAATTCCATATAGCGAATTGATTCTAACAGTATACTTTCTTTGATATTGTGTAACCTCCCTATGGTTGCATTGGCCAATGTGTGTAGTTCCAACATGAATGTCAGTTGGTTTTTTCTCTCTTTTTAAAAAGTATTTATTTATTTGGCACAGCCAAATAAATGAAGTAAGTCAAATTTTGTTGTTGTTGTTCAGTCACTCAGTGGTATCCGACTCTTTGTGACACCATGGACTGAAGCACACCAGGCTTCCCTGTCCTTCACTTTCTCCCACAGTTTGCTCAGACTCATGTCCATTGAGTTAGTGATGCCATCCAACCATCTCATCCTCTGCCAGAAATCCAGGATACTGGGGTTGTATTTGGTTACTAAGTCATGTCGGACTCTTTGGCTTCCCAGTCTTTCACTATGTCCTGGAGTTTGCTCAAACTCATGGGCATTGAGTCAGTGATGCCATCCAACCATATCTCATCCTCTGTCACCCCCTTCTCCTCCTGCCCTCAATCTTTCCCAGCATCAGGGTCTTTTCCAATGAATCAGCTCTTCTCATCAAGTGGCCAAAATATTGGAGCTTCAGCATAAATCCTTCCAATGAATATTCAGGGTTGATTTCCTTTAGGATAGACTGGTTTGATCTCCTTGCTGTCCAAGGGACTCTCATATATGATATCACATAATATTTGTCTTTGACTTACTTCACTTAGTATATAATGTCTAGGTCCATCCATGTTGCTGCAAATGACAATATTTCATTATCTTTTATGGCTCAGTAACATTCCATTTGGGGGCTTCCCAATTGGCCCTGTGGTAAAGAATCTGCCTGCCAATTCAGAAGATGCAAGATATCCCTGGGTTGAGAAAATCCCCTGGAGGAGAAAATGGCAACCCCCTCCAGTATTCTTGCCTGGGAAATCCTACAGACAGAGAGCCTGGTGGGCTACAGCCCATGGGGGTCACAGAGACTCAGACATGCCTGAGCAACTCTACACATGGGCACCATATTCCATTTTAGATATATCTTTATCCATTCAGTGAATGCCAACACACAATATTCCATTTTAGATATATCTTTATCCATTCAATGAATGCCAACACACAATATTCCATTTTAGATATATCTTTATCCATTCAAATTGCCACCATCTATTGGATCATCAAAATAGCACAAGAGTTCCAGAAAAACATCTGCTTTATCGACTACACCAAAGCGTTTGACTGTGTGGATCACAAGAACTGTGGAAAATTTTTAAAGAGATGGGAATACTAGACCACCTGACCTGCCTCCTGAGAAATCTATATGTAGGTCAAGAAACAACAGTTAGAACCGGACATGGAACAACAGACTGGTTCCAAATAGGGAAAGGAGTACGTCAAGCCTGTATATTGTCACTATGCTTATTTAACTTATATGCAGAGCACATCATGTGAAATGCCAGGCTGAATGAAGCACAGGCTGGAATCAAGATTGCTGGGAGAAGTATCAAAAACCTCAGATACGCAGATGACAGCACTCTTATGGCAGTAAGTGAAGAAGAACTAAAGAGCCTCTTGACCCAAGTGAAAGAGGAGAGTGAAAAAGTTGGCTTAAAACTCAGCATTCAGAAAACTAAGATCATGGCGTCTGGTCCCATCACTTTATGGCAAATAGATGGGGAAATATGGAAACAGTGAGAGAGTTTATTTCTTTGGGCTCCAAAATCACTGCAGATGGTGACGGCAGCCATAAATTAAAAGATGCTTGCTCTTTGGAAGAAAAGCTATGACCAATCTAGAGAGCATAGTAAAAAGCAGAGACATTACTTTGCTAACAAAAGTCCATCTAGTCAAAGCTATGGTTTTTCCAGTAGTCATGTATGGCTGTGAAAGTTGGACTATAAAGAAAGCTGAGCGCTGAAGAATTGATGCTTTTGAACTGTGGTGTTGGAGAAGACTCTTGAGAATCCCTTGGACTGCAAAGAGATCCAACCAATCCATCCTAAAGGAAATCAGTCCTGAATATTCATAGGAAGGACTGATGCTGAAGCTGAAACTCCAATACTTTGGCCACTTGATGCCAAGAACTGACTCATTTGAAAAGATCCTGATGCTGGGAAAGATTGAAGGCAGGAGGAGAAGGGGACGACAGAGGATGAGATGATTGGATGGCATCACTGACTTGATGGACATGAGTTTGAGTTGGTGATGGACAGGGAGCCTGGCATGCTGCAGTCCATGGGGTTGCAAAGGGTCGGACAAGACTGAGGACTGAACTGAACTATCCATTCATCTATGGATGGACTTTCAGTTTTCCTTCCTGTCTTGGCAAAGCTAATAATTTCTTAGACAGCATTTCCCATTTCAGAGCTTCAGTTTTCCCACTTGAAAATGAAGGGATATAATTATACCTTCCTTATCACCCTCAACGTGCTCCCTGGTTTTGTCCATTTTGTTCACTGCTGCATGCAGTAGGTGTTCAATAAATCTTGCTGCACACAGTGGGGGCTCAATTAACTTTTGTTGAACGAAAAACAGAATGAGTTCTATTTCCGTGAGAGGTAAGTCGTAAAGCGACATGCATTTGTGGTCGTTCGTTAAGTTAGGCTGTTTTCAACAAGACTCAAAGCAACTGCGTCCCCGACCTTGGGCAGGAGAAGGGCGGGGCTGCTGGGTCACCGCTCTACCTCGGCCCCGCCCCTAGACCTCCGGCCCCGCCCCTCCAGAGCCCCGCCCCTAACCCTGCCTCGGTCCTGGCCCAGGCCCAGGGCCGCGCTGCCGGCCGGTGTTTCCCGGCGGGTTGAGGTGGCGGACGCACAAGATGGCGGCCCCGGCAGTCCTGGCAGCCCCGGGGTGGCGGTCGCGGCTCGTGCTCGGGCTCTAGGGCGGGCGGGGCTGGGGTCTGGAAGCAGGCTTACACAGGTGACAGGAGGTCGGGGCGGTGCCGCCGGGCCTCTTGGGGTGTCAGGCCCATTCGCTGCATCCCCCGGGCCCCGCCGCCTCCCAGTCCCTGTCCCTGGTGGAACCGAAAAAGGTCAGGTCCGTCGCCCCGCCCCGTCCGTCCTCGCCCTAGCGCGAACGCTACGCAGTGGGTGGCTCACTACCACTGACTTAACACACGTGCAGCCTCCATGGCGGAGAAGATTAACATCCACGCTGGAGAGACGGCCAAGGTCGAGGACAGAGACCTGCTGGGGAACGGCTGTCCTCAGCAGGACAGACCTCCGCAGCGCTCGTGGAGGCAGAAGTGCGCCTCCTATGTCCTGGCCCTGCGGCCCTGGAGCTTCAGCGCCTCACTCACCCCGGTGGCCCTGGGCAGTGCCCTGGCATACAGATCCCAAGGCGTCCTGGATCCCAGGCTGTTGGTGGGTTGTGCCATAGCTGTCCTCGCGGTGCACGGGGCTGGCAATTTGGTCAACACTTATTACGACTTTTCCAAAGGCATTGACCACAAAAAGAGTGATGACAGGACCCTGGTGGACCGAATCTTGGAGCCCCAGGATGTAGTTCGGTTTGGAGTCTTCCTCTACACCTTGGGCTGTGTCTGTGCCGCTTGCCTTTACTGTCTGTCTCCTCTCAAACTGGAGCACTTAGCTCTCATCTACTTCGGAGGCCTGTCTGGCTCCTTTCTCTACACAGGAGGTAAGTTGGCCTATTTGCTGCAAGTCTTAATTGCATGGAAACTACAGTTTGTTTAGGAATTATAGGGCTCTCGAAGAAGTGTCAAAGGTTATTTTCTGAATTAGGCCATTTTATGTGAAATCTGTAATGTTTGGACCATGTGGATTTGGGGGATAACATTTTTGGCTTGGCTTATGGATGTTAGGAATAACATATATACTGTATATACGGAAATTTTTGGTATCTAATTTCCTCTCATTCTTCATAACTTATAATGCCATGTGTGTGGGTGCTAAGTCGCTTCAGTCATTTCCGACTCTTTTCAATGCTATGGACTGTAGCCCACCAGGCTCCTCTGTCCATGGAATTTTCCAGGCAAGAATGCTGGAGCTGGTTGGTCCCCTCTCCTCTGGGGATCTTTCCCACCCAGGGAAAGTCGCTTCTCTTACATGTGTGTTGGCAAGCTGGTTCTTTACCACTAGTGCCACCTGGGAAGCCCTTATAATGCCACAGTGTCAAATTTTAGTGGAATTAAATTTGAAGAGCTCTAAATTATGCACCTAATTACTTTCAGCTAGTTTGCTAGGTGACCCCTTGCAGCAGGCTGATTAAAGTGCTGATGGGCAGGTGTTTAAGCCCTATTTATTGAGTGCCTATTATGTGCCAGGTTCTGTTCTACCTGAACACAACAGTCAAGTCCCTGCCCTTCTGGAAGTGATTTTATATATCATGAGGAGAGATAGAAAATAAAAATAGTAAATTATGGTTAGGATGATCAATATCCTGGTTTGCTCAGCACTGAGAGTGTTTCCAAGATATGGGGCTTTAGGAAACCAGGGAGTTCCTGGCAAGCCAGGATGAATTTGTGCCTTGGTTACAGTACATGAGAAGATGAACATGAGAAGATGAACTGTACTATAGGGAAAAAAAAAAAATTAAGTAGAGCAAGGGAGGACACAGACTAATTTTAATTAGTTTGATCAGGGTAGGCCTCATAAAAAAGGTAACACAAGGGACTTCCCTGGTGGTCCAGAAGTTGACTCTGTGTTTTCAGTGCAGGAGACACAGGTTCTGTCCCAGGTTGGACAACTAAGATCCCACAGGCCCCTTGGCACAGCCAAAAAAAGACAACACGTGATCAGAGATTGTGAGAGGGAGGTGAGGGAGTTGGCTCAACAAGTATCTGGAAGAAGGTAGCATTTGAGCAAAAATTGTAGGAGGTGACAGGTGAGGGAGTTGGCCGAGCAGTTATCTGGAGGAAGAGTATGTTGGAACAGCAATTGCCAAAGGCCTTAAGGCAGGAGTGATCCTGAAAATGTTGGAGAACAGCATGGAGTACAGGGTGTGCACGAGGGAGACAGTAAAAGGAGGTGAAGTAAAAGCGGTATGTTTGGGCATGGCAGTGTGGCACAAAGATGACATAGGCCTTAGTGTTTTGAAACAATCACTCTGGCTAAGTTATTGAGAATGGATAAAGGAGGGCGAGGGGAGAAGCAGGAACATCTAGGAGGAATCTGTCAAGTAAAACAGGCAAGAGATGTCTGGTGGCTTGAATCAGGGTGGGATTAGTGGAGAGTGAAGAAGTAGTTAGATTCCCAATATATCTTGGAGGTAGGCAGGGTTTGCTGATAGATGGGACATGAGGCAGGAGAGGAACAGGAATTAAATACAACTCTGAAAAAAAAACTATCCAAACAAACGTAACTCTAAGGTTTTGGCCTGAGCAACTGAAATAGTGAAGTTGATGTGGAGTGGGAGAGAGAAGATTGAAAACAGGTTTGTGGAGAGAAAATGGAGACATTGACTTTGGACATCTTAATATATCAGATCTCCATGTGGAGCTGTCAAATTGACGGTTGGATTTGAGTCCGAGTTCAGAGGAGAGGTCTGACCTGGAGGTAGAGACTTTTGAGAGTCTTTGCACATAGATTAAGTTGTACGACAGGGTGAGAGCCCAGAGGACGGATTGTTGACAGATACCCTGCTACTGCTAAGTCACTTCAGTCCTGTCCGACTCTGCGTGACCCCATAGACGGCAGCCCACCAGGCTCCCCCGTCCCTGGGATTCTCCAGGCAAGAACACTGGAGTGGGTTGCCATTTCCTTCTCCAATGCATGAAAGTGAAAAGTGAAAGTGAAGTCGCTCAGTCGTGTCCGACTCCTAGCGACCCCATGGACTGCAGCCTACCAGGCTCCTCTGCCCATGGGATTTTCCAGGCAAGAGTACTGGAGTGGGGTGCCATTGCCTTCTCTGACAGTACCCTGGGCAGCCCCAATATTAAGTGAGGAGGGGAGAAGACTGGCCAAGGGAACTGTGATGGAGCATCAGAAGGAGAAAGAAGAAAAGCGGGACTAACTGTGGTGAACTGGCAGCCAGCTGTAAAAAGTTGTGTGAGGGAAATCAGTAGGGCGCTGAAATAGAATGGATGTGTAAGGTGCTGGTGGAAGAAAGAGGCCCTCTGCGAAGGTGACATTTAAACTAAGCTTTGAAGGACAAGGAGCCACCGTGGGGCAGAACTGGGGTCTGAGTCAGGGCCTCCAGGACTGCAGCAGCAGCAGATGCGAATATCCTGGGGCAGGGAAGGGCTTGGCATCTCAGGATTTGCTGAAAGACCAGCATAATCAAGAGGGAGACTGAGATGCAGCCGTCCAGGGAGGCAGGGGCTAGATCATACTGGTCTCACAGGGCCTCAGTCTCGGCTAGTTCCTCGTCACTCCCAAGCCTAGTCCTTAGACCTCTTTTCTCTAGCTCCATTTACTCCCTTGGCAATTTCAGCCAGTCTCATGGCTTCTGTCGCCATCTATTAAGCTGGTGAGTCTCGGATTTCTACCTCTGGACCAGGTACCTCCACTAAGGTACTCCAAACTCAGATCCCACTTCTTTTTTACTTATTTATTTTTGGCTGTGCTGGGTCTTGGTGGCTGTGCACAGGCTTTCTCTAGATGTGGCGAGCTGGGGCGACTCCTCACAGTGATGCTCGGGCTTCTCCTTGTGGTGGCCTCTGTTGTTGCGGAGCACAGGCTCTAGGCACACCAGCCTCAGTAGTTGCGGCTACAGGCTCTAGAATGTAGGCCCATTAGTTACGGCACTTAGGCTTAGTTGTTCCTTGGCATGTGGGATCTTTTCAGACCAAGGATCAAGCCCATGTCCCCTGCACTGGCAGACAGATTCTTAACCACTGGAGCACCTGGGAAGCCCCAAGGTCCAACTAAAGTAACTTCTCTTAGAGGTTATAGGCATCTCAACCTTGACGTGTCTGAGACCAAATTCTTGATCTTCTCCACCCCCAAAAACCTGCTGTACCCTCAGCTTTCCCCTTCTCACTCAATGGCAACTCCATCCTTCTGGTTCTTCAGGCTGTAAATCATGGGCATCATCCCTGACTCTGCTTTCTCACATCTCACATCCAGACCGTCAGTAAGTCCCGTTGACTCTCCTTCTAAAATGCATTTGGGGCCAGACCACTTCTCATCCCCTCCCACCACTGCCACTGTCATTTCCCTTGATTATTGTGGCTGATGCTTTACTGATCTCTATGCATCCACCCTTGTCCCTTTCAGGGTGCTCCTGGATCAGCAGCCAGAGTACTCCTGCAGCCGTGTCAGTCCTCTGCTCAAAACTCTCCTTGGCTCGCATCTCGTTAAAGTCTTTACAATGACTCCCAGGGCCTGACATGATCTTCTCACCCCCCACCTCCCCCAGCTCTCTGACCTGTGCTCCTCCTCACTGCGCCCCAGCCACACCACCCTCCCAGCTGTATCTGGAATGCATCAGGCGTGCTCCTGCCTTGGGTCCTTTGCAGATGCTGTCTCCTCTGTTTAGGATGCTGTTTCCCCATCTATGTGTATGATTTGTTTTCTAACCACCACCCATTTGCTCAAATGTCAGCTGCTTGGTAAGGCCTTTTTTTCTACCCTATTTAAAACTACAAAACAATAAGGCTTTCTGCAGCAGCTAAAAAAAATAAAATCACACACCCTCTCTGTGTTTTCCCTACACTATCTTCCTCTACAGTATTTTCCTTATTGCTTTTCTCTGCTTTTTCTACACAGCACACATCACTTTCTAACCACAGAAAGTATTTACTGTGTTAGTTACCTTCCCACTGATACTGTAAACTCCCTGGGTGTAGGGATTTTAGTCTCTGTTCTCTGCTGAACCCCATGGTGTCCAGAACAGTGCCTGCCTGGCATGTAGTCAGTACCTAATATTTATTGGATGAATAAATGTGGATACATTGAAATATATTGAGTGGAGGAATGACATAATCTGACTTATGATTTTTTTTGACGTTGACTTTATTGATATATAATTGACGAACAGTGGAATGCATGGATTTTGAGCCTTATAGTTTGATGAATTTTGACAAATATTAATAAATAGAGCTGTATAACTCATGTTGTTGTTGTTCAGTTATCCAGTCGTGTCTGACTCTTTGTGACCCCATGGACTGCAGCACACCAGGCCTCTCTGTCCCTCGCCATCCCCCGAAGTTTGCCCAAGTTCATGTCCGTTGCATCGGTGATGCCGTCCAGCCATCTCATCCTTTGATGCTCTCTTCTTCTGCCCTCAATCTTTTCCAGCATCAGGGACTTTTCCAATGAGTTGTCTGTTTGCATCAGATGACCAAAATACTGGCGCTTCAGCTTCAGCCTCAGTCCTTCCAATGAATACTCAAGGTTGATCTCTCTTAAGATTGGCTGGTTTGATTGATAACCCATACCCCTGTCATAATACAGAACATTTTCATCACCCCCAAAAGCTTCCTTGTGCTTCTTCCGTTTCAACTCCACTCTCTCCATCTAGTGGGAACCACTGCAACCACTGTTCTTACTTCTTTCACATGGATTCCTTTTGCCTGGTCCAGAACATCATGTACATGGAATCATTCAATATGAATTCTTGTGCCTGTTTTTGAGTTTCATTGTGTTGTGATGTGATCAGTAGTTCCTTGTATCTCTGAGAGGTAGCCATTGTATGAACATATCACAGTTTGTTTATCCGTTATCCTGTTCAGTGACTTTTGGATTTTTTCCATATTTTGGCTATCATGATTGAACATTCATTTTCAAGTCTTCTGTGGATATTTGTGTTTGTTTTTTCTTGGGTAAATGCCTAGGAATCAGATTACTGGGTCATAGGGTGAAGTGAAGTGAAGTGAAGTCGCTCAGTCGTGTCCGACTCTTAACCCCATGGACTGCAGCCTACCAGGCTCCTCCGTCCATGGGATTTTCCAGGCAAGAGTAGATGACGTTTAACTTTATGAGCTGCCAAAGTGTTTCCTAAAGTGCTTCTACTTTGTTTACCTTCCCACCAGTAAGGCACGAGAGTTCCAGTTACTCCATGTCCTTGCCAACATTTTGATTTGTTTTAACAAATTCCTTCTGGCTGGCTCTGTGGAGAACTGGCCCAGGATTTCACTGCGCTGGCCCCTGTGGAAAGTGGTGTTGGGAGGAAGGGATGCCTAAAAGGAAACTCCCAGGTGGGCCACACCTCTGAATCAGGTGGAACTCGTGAGCCTTGGGTCAGACACTCTGAAAACAGGACTTTCTGCTCGAGGGCTATGTCATTTTCTAGTGTCAGATAACCTCAAGAAGGTTGACAGACCTCTCTCATCCTTAGCTGAGCTTTGTGGTTTTTTTGTACAAGGTCTGTTGAAGGTGGGGGCTTATCTTTGCAGGCACAGGTTTCTGTTCAACCTTTTGTTGTTCAATTGCTCAGTTGTGTCCGACTCTTTGTGACCCCATGGACTGCAGCATGCCAGGCTTCCCTGTCCTTCACTATCTCCTGGAGTTTGCTCAAACTCATGTCCATTGAATCAGTAACATACTCCTTTCCTGTTCAGCCTTGCTCACGTCTTTTTTTTTCCCAGGCAACTTAAGGAGGTGCTCTTGGGTACTCTCGCCAGATGTCAATCAAGGCTATAGAGCTGTTCTGTTTCTTTCCATAGAGTCCTGAGGTCTGCCTGGAGAGCTGAGGAAATAAAGGGATGGGCAGCTGGTAGAGAAACTTGGTGGATCGGTAGTTGGAGCAGTCCTGCCTGTCAGTTGCCTAAATGTGTGAGACATCACACAAGACATCAGTTTCCTCATTTAGAGCTCATGTGCTGCTGGAGAGACCTTCCTCCTGGAGGGCGTGTCCTCACACAACCAAATTACTTATCAAAACACTGTGTGGGGAGTACAGAATGAGTTTACTGGGTGTTGGTGGGACTCAGGGACCATGCCTGTTGTAGCCTATCCTGGAGATGCTTCATTTCCAAGAACCAACCATGGTCATTTAGCGCTAAAGAGTCCCAACCACAAGTTTGGAGGTAAACTTGCACTGCGTCTTGTTCTTCAGCTGCCAAGCCTTTAGAGTCCCTACAGATAATGTCTCTCATATTTGTTTAAAATGCAATTTATGACCCGATAGTTTTTTTTTTTAACCTTCTGATCCTGGGGCCATGTCTTAGTAACTTCTTTAGATCAGAGGTTTCCCAAGCTTCTGTAGCAATATATATGTGGGTCACCTCTTTGAGTGGGTGCCTCTCACTCTTCCTGCGCTGCTTTGCCTGTTTCAGTCCCAGTGGGACACTTTTCATGATCTTGGTCCCAAATTTCAGGTGCTTGTTACTGTAGCTCTGTGTTCAGTTCAGCCTGTCAGGTTTGAGGAGCCAGCTGTGCCCTCGTGAAACCTACTGGTTTGTGGGAGAGAGGGAGATGAAGAATTAGAAGTGTGGGAATTCCACAGCGAGCCAGTGCTTAGGACTCCGTGTTTCTACTGCAGGGGACATGGGTTCAATTCCTGGTTGAGGATCTAAGATCCTTCATGCCACTCGGCACCAAAAGAAGAAAAGAATTACAAGTGTGGAATTTATGAAAGTCAGGATGCTATGGTGCATATTGCAAGGGGGCTGAATATGGTCTCAGGCTGAGAAAGGTGGCTGAAGAATGACCTTTAAAGTCTTGAGGGTTGAACAGGAGTTGACCAGGCAAGGGGCTGGAGGTGGGGGAGTGTCTGAAGGCCCTGAGGAACTGAGAGGAACTGAAGGATGTAGTGGTGGGTAGGGGAGGAGAGCTCAGAGCAAGGCAGGAGGGAGGCAGGGCAGGGCCAGGCCAAAGCTGAGTCAGGTAAAAGAGTTGGGGCTGTTCTTATCCTGAGGACAGCTTGTTGATAAGGGTGTTCTGGTATGTGTTTGCAGAAGGGCACAGCCAGCTTAGTGTTTTGAGAGGACCATTCTGGCTGCAGGGGCTTCCCAGGTGGCTCAATGGTAAAGAACCCGCCTGCCAATGCAGGAGACGCATTGGGTCAGGAAGATCTCCTGGAGAAGGAAATGGCAACCCACTCCAGTATTCTTGTCTGGGAAGTCCCATTCACAGAGGAGCCTGGTGGGCTACAGCCCATGGGGTCACAAAGAGTTGGACACAACTTAGCGACTAAACAACAAAGTCTGGCTGCAGTGTGGAGATTCAATTCGGGATGAAGGAGGGGAGGCAGTTATGAGACCTGAAGCTGAGGGACCAGTTGAGTGTCACGGTGGGTGAGGGGTGGGAGTGTAGTGCATAAGATGACCCTGACTTGGACTTGGGGATAGAGTGAGGCAGGATGGAGCGTGGCTTTGGGGATGGAGAAACTGGGCTGGTTCGAAAGATAGGATTTGAGGTCGATCAGCAGCACAGGAGGAAAAATGAGGGAACATTCAGCATTTTAACTTCACGGGAACCAGAGACGGGGGAAGCAGAGTTGTAACTTCACCTTCTTAGCTGTCTTCCTTATTATGTGGGTGAAAGTTTCTCTGTATGGAGTTTGGGAACCCTGAAATTTTGCTGAGGTTAACTGGGGGCTTTCAAAACCAGAAGATGCTGCCAGAGGTTGTGGCTGAAAAGGAAGAAGCTGGGATGGATATTCCATGAGGGGCTAATCTCATGGTGTTCCTGACAGGAGCAGTGTCTTACGGGGGGCTGGTGGATGGTGAAAGAAAGCCAAGTCCTGGACTGTAAGGCCTGTGAAAGCCTTCATGGACTCCCCATTGAACTGTGTGTGACTGGGAACTCCCTGCTCTTCTTTTTTTCCAAAAACGTTTCCAATTTTTAATGTACACAATTTTTAAAGATTATTTTCCATTTATAGTTATATAAAATATGGGCTGTATTCACTTTGTTGTACCATACATCCTGGAGCCTGTCTTACACCCAGTAGTTTGGACCTCCCCTTCCCCCACCCTTGTTCTGCCCCTCCACTCCCCCTCCAACTGGTAACCACTAGTTTGGGAAGCTCCTGCTCTTTGTGTCAGAGCTTTGTTGGGGGATGTGGATGCAAAGTCACTTCAGTCGTATCTGACTCTTTTTGACCCCATAGACTATAGCCTTCCAAGCTGCTCTGTCCGTGGGATTCTCCAGGCAAGAATACTGAAGTGGTTTGTCATGCTCTTGTCGAGGGGCTCTTCCCCAGCTGGGGATCAAACCTGTGTCTCTTATGTCTCCTGCATTGGAAGGGAGTGTTCTTTACCACTAGCCCCACCTGGGAAGCCCTTTTGTTAAGGGACAGCAGGAAGGAATACTCAGGGATGACTCAGACTGAACTGGGTGTGAAAGGATTAGTCTTTTCTGACCCTCTCCGTCACCAGAGGAGAATTCGGATTTTGCTCTGGAGGGGAGGGGAATACAACCACTGCCCCGCCTCCCAGTCTGAGAAGAAAATGCCCTGCCCAGCCACAGGCAGCTGGCCTTTCCACTGGAGAGCAGCCCCGCAGTTTCCAGCCCTGATCTCACACCAACTCTCTGGGTTTTCTGGCCATAGGAATTGGACTCAAGTACCTGGCTCTGGGGGACCTCGTCATCCTCATCACGTTCGGCCCGCTGGCTGTGATGTTCGCCTACGCCGTCCAGGTGGGGTCCCTGGCGGTCTTCCCACTGCTCTACGCCATCCCCCTCGCCCTTAGCACGGAGGCCATCCTCCATTCCAACAACACCCGGGACATGGAGTCGGACCGGGAGGCTGGCATCGTCACCCTCGCCATCCTCATCGGGCCCACGCTGTCCTATGTGCTCTACAACACCCTGCTCTTCCTGCCCTACCTGGCCTTCAGCATCCTGGCTGTGCATTGCAGCATCAGTCTGGCTCTGCCCCTGCTCACCATCCCCATGGCCTTCTCCCTTGAGAGGCAGTTCCGAAGCCAGACCTTCAACAAACTGCCCCAGAAGACTGCCAAGCTCAACCTTCTGCTGGGCCTCTTCTATGTGTTCGGCATCATCCTGGCACCAGCAGGCAGTCTGCCCAAACTCTAAGGGGATCAGTGCCCACCTCCCCACATACAATGTGCCCCCCTTTCTTAGGATGTATTGAAGGCAGGGTCTGAGGAGAGAAGGTGATTCAGCACCGAGGGGCCTACAGATGGCTTGTGAACTCCCACCTTTTTTTTATTATTACGTTCTTAAAGAAAATGTTTTGTTTTTGTTATTTTACTTATTTTACTCCGTTTTATGGGGACTCCAGAAACCACTCTGGCCTCAGAAGGTAAATTGGACACACAGCCCTTGTTTTATTTATAATTTCCACTAGAGGGTGTTGTCAGGTCACTTTTAAGTGGATTAAAATGCCCTGAGACTTGGCGAAGGAGCTGCCAGGATTGGCCTCCTGTCCCGGAAGAGCCGTAGTAATTGAGCCAAATGTCCTCCGTACCTTGGTCTGTCAGGATGTGTGGTGATGATCCCCCGTGACCAGCAGCGCCTGTCTCACCCTGAGCTCTCGGGTCCAGTAATGCGCTGCTTGAGAGAGGACTTTGCTTATTAACAGCCCGGCTGGGCTCCTGGCTTTTTGCCTAAATTGTGACTCAGACCCTTTCATCCTCCCTTCACTTATTGCCACAGTTAAGGAAAAGCGTCAGGATTGCCACACAACAAAGCATTTGGGCTGGGGACTTGGAAGGAATTTAAAACCACCCTGGAGGTAGCTGAGAAAATCACTCTGCTTTTGGAGAGAAAACTGGCAGGGCAGCTGGTTTCCCTGTGGAACCCACTGGTCTGACAGGAAGGGACCCCCTGCCCACCTCCCGTCCTTTTAGTGACTAGCAGGTGCTGTGAAATTGTGGAGGCCTGCTGGCCTTGCTGGCTACTGGAGGCTCACAGGGTGCCCTCCTTGCCCTTCTTTGCTGTTCCTCGCGCTCCCCTATGTCCATCCTCCGTTTCTTCCTGGTCCCCATTTGTGTATTTCCCATCCATTGTTTAGTTGCTAAGTTGTGTCCGACTCTTTGCAACTGTATGGACTGTAGCCCGCCAGGCTCACCTGTCCATGGGATTTCCCAGCAAGGAATACTGGAGTGGGTTGCCATTTCCTTCTCCAATCTATGGAGCCCTGCTATTTGGGCAGCAGCTTAGCAAAGATGAGTCAGGGATGGTTGCCCCTTTTCACAGAACCACAGGATGAGCTGACCCAGGACAGTAGCCCCTCCATGAGTGAATAAGCCAGGGGTCAAACAGTCCTGACCCTGATCACCCAAAATGTCAGGCCTACCAGTAAAGAAACTACGTCTTCCTCCTTGGGGACTTCTGTCCTGTACTGACCCCAATTCTCCCGAAGGCTTCTCTTGCCTGGTGTGGGATAGTTTGCACCCAGAGTGGGGAGGGGGGCAGATTCCAAAGCTGATCCAAGCTGCTTTTCATATCATTGTCCATGCAATATAACTTTCTGGGCTAGAATTGCTTGGTTGCCTTGGGTCCAAGACAGAACTAGATCGAGGCTGTTGTCATCATTTTTTTCTGTTGTGATTAAAGCCACTCTGGTGGGTCAGGGTCTCGACCTGCAGAAAATAACATCAGAACGAACTCTTCATCCTTAAAATCAGGCCAATTATAACTTGGCTTCTTGAGTTAGAATTAGGCATCTTACTTGGAAAAAAACGTATTTGCAGAAGTTGGAAGTCGCAGTTCTTCTAAAGTTAAAGGTGGTTTGTCTGCAGAGTTCCAGAATCCTCGAAGAGTGGTCAGAGCCCAGTAAGGAGGGTGAGGAGGACAGCACTCTCTCCTGCCTGTCTTCCCAGCACCATTTTTGTTTTATGCCAGGCTTGTGGCATTTTGGTGCTCTCGGGAGTCCTGCCTTCAAAGACCAGCAGGGCGTTGTCACAAGTCTTACCCCTGAAGCTGTGGGCCTGAGAGCTCCCTGTGTCCATAGACCAGACCACCTTGGTAAGGCCTTCTGTCGGGGCTGTCAGTTAACTTCTGCACTGTTTCTGGTGCAGGTTTTAATGCGTATTTTTATATATAAATCTTTCTAAAAGGCCAGATTCGTTGCCAGGCTTTATATGCAGGTCCCTATAATTTGTATTACACCCCTTGATTCAATGAAAGTTTTCTTTAGACTTGTTAATAAAACCATTTTTTTAATTAAAAAAAAGGAAAATGTGTATCAGTGGTCTGGCTTCCAGTTTCCCTGTGTTTTCCTCGTGCTGCTTGTCTCATCGTCTGCTTGTGAACTCTGACTCATAAACCTCGAGACCAGCACGGGCACATAGGTGGGGTGGGGGCGGGATGCCTGATCTTTGGTGATGAATTTGACTGGATTCGACAAGCCCTTAGAAAAGATAGTAGTGACCTCTCCAAGCCAGTATGGGTTTGCCAAGAGCCAGTCAGGCCAGATTAACCTCTGCTCTTTCCTACTTTGACTTTTCTCCAGCGGGTCACTGTGCTGATAGATGGAGAACGTGCAGACAGAGGACATTTGGTTTTCTGCCGGGCATTTGACAGTATGTCCTCTAGAACACAGCCAGCAAAGATACATGGAATGGATAACAGTCTAGTTAGGTGAATTTCTGCAAGACTGAAAAGGCTGCTTTGCTGTGTCAAAGGAAGACTTTACCACAAGTGAATATGAAGCAGTGGGCTTGGGTCCCCCCAAACCACTATATGCCATCAGAAGGGGAAGCTCCACGGAGTGACGGCAGCAGACGTGGTAGGTGTTGATGACCCTGAGATACAGCTTCACGTGCTTTTAAATCTGTGAGTCAGACTTACTCTGCCCCCCAGTGGACATGGATGGAAATTCAGCCTCAGTCATTTGGGTCAGTTCTCATCTCCTTAGGACTCCCCAGGACCCCTGTGCCTCCGTGGGGCCAGAGCCAGGAATATTGGCTGGGTCCTAGCTCCATCTGCTCACTGTCTGTAAGGTTGCTTCCCTGCTATTTCAAGCTTGGGGGTGGCCCTGGAATTTACCCTTGTTTCTTGGACACTCTGCTCTAGAAGGGTTCAAAATGCCCCCCGACAGCAGCCTTCCTTGCTGAGTACCATGGGCCTAGGGGGCTCTTGTCCCAGCCACCCCATCCCCATTTTGGCCCAGTCCTGCGGAAGCTTTCACTTTGTCCCTGAACTGCCTCATCCACCTGACCTACTCAAAGCATTTCTCTCCTGCCTCACCCTGGCAGCTCAGACGGTAAAGAATCTGCCCGCAATGCCGGAGACCCAGATTTGATTGCTGGGTCGAGGAAGATCCCCTGGAGAAGTGAATGGCTATCACTCCAGTATTCTTGCCTGGAGAATTCCATAGAGAATCCTGGTGGGCTGTAGTCCATGGGATCACAAAGAGTCAGACATGACTGAATGATTAACGCTTTCACTTTCCACCCCTTCAGGACCTTTGCACAAAATCCCACCCAGCAGGCCTTTAGAAGCTCAATGCTGGCCTCTTCTGGAGTTGGGCAGTGACATACATCATGTTATCTTAGTAACTCTTCTGTTGTGTGTGTATGCTTAGTTATGTCCAACTCTTTGCAACCCCTGGAGCCCACCAGGCTCCTCTGCCCATGGAGTTTTCCAGGCAAGAATACTGGAGTGAGTGGGTTGCCATTTCTTCCTCTAGGAGATCTTCCCAACCCAGGATTCAAACCTGCATTTCTTGTGTCTCCTGCATTGGCAGGTGGGCTCTTTACCACTAGCACCACCTCCTTTATTAAAACCAAAATCAGCCTGTTACCTGGCCTGAAGCTCAGTTGGAGTCAGTGATGAGCTCTGGCTTTCATGTTGGTTAATGTGACCTGAGGTAGAATGAATAGATTAGTGTCCAGGACAAGGAAGGCACAGGTCCTGCCCATCCCTGTGTTGTCGACCCCATGTGGTTGGCTAAGCCCATTCCTGGGTACCCTTCCTTCTTTCTTAGTTCTTTTCTGGATAGAGCAAATGTGATAGATCAGGAGCAGGCCTTGGATGTAATACACTGGGATTTCAGCAAGACGTTTGAGAATATGGGATGAAATGTGAAATGCATGAAAATACAGCTCCAGGAACTTAATCTCTACCTGCATACACACATGTGCATCTTCACACTGGTAATAGCTGCGGCAGAGATTTTACGTCTCTCATTGTGGGACCCACATTCTGAAGATATTCCTAAGCTGGATCTTGTCCAGAAAGCAGTAGGCAGACTGGTGAAGACACTTAAAACCATGTCAGCATGGAAAGGAGGTTGGAGAGAGGTTGTATGTGTGTGTGTGTGGGTGTGTGTGACATCAAAGGCAAAGCTAGGGACTTCCCAGATGGTACAGTGGAAAAGAATCTGCCTGCCAATGCAAGGAACATGGCTTTGATCCCTGGTCTGGGAAGACTCCACGTGCCATGGAGCAGCTAAGCCCATGGACCACAACTACCAAGCCTGCAAGCCCCAGAGTCTGTGCTCCACAGCAGGAGAAGCCTGTGCATTGTGATGAAGAGTAGCCCCTTCTCACTGCAACTAGAGAAAGCCCCTGCAAGGCAACGAAGGCCCAGTGCAGCCAAAAAAAAAAAAAAAAAGGCAAAGCTAGGAGAACAGGTAGAAGTTACTTGCCCCAAATTTAAGCTCTTAGGTCAGGAAGAACTTTCTAGTTGTTAGAGGAATTGGAAAGGGATATGTTTGAAACGTCCCAGTGGGTGGTGAGTTCCCTGTGACTAGAGGCATTCAAGAAAAAGGTTGATTCCTTGTTAGGAACACTGAAGCGAAGACTTGGACATTGGGGAGGGGGTATATGAGAAGACCTTAAGGGTCTTCCCATGCTGTGATGTGGGTGCTCTGTTATGGGATCATCTCTCAGACCTGCCCCCCAGGGGCTGGGAGGACAGAGTACAAGAAACATGTTGACACTTCTTGATGTCAGGTTGTTGTCTGTCCATGTTAACAGGCACTGCTGTGATTGATATTACTTTCTTTTTTTTTCAAGATCACACACATACATGCACACACAGTTGATTTCCCCTCTGAAAGCCCTTGAAGGGAGGTAGATGACAGCTCCTTTCCTCTGAGCCCCGCAGACCACTCTGCAGCTAATGGACTGTCAGCCTGTTTCATTAAGGGCTCCAGACTGTGCAGGCTGGTGTAAAAGTAGTGCCTCTGGCAAGAACCTGGCACTTGGGTCTCAGCCAGTTGACATTTGTGATTTGCCCTTTTTCAAATTGGGACAGCCTTCCCAGCGTGAGGGACTAAGCCAGGATGCCAAACAGTGGTACAAACCGAGTCAGGTCCCCTGCTTGACAGCATGACAAGAGCCAAGCCTGGCTCTTCAGGAGGGCCCACAGACAGGTTCCCAGGGCCAGGGAAAGGTGGTACCGCGGGGCAAAGCCCCCACCACCCCGCCTTAGGTGCCACTGACCCACTTCAAGATGCAGGAGCTCCGGGTGGGTCCCCAGGGTCCTGAGAGGGACAGTGAGGGTCTTGATCACATGTGCTCAACCAGATTTCAAGGGTTAAAGGAAGATGCTCTGTGGCCCTCCTATGATGCTAATGTTGAGTTGGCCAGAACTTCACTGGAGTTTTTTGTAAGAAGGTACGGGAAACCTGGGGTTTCCCAGGTGACTTAGTGCTGAAGAATCTGCTAGGCAATGCAAGAGAGGAAAGAAATTCAGATTTGATCCCTGGGTTGGGAAGATCCCCTGGAGACAGAAATGGCTACCCACTCTTGTATTCTTGCCTGGAGAATCCCATGGACAGAAAAAACTGGTGGGCTATAGTCTACAGGGTTGCAAAGAGTCAGACACAACTGAACGCCTGAGCACACACACACAGCACCTGGGAACCCTGAGTGAACATTTTAGTCAACCCCATACATCCAGATAGGCAGCCCCTCTGTGTGCTGTGACTCCAGAGGCACCCTAAGTCCGCACCCCCTTACTCCTGCCATAGCCTTGTCCCTGTCTCCTAGCCTGCCTTAGGATTATCCCCCTTAGGGTCACAGGGGGTGTAACCGGGTGGGCCTGGGCATGGTGTGGGTGTCACACGCCTGTTAGTTTGTCAATTGTCTATTGTCAGCACCCCCAGGAGCTGGTAGGACTAGGGTACTTTATTCACCTAAGTCATCCCAAGCACAGGGCTTGGGGGCTCAGAGCAGGAGCTGAAGGACCGAGCCACCTCTGGGAGCAGCTGGACTTGTAGGGCTGACTGGCAGGTGTGAGAGTTCTGACCGTTCACATCAGCTGCCCCTGAGCAGCAAAGGGTTGGGAGGGGAAGGGAAGCTGGCAGTACCTCTTAAGATCTTTTAAGATCCAGCTCATCTTCCTGGTACACGTGCTGCGTGCTCAGTTGTGTCTGACTCTTTGCGATCCCACAGACTGTAGCCCACCAGGCTGCCCTGTCCATGGAATTCTCCAGGCAAGAATACTGGAGTGGGTTGCCATTTCCTTCTCCATCCTGGTACATGGAAGCCTCTAAATAAATAAATGTTTCCTGAAATACTTAGTGAATGACGGTAATAAAGCTATCATGTGCTAGGCATTATTCTCAAAGCTTAACTACATTATTATTATTTTAAAAATTATTCTTTTTTTTTTTATTTGTGGCTGTGCTGGGTCTTGGTTGCTGCGTGGGCTTTTCTCTAGTTGCGGGGAGCCGGGGCTACTCTCTCGCTGCAGTGCACGGGCTTGTCATTGCAGTGGCTTCTCTTGTTGGGGACACGGGCTCTAGGGTGCCTGGCCTTCCATAGTTGCAGCACATGGCCTCAGTAGTTGCAGCTCTGGGCTCCAGAGCACAGGCTCAATAGCTGTCATGCATGGGCTTAGTTGCTCCGTGGCGTGTGGGATTTTCCTAGACCAGGAGTTGAACCCGTGTTTCCTGCAATGGCAGATGGGTTCTTTACCACTGAGCCACCAGGAGAGCCCTAAATACATTCCTTTAAGCCCCAGAAAACCTCAGGAATGGTGTATTAAGATCTTTTTTTTTATCATGAGAGAGGAAGCTGAGGTTGAGGGAGATGCTTACATTTGCCCAGGGTCACCCAGCTAGTTGAGTTTCCTAGGTGGCGCTAGTGGTAAAGAGTCTGCCTGCTAATGCAGGAGATATAAGAGATGCAGGTTCGATCTCTGGGTTGGGAAGATCCCCTGGAGGAGGGCATGGCAACCTTCTCCAGTATTCTTGCCTGGAGGGTCCCCATGGACAGAGGAGTCTGGCGGGCTACAGTCCATGAGGGTCACACAGAGTCGGACGCAACTGTAGCGATAGCATGCTCACACACACCCAGCTGATAAGTGATAGGGCCATGGTTCTTACCTGAACTGCTTTGATGCAGGTTCTGCACCTCTTCTGTGTCTTTGCATATCCTGCAGTGCCTTGTACACTGGAGTCTCAGTTAATTGGTCTGCCCTGGGGAGTGGGTGGGTGGTGAGGGAGGGGGAAGCGAGGCTGGGGGTGTGGGTACCTGAGAAGGGAATTTTAGAAGCATCGAGAGTGACACAGTCTTCATCGCTTCCTCAGTCCCACCAATGTTCTTAGGCAGGGGCTCCTGGGGTGGCTCCCAAGAGTATGCAAGCGACCAGGCCGGCAGTGGGCCCAGCGAGGTGGCTCAGGGCTAAGGAGGTGGTTCCAGGTAGGACAGTGTGCTCCTTGCTGGTGGCGCTCTAACACAGGAAGCAGAGAGCCTGAGACCTGGCCGAAGAGTCAAGCAGTTGTACATAGAGGAGGTAGGTACCAAGGGTTGGGCACTGCCCTTGGCCTTGGCATTGGGCTGCTGCCCTCTGGTCTTCTAGGTTAGGAAGACCAGAGGGCAAACCCTCTGCCCTGTGCCCTCCAGCACCCCCAGGAGGCCAACTCTGTGGAGATAATAATTAAACCCACTTGTCTAACCTGCTCTGGCCGTGTGGGCTGAGGTTTCGGGTCAAATCTACCCCTGCCCGCCCACGATGACACGGGAAGGTCCTAAAATTTCTCCTCCTGTTCCCCCAGGTGCCTACCTCCATTTTCTCTGCTTCTTGCCGTCCTCACCCAGCCACTGAATCCGAGCGCTCACATCAGGAATGTGGGTGACTCTGCTTCCTGAGCATGCGGCTAGGGGAGACTTCAGTCTCTTCAGGCAGGCAGAGCCTCTCCCTGCCTTCAGGATGAGCAGCATCCGGAGCTGAGAGTTACATGTGTTTGCAATACAGTAGACTTACACTCTGTGTTCAGTGAGGAGAGGCTGATGCATGTCAATGGTCAACTAACCCCTGACAACCACAGCACATTGAGGGTAGACATGGGGTGCTGGATGGAACTGATCAGGAAGGCTTCCTGGAGGAGGTGATGATGAGTCATGATTAAGGCTTCCAGGAAGAGGTGGCCATGAGGGTGATGGTTTTCTCAAAAGCTTGAGGTGCTGGTGGACAGCTGTCCCCAATTTGCCTAGCTGGAGAAAGTCCCTGGGATGCTGCCCAAGAGTGCATGCGAAGTTTTCCCTAATCAATGTCATTGGCAACACAGCACACAATTGCAGCACTGAGGCAGGTGTGCTGAGGGCTGTCACATCACTGCCAAGGTCAAAGCCTGAAGAATGAGGAACCCTGACACCTCCTCACGGGGACACAAACAGGAGGGGAGGTGGGGTATTTAATCAGGCAAGGCTGCCAATACCTAATCAAGATGAATGGCCTTGAGAGAAAAGGCCCAGGGAAGGCATCGTGTTGGGAGAATGGGAAGACTGCCTTGCCCCAGGCTGCACTGAAACTGGGGGATAGCAGGTGAGGAGGAGCCCAGATGTGGGGTCAGAGGTCATCAGTGAGGGCCTTCTAGCCAATGCTTCTCCTGGCCAGAGACCTTCACTGAGAACCTACTGGGTGCCAACTCTGTCCTAGGATACAAGATAAATGGGTATGCCCTTGCCTTTTAGGCTCATAGTGAACTGGTGGGGAGCACACATACACGTTTTATTCTGACGTCATCCTGAGTGTCATAACAGAGGCACAAGAGCTGTGCAGAGATTAAATTCTCCACTCCCCACTGTCCCAGACTGATCAATTCACTGGTTAGGATAAAAGCCTCTTTCTCACCTCTGCTTCTCTCTGGCGCCACCTGCAGGCAGCTGTGTGAAGAGACAGTCAGTTACAGTTAAATGAGCAAGAATTATGTTCCAACCCTCCACTAGGCTCTGGGGTGTACTGGTGAGTGAGACCAGTTCCCTATCCTCAGGAATCTTACAGTCCAAGAGGAAAGACAGACAAACAAGCACTTCCGACATCACTCATGGAACTTCACTGTGAAACACTCATGGAGTCTGACAGTACTGGGTTTAATTCAGTTCAGGCTGTATCACTCACCCTATGGATGTGCTCAGCCAAGCCATGAGCTTCCAGTTCCTTTGCTACACAGGAAGATGATAGTATTTGCTTTGTAGGGTACTTTTGAGTTTAAATGAAATATGTTCAGAGCATACTTAGCATGGTACCTGGGATGTAGCAGGCACCTCTTGTTGTTATTTTGTTGTTAAGTCATGGTTGACTCTTTCCAACCCATGGACTGTAGCCTGCCAGACTCCTCTGTCCATGGGATTTCCCAAGCAAGAATACTGGAGTGGGTTGCCATTTCCTTCTTCAGGGGATCTTCTTGACCCTGGGATGGAACCCGCATCTTCTGCATTGGCCGGCAGATCCTTTATCACCGAGCCACCTGGGAAGCCCAGACATTTGTTAGAGTCCCCTTTCCTCTCTTACTGATGAATATTTTAGAGTGTGGTTGTTTCTGTATGATCTCAGACTTCCCCACTAAAGGGCAGAAGACCCACAGCTGACATCATGGTGTTCTTCACAGCGCTGGAGCAATACCTGGTACAGTCATTCATTCACTCAACAAACATTCACTGAGCATCTGATGAGTGTCAACTGAAGCTGTATGTGCTCAGTCGTGTCTGACTCTTTGTGACCCCATGGACTGTAGTCTGTCAGGATCCTTTGTCCTTGGGATTTTCCAGGCAAGAGTACTAGAGAGGATTGCCATTTCCTGCTCCAGGGTATCTTCCTGACCCAGGGATTGAACCTGCATCTCTTGCATCTTCTGCATTGGCGGCAGATTTTTTTACCACTGTTCCACTGGTAAGTGTCAGGTACTGTGTTAAAAGCTAAAAATACAAGGTGACCAAGTCCGTGCCCCACTGGGCTTATAAAATAGTAAGGGAGACTGAAGAGAAATGAAACTATTCATTGTGAAACTCTATGTGTGCGTTGGGGAGGGGATCCATTTAGTAATTTCCTGGGGGGGGCTCTGCTTTGGCACCCACACAAGGTTCTATGAGGAAACCCATTTAGAACCTTTGTCTCAGGAGATTGGAATCCCAGTGGGGTAACTAAGGGAAAGTTGGCCCTCCCCTACCAGAGCCTAGTACCCCTAGTACTTCTTCCTCAAGAAGCCTTTTGTCTGGTCTAAATGGCTTCCTCTTTGAATGCCCCATGGCACTGGGAGCCTGACCATTGAGAAGGTGCTAAGAGAGTATTGGATGGAGAGACAGATGGTCTTATGTACGGATGTAAGTGGCCTGTCATGCAGAGGAGCTTCAAGAATCTCTAAGTTTGGGACTTCCCTGGTGGTCCAGTGGTTAAGACTCTGGACCTGCCTGTCAATTCAGGGGACACAGGTTCGATCCATGTCAGGAAACTAGAGCCTGCATGCTGCAACTGAAGACCCAGTGCAGCCAAATAAATAAAGACTCCTCGTTTCCTTTGTGGGATGTGTGGGTTTGATCCCTGTTTGGGGAACTAGGATCCCTCATGCCACACAGTGTGGCCAAAAATAAAAAATCTCTAAGTTAAAGGAATTTTCAGGGCGTCATATTTCCTAAGTGCCGTGGGGAGTGATGCCCTCATCTCCTTGGGCTCCTGTCAGGGTTCAACCAGTGAAGGACATTCAGCAAACATCTGAAGTCTGTTTTACCAGGGTTGTCATTATATTAAAGAAAAAAACTTGCCCACATACATGTGTGTGCACCTGTGTACACGTGTGTATGTGTGTGCATGTGTATACATGCAGGGACACCCACTCCTCTGCTTCCTCACTGACAGGGCAGTTATTGCTCTGGGTGTTCAGGATGGGCTGAAAATTAATGAAACTCAATGCAATGAGCGACACCTTGTAAAACAATCTCAATTACCAGATAACCAATCTCCGTGCAATTCCAGAGAGGATAAAAGGAAACCACGGGGGCTGTGAGCAAATGATAGCCCTGAGCCGCTCGGGCAGAGCAGGGAGATGGAGCAGTCCGTTATCCTGCCAGCTCAGGACAGAGGTGGGGCATGGGGCGGGCTGCTTTCATGAGAAGAGCCATTCCTTTTCTGAGAAGGGACATCGGGGAGGTGTTGAGTGGATTAGTCAGGTGGGGAAGACTGCTGTGAAATCTGAGCCCCCAGCCCTCGGTTGCAAGCTAATCTTGTTCAGCCTGCGAGCTGGGAGAAGACCTGCTTCCTCAGGTGGGACCCCGCCCCCCACCCCCGGAGAGGCCAGGCCCTGCCCCAGACACCCCACTGCCGGCCGGGGAGATCTGCGCTACCCATTTTCCAGTCCCTTGCAGAGGGTCTGATCACCCAGTCTGGCTGGCTGCTCTTGGAAGTGGCCTGGGCTGCTGGGAGGAGGGGGTCTAAGCCGTGGGAGTGGTACAGTCCACACCGCCCAGGGGTACAGTCTCCATCCTCCAAGTTTACCACACCTTCTCTGGGAGGCTTTCCTTCCCACCTCCCCATGACCTTGAGACCGGTGCTTGCGCAAGGTCACAGGGTCACAGAATGGCAGATCCTCCACCTGAATCGGCTCTTTTACTCTACGCAGCGCTCATTTGGTTTAAAATCTTGTTCATTTTCAATGCTTCTCCTTACAAAGGCGGGGAGGGTGGTGGAAAGTGTGATGGGTTGTTTTTGTTTTTTGTAAACCTCATTTTCAATTTAAATCTCCTTTAAAATATGGAAAGAACCACAGCTGCTTCTCTCATCATTGTCTTCCTCTCCCATTCCCTTTCCTGCCTCTCCTCCTGCTTCCCTCCCTAACCCTTCTTCCAGCTCCCCCTGCACACGGGGCCTTCTCGAACTAGTTGCCCTGTGTTTATTGAAGGAGAGGTAGAAGAAGCAGGGTTGAGGGGCCCATCAGGGAGAGCATCTTGGGGTTACCACTGCTGAGAGGAGGATGGATGATTCTATTTGCTTTGTGCAGCCTGAGGTCATCTCAGCCGTCCCTCCAGTCTGGAACAGAAGCATGTCTCCTGCATCTTTGGCAGATATCATCTTTGGGCTGAACAGCCTCAGACAAAATTTCCTACCAAAACCCACACGGCAGTGCCTCAGGGCCCTTGTCCTCAATGCTTCTGCTGTCTGACCTGAATTAGGTTCACATCATCGGGCTTCCCGGGTGGCTCAGATAGTAAAGAATCTGCCTGCAGTGCAGGAGACCTGGGTTCGATCTCTGGGCCGGGAAGATTCCCTGGAGAAGGGAATGGCAACCCACTCCAGGATTCTTGCCTGGAGAATTCTGTGGACAGAGGAGCCTGGCGGGCTACACAGTACATGAACTCGCAGAGTCAGACACAGCTGAGTGGCTACCACTTTCACTTCACTTTCATGTGTGCATCACACGTGGGACTCATCTCAGTTCCAGGATGCAGTCATGATATGTGTCGTCCATCTCATAGATGAGGAAACCGAGGCTCCTGCTGCAAAGTTAAGCACCGTACTCTCAATATCCCTAGACAGATCCATCCTTGAGAGGTCACAGAGCCAGTGGCCAAGCTGGGATTAGAAGCCAAGTCCTTTGACTCCTCACCCAGTGCTCTTTCCACCAGGCTCTGTGGTGTGGACCAGCATCCTGACCTTGGTCCCAGCCTTGAGAAGGCAGCACCAAGATCGGAGGACTTGAGAGTCCCAACTTTCTTCTGAAGCAGAGGCCCAGCCCATGACAGAGATAAAAAGCAAGCTGAGAGGCAGGTCTGATCCTGCAGAGAGCAGTGATAGCTCCCCAGGTGAGGATAAAGCAAACAAGCAGGAGGCCGACGGGGAGATAATCTCAGAAATGATGGAGTGCCGGTTGCTTCTGCAACCGTGGGGCTGCATCTGGGCGCCTGTGCTGACATGAGCTCCGCCCCCGGATCCGCATTGTCACGAGCTTGTTGGAAAAACAGATGTTATTGTCCTCTGTTCCTGTCCCTTTATCCCTAATAGGCACTTAAGTGCAGAAGGGGGAACAGAGAAACCGAGACAGAATTGTGTGTCTATTTCAGGCTCTTTCTGGAAGGTTGAATTTCTGTGGGATTTGGAGTTTGGGATGGAATGGGTGCAGGAAGGACCTCCACCCTTGCCCTGAGTGGTCTGGGTCAGCCTTGGGGAGGAGCTGCCCTGGCTGAGGACTGGTTCCTTCCTTCTCTCTGAGGTCCACCACCTGGACTGGACACTTAATTGACATTAGGGAAAGGGATGATGGGGACCTCTGGTCTTCTGCCTTGACTCTCAGAATCTGGGAGGTTGGGTGGGGTCAAGGGGGCTTCCCGGCGGCTCAGTGGTAAAGAACCCTCCCGCCAATGCAGGAGACACAGGAGAGGCAGGTTCACTCCCTGGTTCGGGAAGATCCCCTGGAGAAGGAAATGGCAACCCACTCCAGTGTTCTTGCTTGGAGAATCCCATGGATAGAGAAGGCTGACAGGTTACATACAGTCCATGGGGTTGCAAAGGGTCAGACAGGACTTAGTGACTAAATAACAGCAGCAACATGAGGTCAAGAGCTGATGAGATCAAAGTCCTGGGTTGCATTTTTGTTTGGGATTCAACCATTCATTCGGTGATCTGCTGCTGAGCACATTCTTAAAGGCAGGACCCTACACGTGACAGCAGCATGCTGGTTTGCGGGTGAAAACTTTTCAAGGAAAGCGCAGTATATCCTCTTACATCAGGTCACCGTGGCTATGATTTAATGGAAGCTCAGAGGCTCTCCTGCACCTAAATAGCTCTGCAGCAACCTGCCTGGTGCCTCAGATTCCATCATCAGTCAGCCCTGTGAATGAAAGCGTTACATCTCCCAGAGGTCCTTGCTAAAATATAAGTGTGTAACTGAGGAGGGCTCACAGAGGGCAAAAAAAAATCTACCCGTCGCTATGGAGAACAGGCGATGGGGCCCAAAATGAGTGCTGTGTGAGATGGTAAGTTTTGATGGGAGACAGAAGAGAAGAGAATTGTCCAGCTCATGGGCTGCTGCCCTGGGAGGGAGAGCCTGAGGGGTTGGATGAGAGAATGAGGGATTTAGGGGAGTCAGTTCTCAGGGGGACCTGTTTCCATGCACCACTGGTCGCCCCATTGTTTTTAAAAAATAAAGATTCAACTCAGGCTTTATTTATTTATTTACTTTTGCCTGTGCTGGGTCTTCACTGCTGCACGGGCTTTTCTCTAGTTGTGGTGAGCGGGTGCTACTCTCTTGTTTTGGAGCATGGGCTCTAGGGCTCAAGGCTTCAGGCTCAGCAGTTGTGGCCATGGGCTTAGTTATTCCATGGCATGTGGGCTCTTCCTGGATCAGGGATCGATCCCATGTCTCCTGCAGTAGTAGGCAGATTCTTTACCCCTGAGCCACCAGGGAAGCCCCCATTCTGCTTTGAGACTGACAGTACAAGACTAAAGAACTATCCTAGCCCTTCTGCACCTGTTTGGAGTATGGGGAGAACTTTAAATGCTCTGCTGACCCCTCTGTCCCCACTGGTGCCTCCTCCACATTTCAGTGGGATAGATGGGGCAAAGAAGGGGCGGATGGAGGCCCCAGTGTCCTGTCCATCCCCCATGACCCTGAAGCCTCACCTGGAGCCACACCATACTCTCTGCCTGCCTCCTCCCCTACTGGGGTCCAGGGGCTGATTACAGGTGAGCTCAGGCCCCCAGCCAGGGGTTTCCCAGGGTGGCAGAGAGCACCCTGGTCCACCTGGACAACTTTGATGAAAGAAAAGAGAGCCTAATCCTTGAGTGGGATCTGGGGAGACCCTGTTCTGCCATCCTCCCTACCTGATGGGTATTAGGGAGCTAATTAACTGGGGATGAGCCCACCCAGCAGAGATGCCCTTTGTAACCTCTTATTACTTAATATTCAGAACCTCTTTCACCTCCCTGTAGCAGAACTTCTAAAAAAAGTCACATAATAAAGCACATTAGAATTCATCTGAAATGGTCTCCATAAAGATGGTTATTATTGCCTAGTGATGATTCTTGGTGAGCGCGCAGGCTCACTGAACATCAGAGCTGAGGGAGGGCTCACCCCTCCCCCTGTAGCCCCTTTGTCCTGCTCTAGGAAGCCCTCAGAAAGGGTCTCTCACCCTCCCCTCCTCTCTTTGTCTCTGCCAGCTCGCCTAACTTCCACACTGTCCAATAGCTTGCCATGCTTTCCAAGTGACAAGGGTTGGATGATGACTGCTGTGCAGGAGAAAATGGAAGGAAAGTGGCCTCAAAGGCTTGCTCACCTCCAGTCACTCCTTCCCTCCTCTCACTCTTCTGCCCACCCCTGCTGCCACCACACCTGCTCCCATGCTCGGGTCTGGTGCAGCAAAAGGGGTGCTCTCTGGAGCAAAGGGCTTTGCCCTAAGGATGACAGTCAAGGACTTAGGATGGAGAGGAGCTCTGAGAAGCCGAAAGACCATTTCCCTGTCCCAAACAAGGCCCCTGATCCTACAGCCCTGAAGGTGGTAATGATGCCTTAGTCATGACCCAGGTTTGGGACCTGGGCACAGATGGGTCTTCTGAAAGCATTTTCTCTACAAATATACATTTCAAAACTAATCTATGGGACTTCCCTGGTGGTCCAGGGAAGCCATTGCAATGAGAAGCCCTCACACTGCAACGAAAAGTAGCCACCACTCACTGCAACTAGAGAAAGCCTGTGCACTTAGCATGGCTAAGTCTCCATGCTCCCAGTGCAGGGGACTCGGGTTCCATCCCTGGGCAGGGAACTAGATCCCACATGCTGCAACTAAAATGTCCCATGTGCTGCAACTAAGACCTAGTGCAGCCAAATAAATACGTAAATATTTTAAAAACTAATCTATGGTGTCAGAAGTCAGGAGCATGGTTGCCCTTTATGGAGAGGCATGGATCAGAGGGGGCTTCCTGGTGCAGACTACACAGGTGCATTCACTTTGGGAAGATTCACTGAACTATGTATACCTTGCTGTTGCTGATGCTAAGTCACTTCAGTCGTGTCCAAGTCTTGGTGACCTCATGGATTCTAGCCTGCCAAGCTCCTCTGTCCATGGGATTCTCCAAGCAAGAATACTGGAGTGGGTTGCCATGCCCTCCTCCAGGATATATATATACCCTTACAATTTGTGAGTTCTTCTGAATGGACATTACATCTCAATAAAATATTTACCCCCAAAGCCCTTTGTCAAGTAGAGATTGTTAATACTACCATAATTATATCCCTGAAATAAAATAATTGAAATAATTGCTGTGAGGGTGGAATGGAACAAGTAGTCAAAAGCAGTGGATAATCCACAATTATTTTGGATTTGGAACTGGAATGAGCACCTCACGCACAACATGCACTTGTTTGGAATGTATTTACTTCTGTGTGTGTGCTTTTGTTACTATTAAAATTAATTGTAATACCACTCACCCCTGCGGCTGAGATGGCCCAGAAGCATCCCCTGGGGCACTGAAGTCCGATGGAGGCAGGATTAAGACTGTGACGTGAAGACTTCCCTGGTGGTCCAGTGGTAAAGAATCAGCCTGCCAATGCAGGGGACACGGATTCAATCCCTGGTCTGGAAAGATCCCACATGCCATGGAGCAACTAAGCCCGTGCACCACAACTACTGAGCCTACCCTCCAGAGCCCTTGAGCCACAACTACTGAGCCCAGGTGCCTAGAACCTGTGTTCCGCGACAAAAGAAGCCACTGCAATGAGAAGCCCTCACACAGCAACCAAAAGTAGCCACCACTTGCTGCAACTAGGGAAAGCCTGTGCACACAATGAAGACCCAGCGCAGCCAAAATAAATTAACTAATTTAAAAAAAAAGAGCGGATATGTGTATACAGAGGATGAAATGGTTGGATGGCATCATCGACTCAATGGACATGAGTTTGAGCAAACTCCAGGAGATAGTGAAAGACAGGGCAACCTGGCATGTTGCAGTCAGTCCAGGGGGTCACAAAGACTCATACAAGACGGTGGTTGAACAACAGCAACAATGTATATGTGTATAACTGGTTAACTTTGCTGTACAGTAGAAACTAACACAACATTGTAAATTAACTACATTCCAATAAAATTTTTAAGAAAGAGTTTGATGTGGGTCATCTCCTCTCCCCACCTGCTGTCCCCTCCCTTAGCGTTGGGTGTGGTCACTGTTCATGTCACTGCAATGCACATTTCATTCCTGCTTTGGTGGATACCAAAGTCAGGTCTTCAGTGATTGCCATCTCCCCTTGGCATGAAGGATCAGGAAGAAACTGTCCATTGGAGGGGGGCCCGAGAGCCTGATCCCAGACTGGTGACTATGGCACCCTGTTTGGGACAAGCCCCCTTCCTGTGGCAGGTCCCCTTCGCAGGGTGCTTTTGCCCCACTCTTCTCGTCATGATGCAGAGCCTCCTACCCAGTCCCTTAAATCTGAGTCGATCCTTGACTTACTTTGACCAATAGAGGAAAATGGAAAGGAAGCTGTACACTGTCCCAGCCCAGACCTCGACAGGTCTTCAGCTTCTGTTCTCCTCCTTCTGGGCGGATAGCCACATGAAGGAGGCAGGTCCGGCCTCCTGAAAGGAGAGAGGCTGCATGAAGCAGAGAGGAGTTGTCCAAGCTGAGGTCCCCAGACCACCCAGCCGGCAGCCTGCACCAACCACCGGACATGTTGGTGAGGCCAGTTTTATTTTTAAAATTTTTTATTCGTTTATTTTTTGCTGTGCTGGGTCTTCCTTGCTATGCACGGCTTTCTCTAGTTGCGGTGAGTGAGGGCTACTCTCTAGTTGCAGTACTCGGGCTTCTCATTGTGGTGGCTTCTCGTGTCGTAGAGCATGGGTTCTAGGTGCACCAGCTTCAGTAGTTGGGGTGCACAGGCTTAGTTACCCCATGGCATGTGGAATCTTCCAGGACCAGGGATTGAACCCACATTCCCTGCTTTGCCAGGCAGGTTCTTAACCACTGGACCACCAGGGAAGTTCCAGGCCAGTTTTAGACCCTCTGTTCTTCCCAGCCACCAGCTGACTGCACAGGAACCCAGAAAAGATTGGCCCAAGTCATCCACCCACAGAATCACGAGCAAACACCTCCGTTGTTGTTCCAAGTCACTAAATTTTGGGGTGGTTTGTCACATGGCAATTCATAATGGATGCAGTTGCTAATGCCCCCACCTGAGCACCTGCTGGCCAATGCCAGCATCCCAGGGACAAGACTGTGCCCCCAGGGCTGTCCATTCTTCCATACGCAGGCCCCAGAAGCAACTCTTTGCCCAAGATTTCTTTCTTTGTGCCTCCCCACTGGTTTCCAGGGCAGACACGGCAAGTGCCCATTGCTCTTTATTAGTTTAATATATGTTGAAGCCTCCAAATGGATGCTGGGGCCCAGGTGGAACAGATGAAATGTGACTAAGTTCTAGGGGGATGATTGATAATGAGTAGGGACTGGAAAATCAATTGTGTTAATTCCTGGTCTGTCACTGGGACCGAGAATTAATGAGAAAATCTGTCTAACTTAATGGTATTTACACATTATACAGAGTGTGATAAAATTGTCCACAGGTGCTGCCTGGCATTCCAATTACATAAGGCCTGCAAAGCCTGAGGGGCCAGCAGGTCTGAGCTGTCGAAGACCTGGGCCAGGCATGTAGAGACTTACACAGATGCCCCAACTACCACACTAACCTCTCAATGGGTCCAAGGCCTGGCATGGGCCTCACTGACATGACTGGTCCCTGCCTGGTGTGGGCCATCCAGCTGGCAATGTCATAAGGATGTGCTGGAGGGCACATTTATGAGCCTGCTTTGAAGATAACCACTCCAGAAGCCATGTGGCCAGCTGGACCACAACCAGGGATGGGTTCTGTCTTATGTGTTGGCATGATTTGAGAGACACAGATGGTCCTTCTGGCCCTAGCCCTCTGGCCCCAGGGTCAGTCAGCACTAGCCTGTCTGACACCACAGCCATGGACCAGTCACTATTGGAAGATGCCTTGAAAAGTCTCATAGAAACTGATGGAAAAGACTGCCTCGGAGTCTGAGTGTCTGCTTCCCTGAAATTCTGTAGAAGGGCTTGTCCCCACTAGGGCTATCAGGGAGGTATCCCCGAGAACCCCCAATCCCTGATATTCACACCCTTATATGGTCTTCTTTCATATTGAATGAGGGTTCAATAAGATATTATAGAAATTACTGTGACTTCTGAGGCCAGTTCAGAGACTTCCCTGGCGGTCCAGTAGTTAAGATTCCACCCTTCCAATCCAGGAGGTGTGGGTTTCATCCCTGGTTAGGGAACTAAGATCCCATATGCATGATGTGGCCAAAAAAAAAAAAGGCCAGTTCACACACACACACACACACACACACACACAAATATACATATACATAGGGTTTCCGAGGTGGTACCAATGGTAAAGAATCTGCCTGCCAGTGCAGGAGACACAAGAAATGCAGGTTAAATCCCTGGGTCGAGAAGATCCCCTGGAGAAGGGCAGGGTAACCTACTCTGATATTCTTACCTGGAGGATCCGATTGCCAGAGGAGCCTGGTGGGCTACAGTCCATGGGGTTTCAAAGAGTCAGACACGACTGAGGTGACTTAGCACTCATACATGCATACATATACATAAAGGCAGCTTCTGCCCTGTTCTCTCATATCACTCACTCTGGGGAAGCTACCACCATGTGAGGAGGAACTGAGGCCTCCTGCCAGCAACCAGCCCCATGAAAATGTAGCATCCTGGAGGTAGGTCCTCCAGCCCCAAGCCTTCAGATGACCACAGTCCTGGCTGACATCTTAACTGCAACCTCAAAAGAGACCCAAAGCAAGCTTGCTCCTGAATTCCTATCTCGCAGAAACAGAAAGGGATAATAGATTTAGATGTTTGTTGTTGTTTTAAGCTGCTAATTTTAGGGGTAATTTGTTACATGGCACTGGATAACTGATACAGGTGAGGAAGGAGATGGGTGGGCAAGGCCAGGGATATTTCACCGGGGATGTGGAGCTGATGGAAGACACCCCCTTGTACCTTCTCTGCACAGTTTGCATGAAATCCAGAAATCCACTGGTATATTGTTGTTGTTTGGCAGCACCGCATGGTATGTGGGATCTTAGTTCCCTGACCAGGGACTGAACCTGCGTTCCCTGTATTGGAAGCTCAGAGTCTTAACCACTGGATTGCCAGAGAAGTCCCCACTTTTATATTTTGCTGATTCCCCAAATACCGTAACTTTCCCACCTCTGTGCCTAAACATGCTTATTCCTCTGCCTAGAATGCCCTTTCGCCTCCCACCCACCCCGCACTGCACCTCCTCTTCTTCTCTGTTTCTTTCTTCTCCTGAGATGAACTCCTACTCAGCCATCAGGACCCAGCTCAGATTGGCCCTCCTCTGGGAAAACCTTCCCAGTCTTTCTTGGGCAATTTTTGTCACCTTCTTTGGCACCCCTGAAAGTGGCTCAGTCATGTCTGATTCTTTGCAACCCCATGGACTATACATGGAATTCTCCAGGCCACAATACTGGAGTGGGTAGCCTTTCCCTTCTCCGGGGACCTTCCCAACCCATGGGTTGAACCCAGGTCTCCCACATTGCAGGCAGATTCTTTACCGACTGAGCCACAAGAGAAGCCCTTGTGGAGACCCTATTGGCATCCCCGGGGAGACCCTGTTTTTCAATGGATACCTGAGGAGGTTGAGCTGTAATGATTGGTGCCATGAGTTCTAGCTGGAGTTTAGAACTTGAATTTCATTAATCAACTCTGCCCTCCCTCTCTGTTCACTGGTACCCAGGGGGATGCTCAATGGAAGGGTGTTGAATGAATAAATGAATGAATGAGCAAGCATCCAAGGCCACTTTGGGGAGGAAGAAAGGGTCCGCATGAAACCCGCCTTGTGGGTAGGAGGGCAGAGCTTGGCCTGAACGAATGGAAGGAGTGCAGGCTGGTTATTGCGTCTGTAAGTTTCACATCTGCTCATCCCAATACCAGTGAGAGAGCTCTTACCTCTGGCTGCCCCAGAGCCTCCCGGGGTCAGGAGAAGGGGTCTCACTTGGGACGCCCCCATGCCTGTGTGTCCCATTCAACCCCTTTCCTGACCCCGGCCCTTCCTGGCTCTGTTTTCCATGCCCCGCAGGCAGCCTCCAGAGTTCCTTCCTTTCATACAAACCTAGAGGGCAGGTGAGTGGGTGGCCAGACAAATCTGATTTCTGAAGCAGGTTTAAAGGTCTCTTCCCAGAGTTCCTGAGCTCATCTCTCCTTTCTCTGTCTCCAAAGTGCCAGGGCAGCAATTCAGAGCTCAAATGCCCGAGCAGGGGTGCAGCCAAGTTCTTTACAGCACAGAATGAATTTGTTGTGTGGGGATTCTTTGGCCTGAAGGATTGCTTAACATCCTTATGTCACCCGGCGTCCCAGCCTGGCTGGTGCTCAGGAGAACTGCCTTGCGTGCCAGTTGACTGAGAGGAAGGCTGAGGGGGGCTGAGGTCAGGGAGGCGTCACCTGCACTCTAGCCCTACTGCTGGCCACTCCTATTTATTGATTTATTCCCATTGTAAGCAAAGCTTATTTCTTTTCTTTTTAAATGTTTTAAGTCTTTATTGAATTTTTTACAATCCTGCTTCTGTTTTATGTTTTGTTGTTTTTTTGGCCACAAGGCATGTGGGAGCTTAGCTCCCTAACCAGGGATCATACCAGCATCCTCTGTATTGGAAGGCAACGTCTCAACCACTGGACCACCAGCGAAGTGAAAGGTTGTTGTTGAATCACGTGAAGACACCGAGATTCTTGGCCCCCGGAGGAGAAGAATTCAATCCGGGGCCAGAGACGAGGCTTGATCGCTCAGAGCTTTTGTGTAATAAAGTTTTATTAAAGTATAAAGGAGATAGAGAAAGCTTCTGACATAGGCATCAGAAGGGGGCAGAAAGAGTACCCGCTTGCTAGTGTTAACAATGAAGTTATATAATCCAAAGAATGTCTAGAGGTTGTAAAGACCCCATCAGACCTACTCCCATAATTTACATTTTAAGATAACATTGTCCTCAGGCAGGATACATCCTTGTAAAGACCAGGTCTACTCCCATAATTTACATTTTAAGATAACAGAAGGTTTACTCCAAAGACTGTCCTTAGGCAGGATACATTATTGTTATATAATCCTAAGGAATGTGGAGAAAGAAAAAAGTTTGTCCTTTCTTTCTCCTTGAGAATTCCAGACCCCTCTCTCCTTGGGGACCCCTAGACTCCTTATCAACCTGCCTAGGAAATGACTCTCTCAGAAGTCCCTATTTCTTTTTTTTTAATTGAACTATAGTTGATTTACAGTGTTGTGTGAATTACTTCTGTACAGCAAAGTAATTCAGTTATACACGTATTATTGTTTTTCAGTCGCTAAGTCATGTCCGACTCTTCTACTGTGGACTGCAGCATGCCAGGCTTCTACTATGGTTTATCACGGGAAAGTTAATCTAGTTCTCTGTTCTATATAGCACGTGCTAAGTTGCTTCAGTTATGTCTGACTCTGTGACACCATGGACTATAGGCTGCCAGGCCCCTCTGTCCATGGGATTCTCCAAGCAAGAATACTGGAGTGGGTTGCCATGCCCTCCTCCAGGGGATCTTCCTGACCCAGGGATCGAACCCGTGTCCCTTGCATTGACAGGTGAGTTCTTTACCACTAGCAACACCAGGGAAGCCTGTGTTATATAGTAGGACCTTGCTGTTTATTCATTCTGTATATAACAGTTTACATTTGCTGACCCCAAACTCCTACTCGATCCCTCCCCAGCTCCCCCAACCCCCTACTCTTATTTATTGAGTATGTAACAAAATCAAGTCCCAGAGAAAGAAATCATTTGTTTGAGGTCCCATGGCAGGAAGTGGCAGAGCTGAGATTTGCTCCCAGGCCTGTCTGACTTCAAAGACCCCTTCTCTGAAACCACTGTCTCAACCTGACCCGGCCACTCCTGGAATCATGCAGCTCCCTCCCATCCCCTCCCACCCCCATCCCCAGCTCCCAGCCCATCCAGGGGTCTTATGTGTTTTCAGTAGGACTGAGTTAGAGGCCAAAGATAATGACAGCCTGGGCTGGAGGGTCCTGGGTCCCTAACACCCATTGGCCCCTCCAGCTCCCAGAAGGCAAACGGAGATCCTGGGATTTCCTGCTCAGCTGAATTCTACTCCCTCTGGAGCAGAGAAGGGTGGTTTGTCATGTCTGGGGGATGTGGGGCATAGCTTTGGAAACTGCAGTGCATGTGGAAACCTATGAACCAGAAGAGGTGGAGGAATGATTAAAGAGAGAAAGGATTAAAATCTACAGGGCTCCCCATGCTCTGCAGAGCCTCTCCCGCAAGCGGTGCTGTGATCTCTCTATTAGACAGCCAGCTGGCCGCCAGCTGCAGCGGTAAGAAGGGCTGAGTCCCTGACCCCAGCCTTAAGTCTTGGAGAAAGCAGTGTTTGGGGGCATGGAGGTGGGAAAGGCAGGGTGTGTTTGGCAAGCGGCAAAACATAGAAGTGGAATTCACTTGGCTAAAAATCAGGGTGAAGTGAAGGGGAGACGCATGGGAATGTCTTTATTTTATCAGCTCCACACCCTGGGTAAGATACCCCTGACCCTGCCCACCTGTCTCCCTCCCCGTCTGTATCAGTTATCTAGTGCTGCATAACAAATCAGTCCCCAAACTTAATAACTTAAAGGATAACGATAGTCTATATATATTAACTCTTTCTGTTTCTGCGGGTCAGGTACTCAGGAGCAAGTTCACTCTGGGTCTCTCTTGAGGTTGCAGTCAAGATGTCAGCCAGGGCTATGGTCATCTGAAGGCTTGACCAGGGCTGGAGGACTACTCCCAAGATGCTTCACTCCCACGGGGCTGGTTGCTGGCAGGAGGCCTCAGTTTCCCAAATGGCGGTGTCTTCCTCAGAGTGAGCGACATGAGAGAACAAAATAGAAGCTGTCGTTTTGTTTTTTTTCAATGCACTGGCCCCAGAAGTCACAAACAGTCATAAAGGCCGGCAGTTACTGTTTCCAGCTTCTCCTGCATTCCAGACAATCACTGCTGATAGCATGGCTGCCTGGGGTCCCTGGGGTGACTGTGTCTGCCTCCAGAGTGGCTGGTCCCTACAGGTCGGGATATCAGTGTTCCTATGACTCCTTTTCAGAAATCATGATGTGAGCGACCACGGTCTGGGAAGGCAGACCTTTGCTGCACACCCATTCCCAAGTCTGCTGCCATCCCCTGCCCTCCACCCACTTCTACCTTCTACTTGCTGCCACCCTCCCCTCAATTGCCACATCTTTCATATCCAAAGACGATGCTCTCAGCAGTGATTGGAGCATAAGGAAAGCTGGGAACAATAGTGAAGTGAAGTGAAGTGAAGTGAAGTCGCTCAGTTGTGTCCGACTCTTTGCAACCCCATGGACTGGAGCCTGCCAGGCTCCTCTGTCCATGGGATTTCCAGGCAAGAAGACTGGAGTGGGTTGCCATTTCCTTCTCCAGGGGATCTTCCCAACCTAGGGATTGAACCCAGGTGTCCCACATTGTAGGCAGATGCTTTTACCGTCTGAGCCACCAGGGAAGTCTCAGAGAAGTGGGAACCATAGGAACCCACTTTTATGGAGTACTTACTATGTGTTAGGTTCATATCGAGCATGGTTAAAGTGCTGACTACTTACAGCCTCTCAATGGGTAGGTGAACTGAGGCATAGAGAGGGTAAGTGGCTTGCCCAAAGCCACACAGCCCAGAGCTAGAGTCTGCCTCCAGAGCCCACTCTGCTAACCTCACATATACTGCATCTGTGATATGAGGCAACATTCCCTTTTTAAGGAAGCTACAATTCATCAGACAGAGATGAGGGTTTGCAGCACAGCAAGAAAGATGGAGCTCGGACACCTGGAAGATCCTCCAGACCACAAGCTGTGAGGCCTCAGAGCAGCTTTGTCCCTGAGTACAAATCGGGTCTTCTGAACTGCAGTGAGCACTGGAGCAGCAGCTAGGTCAAAGGTCTATGCTAAGTCACTTCAGTTGTGTCCAACTCTGTGCGACCCCATTGACAGCAGCCCACCAGGCTCCGTCGTCCCTGGGATTCTCCAGGCAAGAACACTGGAGTGGGTTGCCATTTCCTTCTCCAATGCATGAAAGTGAAAAGTGAAAGTGAAGTCGCTCAGTCGTGTCCGACTCTTAGCGACCCCATGGATTGCAGCCTAACAGGCTCCTCCGTCCATGGGATTTTCCAAGCAAGAGTACTGGAGTGGGGTGCCATTGCCTTCTCCGAGGTCAAAAAGAAAAAAAAGTTTTTAATTGCCTGTGGTTCAGATGGTAAAGAATCCACCTGCAATGCAGGAGACCTGGGTTCGATCCCTGGGTCGGGAAGATCCCCTGGAGAAGGGAATGGCAGTCCACTCCAGTATTCCTGCCTAGAGAATTCCATGGACAGAGGACCCTGGTGGGCTACAGTCCATGGCATCGAAAAGAGTCAGACATGACTGAGTGACTAAGACTTTCAGTTTTTCACAAAATACACATAAGATAAAATTTTGCATTTTAATAAACATTTTGAAGAGCACAGTTAGTGGCATTGAGCACATACACAGGCTGCACAACAATCACCATTCACCATGTCCAGAACCTTCCTGCCATCTCGAGGTCTCTGCTGACCCCCCCAGTTCTCCTGCAAGTCTGGACCCCCTCTCTGCTGCTGGCAGGGATGGCATGCCACACAAGCAGGCTTTCCGCTTCCGAGGGGAGGGAGGTTTGCCGTGATCCACTGCTGAGGTTCACTCTCTGCTGCAAAGGCCCAGAAGGGCTGTGCAGACGATGAGCTAGAATGACGGCATGAAAGGGAGTTTATCAATAGTACCTGGAGCTCAGTAATTCATAAACCTTTCATTAGTTTTACATCGATGACGGCTCAAGTTCTAGGAAGTAGATTTAGGCTGGGAAGACAGCCGTCACCATAAATCATCATCTCTGAACATTAGGGAAGTGGAGGGAGCCTTTTTATAGGATTTCCCAGCAGCTCACTTGGGAAGCTGTTCTTTCTAATTCCCAACCCCTGCTTTTTTTTAATTAGAAAAAAATTTTTTAAGTTTTAATTGGGGTCCCCACTGCAGAGCTGCTGCTGGACGAGCAACTTAAAGGGCCCGCGCGCCACCGCCCCCTCGGCCCGCCATGCTGCTACCCGTGCCGCTGCTGCTTGGCCTTCTCGGCCTGGCCGCCGCTAATCCCACCGTTTACTTTAAGGAGCAGTTTCTGGACGGAGACGGGTGGACCGAGTGCTGGATCGAATCCAAGCACAAACCGGATTTTGGCAAATTCGTTCTCAGTTCCGGCAAGTTCTATGGTGACCAAGAGAAAGATAAAGGCCTGCAGACTAGCCAGGATGCCTGGTTCTACGCTCTGTCGGCGAGATTTGAGCCCTTCAGCAACAAGGGTCAGACGCTGGTGGTGCAGTTCACGGTGAAACACGAGCAGAACATGTGGGGGCGGCTATGTGAAGCTGTTTCCAGCTGGTTTGGATCAGACAGACATGCACGGAGACTCCGTAATACAACATAATGTTTGGCCCGGACATCTGTGGCCCTCGCACCAAGAAGGTTCATGTCATCTTCAACTACAAGGGCAAGAATGTGCTGATCAACAAGGATATCTGCTGCAAGGACGATGAATTCACCCACCTGTACACGCTGATTGTGCGGCCTAATAATACCTATGAGGTGAAGATTGACAACAGCCAGGTGGAGTCAGGCTCCTTGGAGGACGATTGGGATTTTTTGCCACCCAAGAAGATAAAGGATCCTGATGCCGCTAAGCCTGAAGACTGGGACGATCGCGCCAAGATCGATGACCCCACAGACTCCAAGCCTGAGGATTGGGACAAGCCTGAGCACATTCCTGACCCTGATGCTAAGAAACCTGAGGACTGGGATGAAGAGATGGACGGAGAGTGGGAACCACCTGTTATTCAGAACCCAGAGTACAAGGTGGAGTGGAAACCCAGGCAGATCCACAACCCAGAGTACAAGGGCATTTGGATCCATCCAGAGATTGACAACCCTGAGTATTCCCCCGACAGCAACATCTATGCCTATGAAAACTTCGCTGTTCTAGGCTTGGATCTTTGGCAGGTCAAGTCTGGCACCATCTTTGACAACTTCCTCATCACCAACGATGAAGCATATGCTGAGGAGTTTGGCAACGAGACGTGGGGTGTTACAAAGGCAGCAGAAAAGCAAATGAAGGACAAGCAGGATGAAGAGCAGAGGCTACACGAGGAGGAGGAGAAGAAAGGCAAGGAGGAGGAAGAGGCAGACAAAGATGATGACAAAGACAAGGATGAGGATGAGGAGGAAGAAGATGCTGCTGCTGGCCAGGCCAAGGATGAGCTGTAGGGGCCACCTCCGCTTCCAGGGCTGGACTGAGGCCTGAGTGCTCCTGCCGCAGAGCCGGCTGCGCCAAATAATGTCTCTATGAGACTGGACAACTTTGATTTTTTTCCAGGTGGGTTCCAATTTGGGGTGGATTTTGTTTTTGGCTCCCCCCTCCCCCCCTTTTTTAAACTTTTTTTTTTTTTTACTGGCATTTTGTCTCTGATTCTCTTCAGCCCTCACCTCTGGCCTTCATCTGTCTTGATTGACATCTTTGCTTTCTTCTGTCCCCTTCACTCCAGATCCCTAAGTTCCCTTCCAGCTTGGGGACTCAGGGTGGGATGTGGTGTGGAGGAGAAGCCCCAGGCCCAAAATTCCATCTATTCTTCCTGGATCCCAGAGGGTGGGGTAGGAGAAGAGGGTGGCATCCCCAGCCCCCCAGCACTGAGGAAGAATGGGGCTCTTAAGGCCTTAGCTCTGATCCCTTCCCCTTTCTCCCTGCCCCCAGGACTGGGCCACTTCTGAGTTGGGGCAGCGGGTTCTAGCTCAGCTCATGCTGAGAATGTAAGAACTACAAACAAAATTTCTATTAAATTAAGTTTTGTGTCTTCAAAAAAAAAAAGTTTTAATTGGAAGGTAATTGCTATACTATGTTGTAAATGTTAGTCTCTGCTGTACAACGTGAGTCATGTGATGTATACATATATTTCCTCCCTCTTGAGCCTCCCTTCTACCCTCAAATCCCATCACACTCCTCTAGGTCACCACAGAGCACAGGCTGAGCTCTTTGTGCTATGCAGCATCTTCCCACTAGCTATCTATTTATATGATAGTGTGTGTATATATATATATATATATATATATATACACACACACATATATATGGGCTTCCCTGATAGCTCAGTTGGTAAAGAATCTACCTGCAGTGCAGGAGACCCCGGTTCAATCCCTGGGCTGGGAAGATCCCCTGGAGAAGGGAAAGGCTACCCACTCTAGTATTCTGGCCTGGAGAATTTCATGGACTGTATAGTCCATGGGGTCACAAAGAGTCAGACCCGACTGAGCGACTTTCACTTGGGCTTCCCAGGTGGCACTAATGGTAAAGAACCCGCCTGCCAGTGCAGGAGACAGAAGAGACACGGGTTCGATCCCTGGGTCAGGAAGATCCCCTGGAGGAGGGCATGGCAACCCACTCCAGTATTCTTGCCTGGAGAATCCCATGGACAGAGGAGCCTGGCAGGCTACAGTCCATGGGGTCGCAAAGAGTCAGATACGACTAAAGCGACTTAGCATGCAGTGTATATATGTTGATACTACTCTCTCAGTTCGTCCCACCCTCCCTTTCACCTGCTGTGTCTTACTCCCTTTCTGAGCTGATGTTGAATTTCCAGCCTCATGTCCTTGGACAGAAAACACAGTCGGAGGCTCCAAGGAGGGATTAGAAAGGGAACCAAATGCCCCTGCCATTTGCTGAGGCGCCGCCAAGCCTGCGGGCTTGTGTCGGGGTTACCTGAAGAGGGCTCAAGGAAACAGCTCTCCCTGGAAGGTGCTTCTGTGAGAGGAAGAAACTGGAGCAGCAGGAGGAGAGCACACAGGGAGGAACTTTACAATTCAGCTCTCACAGAAATGAGAGCAGACAAAGCCTTTTTCTCTTTTTTTCCCCACATTCAAACATTTAATTCAAACTTGACTTGGCCTTTGGCTATAAGCATTCTTATTTTTTTCTCATTGGACTTATTTTATTTTTTATTGAAGTATAGTTGATTCACAGTGTTGTTTTAATTTCTGCTCTACAGCAAAATGACTCAGCTACGCATGAGTACGTGTGTGCTCAAGTCGTTCAGTCGTGTCCGACTCTTTGCAACCCTATGGACTGTAGCCCACCAGGCTTCTCTGTCCATGGGATTCTTCAGGCAAGAATACTGGAGTGGGTTGTCACGCTCTCCTCCAGGGGATCTTCCCTGATCTAGGGATCGAACCCGACTCTTACTTCTCCTGCATTAGCAGGCAAGTTCTTTACCACTAGCGCCACACACACACACACACTCTCTCTCTCTCTCGTTTTTTATAGTAGTAGGTGCAAGATAAAGCCTTTTGCCTGCTAACGAGAACAGTAGTGACCACAACAGTGCTTAGAATAGTGTCTGCCACGGAGACAACTCTCCACATTGGCCAACACAGAGGAACCCTCTGGAAGGTAGGGTCTACACAGACGGGCTGTCAGGGCGCAGTCCTCACTGCTCCCTTTCCTCTGGGCAGGGGTCCTCTTAGCAGCCTCCCATCCGCTGTCTGCTTTGCTTTGCAGCCCCAGTCTCGGTGCCCCGCCCGGTCCACCCCTTTTCCACATCACCCACGGGCTTCTCACCCCGCCCCGGCCCGGCTGCCTGCAGTAAAGGCTCGGACAGGCTAATTACAAGACAGAGAGGAGAGGCACTGGCAGAGACCCGGGTGGTGATTTGGCGGCCCGGGCCTCTGGACTCAGTGATGTTCTGCGGTGGGGGCAGCGCTGGCGGGCTCGACAAATCAAAGACTTTTCAATTTCCTCCCTTCTCCCTGTCTCTTGCCCGTGGAGGGTGAGCCTGCGAGCGCGGAGCCGGAGGTGAACTGCCGCAGTGTTTGCTGCGTCTGGCTGTGGAATGAGACGGCTCCTAGCAAGAAGTGTCCCAGGAGAACTTTTACTCAGGAATAATCTGCATGAGTATTTATTTCCTCCTTGCTGGGCTTCCCGCTGAAGTGCAGGCTTATTTCTGCTAGTTTCCGGCAGGAGGAGAACTCCGCTCAAAGATTTCAGTGAAGCTGCCAAAGATTCAGATTCAACGAGTGTTCACTGAGCATTGACTGTGTGATACCCTCTGCCCATGGCTTTGCCCACTCTGTCCTGCTTAGCCTTTCTAAAAGCTTTCTGAGTTGTATTCGCATTCTACAGATGGGGAAGGTAAGTCCAAAATTGGTAATAACTCCACCAGCTGACATTTCTTTATTGCATTTACTTGCCATGTTTCAGTTCTATTCACTGAGCTCACTTAATTCTCTGACAACCCTATGATATAGATACTGCTATTATGCCCATTTTACAGCTGAGGAAACTGAGGCCCAGTGAGGTTAAATAACTGCTCCAGGTTACAGGGGTTGAAGGTAAGGGGCTGGGATCCAAATCTAGGCTAGCTGGCACCAGAGCTAGAAATTGGGTCCAGTTTTTCCGATTCATGTCCAATTCCTAAAAGCCATGCTTATTCTTGGCTTGATGCCCATAGGAGGGATGGACTTTGGGGGATGGCACCCCATATACCTAAGGATCCCAGGAACTATAAGGCCAAGACTTGATTGTGTGTTGTGATCAGGCTATTTAAGAGGCAAGCTATAGAAATCCAACTTAAGTAGCTTAGAGTAAAGGAACTTTATTGGTTCCAGTGAAACAGGAGTCCAGGGGTGAGTCTAGGGATCATATGATGTCATCACAGCTCTGTCTGACTTTCTCTTGAGTTCATTCACCAGCTGCTTTCTTCTGTCCTCAGGGCAGGGAGAGTGGGGGCGGCATATATTGGCAGTTTAGGAACTGCTCAAGTCCCCTGCTAAGGGGCTGAGTGGGAGCTGAAATACCTTCAAAGCTCTGCTTGCCAAGCTCTGTGCCCTGGTACAAGGCAGTGTTGGGCACTTTCCCCAAGTCATGTGCTAGGAAGACTCACTTATTCCTAATACATGTAAGATGCTCTATATGTTACAGGTTACCCTGACCCCACCTCATCCACTCAGAATATTTATGGAACCCCTATCACAGGACTCAGGTACTTCCCTGCCCTCTTGCAGCATATATTTTGTGTGTATGCTTAGTCGCTCAGTCACGTCCGACTCTTTGTGACTCCATCAACTACAACCTATCAGGCTCCTTAGTTCATGGGATTCTCCAGACAAGAATACTGGCGTAGGTTGCCATTTCCTTTTCTAGGGGATCTTCCCAACCCAGGGATCAAACCTGGGTCTCTTGGGTCTCTTCCAGTGGCACAGGTGGTTTCTTTACTGTCTGAGCCACCAGGGAAGGATCCGACTGGCTTAGCTTGGGTCATGTAACCACACTTGAACCAATCACTTTTGCCCAAAGGAATGAGTGGATACAGTAGAGCCAGGTGCCCATCCCTTTGGGGGAGATTGGCACTTGATTGGCAGTCTTACCAGTACCACCTGGAATGGGGGTATTTTCTCAGAGGAAATAGAAGGACTAGGCTGTAGAAATAACTGACATTCACCCAACTGTGGGAAAATTATAGTCCTAGGACTGAATTTCCTTTTCCTGGGACAAAAATATTCCTAGGAAAATTTCCTCTTCCTTGACCAGTAACCTTTCCATCTGCAGTAGGCGATGGCTGGCCTCCTATACTCTGAGAGGAGTGGATCAGGATGTCCCTAAGGGTTTAGTCATTGGTCTTGTTCAGGAAGATCAGGGGTCAGGACTGTTTACTCAGTATCAAGGCAGTCTGACCTTAAATTTGAGGAAGAAGAAAATTGATGGGGCATCGGGCAGTGTCAGGGGTGTGCACATCAGGGAGCAGGTACTGAGTGGGGCTCCTGGTCCCATTGTTGGTGGAAGGCTTGTATTCCATATTTACTGAGTACTTGTTATGTGCCAGGAGCTTCACTTCAGTTCACTTCAGTCGCTCAGTTGTGTCCGACTCTTTGGGACTCCATGGACTGCAGCATGCCTGGCTTCCCTGTCCATCACCAACTCCCAGAGCCTCCTCAAACTCATGTCCATCAAGTCGGTGATGCCATCCTACCATCTCCTTCTCTGTCATCTCCTTCTCCTCCTCCCTTCAATCTTTTCTGGCATCAGGGTTTTTCCTAATGAGTCAGTTCTTCGCATCAGGTGCCTAAAGTACTAGAGCTTCAGCTTCAGCATCAGTCCTTCCAATGAATATTCAGGACTGATTAGGATTGATTGGTTTGATCTCCTTGCAGTCCAAGGGACTCTCAAGAGTCTTTTCCAACACCATAGTTAATTTCACTTGCTTTGTCTAATTTAAGCTCCACACCTATCAGATATGTGTTATCACTTTTTGTTGGTGAAGAAACTGAGGCTCAGAAAGCAGGAAAAGAAAAATGCTCACTCAGGTGTGCTGACTTCCAAGGTCCCTTGACTGAGCCCACAGGGCCCTGAGGTCACAGAGGCATCCTCAAGCCCCCGCCCACATGCCCAGTGAGGAACCTCAATTGGAACCCAGTGTGGACTCAATTTAATATCTTGATCCCTGGCCTCCCCTTCTCCAGCCCACCCACTCCTAGAGACCCAGCAAACCCTCCTTTAGCCTCTGCTCGCACCATCTCCCCTGCTCCCACTTGCAGCTGGCAGCATCTTGCAGTTTCCTGAGCACTTTCCTGTGTTCTCAAAGGATGAACATCTTCTGATCCCTGAGGCCACCTCATGGTCCCAGGACACCCGCCTGCCCATTTCAGGAGGAAGGCCAAGCTCAAGCTGAACCGAGGGGCTTGTCTGCCACTGGAGAAAGCTCCCAGTGTGGCCTTGTTCCTTTTCAGGGTGCTGAGAACTGGGGCCTGGGTAGAGGAAACAGCCCTGTGGATGCATTGCCAAGGGTCTTCTGGGGACAGGATCACCCCTCCTGGAGACCCGGAGGCTCTGCTCTGTGAGATCAACGTCTCCTTTCTCTTCTTTTCTTTCACTGAAGTATAGCTGATATGTAATACTGTGCTAGTTTTAGGTATACAACAAAGTGATTTGGTTCTATGTACATATGTGTGCTTGCTTCTATATCCATGTTGTTGTTTAATCACTAGATCGTGTTCAGCTCTTTGTGACCCCGTGGTCTGTAGCCCGCCAGGCTCTTCTGTTTGTGGGATTTCCCAGGCAGGTAGACTAGAGTGGGTTGCCATGTCCTTCTCCAGGGGATATTCCCGACCCAGGGACTGAACCTGCGCCTTCTGCATTGGCAGGTGGATTCTTTACCACTTAGCCACCCGGGAAGCATCCCTGCCCCTATATATATATATATATATATATATATTCTATGTATATATATGTTCATTTTTCCAATTCTTTTATAAGATATCAGATATAGTTTCCTGTGCTATACAAGCAAATTCTTGTTATCCATTTTGTATATGGTGATGTGTATCTGTCAAGCCAATACTCCTAATTTATCCCCCCACCTTTGGTAACCATAAAACTGTTTTCCACACCTGTGAATCTGTATCAGCTTCATAAATAAGTTCATTTGTACTATTTTTAGGTTCCATGTATAAATGATATCATATAATATTTGTCTTTTTCTATCTGACTTCATAAGCTCTAAGGTAAGATCACATAGTAATCTCTAGGTTCAACTGTGTTACTTTAAGTGGCATTATTTCACTCTTTATTTTAATGGTTGAATGTCTCCATTATTAAAATGTGAGCCTCGGGAGGTGGAAGTGACTGGAAGAGGAGCCCCAGCACCCAGGGCTGGGGACTCCAGTTCTGCCTCCTCTGCCCTGTCCATGCCTGCTGCTCGTGCCCACTTGGAATCAGAGAAGAGCAGGTGAGACTCAGAGCAGCCCATAGCTGGTTTCCCATTCCTTATTCATTGACACTGACTCCTTTATTCAACAAATATTTTGTGAGTACCTACTGTGTACAAGCACTGGGCTAAGCCTTGGAGATACCATGATCCCCCTGCTGTCATGGAGAGTTCAGTCTTGTGGGGAGAGAGGGAGATACATAAACAAGCAATTGTTATGTTATGTGTTAAGTTCTAGTACAGACGTAAGCACAGGAGACTCCAGGTGCAAAAGGGAGGTACATAGCCTCTACTTGGAGGTTTCTACCTCTACCAGAAAGCTTCTCCGAGGAGAGATGATATCTTAGTAGCTGAGACCTGAAGGATCTGAGGAATTAGCTTGGCAAAGTGAAGTGATCCAAGCAGAGGTATCAGTTTGTGATCAGTTTGCCTGAAAGTGAGAGAGTACGCATGTATGCATTCACTCATTCATCCATTCATTCAACAAATACTTTCCCAGCATCAGCTGTGTACCTAGCACTCTTTTAGATGTCGGAGCTGACCATAGCCGTGACCCAGGGAAACAATGTCCATACCTCATGGCACTTACATGCTAGTGGGATGGGGCCATTCACTTAATCCAAAGAAATCTTGATGACATGGGTAGACATGTGGAAGGGACAGGGGCCTCTCCCCTGCTAAGGTTCCCTTGGGCCCCAATCTCTATCCTCCTCCTGTCAAGCCTGGCAGCCAACCCCTGAGCCTGCCTGCACCGGTCAACTGTGGGGAGGTCACCCAGTCCATGGGGCAGCCTGTGCCAATGTATTAATAGCCTGGCTGAAGGCCTGCTGAACAGTTCTGCTAATTACAGTGATTAATGGCTTTAATTTACTTAGTAAGAGTAATGTGCTGTCACTCTGCTGTCAGAGCTCAGTCCCAGTGTCTGCTCCTTCCTCTCTCCTTCAACAGGTGGCCACCCAGGTTCTTACAGCCTCCCCACTGATGGCCCGGGCTCTCTCGAGTCCAGGTTCCGGCCTGCCCATCATTGTGTCAGCTTGGAACCTGTCTGCTGCCCCCTGGTGGCAAGGGGAGGAGAATCCTTACCTGTCCCCACTGTAGAGGGGCCACAGTCTCTCTGGGGACATAGCTGGTTGAGTCCTCCCCAGCCCTCCATGTCACCTCTGCACAGGGCACAGAGAACCTCTGGTCTCTAGTTGATCCCCCCTCTCCCCAGCTCTGTCTTATCCCTGGGGAGCGTTCACCCTAGCTAAAGTCATTTTACGTGGTTTCCTATTTCATGACCACCCTCTGGCTCCAGAGCACGAGCACCTTTGAGGACAGGGACCCTCTCAGGTGCTTCATTTGTCAAATGAATGAATGACTACATAAGGGTCTTACTCCCCCATTGCATGAGCCTCAGTCTTTGTAACAAGATGACTTTGGATCTGGTGTTTTTCTTCCCCCAATCCCTCCTCAGCACCCCTCCTAGGTGATGTCTGTAGGTGACAAGAGGCCCAGTGTCTTCATTCTGCTGCCTGAGAAATGCAAGATCACGCAGCACAGAGGTTGAACAGGAGCCGAGGCCTGATGACCTGAACCCGTTGTCCACTAGAGCGGGGACATCAGGACAAGAGCGTTCACTGAAGCCCAGGTGTCCATTTCTGGGGGATGTTTCAAGCCTCCAACTAGAGCTTCCTTTGATTGCGATCATTTTCTTTTCTGTTCAGGGTGGGGGGCCAAAACTTCCTTGTGATCGGAGTCTTCTGCGGTCTCACCTGACTCCCTCCCTTTGTCCCCAGTAACTGCTCTTCATCATTGTAGTTGGGTTGGGGGATAAGGACGGACTGTCTTCTCGGGGGCAACCTTGAAGCTTTCCTCCACTTTCCAGGCCAATCCTGAGACCAGGAGGCGCCTCCATTTCCTTCTGGCCCCAGAATTGTCTTGTTGCCAAGCCTGCTGTAGCTTTGAGCTGTAGCGTCAGCTTAGTCCCTCCCCGCCACCCCCCACTTCCCCAGGGCAGCTGTGACAAGCTTGACCGAGTGGATGGCCACAGTTAAGGGAGAAGAGGGTGCTATTTGTTTCGTTCGCTCACTGCCATGCTTGCCCAAGCAGGCAGCCCCGGCTGGCAGGATGCCCGAGGGAGCCCTTCCCTCGATCAAGCCAAACATGACTGGTGCTGGGAGGAGAGTCGCGTTCAGTGGGGACAGGGCCGTGTTTCCATTTCCTCTCCTGGCAGCGACAAGAAACTCACTTGTCAATCTTTCAGCCCAATCAGAACAGGACGGAGGCAACAGTGCAGCAAGAGGGATTGCAGTCAGACGGCAAGGAAAGAGAAGACACACTTTCCAGGAAAGGAAGTGAGGGAGAGGGCCAGCATGTTAACCTAGGAGTGACAGCCCCAGGCTAGCCCCTGGCTGTCTGTGAGCGGGCAGGTCATGTCTCGCTTGGCCTGTTTCTCCATCTGCACTGCAGCAGGGGGAGGCCTGTATGAGCTGAAAACAAAGGTTGCTTCGAGTTCTGGGATTCTCCATCTATATCTAATTCCTGCCCCCTAGACACATGCAGGAATGGAGCAGGGTGGCCCCTGACCCCTTGGGGGATAGCCAGTACTTGCTGGAGGAGCCGACACCTCACGACCAGGTCCCTGCAGACGTGACAGCTACTGGGTCTCAGCAGGCGACAGGCCAGATTGATAATCGACTCCGGCCATGGGGGAGCCAGCCTGACCTAATTAGTATGCAGTGCCTGTGCAGAGCGCTTAAGAAAAACTTATTAATTTCCCCTCCACAAAGACTGAGAGTTCGACAGTAATCACAGTATCAAGTTGTAATAAAAAAAAAAAAATCCCTCTATTGAAAATAGCGGTTGGGGCTCTGGAGAGTTCAACAGGAAAAGATTGTATTAAGATAAAGGAGATTATAGCAGAGCAGACATTAAAGGTTGTCATTGTCTGGTAAATCACCTCGGGGAGGCCCTGGGACTGCTATTGCCCAGCAAGGTAGCAAGGACCAGGTTCCTGACCCGGCAACCCGCCAGCTGGCCCATCTCTCTCTGGTCTCTCTCCTGCCCTCCAAGGCTGGAGCAAACTCAGTAATCTGATGTCACTGCCCCTTGAAACTGGCTGAGGACACTCATTAGGGACAGAAGGTGGAACAGTCTCCGGATTCTGGAAGACAGATCTCCACTGAGGCACTCTTATAGTCTAGCCTGACGGTGGGGGCTTCAGGACATTTGTCCAGCAGTGGAGGGACCTGGTGGGGCGGAGTGTTTCTGTGTCACCTATCCTGTTGGCATCTTCATGGTAGGGACGGAGTCCCAGTGTTTGAATCCTCCGGACTCTGCCTGACCTGCTTCCCAGACACAGGCTGAGTCAGAGAGAATGTCCTTACTTGCCCATGGGGAGGTTCCAGTCCTGGTGGAAAAAGCCCAGAAATTCTAGTGAGAAATTATCAGGATTGAGACTTCCCTGGTGATCAGGTGGTTAAGAATCCACCTTCCAGTGCAGGGGATGCAGGAAAAGATCAGGGCATGACCGTCCCTGGTTGGGGAGCTAGAATCCCACACACCATGGACAACTAAGCCAGCATGCTGCAAGTACAGAAGTCCTTGCACGGCAACAAGAGAAACCCCCGAGCAAGGCAACTAGGGAAAGCCCACTTGCAACAGTGAAGACTCAGCACACCCAAAATACACTCAGGTCCTAGATGGTCGTCGCCCCTGGGACTCTCACCAAGTAGTGGCTGGCTCGGTGTGGTGCAGGGCAGAGCCAGGGAGTAGGACCCTGCTCCCTTTGACATCTTTGCTTGGGCCAAATGAGAGGTTGTATAGACTCCAGAGGTGCAGTCTGATCTGAAAGTTACACTGAAATCAGGACAAGAAGTTTCCAGTTGTTAATGGCTGGGAGGCTGCCTGTAAGAGTGGAGTGATGGTGTGCTGAGGGGTTTTGTTACCTGTAACGGGATTGTAGGGAGAGGATAGTTTCCTCAGCTTTGAGTCCTGACTCTGCTGTGTATGAGCCGTCCTTAGGTGAGTTACTTAACCTCTCTGTGCATCAATGTCCTTATATATAGAACAGTGGGAACAGTAGTAATGCAGCCATAAAATTAAAAGATGCTTGCTCCTTGGAAGAAAAGCTATGACAAACCTAGACAGCATATTAAAATGCAGAGACATCACCTTTTCAACAAAGGTCCATATAGTCATGTATGGGTATGAGAGTTGGACCATAAAGAAGGCTGAGTGCCGAATAATTGAAGCTTTCAAACTGTGGTGCTGGAGAAGACTCTTGAGAGTCCCTTGGACAGCAAAGAGGTCAAACCAGTCAATCCTAAGGGAAATCAACCCTGAATATTCATTGAAAGGACTAATACTGAAGCCTTATTAATACTGAAGTCTAATACTTTGACCACCTGATGTGAAGAGCCGACTCATTGGAAAAGACCCTGGTGCTAGGAAAGACTGAGGGCAGGAATAGAAGGGGGCGACAGAGTATGAAGTGGTTGGATGGCATCACTAACTCAATGGGCATGAGTTTGAGCAAACTCCAGAGGATGGTGGAGGGCAGGGAAGCATGGTGTGCTACAGTCTGTAGGGTTGCAAAGAGTTGGACACAACTTAGCGATTGAACAACAACAGTAGTAATGGTATCTACTTCGTAGAAATGTGATAAGGATTAATGTATTATACATGAACAGTTATAAATTAAAATCTGCTCTTATCTCCTAATTGCCCTGGCCTGGGTCACACAGTCAATAGGTCGCCAACTCACAGGGCATGGCCACCTTGCCCATCACCATCTTTCCACAAGCCACTTTAAATTTTTTATTTGTTTAATTGGCTGTGCCGGGTCTTAGTTGTGGCATGTGAACTCTTTAGTTGCGGCATCTGGGATCTAGTTCCCTGACCAAGTACTGAACCCAGGCCTCCTGCACTGGGAGCAGGAGGACCACCAGGGAAGTCCCTGTGCAAGCCACTTCCTGGGGAGTGCAGTGTGGTGGCCAAGTGGGTGGAGCCCAGATGCCCTAAGTTCAAATCCTGCTTCAAAACTTGGGCAACTGACTCGGCTTCTCACTCACTCAGCTTCCCCTTGTACAAAACGAGGAGGTCACTGGCCCCAGTTGAAGGTGCGGGTACCATGAGGAAGCCAGAAGGGAACGGTCTCTGCCTGTGGACGACAAAGCCAGCAGGCAGAGCCCTCCACGTGGCATTGCCCTCTGCAGCTGTCAGCCTTGGGCACGGAAGACTGCTCTGAAGTCACCCTGAGTTTATGATGCTGAGCCAAGGGGACCAGGCTTGTTACCTGTAATGGGGTTGTAGGAAGATTAATGTGAGGCTGGGTGAAGTAGCTAAGGCGAGTCTTTTCCCCAGTTAATATGCACATTTAAGGAACGATTTGAGAGTGTGAAAACTTTTAAAAGGAATGCTAATTTTAGTGGGAGAGATAAATTCTGGGAAGGAGAACATTCAGAGAAAGGCTGCTCTGGGATGGAGGTACCAGGAGGGCCTGCTCAGAATTCAGCCCAGTGGGGAGATTCTCTGAGGGCCTTGCAGTGCCCACTGTTTCCAGGACCACAGGCCTATAAGGGGGCAACGGAGGATGAGATGGTTGGATGGCATCACCTACTCAATGGACATGAGTTTGAGCAAGCTCTGGGAGATAGTGAAGGACAGGGAAGCCTGGTGGGCTGCAGTCCATGGGGCTGCAAAGAGACGGCCACGACTGAGCGACTGAACAACAAGATCTTGAGGGACACCCAAAGCAGACACTGGGTTGGCTGTGGTGACCCTGGACCTAGGTTGGGGCCTTGCTGGACTGGAACCGTGTAGTAGTGGGGGGCCCTTGGGTGTATTATGGAGAGTAGGCAGTGGAGGGAGTGCGACTCAGAGGGGCAAAGTCAGGTTAAAGGCTGGGAAGACTTCATGGAGGAGGTGCCACTTGAACTGAGCCTTGAAAAATGGGTTGGGAGGAAGGGGTGAAACCTAATGGACGGCGGACTTTTGGTCCAGGAGATCCTGGTAGGATGCGGTGCCCACAGACAGGTGAGACCCAGGTTTCTTCAGGCCTGTGTCCAGGCTCTAGAAGGGTCCCTGTGAGCAAGCTCAAAGGAGACTAGGGGAAGTAGCCTCTCTTCCCCAGGGGAGCACTTCATCTCCTGGAGCCTCTAAATGGGACATGTGGATTCTCTGCTTTCACACGCTGTAAGTTTCCCATGGTATCCTCGGCCCTGGCAGGAAGACTGGAGGCCAGACGTGGCCCTCACCCCCATGCTCCCCAGCAGGGCAGGCCCTTCCTTCCAGAGTCTCATCTCTCTGCATTAGAAAAGGTGTCACGCAGGTTCTTCCAGGGAACCCTGAACTCTAAGACCCCATCCCATCCCATCCACTTGTCCTGCTCAATAGGGGTGAGGATTTCCCTGGTGATCCAGTGGTTAGGAATCCGCCCCCCAATGCAGGGGACATGGGTTCAATCCCTGGTCTGGGAAGATTCCACATGCCATGGATCAACAAAGCCCGTGTGCTGTGACTGCTGACCCTGCATGCCTGGAGCCCATGCTCTGCAGCAAGGGAAGGAACTGCAATGAGAAGTCTGTGCACCTTAACTAGAGGGTAGCCCCAGCTTGCTGAAACTAGAGAAAGCCTGTGCGCAGCAATGAAGACCCAGCACATCCAAAAATAAATAAAATTTTAAAAGTGGGGTGCGCCTGTCCTCCACTCACTTGTTCCTTCTGTATCCACCGAGACCCAGGTGTTGAGGAATCAGTGCCTGGGAAGCTCAAGGAGATGAAAAGCCTTTCCAAGAGCCCAGTGCGGTTATTAATAACATCTCTCAGCTCCGAATGCCTCTTTAATTCCTCCGCTTAAACCACTCTGGAATCCATAACAGTTGCCCCTTAGCCTGTGGTTATTCCACTCCCTTAATGGCCTTTTATGGAGGGACCTTATTGAAAGCTTTTCCCCAGCCTGAGTAAATCATGTCCTCTGGGTCATCCTTGCCTGCAGTTTTATTAACTTCTTAAGGGAAGTCAGAGGGACCAGAGGGAGGCCAGTGTTCGCTCTGTCCCCCTAGTCCCAGTGCTCACCTGGGTCTCTTACCTGGCTGAGGTCCTTGGAGGAGAAGGTGACTGGGGACCTTGGAGATCAAAGATGTTGGGGTGTCCCAACCCCACGCCCCTCCCTCCCTCTCATAAATCAGTCTTTCTAGGGGGATGGAGCCTGGGAGACTTGGTGATATGAGCTAGGCACAGAAGGGAGCAGGGGCAAGCACCAGGGAGGGCAACACCCACATCAGTCACCTGGTGTGTCAGTCACCTGGTGCTTTGGTTGCCTAGTGCATTAATTAATTGGGGCATCAGTTACCTGGTGCATTAGATACCCGATGAAATTGGTTACCTGGCGCATTGGTTACCTGGTGCATCAGGCATGTGGTGAGCCCTAGATTTGACAGCAGGGAGGGGGAAGCAGAACCAGGGCAGAACATGGGTGCTCAAAATGGAGAACTGGAAAAGGTAAAGGACCACACTGATGCAAGATGTTAATAACAGGGAAAACTGTGTGCAGTGGAAAGGCATGCATGGGAAGTCTCTGTAATCCCTCCCCAATATTTCCATAAACTCCAAACTGCTCTAAAAGTAAAATCTATTAATTAAAGAGAAACTCAAAGGAGACCCCAGGAAATGGAGATGCCTAGAAAAGATCAGGGGGTCCCCCTGGAGATCTGGGATGACTTTCAAGGGGCCCATGTGCCTCTCCCCTGCCACAGAACGAAGAAAGGAGGGGAGCAGCAGATGCTGGGAGAAGTGAGGAGGGTAGCAGTGGGGCTGGGCGGGGACTGGGTGTCCCCAGGGAGTGGAGGGGGTTTCTTAACGGAGCCTGGACCTGTCTCTATGGTCTATTCCTTGGGCTGTGGGCAGAGGTGCCCATAGAGAAATACCATTTCAGACTGTTTTCCTGCTGTCCTTTCTCATCCCAACTCTGAACCCCTCAAAAATGCTGGCTCCTCCCTTCTGGTCCGGGAGAAGGTCAGAGCAGACCCCGTGCCCAGCTCTAGAGCCCTGGAGCTTCCTCCCCATTGGGAGGTTATAAACCATCTTGATGACTACAGCTAGAGGAAGAGGAGAAAGGCAGGACGCAGGGCTGAAGACCACTTAGAAGGGGCCTGTGTCTCTCTGACTGCCCCTGGGAAGGATCTCAGAGGGGCTTCCAGCTCTGCGTGACTGGGGCAGCAGAGGTTTTGAAAATTCTGTCTGTAGCCCAGGAAGGCTGGATCCCCAACAGGCAGCACTATGAGGACCTGCCACCCCTGGTGTCCCACCATCTGGACCCAGTGGGCAGGTCATCGGAGGAGGGGTTGGGGTCTCCTCTTCTCCCACGTCTGGAAGTGGAGTGAACACCAGGAGTCAGGAGTTGGACTCTTCCTGCCCACCTGTAAGAGGGTCCAGGCCTGAGTCTGACCCGTGGGGGAGGAAACGTCAGGCTCAGCTGTCTGGGGCCCCTCCTTCCTCCAGCTCTGGGCTTGGAGTTGAAGGCCAGTTCTGACGCCCTCACCTTCCCCTCCATGTTCCCAGCAATAGTGACTGATGGGTGCCGGCATTTAGCACCCAGCTGTGGTTGAGGGATGTATGTGTATGGTCTCATTACATCTCACCCTATCTAAAGAGATCTCTTTATCCTAATTATTATCTCCCATTGCACCCCTCTTTTTTAAAAAATACTTTTCTTTCTTTAGTTGGCTGTGCCAGGTCTTTTGCTGAGGCATGCGAACCTCTTAGTTGCGGCATGTGGGATCTAGTTCCCTGACCAGGGATTGAACCCAGGCTCCCTGCATTGGGAGTGTGGAATCTTAGCCGCTGGATCACCAGGGAAGTCCCTGTACCCCTATTTTTCACTTCTTAGCAGAGATTGTAAGTCATATTAACTGTTGCCTTGTTGCCTGTCTTCCTTTCGAGGCTATAAATCCTTTCGTTTGCTGTAACATTCTTAGCATCCGTGGTAAATAAGGCCTGGAACACTGCAGATACTCACTAAATATTTGTTGAATAAATGCAGGACTTAATCAAGTGAATAGGCTCAGAGAGGTTAAGTAATTTTCTCAGGGTCGCACAGCTTGGATCTGGTGGACCTGGAGTTCTTGCCCAGGTTGCTCATGTACAGTCTGAGCTCTTACTGCTCTTACTTGTTCCCCTGGTACTGGGAGGAGCTTGAATCTCAGGCCCAGCAAGAGGCTGAGAATAGCCTGAACCCTAGGGCCTTCACATACCCTCCTGCAAAATGGGTTGGGCTTCTCAGTGGTGCTGGGAGTGGAGTTGGATTCTCCCCTGAGCTGGAGCCTGGCCACTGGGCGACCTTTCTGGTCTGAGGTCTCCTTCTTCTTCCCTCCATGTAACTATAGACATGGATTTATAACCTGGCTGGGACAGTGAAAGACAAGCCCCCAGATTGGTGGCTGTGGAAATAAAGGCCACACTCCTCATCCCTGCTGGGAGACGAGGCAGCAGGGGAAGCTGAGTGTATGGACCAGTGCTGCAGCTCGACCTGGGAAACACACCTGCGTCAGTTCCCGTCACCTGGCCCTGGCATAAACCAAGGAGCCTCCCCTCCTCCCTGACCCCTGCAGGCCACTCTCCATTCAGGAGCCAGAGTGATCACAAAAGACAAACTTGATTCAAACTTTAAAAATGTATTTATTTTTAATTGGAAGATAATTGCTGTACAATATTGTATTGATTTCTGCCGTACATCAGTGTGAATCAGCCATAGGTGTACATATGTCCCCTTCCTCTTGAACCTTGCTCCTTCCTCCCACCCCATCGCACCCTTCTAGGTCATCACAGAGCACCAGTTTGAGCTCCCTGTGTTTTATAGCAAATTCCCACTGGCTATCTATTTTACATTCGGTAATGTATATGTTTCCATGCTGCTCTCTCAATTCGTTCTTACCAAACCTGATTAAAACTTTCAGTGGTTCTTCATTCTGGTTACCAAAATATCCCAAGTCCTCTTTGTGCCCTGCGCCTAATCTAGCCCCTTGTGCCTTGCCCAGCTTCCTCTCACCCGTGACCCCCCTCAGCCTCCTGCCACCCTGGTCCTCTCTGGCCCTGGCCGGCCAGAGCTCCGCCCCACTGTGTACCTTTGCCCTGCCGTTCTCTTCTTCCTCGGATCCTCTCAAGGCTGGACCCCTCTCATCCTGCAGGTCTCAGCATCTCTGAGACAGGTCTCTCCAGATCCCAGGCATTCCTTAGCTGCCCTTCCTGTTTCATTGCTGTTGTTGTTTTTCAGTTGCTAAGTTGTGTCCAACTCTTTGAGATCCCGTGGACTGCAGGCTCCCCTGTCCTTCACTTCTGCAGTTTGCTCAGATTCATGTCCGTTGAGTTGGTGATCCCATCCAACCATCTCATTCTCTTCTCCTTCTCCTCCTGCCCTCAATCTTTCCCAGCATCAGGGTCTTTTCCAGTGAGTCGGCTCTTCACATCAGGTGGCCAAAGTATTGGAGCTTCAGCATTAGTCCTTCCAGTGAATATTCAGGGTTGATTTCCTTTAGGATTGACTGGTTTGATCTCCTTGCAGTCCAAGGGACTCTCAGGAGTCTTCTTTTCTCACTTAACACTGCAAGTTTAAAGTCTAACCTGGCCTCATTCATTCGTGGCTTATTCGTTTCATGTCTGTCTGCCTCACTACAACCTGTGTGAGCTCCACGAGCATAGTGACCATGTCTGGTAAATACTGCTCTCAACCTGGACCCTAGACCACTGAATACCTCATAGTAGGTGCTCAATAAATGTTTGTTGAATGAATGAACAAATTTTCACCACTGGAAGGGGACTCCCTTGGGCATCCCTGCTGGGCAGCTCAGTTCTCTCCTGCTCCAGGACTTGAAATGCCAATACTGGAAAGTGGGAGAGGCGGGGAGGAAAGTGGGGGTGGGCCTGGAGCACCCAGCCTGAGTGCTGACTAGTGAGGCTGAGCACCCCGAGAGAGAGCAAGGTAGAGGCACCTGCAGCAGATGGCCACCTGGATCCTGCTTCAATTCCTGGGTCGGGAAGGTCCCCTGGAGAAGGGATAGGCTACCCATTCCAGTATTCTGGCCTGGAGAATTCCATGGACTGTATAGTCCCTGGGGTCACAGAGAGTCAGGCATGACTGAGCAACTTTCAAAAAAAAAAAAAAAGCATTTGCTGGGGCTTCCCTCATGGCTCAGTGGGTAAAGAATCCACCTGCAATGCAGGAGACACAGGAAACTCAGGTTCGATCCTTGGGTGGGGAAGATCTCCTGGAGGAGGAAATGGCAATGAAGGAGGAAACAGACAGAACAGGCTCCATCTTGAAAGCAGGACTCCATCTTGGGCTGGACTGTGGACTCTGAGCTGTATGCCCAGAATCTATGGAAATGACTTACCAACTGGAAAACCAGACCCCGCCCCCCCCGCCCCAAAACAATGGAAGAGCCCCAGGGCTCATACCTAGACTCTCCATTGCCTAAAAGAATACCTTAATTATCTGTGTAACCAAATAGAATCATACATTCTATTGTGCTTATTGGGGTGTGACCACAGGCCTATTGATAATTGTCCACTGTTAACTACCTAGGCTTAAGGTATAGGAATCACATGTTAACTTTGTATCTTTCTTTTCCTTTGTTCAGACTAGTTTCAGAGAATTTGGGGAGGTGTGTTTGAGCACTTACACTTAGGGTATGTTAGGTTTTCACAAAAACTGGTCAGGGTCCTTGGCTAAGAGGAGACTCTGCCTTGGGCCCGCCTGTGTAATAAACTGCACTCCACTATCCGCATTGTCCTTCTGAGTGAGTTTGTTTCCTGGAACACGTGGCTACAACAGCAACCCACTCCAGTATTCTTGCCTGGAGAATTCCATGGACAGAGGAGCCTGGTGGGCTACAGTACATAGGGTTGCAAAGAGTCAGACACGACAGAGTGACTAAGCACACACACAGCATGTGCCAGGAGGTGGTGGGGAAGGAGGCAGCTGTCCCAGAGATGGAATTATGTACTCCCGCTACCCCAACCCTCCACACCCCTCCCCCATCTTCCCCTCCAAGATGGCCCAGAGCCAAATGGGAAAATGGCACCCTATTTTCTAGAATGTAATTTTTCATTAGGGCTGCCTTGTGAATGGGTTTGTGGCTGATCCTGGGCCCTGCATGTGGATGGCCCCTCTATGTGAGTGGACCCCACAAGCCAGCCAGGGAGAGGCAGAGGGATATTCCCTCCCCATCTTTGGCTGTGGCTGGCCCAAGAGAGGCCACACACTGCTGGAAGGGAATAGCCTGGGCCTGGGGGATGGGGGAGGGTGGACTTCTATCTTGCTGGGGGAAGGGAGGGGGTTTGAGGGGCAAAAATCAAGCTGAGTGGGAGGGAGGAGAAGGTAGGGGAGACAGAAAGGGTGCGGGCTGCTTGGTGGCAATCAGGCCAGGGCAGAAAGGCCTGATTCAGACCCCACCTGACACCCGGCTTAGCCCTGGTTTGTGTGGGGGGGCTTTGAGGAGCCAGCAGAGCTGTTGACAGAAGCGGAGTTGAGCTGTTCTCTCTCCTGACAAGAAGATGGACGAATCCCCGTCGCTGTTATGTTTAGGGGAAACACAGTGCCCTGTCACCTCCGGAGAGACCTTTTGTCAGCGGCAGACAAGCAGCTCCCAGTAGCTGCCAAGTGGGGGTGCTGCAGACAGCCCTGCCTCCAGCTCTAGCCTCTCCTCTTGACCCAGAGGCCTCAACAGGACCCTCAGTGGCCCAGCTCTGTGGCTGTCCTGTTCCCAGTTCATGGCTGTGTGGATCCCCCACCTACCTCCCTCCTCACTGGGCTTGACTCCAGCTTGCTGTCTGTCTTGACACCCAGTCCCTCCATCTTATTGTTGCTGCTAAGTCACTTCAGTTGTGTCCAACTCTGTGCGACCCCATAGACGGCAGCCTACTAGGCTCCCCCGTCCCTGGGATTCTCCAGGCAAGAACACTGGAGTGGGTTGCCATTTCCTTTCCATCTTATTGGGTCCTGCTAAAACCAGCCCTGACCCCTCTCTGAGCCCTGATCCCCCATCCTGTGTCCCATGGCCCAGATAGGCCTCCCCCGACCCCCACCACCATGACTTCCACTCTCGGGTGAGACCTGCAGTTGGCAGGGAGGCCTGCAGGCATGTTCACTCAGTCCTGAGCTGACAGTGAATGTCATTAGCAGGTTCCTAACTGGGCCACGCTTCCCCAGCTGTTGAGACAGCCTGTGCACCATGCCAGAGAAATGTCACTCTCTGGAGACCCCCATGTACCTGTGAAATGTCTCGGTCCCTGGGATCCCCCTTGCCACCTTTCTCTGTCGCCTCCCTTTGCTGGGTTGAAGGTGTGTGTGTCTAGGGGTGTCCCTGTGTGGCCTTAGGCATCATTTTTAGCTCTCCTTTCAGTTGAGATTTCTGCTTGGAGCCTCTCCACTGGCTCCCATATCTTCACTTGACCCTGGAATAATCTTCATGACTCTCGAGAGGGTACCTAATATTATCCCCATCATCAGCCCAGGAAGCAATGGTTTAGAGATGTCAAGCTAATTGCATGTGGCCATAGAGCTAAACACTGGCAGAGCCGTGATCAGGAGACCCCGAATGGGTATTTCCAGGTGGCAGAGCCGGGGTGAGGGTCAGAGATGTGTCTGGAGTAGTCTGTGGGCTCAGACACCATGACCTCCTTCCTCTTGGCCTAATCATGTCCCAAAGGCCCCACCTCCTAATACCATCACCTTGGAGATTAGGTTCAATGTGTGAATTTTGGAGGGACACATTCAGCCTATAGCATATAGTGTGCATATAGTATATATATAATGTATGTATTGTGTGTATGCAGTGCACATACAGTGCATATATACTGTACGCAGTGTACACGGAGTGCATAGGTAGTGTATATGTTATTAGCACACAGGTCCAATCCCTGGGTGGGAAAGATCCCCTGGAGAAGGGAATGACAACCCATTCCAGTATTCTTGCCTGGAGAATCCCATGGAATGAGGAGCCTGGCAGGTTACAGTCCATGGGGTCGCAAAGAGTCAGACACGACTGAAGAGACTTAACATGCACGTGTTGTGCTCAATGGTGATGCTCCCTCCCCACCTCCACCACCAACTCCTGGTTGAAGGAGAGAGGGGACACATGGCACTGCCTTCTCCACACTGGCCCCTAGGGGGCGCACCACCTCCCTGCCCAAACCAGCAGGGGAGCAGCCAACATCACACCCCATGGACCCAGGTGGAAACTGCTTTTTAATGAGACTAATTTGTTATCGAAAGAACTTGAATCAACTTCAAAGTAAGTTAAATAAGAGATCATCTCCTCTAGTTTCATAAATCAAGGGGGATACAAAGAGAGAGGGAAATAAAGAGATCATGGAAGCCAGGCAGCAGAGGGGCTTGGGTGGCCCTGAGTTCCTGCCCCATGGGAGGGGGCAGGGTTCTGGCATGGTGTGCTGGGCAGGAATCTTCTTTTCCTTCTTCCGAATGAAGAGCCTGGTCCAGAAAGCTGTTCCTCCTCCTGCTGCCACTGTCGTGGGGGAGAGGCTGGTGTCTCCGAGGTGCAGGTGGGTTTAATCTGGGGCTGTTTGTCCTTCTCTTGTGGGCAGTGGATGTGCACAGAGATTCCTCTCTCCACCAAAGCGTTCCTGCTGCTCAGGGGGTGGGGGTACCTCTCTGTGTTTGGGGGTTGCAGTTGGGGGTCTCTCGTTCCTGGATGCCTGTGAAGCGATTGGATTTGGAGTGTGATTGCAAAGCCATCTGAGGCTGCTTAGTGCGTGTCTACTGTGCTCTGTGTCCCCGTGTATGTGTGTGCATGCGTGTGCATGTGCCTGGGCTTTCAGCAGGGCGTGTCCGGGAATATCAAATCCTCTCCGGATAAAAGGGAGCTGCCGGCTGCCTGTTCTGTTTCCCTAACGACGGCCACCACCTCACCTCGGGCCAAGCTGCCTGCAGCTAGGAGAGGCGTGGGGGCTCCCTCTCCCCACAGCAACCCCTGCCCGAGAGGCTCCACTTTCCCACTCTGAGGCCACCTGGACCCACTGCCCAGGCTCAGGGCAGGGCACCTGTGGCCTTTAGACATTAGAGACAGACCAATTGTCAGCTGAAAGATGGGGGACCAAGAACGGCATGAGATTGAGACCTGGGAAGGGCGGGAGAAAAGTATGGAGGGACATCACAGGGGTAGAAATGCCCAGGGCAGCGAGACAGGTGGGACAGGGAAGCAGACAGGCTGGCAGAGAAAGTGACTCCAGGGGGGTCTGACCCCAGAGAGAGGCAGGTCGCAAAGTACTGAGCAAGAGAAATCTAAGGTGATGAGGCCAGAAACACTGCAGGGGTCAGGAGGCATAAAACCCGGATGGGAGAGACGGAGGAGGCCAAGCTGCCCCTGCAGGGCTGGGCTGGGTGGGGCAGGTGATGCTGACCCCCTCCCCCCCCGCCCCCCGCCCATCCCCCCGCCACCCCCGCCCTTCGCCCCCACCCTGCCCCCTCCCCGTCCCTGGTGGCAGGCGTGCATTTCAACCTGGTCCTCCAGAGTGCCTGCAGAGAAACAAACCCCACTAAACATCTCTCACCGACTGTCGTCTTCATTTCTCTTTTGTCTTCAGAAGAAAGAGAATTAGAAACTCCTGAGGTGGATTTCTGTGCTGCTGACTTTGGTCCTTTCTCCCTCCCTCCCGCCGTCTTGTTTCATTGTTTTCCATTCTGTCCGTCTCTGTCCCCCAGCTACTGGCCCTGGCGCCGTCCTCTCTGACCTGCCGTGCCGGTGTCCATCCAGGTGTTTGTTCCACTGTCATCTGAGGGGTCTGGCTGCCTCACCTCCTTGCCCTCTCACCCCAGCACCCCCCCTCCTGATGAAACCTTAGCCGCCCTCTGGGCCTCCCTCTCCCATCCCATCCCTGTTTGGCCAGATGGATGGCTGTTCCTGATTCCTGCTTCTTCCAGCTGTCTCCACAGCTCAGCCTTCAAGCTGACAGGGCCCATAAATCACCGTGGCAGGCGGGGCCGGGGAGAGGAGTGGGAGGCAAGTGCTGACCGAGCACCAGCCTTGGAGTTGAAGTTCTCAGGTTTGCAGTGAACTGCTGGGGTGCAGAGCCCCCTGGCTTCTGTCTCCGCTAACAAAGCAACCTGGTTATGGTGCCTGTGTTGGGAGCTGGGCCTTGCCCAGCTCCGTGGAAGGTGGACAAGAAGAAATAGTTTGAATATAAAGCAAGGGGGATTTAAGTTAGACCAAAAGAAGAACTTACTGTGGTGAGAATTATCATTAGAAAGAGGAGACTTGGGAAAAGGTGAAATCTCTTGGCAAGGAGCTTATCAATTTTGGATAGATTCTGTCTGGTGGTTTAGATACAGTGCTGCCTGGAGACAGGGGGTTGGACTAAATGATCCACTCAACACAGAGTGTGCACTTTGTTTGAGGGGACACTGAGGGTCAGACACTGATTTCAGGCTCTGGGAGGTTGTGGAGCCAAGAAGTAACCAGTGAGTGCCCGGGAGACATGCAGCCTGGCATCAAGTCCTAGCTGCCCCTCTGACCTGCTGTGTGCTCTTGGACAAGTCCCTCAACCTGGCTGGTCTCCATTTGTAGTGTGGGAATAGTCCCGCTTTGTGGAGCTGCTATGAGGTTTAAAGGATGAGGTGTGTAAATGGCTGTGTGTAGTGCTCGACAGAGAAAACACAGCTGTAATTGTTGGGCAAGTCACTCCGCATTTTTTTTTTCTGTGTTTTGTTTGTGCAACACGGCATGCAGGATCTTAGTTCTCCAACAAGGGATGGAACCTGGGCCCCCTGCAGTGGAGGCGTGGGATCTTGACCTCTGGAGTCAAGCGAGGGAAGTCCCTCACTCCACTTTTCTAAGCCTCAGTTCTTCCATAAAATCGGATGCCTAGCCCTCACTCACCCATTCAACACACACCCACTGAGTCCTATGTGCCAGCCCAGCCTCTACACTGGAGATGTAACAATTCACACAACACGACAGCATTCCTAACCTTGTGGAGCTCACATTCTGATTGGGGGTTGGGTTGACAGACAAAAGACAAACATATGTACTATAAGAAAATGAGACAGGATAAGGGTGATAGAGAATGATGCAGAGGGAGAGGCGCTATTTCAAAGAAGGTGATTGGTCAGGACAGGCAGCTGTGAAGAGGTAACATCTGAAACAGAGACCTACAGGAATCAAGAGAGAGAGCTGCAAAGACATCTGTGGTCGGAGCTGCAGGCAGTGGGAACAGCAGGTGCAAGAGTCCTGGGGCAGGAGTGTGCTTGGTTAGTTTGAGGAACAGTGAAGAGGTTTGTGGAGTAAAGGAGGGGAAAGCAGTAGGAGAGGCCACTGAGGAGAAAACAGAGCTCAAGTGTGTGTGTGTGTGTGTGTGTGTGTGTGTGTGTATGCACACGTGCATGTGTGTTCAGGTGCTCAGTCGTGTCCAGCTCTTTGCAGCCCCATGGACGGCCGCCTGTCAGGCTCCTCTGTCCATGAAATTCTCCAGGCAAGAACACTGGAGTGGGTTGCCATTACCTCCTCCAGGGGATCTTTCCAAGCCAGGGATCGAACCCAAGTCTCTTGTGTCTTCCGCATTGGCAGGCAGATTCTTTATCACTAGTGCCACCTGAGCAGTCCAGCCCATTGTAAGGGTTTCATCCGTTGCCCCAAGCAAACATGATGCTCTTACAGGATTTTCACAGTGGAATTCACCTGCGCCAGAAGGTTCTTTGGTTGCAACATCCTGGAGGGAACTGAACTTCCTGCTGCTCCTACATATTTAGGACCTGGAGACCAGCAAGTGTGAGGCTCCATGCCTTGCTAACCACTGTCTGTTTCAGGTCTATAGAATGTCTGGCTTTTTAATAATAATTTTTAAAATGCAAATCCATTTTGCCAAAGTGGAGGGAAGAATTTAATGCATTCAGCTTTGTCCCAACTTGCAGCATCATCTTTGCTTTGTAAATGTGGCAATGAGGCTTCAGAAGTTTCTGTGCTTGCTGGAGGTCATAGGTAGAAGCCATATGGTGTGGAAGAAAGGGATTTCATTGACCATTGATTTACGAGCATTGTTGTCAACATGTATCTTTCCAAATTACAGACATGCACACAGAGAACCCTCAAGCCCAGAGTGACACAATCACAGGGTCTGTTCCCTAAAGGGCATCTATTGTGAAAACCATCATCAATGCTGAGAAAGGGAACACATGACCCGAGTACCACTGTGTCCCAGGCTGCAGCCACAGCAGACATCCCTAATCAATCACAGGGCTCCTTCATGCTGAGCTCAGATGCAGCTTCTGAATTCTGCAAAGCCTCATAGGGTTGGTTTATAAAAGGAAACGCATTTGCCATTTCTGCTGCAGGGGCAGGCTGTCCTGGGGGTGGGGACAGGATAGCCCAATCTCTGGATTTGGGAACTTTCCTTGCCTGATGTGTAAACTGACATCTCTAATATATGAGAGAGAATCAGGGCAGTCTCTAGGGTGCTGCCCTGATATTTGGTTTTCCAGCCACTGGGTTCTCTGCCCTCCCAAAGGTGTTCAGAGTGACTGGGATTGTTTGAATCTCCCGTGGGATTTGTTCCAGCTGCCAGAAATGGATCAGGCTTGTGACTGGTGAACCCAGACAAGAGTACCTGCTGCTAAATGAACTGGAGATGGATGTTGGTCCCGAAAGCGAGTCTTTCCCTTGGCTCAGGTGCAGATCAGATGTGGAACCAGGAGAGCTGCCTTGCCAAGCACAGTAACCAGAGGGAGAGGAGTGATGGTGATCTGACAGAGAAGAATGAGGCTGAGGAGAGAGGGGCAGGAAGAAGGGAGAAGGGAGCAGGAGGGGTGGAGAGGGGGGAATTGTAGACCAGCCTTTGGCCAGATCCCAGGGCTCTGCTGCAGGCTCCCCAACTCCTAAGGTCTTTTCACACTGGATTCATTTTATCACAGACTCCTGGAGGTTCTGAGCCCTTGTTTGTGGGATTTGTTGGAAGCAACAAGCGAGGCAGAATAATGTGGGGATGACAGACCTCAGTTCAAATCTTTATCCTCCACTCACTTGCCTCAGTCTCATCTACAAAATGGGCATCTTCACGAGGAGGGATATAATGCTTCCAGCCTTCCCTCACACTGTCACAGTCTACCACTGAGCTTTGGGCACATGCTACTGCTGGCATTTAGCCTTTGTTTATGGGGTTCCAGTGCCTCTCTGTCTCAACTGGATCTGAACTCCGGTGTTGAGACAGTGAGATTCTTTACTGGGATCCATTAAACCTTAACAGTACCCATCCCATGGTCTTGGTGTAAGAATGAAGAAAGTGCTGGAATTCTATAGCCATCTGTATCTATATCTACACATATACCCTCTACTGCTGTCTTCATTCCAACTGTCTATACCACACATCTTAGGGCCCTGCACAGATTGGAACTCAGTCTAATTTCACTTGACAGTTCCCTTCCAGACACTTCCTCTGGTGCTATGGTGGGGAGGGGCCAGGGAGGGCCTGGAGCAGTCCTCTGCTTTCCTGGAGGAATAGGGCCAGTTATCACCATGGGGGCAGTTTCGGGCTCCTCAGCTATGATTTGGTACATGAAATTGGCTTCCTGTGCAAAACCTCAGAGAAAGGAGATTTTTAAAAATGATATTTATTCATTTATTTATGGCTGTACTGGGTCTTCTTTACTGTGCGTGGGTTTTTCTCTAGCTGTGGAGAGTGGGGGTTACTCTAATCGTGGTGTGTGGGCTTCTCATCGCTGTGGCTTCTCTTGTTATGGAGCTCAGGCCCTAGGATGCGTGGGCTTCAGTAGTTGCTGCACGTGGGCTCAGTACTTATGGCTCACTGGCTCTAGAGCTCGGGCTTAGTAATTGTGGCCCATGGGCTTAGCTGCTCTACGGCATGTAGGATCTTCCTGGACCAGGGCTTGAACCCCGATCTCCTGCATTGGCAGGTGGAATCTTTACCACTGAGCCACCAGGAAAACCCCGGTCAGGAGATGTTTATAGTTTAACCCTGCTTCTGTCAGCAACAGCAAGGGATGACCTTGGGGAAGTCAGGACCTGGGGCTTGGGGCTCTGAGGGGATTGATGGCAGGACACAGTCTCCAAGAAGGTCAGCGAAGCAGGACAAACTCCTTCCTTTTCCTGATCATCACCCAGTGTTTACGTATGGATGCTCTGTGCCAGGCACAGTGCTGGCTGTGGGGCATGTAATATTATTACACTATCGATCATAGAAAGCCTAAGAATGCTGTTGATCCAGGATTCCTCATAGAAACCTTTGGGGCTAGATGCACTTCCGAGTCTGAAATTTTTCCAGATTTTAGAAATGTAATGTTCTATAAATCACGGAACACTCAAATATATTCATATTTCTGTAGCAAAATACATATGAATAGTTCCAGCAAACAGGATAAATAAAGACCATAAGTACCTCCAAGGTCAGTTCAGTTCAGGTTTTGCTGCCAAATGAGTTTTAAAAAGCTTTTTGGTTTTCAGAGCTTTGGTGCTGCTGGAATTGTGGAGAAGGGATAGGAGACTGTCCCCTTACCAAACTCTGTGCTGGCATTGAGCCAAACATTCGATTAATATACTAAATCCTCATAAGAACCCTATGAGGTTGACTATTTTTATCATTCCAACTTTAATAGAAGAGGAAATCCAGGCACAGAGAGGTTGAATAACTTGCCTAAGGACACACAGCTACTAAGCGGCAGAGCTTGGATTCCAACTGAGGTTTGCTGTGTGCCAGAGTCTGCAGTCCTTACATGTTTATGATACAGTATGTGTTTATGGGGGTGCTTGTGCTCAGTTGCTCAGTTGTGTCCAACTTTTTGTGACCCTATGGACTGTAGCCCGCCAGGCTCCTCTGTCCATGGGGTTCTCCAGGCAAGAATACTGGAGTGGGTTGCCATGTCCTCCTCCAGGGGATCTTCCTGACCCAGAGATCAAACCCGTGTCTCCTTCATTGGCAGGCATATTCTTTACCACTGTGCCACTTGGGAAACCCTGTGTTTGGCAGAGAGAGACATTAACAATAATTACCGCTAGAAAATTATGGGATAAATGCCAGACCTGGGGTGTCTAGGTGCCTGAAGTCCAGAGGAAGGGCCTAGCACAGCTTAAGGGTTTGGAGAAGATGACCCAGAGGAGAGGGGGAGACCTGTCACCTGCTGGAGACCGGAGAGGTGAGTAGGCACTAGCCAGGCATTGGTGGGGGCTTCCCAGGTAGCGCTAGAGTAAAGAATCCGCTGCCAGAGCAGGAGATTCAGGAGACTCAGGTTCGATCCCTGGGTTGGGAAGATTCCCCTGGAATAGGAAATGGCACCACACTCTAGGATTCTTGCCTGGAAAATTCCATGAACAGAGGAACCTGACAGGTTACAGTCAATGGGGCCGACAGGGCTGAGCGTGCGCACGCGTGCGCACACACACACACACACACACACACACACACGAGTTGTTGGGGAAAGGAAAAGCATTTCAAGCAAAGGCAACAGCATAAACAGCAGGCACAAAGGCTGGGAGGACAGAGAGAGCATTAAAAGTCAGGAAGACAGAGATGAGTTGCACCCTGGCATGGGAGCCAGAGTGGAGCCAGAGAGGTAAGTTAAGGGCCAGCCTCCAGAGGGGTGCCTGCTGTTTCTCTTTGGTTCCTCCAGCCCCGCCCCCTCTGTGAAATCCCACGGTTGGGAGGTCAGATGGCGCAAGCAGAGAGGAAATTCAAGGGTATTTTCCCAATGCACAGGAATCCGAGTCTGCATAGCTCGCCTCTTCCAGGGCCAAGCAGGCAGGGCTCTCAGTGGGCACACACGGAAAAAAGGATTATTGATCTTTGAGTGGGCATACTGATTAAACTCCAGGGGCTCGCGAGGCTGGGGTGAGAAGTGGATCCGTCGGTGGAGTATCAGGATTACCAGGCACCCCCCACCCCTGCCCCAGTCCCCCTAGCCCCCAGCTGGCTGGGCGCTTGGCTCCAGCCCTCACCGGGCGGGCAAACCCTCTGAGTTCGAGAACGCACCGGCTGCGTCAGTCCTGTAGACAAGGCCCCAGCCTGACAGATGAAATCTTTATTATGATGATTTTTATTTGGGGGCGTGCGTGCCTGCGTGAGTGCGGTGCACATCTGGGGCCGAGGCGGCAGCAGCTGAAATCCCCGCGAAGGAGGCTCATGAATATTCGGCGTCGGTGCCCGCCGCACTTTGCAGTCATCGATTATTTATACGGGAAAGAACGAAAGCTTCATAAATAATGAAAGCGCCGGCGTCCCAGCTGCATCCTCCGCTTCCCTCCGCCCGGACCAGGTGAGGAGGAGACGGCTCTGCGGTAGATCGGCATTCCCGTGGGGACGGTGTCTGCGTCCCCAAACTCCCCTCTCACATCAGAATCCAGTCCTTCTGGGCAGGAGGCATGTGTGTGAACACGTGTGTTCTCATTTGCACACACGGGGAAGGGGGTCTGCACACACAGGGCTGGGCAGCTTGTCTATACTGCAGACTCTATCAGAGGCTCCAACCGACAGAGACAAAAAGCCTTGCTTTATCTTATGCACGAGCTGGGAAAACATCAGACACATCTCATTCAGTTCAGTTCCAGTCTCATTTCTGGGGCTGTTGTACCAGTGTCCCAGTGTCTGATTCAGGAGGGGAGACTGTTTTCATGAAGTGCTTCCCCCTGTGACCCTTTACATACAGAGATGAATCCTTTACAGAGGTGAATCCTTCCATTCGCCTTGGCCTCTAGACTCTGTACAATGCAGGCTGCTTCTGTGTCTTTGGGGTGGAGGTGTGGCAAGTACGCAGATGTACCCACATCAAGTGGAAGCCCCGCACCCTCCCAGTGGAAGCAAAGACCTACACCCACTTCCTAACCACCCAGCAAACCGTTGACAACAGTTTTGACCCCAAAGGTCTTCTGTTTTCCAAGCTCTCACTGCCCTATGGTCAACCTTTCAGCCACTGCTATAGCAGCTGTGTTTAGTGTAAGCCACTTTGCAAAGATGCTGTGTGAAAGTGGAAGTCGCTCAGTCGTGTCCGACTCTTTGAGACTCCATGGACTATACAGTCCATGGAATTCTCCAGGCCAGAATACTGGAGTGGGTAGCCTTTCCCTTCTCTAGGGCATCTTCCCAACCCAGGGATCAAACCCAGGTCTCCCGCATTGCAGGTGGATTCTTCACTAGCTGAGCCACAAGGGAAGACCAAGAACATTGGAGTGGGTAGCCTATCCTTTCTCCAGAGCATCTTCCCAACCCGGGAATCAAACCAGGGTCTCCTCCATTGCAGGCAGATTCTTTACCAACTGAGCTATCAGGGAAGCCCGAGGTTAAATAATTTGCCCAAAGTTGCAGAGCTGTGAGTAGGAGAGCCTAGGCCTGTCCAGAAGCCCCCTTTTCTCCACTGCTTTGCAATTAAGAAATAGTCTGTTGTGCTTTGTGATGACCTAGAGGGGTGGGGTTGGGATGGGGTGAGAGGAAGCTCAAGAGGGAGGGGATGTATGTATACACATAGGTGATCTACCTTGTTGTATAGCAGAAACTAATACAACATTGCAGAGCAATTATCCTCCAATTTATAAACGAAAAAAGAGATTCTTCTCTGGCTGTTGGGTCTGCCCTAGGTGGACACCCACATCTTGAAGGGGTACATGTTTTCTCTCTGACCACTGAAAGACGAAAGTGTGTGGATTCTACTGATTGGGACATGGAATTCTTCATATTACATAAACATCGAATGAAAGAGAAGCTAGATATGACAAGCTTCCTTATCCCTGGTTGAACAGGATCGTTACAGGGAGCTTTCAAGAATTTTTTAAATCGAACTTTTAATATAATTGTAGGTTTTGACATACATAATTGTAGATTCATGGGCAGTTGTAAGAAGATTGAGAGATCCTATGTATTCTTCACTCTGTTTCTCCCAAGTGTTAACATCTTTCAAAACTATAGTATAATATCATGCCAGGAAATTGACATGAATGTAATCTACTAGTATTACTCAGATTTCATCGGTTTTTTACAGTTTGTATGTGTGTGTTTATATAATTTTATCACATGTGTGTAGAATTTGTGTGTCTATATCTTGTCAAGATGTTCCATCAGCATGAGATTCCTCCTGTTTATAACCACATCTATCCCAGGCTCATCACCTCCACACCCCAACCTTTTCTCTGACCCCTGGCAACCACTGATCTGTTCTCCATCTCTATAATTTTATCATCTTGAGAATGTTAAATAAGCAGAATTGTACAGTATATAATCTCTTGGGACTGACTTTTTTCACTTAGCATATATTTCCTGAAAATTCATCCTAGTTGTTGCCTCTATAACTAGATCATTCCTTTTTCTTGCTGGGCAATATTCCATGGTGTGGATGGACCACAGGTTTTTTTGTAACTATTCACCCACTGAGGTATATCTGGGTGGTTTATAGTTTGGGGATATTACAAATACAGCTGTTATTGGGGAGCTTTTGAAAAAAAACTCAGCCAAACAGACCCCTCCCTTGGAGGTTCTGACTCAATGACGGTAGGTCTAGGGGGCCTAGGGTTGTGTAAAACTGTCTGTGCTTCTATGTTCTTTGTTTATGAATAGAGTAGGGATGGGTTGGGGAGAATGTTCTGGTCTGGATTTTGGAGAATGTGTGTCCCACCACTCTCTCTCTTTGGACTATACCTTTTATCTCATGGTTGTTCAGTCATGAAGTTATGTCCAACTCTTTGCAACCCCATGGACTAACGCCAGCTTCTCTGTCCTCCGCTATCTCCCAGAGTTTGCTCAATGTCCATTGAGTCAGTGATATTATCTAACCATCTCATTCTCTGCTGCCTCTTCTCCTTTTGCCTTCAATCTTTCCCAGCATCAGGCTCTTTTCCAGTGAGTCAGCTCTTTGCATCAGGTGGCCAAAGGACTGGAGCTTCAGCGTTAGTCCTTCCAATGAATATTCAGGATTGATTTCCTTTAGGATTGACTGAGCTCATTATGGCCTCACTGCAGACTCTGTCCATCTGCAAACTGGGAACTGTGATTCACTCCTGTAGCTATTTAAGATAGAAGAAAGCAATCGTGGCTATGAGATTCTTGGGGTTCCTCCAGCAAAGAAACCAGGGATCACCTGAAGGAGGGTGATGAGTTTTTGTCTCTTAGCTGCCTGTGAGTTGGAAAGGATGAATGCATCCGGGAGCAGCTGGTCACTAATACCTGTCCTCTGCAGCCTACACAGCAGACACTGCTCAGATGTGAGCTTGTCATGCAGAGCTCAGGCTCCAGCCTCTGTCCCTGTATCTTAGAGAAAAGAACTGATGAGGCCAAATTGTACACTCCCCCAACTCCTATTCTTGCCCTCCTCCCCACTGGACGGCCCCTTGCCTTAATTCTCTCACTCCCCTAGGCACTCCCTCAGGAAAGGAAGTCAGACCCTCCCTGTTTCCAGACCAAGGCTGGCATTATTTAATGTCAAATCAGTAAAAGTGTCAGCAGCTTGTAGGTGAACTGCTAAGAGGAATGATTCATAACCCCATGCCAGGCACCAAGTATTTCCTCCCCATCTTCACGACCCACCCCTCGAGAGAAAGGAGATAAATTACTGTCATTGCCTTTTATGGTACCCATAATCGGGTGGCAACTTGGAGACTCGACTCATCTCAAAGTCATTTACAGTGAATTATTCATTTGGCTGAAGAAGTCTTCAGCTGGAGGGGGAAATAGCCTCTTTACACTCTGGCTTTGGGATGCCCTCTCCATACTAGCCCTGGAAGATCCAGGTTCCACTTGGCTACCGCTGGACCTCAGAGTCCTGGAGTGCAGTGAGGAGGGCAGAGAAGGGTGTCTGAGCTGCAGGAATCCTCTTACCTAATCTACTCCTGGAGGATACAATTGGAGTCCGATGTATCTGTGTCAACTTCTGCTCAGAGGGGACCATGGGCTCTTGTTCACATCCCTGCCATCTTCCTTTCTTCCTTCCCCCTCTCCCTCCCTATTCTTTATTTCCTTCTATAAACATTTATGAAGTCATTACTAATATGTGCCCTATTAGTCAGGAAGTGGTAGGGTAGTGGTTGCTGCTGCTGCTAAGTTGCTTCAGTCGTGTCCGACTCTGTGTGACCCCATAGATGGCAGCCCACTAGGCCCCTCTGTCCCTGGGATTCTCCAGGCAAGAATACTGGAGTGGGTTGCCATTTCCTTCTCCAATGCATGAAAGTGAAAGGTGAAAGTAAAGTCGCTCAGTCGTGCCTGACTCTTAGCGACCCCATGGACTGCAGCCTACCAGGCTCCTTCGTCCATGGGATTTTCTGTAGGCAGTAACAAACATCCCCTAATTTCAGTGATCACCAGACATATTTCTCATGCAAGTTCCTTGTCGTCACAGGCCATCCTTGGGTTCTGCTGTATGTGATCTTCAATCTAGGAATCAGGATGGTGGCTGCTGCTGCTGCTAAGTCACTCCAGTCATGCCTGACTCTGTGTGACCCCATAGATGGCAGCCCACCAGGCTCTTCTGTCCATGGGATTCTCCATGCAAGAATACTGGAGTGGGTTGCCATTTCCTTCTCCACAGGATGGTGGAGTAGCCACTATCTTGAATCGTGAAATCATGGTCTAGAACAAAGGGCAAGGGGATGAGGCAGATGCACAGTCTATGGTGATCCAGGGGGCTCAGTGCCAGGAAAGAGGTTTTCTTGGAATGCGTGGGAGGCAGGGTGATGTGGGATCTGGCTTCCAAGGGTGACCCCTTGGGGCTCTTTAATTGTGGACAAGGGGATTCATTTCTCTGTGCCTCAGTTTCCTCCTGCTTCCTTTGGGGGTGATGATGGTGACGCAGTAGCGCCTGACACACAGGGTGGTTGTGAGAGATGCATGAGGTAATGTCTGTAGAGGCCTTTGCTATGAATTCATTTACACTTTTTAAAATAACAACACTGAGTTGTTTCTCACAGGTACATTTAGTTCCTGAGCATGGCCCCCACCTTCTGTGCCTCTAGATCAAGGTTTTACCTGGTCAGTGTGGCTTGCTGGGATTCTCCAAGGAGCTGCCCTCAACTCTATGGAGATAGCAGTTATCTGGGAAAATGCCAGTGTGAGCTGGGGCTGAGAGCTTCCCCCTGGCACAAGGGGCTTCAGGCTGTAAAGACCTGCCCCAAGGCCCAGCCACAGCTCCTTCTAAGCTCCAGATCTTGGGACATTCATTCATTTATTTGACACATATGTACTGAGTGTGGCATCTGCAGGCATTGTGCTGGGGTTGAAAGAAAGTGAAAGTGAAGTCGCTCAGTAGTGTCTGACTCTTTGTGACCCCGTGGACTGTAGCCCGCCAGGCTCCTCTGTCCATGGGATTCTCCAGGCAAGAATACTGGAGTGGGTTGCCATTTCCTTCTCCAGGGGATCTTCCCGACCCAGGTCTCCCGCATTGCAGGCAGACGCTTTACCCTCTGAGCCACCAGGGAATCCCTGGGGTTGCGGAGACAGTAAATGATATGACAGTCAGTTCCCTGTCCTCGTGGCTCTGGCATTCCAGCAGGGGAAGAGGTCGTTTTTGGAGTGGATGCTGTTGGTTGACCAAATGCCCCGGGGAGCCCGGTGACGGCTTCTGTGTGTGCAGCTCTCAGCTTCTGTGTGCTTTGCTTCTACTGCCTCTGTGACTCTCTGCAGAAGTCTGCCCTTGGGCTACCTGAGCTGCTGTGTGTACGTGTGCAGAGAACCAGCATTTTCCCCAGAGGTGGCCCTTAGCCAAGGACTGATGAGAGTTGGAGAATTTAAGTCTCATTTCTTTGCCTGGAGTTGGGACAACGTTTGAGATGCAATTTCTGCTCCAGAGGTCCCTGAAGAGCTTCTCCGTCTGCTTTCCTGCTCCCTTGGCAATTTCTTCTAGGAGCACTTCCTTGCATCATCCACCAGCACACAGACTTCATCTCAGGGCTTGCTTCTGGGGGCCTCACTTAAGACACCTACCTGAAACCCTTCCTTTTTGAGAGGGGCCGACTTTCAGTTTTGTTCCAGGTTCTTTCCTCTCTCCATGTGAGTCAGATGAATACTGGTTAGTGTGACTAGTTGTACTCACTTTTACTCCCTTGCTCTGGAGTGGGTTAACAGGGAGAAGATGATCCAGATGTGGCCAAGGACACTTGATGGGATATCCATCAGGGGCTTCTAGAAATGGTTTTCCTACAATGAGGCACAGAAGAGAACCCACTTCCCCTACTGTTCATATTATGTGTGGTGCTGGAGCCTTTACGGCCACATGGAGGGAGCTAAAGAGACACTCAGAGGATGGGCCAGCTCATAGGTGAAGGGCGCCATGGTCCTGGATGATGCTGGCTGAGAAATGGGAGTATCTCCTGCCGTGTCAGTAAATAAGGTTGTCACAGATATCAGCAATGTCAGCCCTCCGGGGCATCCAGGAAGGAGAAGAATACCTGTGGGATCTGGCTGGTGAGTGCTGTGGAACTCAGGAAGTGAAAAACACAAGATACTGGCCCCAGATAGCTGAGATGCATATGAAAAGAATGATTTCAATGAGCTCAGACTCCTGCATCTTCCCATACATAGAAAAGTGCTGAATTCTTAACTTGAGATTTCTGGTTTTCTTTGATTCACAAAAACACTTTTGATGGTCAGACTACTTGCCTTTTGTTGCGAACTTCTATATAAACTGACTCTTCCCCACCCCCCACCTCCTCGAAGCAGTTCTCTTAAGGTTACTTGAGCTGCTGTCACCCGGGCTTGAAGTCCTGACAAAACATAACACCCAAATTTTAGGTTGTGACTATATTTTAAGTCAACATAGTGAAGCTCAGAATTCACCAGTAGAGTCAGCCAACCTCAGAATGATTCTATGAAATGACAAATCCCGTATTTGTGGAGCTATTTCGCATCAGGTCTGTTGTGATTTGCAACCAAAAACATCTCAATGGCTGTGATTTTAGATGATGATAGCTATTGTGTAAGAGGGTCCCCTTCCAGGTCTCTGTGTATTCAGTAGGTGGGCCTCATCTGGGTTTTCTGTTTGGGAGAACGGAGATGCACAGGTTTGGGATAAATTAAACAATATCTCCTTGAGCAAACTCCAGGATATAGTGGAGGACAGAGGAGCCTGCTGTGCTGTAGTCCATGGGGCCACAGAGTCAGAACAACAACAAAACAATATCACATGGCATGGTTAAGGATGAGGCTTTATTGGAGAAAGAGAAAACTAACAAGAAAGGGTCAAAAAGCAAAAAAGTGAAGGCAAAGTGTCAGATGCTGAGTGGGGAGGACTCCAGGTAGCCTAGAGTTGTAACCTCATAGAATTCTCCCAACATCCAGCACTTCTCCTGAATAATTTTTTTTTTCTTTTATGGGCTCTTGTTTCCTTCTTTGCTGTGGCCACCAGGAAGCTCGGAGTTGGATTTGTGGCACACCTCGCTCATTGTTAGGACCTTGCAGGTGCACAGTTGTGTTCTCCCCTCAGCCAGGCATTATCTTATTTTCCCTTTACCCCGTGTCCCTCATCTATTTGCATTTGTTCTGTCAGGCTCTGTACACGTCCATAAATCCTGGGAGTTGTGCTTTAGAGTGGAGCAGGATGTATCTCAACCAGCCCATCCCCCACCTGAAACTGCACTGGAACTTCCCCGAGGATGGGGGCTGCCAAGGGGCTTTTGCGAGCCTCCCCTAGGCATCTGGCAGACTGAAGAGGAGCCCACAAGCCCTCTCTCTCTGCAGCTTCAAGGAGGTTTTTATTGGCCACCTTAACTGATGTTTTTGAACTGTGGTGCTGGAGAAGACTGTTGAGAGTCCCTTGGACAGCAAGGAGATCAAACCAATCAGTCCTAAAGGAAATCAACCCTGAATATTCATTAGAAGAGCTGAAGCTGAAGCTCCAATACTTTGGCCACCTGACGTGAAGAGCCAACTCATTGGAAAAGACCCTGATGCTGGGAAAGATTAAAGGTAAAAGAAGAAGGGGCTGGCAGAGGATGAGATGGTTAGATAGCATCACTGATTCAGTGGACATGAACTCTAGGAGACAGTGAAGGACAGAGGAGCCTGGCATGCTGCAGTCCATGGGGTCACAAAGAGTTGGACACAACTTAGTGACTGAATAACAGCCCCATCTCAACTGTCAAGTTTATTCTCCTTTTCTAGGCCCAGGGGAGAAGGATGGTTCAACTCAGTCTCTTAAATGCTAGGCCTGGGCAAGGGAGTGGAAAGTCCTTTGAAATTTCCAATAAATAAATAAAAATAACTTTGAGGGCTTGTCACCATGGAGACCAAAGGTTTGTTTAGTCGTCATGGCGACCCTGGGGTAGGCTCTCTGCTTGAAATGATCAACATCATCGAAAAAGAGGGCCAAGAGAGGGAGAGAGAGGAGCACATGCTACAGAGTGAGAGCTGGGGGCCAGCAAATTTCTAGAGGCAGATCGAGAACAGGGGCAGTGTGCGTGTGTGTGTGTGCATGCGCGCGCACCAGTAGGGAGGAACAAAGTGTCTTCTGGAACTTTTTTCCCCAGCAAACTGCTATTCTGATAGTCACATCATTCTAAGAGGCTTCTGATCCCTTTGCCTCCTGTGTCCTGTGCCCCTTGGGTTGAGAAGGGAACCAGGCCTCCAGCCTTGGCAATGCTGCCGAGGAGTTTCTATGACAACATCAGCCCTCACCTGTGGAAGTGGAGCCCTTGGCTGGGACCTCCAGGGAGTTGCCTGGGTAACCAGGCTCTCTTGCCCCACTTCCCCACCAACTAAAGCTCCTCAGCCCTTCCCCCCAGTTAGTGCTGAGAAGGTGAGTGGACAGGGTCACCATGGAGACCTGGCTTGGCTGCCTCTGCCCCTTTCCAGAGCACCTGTCTCAAGATGGCTATTGGGAAGATGTCTGGGTGAGATCCTCATCCAGCAAAGGATGAGGAGTCTACTGGGTGAGGAGAGAAATAATTAGGACTCTTCTTCTGACCATAGAAGAACGTGGACCTATGGTGACCATTCGCTTCCCGATTCTTCTAGAAGTGTCACTCATGGCATTTGCCTGGGGTACGAGTCAGGAGTCTGGCTGGTCACCTCCTCGCCCCTTGCCCTGGTGTCCCTGTCCCCCATCGAGCTCTGGGCTGAGAAGCTGTGACTCATTCACCAGCTGAGAACACTCAGGTAGTTAATGAGCATTTATTTCCCAGACGAGGAGACAGTTACATGATTAGTTGTTATTTTATCTCGCTAATGAAAATGCATAAAAAACAAAATGGCCAATTAGCAAGGCCATTCATTCCCCAGGTCTTGGCTGTTTCCTTTTGGAGAGTGCCATTCTCTAGGCAAAGGCTCGTGCCTCCATCAACTGCCTGAGGTCCCTTCTCCCCACCTCCACTCTCCACCCCTTCCATCCTTGCCTTTGGTTCCTGTTGTGACTCATCTGCATCCAGGTGACCCTCACAGGACCCTCCCCTCTTCCACAGCTGAGAAGATACCCTTGGTCTCACTCCTCCTTCCCTAACCATCTCCTTCTCTCCTCTCCAATAGAAGTTTTCATTTTCTCTGCTTCTCCCCCAGCCAGACTTCCTCACCATTCCTACCCTCAGTTAGTTTGAATCCCTCCTCTTCCAAGAAGCCCACTCTGATAGAACTGGGTTAGGCCAGTGAAGAATTTTCACTTGCTTCCCGTTCAACCAAGCTTCTAGGAAGCCACCTTGTCAATTTATCCTCTGGTTTATCAACCAGAAAAACTGGAAGAATCCACCCCCCCCAAATCATCAGAAATGTGAAATTTGGGACTTCCCTGGTGGTTCAGTGGTTAAGAATCCACCCGGATTTGGACACAGGTTCGATCCCACAGGTTCGATCCCTGGTCCGGAAAGATCCCACATGCTGCAGAGCAACTAAACCCATGCATCACAACTACTGAAGCCCAAGTGCCTAGAGCCCATGCTCTGCAATAAGAGAAGCCACTGCAATGAGAAGCCTGTGCACTGCAACTAGAGAAAGCTCCTGGGGAGCCAAAAATAAACATTAAAAAAGAAATGTGGAATGTGGGCTCCAGTGTTGGTGCCTTTGGGTTTTGCCTTGACCCTGGACCTCTCAGATTCTGCGAGCACCTAGGCCATTGTGAGGGCTCAAGTGCTCAAGTGCGTGAGTGGAGCCCTCAGGCCTCTTCCATGGTGGTTGGGAAGGTTCTCCTACTCCTTGCAGAAAAGTGAGATTGATATGTTCCGTATTTATGGCCTGGTGAATTAAAGGGGGAGCGGTGGAGAGCAGAGAAAAGGCAGTCAGTGAGGGGTGCTGAAAGGGACCTCAATTGGCCCGGCAAGTTTGGTGAGTAGGAGTCAACGCAGCATTTGACTGATTCCACACAAACACAGGTATGCTTCATCCTCAGGAGGTGAGCGAGTGTCCCCAACCCCTAGCAAAAGAAAATACAACTGTGTCAGTCTGCATCATTGTAGAAGACTAGGGCGATGGGCAACAAAGTCAAGGAGACACTGTGGGAGAGGGGAGTGACACAGAAAGGGATTTGTGGATAGGGATCCCCATGGGCATAAGCTGCAGAACTCAGAAACCCCAAATCCCCAGGAAGCTGGCAGCTACAATGGACCCAGCCCGACCCTTACATGTGCAACCTGCAAAGTGGTTACTATCATCCCCATTTTATGGATGAATAAACCAAGGCTCAAAGAAGTAGCAATACATCCACAAGGAGGCTGTAAGCCAAAGAGGTTAAGAGTATGGATTCCGGAGTCACTCACACTGCTCAGCTTGGTACTTCCTGACTGTGGGACATCACGTGAACACACACTTCAACCTTGGTCTTCTTGTCATAAATGGGCTTATGATTACTTAACTCATATGGTTGCTGTAAGAATTAAATGAGAAAAATGCATGTCTAAAGAACTTAGTACAGCTCTTTGCACAAAATTCAAAAATGGTGGCCAGTATCACAGAGTGTCTCCTGAGCAGATCTCTTTCTGTCTGTCCACCCATTCATCCATCCATCAGTGAACCCATCAGACTTTGATTGCCAGACATCTAGTACAAGAATGATTAAGGAACAGTTCCTACAACAAGGGGCTTTGCACACCAGTGAGGGAAACAGGCACACAAACACACAGTCAAATAAGGTAGAACTGTGGGAGAGGTTAGAACAGAGCTCCCGACAAGGGGTATGACCAAGGAGGGACCGGACAATTTTACTTACAGAGGAGGGTCTGGGGCTAGACAGCTGACCCCAAAAGTGAGGGTTGGCGTTACCAAAGGGGAAGCAGGGGAGAGAGAAATTAGAAGCTTGGGATTAACATATACACGCTACTAGTGTAAAATGGGCTTCCCCAATGGCTCAGCGGGTAAAGAATCTGCTTGTAATGCAGGAGGCGTAGGAAATCTGGTTTCTATCCCTGCCTCAGGAAAATCCCCTGGAGGAGGAAATGGCAATCCACTCCAGTATTCTGTATTTTTCAGTATTGCCTGAAAAAATCCCAAGTGCAGAGGAACCCAGTGGGCTACAGCCTCCGGGGTCACAAAGAGTCAGACATGACTGAGTGACTCAATACACACACACACACACACACACATAAAATAGGTAACTAACTATTCCTGTGCTATTGTATAGCACAGGAAACTATACTCAATATTTTATAATAACCTGTAAGGGAAAAGAATCTGAAAAAGAATATAATATATCGATATATATATAAAACTGAATTACTGTGCTGGACACCTGAAACTAACACCACTGCAAATCAACTATACTTCAATAAAAAATAAATAAAACAAATATACTTTGATAAAAAAAAAGGTGAGGATTGGGAGGTTCCTCTGAGCTGGGAAGCCTTCCCTTCTGGGAAGTGTGGGGCCAAACCTGCCTCGCCTTCTTGGCCTCGCTACTCCACCCGTTCCAAGGATGCCTTTGGGGAACAAAGGTTATTATGCGAGCAGCTAACTTCCGCTCCCACGGCTACAGTGGGCGAGGCCTCACATGCCGGGAGCAGGTGTGCTGCAAGTACCAGATGCCCCCGATGTCTTCTCAGGTCAAGATTGATGAGGAGATGCAGGGGTCCCCCAAAGACTGCCTTCTTCTCTCCACCTCCTACATGATGTCCTGGCTTCTGAAATGTTTTGAAGGCTTTGGTCCACTGCCACGAGCCAGCTCAATTACCCACAAGTCCAGGGAGTGAAGTTTATGAACCCTAAACCCAAACACATGGTTGAGTGCATTATTTGGCAATAGGACAAGAAGTTCAGATGAAAATTTCAAACACACACGTGGAGAGTTGTACTCGTGTGGTGTGGCAAAAGGGACTGAATGACATGGGCCCCCAGCAACATCAGCCCCCCATGCCCTAAACCTGCTCCCAACTTAGCTCATGATACCTGGAATTTCACCATCAGAGACTCATTCCTGTGTGGTTTATTCACACATTCAAGCCCCCTTGCGTACATGAATGCTTTCAACAGACACCTATTGAGCAGCTCTGAAGTACCAAGTTCTGCGTCATGCATGGAGGATCAGAAATGAATGAAACCTAGTCCCTGCTCAGCATCGTAAAACTTGCTCTTAGCTGGAGAATGAAGATGTAATAACAGGCAAACAAAATGTAGCCAAGCCTGAATGAGGCCTGTGCTGGAACGTTGTCAGGGATCACCAAGCATTGTTGAAGGCTAGCCTTGTGGAGGGCAGGGAAAGCTTCCTGAAAGAGGTGATTTCACAGAGGGACATTGAAGCTTTAATAGGAGCCCACTTAGCAAAGGGGTTGGGCTGATGGGTGGTGTTTCAGTCAAAGGTGGGGCCTGGGTAAAGGTACAGTGAGGTGTCCCTGGCACGTGGTTTTCTCAGCTACCACTTGGGGTGTGAGTATCATGGAAACTCTCCTGAGAGTACTTGAGAGTGGAGGGGAGAGGCTGTCAGTGGTGGATCCGGAGGCCTGAGCCCTGTGTCACATAAAGATGTGGGTGCATGCTCAGTCACTCAGTCATGTCTAATTCTTTGCACTCAGTGGATGGTAGCCTGCCGGATTCCTCTGTCAATGGGATTTTCCAGGCACAAATCCTGGAGTGGGTTGCCATTCCCTTCTCTAAGGGATCTTGGTAACTTCTCTGGGCTTCAGCAAGGAGGGAACAAGGCTGGGAAGAGGGAAGGAAAGGAAATGCCACCACCAGGTACTCACTTTGATTTGATCTTTTATACTTGTTATGACAAAATGTGGCTATTCTGTTGCTGTCCCTCATTTGGGGGTATTTATCCTCAGCTGGCTTAAAGCTCAACATTCAGAAAATGAAGATCATGGCATCTGGTCCCATCACTTCATGGGAAATAGATGTGGAAACAGTAGAAACAGTGGCAGACTTTATTTTTTTGGGCTGCAAAATCACTGTTGATGGTGATTGCAGCCATGAAATTAAAAGATGCTTACTCCTTGGAAGGAAAGTTATGACCAACCTAGATAGCATATTCAAAAGCAGAGACATTACTTTGCCAACAAAGGTCCGACTACTCAAGGCTATGGTATTTCCAGTGGTCATGTATGGATGTGACAGTTGGACTGTGAAGAAAGCTGAGTGCCGAAGAATTGATGGTTTTGAACTGTGGTGTTGGAGAAGACTCTTGAGAGTCCCTTGGACTGCAAGGAGATCCAACCAGTATATTTTAAACGAGATCAGTCCTGGGTGTTCTTTGGAAGGACTGATTCTAAAGCTGAAACTGCAGTACTTTGGCCACCTCATGCGAAGAGTTGACTCATTGGAAAAGACTCTGATGCTGGGAGGGATTTGGGGCAGGAGGAGAAGGGGATGACAGAGGATGAGATGGCTGGATGGCATCACCAACTCAATGGACATGAGTCTGAGTGAACTCCAGGAGTTGGTGATGGACAGGGAGGCCTGGTGTGCTGCAATTCATGGGGTCGCAAAGAATCGGACACGACTGAGCGACTGAACTAAACTGATCCTCAGCTCCCCTAAGTTGGCTGGTTGAACAGTGTCTGGGCCTTCTGTTCCTTCTATTTTTAATTTATCTTTTAAAAGGTTATATTTGTTTATTTGGTTGCTTTGGGTCTTAGTTGCAGCATGTGGGGCCTTCATTGTGTCTTGTGGGATTTTTGCTGCAGTGCACAGCCTCTCCAGTTGTGGCACACAGGCTCCAGATTGCACACAGGCCCAGTAGTTGCAGCACGTGGGTTTAGTTGCCGCAGCATGTGGGATCTTAGTTCCCCAACCAGGAGTTGAACCTGCATCCCCTGCATTGCAAGGCAGACTCTCAACCACTGGACCACCAGGGAAGTCCTTCTGTTTTTATTAAAATAGCTTATTTAGGCTCTGCATATAGGAAGTGCTTAATAAATGGGACTTGAGTTTTCAGAAAATGTACCTTTGGCATTCACACTCCTCCAAAATGTCCTCAGGACACCCCAAGAGGTAGGTGTTCTTGCGGGAATCAGGGGCTCTGGGATCATGGGAGCTTGGCTAAGTCCGCAAACCTCTCTGGCTACAGTTTCCTCATCTGTGAGACAAGGTGAGGTTCTCTGAAGCAGGATACTCTGTGGGAGCCCCACTCCATGCTGGCATAGTGTCAGCTTATCTACATGCCCTGTCCTGTTTTTCCTCCTTGGCCACCAGTGATATCCTGGGAAATTGTTACTTCATGGCAACTACTGGATCAGTAATAGATTCTTTTAATAAGTCCATCTAGCTACAGGAAGGTTATTCTGTCTGTACTTGTGTGTCCAGCCACTGCCCTCAGTCTCTGTGTATCTTGTAGGTATTCCGGAAAAAATTCGCATTGATCAGCCCACTGTGACCACTCAGTACATTTAGGGGAAGGAGTTCAGGCTTTCCCTCTCTGGTGGGTACAGGAGGAGGGAATAGAGGGGAGGAAGAGAAGCAAGAGGATTGCATAAGTAATCATGTGTATTAGTTAGCACAGTGCAGGTTATGCTGTGTAACAAATCAACCCCCAAACCTTGGGCTTAGCACAACAAAGGTTTATTTCTCACATTATATGTCCAGGGTGGTTTAGAGGGGATGGGGGAATGCTCTGCCCAGTATAGTCACCAAAGGACCCAGACTGATGGAGGAGCCACCATCTTGAGGTGCAATATTTGGAAGTGAGATCGCCATGGTTGCCATCACAGGGGGTGAGAGAAGTGAAGATCACACACTGACTTTTAAATGTTTCAGCCTGGAAGAGAATCATGTGACTTTCTCTTATACCCTTTTGGCCAGAACAAGCCACATAGCCCTTTTTGACCACACGGAGTGTGGTAAATTGGAGGAGAAGGTAGGTTTTTGGTGGGTCTACAAACACCTCTGCCACAGTGACTGAGTGAGTGGAGAGGGAGGGATAGAACATCGAAGTGAAGAAGTGAATGAAGTGAGGAGTGAATGAATGAAAGAGCAAGTGGAGCGGGTGAGTGAGCACTGGTTTCCCAGCCCGGGAGCCCTCTCAGGCCAGGCCAGAGCCCCAAGATCCTGGTAGCCACACAGAGCCATCCCTCCCCTGGGGGCTGTGCTGGCTACAGTCTACCTGCCACTTCTGGGATTACATTTCAGAAACTCATTTTGAGAGAGACAAGCTGGGCCCAGGGGAGCCGTATCTCTGTGTCCTTGTCCTTGGAAGGTGGGGAAAGGAGAGGGGGAGGAGGAGAAGGAGGGGCCGTGGGAGGGACGGGCCAGACTCTGAAAAGCAATTAGTCAAGAATGGGAAATTACTTTTTCTCTGTGTGTTTGGCTTTGGTGATTGAGCTGCTACCATTCCCTGGGGCTGCAGCAGGGCTGTGGTGAGGACCAGATGGTATGGCCTTGGATAGGGAATCCCTCTGGGGTGGGGGCTTAGGGCTCAGTGGACTGAGGGCTGTCCTCTAGCCTCTCCCTGGAATGGCTCCTTGACAGGGCCTTGGCTGTCCTGTGTCCTGTGCCATAGGATCTTTCTGCAGGTTATTAAGTTGATGTGTCAAGAGCAGACAATGATGGCCCATTTCATCCCCGCATTCTTGTGGTATCGGTGAGTACCTGTTTATCTTAGTTGGGATTGGCCCCTGCAGAAAGCAGAGCCTGAAACAAGGTCTTGGGTGCAGGTGTTTTTTTTTTTTTTAATTAAAAAAAGTTTTGATCGAGATTGCAGGATCTTAGTTCCCTTACTAGAGATCGAATACAGGCCCATGGAGGCTCAGAGTCCTAACCAATGGACTACCAGGGAATTCCTGGGTGCAGGCAGTTTAATTGGGAAGCAGGAGTGAGTGGGGAGGAGAGTCATGGAGGGAGGGAAAGCCACACAAGGTGCATGTGGAGGTTGCTGCTATGGCTAAGAGATGCTTATTCCACAGGACTTCAGAAGAAGGCAGAACATCTCCCAGAATGCCCGCCTGAGGGACAGGGGGTCCCAGCATTCATCCATTGGCTCCCTCCCATTGGCTGAGGGTTGCCCTGGGGGTGTCTACTCCCCTTACTTCTGGGCAGCATTTGCCTGAAAAGGTCTTTGATGTGCAGTACATGAAGACAAGAGGCTGCCAGCCGAGTCCTCACAGAACTCGGAGGTCGTTTGCAGCTGTAGCTACCACCAGAGTTAGACTCGGGGATGCAGCACTGAGTCCCAAAGCTATAGAGGCTGCTGCATTACCAAGTGATGCTGGGAGGAGTGCAGCCTTAGAGGAATGGGATCTAGAGCTCCCTGTACTGATGCTTCTCACAGACACCTTTCTCCACTCTCCATTTCCTCCCCTAGGCTGTGAGAAAAGGGACCCTGATTATACATTTCTTGGTTCCTGGTGTCCTGCCCAGAACACAACATGGGGCTCAGGAAATATATGTTGTGGAGAAAACCAAATCCTTGGAGGGGGCAGGAGTCAGGATGTGTGCAGGACCTAGAATGGCTTCCTGCCTGGTCACCTACATGGGCAAGTCCAGGGATGCCCAGAAACTTCCCTGGGGATGTAACCCCTGGATCCCTTCACCAGCTCTGGGATAAATGATCTCCTAAAGGGCTAATACTCAGTTGAATTTGACCTACAGGGAAAATGCAACCTACGCTGGTGTCAGGGTTGTAAGGGTGCAGGTGCCACTGGAAGGGTAGAGGGTTTGTCTGTGGTTCTGAGTCTGTCCTGCTTCTCCCCTTACTGTGACAATGCCCTCTCCTTTGGGAGAATTGGTCCCTCCTCACTCTTTCCTCACTCCATGTGCTTCTGAAGGGGCTGCCAATCACATTACCTTGTGACCACATGATCCAGCCACAGTGATTGGCTCAGAAATGGGCACATGACTCAAGCTGGGCCAATCAAAATCCTTCCCTGAGACTGTACACATCGACACTTAGAGAAAGAGAAGCCTTTCCTTCCAGCCCAGACTTTGGACTGGAGGGTGATCCCTGAGGTCCAGGGGCCATGTCTTTCCAGGTGAGGTGACCACCCAGACAGAAGGTAAAGGGGAACAAACTTCTGGCTGTCTGCTGGTTTGTCACTTCTGGATGAACCCAGGTAGGGCCCTGAACTCCTGTCTGGAGACTCTGTTGGGGCAGCCTCCTCTGGCCTTTTCAATATGCCATAATGATTGGCTGCCTGTTCTAATTTAGGCAGCCTAGCCATCATAAACAAAGCCCGACTACTTTGCAGGTACAAAGGTTAGATTTGCATGAAGAGGCCTGTGTAAATCCCACTGCTTTACCATTACCATTCCTCGCCTCTGACGTCACAAGTTGGGGACTGGTTGAAACATAGGGTGTTAAGCTGCCTGGTCTCTTTTCTTCCATTGGACCTGAGCCTGACCTCCACCCTGCTCTCCCGACTTCATGGGAGGACCCTCCTCTGGCCTTAGAGCAACTCCCTCTTCTAGACCAGCACTGTCCAGTGGCAACATAATATGAACCATGTGGGCAATTTCAAATTTTCTAGCAGCCATATTAAAAGAATATAAAAAGAAACAGATTAATTTAAAATGATTTTATTTAATACAGTGTATCTAAATTATTATTTCAACATATAATTGATGTACAGATTATTAATGAGACATTTTATATTCTAGGCTTTCCAGGTGGTGCTAATGGTAAAGAACCCCCCTGCCAATGCAAGAGACATAAGAGACACAGGTTCAATCCCTGGGTTGGGAAGATCCCCTGGAGGAGGGCATGGCAACCCACTCTAGTATTCTTGCCTGGAGAATCCCGTGACAGAGGAGCCTGGCAGGCTATAGTCCATAGAGTCACAGAGAGTCAGACATGACTGAAGCGACTTAGCATGCATGTATGAACATTTTATATTCTATTTTCATACTAAGTCTTCACTCTCATAGAACATGCCCATTTGGACCAGCCACATTTCAAGGGCTCAGTAGCCACACATAGCTGGTGATCTTTGGGCTGGACAGTGCAGCTCTTGATCCCCGCCTTGTGCAGGGAAGCAGCTTGCTGCCTGCAAAACTTTGGGTGATTTCAGTGTTTTCATTTCAGCTCACTTTCTCATTTGCACTAAAATGCTATTGTGTGTTCCTTACTTTGGAGCTGTGGTGGGCTCTTGGCAGTTAGCCCATAGATCTGGAAGGCAAGATCTCAAGGTCAGAAATTCCTCCCTCCTCTGGCAGGCAGAAGGAAGTCATGGGGGTTACTGTTTGTTTTTTAATTTTTTGGGGTAATTTTAGATTTACAGAGAAGTTATAAATATGATACGGAGAGTTCCCGTACACGCTTCATCCTGTTTCCTCTAATGATAATTTTACCTAATTATAGTACATTTATTAAAGTTAACAAATTAAGCCTGGTACAATCTGTTAACTAATCTCCGGACTTTGTTCAAATTTCATCTTTCCACTGATGTCCTTTTTCTGTTCCAAGAAAATACTTGATTTTTAATAAATAAATCTATCTATCCATCTACCCATTTATCAGTCATCTAACTACCTATAGATACATTGAGGTAAAATTGATATATGGTGAATTACATGTATATAAAATATTCAGTTCAGTTCAGTCACTCAGTCATGTCCGACTCTTTGCGACCCCATGGACTGCAGCACGCCAGGCCACACTGTCCCTCACCAACTCCCGGAGTTTATTCAAACTCATGGCCATTGGAGAAGGCAATGGCACCCCACTCCAGTACTCTTGCCTGGAAAATCCCATGGACAGAGGAGCCTGGTAGGCTGCAGTCCATGGGGTCGCTAAGAGTCGGGAACGACTGAGCGGCTTCACTTTCACTTTTCACTTTCATGCATTGGAGAAGGAAATGGCAACCCACTTCAGTATTCTTGCCTGGAGAATCCCAGGGACAGAGGAGCCTTAGTGGGCTGCCATCTATGGGGTCTCACAGAGTCGGACACGACTGAAGCGACTTAGCAGCAGCAGCAGCAGCAGCATGTCCATTGAGTTGGTGATGCCATCCAAACATCTCATCCTCTGTTGTCCCCTTGGACAAGTCTAACATTTGTATATATCTGTGAAACCATCTCATGGTAGATATGAACCATAAAGTAACAAATAGCCAAGCCTATTTAGAGTTTTTTTTAAGTCTTTAAGTCACTTCAGTCATGTCTGACTCTGTGCAACCCCACAGATGGCAGCCCACCAGGCTCCCCCATCCCTGGGATTCTCCAGGCAAAAACACTGGAGTGGGTTGACATTTCCTTCTCCAATGCATGAAAGTGAAAAGTGAAAGTGAAGTTGCTCAGTCGTTCCCGACTCTTAGCGACCCCATGGGCTGCAGCCCACCAGGCTCCTCAGTCCATGGGGTTTTCCAGGCAAGCATACTGGAGTGGGGTGCCATTGCCTTCTCCGTATTTAGAGTTTACTAAAAGCCAAACATTATCTTAAACACTTCACATGAATAAATATATTTAACCCTTGAAACAGTTTGTTTTAAATCAGATTACTGCTGCCATTTCTTTATTCCTTGATGTAGAATTATGCCCCTACACCCTTTGCTGTGTGATATGACAGGGGCTCCCTCTAGAATAAGGGGAGTATATTTCCCACCTATTATGGACTGAACTGTGTCCGTCCAAATCCTTGTGTTGAAGCACTAACCCCCAGTGTGACTGTCCTTGGAGATAAAGCTTTTCAGGGGGTAATTAAAGTTAAATGAAGTCCTATGGGTGGGGGCCTAATCCAACAGGACTTGTGTCTTTATAGAAAGAGGAAGAGCTAGCAGGAGAATGCACACAGAGGAAAGGCAATTTGAGGACACAGGGAGAAGGTGACCATCTGCAGGCTGGGAAGAGAAGTCTCGCCAGAAACCAATCCTGCAAGCACCTTGATATTGGATTTCCAGCCTCCAGAATGCGAGAAAATAAATTTCTGTCATTAAGCCATCCAGCTTGTGCTGTTTTGTTATGGAAGCCTGCCGGGAGCCAGCATGAGGAACTCCGCCTGTGGCAAAGGTCATGAGGAAGGAGGCTCGGCATACGCAAAGGCGGGATCGAGCCTCAGGAGTCCCCCTGGAAATTCTCGAGCATCTACCCCCAAAACCAGAGTCTGCCTACTTTACTGCTTTGTGCTCTCACCTACACCTCTGACTTTACGGGGGCTGTCCCTCACCACCATCTCTCTCTCTGAAAAAGAGTTAACTTACAGCTCCAGTTAATAAAATTCCTGGGCGTGACAAGAGTGTTTTAGTTCACAAACTCCTTTGGAAGTTCTCTAGCCTGCCTGAACAGGTTCTTCTGGCCACATATGATTGTTCACAGCCTCCCAACTGTGAGAGGCATGAGATGTTCTAAACTTTCTAAATACAGATTCCTTTGAGTAGTTAGAAGATTATTAGTATAGTATAGTGGGTTGATTAGAAATTGTATTGGTGAAGGGTTTTTCACTTGTTGGGCTAATGTTTGCTGCTAAGTTTCCATATCCTTTACCTACTGTGTCCCTGGGAGTGTATTGATTAATATAGTTGGTGTATAGGAATGTAAGTGGTAGCTTTAATGTTTGTAACCTTGGACCCTTGAGTTAATTCTTTTCTTGTTATAGCCCACCACACCTTTGCCCTATAGGAATGCAACTTTATCTAATGCTTTCGGAGGGTGGCTGACTTTAGAATAATCACCTTTAGAGAAAAATAAGTTTTCTGAAGAAAGGGTCATAAAATGTTAACAGGCCTCCTGGCCAGAAGATGTAAATCACCTAAACTTTTGCATATGATAAGTTTGCAGGAAGAAAGCCTGGCTTACTGCTGACTCTACCCCCTTCCCCCATTATCCTCTATGCACAACTTAAGGTATAAAAACTACTTTGGAAAATAAAGTGCGGGCCTTGTTCACCGAAGCTTGGTCTCCCCATATCGTTCTTTCTCTCACCTTCTGGCTGAATTTCCATCTGGAATGTGGAGGCTCGTCAAGCCTACTAATTTTGCCTGGGCTTCTAAGATCTGACTGGGGAGGCCTTAGTGTCTCCTCTCCTTCGGGAGAATGGGAGGACGCCTGTGGCCTACGTAGGTGATGCAAATTCCTTGTCTTGGAATTTTATTGGCTTTCCACGTAAACCAAGTTATTCAGCCTCTTTTCTCCACTGAATTTTCTCACTGAGCTATCCTTATTTAACCACTCTTTATATCTTTAATTCTATTGTATCCTGATCGCCAAAGCCGTCTCCCCTTCGAATTCCCTGGATCCACCAGGGCTGGACCCCAGCAGCAGCCCAAGTAGACTAATAACATCACTCTGTTGATAGTGAGCTTGGCCGTGTGACTGACCTTGGCCAATGATATGTCAGCAGTTTGCCTCTTTAGTATGGCTTTAGTGTGTTTGGAGGACTTGGCTTGCCTGCCTATGCGCCTGTGATTCCTTATGAGAGAGGTAAACCTGGAAAACTGCTGGTCCATGGAGAATGAGAAAAAAACACAGAGCCAACCTGAACTCAACCCACGATCTGCAGCCTCAGCCAAGACTTGCTGATCATGACCCAACCCAGCAGAACTTCAGCTGACTGCAAAACCCATGAGAAAGAAAAGGAATGTAGAGATTGTAAGCCATTGAGATTTTGGGGTTGTTTGTTATGCAGCCAAAACTGACTAATAAGCAGTTAATTGAGATAATATTGTTAGCTCACATTTTATCAGTGAGGGAAGTGAGACACAGAGAGGCTAAGTACTTGTCCAAGGTCACACAGCTAGTTTGTGGCTGATCTAAGATATAAACTCTCCATACATGACGGCTGGAGAAACAAACAAACAAAAAAGAAACAACAACAAAAAAAGATATAAACTCGAGCAGCCTGGCTCCAGTGTACATGCTTGCAACCACCACACACACACTGGTCCTTATAAAATCAGAGTTCTCCACCATTTTTGACTGGATGATTTAATTAATTCATTCTTTGACTTGTTAATTCATCAAACATAGATATTAGGTTTCCCCATTATTTTTTCTCATAATATCCCTATCTTCTCCTTAGCAGTTATCAATAACTGTTATTTATATGTGTCTTTTTCTATGGGTTTTCTATCCCTCTTGCTAGACATTCAGCTCTGTGAGGGCAGGGAATGTATCTTTTTTGTTCCCAAAGTATACTGATCAATAACAGTAACTTCCTGTTAAATATAAGTGAGTTAATTGTTAAATGCCAGCACTGGTTATGTTTTGGGACAGTAGAAATAAGGCATTTTACCCTCTCTCAGACACCAAGATTATGATGTAAGTAGCTAAAGGGTGAGCAAGGTATAGAGAGCAGTGGGGCACAAAGATGGATCATTTATTCTGCTGTCAAGGAGGTGCATTAGGGGTTTCACAGAGGAGATAAATAGTTGGGACTTGAAGGAAGAGTAGAGAAAACCCCTGATTTACTCTGATTTAGAAGGCAATCCCTAGCAGAGAGAACAACCAAGGAAAGGCATGGAGGTTTAAATGCATGGTGGGTGCTGGACTTTGTGGGTTATCCAGGTTGGTTGAAACGTAATGTGTGCGGGGGAACTGTCTGGAGGTCAGCTGGAGGAGGGGTAATGGTCTGATCCCCAAATGCCAAGCTAAAGAGCTTGGACTCCACCTACAGGTCATGGGGAGGAGTCAATTGCCCAATCCTGGAAGTGTTTGAGCTGACACTGCAGGTACTTTTCTAAAATTGTGTAAAGAGTATTTATGCATCAGAAGAGGGCAGAGGCTATGCAGATTAATAAGGGGAAACCTCACTAAAATGGAGTCAAGAGGCCAGAATGGGAGCTCTCAGGCTCGTACCAATCAACGCCAATATATATCCCAATAGGAAGATGTACCTTGCATCTCTGGCAGGAATGAAACTAGGAGGAAGAGATTTTCTTCTTGCCTGGAAACAGCTCAGCCAATGAGAGGCTGTCACAATTTAGCTAATGGAAAGATAGTATACTTCAAACTCCCAGTTTCCTCCAAAGGGCTTTTTGCTTATAACAGCCCCACCCAACTTTTCCCTTCTCTGTAAAAGAGTTCCCTCCTCCTTTACTTAACAGGACTTGCAAGTGATTCACTGTAGTTGCATGTCTTGAGCTGCAATTCTTTGCTGCTCCCAAATAAACCCATTCTGCTGGTAAAATAGCCAGCAGTTTCATTGTTTTAGGTTGATATTACACGGGGGTTCCATTAAAATGTAGAGAAGATCACCCCCGACCCCCGGCCCTAGCTGGAAAACTCTGAGGCTGGTGAGCGAACATCCTGGTACCCACAGAGCCCACTGAGTTCACTGCTTTCTCTCTGATCCTGGAGTTTTAGGGTAAGTTTTCCTCCTGAATCTGAGCTCCACTCTTTTTGCATTCTGAAGCTTTCCAGGCCTTATCTGGGGTCTAGTTAAAGGCTTTGTCCTTTTTGGTTTTGTTGATGAACACTCAGTTGGAATTTTGGCCTCAAACTTTTGAAATCAGACTTTTCCTACTGGAACTCTGTGGGTATTTGACTTGTGTGCTTTTTAGGAATGATTCTTTTGCTCTTGAGAAAAACCTCTGAAAAATGGGACCCAGTTATCCAAATGCTTTGGGGGCACCTTTCTTTCAGGAACGCTGGGCGATTTTATGTTTAAAAGCCACTGTCCTTCCTCATGTGATTTCTAACTAAATGGACTGACTAATCAAAAGTAATAAAAAAAATTGATGGCCATTATGGAGAACTTTTGAATTCCCCAAACTTACATTTCTCAAAATTGTATTAAACAGTCATGGCTCTGAAATCATCAAAACAGAATTGGACACCTATTTTAATTGGTATTTTGAAGCTTCCAAACTTTATCAGGAGTCTAATATGACCTCTTTGAAAAACAATAATTAAATTAAGAGGGAAACAAATGATTAAAGAAAAACAAAATGGCATCCAAAGCCTCGTGTTCATCTCTCCTTTTCTTTGTTTCAGTCTCCAGCCCTGGTGCCATCTTACTCTGGGCCCATCAGAACTTGACCCTTAAAAGGTAAATCTTCAGAGCATCCAAATAAAGCCCAGGTTACCTATATTCCCTGGATGAATTGTGAACCATAGTTAAGGAGTTTCTTAAAGTAACTGAGGAACCTCATGGGTTTGCTGAAGATTTTCACATAGTTGTTCAAACCAGCCAGTCTGGTTTCTCAAATTTATATCAAATAGTTTATGTGCTTGTTGGTGAGAGTCAGGCAAACACGGGATGAAACTAGCCCTGTGGGAACATCCTGGAGGGGTGTTAGAAGTGCAAATCCCTAACTTTTGGCAAGAGGCGAGAACACTCAATGAAAACCTCCACCAAGCAATTACAGTAGCCTTTCCTAAGCCTGTTGATCAGAATGAAATTCAGCCTTGCACACCAAAATCTGGTGACCCTCTTCTAACCAACTTCAGGTTACTTTTAAAGAAAACTCTGATCTTCCTTCAGATGTTGAGTCCATTAGGGTAACTGTTACCTCCATGTTTATTAACAGACAGAACTGGGATCTTTTGTTAAAAGGGCCTGGATGGAATGGGGAACTATGTCCATTCCAGATTTAGTTAATTTGGCAAGTCAGCTCACTTGCACCAAAAAGAAAGGCCACTAAAATTCTTAATCTTCATCTCCAGCAAATGAAGGTCCCTAAACAAAGTAAAAAACCTTCTAGTTTCCACTATTGCAAAGAGCCAGGGCATTGGAAAAAAGACTGCTACAAATTCAAGCTTTCAGCCCTTTCATCAGCCTTTCCAATGTCCTCCTAAGGCCCAATGAGGGGGCTCCAAGGAACTATGAGGCTTTTCACAATTTTCTCTCTTAATCTGCTTGAAGAAACATCTCTCCAAATTAGCAAGGAACTTCTGTCTTTACTGAGAGCAGAGCCACACTCTCGGTGCTCAACCCCACTGCAGGGAACTAATACCGCTCAGATAGGGGATCTCCAATAACCCTCAACAGGCTCCTGTCTCTCAGCCTTCTCCCTTTTTTTTTGGGCCCTTTGAGAGATACACACCCTTTCTCCTTAGCTCCTTTGCCTCCATTCATTATTAGGTTAAGGCTTCTTGGAAGAGTGTTATACAAGAATTCCTTTCTCCCAAAAGGGGGAAATAATTCTAAATTTGACAGTACCCGTCAAAATACCCAGCCAGGTAAATTAAATGATCTTTTGACATCTTTTTTCTGTTTCCAACAATCTTGGAGCTGATTCTTGAAACACTGATTATTTGTCCCTATTAAATCAGTTACCACACTCCTCAGTTGGCAAAAATCTCCAACTTGTATTGGTGAAATCCACAGCGCACCTTCCATCAGGTTTCAAATAGATCACTTCAAACCTCTCCCAAGAATTAATCAATTTCCTATCAACCCACTCCAGTATTCTTGCCTGGGAAGTCCCATGGACAGAGGAACCTGGCAGGCTATAGTCAATGGGGTCATAAAGAGTTCGACATGACTTAGTGACTAAACAACAACAGTAAGTGAGGAAGTTCCTTCAATGTATGCTGCTGCTAAGTCGCTTCAGTCATGTCCAACTCTGTGCAACCCCATAGATGGCAGTCCAACAGGCTCCCCCGTCCCTGGGATTCTCCAGGCAAGAATATTGGAGTGGGTTGCCATTTCCTTCTCCAATGCATGAAAGTGAAAAGTGAAAGTGAAGTTGCTCAGTTGTGTCTGACTCCTAGCAAGCCCATGGACTGCAGCCTACCAGGCTCCTCCATCCATGGGATTTTCCAGGCAAGACTACTGGAGTACTTCAGTGTATAAAGCCCATGAAAGAGGATCTCAAGGCTCATGGCCTCATTATCCCTTGCACTAACTGTGGTGTTGGAGAAGACTCTTGAGAGTCCCTTGGACTGCAAGGAGATCCAACCAGTCCATTCTAAAGGAGATCAATCCTGGGTGTTCATTGGAAGGACTGATGTTGAAGCTGAAACTCCAGTACTTTGGCCACCTGATGCAAAGAGCTAACTCATTTGAAAAAACCCTGATGCTAGGAAAGATTGGGGGCAGGAGGAGAAGGGGACGACAGAGGATGAGATGGTTGGATGGCATCACCGACTCAATGGACATGGGTTTGGGTAGACTCTGGCAGTTGGTGATAGATAGGGAGGCCTGGCGTGCTGTGGTTCATGGGGTCGCAAAGAGTCGGACATGACTGAGCGACTGAACTAAACTGAATCCCTCTAATACCCCTGTTTTACCTGTGAGAAAACCCAAGAGATGACCTCTGAACAACAAAAGCACTTTTATCCTTTGATAGGGCTTCCCAGGTGATGCTAGTGGTAAGGAACCTGCCTGCCAATGCAGGTGACTTAAGAGATGCAGGTTCAATCTCTGGGTCAGGAAGATCCCCTGAAGGAGAGCACGGCAACCCACTCCAGTATTCTTGCCTGGAGAATCCCATGGACAGTGGAGCCTGGTTGGCTATAATCCATAGGGTTGCTAAGAGCTGGACACAACTAAAGCGACTTAACGTGCATCCTCTTACACCCTGTTGTTCCTAATGCCCACATGCTACTGACATCTGTTCCCACTGGAAGCTAAAATTTTCACTGTAGTTAATCTATGCAGTGTATTTTTCAGCATTCTACTTGATAAGGTTAGCCAGTATCTTTTGCCTTCACCTGGGACAGACAACAATACACCTGTACAGTGATGCCCCAGGGTTTCACAGAAAGTCATTACTTTTTGCAAATCTTGAAAACTGATTAGGCTGATGTAAAGTTTTCTACAGGTTCTACTTTCTTACAATATATAGATGATTTGCTCCTATGCTCTGCTTCTCAAACCTTCTCACAGGAAGACAGCATCTACCTGCTAAGAATTTGGCCTTAAAGGGGCCTAAAATCTCCAAAGAAAATTTCAGTTTGCTTAAATTAAGGTTTGGTATACAGGGCACCTGATCTCAGAACAGGGACTGCGTTTGGATCCAGATAGGCTTCCTAGCATCCTGAACTTCCCCAAATCAAAAACTAAGCACCAGGCTTCCCTTGTGGCTCAGTGGTAAAGAATCTGCCTGCACTGCAGCAGATATGGGTTCGATCCCTGGTCTGAGAAGATCCCACAAGCTGTGGAGCAACTAAGCCCATGCACCACATTGGAGCACATCTAGAGCACAGCTATTGAGCCTGTGCTCTAGAGCCTGGGAGCCGCAATTACTGATCTCACATGCCGCAACTACAAAGCACTCGCTCCAGAGTGCTCCCCAATGAAAAAAGCCACTACAACGAGGAGCCCGCACACCATGAAAGAGTAGTCCCCACCTGCCAAACTCGAGAGAAGCTCGTGCAGCAACGAAGACCCGGCACAGTCAAAAAAGAAAGAAGAATGAATGAATAAATAAATGAAAAGTTGAGTTTAAAAATTAAGAAAGCAAAACAAAGACTAAGCGCCAATTATGAAATTGCCTCAGGCTATATGGCTACTGTTGAAATTGGATTCCAAATTTCACTCTTATGATCACCCCTATATGCTTATTAAAACCCAGCAAACTCAACCCCATTAATTGAGGAGAGCAAGATGACACAGACTTTGAAGACTTAAAGAAAAACTTAATGAGACCACCTGCCCTTGGACATCCTAATTACCAACTTCCCTTTTGCCTCTTTGTATATGAGAAGAAAGGGACTGTCCTCAGAGCACTCACCCAAAAACATGGGGACCATCATCGACCTATAGAGTATTGTAGCCAACAGCTGGACCCTATGGCACAGGGATCTCTCTTGCCTCAGAGCCTTTCCTGCCACTGCCCTCTGGTTAAGGTTACTAAAGAGATAATCATGGGATTCCATTCAACCACCTTTGTACCCCATGTAGTGGAAGCCCTCCTGAAAGTTGAATTGGTGTATCACTACGCAGTTACAGGAGAAGGCAATGGCAACCCACTCCAGTACTCTTGCCTGGAAAATCCCATGGACGGAGGAACCTGGTGGGCTGCAGTCCATGGGGTCACACAGAGTCGGACACGACTGAAGCGACTTAGCAGCTGCAACAGCAGCAACACTTTTTAGTCAGTTGCCTCACCTCATATGAAATTCTTTTGCTGACTTCTCCTCACATAAGCCTTTCACATTTACTAACTTCAGCCCTGCTCCTCTTCTCCTCTCCTTCACTACAAAACACCCCAGCGCTGCCTGACACTGTCAAAAAGACAGCATCCATGAACCAATACTGGTGGGAAAATATTAATAAGACCATAAAAAGTATCTGCCCTCTTGTCCCATCTATCCAAAATATAAGCCAGAGAAACCTGTTTGCACTCCTCCCAGACATCTTGAATTGCTTAATGAGCCATTCGAGGCTTGGCAGATGGAATTCATATAGCTGTCTCCATCTCATGGATATAAATATGTTTTAGTCATGGTCTGTATATTTTCTCACTGGACTGAAGCCTTCCCTTGCAGACAGGCCATTGCTTCTTCTGTGGCTACAGTTTTAGAAGAGGCAATCTTTTAGAAAAGATTATCCCTACCATGGGAAACCATCTTGAACTTTATACTGATCGTGGAACTCATTTTACTGGTCAGGTGCTTCAGCAAGTCTGTGATGTTTGGCTGGTTTTATAAATTTTTTTACTGTGTTTACTATCTTCAATTCTCAGGGTTAGCCGAATGTACTAATCTCACTGTTAAGGCCCAATTGGCAAAATTTGTAAAGATCCTCCAAATACCCTGGCCCAAAGTGTTGCTGTTAGTCCTTCTCAATCTCAAACCCATTCCCTTTGGAACTCTCACCTTTTAGTCACAGATCACCCAATGCTCCTGGCCCCTGCCTCTTTTGATATGCAGCTGATAAAAGAAGATAAAACTCAATATTGTAAAGGCTTAATTGCTTTAATTCCAAATAGCCATGCATTAAAAGAGCAGTCTTTTCACAGTGCACTCTCAGGAGAGGAGAACCTTAAGCATCACACTTTTCAACCTGGAGATTTCATCTATTGGAAAAGACACCTCTAGAAGGACTGTCTTTAAACTCACTGAAATGGCCCCTATCAGGCACTGAGAACCTACACTTGTGCCAACAAACTGCAGGGAATAGATTCCTGGATGCACATGAAACATCTAAGAGAAGCACCAGACCCTAAGACTGGGCTTATACACCATCTGGTGACTTGAAGGTAAGGATTTCCTAGAATTGAAGCAGACATCTGATGAGATAGCTTTCCCAAGATGTCTGGACAAGGCCTGCGAGAAGGTTTAGAATTCACAGAAGTCTCTCTCTTTCATGTAGACTATAAACAAACTCTGGATTTCTATCCAAATTCATGGTCTCTGAATTTACAAATATTGACAAAACATTTGGTTCTAAACAGTTTCTTTTGAGATAACAAACTGTTTAATTACTTCTTGTTTATTCCTGCAGTGTGTCTTCATAAAGACTTAATTCCTTCAGTTTTAAGTGTGCCCTTGCTGTAGAAATGGCAATCCACTCCAGTACTCTTGCCTGGAAAATCCCATGGACAGAGGAGCCTGGTAGGCTGCAGTCCATGGGGTCACAAAGAGTTGGACACAACTGAGCGACTTCACTTCACTTTGCTATAGTCACTTTTTTTTTAAGATACAGACCTTAATGGGAAATGCCTGAGATATCTCTCTTCCATCCCTTCTTGTTACTCAAATATGACCACCATAGCTTTCTAGTCTGCATTTTTTCCTTCTGATGTAGGACATGGAGCCCAGGAAAGGTCCTTCCTGGCACTGAGGGACAAAAGGCCATTGAATGCTGGTAACAAACAAAACAAAGCAAAAAACAAGACAAAAAATCCTGGCTCTTCACTATTGATGCTTTTGGAGAAATATCTTGATCAAAAGGGGGAAATATGAAAATTAATAAGGGGAAACCTCACTAAAATGCAATCAGAAGGCCAGAAAGGGGAGCTGTCATGCAAGCACCATGCAAGGTCAATACAGATCTCAACAGGAAGACAAGTAATTTGGGTCTCCAGCAGAAAGTGACTCTACTAAATACCAGCAGGAGAAGAAAAAATTTCCCCTTGCCTGTTGAAAACTCAGCCAAGGAGTGATAGTCACAATTCAGCCAATGAAAAGACACTATACTTCAAACTCCCAATTTCCTCCAATGGACCTTTCGTTTATAACAGTCCCTCCTCATTTGCCCTCCTCCTCTGTAGGAGTTTCTTCTCCAGTGCCTAACAACTTGCACGTGGTTCACCATAGTTGCATGCCTTAAATTGCAATTCTTTACTGCTCCCAAATAAACCATTTTTTCTGGTAAAAATACTGGCTATTTTATTGTTGTTGGTTAACAAGGGAAAGACTCTGTCTAGCTCTGAGATTTGCTGATTGGATTGACAATGGTGTCCACACCAGCTGTAGATAGGGGTGGAGAAAACTGAGGGGCTGAAGCAGAAGTTATGTGAGCTGGGGTAAGAGGAGGCAATAATGAGAGAAATGGGGTGAATAGGGTAGATATTTAAAAGAATGATGACATGAACCTACTGAAAGAGAAGGGAACTTGAGCTCCAAGTTTAAAGAGATTGAGCATAACCTTCTTTGAGTTGAGCCTGGGAGTAGCTGATGATGCAAGGTGAAATGTGGCTACTGGTCTGGGAATCGATAGCCAGTGACTGACATTTCTTATGCACTTCAGTCTGGGAAGCAGGTGACTTGTGATCTAATTAATGGCAGAGTAGTAATTGTATCCAGGTCATCTAACTATGTTGTTTAAAAATTTTTTTTATTATGGTAAAACATGTAAAATAAAAATTAGCATTTTATTTATTCTTAAGTGGATACTTTAGTAGCATTAAGCACATTCACATCATTGTGCAACCATCATCACTATTCATTTCCAGAACTTCTTCATGACCCCGGACAGAAGCTCTGTACCCATTAAACAATAACTGCCCATTCCTTCCCTCCAGGACACTGAGAACCTCTATTTTACTTTGTCTCTATGGATTTCAAATAGAGATATTTGTCTTTAAATATTTCAAATAAGTGGAGTCACACTGTATTTGTCTTTTTGTGCCTAGGTATCTGGCCTATTTCACTTACCTTAATGTTTTCAAGGTTTATTCATGTTGTAGCATGTGTCAGGACTTTTTTCATGACTGAATAATATTTGATCACATGGTGATACCACATTTTGTTTACCTATTTATCTGTTGATAGACACTTGGTTGCCCCCCCACCCCCCACCACCCCTTGGCTATTGTGAATAATGTAGCTGTGAATATGCAAGTATCTCTTGAGTCCCTTTTTTCTTCTTTTGGGTCTATACCTAGGAGGGGGATTGTTGGGTAACTTATGTTTTGCCATCAATTTGCTGTGTGCTTCTGCTTAAGCCACTTCTACCATTTGGAATTATTTATTTCATATCTTTAAAATGTAGTGTTTAAATTTTTTTTTTTTTACAAGGCTTAAAAAGCTAGAAGGGACTTCCCTGGTGGTCCAGTGGTTAAGAACCCACCTGCCAATGCAGGCGACTTGGTTTTGAGACCTGATCCAGGAAGATTCCACATGCTGCAGGGCAACCAATCCCCTACACCACAACTACTGAGCCCGAGCATCACAACTGGGGAGTATCCCTCACGCACCGCATCTCGAGAAAAGCCTGCTTGCAGCAACGAAGACCTAGTGCAGCCAGGGAAAAAAAAGCTAGGGGGATGGCTGACCCTCGAAAGATAAAAAGGAGAGTGTGTGTGGAGGGCTCAGCTTTGGTGGGAAGCTTCCAGTTACAAGGAGGATTGGTGACAAAAGAGGAGCTTGCAAAGGAAACAGACAAGGAGTGTTGGTGGAGGAAGAATGTCTTCCCTGGGATCAGGACGAAGGCTAGGAACAAGGTGGTGAGAAATAAAAGCCTGACCCAAAGGAGTGCTCACAACGAGGTTGTTAGTTTGATTTGATGAGCTGAGGTTGGGCTAAGCATAAAATCTGGGGTGAGAGCCAGAGGTCTCATCCTCCGGGAAGCAGGAATTGTGAGCAGGAATGGAGGTCACTGGCTGCCTGTGAGGGCAGGCTGGGGGCTGGAGAGGAGGCTGGAAAAGCTGTTGGGTATACCAGGGTCAAGCTGGAGATTTAAAAGGACTGCTAAACCAGCCTTTCACCACTGAACTCATGGAACAGAAATAACATTTCCAAAGGGAAATCGACATTTGTGATGGATGTGCATATTTATTTATACACACCCTACCTGGCTTTCTATAAAATTTAAAGAGGATCAATTAGATATTAGATAATGAACACCATACTTTTTGGATTTGGGAAAAGATTGTAAATATATATATATATATATATATATAAAATTGTGATAAGCCTCTGTAGTTCATGTTTAATAGTAACTATAATTTATTGAGCTACAACTGACCCAGGATTATCTTAATTAATTCTCACACCAACCAGAAAAGTCTTGGTGACCTTTTTAAGGTATTCTTGGCCAATCAACACCTCTCTGAATGTGTGTGTGTGTGAATGTGTGTAAGTGGGGGTATGTGTCAGTGTGTGTGTGTAAGAGTTTTGTGGTGTAGTGTGTCAGTGTGTGTAAAGATGGGTGTGTATGTGGAGGGACTGTGCATGAATGTGTGTATTGTGTGTGTATGGATGTGTGGGGTGTGGGTGTGTGCATTGATAGGTGTGACAGGGTGTGCATGGGTATGGGGGAGGTGTGTGTGTGTATGTGTGTATGCGTGTGTTTCTGTGTGTGTGCCTGGCATCCCCACCCCACTTGCTTTCCCACCATCAAGTCTGGGTGCTCCAGGCAGCAGCGTGGCTGCCATGAGATGCACTAACAGCGGCCTTGGAGCACCTCCCCATCCCGTGCTCCCTGCCTCCTCCCCTGCCCCAGTCTATTCCCAGATGGGGAACCCCTAAGCTCCCTAACTGAGTCCTGGGCACAAGAGTGCTCTCAGGGCCAGATGAGATAGCCTTCCTGTTCAGCTCCCAGGGTTTTTCTGCCCTTACTCAAGAAGACTTTTTAATTCCTGGCTTAGGGCAGTTATTGGGGTCACCATGACCCACTCATTTCAGCACCTGCTCAGATGTGCTCCATTTTATACCCAGACAGAAGCTTGATCTTAACCGCCCAGGATGAGGGGCACAAGGCCCCCTCTGTTACGAGTTGGGGAGACCCACTTCATCAGTGGCTAACTACAGGGTTTATAAGACTCATTGTCCCCTGGGCTCATGACACAGCTGATATTTAAAAGAATTCACAAGCAATTTGGCCTGGTACCAACCATACAGAATGGATTCCATGCTTGATGGATAGCCAACCTTTTCTGGTCCCCCGCCCCCTGCTTGCAAGGCCCATAAATAATCATCTGCAGAAAGACAAGGTGGGAGCAGGCCTAAGTCCCAGGAAACCCTGACACTAGGGCAGCTTGACTGTCCCTGGTCTCTGCTTCTCTTACTACTAATAAGAACTCCTATTTATTGAGTGTGTGACTCCACTGTGCCAAGCACTTTGCACATACGATTGCATATAATCCCCACATAACTGTCTGAGGTAGTACTATTTTCATTCCCATTTTACAGATGGGAACATTGAGCCCAGAGGAGTTAGGTCCCTTGCCCAAGATCACACAGCCAGTAAGAGCTAGAGCTCAGGTTTAATCTGAGCTGGTCTGAACTCTTTGAAGTCTCTCAATGCCCCCATTTCCCTGGTGGGGAAACCAGCTGCAGGTGGTGGGAGTGGGGTGGAGACTGCCTTGGAGGGTGCCTGCTGCAGTCCTCCAGGCTTCTTGCAATAGAATTCCCTGTAATTTGATTATAAATCATATTTCCAACCCAGCTGGCTCCGAAGGTCGCCGGTAATCAAACTGTCAGCAGGCCATCTTCAGCGGCTGCCGTAATCAGGGCACTGAGCCGGGAAAGCCCGTGGAAATCAAGCTTCCTGCCCACACTGTTGGGGGTGGTGAGAGACCAGAGACGGGAACTGGTCCACAGGGCTTGGGGCTGGAGGCTGAGTGACAGCTGTGTTTCTGCTGCTGGAGAATGAGGGAAGGGGTGAAACTCCAGCTTTGTCTCGGAGCTCTGGGTGGTTCCAGCTGTCAGCAAAAATGGCTGAGTTGAACCTTCTCATCCAGGAAAGGCAGCAGGTTGCAGAGTTCTGATGACATCACTTGGACGGGAGTTTGGGGTCTTCCCTGGGGACACAGAGCCTTGGGGAGGAGGCAGAGGAGTTACATTTTCTAAACCACCAGCTAAGTCACACACACACACACACAGCATCCTGTGTAATCCATCAACGAGTCCCATGTGCTGGGTAGTCTCATATGCTCTCCATTTCCTGGTGGCTCAGATTGGCAAAGGGCCCATAGCTTGCACGTATCCAACTTGCCATTTAGATGGATAGCTAGGTTTTATCTATACCTCGTGGGTGCTCAGTTGCTGAGTTATGTCTGGCTCTTTGTGATCCCATGGACTGTAACCTGCCAGGCTCCTCCATTCATGGGATTTTCCAGGCAAGAATACTGGAGTGGGTTGCCATTTCCTTCGCCAGGGAATCTTCCCAACTCAGGGATTGAACCCAGGTCTCCCACATTGCAGGCAGACTTTACCATCTGAGTAAAATAGTATTTTTCAATTTCAAAATTTTGAAATGAGGCTGGGAAATATTGGTGATATAAAAAGTAAACAAGTGTCTTGTCTGCAGGACTGTTCATAGCCTTTAACCCACTGTATCATGTCTCTTCATGGGAGGAGGGACAGGAAGCAACCTGGGACCCCCAGAGGCTCCGGAAGAGAGAGGAGTGGTACCTTGTCTCCAATCCACCATGTGGAGGACTCCAGCCCACCAAGGGAGCTTGCTCTCCAAGCCCCTGTCCCCCATCTTAATACTGTGGGGTGAGTAGAGTGAGGAACCCCTGGGAACAAGGCAAGCTGATATCAGTGAGTGCCCACGTTTCCTGGGCTGCTGGAAGGCTCACAGCTCACCAGGGGCAGGTGGATTGTGTGGCCCCATCCCCTGGCCTCGATTCTCCCTTCTCATGGAGCAGCAGCAGCTTCCACGTTCCGGGTCCCCGTGAACCTGGATTTCAGCTTCCTCTGAGGAAGCTGCTCCTTAGGGATATCCTGGGGCAGGGCTGAATTGACTGGGACTCTTATAAACCTCCCAATTCACTCTCCATCACTACCACCCATGTGAGCTCCTGGACTTCATCTGTGGGCAGTCCTGGGCCCCCAGCCTGAGAACAGCAAAGGAATGAAACGGATAGGCTGCGTCTGTAGACTCTCTGCACTGCTCCCTATTGAGAGTGGGGACCCAGCTTCCTCACTGTGGCTCAAACCCTCCTAAAAGCCTTCTCCTTTGCTCCTGGCACACAGCTGGACTACATTTCCCAGCTTGCTGTGTGTCAGGGCCCTGGACCCCATGACCAAGTTCTGGCCAGTGGAATGTGGGTAGAAGTGGTGACTGCCACACCCAGACCTGGCCTATGAACCTCCCAGACAATCCCTTTCTCTCTCTCTTCTCTTCTGTTGATGAGATGCAGAAAATTCAACAGAGAACTGCAAGATTTTAAGAGATGGTGGGGAGCAAGCTGGAAGGAGCTGTTTAAAGTGAGATTTTTCTGGGTAGAGATTCCAACTCCACATTTAAAGCTGTGTAATCTTGGGCAAGGCACTTTACCTCTCTGAGCTCAGTTTCCACTTCTATGCGATAGTGCCTTTCCTTGTAGGCTTAAAGGAGATTCTTTGATTTGAGACAACTCTGAAGGGCCATCTGAGCCTCAGAGCTCCCTGTAATATTATCTGGGGCTTCTGCTATCACTGCATCACAGTCCTACTTCTCTCTCTGCCCAGTTCTGTTCTTCTCCTTTACTGAAGTCCTTACCCGTGAATTGTGATTGAAGACGGTGTTGAAAGAAGTTATTGGAAGCAGGCTTTCAAATAGGATTTTTGAGCTGTATTATTCAACTTAATTAGCAGTTGCTAAACTGTCAGTGGTAGGGAACTGGAATGGTGAATCTGTGGAAGGGAATGAATTAGTGGATACAATACCTCAGGCATTTGAGAGGGCTGGAGGATGTAATCATTATAAGGACTAGGGAGTCAGATCACTATTGCTGGGGATGGGGCAGCTACCAATGTAAGAGAGAAAGACTATGAGAGGCTGAGGGTGATTAATCACCAATTTAAGTGAAGTATGAAATCCTGCTTGGCAGCATACATCAAGAGACTCTCATCTCCTGCAGCTTGAGGACAGCAGAAGCTGAGGATCAGGCCTATTTCATTATAAGTGGAGCTACAGAGAGGACTGAATTCTCAACTCTGGCAAGTCAGCTACTCCAAGGTCAGAATCCTGATTAGAAAGAGTGGGTCACTGATAGATGATAGAGGGGTGGGGACATCTGCGTTGATGCACTGAAAATCTTGAATCTCTAGATCCTCCTAAACCCTCTGGTCCCTGCAGAGCTTGCCCGATCCTCTTTGTCAAAGGCAGGCACTCCCTGCTTGCTTGAGATCAAGCAGGGGCCTGTGGCTTGCAAGGCAATAAGTATTTCCACCTTCTGGTCTGGCCACCTAACCTTAGTAATAGTTGTTTCAATATAATCCAATTATGCTAACAGGAGAAAGGGACTAAGAGCATGCAGGATCTAGTGGACAGGTACTGGCAGAAATCAGAAGAGCTTCTGTGGGTTAGATCAGATCAGGAGGGTTCTTGGGTGAGAGGCAATGAGACATGAAGATGGATAGGGAGACGGCATCCACATGGGAGCATTCTCCCAGGATGTAGGAGCCAACAACTTGGCAGGGGCCCCAGGAGATGCAGCTAACCTGATGCTAGGAAGCTTGGGGAAAAAAAAGGGCTCACACAAAGTCAACTGGAAATGCCAAAACTGCTGTGGTAGATAGTGAGGGGACATAGCAAAAGGCTCAGGGAAGTGGGCAAGTTGGCACTGACATGGCTCTCCTGCATGAAGCCAGAAAACCCACCTGCTTACTGTGCTCCATGGAACAATCCACGGACAGTCCATGGACACAAATGTTGTGCAACGAACTGATGAGAGGGCTGATGGCAGGATGGTGCCCTTTAGAAGCCGAGGCTGACAATGGGAGATGCTGTGACAGGATTGGGATCCCTGATAGCAAGCGGGATGATGAGATCCTGAAATCATAGCGGTCTGCTGGTGGAAACTTAAACTTTGAAAATGAGGTGGGCAAAAATGACTGCAGTGAGCATCAAGGTCAGAGTGGCAGGCAGGGAGCCTGGCCTGAAGAGAGCTATAAAGATAGTTAATAACAGAAAATGGTTCCCTAAGGGCAAGATAGGTGGGCAGCCAACAAGAGGGTTATGTAATTTACTCTGTCAAAAGAATTCAAGGGTGGAAGACCAGATAGACGCTGGAAACAGTCCTTCATCTTGGTCAAGGAAAAACAAAACAAACAAACCCCAATATCATACCTCAGGAAGAGATTAGTGTTGCCTTTAAAGACCTAAGATGCCTGGGTGGTGATCCTCTTCTTAACTTTATTCAATTCAATAGTTTGGCCCTGCAAAAAAAAAAAAAAAAAAAAGAATTCTGAAAGATGGAGAGTGGATTTCCATAAGTGCAACCAAGCAGTAGCCTTGATTGCAGCTGCTGTGCTGCATGAATCTCTGCTAGGGCAGATCAACACAGTCTCTGCTACATGGTATGCAGCCATGGATGTGGCAAATGCATTCTTTCCCCATTTCTATCAGGAAGGGTGGTCAGAAGCAGTTTGCATTCATATGGGATGGATAACAGTGTACATGGACAGTTCTGTTTTACGCATATGCTAACTTTGCCACCCTCTGCTATAAAATAGTGCTAAACAGTGGGTCTCAACGGAAGCATTGGGCAATGTCTGGAGATGCTTCAGGTTGTCAGAACTGGAGCAGAGGATGGGGTTAGGGACAGTATGAACATCTAGTGGACAGATGTCAAGGATGCTGTTAAACATTTTATAGTGCACAGGCAGCCCCCCAAAGAAAGATTTACCTGGTCCAAAATGTGAATAGTGCCAAGGCTGAGGAAGCCTGGACTAAAGGAATCTGGCCCACTCCATCCTTCTGTGCTGTGCTTAATCACTGCCGTGTCCAACTCTCTGTGATCCCATGGACTGTAGCCTAACAGGCTCTTCTGTCCTTGGGAATTCTTCAGGCAAGAACACTGGAGTGGGTGGCCATGCCTTCCTCCAGGGGTCTTCCCAACCCAGGGATCGAACCCAGGTCTCTGGCATTGCAGGTGGATTCTTTACCATCTGAGCCACCAGGGAAGCCCAAGAGTACTGGAGTGGGTAGTCTATCTCTTCGGCAAGGGATCTTCCTGACCCAGGAATTGAACCAGGGTCTCCTACATTCCAGGTGGATACTTTACCAGCTACCAGGGAATCCAGTCTTTCTGTAGAACACCAAACTGTTCATAATGTCAATGATATTATGTCAATGGACCCAGAAGAGCAAGCAGTGGCACACACATATGAGGTTTTGAAAAGATAGACACACTTCCTAACGCGGGGAGTTTATATCTGTGAACTTTTCAGGGGTACAGTGGCTTGGGGCATGCCAGGACACCCTCCTTCAAAGGAATGGACAAACAACTGTATCCTGTACCTCCCCCACATCAGAAGGAAACACAACATCCGATCGGCCTTTTTAGCTTCTTTAAGCAGCATGTACCACACTCGGTAAATATTGCCAACCCATTGCACCAAGTGACATGGAGAGCTGCCAGCTCTGCAAGTGCTTAAGGCAGGAAAGAGTCTGCAGCAGCTCCTGACTGACATACAAGCCATTCTGCTACTTGGGTCATGTGACCCAGCACACACAGATAACAGACATATCTGTGGTGGGGAGAGACACTAGGAGGAGTTTATGGCACGTCCTGATAGGAGATTAACAACACAGATCCCTAGAGTTCTGGAACAAGGCCATGCCATCTGCAGTGAAAAATGATTCACTGCTCAAAAAATAGCTTCAGTGTGCTTCTGGGTCCTGGGAGAGTTGAAGCATCTGATCAACCTGAGAGAGACAGCTTAGATGACACCCTGTGAGCTTGGAGAGTCACCCTCCAGCACACGACACATCCCAAATGAATGACTGATATCTGGTGCTGTGTCCCCAGTAGGTAGATTATATGAGTCTGGAATCTATGGGGTCAAGGTGGATGTGGCTTCACTTACTACACTCAGGAAACATATGTGTCCTGTCCCTGAAGCGTTAAGCTTTGTGGGTCTAAAGTCTATGCTGGTCCCCTGATGGGGAACACATTCACCTGAGTTCCAAGTAAGAGGTCATTAGACTTTAGCCTACATCAGCCACTTGGACATGTAAGATTCCTTGTACCAAAAGGCCAGCTGGCAAGGAAAAGAGCCACCAAGTTGGCAGGAGTAATTGACCCCGATCAGCTGGCAGAAAGTGAGATTGTGCAAAGAGGGCAGTTGGTGTTGTTCAGTCTCTAAGTCATGTCCGATTCTTCTTAACCCCATGGACTGCAGCACGCCAGGCTCCTCTGTCCTTTACTATCTCCTGGAGTTTGCTTAAACTCATGTCCATTGAGGTGGTGATGCTGTCCAACCATTTCATTCTGTTTCCCCCTTCTCCTTTTGCCTTCATTCTTTCTCAGCATCAGGGTCTTTTCCAATGGGTTGGCTCTTCTCATCAGGTGGCCAAAGTATTGGAGTTTCAGCTTCAACATCAGTTTCCCAATGAATATTCAGAATTTATTTTCTCTAGGATTGACTGGTTTGACCTCCTTGCAGTCCAAGGGACTCTCAAGAGTCTTCTCCAGCACCACAATTTGGAAGCATTATTTCTTCAGTGCTCAGTCTTCTTTATGGTCCAACTCTAACATCCATACATGACTACTGAAAAAACCATAGCTCTGACTATGTGAACCTTTGTGGGCAAAGTGATGTCTCCACTTTTTAATATGCTATCTAGGTTTGTCATAGCTTTTCTTCTAAAGAGCAAATGTCTTTTAATTTCATGGCTGCAGTCACCATCCAAAGTGATTTTGAAGCCCAAGAAAATAAAATTTGCCACTGTTTCCATTTTTTCCCCATCTATTTGCCATGAAGTAATGGGACCAGATGCCATGATTTTAGTTTTCTGAATGTTAAGTTTTAAGCCAGCTTTTTTACTCTCCTCTTTCACCTTCTTCAAGAGGTTCTTTAGTTCCTCTTCGCTTTCTGCCATTAGGGTGGTATCATCTGTATATCTGAGGTTGTTGATACTTCTCCCAGCAATCTTGATTCCAGCTTGTGATTCAACCAGCACAGCATTTCACATGATGTCAATTCTGGTACCCAAGTGATCCATTAGGTTGTCTCTTGGTACTCCCTTGTCCAATTTTGACAGTATATGGACAAGTGCAACAACCATGAACTAAGAATGCCATGGATACCATGCCAAAATGGCTCAAAATGGCTGTGATGAGCCAGAGATGAACCTGGCTCATCCCATGAGGTAAAATTCTCCAGACAAGGAAGAAGATGGATCAGTTGCAGCATCAGGAGCAACTTTTGTGCCAGAGAAGCTGTAGTTCAACCCACTATCTTCTTTTACATTTTGACAGGGAGTCCTAGAAGAACTGTCCCTAGATGGGTGGGCTTAACACATGGAGCAAGTGGATCCCAGCAGAACAAGGAGCGGACTGTAGTGGATACTGTAGTAAGCCACATAGACCTCCCATTGAAGACCAAGGCACTCATCTCCCAGCTTCTGGTAATGCTGGCTGCTGATGGTCCCTTCCCCAGAATTGCCCTTGGTCAAAGGGAGTTGTTTCACCCAAATTGTGACCCCCTCTCCAAGGGCAGCCAAATTCCATGATGGGTTAATTCAGAGGTGCAAACTTTTGAACCCCTCGCTTTGGTTTGGGACAGTTTCTAAAGGTGAGGCCAGCTCCAAATCCCCCTGTGGGCTCAGCTGAGGCCTCTGTTGCAGCTGCATCATGTTTCAAGGTCTTCCTCTGCCAAATCCTGTTTTCAACCTCCTCTCAAAGTCTGTTAGGAAGGGTCCTCTCCAACAGTATTCCTACCTGCACATCTTTGCCTCAGAGCTTGCTTCCTGGGGAAACTGACCTAAAGACACTGTGATGATGAAGCCTGGGGTTGTTTTTGCTCCTGGCTCATTGGTTTAGCTTCAGGGAAACCACATGGGGCTGAGCTAAGCCATATCTCTTCTCCTCTTCCATACCAGGCCCCAAGAGGTCAACAGGCAGCTCTGGGGTTTCCTAGTGACTGCATTTCCTCTGTGGATTCAGAAATGATCACAGAAATCTATGGCATGAGGAGGAGACATAAGAGCCAAAGATGAAAAATGCAGCACAAATGAGCAGATGAGAAATATAGGGTTGACTAGGTAGTAGCACATAGACTTATACCCCAAATATGAGCACCCCATACAAGCTTACAAAGCAGGTACTCAGAGAAGCTTGTTTTGTTTGTAAAAAGAATCACCCAGCACTAGTCATGTACAGATGTGACATTTGGACCATAAGGAAGGCTGAGTTTTCGAGTCAAGGTGCTGGAGAAGACTCTTGAGAGTCCCTTGGACAGCAAGAAGATCAAACCAGTCCATCCTAAAGGAGATCAGTCCTGGGTGTTCATTGAAAGGACTGATGATGAAGCTGAAGCTGAAGCTCCGATACTTTGGCCACTTGATGCGAAGAGCTGACTCATTGGAAAAGACCCTGATGCTGGGAAAGATTGAGGCCAGGAAGATAAGGGGGTGGCAGAGAATGAGATGGTTGGATGGCATCACTGACTCAATGGACATGAATTTGAGCAAACTCTGGGAGATGGCGAGGGACAGGAAAGCCTGGTGTGCTGCAGTCCATGGGGTCACAAAGAGTTGGACATGACTGAGCAACTAAACAACTTATAGAAGCTGCTTTTTGTACGTTTAATATACACTTGAATAATAAAATGATAGTTGTGGGTTTATGGATGGTGTGGTTTCCAGGCACTATGCTCTTGATAAACACTCACAGGAACCCCCATGAGAATGGAACTATTATCATCCCTAAGGGGAAATTGAGGCTCAGAGAGGTATAATGGGTCACGATCACAAGCTAAGCAGCAAAATCATGTGTCATGCTCAAGTCTGCTGCCACCAACAGAAGGGACAATGGTAATGAAGGAGCCCTACTGTTTGGGGACCTCACCCAGGAGAGCATGACCTTTCTCTGTATTCCTTTACCGATGCATTTATCTCACACCATCTTTTGGGCAAGCCCTGCTCAAAGTCTAGTTGTGGGCCTGGTGAAAGGACATGATGTAGACCTCCAGGTGAAGTCCTTGTCCCTCTGCCTCCCTCTGCCTCCCCACCCCTGCTGCCCTGTCTCTGGGTCTACCTGCCTCCCATCCTCAGTGTTCACACTTGCCGAGACCTGCCTGTTGGACTCAGGATGTGGCTTCTGGAACTGGCCTCAGAAAGTCCCCTGTCTCCCACATCACTGATCTTGTGTTGGTGCCAGGAGCTTGCAGGAATCCCGATCTGATAATGAGTTCAAAATGGATGCCCGTGTCGCCCCAGTCCCCCAGACATTGGAGTCAAAGGCTCTTTCACTGTGTGCCTTTGGCAGATAATCCAACCTCTTTGAGCTCAGTGTTCTTACCTGCAAAACAGGTGCTATATCATCTTCTTCTGAAGATAATTGTGTTAAATTAGAGGACTCGTGAAAAAGTGTTCAAAAAACGTTGGTTCTCAGAACTTCCCTGGTAGTCCAGTGTTAAGAATCTACTTTCTGCTAGAGGGGATGCTGGTTCAATCCCTGATTGGGGAACTAGGGTCCCACTAGGATGCTGTGGGGCAACTCAAGCTGTGTGCTACAACAGGAGAAAGCCTGTGTGCCGAAACAAAGACCCAGCACAGCCAAAATAAAAATAAATAAATAAAATAAAAAATATTCAAAAAACACTTCTCTCCCATTTCAGTCTTCTGTTTGTATTCCTGGTTCCTGGGTTCTCCTGTGCGTTCATTCCTCAGATGCCCCAGATGGAAAGGATCTTCATTTACATTTCAGAAGAAATACCAGACTCCTTGTCTAGACTAGATCTAACATCTCCCCAGTCTCCCGGGAGAGCAGCCCTGGTCTTTCTGTATGCAGCCTTCTCCCCTGTGGTGTCTGCTAAGCTGGCCTCATCCCAGCCCCTCTCCTCTCCCTCGCCTCCTCCTTCTCCTCTGTCCATCCATCCCAGGCCTTAGAACCTCTGCCATTGTTCACCTATTGCCCGCAACTCAATTGCCTCCTGGCTTCCTGCACACAGTTCATTGCCGTTATTTTTTTATTAAGTTTCTGGTCTGTTTTCCAATCTATTTCCCCAGGGTCTCCTGGCTTGCTTGGAGACAGGTGGCTGAATCTCTGGGGATGGCTGGACTGTCAGGAATGATGAGGGGAGAGGCTAGGGAGAGCAGCCATTCCCACTCTGGGGGATGGTACCCAGTACCTTCCTGATGCTCAGTATTCACATCCTAGAGTGGGGGGCACTGAATTGACATCAATGGGAACCCTCTTTCTCCAACTTCTGCCCACCCCCCAACTATCCCAGTCCTGTTAGTTCCTTTCCCAGCTTCACCGGCTGGTCCTATGCAAGTCCTAGTACCTAGAAACATTTCTTGCAGCAGAAGGCTTGCCAGCCCAGCTCAGCCCATGTTCTCTCTCACCCCATCCTGAGATCACTGGAGGGGATGGGTGACCAACTGCTATTCCCCCTCCTGACTCCCCAAACATGTGTCTGCCTTGATTTCTCTTCCATGCGACCTTCTCTCCAGCTACCATCTGCAAGGGCAGGACTTCCTTGTTCTGCAGGAGGGATGGTCTTTTAGTTTGGGCCAGCCCATGATAACCTAGGCCTGGGAATAAGCATCCTGAGCCCCAAGCCCACTCTGTTTATCTGAGCCGTTGTGTGACCTTAGGGAACTCATGTAGCCTCTGCTTGTGAAATGCTCTAGGACTGGATTGGAGATTATCTTGAAAGTTCCATATTTGGCAGTATCTCAACTTGGTAGCCGGTTCATCAACCTTCCTGAATCTTACATTCCTTAGTGCCCACCTCATAGGGCTGTTGGGAAGATCAGAGATGAGGCATTCAAAGTGTCTGGTTCAGAATCCAGCTCATGTCATAGTCTGCACTGAGTGGTAGTTATTATTACTAACATTGGAGTGGGGAGCCTTGACTCTTCCTTTGAGTGTGGAAGACTAAACTTGGCTTCACCAAGAGGAATTCTGGTACCAAAGTTATAGAGGCACCTTTTTTGTTTACCCTGTTTGGGCTGACCTGGGAACACAGGCCAGGAGGAGATTTCAACAAAGAGACAGTGAAACCACGTGACGGAAGAAAGGTACAGGAGAAGAGGAGGAGATATGAGAGGACGTGGGGAGGAAATCGAGTTGATGGTCAAGCTGCATGGTGGAGAGGTGCAAGTGAGTGTGTATGAGAATTAAACAGGTATTTTTGGGGAGGAGAGGGCTGTACCGTGTGGCTTACAGATCTTTCTCCAACCTGGGATTGAACCTGGGCCATGGTGGTGAAAGTGTCCAAGTCCTAACAAGTGGAACGCCAGGGAATTCCCTAAATACCTTGTAAAATTATTTATTCATTTATTTTTGGCTGCACGGGGTCCTTGTTGCTGCTCAGGCTTTCTCTGCTTGCAGCGAGCAGGGCTACTCTTCTTTGCGGTGTGCAGGCTTCTCTTGTTGTGGAGCACAGGCTCTAGAGTGCCGGCTCAGTAGTTTGTGGTACACCGGCTTAGTTGTTCGGCAGCATGTGGGATCTTCCTGGATCAGGAATTGAACCCATGTCTTCTGCATTGGCAGGTGGATTCTCTGCCACTGAGCCACCAGGGAAGCCCCTTAGATAAGTTTTTTAAGAAGAGGATGCCAAATACTAAATGTCCTTCCATGTCTACCGCCTCTGCTCCCCAAACCTTCAATAAAGTATTTAATCACCATAAAATGCCCTTGGAGGGTTTCACTTTTCCCTGTTGAAATCCAGGAGGGGTACCTAATGCAAAACAAGAAAAGCCATGTGGGATGGCAAGTTCGACTAAACTGAACTAATTTGGGTGAAGACAGCTTCCGAGCCAAGGTGACCACTACAGGACAGAAGAGGCCCCTATCTCCTGTCACGGAAAAGCCCAGAAAAATTGGGAAGGATCATTTGACTCCTTCTTAAAGAGTCTTTTCCTCTTGAGTGTTTATTTTTAGATTTTGAAATTTTCAAACCTACAGAAAACATGAAAGGGCAGTCCATCAAACGTCTGTATATCCTTCCCATGGATTCATCAACTCTTTAACATTGACTGCCTTTTGTTTCTCTTTTGCTCTCTGATCACTTTGAGAGTAAATTACAGCCATCACAACTCTCCGTCTCTAAATACATCAGTGCATATCTTCTTTGAACAAGGACCTTCTCCTACATGACTGCAACGATATAGTTATCACAGTGAAGGACTTTAACACCAACCCAATAATGTTATCTCCTATGCCACTTGTATTCAGATTCCTCAGTTGTTCCAAAAATGTCTGTTATAGCTGTTTTTCCTCTCATTCAGGATCCACTGAGGATCGTGCATTGCATTTAATTGTCATATTCCTTTCATCTCCTTTAATCTAGTCTTTTGGTGTTTCTTGTAACTGACATTTTTGAACAGCCTGTATCAAATGTCTTGTAAAATGCCCCACAATCTGAATACATCAGTTTTTTCCTTCTAATTTGACTCAGTACAAATATTTTTGGTGACCCCTTCATGGATCACAGCCTTGTTGTAGTGAAGGGGCTTGTATAACTCAGTGAAGCTATGAGCCATGCCTAAAGGGCCACCCTTGGCCGACAAAGGTCCATATAGTCAAAGCTGTGGTTTTTCCAGCAGTCATGTATGGATGTGAGAGTTGGACCGTAAAGAAGGCTGAGTGGTGAAGAACTGATGCTTTCAAATTCTAGTGCTGGAGGAGACTCTTGAGAGACCCTTGGACTGAAAGATCAAACCAGTCAATCCTAAAGGAAATCAACCATGAATGTTCATTGGAAGGACTGATGCTGAAGCTGAAGCTCTAATCCTTTGGCCACCTGACGTGAAGAGCCGACTCATTGGGAAAGACCCTGATGCTGGGAAAGATTGAAGGCAAAAGGAGAAGGGGACAGCAGAGGGTGAGATGGTTAGACAGCATCAGCGACTCGATTAACATGAGTTTGAGCAAACTCTGGGAGCTAGTGAAGGACAGGGAAGCCTGGCATGCTGCAGTGCATGGGTTCTCAAAGAGTCAGGCATGTCTTAGCAACTGAACAGCAACTACAAAACATTTTTGGTGAGAATAACCTCATGGGAAGTGCACTTATTACATCACCTGCAAAGTCATTTAATGTCAGTTTGCCCTATTTTCAGTGACCCAACCTTTGATCACTTGGTTAAGGGACTATCTGCCAGATTTCTCCTTTGGAAAGGTTTCCTTTTCCCTTAGTGATGAATGAGTTATCTGTGGGGCTATTGGGAGACTGTGTGAATATACAACTGCATCTGCTGATGATCCTTACCTGGATCAGATGCTGGGGTTGCAAAATTCATTTCCGTCTTGAAGGGCCAGAGCTTCTGCTGCATGTGGTTTATATGCATAGCCATGTAAGCTATGTCCATGCACTGGCCCAGGTGGGCTTCATGAACATGATGGCTGAGGATTTCCCTCAGTGGC